>NC_134689.1:188112177-189477177 GCF_050947455.1 Rhinoderma darwinii | reverse complement strand
GCCACTTTGTGCCCCTCAAAAAACTACCCAATGCTAAGACGTTAGTTACCTTGTTTGTCAAACACATCCTGCGTCTGCATGGGCTCCCTGTCAATATTGTTTCTGACAGAGGGGTACAATTTGTGTCTTTGTTTTGGAGAGCCTTCTGTAAAAAGTTGGAGATTGATCTGTCCTTCTCCTCTGCCTTCCATCCTGAAGCTAATGGCCAAACCGAGAGGACTAATCAGTCTCTAGAACAATATTTAAGGTGTTTTATCTCTGACTGTCAACATGATTGGGTCTCATTCATTCCCCTCGCCGAATTTTCCCTTAATAACCGGGTCAGTAACTCGTCAGGGGTCTCCCCCTTTTTCTGTAATTTTGGGTTTAATCCACGGTTCTCCTCCATTCCACCTGGTAGTTCCAACAATCCCGAGGTAGAGGTCGTTCATCAGGAACTGTGCACAGTCTGGGCCCAGGTTCAGGAGAACCTAGAGGCGTCCCAGAGCATACAAAAAACTCAGGCAGATAGAAGACGTTCTGCTAGCCCCTTGTTTATTGTCGGGGATCTGGTGTGGCTATCGTCAAAGAACTTGCGCCTTAATGTCCCGTCCAAGAAATTTGCTGCCCGGTTTATAGGGCCGTACAAGGTCATTGAAGTCCTTAACCCTGTTTCCTTCCGACTGGAGTTGCCCCCATCTTTTCGAGTACACGACGTGTTTCATTCCTCCCTCCTTAAACGCTGCTCCCCATCCTTGGCTCCCTCGAGGAAACCTCCTGTCCCCGTTCTCACCCCTGAGGGGGTAGAATTCGAGGTGGCCAAGATTGTGGACAGCAAGATGGTCCAAGGCTCCCTCCAGTACCTGGTCCATTGGAGAGGATACGGGCCTGAGGAGAGGACTTGGGTACCCGCCCGGGATGTTCACGCTGGGGTATTGGTCAGGAGGTTCCACCTTCGTTTCCCCAATAAACCAGGTCCATCTAGAAAGGGTCAGGTGGCTCCTCATAAAAGGGGGGGTACTGTTAAGGATCTGCCAGGCACAGCTTCTGTAACCACGCCCATAGGTAATCAGTCTGCACCTGCTTCTATGTCTGTGAGACTGATTCCATCTTCCACCACTCAGGATGGCAGGCTTAGGAGTGGGAGAGCCTATCACAGCCTGGCCAGACGGAGCTAGCTCCCGCCCTCTGTCTATTTATACCTGCCTTTCCTGTTCCTCCTTGCTTGTGATTCTTCTCTGTTGGTTTCCTGGCCCTGCTGCAGCTTCTTGAACTACTTGTCCCTGCTTGGTATTGACCCTGGCTTACTGACTACTCTTCTGCTCTGCGTTTTTGTACCTCGTACACTCCTGGTTTGACTCGGCTTGTTCACTCCTCTCCTGCTCTACGTTTGGCACCTCATACTCTCCTGGTTTGACTCGGCTCGTTTACTACTCTTGTTGCTCATGGTGTTTCCGTGGGCAACTGCCCCGTTTCCCTTTGTTCTGTGTTTCCTTGTCTGTTGTCTGTCGTGCACTTATTGAGTGTAGGGACCATCGCCCAGTTGTACCCCGTCACCTAGGGCGGGTCATTGCAAGTAGGCAGGGACTGAGTGGCGGGTAGATTAGGGCTCACTTGTCGGTTTCCCTATCCCTGTCATTACAGCGCCCCTGAATAAAATAGTACCAAACACTGTGCCCCCGAATATAATTGTGTCAAGCACTGTAAAGTAAAGCACCACATGCACACAGCCCCCTGTAGATAGCGCCACACACAGACCCTGTAGATAGCGCCACACACAGCCCCTGTAGATAGCATCACACACACACCCCCTATAGATAGCGCCACACACACCCCCCTGTAAATAGCATAACACACAGCCCCTGTAGATAGCATACCACACATCCCAGTGGCATAGCTATAGGGGTCTCAGTTGCGACTGGGCCCCTAAGCCTGGGGGCCCACGGGGCCCCCCGTTGCCATACCGCATGATGGTTTAATAAATGATAAATGCTCTGTGCCATGAAGGTCTCATGGTACGCTTAGTGTACCATGTGACCATGACATCACGTGACACGTCTTCCAGCCAGTGTAGTGGAAGAGCCGGTGCGGAGGACTCCAGGTGAGCTGCAGAGTCTGTATGGTAATGTAATGTATTGTGTTGTTGTATTGTGTTGTGTTGTATTGTGTTGTAATGTATTGTGTTGTGTTGTGCTGTCTGTGTTTGCGTGTGAGAGGGGGGGGGGCCTGTTAAATTACAGCCCCCCCTCCTCTCTCCACCGCAAACTGCAGAATACAACACAATACATTACAAACTGTGGGTCTCGTCCCCCTGAGGGGTCGTGTGAAGACTTCTGGGGGGTTGCGAGTCACTCACCGTGATCCCGGTTCTATTCAATGCTGGAGCAAGGAGCTGACGTCTCCTTGCTCCAGCATTCACTGTGCCGTGAGCAGCTCAACTCAGGCTGGCGCAATGTCACTCATAGCACACACCGGAGGAGGCAAAGGATCCTCCACCCAGCGTGGGAACAGGGATAGGTAAGTAATTATGTTATTTTTCTATTATGCACATATGGGGACATTATACTTTATGGGGGGGCTCATATGGCGGGGGGCTGATATGGTGGGGGATATGGCAGGGGGGCAGATATGGTGGGGGGGGCATTATACTACATGGGCGGCTGATATGGCATGAGGGCTGATAAGATGGGGGCATTATACTCCATGGGGGCTGATATGGGGGAATTATACTGTAAGGGGGGCTGATATGGGAGGCATTATACTGTATGGGAAGCTAATATGGGGGCATTATACTGTATGGGGGGCTGATATGGGGGGCATTATAATATATGGGGAGCTGATATATGGGGGCATTATACTGTGTGGGGAGCTGATATGGGGGATATTATACTATATGGGGAGCTGATATGGGGGCATTATACTGTATGGGGGGCTGATATGGGGGCATTATACTGTATGGGAGCTGAAATGGGGGAGTTATACTGTATGGGGGCTGATATGGGGGCATTATACTGTATGGGGAGCTGATATGGGGGCATTATACTGTATGGGGAGCTGATATGGAGGCATTATACTGTATGGGGGCAGCTATGAGGGCATTATACTGTATGGGGAGCTGATATGGGGGGCACTATACTGTATGGGGGCAGCTATGTGGGGCATTATACTGTGGGGGCTGATATGGGGAGCATTATACGGTATGGGGCAGTTATGGCGGGGGGCATTATACTGTATAGGACAGTTATGGGGCATTATCCTGTGTGGGGGCAGCTATGGGAGCATTATACTGTGTGGGGGCATTATACTATGGGGGCTGATGGGCAAGGCGGCTGGGCATAGGCGCGCGCAGTGGTCTGGTGATGGTGGTGTTGGGGAGGGGTAGGTTGGCCCAAGCTGAATTCTTGCACCCGGGCCCATGAGCTTTTAGCTACTCCCCTGACACAGCCCCTGTAGATAGCGTCACACACAGCCCCTGTAGATAGCGCCACACACACCATCCTGTAGATAGCGCCTCAAACACAGCCCCTGTAGATAGCATAACACCCGGCCCCTGTAGATAGCGTCGCACAGCCCCTGCAGATAGCTCCACACAACCCCCCCTGTAGAGAGCGCCATAACCCCCCAGTGGATAGCGCCACCCCCCCCCCCCCCACACACACACTTGTGGCTAGTCTGCTGCTAATTTATTTGTGGGGATGGAGACAATTGACATTACGTTTTTTTGCTTTTCGACATACCGCCAGAAAAACTTCAGCACAGCATATCCGTTCTGTTTGAACATGGCCTCAAGGTTTTTCAGGAGCATAACAAATGTAACAAATGTTGTATTCTAGCATGCAAAAAAAAAATGAAGGACGGCTGTTGATCTGAAGTAAAATAATATTTGTCTGTTCTGTACTAGCCATTGGTGTTTGCTACTAATATGTACACTGCCGAATGCATGTGATTGAAAGCTCAGTTCTAAGGTCCTGTTCTGCCATAGTACTGTCCTGGGAGAACACTGCACACAGCATTCGGTATTACATAAAATCATGTGTATACACACACATAAATGCTTTGACCAACAGATGGCATCTATGTTAAAAAAAAAAAGCCAATACAATTTACATCAGCAACATATATCTTTTAAAATTTAAAATAGAAAGATGTGGCGAACAATAAGATCAGATTCATTTCCACTTACAATAACCAGTGGCAAACAATGAGAACCATACTACAAAAACATTGGCCCATTTTACAATTAGAACCGACTCTGACAACTGCCTTACCACCAAATCCCCAGATGACTGCGAGAAGGGGCAAAAATCTAAAGGATATGTTAGTTAAAAGCCACTACATACCTAAACAGCTGAATCCCTTCTCAATCAGAGGCCCGGCTCAAGGATGTTTCCCCTGTGGGGATTGCGTGGCGTGTCCTAATGTATCACGAACATCTTTCTTTGATTCCATTAAAAATGGAAGGCGGTTTAAAATCTTGCACTATATTTCCTGTAGCACAACTCATGTAATTTACTATGCGACATGTGGTTGTCCAAAGGTCTATGTAGGCCTAACCTCTAGACAACTAAGAATGCGTGTTCGCGAGCACGTACGGGACATAATTGCTGCAAAGGAGATAGATGATCTATCTGTATTGAAGACGATCCCCAAACACTTCAAACTATACCATGGATGTGACCCCAAAACATTTTTCGCATGGGGTATAGATAGGATACATTGTGGTGTCAGAGGTGGAGATGCGAAGATGATGCTTGCACAAAAAGAATGTAGGTGGATTGTTACCTTGGGAACCATGACTCCACATGGTCTCAATGAAAAATTAAGTTTCAGTAATGGCGGGGTAGGGAGACAGACAGGTGAGCCCTAATCTACCCGCAACCCAGTCCCTGCCTACTTGCACGGCCTGTCATAGGCGACGGCGTACAACTGGGCGACGGTCCCTACACTCAATATGTGCACGACAGACAACACAGGGCAAGGGTACACTGAAGCAGGGAAGTGGGGCAGTTGCCCACGGCTACACCGTGAGCAACAGGAGAGTGAATGAGCCGAGTCAAACCAGGAGAGTGCGTGGTAACAAAAGCAGAGCAGAAGAATAGTAGTCAGTCAAGCCAGGGTCAATATGAAGCAGAAGTCAATTGTAGATAGCAGGAACAGCAGAGCCAGGAAACAGGAGAATCACAGGCAAAGGACAAGCAGCAAATGAAGGTATACATAGACCAAGGGCCGGAGCTAGAACTGTCTGGCAAGGCTGTGATAGGTTCTCCCACTTCTCAACCTACCAGCCTGAGTGGTAGCAGATTGAGTCACTCCAGCAGACCTAGGCACAGATGCAGGCTGATTAACCACGGGCGTCGACACAGAAGCTGTGTCTGGCAAATCCTTTACAGTTTCGCTGCCTTTTTATAGGGCTGTTTTTGTCCTATACTGAAATATAAGTGGTTAAAAGCTCCTCTGTCTCCCATTTTTAATATGTGTTATTAATTGTTTGTTTTACACTTATGTCCAGATTTCACTAGAGGGTTTATATATTGTTCGATCCTGAGGTGTTCTTGAAGACGTATTAGGTACGAGGAATCAACAGATATACTCTTTGAACATCTAGCAACATTCTCATGAGAAGAGATCTTTCCCCTTGCCTATGTTGTCCTCTTTTAATGTAACCATTATGTTCGATTCGGTGTAATTTTATGACTGTTTCTTCTTGGTTGTTATATTTCCCACGGCTAATACATACTCCTATATATGTTTTATTTTATATATTTTTTGAGCTTTATAAGTTTGTTTTTTTTTTACATCGCGTTTTCTTTACATGGTTTCTATGTACTTAACTCACTTTTTTTATTATATCCTATTATGGTTTTTTGCTTTTGGTCTGTGCGGTTACTTGATCGCATTATTCACTTGTCGCAAACTTTTTGCTGCTCAATCCATCTTTTATGCTTACAGTAAACACATTTTGACACCTTTATTATCGATATAAAAGTTTTTTGCACATCATTATGGTCTTATCTTTATATACTTCTTTTATAATTGCTTATTACACACAATGCTTCGTTGTTTTCATGTTCTTTATGTTATTTTTTGTTACAATCAGGGGACTTATCTTGGCATGTATTGGATCCATAATCTATTATATTACCATATTAAATAGATCTGTACATGCTTACAGTAGTATTTTCCTCTCCGGGGTTGTGCATGCTGTGGAGAGACTGAGAGCCCGCTCCGTTCCCCTCTCGTCTATACACGGGCACTGCGCCTGCGTTGTCTCCCTAGAGACGCGTCCTCGGAGGCATGCAGGTGCAGTGGGGGTGTGACGACAGGCGATGGAGATCTCGTGGCTTCAGGTACACTCACGCGCATGCGCCATAGACCGGATGACGGGATACACCGGAAGACATCAGCTGTTCACTAGGGGACACATATATAAACTGGACACTTACATAGAGTAGTTAATACCCCCTGAGGAAGCCATACCAGCGAAACGCGCGTCGGGGCGTCATTACATTTGGCTACATTGTGTGGACCACCTTACCGTTTTCACTTCCATGGGTAAGACTGTTTCTTATTAGGCTATTTGTGATCCCAGGCAGATTTTGATTCACATCACAGAACATGCCAGGATATTTCCTCTCTTTGACTTATGCATACCTAATGAAGTGTTTTTTTCTTGGTATGATGTTCTTTCCTGGTGTCTCTCCTGTTCTTTGTTGATGATGTTAGGGCTTTACCTAGCTCTTCATTTCACTCATGTGAATCATATATTTTTATAATACAGGTGAGACACTGAGATGACATATCACTAACCTATGTCTTTTTGTGTTACTGCCTGGTGCACACATGTTTCAATTGTGCACTCTACACAGCATACCCGTGGCAATATTATTATCTGTGAGTGGTCCACACGTACATTGTTTTTTAGATCCTTGCTATTTTTTAAATTGTTTGTTCTGTGTATGATATTATATTAAATAAAATGTTGTACTTATTTCTATTATTTGTGGCGCTGTGACTCCTTGTCCTCAATTTTTTTCGCTTAAAATTCATTGGAGTTATGCTACGTTGTACATATACCTTGGAGGTGCTTTGACATCGTTTTGGTTGCACCTAACCAGAGATTTTGACCTGTGAGTACGTATTTTGATATCTTTTAAAATTGTAGTTTTTGCAATGAGATACAATTTAAATGCGTATCTGAAAGTATGTGGGGGGGGGGGCACTTTTATCATCTCCTGTCTACACGCCTATTTTATTTATATAGTTAATAGCAGGTACACACACTATTTTCCTGTTCACCCCAGCTCTCAATAAAAAAGGGAATAAAAAGTGATAAAAATGTAGTATATACCCAAAAATGGTAAAAACTACAGCTCACCCTGCAAAAATGACAAGCCCTTACACATCTCCATCGACAGAAAAAAAACAACAACTTATGGGTCTCAGAATAGAACACATAAAGAAATTCATTTTTTCACAAATATGTTTTTGTTTTTTTGAAGTAGTAAATCATAAAAAAAAAAATTGATTTTGCCGTAATCGTATTGTCAATAAATTGTTGGTGGACTCCGTAGAAACAAAACGCAAAAAACAATGGAGGAATCTTTGTATTTGGCTTTTGGAAGACAAACGCTAAAAACTAAAATAAGAAAACGAAAAATTGCTGCGGTTGCAAGGTGTTAAACTATGAAGTTACTTTTACAGTTTTTATTTTAGAGTAAGATATTTACTCCCGTATTTATCTATTCTCCTACATTATGAAACATTACTTCAAGCTGAAACATGTGAAGTTTTCCAGAGATACTTCTCTCACTCACTTGTTATCACCTGTAGAAGGGTTTCATGTACTAAAATAAACTATTATTGGAATCTGTATTAACAAGCCTACATTTGAACTTCTTTAGCATTGCACTTACTTTAGTAGTGCCACACCAAGATTATTAATTATTACTTTACAAAGGAAGAATAAAATATCCAAGAGAGATAAATGCTTTGTAACACGCCAACCACATTTTTAGAATATTTAAGTGAGCATATGAGAGACAAGCATGGGCAAATAATTTTAGCCTTTTATCTGCTATTGTCGAATTCACTAAGAAAATCTGTTCTGATAATGTTTTAAAGCAGTCAGCATTTAAAAGGGTTTCCCCGGATTTTTATTATTTATTTATGTAAAATTAAAAATAAATAAATAAACTACTTGTTCCCCACAGTCTAAACGTTGTTTCTGGTATAAGCATGGGCCATTGCGTGACATACTATCCTTGTATATATCCTATATATATCTGTCCTTTTCATCTATTTATAGTCACGTCTATGTCACTTATCTATTCAGCGTAAGGGCTCTTGACAGTGGCGTAACTACCGCCGTAGCAGCCGTAGCGACTGCTACGGGGCCCGCGGCATGAGGGAGCCCGTGTCGCCCGCCGGCACGGGCCCCCACCATGGCCGGAGGCTCCGCTAGCAGCCGCTATGGCTGCTACAGCGGGACGCCACTGAACACTACTGCCACTAAACACTACTGCCATTAAACAAAAGACATGTATCCCCTATCCACAGGATAGGGGATACATGTGTGATCGCTGGCATTGATAGGGAGAACGGGGGACTGAAAGTGCAATGAAGTTCTCCATCACAAACCTCGGATTTCCGGGGTCTGTGTCGGCAGCTCCGTAGAAATGAATGGAGCGCCGGTCGCGCTTGTGCGCATGTGTGACCAGCGCTCCTTTCATTTTTATTGAGCTGCGCAGACGCTGGAAGTCAGAGGTTAGTCATGGAGAACTTGGGGGGACTTTTGGTCCCCCGTTCTCCCTATCGCTGCCACAACCAGCCCCCCCTGTAGATAACGCCATACAGCCCCCTCTGTAGATAGCGCCATACAGCCCCCTTTGTAGATATCTACAAAGGGGGCGGTATGGCGTTATCTGCAGGGGGGGCTGTATGGCGTTATCTACAGGAGGGACTGTATGGCGTTATCTACGGAGGGTCTGTATAGCGCTATCTGCAGGGGGGCTGTATGGCGTTATCTACAGAGGGGGCTGTATGGCGTTATCTACAGAGGGTCTGTATGGCGCTATCTACAGGGGGGGCTGTATGGCGTTATCTACAGAGGGGGCTGTATGGCGTTATCTACAGGGGGGCTGTATGGCGCTATCTACAAAGGGGGCTATATGGCGTTATCTACAGGGGGCTGTATGGCGTTATCTACAGGGGGGCTGTAAAAAAGGCACTATCTACAAGGGGGGGTTGTGTGACACCCAGGGGAGGGGGGCCCCAGTCAAAAGTTTGCTATGGAGCCCAGTCTTTCCTAGTTACACCCCTGGCTCTTGAACACTACTGAATGCCACTCGGGCCGTTTTTATGGCATCCGAGTGGCACCAGAGAGTTTTCACGACACATTCACTTCAGCGGGTGATTCGGTCCGCGAAAATGATCTGTGGAAAAATAGAACATATCCTATCATTCCACAGATCACGGACTGGACTAGGGCGGCACATACGGTCGTGTGCAAAAGCCCTAAAGGTGTTCAATAACATAGTAGGACTCGATTTGTTATTCTATCCTGTATTTTTAAATATATTTTTTACATATTTTTCATAATAACAGAATTCAAGAAGTGTGCAGGTTATGTCAATAAAACTCTAGGAAAATAAGGACAAAGTTCAGGTCATATACTATTGTCAGACCAACCATAAAACACTGATCTTAAAGATGACTTTCACCCACAAAAATGTAAAACTGGATATATACTGGTACCTTAATATTTATTAATTCAGTTTATTTTACTTACAGAGATTTCATGTGGTTTTTGAAATAGCTTCTCACTTTGTTGCTGATAGAATGTTCTGATGGAGTGACAGTTGGGGATCACTAAGTAACATTGGGTCATCATGTATGACAAAAAAAACATTCGATTACCAGGGACTACCATTGTACAACCTGGGATGACCAGGGAAGGATGAAAAAGCATTGGAACACCTGGTATGGACACTAGACCACAAAGTCACTAAGGATAATCAGGGACAGAACCCTCTATCACTGGGTCAGCAGGGCTTGGGCACAAAAGCAATGATTTGCCAGAGGCAGGACATAATTGAGATCCAAGTTGAAATTTAGAATACAGATTGCTTTAATCTGCACACTAAATTCATTGAAATAGTCCACAAAAACCAGCAAAGTGAAGTACGGTGTCTTTCCCATGTAACTATTAGTAAAGTGGTCAGTATGGAAGAATAGTTAATATTTTTAAAGTTTTGGGTTGGTTGGTTTTAACTGAAGATGACAGTCACAGACAATGGAATTGTTCATGAGAAATACTCTAATAATGGAATGTGTGTCCTTCAATTATGTTAATGAAAGCATTATTCTGCACTTCTAATTTCCATGAAGAACAGAGAGTTTCTGTGCTGACATTCCTGATTATTATATGCCTGAAGACCTAACAGATTTTGAAAATAAAAGAGAGTTTAAAAGTTTTATGAGAAGTTGATAGATGCACTTAAAATGTAGCTTTAAAGTTACTCTTTTACACCATTCAGTTGAATGGTTTTATTGAAAAGTTATCATACAGTTCACTGTATTTCTACCTAAAGGATAAATAATAAACACTGTTTATTTTTTTCAGAATTTTTATAGGGATTTTTTTTCATCATGCCACCCATTGCCACATGCCCTGCTAGAAAATTCTTTAGTTAAGATTTCAGCATATTGTCAGAAACATTCACTAGAAGTCATGGGGAGAATTTATTCATACGCTAGCCTTAGGAGAAAGAAAGTTGGAGTAAGATAGGACACATTTCCTCCAAATAAATTTATTGCATCCTTCAGCCGTCTGTGCGCCACAATTGACCATAAAATAAAAAAAGAATACTCACCTCACCGCTACTCTTCACTCCTCAGGCATCCTCAGCATGCCGCGTGGCTCATACGAGGTTCTCATGCCGAACAGCGTCAGGACCTTATATGCGACACAGCTTTCAATGTGCCTTGAGCCGCAGCATGCTAAGGGAAACCTAAGAGGACCTAGAGGGGAGAAGAGGAGCGGTGAGGTTAGCATTCATTTTTTATTTAGTTGTCTGGGGTAGTTTGATGGAAGGGGCAAGGTACAGGGCCCAGCAGGGGTCTCTATCTTGGTACGCCCCACAGAGTGAAATCTACGCCATTAAATTATAATAAATGTGTTGGGTTGCTGTGGCCCTGCCCCCTGTTGCAAATCCATAACCCCTTACCACAAAAGAAGCGAGGGCGGCAAAAAAAGGCTCCTTTGCGACTTTTCTATGCCAGAAAGCTGACATAGAAAGGTGGATAAATTGCCCACCATGGACTTTTCATTATTTTAATGGGCACCTATATTTCTACAGGCAAAACAGATGATTAAGCCTGTTCCCAGCAGCAGGACTCTCAGTAACCAGTTTCTAGCAAGGCGTCCACAGTATAAGGCCACATTCAGACGTGGCAGAATTTTTCAGCTGCAAATGTTGGTGCAGATTCGGGGCAAGTACGCAACGAATCTGCCCCAACATTTGCATATTTGACAGGTAATTCAGACATTGCAGATATCACAGCGGACTTGCCACATATTTCAGTTTTTGCATTGCAAAGGCTGAAATCCTCAGTGAATTTCCGCTTCTTCTCCACAACACAATGTGCATGCTGCGGAGGGGAAACTCTACACCGCAGCTTAATTTCCGCACAGTCATTTTCCGCAACGTCTGAACTAAGTTTCCTAAAAATGTATAGAAACAAATTTAAAAACCGGCTGCTGCAGAATTCCACTGCGGATTGTGCGCATTAGGCCTCAGACAGATTTTTCTGTATGCGTTATTGGAACTAATGTTATGAAATTGACAGTGTTATATTTCATGTCATATTTAAATGTTTTGTGACTTTATTATTTAAAGATACACTAAACTCCATCATAATGTTTACAATGAGAAATTGGTGTGCAGTTCTTAGAGACCTGTCCACTTTGCATGGCAACAGGATGGCAGGAATGCACGTGAGAATAGAAATGTGATGGGGTATGGAATGGTTGCAGTAACTAGCATCTACAACTCCAAGCACCTGGCTGTCGTCTGAAAGCTGTCACTTTACAATTCAATTATATCTACATCCTTTGAAATACGGCCTGCAGTAGAAAAAGCAATAAATCTGTACTGTGTGAGGCTTAATACTGTAAGTGCAATATTACAAGCCTGCATTGTATTAAATAATAAATATATTGAAGATTTAGAGGGTGTAATCCCAAATAATTTCACTTTTATTTTAGATGTGGACCCACTCTAAATTATAAGATTCTGATTAGAAGGACACTTTCGAAATTATGTTTTTGACCATTGTCTTGCAGGTGTCTATAAAATGTTTTTGTTATTTTTGGTTCATAACAGTATTTTTATTCAAAGTTACTGTATACGTTGCTTCTTTGTTTATGTTGTAAAAAATATTTCCATTAGCATAGGCATAGGCATGAAGATACCCTTTAACAGAAAAATTCCTTTAAAAGTCGCAAATGTAAAGCAAGGCCTAGTATAATATTAAATGGACACTAACTTTTCAAAAAACGTGTGCTAATCTAATGCTTACATTTAAGGGGGTTATCCGAATTGATACATTTTTTTACAAATGGCTGCAAATTATCTTAAAAAAAATCAGTATTCACCTATCTTTTCTCCTGGTTGATGCCCCGACGGTCCTCCCGAGGTTTGTAAACATGCAGGCAGCATGTGACCGCTTCAGTCAATCAGAGGGCTCTGCAGTCATATGTTGTATTCCTTGCATGAATGCTCAGCGATGGGCACCATTATGCCAGGAATATGACTCGTGACTGCTGAGCCCTCTGATTAGTTGCAGTGGTCACGTGCTGCCGACATGTAAACGAACATCGGGAGGACCGCCAGAGCATCAACGTTAGATTTCCAGGGGAAAGAATAGGTAATACAGAGTCTGTTTTTACTTTAGAACATTTGGAGCTGTTTGTAAAATAAGTTCAACAACCCAGATAACCCCCTTAATGGTAAACATGGACTCAGTAAGGAAGCCATGGCAGTAGGACCTCAAGGCTGATCAATGTAATGCATTCCGCCCTTTTTGTACATCTGATTTGTATTGTATGCCTAGATAACCTCGTTCCTGTGTAGTCACTCTGCTACCTCTCAGGCACTGGTGAGGTAGGGCTAGCGGTGTGGGTTTATATGTACTAACAGCACTTTGACTGAACGCAAGTGATAAATCCATATCTTCAGTGTAGATAGAGCGTTGCAGTCTATTTATCTAAGCAAGGGAGTCAATATGTTAAGGCAACTGCTTAACAGCTAGCAGGTCCAAATATTTCTAACAGACATTTAATGACTCTGTAGTATATTAAAAAAAAGTTGTTAAGGATTAGAAAAGCAGCAGAAACAGCGCCATGCTGGTCCATTGGCTGTGCCTGGTATTGCAGTTCAGTCCCCTCCAATTATACGGGCATAAACTGCAATACCAGACAGCCTTGTTCTGTTTCTAATCCTGGGCAGCCCCTTTATTTTTTTGGTAATTTATAAGAACCAAATGTATGGTTTGGCTATATACAGGTATACAAATAAAATGAGCACAGGGTCCATCTGCTACTTTCTGAATGATGCTGTCCTATGTGCCTTCCTATAAGCACAAACCTGATGCATACTTTCCAGATTGTTTTATTGTCAATGTGACAATATCAAAGTTCTGTTTAATTATCACCCATATATTTATGCCCACATAAATGCTGTCAGACGTTTCTCAGTAAGGAAGTTTTAGAAAAAGAAGAGGTCACTTAAGTTAAAGTAAAACAATTGAACATGCTACAAACCAAGAATAATGTCTGTCACACTGACGAATAGCTTTTTTTTCAGCATAGCTGCTTTTTCATTTTGTGTTTGACCTTCCCAATGTCATAGATGTAGAAGAAAACAAGATTACTTTTTTTTTTGGTACGGAAAACAAAGCATGATACAATTTCCTCATAGTAAATCTTTTAACAATCCCAATAAAGCTGCTACTGAATTTTTGCAGGAAGAATTTCAATGACTTTTTAGACTGTTTTAGAAACATAAAACACTGCTAGTAGTCATGGTAATGAGCTAAAGAGCAACATGTTTTAATCGTTTCATTAAAGTAGATGTTCGAGAATTTAAGCAATGATATAGGCTGCAGGAAATATTATAAGTTACTCAAACATTACTCCCCTGCCGCCCCAACACCAATGCTACAGTGGGCCCCGCTGGCCTTTGTCTATTTTCCTGCAGCGATGACGTGACGTACATCCACATGACCGCCGCAGCCAATTACTGGCCTCAGTGGTGATACTATTCTAGCATGTACGGCACGTGACCGCTGAGGCCAAAGATCGGCTGCAGCAGTCACAAGGATGTACGGCATGTTATCGCTCCAAGAAAATAAACACAAACCAGCGGGACCACAGAAACATCAGTGCTGGATCGGCGGGGATTTAACGGGTGAGTAATGTTTGTATTAATTATTTTATAACATTTCCTGCAGCTAGTTAAATTTTTTCAACTCTCAGACAACCCGTTTAAGGAAATAATCAGCAAAAAATATCAGATATAAGAACTTTCATATACAAGCTATTTTCACATCACAATATATCTTAACTATTTTAGCAAAGGTGCTTGGGGAACACACCACAAGTCTAGGTGGTACGGTATGTGTGGTCTCCCGAGCTATGCTTCAGGCTGTCTTGTTAGTTGGCAGGGTGCCTTTGTTATAAAAACATTATTGCACAATGTTTCTATTATCGGTGCACTGTTGCAGACTAGCTCTATTAGGCTATATTCACGCGACGGTGAAAAAAATGTCAGTCTTTTATTGCCGTTTTGCATCAGAGCGTCTTCAAATTTTTATTCATTTCAAGTCTGTCTGACCATTTTTAATGGCGGTTTTCCATCCGTTTTTCATGGCCGTTAACAAAACGGATGGATTTCATTTGTCAGGGTTTATTTTGTCCCAACCCCTTGAAAATACCACAGTGCCCATGTAGATAGTGCTGCAATGCGCCACACATCCCCCTGTAGATAGCACCATCTCCCGTAGATAGCGCCACACCTCTCCTGTAGTTAGCGCCACACCCCCTGTAGGTAGCGCCACCCCCCTGTAGATAGCACCACACACCCCACCCTGTAGAAAAATAGAAAAAATATAGGAGGGTTCCTCCAGCTCACCTTATCACCAGATATGCAGAGTCACTCACGCACGGATTCCCGTGTCGGCACACGTGTAAGCATAGAAAAAAAGACGAAGGATTGAATCCAGCGATGAGTCTGTGTGATTCTGTTAAAAATATATAGGAATCTTCTTCCAAGTTTTATTCAAGCAGAGGGTAAAACAAGTGCGATAAAATATAGGTCAATATCCCTATGTGCAACAGAGGGATGGTACAGCAATTGGAGCGGAGCCTACGCGTTTCTGACGCTGACTGCGTCCTTAGTCATGGCTGCTGTCCCTATGCACATAGGGATATTGACCTATATTTTATCGCACTTGTTTTACCCTCTGCTTGAATAAAACTTGGAAGAAGATTCCTATATATTTTTAACAGAATCACACAGACTCATCGCTGGATTCAATCCTTCGTCTTTTTTTCTGTAGAAAAATACACATGCCCTACCCTGTAGATAGCGCAATACCCCTTCCTGTAAATAGTGCCAATAGAGCTCCCTCTAGAAGCGAAATTCCGAGACAGAGCATTGCCGATGGACAGTGAGTCCCTCTAGGAGCGGAATCCCTGACCATAGCATCGGCAACACTCTTGTTGGGTTTTTCCGCTCCTAGGGGAGCTTCAATGGCAATGCTCTGGCCAGGGATTCCGCTCCTGGATTAAGCCCCTGATGTTACTGTCCATATATAAACAGTGAAGTTAGGGGTTTTAAGATGCCAGAATCCCTGGCCAAAGTATCGGTTAATGCTCTGGCCGGGGATTCCGCTCCAAATATGAACAGCGACATTAGGGGCTTTGAGATGCCGGAATCCTTGGCCAGAGCGTGGCAATGCTCTGGCTGGAGATTCTGCTCCTGGAGGGAGCCCCTGACGTCACTGTCCATATTTGGATAATGACATAAGGTGCTTCCTCTAGGAGCGGAAACCCACGGCCAAAGAGTTTACTATGCTCTGGGCGGGGACTTCATAGTTGAAAGCCCTTCCCTGGGTTTAGCGCTTAAAGTAGCACTGTGCCCGGGGAGTCCTCTTGTGTGGGCCAGGTTTAGTTTTTAATGGCCGTCACAAGGATTGATTTCTGAAAAATGGCCACTAAAAACTGATGCATTGAGTTCTATGGGGGCCATCGGGCCATAAAAATGGCCAATTAATAGATCATGTTCTGTTTTTTGACAGACAGAATTCACGGGCCGCTAAAATAATGGCCGTGTGAATACACCCATGGAACTCCATCATTCTAAAAAAGGGCCGTGTGTCGGCCGTTAAAAAAACAGCCGTCACATAGACATTTTTACTGTCGTGTGAATGTAGCCTTAGAGCATGCTGAAGAAACTTTTGAAATTCCATTCCACACATCTGAATGGGGTTGTTTCTACAGCATGTGTATGGATTTCTGGAAGCCCTATTCAGATATATAAAACAGCTGGAGAAATTTCTGCAACAAATCTGCCACATGTGAACATACCCTATCAGAGGCACAGTGGCTGGCACTGTAACAGAGGCAATGTGATTGACACTATTATTAGGGTAAGGTGGCTAACTCTAATTAAAGCATTGCGGCTGGATCTGTTATGGCGGCACCGTGATACATGAGAAACACCATACCTCCTAATGATGTGACTAGTCACTTTTATGACCTAGGCCCCGGGAATACAGAAAAGGGACACCTTTTCCAGAAGTATGGGCTTTGCTGGGGGCTTATTTAACCTGTTAGTGACCGCCAATACGACTTTTCACGGCGGCCACTAACGGGCTTTATTCTGATGCATATGCCTTTTTACGGCACTGCATCAGAATAAAGTAAACAGAGCAGGGAGCCGTCAAATCTCCCTGCTCTCAGCTGCCAGAGGCAGCTGAGGGCTGGGGGCGTCCCTGCTCGACCGAGATCGATATTAGTATTGCTCTCACTCGTTTAACCCTTCAGATGCGGTGCGCAATAGCGTGCACCGCATCTGAGTGGTTTTAGGAGAAAGGGAGGAAGCTCCCTCTCATCCCACCGACACCCGGCGATAAGATCGCCAAGTGTCCGTGTCTCCGATGGCAGCCGGGGGCCTAATAAAGGCCCCCAGGTCTGCCTGTAGCGAATGCCTGCGAATGACCTAGCAGATGCCTGTCCGTGTTAAACGGACAGGCAGTAATACGCTGCAATACAAAAGTATTGCAGTGTATTATAATAGCAATCGGAGAATCGCATATTAAAGTCCCCTAGTGGGACTAGTAAAAAAGTTTAAAAAAAAGTTTAATAAAGTTAATGAAAAAAAAAATGTGAAAATTATATTTGAGTATTACTTTAGTATTAAAAAAACAAAATAAAGTAAAAAAGTTACACATATTTGGTATCGCCGCGTCCGTAACGACCCCGACTATAAATCTATTACATTACTTAACCCGCACGGTGAGCGCCGTAAAAAATAAAATAAAAAACGACGGAAAATTGCTGTTTTCTGTGAATCCTGACCTTAAAAAAAATGTGATTAAAAAGTGATCAAAAAGTCGCATCTACTCCAAAATGGTACCAATAAAAACTACATGTCTTCCTGCAAAACAAAAGCCCTCATACAACTGCATCGGCAAAAAAATAAAAACGTTACGGCTCTTCAAATATGGAGACACAAAAATAAATAATTTTGAAAAAAAAGCATTTTTACTGTGTAAAAGTAGTAAAACATACAAAAACTATACAAATTTAGTATCGTTGCAATTGTAACAAGCCGCTGAATAAAGTTATTGTGTTATTTTCAGGGGTTTTTTTCCCATTACCCCCAAAAAAAGTTAATAAAAGTTAATCAATAAATAATATGTACCTCAAAACGGTGCTATTAAAAAATACAACTTGTCCTGCAAAAAACAAGACCTTATACACCTATGTCGACGCAAAAATAAAAACGTTACAGCTCTTGGAATGCGACGATGGAAAACGTAAAAAATGGCTTGGTCATTGTCTAAAATATGGTCATTAAGGGGTTAAAATAGGGATAGACTTAAAAGACTTTTAGCAGGCAACTTCTAAGTTGAGAACTGTCACATGACAATTGAAATCCATAAGAAAATACTGAGTTGTACAATCTACAGTATTATCTGTAAGTTACTACTGCCTCTTGTTAAACCTGAAGTGGCAGCTATATGGTTGCATTTTTAAGCAGAGAATCACATACTGCTCTTTGCAATGCTTTCAGTGCTTTCATTTACTGCAGAATTGATTGGTATCAGAGCCAAAGTCTAACCTCCACTTTATGTAGCCATTGCCGGGCACCAATTGGCGCATGATTCTTACCTCTCCTGTTTCTTAGCTAAACTCCATAATCACTTAGGGGAGAGGAAATTATGTCATGTTATTATTGATGGCGCTTTACCAGGCCTGTTCACATCAGCATTCACCTTTTGTTTGGGCTTTCCGTTCATCTGCATCGTTTCCGTTTACAATAATATTGATTTCAATGGTATTTTTTTTTATTCAGTTTGCCTCCGTTCTGCTAGTTTTCCGTTTTTCCACGCAAACAATAGCGCAGTACACTACGCTATTGTTTCCGTGAAAAAAAAGAAACCTAGAAGAACAGAGGCAAACTGAAACAAAAAAATACCAGTGAAATCAATGTTATTGTAAACGGAAACGATACTTTACATTTGTCTTTCCGTTCATCTGTTCCTCTGACTGAACAGATGAATGGAAAGCCTAAATGGAAAGTGAATGCTGATGTGAACAGGCTCTTAAAATATTTTATGTGTTCCTACAATAGGCATGCACTAAAAAAGAAAAAGCACAATCAAAAAAGTTCTTAAATGTTATCAGCAGACAGGAACGGCACATATGTAAACATGGGAACGCATTGCTCTCAGAGTGCCCTTGGTAAAGGTAGACAATAAAAGTCACATAAGTCTCAGAAATGGGGTGGTCTGCTCAACCCCATACACTTTAAATTATCCCACCCCAAAAAAGGGGTAGGGTATTTCATAGCTTGACTACTCGAACTGTAAAGAACACTTTCTTATATTGATATCTAAAACACCTTTCCAAGTCATGTACTGAATGTTCCCATTTCCTTTGCACAGTTCTTGTAATTAATAAATCCTGTGCCAGTTCCTTATATTGACCACGAAGGGACAATTTTAAACTTGGAACACAGGTTTTTATATTTATACATCCTAAAATCTTATTTGCCTTTGCAGCTGCTGCTTGACATTGAGTACTAAGTCAATGGCAATAGGGATTCCCCCTGCTGGTACGTGCCAGGCCTAAGGCTGGGTGACGTCTTTGATCTGACATCTTTGATCTGATGAGGACAGGCATATTCAGGTTAGAATGGCCATTGATTGATAGGTAGTATGACAATATGGATAAAACAAAAGACTCATCTAATTAAAATATGGTAAGAACCTTTATTATAATACTGGACACAAAGCTAGTTACAATACATTGGGGCAGATTTTCTATTCAAACTTCAGCAGAATTCTGGCTCAAATAAAACCGAATTTTGGTGTACATGCTGTGCGCCACATTTATTAACTGTTTTAGACACTTTTTTGGACAAGCTTGACAAGTAAGTGTAACTTAAAGGGAAATGGGCGTGGTCCAGGTGAAAGGGGCGTGGCTTAAAATGGGACACTGTGCACCAAAAATACATCACAATTTCGGAGCAAAAAACTGGCATAAGCTAAGCCAACTAATAGGTGGTACAAGGAAGAAAAACAAGTTTAACACGTCTAGATAGATGCTCTAAATTTATCACACAGCATGCTCTTTTAAATAAATTTGGCGCATTTTCTGATTGCCTTGTCTAAGTTTACACTGTCTAAAACTTAGACAATATTAGTAAATCTGCCTCAGTGTCTGCAAAACCCTTCGAGGTTCTCACCCTCAGGAGGAGTGAGTGAAGATCCCTGGCCTACACCACTGTAAATCAGTATTTTACAGACACATATATATTATACTGCATGTCTGTTGTTTTGCAGTGCTGATAGCTATGAGCAGTACCACACATACAGTAACACAGTGTCTTTGTGCATGAACATGAAAGGAGACCTCTCTTCGATACCACACAACAACATTGGTTCAACTGTAAACCCTGGGTAATAATCTTGTTTACAGTCTGTTCCTGAGCTGTGATGTTGTAGCATTAGCCTGCAACTGCAGTAATGATGGCAGAGAAATGTGACTGTTATGAAAGAAAATGTCCACCCAAAATGGCCGTATATTAGTAAGTCTGGCAATTATGGTTGTTTTACTAACAGAGATATTGCCATTTTTCTAGGAGTTCAGTTACCTTTTGAATGATCTTTTTACCAACTGTCATTCTGTCAGCATATTCTATCAGTAACAATGGGGGCAGTGTTTCCAGTTTCTGAGAAGAGCATTCAAAAGTGACAACCTATTTTCGGGCTTTATTTTTGTCAGAAATGGCTGTCACAACTGAATGGACAAATAGCAATTCATCTGTAACTAAATAAAACACAATTACCAAACTTTGGCAACTGCTGTAATTTCTTGTTGACCAGTCTTTGTCAAGTTTTATATTTTAGGTGGAAATCCCCTTTGAGAGAAAGCATACTGTGCATTATCACTGACCCACTGCCTGCATTCTATGACGTCACCTACTGTAAGTGTAACATGATTTGGCTATAGACCTACAGACATATACCATAAGTTGCACCAGGGAAAAATATCCACCAAAAGAAAATTATCGTTTGTCAGAAATACATATATATGAAGACATTTAATGGTTTAAAGTAGAGCCCATATAAATTTTGAGCTGCATGGCTCCAAAATGAAAGAAAGAAACGTTTTCAATATACTCATTTTATGGATTCTCCATTTCATCACCTCTGGTCCCTGCTAAACCTGCCGCCTGCTTCCTCCTGTAGCTGATGACATGTCGCCTATGCAGGCGACATGTCACAACAATGCGGCAGCCTACTGTGCCATAGCCATAGTAATGTCACTATGGGCTATATGTAAACATGGCGGGCCTTGATTAGCTGCTGAGATCATGTAGCATGTTATCAACATAGATCATCACGTACAAAAAGAAGCAATCGTCAGTGGCGGATTATCATTAGGGCGGATCGGGCGGTTGCCCAGGGCCCAAGGCTCCCAGGGGACCCATGGTCGCTTGAACCGCACAAGACCGCACGGGCCCCCCTCATGCCTGGTGGGGTCGCTAGCACCGGAGGGCCCCGGTGCTAGCGGCAGCCACATTCATTTGTATCTGAGTCCTCAGATACAAACGAATATTATAGGCTGCAGGCCACATTAGGCTTGCAGCCTGTCAGGCGCTGGGAAGACTCCCTGCGCAGGCCGGCGTGATGAGGTACTGCATCACGCCGGTCTGCGCATGCGTCTAGTCGGGAGGCTTCACATGCGTCCAACTTGAGTGGCCGCCACGAGAATGCAGCAAGGTAAGTAAAATATATATTTATTTATTTTTAGCGCTGTGCATATATTCAAGGAGGTGGAGAGTGTTCCGTGACACTATATACTAGGGGGGGGGGAGTTCTCCGTGACACTATATACTTGGGGGGAGTGCTGGGTGGCCCTATATACAAGGGGGAGGGTAGCGCTGTGTGGGCCTATATACAAGGGTGGTAGGGGAGCGCTGTGTCACGCTATATACAAGGGGGGGAGTTTTCTGTTACACTATATACAAGGGGGAGGGGAGTGCTGTGTGGCACTATATACAAAGGGGGGAGTGCTGTGTGCACTATATACAAGGGGGGAGCGCTATGTGGCACTATAAAGAAGGGGGGAGTGCTAAGTGGCCATATATGCAAGGGGGAGCACTGTGTGGCCCTATATACTAAGGGGGAGCGCTGTGTGACACTATATACAAGGGGGGCTGTGTGGCGCTATCCACAGCGGTATGTGTGTGGTGCTCTTTACAGGGGGGGCTCTGTGGCGCTATTTACAAGAGGGGGAGGGTTGTATGGCGCTATCTATAGGGGGCTGTGTGTAACGCTCTACGGGGGGATGTGTGTGGCACTATCTATGGGGTGTTTAATATCTACTGGGGCTTTGTGTGGCGCTATCTATGGGGGTGTGTAATATCTACAGGGGCTGTGTGTGGCACTATGTACAGGGGGCTGTGTATATGTGGTGTTTTACAGCGTTTGGTATTATTATATTCAGGCGGGCAGTCTTTGGTGCTATTATATTTAGGGGCACAGTATGTGGCACCATGATAACTTTATTTTCGTTTATAGGTGTGGAAATGTTGGAAAAGTGAGGAGCCGCAGACATGTGAGTGGCAAATTCTGCAGAAATGGGTCATGGCCGGGAGAAGTCGTCATGAGCTCTGGAGTATTTCAGGAGAGGAGCGTGCAGATTCTGTGCTGCTGTGAACTCTGCTCTTACCATTACGTAGCTCTCAGTCTGTTACCTCTCCTCCACTCCTGTCCTCAATAACACCTTCACATGATTGGCAAGTCACCACCCCGCACAAGATCCGCACGCTCATCTCCTGAAATACTCTGTGCTGCTGTGAACTCTGCTCTTACCATTAAGTGGTGACTTGCCAATCATGTGAAGGTGTTATTGAGGACAGGAGTGGAGGAGAGGTAACAGACTGAGAGCTACGTAATGGTAAGAGCAGAGTTCACAGCAGCACTGAATCTGCACGCTCATCTCCTGAAATACTCTGTGCTGCCTTAAACTCTGTGGACAGGTCAGGATCCTGTTTCTTTTAAATGCTGCACTGTAGCGCAGCCTTATATAGTGGATCGAGCGGGTTCCCCAGCAGCATTTAAAAGAAACAGGATCCTGACCTGTCCACAGAGTTTAAGGCAGCACAGAGTATTTCAGGAGAGGAGCGTGTGATTGGCTGCAGAGGCCGCTGCAGCCTGTGATTGGCGGCAGAGGCCACTGCAGCCTGTGATTGGCTGCAGAGGCGGTCACGTGGGATGAAGCGTCATCCCTGGAGGCCGGCCTTCTGACGTCATCCTGACGTGCGTGACCGCCACCACAGCCTGTGATTGGCTGCAGCCGCGACATGGATGAAACGTCATCGCTGGAGGCCGGACAGGAGGAATATAAGTATGAACGTATTTTTTATTTTTTTTATTACATTGAAATTTTATTTTCCGCGCGCCGAGCATGGTACTGTCAAGGTTGCTGAAAGAGTTAGTGCAGCCCATTAACTCTTTCAGCACCCTGGACAGTACCATGCTCGGCGCACGGAAATTACAGGTTTGGTCAGAACTAGTTCGGTCCGAATCGAACTTTTTGGTGAAATTCGGTGAACTAACCGAACCGAACTTTTCATAAGTTCGCTCATCTCTAGTCAGGAGGATGTGTCCCTGCACAGTGTGATACTGTCAGTATGTAGGGTCACAGCCCTGTGACAAGGGGAATCGTAACACCCATTTTTTAATGCTTGCCCAAAAAGGGTAGTGTTAAAAATAGTTACAGCGCGGCAGGGCGGCGGTGCGGAAGGGGGGCCCAAGTTTGGGTAACAGCCCAGGGCCCATGGTCTACTTAATCCGCCACTGGCAATCGTCATGGATGAACAGAGAAGAATCCATATAGTGAAGAATATGTTAAAAAGTTATTTTAATTACCCAATTTGGAGCCATATATCTTATATGTGAAAAGAAAACCTGTTTCATAGTTTTATGTAACAATTTAAATGAGTTTTGTCACCATTTACATAAAAGAAATAATCTTATTGGTTGCTATAAGCAACTGTTACACTTTTCGGCTGTGCCAGTTTTTTAATACAAGGCCTGTTATATTGAAGATCTGGAAATATTTCTTATCTATTTTTAAAATATTTTCCCCTATAATACAAATTTTAGAACATTTTATAGTTTAATCTATCACCTGACATCTCTACAATAAAATTACCATTTATTAGTATAGAATGCAATACAATATCCAATCCATTCACTATATATTTAGAACCATTTCTGGACCAGAAACCTTTTCACCGTCTTACCTCAAACACTGGGAATGAGAACCAGTAGAGGTCCAATATTGGTAGGGTGCCTGCATGGTAGTGACTGGTAGTTACAATGATTACAACACTTGGTACCATGTACCCAATAACCCCCTGGATAAAGTATGGGCATTGCTCATTATGCATCATAACATCCTATATTTCAGCAAACATTTAATTTCCTTAGTGTATTCTGTATCTGTATTTCTATACTTTATTTATGTTGGAATTTGCATGGTTGTCAAATGAAATGGACGACTTATTAAAAAATAAATGTGTTTTAATGTCCTCTGTTGATGTTCATCTGAGGTCAAGCAAATGTTGTTTCAAGCGCTGTGCATAAAATGCATTAATAATGGAGACATTCATGTAGATGCTCTTTGAGTGTGCCCTTGTGCATAGACAAGCCAGCTTCATGCTCTTTTCCAGAACATGCCCATTTCCATGCTATTTTTAGTTTGCAGATGTTACATATTACAATACCCAGCGTACCATGTGTACATAGCCATTCATTGCAGCTATTCATTTGTCCTAGGTTTGATGTAACCACAAATCTAATGTTTACATATATCAAGTCAACAGTTATTTTCTGGAAAAACTATACTATTTTGTATAGATATATCAGTACATGTTTGACATATTTATCAAAATTGTCTTTGGAATCCTCATTATAGCCATTCTGCATTTATGGATTTGAGTTCCTGCTGTGCTATTATGCTGTGTTTTTTTCTGCAGGGAAACAGATCATTTAAATTTGCCTATATTATTTTAGCAGAACTATATGAAAGTGCTATGTTTTCTATGTCTGCGCTTTTAATATTGTGACATATTTTAGCGGCCTCCGCTCCCCCCCCCCCCCCCCCCCGCTGACATACTATACTTACCTCTCCTCACTGCCCAGCATCTGGGTACTAGAGCGCGCGCTGACCCCTGTATTCTTAAAAGACCAGCACGCTTCAATTTTCAAAATCCACTGACCCTGTAAAAGCCCTGCTTGCTCTGGTACACATTGCCAGAGCAATTTGGTTCCTAGTGTTCCTCTGTGTTCCTAGTCCCCCTGCAGTCTTGCTTCTAAATTCCTGTGTACTGATTAGAGATGAGCGAACCGCTTCCGCACATACCAAATTCGGTCCGAATTTCCCAAAAGTTTTGGGTTCGTGGCACACGAATTGTCAAAATAGCGGCTGCAGGTGAGCACCTTCCACCATTTTGGCAAGTATAGAAAAAAAGGAGAGAAGGAAAAAAAAAACATACTCACCACCTCCCCTGGTGTCCCATTGCATCCCCTCCAGCAGGTGAGATGATGTAGCTGTCTCCTGTGATTGCTGAAGCCAATCACAGGCTGCAGCGGTTACATGGGAAAAAATTACATCATGACATATCTGTTCCATGTGACCGCTGCAGCCAATCACAGGCTTCAGCAGTCACATGGGATAGCTACGTCCTGACGTAGTTTTGTCCCATGTGGCCACTGCAGCTTGTGATTGACTGCAGCGATCACATGGGGTTGCATCGCTACAGAAGATCATGGTGAGTATGTTTTTGTTCATGGAATCGCAAGAGCCACGATTGCCTTTTTTGACTCCCTGATGTCTTTTAGGGCTGTATCCCACTTGGATACAGTCCAAGAAGACATTAGAGAGTCTGACAGGGCAAATGGGGGACTTGTTATTCACAGCAAATTCATTTGTACCGAAACTAATTACAGGTGATTTTGATAGAATCCCGCCGGAAACGGATTTCAGGAAATTCGCTCATCACTAGTAACAACCTTTTGTCTGTTTTTGACCATCTGTACCTGCCCTATCCTCCTGCTATGTTTACTGTGATGAATCTCTGCCACCTTCCATGACCTATTGCTACATTTTGCCGTTACAACAATACCTGACCTTTAGCTATCCTGTCCACTCTGCTTTCATTTACGTCAGCTGTCGCCAAGGGAGACTTCTCCGAGGGTAGTCATCTGACATTCTCCCGCAGCAAAGTCCACAACTGTACAGATGTTAAAGTGTGAAGACCTGGAGTTCCCTTAGGCCTCGTGCACACTTCCATCACCATTTTCACGGCCGTTTTTGACGGGTCCGTGAGCCCGTTTTAGCGGCTGTGTGATTTCCGTGTGCACTCCATGTTTACGTTTCTGAGCGCCGAGCATGGTACAGTCCAGGGTGCTGAAAGAGCATGGTTGTTCAGAGCTAGTCACTGTATAGGGTGCTGAAAGAGTTAATGGGCTGCACTTATCGGCGGTAACTCTTTCAGCAACCTGGACAGTGACTAGCGCTGAAGAATGACCATGCTCTGCGCTCGCAAAATACAATTTATGAAATAAAAAATAAAAAAATCAGTTCATACTTACTTTCCTCCTGTCCGGTATCCTGGGATGACGTTTCATCCCATGTCACTGCTGCAGCCAATCACAGGCTGTAGTGGCGGTCACACAAGTCTGGATGACGTCAGAAGGCCGGCCTCCAGGGATGATGCTTCATCCCTCTGCAGCCAATCACAGGCTGCCGCGTCATCCAGGAAGGTTGGACTGGAGGAAGAAGAGGGACTCGTCACCAAGACAACGACCGGGGTACGTATGAACTGCTTTTTATTTTATTTTTAATCAGCAGCCTCTTCTCTCTATCAGTGATTGATAGAGACAAGTGGCTGCCAATTAGTGTAATATATCTGTAATGTACTAATGCCCTCCCGGCTGTTGCTCTTCACAGAGTAGCCCCAAGTTAAATCCCTTGGTGGCACAGAGGCTTCACACCTCCCCCTGCTGGCCCTGCTACAGCAAACTTCTCGGGCTTCATTACACATGTATTCCACCACAGAGCTCAGTATAATTCAGAAAATGAATAGCTCCTTGGTGGCAAAATTTCCGTGCATGCAATGTTACACTTCAATCTTATATTGTTGTTTTTCCCTAATATTTTGTAAATCAAACTGCTAAATGTATTGTAACCCAAGTAGGGCATTCCACAAAAATTGGATTTAGAATGTAAATCTGCTTTCCTTTAGTGTCTTCAGCAGCATGTGCAGAGTTTTGCCCCCTAGTGGGCAGATAGGATAGATGGAATTTGGCTGGTGTAAAGAACCCCCAGAATCCCATACAGTTGACTATGTTAAATATGGGAGTAGTCTTGTGCTGCTGAAGGGACTAAGGGAAAACAGATTTACATTCAAAAGCTAATTATCCTTTCCTACATTCCCCAGTAGAGCTGTAATGGATTTGCCTGACACAGCTTCTTTGTCGACGCCCGTGATTAATCAGCCTGCATCTGTGCCTAGGTCTGTTAGAGTGACTCGACCTGCTACCACTCAGGCTGGGAGGCTGAGGAGTGGGAGAACCTATCATAGCCTGGCCAGACGGAGCTAGCTCCCGCCCTTTGTCTATTTATACCTTCATTTCCTGCTCCTCCTTTGCCTGTGATTCTGTCCTGTTTCCTGGATCTGCTGCTCCTGCTTGTTCTATTGTCCTCTGCTTCAAATTGACTCTGGCTTTACTGACTATTCTCCTGCTCTGCGTTTGGTACCTTGTACACTCCTGGTTTGACTCGGCTCGTTCACTACTCTTGTTGCTCACGGTGTTGCCGTGGGCAACTGCCCCATTTCCCTTAGCTTCTGTGTACCCTTGTCTGTTGGTCTGTCGTGCACTTATTGAGCGTAGGGACCCCCAGTTGTACGCTGTCACCTAGGACGGGCCGTGCAAGTAGGCAGGGACTGAGTGGCGGGTAGATTAGGGCTCACCTGTCTGTCTCCCTACCCCGTCATTACAAGAGCATTGTGCATGGATTTATCAAGACAATGCCAAGGGTTCTGAGTAGAAGTAAAGTTGGTAAAACATAATGCAATCATTGAGCCATCAAGAAATTAACACTTTTAAGCTTAGTTCACACTGCATTCTTGGGTGCTGATTTTGACGCAAAACAATTTTCTTTTCTTTACTAAAACAATGATCTGGAGTGTTTAGTGTAGCTTTGTTATATATTTTTATTAAAAAATATATGTTTACTTTTTGAGATACAGCGTCTATGTATGCTAGATACATAGAAGCTGTTTCCTGCGCTGAAACTTGAATCCGTCAGGTCAGTGGGACTGTCGACTTCGGTGACAGCGGGTCAGAGACATGCAGGATCCAGCTGTTATCGATCACATCTAAGTTCATAACTTAGATGTGATCGATAACAGGTGAATCCTGTGTGTCAAAGACAAAGCCCTCACTGAAAAGGTGAATCCTGTGTGTCAGAGACACGCACCATCCATTGACACAGAAGCCGTCAGTCCCGATGACGTGACAGATTCGGGTCTCAACGCAAGATACAGTTTCTATGTATCCAGGTTACATAGAGCTGTATCTCAAAAAGTAAACATATTTTTTAATAAATTCAAATTACAAAGTTGCACACAAACACTCTAATACACTGTTTTAGGTGTGGGGGGGGGGGGGGCATCTTCAAAGGTTTTCATTAGACGTGCCCAGATAATTTGGTATATTTGGTAAAAAATGGGAATGGAACTCAGATAGACCACATCCACTACTGCATCAAATAGATGCTGTAGGATGACATGGAATACAAGAGCATGAACATAGATCACCATAACCATAAATTAGACCACATGAATACCTAATGATCTCATTGATTCAATCAATGATATAGATGCATTCACTATAAAATCTAAATTTGAATGCAAAAGGGCTTCCAAATTTACTGGGTATACTCTCATGACCACTTGTGATGTCATGATCGACCCACACTCATACCCTCAAGGAACAGACGTACTACGAGTACTGTCAGTAGGCATAATAGATTTTGATAGGAATAAAAAGTGAATTTACATTCAGCATACATGTGGAGAATGATTTAGATGAAGACAAAAATTCTGTTGTGTAATTCATAACCACTTTATATCATATTTCAGTATTACAGAACAAAGTTAAAGAATCAATAGACATCTATTATTACAATAAATCTTTACGACCTAGAAAATATGGGCCTCTGCTACCCTCCAAAAGCCATCAAAATTGCTTCACAGAAAAAATGTGTATCTAAAAGAAGAGACAAGGTTAATATACAGTATTCGTAAGTAAAAAATACCGTAAAGATGAGATAAAAAATAAGAAAAAGTGTATGAAGACCAAGGTCTAAATCAGACTCAAAGTCACATATATACATGTACTGACTATACCATCGAGAAAGTCTAACAACAGCTCCCCCATTGACCAAGGCAAGTTGCCCCCCACTGCTCTAAATATGTGGACCATAAGGATATTCCACATTCAACCCCTTGGGAGACATAGTTTCCAACCTGTATATCCATTCTAGCTCCTTTCTTTTAAGGGCCAGCTCTCTATCGCCGCCATGTCTCATTGGGGGTACTGAATCAATTATTCTAAACTTTAGTTGTGACACCCCATGTCTATTCTCCAAAAAATGTCTTGATACTGGTAAATCCCGTCTCTTTGTATTTATATTGGATCTGTAATTTCCCATCCTGAGAGTCACTTCCGTTGTGGTCTCACCAACATAGTGAAGACCACAAGGGCAGCTCAACAGGTAAATGGCAAATGGTGTTTGACATGTGAAAAAAACTTTAATATTCATTAATCTGCCAGTTTGTGGATGGTTAAAGGTACTACCTTTGATCATGTTACTACAAATGTTACACCCAAGGCATGGATAGCAACCCTGTTTAGGAGGAGCCAGAAAGGTCTGTCCCTTATGTTTAGACCCAATGTCAGCCTTGACTATATAATGTTTGATTGTTTTACCCCTTCTATAGGCCATCATAGGTTTGTCTTGGAATTCAACAATTTTAGGGATAACCCTACCCAATACACTTCAATCCCTTCTCAAAATGTTACTAATTTGTGGACTAATCATGGAGAAGTTAGAGTCGAAGTGTAAACGTGTCTTCCCTTTCTTGGTTACATTCCCACATAATAGGACATGTATATCCAACATCTGTAATTTTCGTTTATTTATCTCAAAAATATTTTTGGGATAACCCAATTAAAAAAAATTGAGCACATTTGATCAAGCCGTGAGGATAGCTTGTCCTCTTGACTCTGATCAACTGGCTAAAGGGCAATGATTTCAACATTGTCCTGGGGTGACCACTGGTATACTTTAAGAGGTTGTTCCTATCTGGGTTTTTTTAAAAAGAGATCAGAGTTTAAACTGTTACCAGATATTGAAACTTGCGTATCTAGAAATTCAATAGATGAGGTAGAATATGCCATTGTGAACTTAATTGTAGGATTCATATTATTCTGAAAATTGAGAAATTCTTGCAACTGACATATTGAACCGGTCCAGATGAGGAAGACATCGACTATGTACCCCTGCAGCACATGATTGAAATGGTGGGACACATAGACGAGGTCCTCCACCATCCGTCTCATAAAAATATTTGCGTATGTGGGGGCCATATTGGACCCCATCACAGTCCCCCTCTTCTGTAAATAGAAACTATCTAATACCAGAAAGTAATTTTTTTTAAGGATAAACCACAGGAGTGTTCTGACGAATGCAATTTTATCATTAGTAAACCCTGACTTTTCTAAATAGAAAAGTGAGGCATCGATACCCTGTTGGTGATCAGTTGAGGTGTAAAAACTCCCCACATCAAGGGTAACCAGGACTGACCGGTCAGGTATCCCAAGGTCATGGATCCTGACCAGGAAGTCCAAGGTATCCTTGATGTGAGAGTCTGCACCAATGGCAAATTGCCTAAGAATTTTTTCTATAAACACTGCTGAAGAAACAATTAAGGAATCACTCCCTGATACAATGGGATGCCCTGGATGTTTACCAGGATCGTTATGAATTTTCGGCAGAAGATATAGTACAGGGGTAACAGGAAACTTTACTTTTAGAAAGTCACACAAATTTTTGTCAATAGTTTTGTTAGTAAATGCCTTTGTGACCAAGGTTTCCAATTCACGGAGATATGTGAACTTAGGATCCCCTGACAACAAAGTATAGATATTGGTATCACTAAGCTGACTATCCATTTCCTGCAGATAAAGGGAGGTATCCATAATTATTAGGTATTCATGTGGTCTAATTTATGGTTATGGTGATCTATGTGCTAGCTCTTGTATTCCATGTCATCCTACAGCATCTATTTGATGCAGTAGTGGACGTGGTCTATCTGAGTTCCATTCCCATTTTTTTCTAAAAAATCTCCTTGTCTATTTCAAATACTATATTTACATCAGCTTCGTAGCCCGCTTATGCGCACAACGGCTGGAACGCAAGTTCCATGTATGCGCATGCGCAACAGCGACTTCTCTGACATTTGCGTTCCATTTGACGAAACTTCTGGTTTGGACGCCATCTTTGAACATGCGCAGTAGAGTCGCACGGCCACTGAAACCAGGATGCATGTGGGACTAGTATTGTACAAATTTCTCTTTCTATAAGAATTATATTTATGTATTGAATTTGAATGGCCTCTGCCCTGCTCCGATTTAACCCTAATTGCTAATTAATTCACTATGTATCACTTTTAAGAGATATGTTCACTTTTATTATGAAATAGGTATATGTATCTATTATGCAAACAGTGCACTTTAAATAGTGGTCCTTTGATATGTGATGGAATTTGTGTTTATACAACTGTTTTTTACATACTGTATATTAATTAGGCTTTAAATAATTGTTGTATGTACTGCCTATTTATACCTGACACTGTGTGTAGTATGTAGTAGCTTGAAAAATGTCGTTCCTGGTGCCGTTACTCTGTTCTATGGTTTTTCTACATTCAAGTTGGGGAACTGATTCATCCTCTAGTAACAAGAACATGGCCTAATATAAAGGTATGTTGAAGTGCTGTGTTCATTTGCCTTTGGACTGTATATATATATATATATATATATATATATATATATAATATGCATATATATTAGTCTGGTACATGGCCTTAGATGCATGTTAAAACCAGTAAGATAATTTGTCATGTATAAAAAAAAAAAAAAAAAGGACATTTAGCACCTTTCTACAGCATAGGTGATAAATGTATTTTCGCTGGGGGTCCTGCCTATAGGACCCCAACAGTCACTAGAATGGTGAGTCTTCCATTCCTCCTAACAGCACTACCGTGGAGAGAAGGTGGAATGTAGGGGCAGTTAATCATGATGTACTCGGCTGTCTCGGTCAGCCCCGTAGACTTTGAATAATATGGCAGCATCCATGAACTTCCCTCAACACACAGTGCACAGTGAGGAGGAACAGGGGACTTGGAACACCCATTCTAGCGATCGGTGAGGTGCAGATCGATCATACATTTATCACCTATCCGATGGATAGGTGTTAAATAGCTATTTGTGGGAGAACCCCTTTAAAGCTTTGTCATGGTTTTTGCTTGCTTTACTATTTTCCTATTGCTGTTTTTTTGTTACCTTTATATGCCCTTTTATCCTTTGTCTAGATTTAACTTCTACAGTTACTATTATGGTGTACATTTCCCTTTGACTCATCTTGGATTGTAATCCCTGAAACAAAACAGAAAAGGACTGAAGTTTCAGGTGTATATGTAAGTGTGCTATTATCTAACACGGATTCATATTCTCTTTGAACCTCTCAGTCAAGAACAACGTTATTGCCCCACTTGGATGCTACCAGGAGTCCAGATTGTGAATCACTAAATCTTGTGTAATATGATAAAGTACAGGAATCAACAAGGAAGGCGATGTAATACAGAGAGCCACCTAATGGTTCCCTGAATGCCTTTCTATTAATAAATCCAAGAGAAAAACAAAAAGCGTATTCATTGGGTACTGTGCAATGTTTCATTTCTCCTGTGGTGGTGGTGCAGAGGAATTGAACACATGCAGTAAGTAACAAGATAGTCTGTGATCATCTTATCTTCAGGAGATCCACAAAAAGGCATTGTCTGGTGTAGTAAACCCCTCTAAGTGTCGTGGTATAAACCAGCAGCAACAATCTAGCAATTGACACATGAATTTGATCAGGGAGCAAAGTACTAACAACTGACTACTACATAAAGCAACGTCTCACGGCGATGTCTCACGCCAATATCCAATGTCTCATTGCTCCATCAATGTGCCCTGAAAATGAACATAGAATTAGGAAAGAAATTACCATAACTAGACTTGAGCTGAGATGATAAATCTAATATAAAATCTAAAACCAAGAATTGCTATCAAAAACACATTATGTAAATTATCTTTTATAAAGAACAGAAATTAACAGCATGTAGCAATAAAACAGCATCCAAAGATTGTACTTTTGTTGCTCGGCCAGAATTAAAAAGGTAATGTGCAGCCAAGATCATTAACATGCAGCATTTATTTATGTCTTAAGGTAATTACAGTCTCAATAATAAAGGATTCTAAATCACTTATTCTGAAGAAAGCCTTAAAGTGTTTTTAATCAAATAAAACATTTACTCTGCAGTTTGCTTATTGCCTCTGACGCACCCATTATTTATACTCTAGACAGTTTATGTCGTTTTCCCTACAATGCTCTGTCTTGGCTTATTTATATGTCTTGCAATCATTATTTATTAGTATACTACAGCATGTGGGATGTTTTAAAATTTATTTCATGATAGTTTAGATCATAGATGCCAGCGCGCTAGCATTTAGATTATTTTGATGCCCTTCCAAACATTCTTCAATTACAAAATATGTCATGAGTTTACACTTTTATGTCATTGAATTTACCTACGAGAGAGAGAGAGAGAGAGAAAGAGAGTCCCGTTAAAGTATATACAATAAATGGACAAAAGTATTCGGACACCTACACATTACGCCTACAGTAGCTTTTATGACATCCCATTCTAAATCCATAGGCATTACTATAGATTTGGTCCCCATTTTACAGCTAAAACAGCTTCCACTCTTCTGGGAAGGCTTCCTACAAGATTTTGGAGTGTATCTGTGGGAACTTTTGTCCATTCATCCAGAAGAGCATTTGTGAGGTCAGACACATATGTTTAATGAGAGGGCCTGGCTCGCAATCTCCGTTCTAGGTATTTCCAAAGGTTTTCGATGAGGTTGAGATCAGGGCTCTGTGCGGTCCAGTCAAGTTCTTTCACATCAAACTCACCCAACCATGCCTTGGAAAAATACAATTGTCCAAAACATCAAGGTATAAAGAAGCATTAAGATTTCCCTTCACTTGAACCAAGGGTCCTAGGCCCACCCCTGAAAAATAAACCCCATAGCGTTATCCCTCCTCCATCAAACTTTACTGGTGGCACAATACAGTCAGGTAGGTAATGTTCTTCTGTCATTCACCAAACCCAGACTCATCCATCAGACTGCCAGATAGGGAGGCGTGATTCGTCACTCCACAGAACACATTTCCATGGCTCCACAGTCCTGTAGCGACGTGCTTTACACCACTCCATCCGACACTTGGCATTGTTCTGGTGATGTAAGACTTGCATGCAGCTGCTCAGCCATGGAAACGTATGGCAGTTTTTATGAAGATGTTAAAGTAAGAGAAGGTTTGGAAATCTTCAGTTATTAAGTCAGCAGAGTGTTGGCAACTTTTATGCACTATGTGCCTCAGCACTCGGAGACCCCGCTATGTAAGTTTACGTGATTTGCCACTTCATGACTGAGTTGCTGTAATTCCCAAACACTTCCACCTTGCAATGATACGACTCAAAGTTGATCATGGAATATGTAGGGAGGAAGAGATTTCACAAACTGACTTGTTGCTACGGTGGCATCCTAGTACAGGACAAGACTTGAATTCTGTGAGCTGTTTAGAATGGCCCATTCTTTCACAAATGTTTGTAAAGGCAGACTGCATGGCTAGGATTGTGTACACCTGTGTATACACCTGTGGCAGTGGGACTGAATAAAAAGCACATTAATTTAATAGTTAAAGAGGCTCTGTCCCCAGATTTTCAAACCCCTATCTCCTATTGCAGCAGATCAGCTCTGCAATGTAGATAACAGTAAAGTTTTTTGGTTTTTTTTTAAACGAGCATTTTTGGCCAAGTTATGACCATTTTTATATTTATGCAAATGAGCCTTTCTTATGTACAACTGGGCGTGTTTAAAGTTATGTCCAACTGGGCGTGTATTGTGTGTGTACATCTGGGCGTTTTTACTTGTTTTACTAGCTGGGCGTTGTGAATGGAAGTGTATGATGCTGACGAATCAGCATCATCCACTTCTCTCCGTTACCACCCAGCTTCTGGCAGTGCACAGACACACAGCGTGTCCTCGCGAGATCACGCTGTGAGGTCACTCACTTCCTCCCACAGGAACTTCATCGCGTCGGATGAGCGAGGACACGCTGTGTGTCTGTGAACTGCCAGAAGCTGGGTGGTAACGAAGAGAAGTGGATGATGCTGATTCATCAGCATCATACACTTCTATTCACAACGCCCAGCTAGTAAAACAAGTAAACGCACCCAGATGTGCACACACAATACACGCCCAGTTGTACATAACTTTAAACACGCCCAGTTGTACATAAGAAAGGCTCATTTGCATAAATATAAAAATGGTCATAACTTGGCCAAAAATGCTCGTTTTTGAAAAAAACAAAACGTTACTGTTATCTACATTGCAGCGCCGATCTGCTGCAATAGGAGATAGGAGTTTGAAAATCTGGTGACAGAGCCTCTTTAAGCGGTATGTCCCATTACTTTTGTCCATATAGTGTATCTTAGACGTAAGGCGAATTTAACAGGTAGTTTGTTGCTTGTAGTTTATAATTCTTGTTGTAATGGAAATGATCTGAGAGCAAAGAGCTGCAGTGTAAAGTCAAGAGGGATAGACAAGGCAACAGTCTGTCATGTACTTAAAAAGTGGTGTCATGTGTATTAAAAGTATACACTAGGTTTAAATGCAATCATACAGTGCCATGTGAAAGTATCTATACCCTTAGTGTTCTTCCTGTTTTGTTGCATTACAATCTTGAATTAAAATTTTTTTTTTTTTGGGGGGGGGATTACCATTTGATTTACATAACATGCCTATTGCTTTAATGTGAGAACTTTAATGTGCATAGGTATTCACCCCCCTGAAAGTCAATACTTTGTGGAGCCACTTTTTGCTGCAATTACAGATGCAGGTGTAAAGGATCTGCCAGGCACAGCTTCGGGGTTAACTCCCTTAATTAATCAGTCAGCACCTGAATCTACATCCCTGAGACTGACTCCAGCTTCCACCACTCAGGCTGGCAGGCTTAGGAGTGGGAGAGCCTATCGCAACCTGGCCAGACTCAGCTAGCTCCCGCCCTCGGTCTATTTAAGCCTGCCTTTCCTGTTCCTCCAGTGCTTGTGATTCTTTTTCGTGTGGTTTCCTGGCCCAGCTACAGCTCCTTCTATTTTGTTCCTGCTCCATACAGACCCTGGCTTACTGACTACTCTTCTGCTCTTCGTTTGGTACCTCGCACACTCCTGGCTTGACTCGGCTCGTTCACCACTCTGGTTGCTCACGGTGTTGCCGTGGGCAACTGCCCCTTTCCCTTGCTTGTATTCCCTTGTATGTTTGTCGTGCACTTACTGAGTGCAGGGACCGCCGCCCAGTTGTACCCCGTCGCCTAGGGCGGGTCGTTGCAAGTAGGCAGGGACAGAGTGGCGGGTAGATTAGGGCTCACTTGTCCGTTTCCCTACCCCCCGATCATTACAGCAGGTTAAACAAGTTTTTCTCAAGAATTGCCCAGTATTTACTTCCATCCATCTTTCCTTCAATCCTGACCAGTTTTCCAGTCCATCCAAGTTTAAATCATCCACACAGCATGATGCTGCCACCACCATGCTTCACTGTGGGAATGATGTTCTTGGGGTGATGGGAAGTGTTGGCTTTGCACCACACATAGTGTTTCCAATGATGGCCAAAAAGTTACATTTTAGTCTCATCTGACCAGAGAACTTTCATCCATGTGTTTGGGGACTCTGCCACATGCTGTTTGGCAAATTCAAAACGTGTTTTCTTGTTTTTCTTTGAGCAATTGCTTTTTTCTTGCCACCCTTTAATAAAGCCCCACTCTATGGAGAGTATGGCTTATAGTGGTCCTATGGGCAGATACTTCCATATCTGCTGTGGATCTATGAGCACCTTCAGTGTTATCATTGGTTTATTTATTACATCTCTGATTAATGCCCTTCTTGCCCGGTCTGTAAATTTGGTTGGGCGGCTTTCTCTGGTCAGGTCTGTAGTTGTTTAATATTCTTTCCATTTTGTTATAAAGGATTTAATGTTGCTCCATGGGATGTTACAAATTTTGGATATTTGTTTATAACCCAACCCTGATCTGTACTTCTCCACAACTTTGTGTCTGACCTGTTTGGAGAGCTCCTTGGTCTTCATGTTGCTTCCTTGGTTATGTTATAGACTCAGGGGCATTTCAGAACAGGTGTATTTATACTGACATCATGTGACAAATCATGTGACACTTTGATGTGAATACAAATGCATTTACAACTTTATTTAATTTTTTTTAGACGAGGCATTTTTTTTCCATTACATTTTAATAATATAGCCTATTTTGTCAGGTCCATTGCATAAAATTAAATTCAAATTTCAATTTTAATTCCAGGTTGTAACGCAACATAACAGGAAAAACACCAAGAAGGTGAATGCCCAAGAAGGCACTGTAAAGCTACTACATAATGGGAAGTCAATGTAAAACTACTGCATCATGATATCCCAATGAGTTCTGCTGAATGACAAAACTCAACATTTACAAACTCATATTTGTTACATTTGTATAAAGAGTGAGTAAAACTCCTGAACCCCTTTATATATTGGTAATTACCTTATTTGATGGATCTCATCATACATATTAGCGAAGATTAACTCTTTAAAATCCAAATGGAGCCTGACTTCTGGCATTCATGCAGGGCACAAACCTTTTTTACCTATTTTAGACACTTTTTGCACCACGCTTGCCAAGGGTGTGCGGCTTAACAAGGTCTTGAAGGAAGGGTCATGGCTTAAAATGCACCACTATGCACCAAGATTGCTTTTTGACTTCCTTGTCTAAGTTTACATTGTCTAAAACATAAACAGTATTGTATTTAACCAATAGATGTTTATAAATGGGAGACTTTAATCCCCCAATATATGTATGCGATTCCACAGTGGGGGGAAAGAACTTTACACATATATGGTACAATTTGTGCAGGGGCGTAACTAGGAAAGACTGGGCCCCAGTGGCGTAACTACCACAGTAGCAGCCGTAGCAGCTGCTATGGGGCCCGCGGCATGGGGGGGCCCGTGTTGCCCTGACAGGCACATTACATTTTATGTGCCAGGCCTGGCGGCATGGGCCTCCTCATGCCTAGTAGCATCACAACACTAGGCATGAGGGGAGAGAGGGGGCGGGGGCCCGGGCCCGGTGATAGCCGCTACACTGCACTGCCAATCTGGCACAGATGAATAGGACAGGACGGCGATGCTGGTGGTAGAAGGAGCGCTCAGGCAGGGGAGAGGACAGGGGGCGGAGTGACGCGAGACTTCGGGCGGCTGGACAGTACAGTCAGGACTGCTGGAGAACTCATAGGATGAGCGGAGGACAGACACAGGACGGGTGGAGGACGTGTAGACTGCAGAGGACAGGTAGATGAAGTTAAAAAGTTCATGTCAGAAGGGAGAAGTTTTTAGGTAGAAAATGCATTTTCTGCCTGCCATTGTTGTCAATGGGAAGTCAGAGATAGAAACGCCCGAAGAAAGGGCATTGCGCTTCTTTTTCCTGCAGGCGGTTTTTACTGCTCGCAGGAAAAATTTCATGGATTTCAATGGGAGGCACTTTCTGACGTTTTTTGCCACGGTTTTCGCGTAAAAAAACTCAGTGTGAACTCCCCCTAACACCTATACTGAAGCCTTAATGTCCTGTTCACACAGAGTTTTTTGCAGGCAGAAAAATCTGCCTCAAAACACATGCCTGCATGCCGTTTGCTGTGTTTTTTGCGGCGTTTTTTGGCTGCGGACATTGAGCGCCGCGGGCAAATTTCTCTGCCTCTTATTGTCAATGGGAGGTCAGAGATGTAAACGCACGAAGATAGGGGCAAGTCACTTGTTCCCGTGAGCAGTTTTTAGCGCTCGCTGGAAAAAAACGCATCCGTTTCCGTCTGTTTTTTGACACGTTTTCCGACATGGTTTCGCGTCAATAAGCATGCTGAAAAACTCAGTGTGAATTCCCCCTAAGGCCGGATTCAGACGAACGTGAGCTTTCTGCGCGCGCACAAAACGCATGCGTTTTGCGCGCATGGCAGCAGCGTGTCAGCTCCGTGTGCCCTGTTCATATGGATGCGCGGTTGCGTGCTTTTCGTTTGGATGTTTGTAAACAGAAGAGCACGTGGTGCTTTTCTGTTTACATTCATTCTTTTACTGTTATTGCGCGAATAACGCACGTCCCACGGAAGGGCTTCCGTGTGGTGCGCGTGATTTTCATGCACCCATTGACTTCAATGGGTGCGTGATGCGCGAAACACGCCTAAATATAGAACATGTCATGAGTTTTACGCAGCGGACTCACGCTGCGCAAAACTCACGGACTGTCTGCACTGCCCTATAGACTTGCATAGGTCCGTGCGACCTGCGTGAATACCACGCGGGCTGCACGGACGCAAATCACGTTCGTCTGAATCCGGCCTAACACAAATACTGATGCCTGCCTGGCCCTGCCCTCTGCCACGTTATATAACTTCAAACTTCACACACATTACATTAAAGAAAGGGGTCCTCTGGGCATTTTATATTGATGGCCCATCCTTAGGATAGACCATCAATATCAGATCAGTGGGGGTCCGTGATTGATGGGACCATAGCGTTCGTCTGACTTTTCCCAGTTAACAAGCACGGGACTGAGCTGCAATCCCAGGCGCAGCTGCTACCGATGTGTACGACGTTGTGCCTGGTAAACACTGAAGAGGCCAAGGCGACGAGTACTACGGCCCCTTCAAAAAAGCTGATCGGCGGGTGTTCCGGGAGTTGGACCCCCGCCGATCTAATATTGATAACCTATCCTAAAGATAGACCATCAATAAGAAATGTCCAGAGGACCCCTTTAACACCCTAACGACATGCCACGTACATGTACGTAGCAGCCATCATGGGGAAGTATGGAACGGGCTAAGCGCCCCCCATACTCAGCAGGTGTCGGCTGTATAAAAATTGCGACCTGGCCCCGAAGGAAGGGGGCCCGTTGCCCAAAACGCCATGACTATTATAAATTATTATAGTAACCGGGACCTATGTAATAAACTACAAGGACCCCTGTTAGAATAGTAACAATATACTTACCCTCCTCGTTCCCGAGCGCAGCTTTCGTCCTGATGTCTTTTTCACATCTTGACGTCACGGCGCTGGATGGCGTCAGGACCTTTGGTGCGCCCAGAGCCGAAGAGAAGGGTAAGTGAAACATAACTATCTGCTGGGACCCTGTATCTAAGCCTACCACATGTGTTACTAGTGTTTTTTTTTTTTGTGTTTGTGATTTTTTTACAGATTCGGGTGTTGGACTACGTCGGATTCGAGGACTACTTCGATAACGACTTTTTTTATTCTAAATAAAATGGTTAATGAGGGTTGTGTGTTTTTGTTTTATTTCAATAAAATATTTTTTCTATGTCTTTTTATTTTTTTAACACTTTATTTCTACCTCTTTAGTAATGGCCACTGGCTGACAGCGTTCATTACTAAGGAGGGACTTAGTGTTAGCCGATGCAGAGGCTAACACTAACCCCCATTATTACCCTGGTACCCACCACCACCAGGGGTGCTGGGAAGAGCCAGGTATGATCCAGTACCTGACCATCTGTAGCGATGGTCGGGCAATGGGGCGGCTGCAGGCTGGTATTATTAGGCTGGGAAAGGCCAAATACAGTGGCCCTTCACACCCTGGTAATGCCAGGCTGCTGCTGCTATGTTGTATCTGGCTGGTTATGAAAATGAGGGGAACCCCATGCCATTTTTTTTTTTAAATGGTAAAAAATCCCCCGCACCCCCCCCCCCCCATTTTTCATAACCAGCCAGATAGAACACAGCAGAAGCCTAGCATTACCAGGGTGGGAAGGGCCAATGGATCGTACAGGGCACACCTGGTGGCAGTCGGTACCTGAGTAATAATGGTGGTTAGTGTTAGCCTCTGCACGGCTAACATTAAGCCCCACCTTAGTAATGGACATTGTCAATCAGCGGGCATCAGTAAGGTGGTAGTAATAAAGTTTAAAAAAAATGCAAGGACATAGAAAAAATATTTTATTGAAATAAAAAAAAAAATACCACACAACCCTTGTTAACCATTTTATTGAGAATAAAAAGAACTCTGTCATTGACGTAGTCCGACAATCGAACCTGTAAAAAAAAAAAGAAGGCAAAAAAAATGTAGTGACACATAAAAAAGCAAAGCAATTATTATCTTCAATTTCCTGGTCCAGCACTGGAGACGCAATGTCAGTGAGCTGAGTCCTATATCTCATCCTATCATGCGTGATACTGACTGCTGAGCTGTGTATCTAATCCTATCATGTGTGATACTGACTGCTGAGCTGTGTATCTAATCCCATCATGTGTAATACTGACTGCTGAGCTATGTATCTAATCAGTGGCGTAACTACCGCTATGGCTACTACGGCACGACGCCACTGAACACTTCGGCAGAGCAGGGAGGTATCTCCCCGCTCTGCCATTAAAGAAAAGATATGTATCCCCTATCCACAGGATAGGGGATACATGTGTGATCACTGGCAGCGATAAGGAGAACGGGGGACCGAAAGTCCCCTGAATTTCTCCATCACAAACCTCGGACTTCCGGGTTCTGTGTCGGCAGCTCCGTAGAAATTAATGGAGCGCCGGTCATGCTTGTGCGCATGTGTGACCAGCGCTCCTTTCATTTTTATTGAGCTTCGCAGACCCCGGAAGTCCGAGGTTAGTCATGGAGAACTTCAGGGGACTTTCGGTCCCCCGTTCTCCCTATCGCTGCCAGCGATCACACATGTATCCCCTGTCCTGTGGATAGGGGATACATGTCTTGTGTTTAATGGCAGAGTGGGGAGATACCTCCCTGCTCTGCCGTAGTGTTCAGTGGCGTCGCGCTGTAGCAGCCATAGCCGCTGCTAGCGGAGCATCCGGCCATGGTGGGGGCCCGTGCCGGCGGGCGACACGGGCCCCCTCATGCTGCGGGCCCCGGAGCAGCCGCTACTGCTGCTACGGCGGTAGTCACGCCACTGAATTTGTGATATACTTCAGTGTCATTCGATATATTTACGTATGCTAATTTACATGGAAATTCAAGGTTTCATCTTTTCCATACATTCCATGATTTTCTTTCAGAAGTATCCAACTGATACCTGCTCTGTTCTTCTTTATTAATGTAAATGAGCACCCTGTGCACCCCGTTCATTTGACCCACTGTGCCATTTCCTGAAGACGAATCTTATTATACGAATACCTTCTTTCTGCTGCTTCTCCAAATAACCTTCAAGGAAAAGGCAATGTGGAGAGATGTCAGAAAACATATAATCCAGAAATAAACACAGCGTTTGTTAACCTGCATTTAAAAAGCATCCCGCTCCGTGACTTTCTAATTTCCACACAAATATTTTCCTAGGGGTATAATTTCCCTTTAGCTAAGTCGTGCAGTTCTTTCTTCTCTTAAGAATCCCTCGCATTGCTAATTGGTACTTAACAATGTCACCATGCACAGAAAAGTTACGCTTTTGACAAGAATGCAGTTAAATTGCTTTCCTAATTACAAATGTAAACTTACAATAAGTACACATTTTATCCTGTCATTTAAATATTGAAATCTGGTCTGTTGGAGTTTCATTTACAAAGCTGGCAGTGCGTGTATCCCAACTAACAATCATGTGAAAGCCACATATTCATTAAGACTCATTCTAGCTAAGCAGCTGTGCCGTTCCTTCTATCAGTTACAGGCATGACTCACAAATACAAGATGTTCAGTGGGGTGCACGTTTCAAAAATGGCTGAAAGACACCGAAAAGTGATTATTGTTTTCTTGCTGTGCATTGATTTACACCGAGCTTCTTCCAGAATTCTGCTGCTGTTTCTAATGGCTTAGAGAAAAGACTGGCAGAAAGTACAAATGACATTCTTGGAGGGAATACAAAAGCTCCACGGTTGCATTTTCTCTAAATCTTAAATGTCAAGGGTACCAGTCTGCGAATGTCCAAGTCAAACAAGGTAAAATGTATGTAAGAAGTATTTTATCTTTGGAGTAAAAGCAACAAGGCAATATTCATCTTAGTTACTATGTAAGGCATTGTATGAGTTCACTGATACAAGTTTAATTGCTTAATTTTAAAGGGCATGTTTACCTTCAAACACTATTTCACATGTCATATGTAGATTTTATGTAACCAAAAAGTTGAGAAACGTACCCCTTTTTAGATTTCTGAAGGTCTGACTTCTCTAACCTCCATCAATCAACTATTATTGGCGAAATAAGCCACATCTAAATATACTAGACAATACAGCAATCCATGTCAACCATCCCAAAAAAATGGCAACCATGAATGTGCTGGGTCAACCAGAGTGCAGGCTGCTCTTAAAGAATGGCTCTCCATTCCAGCAAATATAGGGTGGTTCTGAGGGATGGACTCCATACTATGATGACATATTCCATAGTATAACATATGTACTGCCTGTATTATAGCCCAGAGCTGTACTCGACAGACATGCCACTTCACCTCCTATAATGCAGTGCGTTATGCAGCACAGCATACTGGGAAACTTTAGATGACCTAATAGTGCCTCATGTAGGAAACGCAAATCGCTACAGCAAGTTATGTACAGGCACTGATTAAGCAGGAGATGCTGGAAGATTCAAGCTGTGAAGTCTGCAGAATTGTGAATTCAGCCCTGGAAAAAAAATGGGCCTTAAAATATGCTTAAAATTAACACTAAATTAATCAATATAGTCGCAAATGTATTCAATGTTTTATGTAGATTATATTTAAATGTAAAGCGCTGCCACTAGTGGTCCACTATACAAAGGTATTCTTTATAGTAAAGTGTGAACAGACATTTAAGCCACACAAACTTTCCTTACAAACTACTGATCAGACATGGAACATATTATCTAAGGGGATCATCCATCTTGAGCACTACTTTAGAAAAATATGGAAATGTATAAATAGCTATTGTTATTAAGTATTTTATTTTTTGCAGGCCAGTACATCTGTCTTGTTGATTGGTAAAACAAAATATCCTAACACATGCACATTCTCTATTATTAGGTATAGGCAGTGGCGTAACTACTGCTGTAGCAGCCATGGCGGCTGCTACGGGGCCCCATGTCATGACATTATGTGATGGGCGGCATGGGCCCCCTTATTCCCGGTGGCATCGCTAGCACCGGGAAGCCGGGGAGACTGCTACGTTGAATTGTATCTGTGTCCTTAGGACGCAGATACAACTGAACCCTATTGCAGAGCAGAGACCAGACCACGTTAGGCTTGCAGCCTATAAGACTATGTGCAAGGGGGTTGTGTGTGGCACTACCTACATGGGGAGGATATTTGCCATTATCTACATGGGCAGATATGTAGCACTATCTACATCGGGGTTATGTGACACTACCTACTGGGGGGGGCTATGTGGCACTATCTAAAAGGGGGGCTATGGGACACTATCATAAAGTTGTATATACGTTACATAGATGATGTGGTTATCATTTGGGAAGGAACAACAGAGAATGTATTAACTTTCATAGATTATATTAATAACAATAATTGTAATCTGACCTTTACTTCAGAGTATGATAAAAATAGAGTTAGCTCTCTGGATTTGGAAATTTTTATAGAAAACAATGTACTATACACCAAAAATTACTTCAAACCTACTGATTGTAATAGTTATATTGAATGTTCGAGTTGCCATTTCAAACCTTGGCTTAGGAATATCCCAAAAGGGCAGTTTAAAAGGATAAAGAAAAACTGTACAAAAATAGAGGACTTTGATGTACAGTCACAAGTTAATAAATCTCGTTTGATAGAAAGGAATTATGAGGAACAGAGGGTGTCGTTAGCATTGAAGGAGGTTAGAGACTAAATCGCAGTCCATTCTGGCAATAACATAAAAAAAATGTATAATTATCATACATATTTAGAAGTATATATATGTATACGATTATGATGATAAAATCAGATTATCTCTATATATTGAAGAGATCATTGGTTGTATATGTATTTTTAACCATTTTTGATATGTATGTAAAGTTATATGAATTTAAATGTTTTGCGGCTATATAAACTTGTCAATTAGACACGTCACACATGCCCTAGTGGAAGCCGGAAGGGCGAAACCCAGGGTCGGGCGAGAGTGTTTGGTGTGCCGCCTAGAAATTGGAAAGATTTTTACTTACCTTGATGCTTTTATTTCTTGTTATTTCTGTGAGTATGGATTAAACTTGGCATGGAGCAATCTTTTTTCAGAGGGTATTGCACTATGTGTTTTCCTTTTTCCATCTATTAGAGACATAATATCCTTTTCCTACCAGGAGTTCTTTGAACGTCGAGAGATGATACAGAGCTCTGTGTGACTAAAGGGATAAGAATTACCATCCACACCCTCATTGGATTGCAGATTGTCCACAGCATTTTTCTGCTAGAGAGTGTCCATACTGAATGATATTGGATGTTACCAGTGCCGTCTGAGCGGTAAACTTAACTGTACTTACCTACAAAGTAGGTTGTGTGTGGCACTATCTACAAGCGGGTATGTGGCACTATCCACAAGGAGGATTGTGTGTGGAACTCTCTACAAGGGGGGTTGTGTGTGGCACTATCTACAAGGGGGGTTGTGTGTGGCACTATCTACAAGGGGGCTGTGTGGGACTATCTCCAATATGGGGTATGTGGCACTATCTACAAGGCGGGGAGGTATGTGCCACTGTCTACAAGGGGGGGTATGTGCCACTATCTACAGGGGTGTGTCCCAGTGCTTTGAGTTTCGGGTCAGTTTTTTTAATAACTATTATGACTAAGAAATAACATCATTAAGTGATAACAAATGTTAAAATATCTGTTTGTAACAATTTTCGTAACCCTGTAACTAAAGGTTAATAAGAGTACACTTGGCGGCCTAGCTGTATTTTTACATTGCACACAGAACTGATAAATGTTCATTGTCGGGAGGGTGGAGGATGTGGGGGTGGGGGCGTGATGGTTGCAGGGGAAGGGGGGCCCAGTCAAATGTTTGCTAGTAACACACAGGGCCGGCCTTAGTGGTGTGCGACCCGTGCCATTGCACAGGGCGCATCACTCCAGCAGGTGGAAGAGGGCTCTGCGCTGGCTCCCTTCCCTTGCTTGTGTTTCAGAAGTGTCCAGGCCCGGCTACTCAGCAGCTGTCCTTCCGACCGGGCTCTTCTTCGCTCAGTGGCGTCGCTACCGCTGTAGCAGCCATAGTGGCTGCTAGCGGCGACACCAGGCAAGAGGGCATCCGTGCCGCCCGCCGTGATGGGCAGATATGGACAGTCCTTAGGACGCAGATACTATTGAACACTATAGCAGTGCAGGGAGGTATCTCCCTGCTCTGCTATCTACTATGCCAGTGGTTCCCAACAGAAGTGCCGCGGCACCCTGGGGCGCCGTGAGGACCCTCCAGGGGTGCCGCGACACTCCTCTGAACTACTGCCACGGCTGTGCTTTCTATCCTCCTCACAACGCGGAGTTCATGTGAGGAGGAGGAGATTTTTTGCAGCCCCTGTGTAGATAGCACCCCCCACCTCCATAGATGGCACACCCCACCCCCCTTTCCTGTACATAGTGCCACTGTAGCTCCCAGAATGAGCAGAATCCCACTGGCCGGAGATTCCGCCCCTGGATAGAGCGCTTGATGTCTCTGTCCATATATGGACAGTGACATCAGGAGCAACTTCTGAAGCGGAATCCCCGTCCACAGCATTGCCGGCACGGTGGAAAGAGATGTCATGGGCTTCTCCTGGAGTGTAAATCCCGGTCACCGCGTCAGTAACGCTGTGGATGGGCATTCTGCTTCAGGAGTTGCCCCGATATCAATGTACATATATGGACAGAGACATCAAGCGCTCCTTTCAGTGGCGGAATCCCCGGCCACAGGGGGATTCCGCTCCTTCAGGGAGCTACAGTAGTGCTATGTACAAGAAGGGGGGTGCTATCTACAAGTGGGCTGTGTGGCACTACCTACAAGGGGGCTGTGTGGTACTACCTACAAGAGGGTTGTGTGGCACTATCTACAAGGGGCGGGGGTTTTGCACTACCTTCAAGGGGGCTGTGTGGCACTTCCTACAAGGGGGCTGTGTGGCACTACCTACAAGGGGACCGTGTGGCACTACCTACAAGGGGACCGTGTGGCACTACCTACAGGGGGCTGTGTGACACTACCTACAAGGGGGCTGTGTGGCACTACCTAAAAGGGGGCTGTGTGGCACTACCTATAAGGGGACTGTGTGGCACTACCTACAGGGGGCTGTAGGGCACTATCTACAGGGGGCATCTGTGAGTGGTGGGCTGATGGTCATTTAACTGTGAGTTGGGGGCTGATGGTCATTTTACTGTGAGTGGGGGGCTGATGGTCATTTTACTGTGAGTGGTGGGCTGATGGTTATTTTACTGTGAGTGGAGGGCTGATGGTCTCCACCTCTGACCTGCAATTGAAATTAATTGGGGGCAGAAAATACTTGTGGCACTGGAATGTTTTTTTTGCCTGTGTCTTTTGCATTAGCTTCAACAGCTTAAAAAAACGCAAAAGAAAAAGTCAAATAATGCTGTCAATTCAAAACCGGACACAAAATTCCTGCAGGAATTTTGAGGCAGGTTTTTTCGGCCTTACAAAAAATGCTGTGTGAACATACCCTAAGAGTGTAGTGCCTCAAGTCCGAAAAGGTTGGAAAACTCTGTACTAGGTTACTGGCTATTCTGCCTGCAGCTTATTAGGCAGGGGACAGGATCCCTGCGCAGGCCGGCGTGATGACATCACTGGATCAAGCCGGCCTACGCAAGGATCTCGTCGCCAGTGTTGTGGAGCAGCTCCGTTTGTCGTGGGAACGGGGCCTAGATGAGTTCAATTTTTTTTGTTTGGGGGGCACTGTCTACAAGGGGGAGGTGGGGACCGTATGACACTGTCTACAAGGGGGTGGTGGGGGCTGTATGACACTGTCTACAATGGGCATTATACTGTGTGTGGGGCACTAAATGGACATTATACTGTGTGGGGGTACTATATAGGGCATTATAATGTGGGGGGACATTATACTTTTTTATGGGGCATTTTTTTATGATGGGGATAGGTCGCAAGATAATTTCGCACGGGGCGCCAGCTATCCTAACGCCGGCCCTGGTTATGCCCCTGAGTATAGGAGAGACCTCATTTAGGTTTAGTGACTTACAGAATGGGGGAATTTAGTAAGCAAAATGCCACACACTTTAAGGAAAAATTTTGGCCAAAAAAGTAAAGCACATGACACTTTTATAGACACTTTTTACACCATAATTGACAGTTTTGAAAAGCAACTAATAAAAGAAACGTGCGAAAGAGTCCAAAAATTCACTAAATGTACTAAAGATTATCCAAAAAATACTAGTATAAATGTATGTCTAACATGCCTAGCGTTTTGCACCATATTGCTCATGCGCAATTCTGGAATTTTGCTAAATTTTGCGGAATTTGCAATAATTTTGTTATCTCATTCATTATTTCACCGACAGTAATGTCTTAATGGGAATCTCCAGTAAAACCAGTTTTCCTTTTTAATTCTTACTATAAGCTAGTGTTGTTTATTCTGGCTTTCTGTAACTTAATATGTCCCCTAAATGTGCTTGGGCTGTTGCATATTAATAGCCTATGTGTGCATTGAGTCACAATGACAGATTTCCAGAATCCTGTGTGATCTACTGTTGTCAATGATAAATCCTACAGACCCCTGTAAATTGCAATTGCTATTCAGTCATCACCTTTTCTGTAGAGGAACACTACACCCTCAGAGCTGAGATGTAATGACACTAACCCACTGCTTGCATGAATGGGAAACCAGTTTGATTTCCGCAAGCAATTTGGTGTTCAGATGCTGGGTTGAATTTTCTAATACTTTGTTAGGGGTAGAATTCCATTGTACTACCGCAACATAGCTATCGTTATAATTTGTATAGCTCGTGCTTCTTCGCCCCTAGGACTGACCTGAAAGACAAGTAGAAAATGTAATCTTACAAGCACCAATTTCCTGACTCATAAATACATCATCATGATTTGATCAATAATTTCTGCTTCCTTTCTTCTCTTCCGACTCCATGTGCAATTTAGAAGGAACACGGATTATTATTCAACTAAGCAGGCATATGTGAACAAACAAGTTACCTCTGTTTCTGAATTATGATAGCTTCCAAGTGTTCTTTTTTTTCTCATTCAGATGTAAAATTTGTACCTATAATATTCAGTATGTGTCTGAAACAGCCAATTTAACATTGTAGAGAAGAAAAGCAAAGCAGTGTTTAGAATAACAATGTATGTCTTTTGCAAACTGACAAACTGTGCAAATAAAACATTTCTAAACAACTACAATTAAAGTGGGAACTAGAAAAAGAAGTACTTTTAGCACAGGCTTATTTATAGGTCACAGACATAAGATGGCAATCAATTGACCTAAAGGGCAATTTCACTGGTAGTGGTAGGCTGGGGCTAAATGGAGACCTTTTGTTGTGCAAATTTGCAATTTTAATTATCGACACTGTTTGTAAGTACCCTTGTTTTTGGGGCCACCCACCTTGTACCACTATTTTAAGTGGTACTAAGGGAAGAAGTTTTTTTGGGAGCCCTGTTATTGGTTAGTTTACATCACATGGTCAACTGGCTCAGTTCATTGGACTACTTTTAAAAGTAGGCAAATGAACTTCCGTAACTGGCCACCATGTGATGTAAACTAACCAACGACATCTTAGTGCTGTCACTGCTTAGTTTACTGAGCCTTGTAAGTGGCACAGAATCACCCGAGAGCCGCCAGAATTTTGGCGCATCTCGGTTGTGTGCACTATTATAAACCTAGTGCGGGGATTCCTTCAGATACAAAGGACTCCCCGCGCTAGGAGTTACTGGCATCGGCAGGGCTCACCAATAACATTTTAGTTGATACAGGCCTGCTCTTTTCTGATCAGGTCTGCTCCAGCGGAACGGCAGGTGATGCAATTATGTAATCGCGCCACCTGCGCCACAGAAAAACCGCCGAAAGATGAGGAAGGGAATCGATGGTTCCCTTGCCTCACCAGCGCTTTCAATGGTTTCTGCTTCCTAAGAACGCAGGTATACATACCTGACTTGGTGCAGTGTCCTGCTGCTCTGCTGTCCGTTTCCCACAGCGCTTCTATTTATACGACAAGGTTCAGGTGTCGGCCGATAAAAACTTCCATTATGGTCTGTTTTTCTTAGCCGTTTTGTATCCGTTTCATTTCCATTCTGGGCTATGTTTCTGTTTTTAACGGCCGATTGTGAACCGTGTTTCATTTGTTTTTCACTGTCCATTTTAAAAACGGATGAATTTTATTTGTGAATTTTTTAGGTCCCAACCCACTAAAAACACCCACAGAAGGGTCACATAATCGGCTAGTCACCATTTTCCCCGCTTTCAGCGTATAGAGAGCTTTTTCTGATTCCTCAGCTTCTGGCTTTTTCTCTGCCATTTTTTACTTGCTACCATGTCCTCACAACCATTGAACCGTGTACATAGTTACATAGTTACATAGTACGGTTGAAAAAAGACACATGTCCATCAAGTTCAACCAGGGGATGGGAAAAGGTAAGGTAAAAATTTCTACACATAGGAGCTAATATTTTTAGGTTCTAGGAAATTATCTAAGCCTTTTTTAAAGCATCTGCTGTCCCTGCTGTGACCAGCTCCTGCGGGAGACTATTCCATAGATTCACAGTTCTCACAGTAAAGAAGGCTTGTCACCTTTGCAGGTTGAACCTTTTTTTTCTCCAGACGGAGAGTGCCCCATTGTTTTTTGAGGGAGTTTTACATGGAACAGGATTTCACCATATTTTTTGTATGTGCCATTCATATATTTATACAAGTTAATCATGTTCCCCCTTATTCGTCTCTTTTCAAGGCTAAATAGGTTTAATTCCTTTAATCTTTCCTCATAACTTAGATTCTCCATGCCCTTTTATTAGCTTCGTTGCTCTTCTTTGTATTTTTTCCAACTCCAGGGCATCCTTTCTATGAACTGGAGCCCAAAACTGAACTGTATATACTAGATGAGGCCTCACTAATGCTTTGTAAAGTGGTAATAATATACCCCTGTCCCGCGAGTCCATGCAGGTTGTTGGTACCCAGATGCTTAACTTTACATTTATCTACATTAAACTTCATTTGCCAACTGGACGTCCAAACACTCCGTTTGTTTAAATCCGCTTGCAATTCACGAACATCTTCCATAGACTGAACTATATTACATAGATAGGTGTCATCTGCAAAAATAGAAATAGTGCTATTAATCCCATCTTCTATATCATTAATAAATAAGTTGAATAATAGTGGTCCCAGCACTGAACCCTGTTGTACACCACTTATTACCGGGGACCATTCAGAGTAGGAATCATTGAACACAACTCTCTGAATACGGTCCTTGAGCCAATTCTCAATCCAATTACAAACGATACTTTCTAAACCTATACTGTAGTCCTTAATTTACCCATTAGACATCTATGAGGGACAGTGTCAAATGCCTTTGCAAAGTCCAAAAACACTAAATCCACAGCGGCCCTTCTGTCTAGGCTTCTGCTCACCCCTTCATAAAAACAAATCAGGTTGATTTGACAAATTCTGTCCTTAGTAAAACCGTGCTGGCTGTCACTTCTAATACTACTTTTTGTCACATAATCCTGTATATAGTCCCTCAATAGCCCCTCAAACATTTTCCCCATGATAGATGTTAAGCTTACTGGTCTATAATTACCCGGGGAAGACCTAGAGCCCTTTTTGAAAATAGGCACCAATTTGCCCTGCGCCAGTCCCTTGGCACTATACCAGTCACTAGAGAATCTCTGAATATTATGAAGAGGGGGACTGAAATAACTGAACTAAGCTCTTTAAGAACTCTAGGTTGTAACCCATCGGGTCCCGGGGCCTTGTGTACATTTATTTTATTTAATTTAGCTTAGACCATATCTACATTCATTCAATTCAGGGAACTGATATATTAACAGCACTGGCATCGTCTATATCAGCTGTTCTTTCTTCTGTTGTATATACAGAGCTAAAGAACCCATTTAGCAACTCTGCCTTCTCTTGATCCCCTGTGACCAACTCCCCATTACCACTATCTAAGGGTCCTACATGTTCAGACCTTGGCTTTGTTGCATTTATATTCTTGAAGACTTTTTTGGGATTTGTTTCACTATCCTTGGCCACCTGCCTTTCATTTTGTATTTTTGCTAATTTTATTAAATTTTTACAGATTTTATTACGCTCTTTATAATTTACAAACGCTATAGCTGTACCCTCATTTTCATTGCTGTTTTGTAACAAAAGGATCTCCCTATCCTGTTGCCTAGTCCTCTCCCCACAGTCTGTTTCTCCACCACCAATATAGTCTGACCCCTCTCTTACCTGACTACCCCTTTATTTTCTACATTGACCTCCCACCTCAGACCTAGTTTAAATACTCCGCCACCCCAGCTAGAATTCTCTCCCCCAGCACAGCGGACCCCCTTTCATTTAAGTGCAAATCATCTGCAGAATACAGTTTGTACCCCAATGAAAAGTCAGCCCAGTGCTCTAGGAACCCAAAGCCTTCTCCTCTACACCAAAACTTAAGCCATGCATTTAACTCCCTGAGCTCCCTCTGTCTTTCCTGTGATGCGCATGGCACAAGCAGTATTCCTGAGAATACAACCTTAGAGGTCCTTCCCTTCAGCTTATAGCCTAGTTCTTTAAAATTATTCTTAAGGCTCCTCCACCTACCATTTATTCTGTCGTTGGTACCCACATGGACTACGACAGCTGGATCATCACCAGCCCCTCCCAGTAATTTATCCACCCGTTCCACCACATGCTGAACCCTGGCACCAGGGAGACAGCAAACCATTTGGTTGAGGCGGTCTTGGCGACAAATTACTCTTTTTTTTTTTTTTAACTTACATTTTTATTGAGTTTTCCAACATAAATCAGTACATTACTATGCATAAACAGTGCATAAATATCAAATACATTAAGATCCAAGAAATGTACATCAAGTCACATGAAAAAAAGAGTCAAGCATGCCTTTTTAACTTGGGATAGGGAGGGGAGGGATAGGGAAGGGAAGGGAAGCTTTCAAACTGGAGTAGGTAATTGGTCTCTGCAGTCCACAAATCGGCTCATCCATGGGCCCCATATATTGGAAAAGGCAACATATCTGTGATTCCTTAGATAAAATAGGCGTCCATAAGTACAATGGTTAGATACCCTACCTATTACTTCATGACATGAGGGAGATGTGGAGGATTTCCAAGCCTTGGCTATCAAGAGTTTGGTAGTGAGAAGCACATGGCCCACCAGGCACCTAAAATCACGTGGGAGATCTTCTAGTCCTATGGACAATAAAGCTAGCGCAGGGTCCTTGTTGATGGGAGTCCCCAACACCGAGGAAATTAGAAGAAATACCTCCTCCCATAATTGCATTATATTAGGGCACTTCCAAAAAATTTGAAAAATAGAGCCTATCTGACCACATCCCCTCCAGCATAGGGCCGATGTGTGGGGATAGATATTTGCTAGTTTGGATAGTGTATAATACCATCTCATTAACACTTTATGATAGACCTCTAGGAGATTCATACACAAAGAGGCTTTCATAGTCCACTTGATAGCCGCAGCCCACTGTTCAATGGTAAACACCTGTCCCAAGTCCTGCTCCCACCTCAGAAAATGAGCCCGCTTGGTGATCTCCACATCTCCATTAAGGCAATCATACATACGTTTTGTAAAATTCAGGTCCCCTTTGCTGGGATTAGAAAAATGATCACATATAAATCGTGGTAGGGAGGCCGTACTAGTAGGAGATATCTTCAAATAGGATGCAACCTGCAAATACTGGAATATATCCCTACCTGGAATCTGATATTTGGTTACAAGATCTAAGAATGATCGAAGACTGTCTTCATGATATAAATCAGATATATATTGTATACCGCACCCTACCCATGTCTGCACCCTCAAACCTGGAATCATCATTTCAAGAACGTTTAAGGGTAAGGGGACTGGCTCTCCCCCTTCAGTGGAGGAGGTGGCCGATAAAAGAGACAACCAAGCCTGTACAGAGACCTTTACTGTGGGGGCCACTGGCAGGGGCAAAGATGGTTTTATTGCATAAGCCAATAGAACAGTTCTAAGGGAATTAATGCCCATAAGATTTTGCTCAATGGAAGTCCAATTAGGCGAGGATGTCGTGGAAATCCAGGCACATAGTTGCTTGATAATCAATGCTTTATGGTAGGAAACAATATTAGGCATCCCTAGCCCCCCTCTACGTCTATTGACGATCAGTGTGGATACAGCTATCCTCGGGTGATGGCCTCCCCAAATAAACGTTCTAAGTTGTTTTTGAAACTTCATGAGAATAGGGAAAGGTATAGGAACCGATATAGTACGCAAAAAATACAAAATTTTTGGTAAAATAAACATTTTATAACAAACATTACGCCCCAGCCAGGAAGGTTCATATTTAGAAATGCTATTGAGATCTTCTTGAATAGAGGACAACAAGGGATCTAGATTTAACCTAGGCATCAGAGAAAGTGGAAACCCCACTTGGATCCCCAAATAAGGAATGGAGGTGTTCTCCCATTTGAAAGGGAACTCAGCCTGGATGACTCCTCTCAAGGTATGATTAATGAAGAGCCCTAACATCTGGGATTTCGTAGCATTAATCTTGTAATATGAGACTGTCCCAAACCTTGATATTACCTGCATTATTTCTCGGAGAGAAGACAGAGGGTCAGTAATCATCAGAATTACATCATCCGCAAATAGACCCAATTTATGTTGGTGGAATCCTACAGATATCCCTCTTATATTTATATTAGAGCGAATTGCTTCCGCAAAAGGTTCCATAACTAGCGTAAACAACAGCGGTGAGAGTGGACATCCCTGTCTAGTCCCATTTGTGATATTGAAAGGTGTAGAGAGAGAACCGCCAGATAACACCCTAGCTGAGGGTGATGTATAAAGGGCTTGAATAGCCTGCAGTATAGGTCCCCCAAAACCAAATCTCCGCAGCGTCGCAAAAGCAAATCCCCAGTGTATTCTGTCGAACGCCTTCTCTGCATTCAAGGTAAGGAAGAGAGAAGGCGTCCTACTACCTCCCACTTTTGCTAAGAGATTGACAATGCGCCTAGTGCCATCAGAGGCCTGTCGCCCCTTCGTGAATCCAACCTGGTCCAAATGTATCAGAGTGGGGAGAATATCTATTAATCGGGTGGCTATAATTTTTGCGTAGATTTTCGTATCACAGTTGAGGAGAGATATTGGACGGAAGTTAGCTGGGGTAGTGGGAGATTTTCCTGGTTTGGGGATAGTGACTATCGTGGCTTGTAGCATTTCGTTAGGGAGACTTCCCGTTTCTAAGGCCCAGTTATATACCGCTGTCATATGAGGGGAGAGGATCGGTGCAAAGCGCGATAATACTCATTAGAGTACCCATCATGCCCTGGTGCCTTGTCTGATTTTAATACCCCTATAGTTTTGGCCACCTCTAGAGGAGTGATATTAGCATTTAGTAGGGACAGTTGATCCTGTCCCAAAGACGGAACTTGCACTGAATTTAAGAAGGCATTAATGTTCGAGTCGATGGGTTGGTGGGTAGACGGATCCTCTTTAAGGTTAAAAAGTGTAGAATAGAAAGTGCCAAATTGGTTAACTATATCTTGTGGGTGTATAATCTTGGATCCATTCTCCGGAGAGATCAAGTGAGGTATAGCAGATTTCAGGCGTCTACCCTTAATTCTCTGGGACATTAGTTTACTGGCTTTATTATATGAGGTATAATATGTCATGCGAAGGGAAATACATTTTTTATCATAGTCGTCTAGCAGTAAAGCTCTAAGTTGACGTCTTAAGGACATGAGATCATCATGGCCAGACAGGGATTTTTTCTCTTGCTGTTGTACCTCAAGAGATCGTATCTGGTCCATTAGGGAGGTAAATTTAGCTAGTTTTTGTTTCTTATATCGTGCTCCTTGTTGAATCAAGATTCCCCTCAACACTGCTTTGTGAGCATTCCACACCGAGCAAGGACTAGTGTCCTCCACAGCATTAAATTGAAAGTATTCTTGCAGTTTAGTTGCAATATTATCTCTATAAGAAGGTATTTTAACCCGTTAGTGACCGGCCCATCGTGTTTCTACATCGGTCACTAACGGGCCTTATTCCGATGCCATAGACTTTTTACGTCGCGGCATCGGAATAAGTAAACAGAGCAGGGAGCTGTCAAATCTCCCTGCTCTCAGCTGCCAGAGGCAGCTGAGGGCTGGGAGCGTCCCTGCTCTGCCGGGTGAGATCGATATTAGTATCGATCTCACCCGTTTAACCCCTCAGATGCGGTGCACAATAGCGTGCACCGCATCTGAGTGGTTTTGGAGAGAGGGAGGGAGCTCCCTCTCTCTCCCACCGACACCCGGCGATACGATCGCCGAGTGTCAGTGTCTCCCATGGCAGCCGGGGGCCTAATAAAGGCCCCCAGGTCTGCCTGGAGTGAATGCCTGCTAGATCCTGCCGCAGGCATGACCTAGCAGATGCCTGTCCGTGTTAAACGGACAGGCAGTAATACACTGCAATACAAAAGTATTGCAGTGTATTATAAATGCGATCGCAGAATCACATATTATAGTCCCCTAGTGGGACTAGTAAAAAGGTGAAAAAAAAGTTTAATAAAGTTAATTTAAAAAAAAATGTGAAAAAAAATGAAAAACCCAGCTTTTCCCTTTACAAAATGCTTTACTATTAAAAAAACAAAATAAAGTTAAAAAGTTACACATATTTGGTATCGCCGCATCTGTAACGACCCCGACTATAAATCTATTACATTATTTAACCCGCACGGTGAACGCCGTAAAAAATGTAATAAAAAACGATGGAAAAATTGCTGTTTTCTGTGAATACTGACTTTAAAAAAATGTGATAAAAAGTGATCAAAAAGTCGCATCTACTACAAAATGGTACCAATAAAAACTACAAGTCTTCCCGCAAAAGAAAAGCCCTCATACAACCGCATCGGCGAAAAAATAAAAACGTTACGGCTCTTCAAATATGGAGACACAAAAACAAATAATTTTGAAAAAAAAGCGTTTTTACTGTGTAAAAGTAGTAAAACATACAAAAAAAATACAAATTTGGTATCATTGCAATCGTAACAACCCGCTGAATAAAGTTATTGGGTTATTTATATCACACGGTAAACGGCATCGATTTAAGACGCAAAAAAGAGTGGCGAAATTTCAGGTTTTTTTCTATTTCCCCCCAAATAAAAGTTAATAAAAGTTAATCAATAAATAATATGTCCCCCAAAATGGTGCTATTAAAAAATACAACTTGTCCCGCAAAAAACAAGACCTTATACAGCTATGTCGACGCAAAAATAAAAAGGTTATAGCTCTTGGAATGCGACGATGGAAAAACGTAAAAAATGGCTTGGTCATTAAGGTTTAAAATAGGCTGGTCATTAAGGGGTTAAGAAGAAAATTATTGATTTGCCATGTTGTTATAGGGCGGTTGGCTTGCGAGAGTTCTATTTGCATATATATGGGAGCATGATCGGACCAGGTTATATCCCCTATAGCCGATGATCTAATATACCGTAACGTTTCTCTGTCTACCAGGAAGAGGTCTATTCTAGAGAATGTCTGGTGTCTTGGCGAATAATATGTATATTCTCTAGATGAGAAGTTTAAACACCTGAACGTATCATACAATTCTGTGTTGTGTAACCAGGGAGATAGTGTGGGGAAGACCTTCTGCTCTGACTTGTGGTGTCCCACTGGGCATCTGGTATAAGGTTAAAATCTCCACAAAGAATAGTTTGCCCACACGCAATTTTTTTAAGTCGTCTTCTAAGTCTGTTTAAGAAGCGAGTTTGAGATGAATTAGGAGCATAAATATTAACAAGCGTTATTTGGACATTGTTGAGAAGTCCCACCAATACAATGAACCTGCCCCCCTCATCCTCAATGGACTTGGTTAGGTGGAAAGATACAGAATCCCGGAAGGCAATCAGCACTCCCACCTTTTTTTGGGAAGCATTAGCTTTATAAATGAGAGGATATTTATGGTGCGTGCATCTAGGACTAGCTTGTTGAGAGAAGTGCGTCTCCTGAATACAGAGTACTGTACATCCACCTGAGATGAAAGCGCATCTCTCCACATCGATGACCGCTTGAATGGGGAATTTAAACCTTTAGCATTTAAGGACATAAATTTAAGCTCCATGCATTAATGTTAGGAATAGCTGAATATAGCTAAGAATATATACAGGCATCTCCCCTATCTCATCTCCAGTAACAGTTACCACAAAGACCCAGTGGATATCCTTCAATGGTAAATAGGGAAAAAGGGAAGGGTAAGGTAGAAACAGAAACATAAAAAACATTCTCAACAGTATGTAAACTAGTATTACTCCACCAAATTCCTTGGCGGACTGTTTCCAAGAAAGAACGGGGTAAGAAAGTCCATCTGAAGACCCCTATGACCTCATTCAGTATTAGGATACACGACAGTTCAACGATGAGTTGGTCCATCCTGCCAATCCTGCGAAATTCGTGCCAGTGAAATCCTGTCCTGTTTAGGAGAGGGCCTCATTAAAGACACTCGCCAGCGTGCCAACAGAGCCTCGCCTTCATCCATCGTCGTGACGACATGCAACACCCCATTTCTATGGATAAGGAGCTTGGTCGGAAAGCCCCATTTGTAGGCTATATTATTCTTCCTCAGGGTCGTAGTTATAGGTATAAGACGACGTCTTGCTTGTAGAGTCAGTTGAGATAAGTCAGCATATAACTGGATTTTCTCATACGGATTTGGTAGCGTTTCAGATCGGCGAGATACTGACATGAGAGACTCCTTTGTCTGGAAAAAATGGATGCGTGCTATGACATCTCGAGGTATATCAGGTGGTAATGATTTCGGCTTACGGAGCCTGTGGGCTCTATCAATTGTAAGGTCCATTTGCTGAACAGAAGGCAGCACGATTTTCAGAAGTTGCTGAAGATAGGTAGTTAAAGCCGCTGGTTGAACCGATTCGGGTATGCCTCTGAATTTTACGTTGTTTCTTCTGTTACAGTCCTCTAAGTCAGCCAGTTTAGATGTCAGATTCGCCACCTCGCCTTCCAGGGAATGGTGAGCATCTACCATATCATTTTGCGCCTATGTAAGTTCCCCCATCTTGGTCTCATCCCCCCCCCCCCCCCCCCAGCTCAGCTTGTTGATTTTCCGGGCCTGCCTGAGGAGAGGTGTCTGGGATCACGTCTTTTCTAGACGCCATTCTTGCAGGGCAGGGAATGTCACTCATGGGAGGAGCAAGCAGCAGGGCCGGTGGTATCGGCGGGTGAGTACTCTGCATTGTATCGCTCCTAAGAGCTGACTCACCCCCTCCAGCCGCGGAATCTCCAGCTGCATCCCGTCTCGGAGAAGAAGCAGGGGAGGCGCCCTCCGAGGACAACGATCCGGCGCCATGTCTATTGCCTCGTGAGGCGAAGAAGCCTGTGAGGCGCTTCGGCCCCTTCGTTAGAGCCTTCTTGCGAGTCATCATAACACTCCGAGGTCCCCGTAAGACGGACCGAGTGCAGGGAAGGTACCGATAAGTGTGCGGTCAGTGCTTAGATTAGTTGCCCTGAGGTCAGAGGATGGAGCTCACAGGGATGCGACTGCTCCGTTCGGCATCCAGAGCACAAATTATTCTATCCGTCTTCCTGATTATAGAATCCCCTACAACTACCAAATGTCTTGCCTTACCTGCATTTCCATCCCGCCGACTACTAGCTGGGCTGATCTCCCGGCTGTTAGGGAGATTAGTATCCACTAGGGCTGCCATTTCTGAGACCGACACCCTCGCAGCATCACCCAACTTGGCAATTTTGCTTGGAATATCAGAAACAGGATTGGCCTTCCTTTTCTTGGACCCCTTTCTACTGCCCCTAACTACATTAACCCAGCTACTTGCCTGATCCTGCTGACCCATGTCATCACCCTCCAGTTCTACCCCACTAACTGCTTGCTCAGTCAGCAGCATGCTCCGCTCAAGATTGTCTATCGCCCTCAGTATTGCATTTTGCTCCTCCAGATCGCTAATGCGAGCTTACAGGCGAACAACATGCTCACATTTGCCACAGAGGTATTCACCCTGGAAATCCTGCTCCAGTCATCCATACATATCGCAGACTGTGCACTGAAGAGTACCTCCAATCTTGCTATCCATTATTCCAGTAACAAAAAAACAGAACAATTCTTAAAGTTAAAAAAAAAAGAAGAGTACTTACAGGGGCTTTAACTCCTCTTTAACTCCGGTTTTTTAACTCCACTTGATATGCAAACCACTTGTTTAGCAAGACAAAACAGAGGGCTAATTTATACCACCTGGGAGCAGTTAACCCCTCCCCCTAGTCAGCTGCACAGCAGGACAGAAGCTAAGAAGGAAACAAGGGTTTTAAATTGTGTCATTTTTGCAAAGTTCTTTTAGCAAGCACTCAATTCATATATCACACACAATATTCCACACTTTATGCCACACAAGAAAACAGCAAGTCAATCCGGTTTTGTAACTCCACTTGATATACAAACCACTTGTTTAGCAGGCCAAAACAGAGCAGGCTCTACAGAGACCTGAGGGCTAATTTATACCACCTAGGAGCAGTTAACCCCTCCCCCTAGTCAGCCGCACAGCAGGACAGAAGCTAAGAAGGAAAAAAGGGTATTAAATTGTGTCAGTTTTGCAAACTTCTTTTAGCAAGCACTCAATTCATATATCACACACAATATCCCACACTGTATGCCGCACAAGAACACAGCAAGTCAGCTCTGTTTTGTAACTCCACTTGATATGCAAACCAATTGTTTAGCAAGCCAAAACAGATCAGGTTCTACAGAGGCCTGAGGGCTAATTTATACCACCTGGGAGCAGTTAAAGAGGCTCTGTCACCAGATTTTGCAACCCCTATCTGCTATTGCAGCAGATAGGCGCTGCAATGTAGATTACAGTAACGTTTTTATTTTTAAAAAACGAGCATTTTTGGCCAAGTTATGACCATTTTTGTAGTTATGCAAATGAGGCTTGCAAAAGTCCAAGTGGGTGTGTTTAAAAGTAAAAGTCCAAGTGGGCGTGTATTATGTGCGTACATCGGGGCGTTTTTAATACTTTTACTAGCTGGGCGCTCTGAAGAGAAGTATCATCCACTTCTCTTCAGAACGCCCAGCTTCTGACAGTGCAGATCTGTGACGTCACTCACAGGTCCTGCATCGTGTCGGCCACATCGGCACCAGAGGCTACAGTTGATTCTGCAGCAGCATCAGCGTTTGTAGGTAAGTCGATCTTACCTGCAAACGCTGATGCTGCTGCAGAATCAACTGTAGCCTCTGGTGCCGATGTGGCCGACACGATGCAGGACCTGTGAGTGACGTCACAGATCTGCACTGCCAGAAGCTGGGCGTTCTGAAGAGAAGTGGATGATACTTCTCTTCAGAGCGCCCAGCTAGTAAAAGTATTAAAAACGCCCCGATGTACGCACATAATACACGCCCACTTGGACTTTTACTTTTAAACACACCCACTTGGACTTTTGCAAGCCTCATTTGCATAACTACAAAAATGGTCATAACTTGGCCAAAAATGCTCGTTTTTTAAAAATAAAAACGTTACTGTAATCTACATTGCAGCGCCGATCTGCTACAATAGCAGATAGGGGTTGCAAAATCTGGTGACAGAGCCTCTTTAACCCCTCCCCATAGTCAGCTGCACAGCAGGACAGAAGCTAAGAAGGAAAAAAGGGTTTTAAATTGTGTCAGTTTTGCAAACTTCTTTTAGCAAGCACCCAATTCATATATCACACACAATATTCCACACTTTATGTCACGCAAGAACACTGCAAGTGAATCCGGTTTTGTAACTCCACTTGATATACAAACCACTTGTTTAGCAAGCCAAAACAGAGTGTACTGCAGCTTTTTCTGATTTCTCTGCAACTCGGACAGCAATCGCAGACAGCCCCCTTGTCGGTAGTGACACACAGTCCCCTGTAGGTAGTGCCACACAGCCCCCTGTAGGTAGTGCCACACAGTCCCCTTTAGGTAGTGGCACACAGACCTCTATAGGTAGTGCCACACAGACCCCTCTCGGTAGTGCCACACAGCCCCCTTGTAGGTAGTGCCACACAGCCCAATTGTAGGTAGTGCCACACAGCCCCCTTGTAGGTAGTGACACACAGCCCCTTGGAGGTAGTGCCACACATCCCCATGTAGGTAGTGCCACACAGCCCCCTTGAAGGTGATGCCACAGCCCCCTGTAGATAGTTCCACACTTCCCCCTTGTAGATAGCACCCCACCCATAGATGGCATACCCCTCCATCTGTAGAAAGTGCCACTGCAGCTCCCTGGCCAGGGATTCCACTCGTACATGTAACCCCTGACCGCTCTGTGCATATGTGGACAGTGACGTCAGGGGCTAATTCTATGAGCGGAATCCCCGGCCAGAGCATCGGCAATGCTCTGGCCGGGGATTCCGCTTCAGGAGTAACCCCTGACGTCACTGTCCATATATGGAAAGTGACGTCAGGGGCTTCTCCTGGAGCAGAATTCACAGCCAGAGCGTCAGGCAACGCTCTGGCCAGGGATTCTACCTCAAGTGGAGCCCCTGACGTCACTGTCCATATATGGACAGTGACGTCAGGGGCTTCTCCTGGAGTGGAATCCCCGGCCATAGCGTCGGCAACGCTCTGGCTGGGGATTCCGATTCAGGAGGAGCCCCTGATGTCACAGTGAGGTCAGGGGCTCCTCTTGAAGCAGAATCCCCTGCCAGAGGGATTCTGCTCCTACAGCAGGGAACTAGAGTGGCGCTATCTACAAGGGAGCTGTGTGGCATTACTTACAAGGGGGCTCTGTGTGTGGCACTGCCTACAGCAAAAAAATCTCCTTCTCCTCACATGCACATGATTTGAGAAGAAGAGAACGAGCGGCCGTCTCTGGAGTGCTGGTGAAGCGTGACATCCTACAGCAGAATGGGACATCATACAGGAAAATGACTGCAATCCTGTTACATGACATGTTGTATCTGTTACATAAGCATGTTGTTTTGCCACGGAACATTAGCTTTAAAAATACAAAAATAAAAAAAGGTGCAATATTGCAGCCATATGAACTGGTCAGTAGTCTATTTATTTTCATGTATGTTCCTTTCAATATCACTACTTTAGTGCCATTATTCAGCCCTTATCTGTCTACAAAACTCAGGTCCTTTAGTACTTTAATGACCACAGAATCTACAGAAATAAGAGGGATGAAGAGCACACTTAAATGTCAATAGCAGATCAGTCAGTAATAAAATGGTTGAAATCCTCATGGAAACAGGCAAGGATTAAGTAGTCTGCTCATAAAATATGTATTTGTATTTTGAGCTTAATATTAATGCTAGTTACTGAGTTATTGTCCTAAAAGTCATTGACGAGTGACAATTTATTTTAAAACATTAAAGCTACAGGTCGTTTTGTTCCTTTGATGACATGTAGTATATGGCCATACACTCTGCCGTTTATTTTGATGCATCCAGCAGTATGTTGTATTGCCATTAAAGATGCTTTCAGCAGCCCTTCAATCACTCCCAGCAGGGGCTTTCAAAAAATTCCATTTAACCCCTTCCCGACATTTGGCGTAAATATACGTCATGGAAAGCCAGTGCTTCCCGCAAAATGTCGTATACTTACACCAAATGTTTGGCACCGGCTCAGAAGCTGAGTCGGTGCCATAATCGCTGGATCTCAGCTGTATCTGACAGCTGACATCCGGCTGTAATGGCGGGGACCGAAATTAGCTTCGATCCCCGCCATTAACCCCTTAAGTGCAGCGCTCAAACGCGATCGCTGCACTTAAGGTGTTTGCAGCTCATCGGAACCCCAGCAATGAAATTGCCGGAGTTCCGGTGGCTGCAATGGCAACCGGAGGCCTAATACTGGCCTCCCGGTCTGCCTAGCACCGTAGCCCGTCAAGATCCGCCCGGCGGCGGAGCCTGATCGGCTTCTGTAGCTGCCGGCAAGATGGAGCCGGGTCAGGAGCTGATCCGGCGTCATCAGCGGTGGAAGTCAGCTGTACTGCAAAGCTGACATCCACCTGTAACGGCAGGAACCGGAGCTAGCTCCGATCCCTGCCATTAACCCCTTCGATGCAGCAATCGAAAGCGATTGCTGCATCGTAGCCGTTACTAGCAGATCGCCAGCCCTGACAGGCAATCAGGACTGGCGACTGCTGTTATGGCAACAGGAGACACAATGGTCTCCTGCTCTGCCATTACGGAAGCCGATTTAGGCCCCGCCGGGAGGCGAAGCCTAATCGGCTTGCTGTCAGTGAATGACTGACAGATCTAATACATTGCACTACATAGGTAGTGCAATGTATTAGAAAAAAAAAAAAACTGACCGTTGGACCTTCAAGTCCCCTAGTGGGACTTGAGAAAAAGTGTAAAAAAAGTATAAAAAAGTGTATAAAAAAGTGCAAAAAATAAAAGTTTTAAAACAATAAAAGTTTCAAGTAATCAAATAAAACACAATCCCCCTTTTACTCTTATCAAGTCCTTTATTATTGAAAAATAATAATAAACCATATGTATTTGGTATCGCCACGACCGTAACGACCGGAGGTATCAAAATATTATATTATTTATTGCACGCGGTGAACAGCGTAAAAAAAAAACGTAAAAAACTTTACCAGAGTTTCTGTTTTTTGGTCACTTTGCCCTACAAATATTAGAATTAAAAGTGATCAAAAAGTCGCACGTATCCAAAAATGGTACCTATAAAAACTATAGCTCGTCCCGCAAAAAACAAGCCCTCATACACCTCCGTAGACAAAAAAATTAAAAAGTTATGGTTCTCACAACTTGGCGACAGAAAAATACATTCTTTTTACAAAAGTAATTTTATTGTGCAAAAAGTTGTAAAACATAAAAAAGTGCTATAAATTAGGTATCGCCGGAATCGTACTGACACGCAGAATAAAGTTAACATGTAATTTATAACGCATGGTGAAAGCTGTATAAAAAAAAAAAAAAAAAGCTGTGCCAGAATTGCGTTTTTTTGTTTACCTGGCGTCCCAAAAAATAGGATAAAAGGTGATCAAAAAGTTGCATGTACCCCAAAATGGTACCAATAATAACTACAGCTCGTCCCGCAACAAACCAGCCCTCATACCGCTACGTCTATGAAAAATAAAATTAGTTATGGCTCCAATAAGTCAGGAAATAAAAAAATATGCAGTTGTGCCCGAGGGGAACATTTCTTCTGTTTCAAGAGGCGATTTATCAAGGACCTAAAATTAGGGAACCAGGAAGGGGAGAGCCCAAACATATCCGCTGGAAGCGACGGTGCCCGTATTATACCAGGACAATACTTTCCCAGCAAAATTCCCCAAACTGCAAAGGTGCAGAGTGTGGACCAAAAGGGGGATAAGAAAGGACGCCATATATCAGTGGGACACCGGCCTGTGCAGAAAGGATTGCTTCACAGCGTAACACACATCTATGGATTATTTTAGTATTTTTTTTTACCCCATTATTATACCACCTGACTATGCCCCTTATATACTCCGCCCCGCTTACATGTACCCCCACATTATAAATGGAAACACCAGCAACACTCAAACAAATATAGTACCAAGCAAAATCCGCTCTCCAAAAGCCAAATGGTGCTCCCTCGGCTCTGAACGCCACAGCGTGCCCAAGCAGCAGTTTCCTTCAACATATATGGCATCGTCATACCCGGGAGAACCCTTTTAACAATTTTTGGGGTGTGTGTCTCCAGCGTCATAAGCTTGGCATGACATATTTGCCACTGAATGGCATATCTAGGGAAAAATATAAATTTTTAATTTGCACCATCCGCAGTGCATTCATTTATGAAAAAGACCTGTGGGGTGAAAATGCTCACTACACCCCTTAATAAATGCCTTGAGGGGTGTAGTTTCCATAATGGGGTCACTTCTCAGGGGTTTCTTTTTATTATTTCACATCTGAGCCTCTGCAGTTGTGAACCAATACTTTGTAAATCGCCAAATTAGGCCTCCACTCCGCATGGTACTCTTCACTCCTGAGCCCTGTCATATGTCCAGGCAAAAGATTAGGGTCACATGTAGGGTTTTTCTAAAACCGGGAAACACCGCATAATAATTAGAGAGCTGTCTTGTTATGGTGGCACAAGCCTGGCACCACATATTGGCATATCTATGGAAAAAAATCCCATTTTCACTCTGCAACATCGAGTGCACACTAATTTCTACAAAACACCTGCAGGGTTAAAATGCTTACTACACCCCTTGGTAAATGCATTGAGGGGTGTAGTTTCCAAAATGGGGTCACTTCTGGGGGGTTTCCACTGTTTTGGGCCCACAGGCGCCCAGAAACCAATCCAGCAACATCTGCACTCCAAATGGTGGTCCTTCCCTTCTGAGCCCTGCCGTTTGCCCAAACAGCAGTTTATGACCACATATGGAGTATTGCCGTACTCGGGAGAAATTGCTTTACAAATGTTGGTTTCTTTTTTTCCTTTATTTGTTGAGAAAATAAAAAAATTTGCGCTAAAGCTACGTCTTATTGAAGAAAAAGGATTGTTTTTATTTTCACTGCCCAATTCTAATAAGTTCTATGAAACATCTGTGGGGTCAAAACGCTCACTACTCCCCTAGATGAATTCCTCAAGAGGTGTAGTTTCCTAAATGGAGTCATTTTTTTGGCGTTTTCATTGTTTTGTCCCCTCAGGGGCTTTGCAAATGTGACATGGCCTCCGCAAATCATTCCTGCTAAATGTGATCTCCAAAAGCCAAATAGCGCTCTTTCCCTTCTAAGCTTCGCCGTGTGTTCAAACAGCCGGTTATTACCACATGTGGGGTATTCTTTTACTCGGCAGAAATTGCTTTACAAATTTTACAGTGCTTTTTCTCCTTCAGTCCTTGTGGAAATGATAAAAAATTAGCTAAACCTACATTTTCTTTGAAAAAATTTAGATTGTCATTTTCAGGGCCTACTTCCAATAATTTATGCAAAAAACCTGTGGGGTCAAAACTCTCACTATACCCCTAGATAATTTCCTCAATGGGTGTAGTTTCCAAAATGGGGTCACTTGTGGGGGGTTTCCACTGTTTTGTCCCCTCAGGGGCTTTGCAAATGTGACATGGCCTCCGCAAATCATTCCTGCTAAATGTGATCTCCAAAAGCCAAATAGCGCTCTTTCACTTCTAAGCCCTGCCGTGTGTCCAAACAGCCGTTTATTACCACATGTGGGGTATTGTTTTACTCGGGAGAAATTGCTTTACAAATTTTGCAGTGCTTTTTCTCCTTTAGTCCTTGTGGAAATGAGAAAAAAAAATCGCTAAACTTACATTTTCTTTGAAAAAATTTAGATTTTAATTTTCACTGCCTACTTCCAATAATTTCTGTAAAAAACCTGTGCGGTCAAAATGCTCACTACACCCCTAGATAATTTCCTTGAGGTGTGTAGTTTCCCAGATGGGGTCACTTTTGGGGGATTTTCACTGTTTTGGCACCGCAAGAGCCCTTCAAACCTGACATGGTGCCTAAAATATATTGTAATAAAAATAAGGCCCCAAAATCCACTAGGTGATCCTTTGCTTCGGATGCCGGTGCTTCAGTCCATTAGCACGCTAGAGCCACATGTGGGATATTTCCTAAAACTGCAGAAACTGGGCAACAAATATTGAGTTGCATTTCTCTGGTAAAACCTTCTGTGTTATAAAAAAATTGTATTAAAAATGTATTTCTGCAAAAAAATATGACATTTGTAAATTTCACCTCTACTTTGCTTTAATTCCTGTGAAATGTGTAAAGGGTTAAGACATTTTCTAAATTCTGTTTTGAATACTTTGAGGGGTGAAGTTTTTAAAATGGGGTGACTTTTTGGGGGTTTCTAATATATAAGGCCCTCAAAGCAACTTCACAACTCAACTGGCCCCTGTAAAAATAGCCTTTTGAAATTTTCTTGAAAATGTGAGAAATTGCTGCTAAAGTTCTAAGCCTTGTAATGTCATAGAAAAATAAAAGGATGTTCAAAAAACAATGCCAATCTAAAGTAGACACATGGGGGATTTTAATTAGCAAGAATTTTGCGTATTATAACTGCCTGTCTTACAAGCAGATACATTTAAATTGAGAAAAATGCAAATTTTTGCAATTTTTCGCTAAATTTTGGTGTTTTTTACAATTAAATACTGAACATATTGAGCAAATTTTGCCAGTAACTTAAAGTGCAATGTGTCACGAGAAAACAATCTCAGAATCGCTTGGATAGATGAAAGCATTCCGTAGTTATTACCACATAAAGTGAAACATGTCAGATTTGAAAAATGAGGCTCTGTCAGGAAGGTCAAAAGTGGCTAAAGGGGGAAGGGGTTAAAGAAGTTCACAGCAATCATTCATGAAATGTGCTTGAACGTCTGATGTGTTGTTGTTGTTGTTCTTGTTGTTGTTGTTGTTGTTGTTGTCAGCAAAACTTTTCCACACTAAAAATCATGAAGAGGAACTTAAAAGTATGTACCAGCCTTACATGCTCTCATTTACCTGTCAGAACATGAATAGGTTAATCTTGACCATGAATATGGTACACTAAACATCTAATATAATTAAAGACCATTACATTGGGACCTTAGATTTCCACAAAGTACTGTACCACAATTGAATATTCATATATCACTACTAACAAATGCCCTCTATAACTGGCCACTGCCCAAAAGAGCCAGCAGAGACTCTGTGTCAGTGCCTTTCGCTCTCTCTCCCTCTCTCTCTCTCTCGCTCTCTCTCTTTTTCTCTCTCTCTCTCTTTCTCTCTCTTTCTCTCTCTCTCTCTTTTTGCAGCTGCTCCCTCCTCCTGTAGTTCTCCCCTCTCCATAGACTCCTATGGGCAGCTGTAACCTGATCTGTCATTGAAGCTGAGAATCTGTCTACTCTCTGCTCTACAGATTCTATCAGTGAAATATGAGTGAATGATCATAGGAGGAAAGGAGTCTGATAAGTGAAGAGGCCTTTTCTATGATAAGATATATTACAAAGTTTCTTATCTTCGCTTTTACAATTGACTAGGGGAAAGCTGTTTATAGTGAGAGGTAAACATTTTTAAGAAGGTAGTTCTACACCAGCCGCAAAGTCAGATGTGGTTAAAAATCTATCACAGAAAAAAACATTTTCTGTTACTAATGAAAACATTTTATGGTTTGGTATGTTTTGGCGTGTTATAGTATCCAGATCCCCTGTGTATATACAGATGACTGATCTGTCCCAGGGTACCTACTAAGTAGGAATGACATTGGTATATTGAGGGTATGGTTTTTAGTGTCACCCTATTAATGACATCTAACAAAGAAGTAGACAGGCCTGGGAAGAGAATACAATTTAAAAAAAAAACTGGAATAGGTTTTAGACAGGGAAGATGAGATGCGCTAAGGTCAAGTTGAGTTGATGAAGTGTCGTCCCAAAGTTATCTAGTTAGTTGTGGGATTTGTACACATAGAAATAATAAGGCACCAACTGACACAGAGACAAACAATCATATGTCATGGAACCCGGACACTTTCTAATCAATGAGCAAGACCAATTCAAGAACAAGACAAAGCTGCCAAGAATACAACTACAGAGATAAAAAGTATTAAGGAATTCCTGCACTATCTTTTCTTACTTGTGCAGATTATGTAATATTAAAGTGCAATTTAAAGTGTGATTCCGCTTTAACAAAGTGAATCATATCTCCAAAGGGAATCTATTCTCCGAAAATGACCTATTGCCTAAATCAAGTTTTTATATTAAACATATTTTTCAAATTTTTTGTGGTGTTAATAATAATAATAATAATAATAATAATAATATACACTACCGTTCAAAAGTTTGGGGTCATCCAGACAATTTTGTGTTTTCCATGAAAACTCACGCTTATATTTATCAAATGAGTTGCAAAATGACTAGAAAATATAGTCACGACATTGACAAGGTTAGAAATAATGATTTTTATTTTAAATAATAATTTTCTCCTTCAAACTTTGCTTTCGTCAAAGAATGCTCCATTTGCAGCAATTACAGCATTGCAGACCTTTGGCATTCTAGCTGTTAATTTGCTGAGGTAATCGGGAGAAATTTCACCCCATGCTTCCAGAAGCCCCTCCCACAAGTTCGATTGGCTTGATGGGCACTTCTTGCGTACCATACGGTCAAGCTGCTCCCACAACAGCTCTATGGGGTTGAGATCTGGTGACTGCGCTGGCCACTCCATTACAGATAGAATACCAGCTGCCTGCTTCTTCCCTAAATAGTTCTTGCATAATTTGGAGGTGTGCTTTAGGTCATTGTCCTGTTGTAGGATGAAATTGGCTCCAATCAAGCGCTGTCCACAGGGTATGGCATGGCGTTGCAAAATGGAGTGATAGCCTTCCTTATTCAAAATCCCTTTTACCTTGGACAAATCTCCCACTTTACCAGCACCAAAGCAACCCCAGACCATCACATTACCTCCACCATGCTTGACAGATGGCGTCAGGCACTCTTCCAGCATCTTTTCAGTTGTTTTGCGTCTCACAAATGTTCTTCTGTGTGATCCAAACAACTCAAACTTCGATTCGTCTGTCCATAACACTTTTTTCCAATCTTCCTCTGTCCAATGTCTGTGTGCTTTTGCCCATATTAATCTTTTCCTTTTATTAGCCAGTCTCAGATATGGCTTTTTCTTTGCCACTCTGCCCTGAAGGCCAGCATCCCGGAGTCGTCTCTTCACTGTAGACGTTGACACTGGCGTTTTGCGGGTACTATTTAATGAAGCTGCCAGTTGAGGACCTGTGAGGCATCTATTTCTCAAACTAGAGACTCTAATGTACTTGTCTTGTTGCTCAGTTGTGCAGCAGGGCCTCCCACTTCTCTTTACACCGTACACCGTTGTAGGAAATCTTCAGTTTCTTGGCAATTTCTCGCATGGAATAGCCTTCATTTCTAAGAACAAGTATAGACTGTCGAGTTTCACATGAATGCTCTCTTTTTCTAGTCATTTTGAGAGTTTAACCAAACCCACAAATGTAATGCTCCAGATTCTCAACTAGCTCAAAGGAAGGTCAGTTTTATAGCTCCTCTAAACAGCAAAACTGTTTACAGTGGTACTAACATAATTGCACAAGGGTTTTCAAGTGTTTTCTAATCATCCATTAGCCTTCTAACACAGTTAGCAAACACAATGTACCATTAGAACACTGGAGTGATGGTTGCTGGAAATGGGCCTCTATACACCTATGTAGATATTGCATTAAAAACCAGACGTTTGCAACTAGAATAGTCATTTAGCACATTAACAATGTATAGAGTGTATTTCTGATTAATTTAATGTTATCTTCATTGAAAAAAACTGTGCTTTTCTTTCAAAAATAAGGACATTTCTAAGTGACCCTAAACTTTTGAACGGTAGTGTATATATTTTTTAATAAACAGGTAAGTCAGTGTGTTTGGTGTAACTTTATAAATAGCTTTTATTAAAAATTTATTTTACTTTTTTAGATACAGCTGCTCTGTATCTTGTATAAAGAGCAGCTGTAGCGTTCGCTATTACCTGAATCCGTCAGTCCCGCGGACACACTTGGAAGCACTTATTTTTTTTCAATGTAATTGATGCGTGAAGCACGGACAGCACACGGGTGTCGTCCGTGTGCTGTCTGTGGTTTTCCCGCACCCATTGACTTCAATGGGCGACTAGGTGTGGGAAAACGCACTAATATAGGACATGCAGTGAGTTTAACGCAACGGACACTCGCTGTGTGAAAACTCACGCATGTGTGAATAGCCCCATTGAAATCTATGGGTCAGTGTGCGGTGCGTTATTTCAACGCACAGCACACGGACAAGAATCATGCTCTTTTGAATGAGCCCCAAGTCTATCATTTGTGATACTGTCTGCTGGGGCTCTGTATCTAAGCCTATCATGTATGATGCTGTCTGCTGGGGCTATGTATCTAAGCCTATCATGTGTGATACAGTCTGCTGGGGCCATGTATCTAAGCCTATCATGTATGATACTGTCTGCTGAGACAATGCATCCAATTCTATCCAGCGGTGTAGCTGTAGGAGCCTTAGTCTTAGGGCGGATTTACACGAGCGTGTGCGTTTTGCGCACGCAAAAACCGCAGCGTTTTGCGTGAAAAAAGGGACTTGACAGCTCCGTGTGTCCTGTTCATATGGATGCGCGGCTGCGTGCTTTTCGCGCAGCCGCCATCTTTATGACACTCCGTTTGGATGTTTGTAAACAGAAAAGCACGTGGTGCTTTTCTGTTTACATTCATTCTTTTACTGCTGTTGCGCGAATAACGCGCGTCCCGCAGAAGTGCTTCCGTGTGGTGCGCGTGATTTTCACGCACCCATTGACTTCAATGGGTGCGTGATGCGCGAAAAACGCCTAAATATAGAACATGTCGTGAGTTTTAAGCAGCGGACTCACGCTGCGCAAAACTCACGGACAGTCTGCACTGCCCCATAGACTTGCATAGGTCCGTGCGACCCGCGTGAAAACGCGGGTTGCACGGACGTATAGCACGTTCGTGTAAATCCGCCCTTATAGATATTCTATCTCCGTCACATATGTAAAAAAATAATAATATTTGGGGGGGGGGGTAATATACGTCTCAGGGATTGTGCCCCTGATCTTTTGACAACCTAGGTCAGCACACACAGGATCCAACTGTAATCTTTCACATCTACTGTAAATTCATAACAAAAAAATGCCCTGCAAAGGTTTACATAGCTGTTGAAGGGTGATTTATTTTATTTCACTTTAAAATTTCAGCTTGTGTTGTGTACACTCGGGGCAATTATCATCTCATTATCATCAGGGGGCAGGACTACAATAAAAGGTAACACCACTATTATAAATGGGGGGCAGATAACGCAGGATCATAGCATTGACAATAGGTAATAGGAACCTCAGCTCCTGTTCTCTGCACAGTCACTACAGCACATGTTATAGAGCATGCCCACAACACTCTCCTATTGAAGTCAATAAAGTAAATTAATATACAATAAGAAAATAAAATAAAAACAGATACAAAAAATTGTTTGTTTCAGTGTATATTTTGATTAGAAAAAACGAGATTACATATCACATACACATTCCATCTGTGTCAAGGATTACATTTTTATTTGAGTTTTGTAAAGTGTTTACTTAAATTTTACTGGGAATCTGGAAATTGTAGCACGATACAATCAATTTTAGTTAAAATGTCAAAAAAGTAAATATATTTAGGATCCATCATATAGTTCCCTGGAGGAAAATTCTGAATCTACATTCATTAATTAGATAAGTAGCAGGTGGCTGTAAATGAGATGAAAGCCGGGACCAATGTTACTTTTCTAGTATTAACCTTGTGTCTTAATCAAAAATATTTGGAGCCATCTGTCCAGAATTTATTTTGTTGAGATTCATATTAAGCAATTGGTTTTTGAACAGCTGCACTTTGTAATATGTTCAGCCACATAGTAAAATTAGACAGTGTTAACAACAATAAATGTGTTACTGGTACTAGGATTCTTGTTTTAATCCTTTTACTGTCACTCATTTGAGGGCATCTATCATGAGACATGCACTTTAAGCAGGGGCAAATATAAGGTGCCCATAATGGGACGGACACATAGAGTCACTTGTGCCCAATCTTATCCGCTTTTGGGATGGTGTGCACATTTTGCATCGCCATATTCTGAGAGCCAGAAATTTTTTAATTTTTTTTCTCCCCCAGGGCTGTTTGAGGGCTTATTTGTTGCGGGACAATCTGTAGTTTTCATTGGTGCAATTTTGGGGTACATGCGATTTTTTAATCACTTTTTACTTCATTTTTTTGGCAAGCACTGTGACCAAAAACCGGCAATTCTGACAATGTTTTTAACTCTTTTTTTTAAGACCTTCACCATGCGCTATAAATTACATTTTACTTTATTCTGCGGGTCGATACGATTACAGCGATACCATATGTATATAGTTATTTTACGTTTTGCAGCGTTTGCATAATAAAATCACTTTTTTTAACCCCATACTGCCCTGTGACGTATTATTACATCACGGGCAGTGGACTGTTAACGCGAACTGACGTACTATTACTTCCTCGCGTTAACAGGGTACTGTGTCTGCAGACACAGTTTTAAAGCAGTGATAGCTTAACGCTATCGCTGCATCAAGGCCAGGACCAGAGCTAGCCTCCGATCCGGCGGATTAACCCCTTAGGGTATGTTCACACGAGGGCGTCCGTAACGGCTGAAATTACGGGGATGTTTCAGCCTGAAAACATCCCCGTAATTTCAGCCGTAGCGGCATGTGCAGGCGCTTGAACGCCGCGTCAATTACGGGCGTAATTAGCGCTGCTATTCATTGGAGTCAATGAATAACGGCTCTAATTACGGCCAAAGAAGTGACAGGTCACTTCTTTGACGCGGGCGTCTATTTACGCGCCGTCTTTTGACAGCGGCGCGTAAATATACGCCTCGTGTGAACAGACAAACGTCTGCCCATTGCTTTCAATGGGCAGATGTTTGTCAGCGCTATTGAGGCGCTATTTTCGGGCGTAATTCGGGGCAAAAACCCCCGAATTACGTCCGTAAATAGGCCGTGTGAACATATCCTTAGATGCAGCCCTCAAAACCGAGCGCTGCATCTATGGTGTTTACCAGCAGTTCGGAACTCTGTAATGAAATTGCGGGGTTCCGATGACTGCTCCGACAGACCGGAAGCCTAACAATGGCCTCCTGTCTGCCTAGAATGGATTCCTGCGACATCAGCCGCTGGTGTCAGCTAGCTCCGATCCCTGCCGTTAGCCACTTATATGCCGCGATCAAAAGCGATCACGGCATCTTAGTGTTTTGTAGCGATTGGCATCGACACAACGTGATCGTGACGATGCCGATCCTTGCTATGGCAACCGGAGGCCTAATAATGGCATCCTGGTCTGCCATGTACAATAGCTTATTAGGCCCCGCCCACAGATAGGACCTAATAGGCGTGCTGTCAGTGAATGACTGACAGCTCTAATGCATTGCACTACGTGGGTAGTGCAATGCATTAGGCTGGGTTCACACGACCATGTTACGTCCGTAATGTACGGAACGTATTTCGGCCGGAAGACCCGGACCGAACACAGTGCAGGAAGCTAGGCTCCTAGCATCATAGTCATGTACGATGCTAGGAGTCCCTGCCTCGCTGCAGGACAACTGTCCCGTACTGTAATCATGATTACAGTACGGGACAGTAGTTCCACGCAGAGGCAGGGACTCCTAGCATCGTACATCACTATGATGCTAGGAGCCCGGCTCCCTGCACTGTGTTCGGTCCGGGTCTTCCGGCCGAAATACGTTCCGTACATTACGGACGTAACATGGTCGTGTGAACCCAGCCTTAGAGTAAAGATCAGAGGTGCAGGCCCTCAAGTTCCCTAGTGGGACAAAAAAAGAGATGAATATAAGTGTAAAAATAAAAGTTTCATGTTAAATAAAACAAACACTAACTTTTTTCCTATAATAAGCCTTCTATTATATGAAAAATATGAAAACGTTAAAAAAAGTGAACATATTTTGTATCACCATGTCCGTAACGACCCAATCTATAAAACTGTAATGTTATTTTTCCCGCACGGTGAACACCGCAAAAAAAAACAATGCCATAATCGCTATTTTTTTATCACCACCCCTAACAAAACATGGAATAAAAAAAATCATAAAGTCCCATGTACCCAATAATAGTACCAATAAAAACTACAACACATCCCGCAATAAACAAGCCCTTACACAGCTTTTTTGACTGAAAAATAAAAAAGTTCTGGCTCTCAGAATATGGCGGCACAAAATGTGCAGAGTGTCCAAAACCGGATAAGAGGGCACCATTTATCAGTGCGAAACTGGCCACATATCTCTGAAATATTATGTATTTACCGCATTATTATACCCCCTTATTATACCCTGATGTACCCCTCACAGATTACATATGCCCCCACATTATAAACTGAAATACCAGCAAAACCCCAAACAGAACTACTACCAAGCAAAATCTACACTCCAAAAGCCAAATGGCGCTCCCTCTCTTCTGAACCCTACAGTGTGCCCAAACAGCAGTTTACGTCCACATATATGACATCAGCATACCCGGGAGAACCAGCTTAGCAGTTTATGAGGTATTAGTCTTCGGTGGCACATACTGGGCACAACATATTGTGCACTAAAATGGCATATCAGCGGAAAAGCGCAATTTTCACTTTGCACCATCCGCTACGTATTAATTATTAGTGGAAGAACATCTGTGGGGGCAAAATGCTCACTACACCCCTTAAAATGCCTCAAGGGGTGTAGATTCCAAAATGGGGGGTCACTTTTACTATTTGACCTCAGAGCCCTGCAACTGTGGTCCAATGCTGTGAAAATCACCAAAATAGACCTCAAATGCGCATGGTGCTCTTCACTTCTGAGCTCTGTCATATGTCCAGGCAAATGTTAAACGCCTTGAGAGGTGTAGTTTCCAAAATGGGGTCACTTCTTGGGGGCTTCCACTGTACTCTGATACCTTAGGGTTTTGCAAATGCAACATGGCGCCTAAAAACCAATCCATCAAAATCTGCATGCCAAATAGCGCTCCTGCCTTTCTGAGCCCTGCCATTTGTCAAAACAGCAGTTTATGACCACATGTGGGGTATTGCCGTACTCTGGAGAAATTGCTTTACAAATGTTGGGGTGCTTTTTCTCCTTTTATTCCTGAGAAAATAAAAATATTCAACTTTTTAGTGGAAAAAATGTTAATATTCATTTTTACGGCCTAATTCCAATAAATTCTGTAAAAGACCAGTGGGGTCTAAATGCTTACTATACCCCTAGATTGATTCCTTAAAGGGTGTAGTTTCCCAAAAGGGGTCACTTTTGGGGTTTCCTACTACTTTGGTCCCACAGGCACTTTGCAAACGTGACATGTCACCCGAAAACCATTCCAGCTAAATTTGAGCTCCAAATGGTGATCCTTCCCTTTTGACCCCTGCCGTGTGTCCAAACAGCAGTTTATGACCACTTATGGGGTATTGACGCAATCAAGAGAAATTGGTTTTCAAATGTTGGGGTGCTTTTTCTCCTTTATGCCTTGTAAAGATTGAAAATTTCAACATTTTATTAGAAAATATGTTGATTTTCATTTTCCTGGCCTAATTCCACTAAAGTCAGCAGAAAACCTGTGGGATCAAAATGCTCACTATACACCTCAATAAATTTCTTGAAGGGTGTAGTTTCCCAAATGGGGTCACTTTTGGGGGGTTTCCACTAATTTGGTCCCTCAGGGGCTTTGCTAATGCGACATGGCACCCGCAAATCATTGCAGCAAAACTTGAGCTCAAAAAGCCAAATGCTGCTCCTTCGATTTTAAGCCCTGCCATGTGTCCAAACAGCAGTTTATCACCACATATGGGGTATTGCCGTAATCGGGAGAAATTTATTTTCAAATGTTGGCCAGTTTTTTCTCCTTTATGCCTTGTAAAAATTTACAATTTCTACATTTTATTGGAAAAAATGTAGATTTTCATTTTCACGGCTTCATTCCACTAAATTCAGCAAAAAAACTGTAGTTTCAAAATGTTCACTATACCCCTTGATAAATTCCTTGAGGAGTGCAGTTTGGCAAATGGTGTCTTTTTGGGGGGTTTCCACTGATTTGGTCCCTCAGGGGATTTGCTAATGCGACATGGCACCCGCAAATCATTGCAGCAAAACTTGAGCTCAAAAACCCAAATGGTGCTCCTTCCTTTTTAAGCCCTGCCATGTGTCCAAACAGCAGTTTATCACCACATATGGGGTATTGCCGTAATCGGGAGAAATTGCTTTTCAAATGTTAGGGAGCTTTTTCTCCTTTATGCCTTGTAAATATTGAAAATTCCTATGTTTTATTGAAAAAAAATGTAGATTTTCATTTTCACGGCTTCATTCCACTAAATTCAGCAGAAAATTGTGGGGTCAAAATGCTCACTATACCCCTTGATATATTCCTTGAGGGGTGTAGTTTGCCAAATGGTGTCTTTTTGGGGGTGTTTTTACTGTATTGGTATCACAACACCTCTTCAAACCAGACATGGTGCCTAAAATATATTTGAGTAAAAAGAAGGTCCCAAAATACTCTAGGTGCTCCTTTGCTTCGGAGGTCTGTGTTTCAGTGAATTGCTACATTAGGGCCACATGTGGGATATTTCTAAAAACTGCAGAATGTGGGCAATAAATATTGAGCTGCTTTTCTCTGGTAAAAGGTTTTACCAGAGAAAAGGTTCTGTGTTACAGAAAAAAACGGATGAAAAATGAATTTCTGCAGAAAAAATGAAAATTTCGTCCCTACATTGCTGTAATTCTTGTCAAACGCCTAAAGGGTTAATAAACTTCCTAAATGCTGTTTTAAATACCTTGAGGGGTTTTGTTTTTAAAATGGGGTGTTTATAGGGATTTGCATTGTATGGTCAAAACCACTTCACAACTGAACTCATCCCTGTAAAAATAGCCTTTTGAAATTTACTTGAAAATGTGAGAAATTTCTGCTAAAGTTCTAAGCCTTGTAACGTCCTAGAAAAATAAAAGGATGTTCAAAAAATGATGCCAATCTAAAGTAGACAAATGGGAAATGTTAATTAGCATTTATTTTGTGCCGTATTACTATCTGTCTTACAAGCAGATACATTTACATTTAGAAAAAGGGTAATTTTTGCACTTTTCCGCAAAATTTTGGTGTTTTTTTACAATGAAATACTGAATATATCGACAAAATTTTACCACTAACTTAAATTATAATGTGTCACAAGAAAGCAATCTCAGAATGGCTTGGATAGGTATAAGCATTTCAGAGTTATTACGTCCTGAACGTGCCAACTAGTCCATGTCCTTAAGGGGTTAAAAATCATTTATTTTTTGTGTCAGCATATTCTGAGAGCAGCAGTTTTTTTATTTTTTGCATCAAAAAACTGTGGGGGGTCTTGTTTTTTGCGGGACGAGCTGTAGTTTTTAATGTTACAATTTTGGGGTACATGCAACTTTTTGATCACATTTTGTTCTGTTTTGGGAGGGTTGGGGACCAAAAAAAACGGCAATTCTAGTATTGTTTTTAATGTTTTGTTCACTGTGTTCACAGTGTGGGTAAAATAATATTATATTTTTATAGTTAGGGTCGTTATGGACGTGTCGATGCCAAATATGTGTACTTTTATTAATGTTTTCAGTTTTTTCCTATAATAAAAGACGTATTATGTGAAAAAAGGCGGTTTTAGTTTTTTTAACTTTTATTTTTATTAACTTTTTAACTTTTTTTGTCCCACTAGGAGACTTGAAGGCATGAAGCCCTGTTTGCTATTCTAATACACTGCACTACCTACATATTCTAATACTCTGCACTACCTGGGCGGGGCCTAAATGGCTACCGCACTTGGCAGATCAGGAGGCCATTGTTAGGCCTCCAGTTGCCATGGCAACTATCGGCATCCCTACGATTGCGTCGCAAAGGGGGCCGACAGGCTATAAACCACCTAGATGCAGCGATCGCTTTTGATCGCTGCATCTAAACGGTTAATCGGCTGAATCGGAGGCTAGTTCCGGTCATAGCCATTACAGCGGGGTGTCAGCTGTAATATACAGCCGACACCTGCCGGTTATGGTGCTGGCTCAGCTTTTGAGCCAGCTCCATCACCATCACGTACAGTTATGTGGAAAAGCGATAACATACTAGCAGCCATGACGTAACTGTACGTGATTTTGCGGGAAGGGATTAAGTATAAATCCACATAGCTAATGTTACGAATCTGACATTATATACAGTATAACAACAATATCTACTCCACAGTTATTTTCTTCTGACATTAACTACCATGAGTGATCATGAGTGCTCAGTGTTTCCATATGTTGATTTCCATTTAGCAGACACCCTTCTACCATGGCTGTCTACCGGCACTGGCACACAGAAATCTGGCCCTAATTGTAAGTGCAGCTTGTGTCACAACAATAAAAGGACGGGGATCACTTAAAATGATCACATGTATGTTCCTATTGTTCCTTTAGCAATATGTACCCATATTAGAATAGTCCCTATTTACTCAATACATAGATTTACACATACATAAATGTACTTTCATTGGTAGTGATACACAAGTTTGTCATTAACGGGTCATAAGCAGGCACCACTGAAAACACATCTAGTTCCTATATAAACATTTGGCCTTGCCTGTGACCATTTGTAGGAGTGTGTTTCATATGTTTCTTCTATAAGACAGGAATGCAATCTTTTACAGCAGAAGCTGAAATGAAGAACATTAATATTTATGCCAATAATCATTTTAAATAGTGTCTTTAAAAGTGTCATGAATACTAGTGGAGACCAAAGCATGTTTTTCCTGGCCAGTTAACAGCCGCAACATTACTCAATTTGGATTTGCATATAAATAGCTCTTTTCATGTGCACACAAACTCGAGTGAAACCAGAATATTACTTAATAGGCAATGGGTGATTAGAAGTTCTGGCTTACCACAATCTCATTATCATATCAAATTTATGTATGTTAAAATCTACCACTATATTTCAGACATTCAAATGACTCCTGTGCCTTGACATAGATATGAAATGTAGCATCTCATCAAAAGCAAATTCTCATTTGTCACTTTCCACTCACTTGGTATAATCTGGATTATTCAACGCATTCATTTTATGCAAACTGCATGCAAAATGATTAAATCCCAATGGCATATTTAGCAAATATGGCAAAAAGATAATTATCACAAAAAATATATATATTTATACATTAGGCTGTAGTTATGCATTGAATACAATGTGAATATAGTACAGTGGTCCCTCAACTTACATTGAGCTCACAATGGTCTGTTCCGGGCCATTGTAACTTGAAACCACATTCAACATATAATCCCATAGACAGTCAACATCTGCGGCACGGGCAACTGAATGAAAGTTCCAGCCAATCAGCATGAGCATTTCACTTGTAAAACACCTGTATTACTGAAGTGCATGCCCTGATTGGTTATCTAGCAGCACCTCTCTACAGTACAGTGCTACATGTCCTGTACTGCTCTTTACCTGGGCCAGGATAAGTTGCTCCTTTGGGCACCAAGTGAGGACAGCTTCATTTTATTTTTCTGGTACACTGTGTACTGCACAGGACCCTAAAGTAGCTCCTGTCCTCCACATAAAAAGTGATTGATAGCTTTCACCATCTATTCCTGACTTTTATATGTAAGTAGTTTCTTTATATATTATAATAAGCAATGGTGGTCAAATTTGCAGTCCTTCACCTAGACAAATTTTTGAGTAAACCTCCGTAATATTTGCAGAAAAAATACATAGAACTAGAGTTTTGTATAAAAGTTAACTTTTACTATGTTCCATATAAAAATTCGAAAAATATGGACAGACAAAACATTTCACATATTCATGGTGAATCCATAGATTATCCATTCATGCATTTTGTATCAAGGATGGACTTCCAGGCATGGTATATCATATCATAAGACCGTGGCATCCAAGATGAACTTTTAGCATGATACGTTATGTAGTCAGACAGTGGAATGCAGACATGATTAATTGTATATATTGATACATTTCTGTATGAGCTCCATAGATAAAAGATAAAAGAGGTAGGGTTGTCTTCCCATATAGCGCCTTGCATGAAAAGTAAGAAACAGTGGGCTCAGTGCCCTCCTACCCGTTCAGATGTCAGGTCAGATATTTGACCCACTATAATGACTTTTTTTTCTGGCCTCTTAATCAAGTGAATGCTAACATCACTATCACTCGGAAAGTTGGAATCATCATTAACTATCTATTTTCAGTAATTAGGTAAATTTAGTTTACACTAGAAAACAGAATATATGCATAGTGTTCATAGGACTAATGTCTTTTTATATATTATACAAATGTGTCTGAAGAACATGTACCAAATATTGTGCCCAAGTCATTCTAGGTCAAATATATTTAACAACTACTCATAGGCACATTTTCTCGTATTTGTTCAAGTGATCTCCATTAAAACAATGCTTTAAAGTCAATTTCTAGCTTTCCTAGTTTGAAAATTCTATAAATGACCACAGAAAATTAATTTTGGATTTGTATGCTTCAGCAACCTACTAAATGACACTATATAAGCCAAATACATTTCTGTACCTTGAAAAATTATAGAATCAGAGATGAGCAATCAGGGTTTTTGCCTTCCTCTGGATTCACACGGTAGGATTATAAATTGGACTTGATGGACCGGTGTCTTTTTTCAGCCTTATCAACTATGTAACTATGTAACTATGATTCTAAGCAAATCAAATTCGGTATGAATTTCCCAAAAGTTTCAGATTCGTTGAAGTCCCAAACTGCCTCCTGAGATGCCTTATCGTGTCCCATGTGACGACTGCAGCCAATTAATGGCTGCAGTGGTAACATGGGACAAAACTACATTATTTCAGGAAGCCACCAGGGAAGCGTTGCAGCAGCGGTCACATGGGACAAAACAACGTCATTTTAGTAGGCTGTCAGGGCTACGTAGCAGCAGAGGTCACATGGGACAAAACGACTCTCGGGAGGTGTCGCTACGGGAGTAAGTTCAAGTGCCCTTTTGCAGTGTTTGACTCTCTGATGTCTTCTAGGACTGTATCCAACTAGGATACAGTCCTAGAAGACATCAGAGAGTCAGACAGGGCAATCGGCGCACTTGCAATTCACATACATTTATTTAGACTAAATCAAATTGGACAGCCAATTAGATAGAATTGACACTGAAATTAATTTCAGGAAATTCGCTCATTTCTAGATAGAATGTAATTGCAATATTAATTTTATATATTACACGAGATAATGAAAACATAGCTGAAGATTACATAAAGACTTTCCTTCCAGTGTTATACCTCCTTTCTTTTTCATTTTTTTCATAGCTATTATTGTAATCTTTCCTTTACGTATCTTCCTCTTCACACCGTGTCTCATTTCGTTGTTGTTATTCCAGTCTAGTGGCTTCTCATCCTTCATCAAGTCTTTTCCATCTCATATACTGCAATACCAAAGGGAGCTATGAATCTCGGCTGAGCAAATACCAGGCATATTCATTGTACTTGCTATTTTCTATATGTATCATATAAAATAAAAAAATGTAGGCTTCTAAAGGAAAGGTGTGTGTTTATCTACCTAACTTTCCTAATTTCTCTGTATTTTATATTATTTTAGGATTATATATACTGTAAAAATTTTATATTCTTGTTTGCAACCACAAGACATCATACACAGTTAGGTCCAAAATTATTTGGACAGTAACACAATCTTCATGATTTGGGGTCTGCATGCCACCACATTGGATTTGAAATGAAACAACAGAGATGCAATTGAAGTGTAGACTTTCAGGTTTAGTTCAAGGGGTTGAACAAAAATATCCTGTGAAATGTTTAGGAAATGCAACCATTTTTCTACACAGCCTCCTCATTTCGGGGGCTCAAAAGTGATTGGACAAGTTAACATTACAATAAATAAAAAGTGTTTTTTCTTTAATACTTCGTAGAGAATCCTCTGCAAGCAATAACTGTCTGAAGTCTGGAACCCATGGACATCACCAAACGCTGGGTTTCCTCCTCTGTGCTGTTTTGCCAGGCCTTTACTGCAGCTGTCTTCAGTTGTTGCTTGTTTGTGGGTCTTTCTGCTGTAAGTTTTGTCTTAAGCAAGTGAAATGCATGCTCGATCGGGTTGAGATCTGGTGATTGACTTGGCCATTGCAGAATATTCCACTTCTTTGCCTTAAAAAACTCCTGGGTTGCTTTCGCAATATGTTTTGGGTCCTTGTCCATCTGTACTATGAAGCGACGTCCCATCAACCTTGCTGCATTCGGTTGAATCTGAGCAGAATGTATATCCCTGAACACTTCAGAATTCATCCGGCTGCTTCTGTCTTCAGTCACATCATCAATAAACACTAGTGACCCAGTGCCCTTGGCAGCCATGCATGCCCATGCCATCACACTGCATCCACCATGTTTTACAGAGGATGTGGTGTGCTTTGGATCATGAGCCGTTCCAAGCCTTCTCCATACTTTCTTCCTCCCATCATTCTGGTACAGGTTAATCTTAGTTTTATCTGTTCATAGCAGTGGCGGATTATCATTAGGGTGGTTCGGGCGGCCGCCCAGGGCCCAAGGCTCCTGGGGGGCCCATGACTGGCCAAACCGCACATGATCGCACGGGCCCCTTCATGTCCGGTGGCGTCGCTAGCACCGGAGGGGGCCCCGGTGCTAGCGGCAGCCACATTCATTTGTATCTAAGTCCTCAGGACTTAGATGCAAATGAATACTATAGGCTGCAGCTGGTCACGTTTGGCTTGCAGCCTGTAAGGCGCTGGGAAGACTCCCTGTGCAGGCCGGCGTGATGAGGTACTGCATCACGCCGGTCTGCGCATGCGTCTAGTCCAGAGGATTCACACGTGTCCAGCTGGAGAGGCCGCCACGGGGTAAGGTAAGTAAACTGTATATATTTTTTTAGGTGGGGACTATCGTTGTGTATATATTCAAGGAGGGGGGGATTGCTCCGTTACACTATATACAAGGGAGAGTGCTGGGTGGCCCTATATACAAGGGGGAGGGTAGCGCTGTGTGGGTCTGTATACAAAGGGGGGGAGTGCTCTGTGTCACTATGTACAAGGGGGGTGCTATGTGGCCCTATATGCAAGGGGGGAGCGCTGTGTGGCCCTGTATACAAAGGGGGAGCGCTGTGTGACACTATATACAAACGGGGAGTGCTGTGTGACACTATATACAAGGGGGGGCTGTGTAGCGCTATCCACAGCAGTATGTGTGTGGCACTCTTTATAGGAGGGGGCTTTTTGGCACTATTTACAAGACGGGGAGGGCTGTGTGGCGCTCTCTACAGAGGGGCTGTATGGCACTATCTATAGGGGGCTGTGTGTAACGCTCTCACGGGGGCGATAGGTGATATCTACAGGGGGCTGTGTGTGGCGCTATCTATGGGGGTGTCTAATATCTACAATGGCTGTGTGTGGCACTATGTACAGGGGCTGTTTGTAACACTCTATACGGGGGATGTGTAATATCTATCGGGGGATGTGTGTGGCGCTATCTATGGGGGAGTGTAAAATCTACAGGGGCTGTGTGTGGAACTATGTACAGGGGGCTGTGTGTGGCACTATGTACAAGGGGCTGTGTGAATGTGGTGTTTTACAGTGTGTGGTATTATTATATTCAGGCGTGCAGTGTTTGTTGCTATTATATTTAGGGGCACAGTATGTGGCACCATGATAACTTTATTTCCGTTTATAGGTGTGGAAATCTTGGAAAAGTGAGGAGCCGAAGACATCTCAGTGGCAAATTCTGCAGAAAGAGTTATGGCCGGGAGAAGTCGTCATGAGCTCTGGACCGGATGAAGAAGAAATGAGGAAAAAACGACTAGAATCTGAGACGTCGTCACCTGTGAGTCGCTAGATTTATAGAGAATCTGTCACCTCTCCTGACATGTTTATTATAGGAAATCCTTGTATTTCACAAAAAGTCTTTCTGCAGTCCAGGACTGATAGACAATTCCCCTTGTCAGGAGGACGTGTCCCTGCACAGTGTGATACTGTCAGTATCTAGGGACACAGCCCTGTGACAAGGGGAAGCGTAACACCCATTTGTTAATGCTTGCCCAAAAAGGTAGTGTTAAAAATAGTTACGGCGTGGCAGGACGGCTGTGCGGAAGGGGAGCCCAAGTTTGGGTAACAGCCCAGGGCCCATGGTCTACTTAATCCGCCACTGGTTCATAGGATGCTGTTCCAGACCTGGGCTGGCTTCTTTAGATGTTGTTTGGCAAAGTCTAATCTAGCCTTTCTATTTTTGAGGCTGATTTATGATTTGCACCTTGTGGTGAACCCTTTGTATTTTCTCTCATGAAGTCTTCTCTTTATGGCAGACTTAGATACTGATACACCTACTTCCAGGAGAGTGTTCTTCACTTGGGTAGATGTTGTGAAGGGGTTTTTCTTCACAATGGAAAAGATTCTGCGATCATCCACCACTGTTGTCTTCCGTGGACGTCCAGGCCTTTTGGAGTTCACGAGATCACCAGTGTGCTTTTTTTCACGATTGTACCAAACTGTTGATTTGGCCACTCCTAACATTTGTGCTATCTCTCTGATGGATTTCTTCTTTTTTTTCAGCCTAACGATAGTCTGTTTCACTTGCATTGAGAGCTCCTTTGACCTCATGTTGTGGATTCACAGCAACAGCTTCCAAATGCAAATGCCACATCTGGAATCAACTCCAGACTTTTTACCTGTTTAATTGATGATGGATTAACGAGGGAATAGCCCATGCAGCCCATTAAATAGCTTTTGAGATAATTGTCCAATTACCTTTGGTCCCTTGAAAAAGAGGCAGCTACATATTAAAGAGCTGTAATTCCTAAACCCATCTTCAAATTAGGATGTGAATACCCTCAAATTAAAGCTGAGAGTCTGCATTTTAAGCCCATATTGATTATATAACGGTATATTCAATATGTTTTGGTAAACAGCTAAAATGGCAAAACTTGTGTCACTGTCCAAATAATTCTGGACCTAACTGTATGTGCACAGTGTGTGGCATCCCCACATTCTCTGTTATTCTTCGGGAATGGAAGAGCATAGAATAAATTAATATAGTGTTCACCAAAAATGAACTACCGGCTTGAAGAGTTCATGCACGCTCATTAAAACAAGAAATTGTGAAGAAAACATATCTTGGGGGTGGAATGCAACCATCTTTTTATGATAATTGTGACCTACAAAAGCTCCTGTCTTCTTATGTCAAATAAGATATTCAGTTTGGCCTGTCTGAAATGTGAATTGAAGCTGCCACATGTCATGCTGTTTAAAATAATCAGCAAGAAGCCTGGATGTGGTCTATGACAAGACTGTGCTATGGTGACCTCATGTGGCCGTTCATTGAGCTTATTCTACAGTTTTCAATACAAAGGCAATGTAGGAGTTTCAAATTGAGTACAAATCAATGAAATCAAATGTCAGAAACTTTGAAGTCAAATCAATTAAAATAACTGGCATATGTGCTCAAACCCATAGTACATATACAGTACTAGTGCCACCTCTGAGCAGCTGCTTCCTACTTAAAGTAAGGGCTTGTTTTATATTGCCATTTCTAAGATCTGCGTTCCATACTTTTGCAGAGAAAAGGAAAACCATTCCTTCCTTCAGTGAATTTGAATTAGAAATTGATCCCAGCAGAATCTGCTTGGAGTTTGTATGGTCACCTCATGCTTGCATTGGTTTCTTCTAGATACTCTTGTTTCCTCCCATATTCCATGATTATTACAACATGTGCATAGTGCTACAGAATATAAAAAATGAAAAAAATATATAAAAAATTGTGGGTTTTACTCAAGAGCCATAATTTGAAGTTCTTAGACCCCAGTTTAAAATCTGTAACAGAGCCCCCCAAGTCTACATCAATTTATAGTACTCGTATATGCAGCAGGGAACTTTTGGGTTACCTAATGCATTATTTTTCCAGGTGCAACCTAATATATTTTCACCCCGGAAAATACACAGAACGATGTCACTGCACAGGAATGATTCTTACAGTGATGTCATAGAACCTGGATAATGATATCCGACCACAGGCATAATAGTCACAGCGATGTCACAAAAGAGAGATTATAAACAATGATATCTCCATAAAATAGATAATAAAGATCAAAATGTCACAGCACATGGGTAATGACCAAATTGAACTAATAGAATGAGAATAATAGTCGCGGTGATATCACAGTGCAGGGAGGATGCTCATAGTGTTCATGGTCACATTTTATCACTATATGGATATAATGCACAAAGTGATGTGACAAAAGAGGAATAAAAAAACACAGTATGTGGATAATAAACATTGTGAAGTCATAGAAAAGTGTTATTGCATGAATTTATGTCACAGTTTTGGAATAATGTGCACAGTGATGTCACATAGAACAGGGATAATAAACATAGTGATGTCACAGCTAATGGCTTAGAACCAGTGGCGTGACTATAGGGGTCACAGCGGTCACAATTGCGACCGGGCCCCAAAGCCAGGGGGCCTCGTGGCCCCCCGCACCACATTAATGAAAAGTTACTATAGTAACTGGGGCCTATGTAATAAACTACATGGGCCCCCATTACTATAGTAACTGACAGTACTTACCTTCCTCATTCCGGAGGGCAGCAGAGGTCCTGACGTCACAGTGCTGTGCGCAGCGCATGACGTCACAACGCTATGCGCTGCACACAACATCCCGACCCTGGATGGAGTGAGGATCTCCACTGTGGCCGAAGAAATGGGTAAGCATAATACCACAGTCTGCTGGAGCTCATAGGTCGGGGTCCGATTCCCGGGATCCCCGCCAATCAGCTGTTTTGAAGGCGGTGCAGCGCTTGTACGAGTGCTACTTCCCCTTCATTCCGGTCACTTTCTCACACTGTGAATCGCCGACACGAACGTGTCAGTGATTCACAGTGTGAGCAAGTAAGGGAAATTAAGGGGAAGGGTACGAGCGCTGCACCCTCTTCAAAACAGCTTATTGGCGGGAGTCGGACCCTGACCCATCAGCTATTGATGGCCTATCCTGAGGATAGACCATCAATGTTTAGGGACTGGACAACCCCTTTAAGCCTACCATGTGGTAGGCTTAGATACAGGGCCCCAGCAGACAGTAATCTTATATTGTATAAGATTTGGCAGGCTTAGTTACAGGGTCCAACAAACAGTATCACTCATGCACATGGGCCCTGTATCTAAGCCTACCGTATGTGTTAGGCTGTGTTCACATCACCGTTGCCCTTCCGTTGAGGGGTTCCGTCTGAGGTTTCCATCGGGTAACCCCTCATAGGAAAGGCAAACTGAAACCTCAGCTTCCGTTTCCCTCACCATTGATCTCAATGGTGACGGAAACGTTGCTAAAGGCTTTCATTTGTCAGCGTTGTGACAGGGTTCCTGAAACCTCTGACGGATCCCCTCAACGGAAGGGCAATGGTGATGTGAACAGGCCCTTACTAATGTTTTTCTTTTTTTAATTTGTGGTTTTTTAAGGACTACTTCAATAACATATTTTTTGAATTAGCAATAAAATGGTTAATGAGGGTTGTGTGTTTTTTTTTATTTCAATAAACCAATTTTTTCTATGTCTGTATTTTTTTTAAACTTTATTACTTCTGCCTTATTAATAGCTGCTGGCTGATTGGCAGCGTCCATTACTAAGATGGGGCTTAGTATTAGCCAGTGAAAAGGCTAACACTAATCCCCATTATTACCCTGGTACCCACCGCCACCAGGGGTGCCAGGAAGAGCAGGGTACGATTCAGTACCCGACCTCCTGTAGTGATGACCAGGCACTGGGACGGCCGCAGGCTGGTATTATTAGGCCGGGAAAGGCCAAACACAGTGGCCCTTCCCACCCAGTTAATGCTAGGCTGCTGCTGCTGTCTTGTATCTGGCTGGTTATGAAAAATGGGGGGGGCCCCACGTCATTTAAAAAAAAAATAATAATAATTGGAAAGAACGATGTGGGGTTCCCCCATGTTTATAACCAGCCAAATACAACATAGCAGCAGCAGGCTAGCATCACCAGGGTGGGAAAGGCCACTGATTTTGGTCTTCTCAGCCTAATAATACCAGCCTGCGGCCACGCTAGTGCCCCTCCATCACTACAGATGGTTGGGTACTGGATCATACCCGGCTCTTCCCGTTACCCCTGGTGGCAGTGGGTACCGAGGTAATAATGGGGGTTAGTGTAATAATGGGGGTTAGTGTTAGCCTCTTCATGTCTAACATCAATCCCCGCCTTAGTAATGGACGTTGTCAATCAGCCAGCGGCCATTACTAAGGCGGTAGAAATAAAGTTTCTAAAAATACAAAGTCATAGACAAAATATTTTATTGAAATAAAAATCCCACACAACCCTCGTTAACCATTTTATTGAGAATATAAAAACACCGTTATCGAAGTAGTCCTCGAATCTGAAGTAGTCCAACAACCGAAACACAAACACACAAAAATAATTAGTAACACAAAAAAAAGCAAAACAATTCATATACTTACCTTTTTCTGGGTCTAGCGCTGGAGCCGCAATGTCAGCGAGCTGGGCTCTATATCTAATCCTATCATGTGTGATACTGTCTGCTGGGCTATGTATCTAATCCTATCATGTGTAATACGGTCTGCTGAGCCACTCTATCTAATCCTATCATGTGTGATACTGTCTGCTAGGCCACCGTATCTAATACAATCATATGTGGTAAAGTCTGCTAAGCCACTGTATCTAATCCTATCTATAGCTATAGGGTCATAGTGCTATAGATATGCTGTCTCCTATATACACATATACCTGCACGCACACATATTTTTTTGGGGGGTATATGTATTGGGGCTATTTCCCCTGACATTACATGACCTTAGCGATGCCCCTGGCCTTCTAGTGCTGCATCGTTGGGTCACTTAGGAGACCCAGCGATGCAGCTCAAAGCTGCGGACCATCGGCCATGAGAAATTTGGGAGGGGGGGCCAAGAAGAATCTTTGCATCGGGGCCCATGAGCCTTTAGCTAGGCCCATGCTTAGAACCAAAGGTATGTCCCAGCACTGCAGCACATTATCGTAATGTGGGTAATGCATATAAGCTGAGCTGACGGCTGCTGCTTTGACAGAACGATACAGCTTCTATGTATAAAGGGTACATGAAAACTGTATCTTAAAAATATAAAATAAAAGTTCTAATAAAAGTCAATTCAAAAGTTGTTTCTAATAATTTAAAACATTGATTTATTTTAAAAAATCTCTTAAAAGGTGTACATAGCCTTTAATATGAGTAACAAGGCCATTATTAGGTGGAAAACACAAAACCAACCTATCAGAAAGACATCAGAAACATTAAGAGCGGCCAAATCAACACTGGAGGGCTTAGCAACACCAAAAAGTCAGGAAGACCACAGGAGACAACTAAAATGGATAATCACAGAATTCTGTCCTTGAAAAAACAAGATCTGTTCACAACATCTAGCCAAGTGACTCAGACTCTTGAGAAGGTCAGCGTATCATTGCCAAAGTCTACAGTCAAGATAAAAGGGTTTATATCAAGATGCAAACCATTGGTAACACTAAAGAACAGAAAGGCCAGATTAGGCTTTGCTAGAAAACATCTATAAAAGCCACCCAGTTCTGGAACAAGATTCTTTAAAGAAATGAAACCAAGATAAAGGCCCTGTTCACATCACGTGATAAAGGCCCTGTTCACATCACGTTTTGGCACTATATTTAGTGTGCGCTTTGGGAAAACTCCCTACGTTCACGCTAAACATGTCCATAGGGCTCCAATAGTCTGACTAGTGACCTTTTGGCCTCTATCAGGCTGGTATACGTCGGCATACCTTATTTTTGAAGGATGGAATAACGTAGTATGCTGCGAGGTATATGTGTGACGGATGCCACTGTTTGGCATCCATCACATGTATGCATTAAACGTATACCTTGGTAAGGTATGGAATCCCTGGGAAGAGCATCGGGTAGAGCTCGGCCCAGGAATTCCAGCCTCAGCTAAGTTATTATATGGACAGTGATGTCAGGGGTTTTCAACTCCGGAGTCCCCGGCTAGAGCATCGGTAGCACTTTGGCTAGAGACTCCGGGACTGGAGAAACCCCTTACATCACTGTCCATATGTGAACAATGACATCAGAGGCTGCTGTAGGAATGGAATCCCAAGCCAGAGCATTGCTGACGTTCTGGCCGGGGATTATGGCATCTCAAACCCCTAACATCACTCTCCATATATGGACAATGACATCAATGGCTTTCCAAAGACAGGAGTCCCCCGCCAGAGCGCTTGCGATGCCTTCATGAATATATAGTATACAGTGGGATACGTCGGTGCCTTCCGTCAGAGGTATACGTCGGGACTTCTCCCAACATATACCTTTGACGGAAGTGGAAAAACGTGATGTGAACAGGCCCAAACTTTGACGAGAATGATGGGAAGAGAACGGTATGGAGAAGAAAAGGAGGGGTTCATGATCTGAGGCACATCGTATTATCTGTCAAACATTGTGGAGGCAGTGTTATGGCATGGGCTTGTATGGCTGCTAATGGAACTGGCTCACTGGTGAATGCGATTACAAGTATCAGGATGAATTCTGAATAGTATGGAGAGAGACTTTCTGCTCAGATTCAGTCAAATTCTGCAAAATTGATAGGACCCACTTCACAGTATAGATGAATTATGACCCAAGACAAAAAAATGGAATATTGTTTAATAGCCAAATCAGTGCCCTGACCTCAACCTGAATGAACATGCTTTTCCCTTACTTGTTGTAGTATAACTTTGGGCATTGTATGGCCTTTTTAATTGGGGAATGTATGAGGGCATTACGTTACATGAATTGGTAAGAAGGGGCAGCAAACAGGGTTAGGGTATGGCCACACGTAGTGGCCGCCGGACTGACGAAGACGCAAGTGCATCTTTACTGCATGCAAATCATTGCAGTTTTCAAACTGCTTGTTAATGGCCACACAATTTTTCAGGTAAACAGCAGTTCTACCTGTAAAACCGTGCACATTTGCAGTAAAACAGCATGTTAACGCGATTTTCTATCTTATCTCGGCCAAGTTTCGGTCGCTTAGCGTCCGCTAAATGTGGCTGTACCCTAATGCTTTAGATATTTAAGGGGCTACAAACAAAGACTTTGCCCCAGGTGAAGGAAAACCTAGCTACACTTCTGGCTCAGCAAGCCTAGCTGGCAGGTGGTTCACTGGGGACTTATCAACATCTATTTATATATTATTCAATGTGTGCTTACAATGTTTATATGCATTATTTATGTACGTTATACATATTTAACTGTTATAGGTTTATACATTTACATCAATGGATTTCAACCCATCGCTCTCCAGCTGTTGTGAAACTTCAAGTCCCAGCATGCATAAAGTTTAGGTACGCAACATCTGAAGAGCCACAGGTTGCAGTCCACACATGTAAATGTTTAAGACTTATGTATTTCTGTTCTTACATTGCCACACTTGTTCATTACACTGAGAAAATAAAAATCTGCAAGATCTTACCTATGTAATGATTGCCGAATGCTATTTTCTTTTTTCTGGACAACTTAACTAAAAATCCCTGACAGCCAAAAAATGTAACGGACAAGCTAGAAAACCAGAAATAAATGATAAAGATAATAAGTCATATATGTCTATGTCTCAGGATACTTAAATGAACACTAAAATTTACTATAATCTGTAAAATGATGATACTCTAATTACAATCACAATAATCCATACAAGACCTTCCAGCTTTAAAATAATCACAGACATATCTATTTTTTTTTTATTACGAATACTGGCCAAAAGTCCTTTACTTTAGCAGTCTCTCCGTGAATTTATGGACAGTTGACATCCTGGACAGCACACTGACCTAAACTCTGTAACTAGAAAAATTGTTTCTAAAAGGCAAACCACTGCACAGTAGGAAGGATATGAAGGGGATAGTCCTATCACAGTGACTGACTGCCAATGATGGCTTAAATATTCATCCCAAGCAAAATTAAAAAATTCAGCTTTTGGTTAGAGTCATGAAGCCCCTACAAGCCCTGGAGTTCTAAAAGCCCCCAAGATTTCTTGTACATGAATGGTGCAATTACCGTCCCATACAGTCCCATACAGATGTAGCCAAGTTTATCTGATAACTTGTAGAAGTGTGATATCACATAACAAAAGCTATTGAAAAGCCATTGAAAAAGTTAAATTAAAGCCACTGTGTATTTAATGCGTTAAAAGTCAAGATAAAGATGGCTACAACCAAAGGCGAATTAGGGGTACCATGGGCCCCGGGCAGTTCACAAAGTGTGGGTCCCCTCAAAGTCTGAAGAAACTGTACCATATATATGCAGATTTCTGTTTAGGCAGCCACAGATCTGGCACGGTTTTGAATTTGCTGTAAAAGCAGAATGCGCCATATAGAAGAGAAAAAAGCAGAATACTTTGAGACCCTAAAGAGGTCAGGAGCTTTAAATTGCTTGTGGTTTCCGGGGAAAAAAAAAATCTGCTGTGCGCGAATATAACCTTAAAGAACCAGTTTAACCCCTTAAACTCCAAGCCATTTCTCATTTATTTCATTTTCGCTCTTCACTCGCCACCTTCCTAGAGAAATGATGTGGTGTGTGGAGCATTATTTTTTGCGGGAGGAGTTGTAGTTTTTATTGGCACCATTTAAAGTACCATATAATGGTTGAATTGGAAAAAACTGCAATTCCCTCATGGTTTTTTGGGTTTAGTTTTTCTGCATATATTTACCTTATCTTAAGGTAAAAGTAGATGTTATATTTACTTTTACCTTATAAGATAAGGTAAATATGCGCCTCGCTAGCGCTAGAGTAATCAAATGTATCTACGTCCTAAGGACACGGATACAATTGGGTGCAAGGCCCCGCTTTACCTCGGTTCTCCGAACTGGCTGTAATTTTAACAGTCAGTTCAAGAGAATCGGGGCCAACTGGGCACCCTGTCAGCCTCGGGCCCTGGGCACTTGCCCAGATTGCCCTTATCATAATCTGCTACAACCGCTATAATCTGGCTACAATTGTAGATCGAAGATATTGGTGTAAAAAAATTATCCCTCACCATGGGGTTTGCTATATAGCAATATATACTCCACAGAAAGTCAGAAAAAAATCACTAGAAAAGGACTGGAGTTTATAATAAAATATAACTTTTACTGAAGTATAATATAAAATAGATATAACAAAACTACATGCAAAAGGAAAAACGAAAAAAAGGACACATTATAATGACATCCTCATTGATGAAGAAGACAAGGCTAAATAAACATACGTAGTGTGAGTTTAACGGGTATAAAACATTGATGGAATGTGATTTGAAAGCTGGTATTCCAAAGTATCGATCCTAATACATTTCCCACATATATGAAAAAGGACTTGTAGTAGCTATGGGGTTTGTTGTATATACCCCCCCCCCCCCCCCCCGAGTTGGATAGATTAAGATGGAATCCTGTTCACATCCTCAAGTTTGGAAAGATTACCCCAACGTGTTTCCTCCAGGCAACAGGGGAGACTAAGCCTTTAAATATTGTTTAAGCGTGTGGAATATTACTGGTTGTGGCTCCCAGTTTGAGAGTGCTTGCAGTGGCAAAAGTTCATGGCAGAGCAATGAAACTATTCAGCAGCATCTCCTCCGCTCCATGCGCTCGTTGAGCATCTGAGGTAAAACGACATTGCAGTTTTGCGAATAGCGGCAAAAGTGCTTTATGTGTTTGGGGCAGAAAGCCCCAGTAACAAGGGCCGGAAGGCCCTTACATAGGACCCAATTGTATCCTTTGGACGCGGATACAATTGAAAGTGCAGGCAAGGCAAGCGAACCATCGGTTCTCTTCCCCGTCATTCGGTGCTTTTTTGTGATGCAAACAGCGTGATGACGTCATCGCACTGCCTGCGTCTCTCCACTGAATGAGGCCAGGTCAGAAGAGACCAGGCCTGCATAGCTGAAGAGGATGGTACTGGAACGAGGACAGGTGAGTACGGTGCTATATACTGTAGGGTTGTGTGGCACTATCTACAGGGGGTGTGTGTGGCACTATCTACAGGGGGGTGTGTGTCACTGTGTACAGGGAGCTGTTTGGCGCTATCTACGGGTGAGCTGTGTGTCACTACAGATGTAGCCAAATTTATCTTGACTCTGACAACTTGCATCGTGATAACACACAACAAAAGCCATTAAAAAGTCAAGTTAAAGTTGCTTGCCACTGTGTATTTCATATGTTAAGAGTAAAGATAAATATGGCTACAGGGGGGCTGTGTGTCACTATCTACAAGGGAGGGTGGCACTATCTACAGGGGTTGTGGCACTGTCTAAAGGAGGGCTGTGTCACTATCTACAGGGGGCTGTGTGACACTATCTACAGGCGGTGTGGCGCTATCTACAGAGGGGGTGTGAGTCACTATCTACAGGGGTCTGTGTGGTGCTGTCTACAGGGGGTTTTGTGGAGCTATCTACAGGAGACTGTGTGGCAATTTCTACAGGGGGTGTGGTGCTATCTACAGGGGGGGTGTCACTATCTACAGGGGGCTGTGTGGCGCTATCTACAGGGGGCTGTGTGTCACTATCTACAGGAGGGTGTGTGTCACTATCTACAGGGCATGTGTGTGGCACTGTCTACAGGGGGCTGTGTGCAGGGGCATTACTAGGAAAGACTGGGCCCCATAGCAAACTCTTGACTGGGCCCCCCCAGGTGCCACAATCAGCCCCCCTTATAGATAGTGCCCCCTGTAGAATGTACCATACAGCCCCCCTGTAGACAGTGCTATACAGCCCTGCCAATAGACAGTGTCATACCCCACTTGTAGATAGCTCCACTCACCTCCCCCTTGTAGATGGTGCCATACAGCCCCCTGTAGATATGTGCCATACAGCCCCCCTGTAGACAGTGTTATACAGCCCCGCCAATAGACAGTGTCACAACCCACTTGTTGATAGCGCCCCCACCTCCCCCTTGTAGATGGTGCCATACAGCCCCCTGTAGATATCGCCATAAAGCCTCCCCTGTATATAGCGCTATACAGCTCCCACTTCATATAGGCCAAACAGTCCCCCTCCCTTGTATATAGTGCCTCACAGCGCCCCCTTAGTAGATAGTGCCACACACAGATCCCTGTAGATTTCACCACACACAGCCCCCTGTAGATAGAGCCACAGCCCTCCCCCTTGTAAATAGTGCCATACAGCCCCCCTAGTATATAGTGCCACACAGCCCCCCCCTTAGTAGTGGCACGCAGCCCCTTGTATATAGTGCCACACAGCTCCCCCTTGTGTATAGTGCCACACAGCTCCCCATCTTGTATAGTGCCTCACAGCACCTCCTTCTGTATAGTGCCACACAGCCCCCCCCCCTTGTATATAGTGTCACACAGCTCCCCTTGTATATAGTGACCCAAGGCAATGGCGCATCCGAGAAAGTTGTATCAGCCAGGGGCATGTCAATCAAACATGGAAAGGTGGGTTTGGAGGCAGGACTATGTGGCTCTTCAGGATAGTGGCACTGCCTCATGACCCTTTAATGAGTAATTAGCATATAGTGTGAGCCATTTTAAGAGTGGATTTTAAAGATTTTGCTGCATCTGAAAAAAACATACATTTGGAAATATTGTCAGGTTATGTATTACCGCATGGTGGCGGTTCAAGGGGTTAAAACTACCAGACAGGTTACCATGAAATATACAATGAATTGAGAACAATTCCATCTGCCCTGCAATTTTGTTATTATAAATATATCCTATATAATGAAATTTCCAGAACCAAACTCTGACATATATATATATATATATATATATATATATATATATATGTACACAGTACCAGAACCAAACTCATACATATATACAGCACCAGAACCAAGCTCAGTATATATATATATATATATATATATATATATACAGCACCAGAACAAAGCTCAGTACATATATACAGCTCCAGAACCAAGCTCATGCATATATACAGTAGCACAACCAGGCTCAGTGCATAAATACAGCATTAGAACCAAGCTCTGACATATATACAGCACCAGAACCAAGCTCAGTACATACATACAGCACCAGAACAAAGCTCCGTACATAAATACAGCACTAGAACCAAGCTCATACAGATATACAGCACCAAAACCAACCTCAGTACATAAATACAGCACTAGAACCAAGCTCAGTACATATATACAATACCAGAAGAAAGATCAGTACATAAATAAAGCCCCAGAACCAAGCTCAGTACATAAATACAGCACCAGAACAGAGCTCAGTACATATATACATACCCAGAACCAAGCTCAGTACATATTAACTCCCCAGAACCAAGCTCAGTACATAAATACAGCACCAGAACCAAGCTCAGTGCATATGAATATCCCCAGAACCAAGCTTATTACATACATACAGCACCAGAACTAAGCTCATATATATATACACAGCACCAGAACAAAGCTCAGTACTTAAATACAGCATCATAACCAAGGTCAGTACATAAATACAGCACCAGACCGAAGATCAGTACATATATACATCCCCAGAACCAAGCTCAGTACATATATACAGCACCACAACCAAGCTCAGTACATAAATACAGAACAAGAAACAAACTCAGTACATATATACATCCCCAGAACCAAGCTCATTATATATATACAGCACCAGAACAAAGCTCATTACATATATGCAGCCCCAGAACAAAGCTCATACATATATACAGCATCAGAACAAAACTCAGTACTTAAATACAGCATCAGAACCAAGATCAGTACATATATACAGCCCCAGAATAAAGCTCAGTACATATTGTGACAGGACCAGGGGAAAAGTAGTGGACGGAGTATACATCTCACCCAGGTTCCTGTCCTATACATTTTAAAACAACCAGGGAATTGAGCTAGCAAGGAAAATGAATTTTCCTTGCTCAAGGGTTTTTTGGAAAACCCGTGTAAAAGGGCCTGGTTGTTGGAATAGGGAGAGTTGGGAGGGTCCCTATTCCACTAGCCACTTCAGGTATTGCATTGTGGCTAATTACCTGCACAGCTGAGGTGTGCTCTAAATAGAGGCAGAGTTCACAGTCTCTCTGCTCCTGGGAAAGCTGGATGTGAGTAAAGCAACTGTGTTGTTGTGTTTGGGAGTTGGAGCTCTAGGCTCAGCTCTTTGTAGTTAGGAACTGCATGTTAGTTAGTGGCCAGACGGCCTAGGATTTACTTTATGTATTTATTTGTTTTCTGCTACGGCTTTTCTACCTAATAAAACTGGCTGAGGCCAGGAGTACCACACTGTGACAGTGCTCTAGTCTGTTCTTACTGTGCCAAAAGTTCCTGTCAACCCCAGGAGACAGCGATCCGGTGGGCTGCCCCCTTACAATATATACAACACCAGAACAAATACAGCTCAATTTAGTGCAACCCCTGCCGTATAGGTTTGTACGGCGTAAAACGACAGCTCCCAGCATGGCCCGAACAATAGTAAGGATATGCTGTTTCACGAAAAAAAAAAATCATACCACCCATCATCTCGCCGCAGATCATACAGTGACTACAGTGCTGATTAGAGGCAGAATAAACATTTACATTAAGTGACTACCGGTGACATCTCAGATTCTAGTTCTTTTCTTCTCCCTCCGGTCCAGACCTCTATAATGGATTTCTCCTGGCCAAGACCCATTTCTGTAGTTTTCTGCACAGATGTCTTCAGCTTCTCACTTTTAAAACATTTCTGCACCTATAAACGAAGTTAAAATTCTCAACACCTCGAAATATAATAAAACGCCATACACTGCATCTCTAACTATAATAGCGCCATACACTGTGTCCCTGATTATAATGGTACCATACACTGTGTCCCACAGACACACCTTGCCCCTTGTAGATAGTGCCCCCATAGCCCCCTGTAGATAGTGACCCCCAAAAAGCCTCTGTAGATAGTGCCCTACATACAGCCCTCTGTAGATAGTGCCCACATATGGACTCCAGAGCTGAAAGGCAATAGTGCTCACCACTGAGCCACCGTGCTGCCCTACATATAGCTTCCCCTATAGTTAGTTCTCCACGTATAGCCCACCTCTGTAGATAGCACCTCACATATAGCTCACCTGTATATAGTGTCCCACATATAGCCCACCCATGTAGACAGTGCCCTACATATAGCCCCTCTGTAGCTAGTGCCCCACAGGTAACCCACCCCTGTATATAGTGTCCCACATATAGCCCACCCCTATAGATAGTGCCCTACAAATAGCTCCCCTGTAGACAGTGCTCTACAAATAGCTCCCCTATAGATTGTGCTCTACATATAGCCCACCCCTGTATATAGTGTCCCACATATAGCTCCCCCTGTATATACTTCCCTACAACCCTACATATAGACCCTCTGTAGATAGTGCCCCACATCCCCACATATAGACCCCCTTGTAGATAGTGGCCCACATCCCCACATATAGACCCCCCTGTAAATAGTGGCCCACATCCCCACATATAGACCTCCCTCCAGTGCTAGCAACGCCCCGGGCATGGGAGGGCCTGTGTTTCATGGCCCATACATGTTAGAGGATCGGCAGCGTGGGCCCCGTAGTAACGTCGCTACCGCTGTAGCAGCCATAACAGCTGCTAGCGGCACCACGGGCCCCCTCAAGCCACGGGCCCCCTCAAGGCGATGCGGCTGCTACCGCAGTAGTTACGCCATTGGCTGTGTGTCACTATCGACATGTGGCTGTGTGGCACTATTTACAGGGGAGTGTGACACTATCTACAGGGGGGTGCATGCCACTATCTACAGGGTACTGTGTGGTGCTATATGCAGGGGGGAGTGTGGCACTATCTACACGGGGTACTGCGGCACTATCTTCAGGGCGTGTAGGGTAGTGACTGCCTCCATTTTTCATCTTGCACTCCTAACATTCTGCCCTGGGTGGTTTTAATTAGTCCATCACTGGTTCCGACCATCCCCAAGTATATGTAAGCTTAGTCCCAGAACTGGGTGTATAAGTAGCGTAGGGACCCACCTTATAAGTGAGGTTGCCTTGTCGTGACAGGTGGGCTCACACAATTTGATCAAAATGTGCGCTAAGGACCTCACTATTGTAAGTAGATTCATCAGCAATGCATATTTATTTATATATAGTGTTTAGGTGGCATTGGTGTTCGCAGAGTGCTGTTGCCATTTTCTTGTGTATTGTATTGTTTTTCAGTCATAGGCGATCTTGCACCTGTATACACATTTTACTGTGGCACTATCTATAGGGGCTCAATGGAGCATTATCTACAGCGGGCCCTGAGGTGCATTATCTACTTATCTACAGGGGGCTCTGAAGGGCACTATCTACAGGGGGCTCCGAGAGGCATTATCTACTTATCTACAGGTGGCTCTGAGGGGCATTATCTACAGGGGGCTCTGGGAGTGGCGCTATCTACAGAGGGCATTGTGAGTGGCACATTCGACAAGGAACACTGTGTGTGTGTGTGTGTGTGTGTGTGTGTGTGTGTGTGTGTGTGTGTGTGTGTGTGTGTGTGGTGCTTTACTTTACAGTGTTTGACACATTGACACATAACTTGAAGCCCTGGGCAAGTATGCAAATCTATAGTAGGGCCCCCAAATTACTATGTGACATTTATATTTTAAAAATGTCTTCTTGTGTGGCAGAGGGGCCTTTAAAAACTTCTAAATAAAAATTTAAAAGAGTTGATATGAGAAGACAAATCGTTAACTTCCATGACCATGGTGTTGTTTTTTGTGTGTTTTTTATTCATTTTAGAACAAACTATGTTTAAATCAAGGCAGGTCCATACTTTGCCAGTAGGTGGCAGAATATGTCAATTGTACATACTAGAATACTCTATTGATTATAGAATGAAGAAATAAATGAAACTATGTTTGGCAAATAAAGTTAGAGTTTAACTTAGCATTTATTATTTTATATTATAAACAATGTTTATTAATATATTTATGAATACTACAGCCGCATAGTTTATTATATGAAAGCTAATGTTTAATAAAGCTAAAGCTGCTTATGGCCTCCTTATATGGTCTAATTTTAAGGTCCATATTACAGCTGCAACACCCACACCCCATGCGGTTCTAGCGAATCGAACTTCATAGCCCCAAAATGCGGAACCGAAAATGTAGCCACAGGGGCGTAGCTAAAGGCTCATGGGCCCCGATGCAAAAGTTCTTCTCCCGGGACCCCGCCAATCAGCTGTTTTGAAGGGGCCACAGCGCTCGTATGAGAGCTGCTTCCCCTTTATTTCCCTTACTTGCTCACACTGTGAGTCGCCGACACGGATTCACAGTGTGAGCAAGTGACCGGAATGAAGGGAAAGCAGCGCTCGTACGAGCGCTGCGGCCCCTTCAAAACAGCTGATTGGTGGCGTCCCGGGAGTCGGACCCCGACCTATCAGCTTCAGCAGACAGGGATATTAATCTTACCCTCCTCTTCAGCCGCAGCGGAGGTCCTGACTCTATCCAGGGTCGGGATGTTGTGCGTGGCACATAGCGTTGTGACGTCATGCGCTGCGCACAGCGCTGTGATGTCAGTACCTCCGCTGTGCTCCGGAACCTGGCGGGTAAGTACTGTCAGTTACTATAGTAACAGGGGCCCGCGGCCCCAGTTACTATAGTAAGTTTTTATTGATGTGGTGCTGGTGGCCGCGGGCCCCCCTGGCTTCGGGGCCCGGTCGCAATTGCGACCGCTGCGACCCCTATAGCTACGCCACTGTGTGGCCACATTATATCCATCTGCAATTAGACTAAGGCTAGGACTGCAGTCCTGGCTAAGAGTTTTGAGACTGACACAAATTTTGGTTTCACATAGTTTGCTGCTTCAGTGTTTTTAGCTCTTTTAGGCCTTATTCACACGGACACGTCCGTTTTGCGAGCGCAAAAAATGCTGCGTTCTGCGCGCGCAAAAGGTCCGTGTGTCATCAGCATATGGTGCGTGGCTTCGTGATTTTCGCGCAGCCGGCATCATTATGACACTCTGGTTTTATGTTTACAAACAGAAAAGCACGTGGTGCTTTTCTGTTTTCATTCATTTATTTTCCTACTGTAGCGCGCATCACGTGCGGCACCCGGAAGTGCTTCCGTGTGCCAAGCACGATTTGCACGCACCCATTGACTTCAATGGGTGCGTGTAGCGCGAAACACGGGCAAATATAGGACATGTCATGTGTTTCACGCAGCGCTCATACGCTGCGTGAAATTCACTGTCAGTCTGAACGGCCCCATTCATTAACATAGGTCCCTGCGACGCGCGGGAAAATCACGCGCGTAGCACGAACGTATAACACGTTCGTGTGACTAAGGCCTAAGTCAGATGTTTCTATGGTATACTGAAGTACAATTATAAGCATTGCATACGTTTTTAAACTTTTATTGACAAATACATGAAGTTTATGCAAAGACTCAATATTTACAGTGTTGACCCTTCTTTTTCAAGACTTCTGCAATTCACCCTCGCATGATGAATATCAGCTTCTGGGCCAAATCCTGACTGATGGCGACCCATTCTTTTCTAATCAGTGCTTGGAGGTTTTCCACAATTTCTGTGTTTTTGTTTGTCCACCCAATTTTTGAGGATTGATCACAGGATCTCAAAGGGATTGAGATCTAGGGAATTTCCTGGTCATTAACCCAAAATTTAAATGTTTTGTTCACCGAACCACTTAGTGATCATTTTTGCCTTGTGACATGGTGCTCCATCATGCTAGAAAAGGCATTGTTTATCAACAAATTGCTCCTGGATCGTTGGGAGAAGTTGCTCTTGGAAGGTAGGCTTAGATACAGAGCCCAGCAGACAGTATCAAATATGGGCCCTGTATCTAAGCCTACCATGTGGTAGGCTTACATGCAGGGCCCAGCAGACAGTATCACACATGGTGTGATACTGTATGCTATAACATTCATTTGGTTAGGATAGGTTTCTTATAGCACACAGGGGGAGTAACTGTTTCATAATTTTAATAGACAACATGATTGTATAAACACACGAGCCAAAAATGTACTGCCACTAACTGTGTGATAATAGTTTTATAAAAACAAAAAACTTTATTGACGTCACTTATACGAAGATATATTTAATTGCTATATTCACCACATACAAGGCGAGTTGTGAGTTAAAAAGTGTCCATGGACTGCCATTAGTTATCAATGTTTTTACAGTCTTAGGCTATGTTCACACAGAGTTTTTTTGACGAGTTTTTTGACGTGGAAACCGTGCCGCAAAACTCGTCAAAACGGCCCGAAAATGCCTACCATTGATTTCAATGGGAGGCGGAGGCGTCTTTTTCCCGCTAGCGGAAGAACCGGCTCGCGGGAAGATGAAGGGACATGCCCTATCTGCAGGCGTTTACGGCAGAGAAAGCGAATGTCGCTGCATTTTATGCCCGCGGCGCTCAATGGACGCGGGCAAAAAACGCCGCAAAAAAACGGCCTGCAGGCAGAGGAAATTTTCCTCCTGCAAAAAACTCTGTGTGAACCCAGCCTTTATAATAGGCTGACAGAGGATAAATATTTTGGGTAATCCCATATTTATTCAACATGTTTACTCTCCTGAAGGATTTTGATGACAATAATACCATAAACTGATAAACTAGTACCATAAGGCTATGTTCACACGGGGTATTTTGCCGAGTTTCTTGACGCGGTAACCGCGTCGCAAAACTCGGCAAAAACGGCCCGAGAACGCCTCCCATTGATTTCAATGGGAGGCGTCTGCGTCTTTTTCCCGCGAGCAGTAAAACTGCCTCGCGGGAAAAAGAAGCGACATGCCCTATCTTCGGGCGCTTCCGCCTCTGACCTCCCATTGACTTCAATGAGAGGCAGGAGAAAGCGTATTTCTCGCTGTTTTATGCCCGCGGCGCTCAATGGCCGCGGGCGAAAAACGGCACGATAATCGCCGCGAAAATCGGCGTGCAGGGAGAGGAATATCTGCCTCAAAGTTCCAAACGGAATTTTGAGGCAGATATTCCTCCCCCAAAATACTCCGTGTGAACATAGCCTAAACGAATAAATTGCTAAATAACATTCCTCCCAATCGTACCATAATCTAATACAGAGGGACAAGTGTTTTAAATGTTGCCCTATAGTTGCAAACTTTGAAATTGTCACAGTGGTCAAAAAGATTTTTCTACCTCAAAAATGAAGGCATTCCTCCCATTGATACTGATCAGGGCCAGCCTCAGCTGTCGCTGCCGTCATCACGGCATTACTGTCCATATATGGACAGTGATGTCGGGAGGAGACAAGGAGTCCCATTCAGAGCGCTAGCTCTGGACAGCGATGTCAGAGGGAGAGGAGGAGTCCCAGGCAGAGCGCTACAAGCGGCTCTGCACCAGGACTCCGTCTCTGGGGAGGCCCCTGACATCACTGTCCATATATGGACAGTGATGTCAGGAGAGGAGAAGGAGTCCCATGCAGAGCGCTGGTGGCTCTGGTCCTGGACTCAGTCTCTGGGGAAGCCCCTGACATCACTGTCCATATACGGACAGTGATGTCAGTGGGAGAGAAGGAGTCCCAGGCAGAGCGCTACAAGCGGCTCTGCTCCGGAACTCCATATCTGGTGAAGCCCCTGACATCACTGTCCATATATGGACAGTGATGTCAGGAGGAGAGAAGGAGCCCCAGCAGTGGCGTAACTACCGCCGTAGCAGCAGTAGCGGCTGCTACGGGGCCCGCGGCATGAGGGGGCCCGTGTCGCCCACCGACACGGGCCCCCACCATGGCCGGAGGCTCCGCTAGCAGCCGCTATGGCTGCTACAGCGGGACGCCACTGAACACTACGGCAGAGCAGGGAGGTATCTCCCCGCTCTGCCATTAACTGGTTCCCGACCGCTGGCTGTATTTTTACGGCCAGCGGTCAGGGTCCTTAAAACCCGAGCAATAGACTTTCTACGGCTCGGGTTTTAACTTGCTGCCCGCGCGATCGGGCATCTGAATGTCGGGTCTCCGGCTGTCAGTGACTGCCGGGGACCCTGAGGAGAGGATAGAAGCAGCTTTCGCTGCTTCTGTCTTCTCTGATCACTTGTACACAGTGCTGAATGCGCGCTGTGTACAGGAATAGAAACAGCAGCAGCGGCGCTGTCTCTATTCCTCCCGGTGATCATGTGACTGGTCACATGATCGCCGGGTGCCGTTAGTGGCAGACTGCTGCTGGGTCTAACAAGACCCAGCACAGCCCTGTTAGTGACAATCGTCACTATGAGTGGGCTGATTTCCCCTGTAACTGGGGCTGCTGTGCAGCTCCAGTTAGGGTGGAAAAACATGGTGTAAAAGAAAGAAAAAATATATATAAAGTTCCCCAAAGGTCTTCTTTGACCTTTGGGGGACAGACCATAGTAATAAAAAAATAGTAAAGTAAAGTGCAAAAAAAATTTAAATAATAAATACACATAAAATACCCACCCCAAAAAAACAGTTTCCCCCCCCCCCCCCCGCCAATCATTGTTGTAACGCTAGCGCTGACCCAATTACCCTAATATAGACATGTAATATATAACAATTTACGGTAGACAATGGTGATCACAAATAAAAGGTCTATTTTAGGGTAAAACTATGTTATTACCAAAAACAAATAGCTGAAATGTAAAAAAGCTTATTTTTTTACTATTATTTTCAAACTTTATGAATAAAAATTCTAAAATAGCAAAAAAGGTGTGTATAAAAACGATAAAAAATGAAACCTGCATTGTCTACGGAAAAAACGTCGCAAAAATCACGTCGTTAGCCCAACAAATAAAAAAGTTCTCCACAGGATAGGGGATACATGTGTGATCGCTGGCATTGATAGGGAGAACGGGGGACTGAAAGTCCCCTGAAGTTCTCCATCACAAACCTCGGACTTCCGGGGTCTGTGTCGGCAGCTCCGTAGAAATGAATGGAGCGCTGGTCGTGCTTGTGCGCATGCGTGACCAGCGCTCCTTTCATTTTTATTGAGCTGCGCAGACGCCGGAAGTCAGAGGTTTATCATGGAGAAGTTCAGGGGACTTTCAGTCCCCCGTTCTCCCTATCAACGCCAGCGATCACACATGTATCCCCTATCCTGTGGAGATCCTGTGGAGAGGGGATACATGTATTTTGTAGGAGACACTGTAGGTCGCATTTTTTTGGGAGGGGACACGCTGGATGGCGTTCCCTACAGGGGGGGCTGTATGGCGTTCCCTACAGGGGGGGTGGCTGTATGGCGTTCCCTACAGGGGGGGAGCTGTATGGCGTTCCCTACAGGGGGGGTGGCTGTATGGCGTTCCCTACAGGGGGGGGTGGCTGTATGGCGTTCCCTACAGGGGGGGAGCTGTATGGCGTTCCCTACAGGGGGGGGTGGCTGTATGGCGTTCCCTACAGGGGGGGTGGCTGTATGGCGTTCCCTACAGGGGGGTAGCTGTATGGCGTTCCCTACAGGGGGGAGCTGTATGGCGTTCCCTACAGGGGGGGGCTGTATGGCGTTCTCTACAGGGGGGGCTGTATGGCGTTCCCTACAGGGGGGGGCTGTATGGCGTTCCCTACAGGGGGGGTGGCTGTATGGCGTTCCCTACAGGGGGGTGGCTGTATGGCGTTCCCTACAGGGGGGGAGCTATATGGCGTTCCCTACAGGGGAGGTGGCTGTATGGCGTTCCCTACAGGGGGGGAGCTGTATGGCGTTCCCTACTTGGGGGAGCTGTATGGCGTTCCCTACAGGGGGGGCTGTATGGTGTTCTCTACAGGGGGGCTGTATGGCGTTCCCTACAGGGGGGGTATGGCGTTCTCTACAGGGGGGGCTGTATGGCGTTCTCTACAGGGGGGGCTGTATGGCGTTCTCTACAGGGGGGGCTGTATGGCGTTCTCTGCAGGGGGGCTGTATGGCGTTATCTACAGGGGGGCTGTATGGCGTTCTCTACAGGGGGCTGTAAAAAAGGCACTATCTACAAGGGGGGGGGGTTGTGTGACACCCAGGGGAGGGGGGGCCCCAGTCAAAAGTTTGCTATGGGGCCCAGTCTTTCCTAGTTACACCCCTGAGCCCCAGGCAGAGCGCTAGCAGCTCTGCTGTGGGATTCTGTCTCTGGGGAAGCCCCTGACATCACAGTCCATATATGGACAGTGATGTTAGAGGGAGAGAAGGAGTCCCAGGCAGAGCGCTACAAGTGGCTCTGCTCCGGGTCTCCATCTCTGGGGAAGCCCGTGACATCACTGTCCATATATGGACAGTGTTGTCAGGAGCAGAGCAGTGTCCCAAGCAGAGTGTTAGTAGCGCTCTGCCCGGGACTTTGGCTCTGGGGTTGCCCCTGACATCACTAGCCCTATATGGACAGTGATGTCAGGGGCCTTTACTAGCGCTCTGCCTGGGACTTCAGCTCTGCTCCAGACATCATTATCCATATGCACTAGTAGTGCTCTGCCAGGGATTATGGCTCTGGGGTTGCCCCTGAAAACACTGTCCATATATGGACAGTGACATCAGGGTTTTCTCCTGAAGCGGAATCCCCAGCCAAAGCGTTGGCAATGCTCTCGCTGGAGATTTCACTCCTAGAGGGAACGCCAAAGGCAGGAGGGAGGCTGTGTGGTACTATCAGGTTGGGTGGCTGTGTCGCACTAACAGGGAGGGGGGGCTGTGTGGCACTACCAGGGATAGGGCTGTGTGGCACTAGCTGGGAGGAGGGGGCTGTGTGGCACTACCTGGGAGGGGGCTGTGTGGCACTACCTGGGAGGTGAGGGCTGTGTGGCACTACCTGGGAGGTGGGGGCTGTGTGGCACTACCTGGGAGGTGGGGGCTGTGTCACACAACCTGGGAGGGCGGGCTGTGTGGCACTACTAGGGAGGGGGGCTGTGTGGCACTATCTACAGAGGGCACTAAATTTATGGGGGTACCACTGGGGGCCTAACGTCTATATGGGGGCACAAAGTGAAGTTTTCTGCCATTTACAGCCGCGGTGAGTTTCCTATTTGAGAAATACTGCCATCTTGGCCCGAAAGCCAATAATCATCCCTTTTTGCAACTCTGATAAATTGCCCCTTTTACCCATGGCAACAGTGAGTGATATGTGTTCAGACAGCCTATCGCACACCATATATACACACCAAGCCAGCCCATGACACATCACTTCCTTCATGGGCTATGCGCTGCCGACGTCGAAAGTAGGAGGTGGTCATAATAATATGACTCAACTGTGTATATCTTCGTATTAGTGATGCCAATAAAGTTTTTTTGTTTTTATAAAACTATTATCACCCAGTTAGTGGGAGTAAATCTTGTATATTGGGCCCTTTATCTGAGCCTACCATGTGTGATACTGTCTGCTGGGCTCTGTATCCAGGCCGTAATTTGCCACTAGGCACTAGCACTCTGCCCGGGGGCTCCAGCACTGCTCTTGACGACACTGTCCATATGATGCGTGGGAAGGGCCACAGTTTTTGGCCTTACCTAGCCTAATAACACCAGCCTAAGGCCGCCCCAGTGCGACGACCATCACTACAGAGCCGGGTACTACTGGATCGTACCCGGCTCTTCCAGGCACCCCTGGTGCCGGTGGGTACTGGTGTAAGAATGGGGGTTTAGTGTTAGCCTTTTCACCTGCTAACACTAAACCTCGCCTTAGTAATGGACGGTGTCAATCAGCCAGCGGCCATTACTAAGGCAGTAGTAATAAAGAGTAAAAAAAATACATAGACATAGAGAAAATGTTTTATTGAAAAAAAAAAAACACACACAACCCTAATTAAGCATTTTATTATGAATAAAGAAACTGCTATCATCAAAGTAGACCTCGAATCCGAAGTAGTCCAACAACCTAACCTGTTAAAAAACACAAACACAAAAATAAATTAATAACACATCAAAAAGCAAAGCAATTATTATACTTACCTTTCGTGCGTCCAGTGCTGAAGCCGCAATGTCAGCGAGCTACGCTGTTTCAGTAACTTCAGGAGTTATAGGGGGCTTCAGCACTAAAAGTGCCTAGGGCAGCATCAACTCTAAATATGGCCCTGCCTGTATCTAAGCCTACCATGTGTACTGTCTGCTGGGCCCTGCATCTAAGCCTACCATGTGTCATACTGTCTGCTGGGCCCTGTAGCTAAGCCTATTATGTGTGATACTGTCCGCTGGGCCCTGTAGCTAAGCCTATTATGTGTGATATTGTCCGCTGGGCCCTGTATGTAAAACTATTATGTGTGATACAGTCTTCTGAGCCATGAGTCTAATCCTATCATATGTAATACAGTCTGCTGAGCCGCTTTATGTAATCCTACCCAGTAACATTGCTATAGGGATCGTAGTGCTATAGATATGCTGTCTCCCATATATATATATATATATATATATATATATATACGTATATATATGTATATGTATATATATATATATATATATATATACATACCCACACACAAACACAAACACACACATACTTTTTGGGGTAGTGTATATGTATTGGGACTATTGGCCCTAACGTTTTAAGACCAAAGCAACGCCCCTGAAGGGAATTTGGGGGGCCAAAAAGAACTTTTGCATCAAGGCCCATGAGTCTTTAGCTAGACCCCTGATAATATAGCAGCGTATACATTACAGCACTCTTGCTCATTCAAAATGATAACCACTATGATTAGGATGCGCCTTTGCTGTTGTAAACATACATGCGTTGGGGGGCCCACTCAGATGTTTCGACCCCCCCTCGTGCTAAACCCCTAGCTACGCCTCTGTGACTGTGGTTTTTAAATATCAACAGATACATAATAAGCTTAGAATACAGAATTAAGAGACCTGCTCAAGTATAAACTGAATCTAAGTGAAAACACTCATCCACTTGTGCTGCAACCTGACTTGTTTAATCCCAGTACCGTACACTGGGACCGAGTGCAAAAAAAAAGGCTCCAAGAACAAAACAAGGGTGAATAGAAATAAAAGCTTAGACCTTGGAGAGCGGCCAATTAACTCCCTCCTAAACCAGAAGACTGTGAATGACTACAGCTAAACTAGAATGCTAGGCTGTGTACATACCATATACATATAAAGGGTGTGTGTGTGTGTGTGTGTGTGTGTGTGTGTGTGTGTGTGTGTGTGTGTGTGTGTGTGTGTGTGTGCGTGTGCGTGCGCGTGTGCGTGTGCGTGTGCGTGTGTGTGTGTGTGTGTGCAAAGAGCTCACCATTTAGACCACCTCACTTTAGGTAATTCATTCTTTACTCAACTATATGGTAAACAGCAATTCCAGCAAACACCACACATGGCTGAAAAACACTGTGTTCTGTCCTAAAACAAATGAAATGTTCGTATTTGCCGTTGTTTTTATAACAGAGATATACTTCTTAATTGAATATGTTTTGTACTGTTTTACTAACTGACTTCTATGCAAATGTTTGCAAGTCTGAACTCCTTCCATTTATGGATTCTTTCTGGCAAGGAACGAACAGCCTAACATTACATGGATCATTTATTTATTCGCAGATGCCGCACTCCTTATAATACATCTAATAATGGGAACTTGGAATAAATCTTTGAAAATGTTTGAGTGCTGAGGTCTTATTTTCACTGGCACAGGAAATTACCTGCATAATAAAGACAGAGAGGGAATAAAAACATGAAAATAATGTAAAACTGTTTGTCATTTTAGATGTGAATGTTCTATAACATTGTAACATTTTCTATGGTCTGATAAGCTTAAACTTGAGAGGTTTTTTTTAATGTTTTTTTTAAAGAAAATATATGAAAAACCTAAAACAAAACCTGCTGCAATTTGCCAGATTTATTTTCTAGCAAGACAACAATCCCAAATAGGCCAAGGCTATACAGGAATGGCTGACACACAAGAATGTTAGTGTCCTGGAGTAAGCCAAGTCAATCTCCAAACCCCAATTCAATTCAAAATTTGGAGCTGGACTTGAAAATGAACTGTTCATACAGAGCTTGAATAATTTTGCACATAAAGATAAGAAAAACTGAATGTTGTTAGAGACTTATTCACAAAGACTGAAAGCTATTGCAGAGCCCTGCTGGGGGCACCGGAGCTAGTACACGTGGGCCTACTAAAACTAGTGAATACGCACACTGATAGAGTATTCCGTTCCGTAAATTAACAATTTTACTGCCTGAAAATAGAACGATTAAAAATTGGTTTATAAAATTGTTTCATTAAAATGAGCCATCTTAGCCCTAAGTACAATGTAAACAGGCTCAGATAAGGTGGACGGTAATAAGGAGAGGTGTGCTGATGTGATAGTATAGTTGCAAACACCAAGCACCTCCTCACCCCTCACGATATATTCTACTGATACACCTCACTGACTGACAGCCAATCCAACGCGTTTCAGTGCCACATAAATAAGTGACACATCATCACGGATTATCAATTCTATTCGATATAATGTATTATTTCACTGTTAATTCAGCCGGCTAGCACAATTGTGTGCTATGTTATACCTCCCGGCGCGTGTACGACACTAATGCATTGGCCGCACACGCGCCGGCGAAGTTCCGGTCTATTTGACAGGCCCAGGCCCACCCATTGTGCTGACGTCGCTTAGGCCAGGCACCAACCCGCAGTTAACATGTCAAAGGAATGACGTTGCAGGGTGAGTGCCGAGCCTCCTTACTGGCCACCAATCAGCTTTGTTAAGGACGCCACTGCATCCTGTGTTGCCTTGGAGATCGAAAGGCGGACAAAATCTCCCGTATAAAGATCTAATACCGCAGTGCACATGCCTCTCAGTACAAACACAGCAACAAAAACACCAAATGCATCAAAGACATAATCAGATATTGAATATCTAAATTAGATGGAATCCCTTTGTGATAAATGATCCTTACGATCCAAGTACAAAAAGGCACATACCATTCTGTTGCTGCAGGTTGGAGTCATCGGGTACACCCGGACCGGCCAATACAGCACGGAGTGTAACGACTACAGATGCCCAAGACATTTAGTATCAGGCACCAACCCGCAATATACTCGTCAAGTGCCGAGCCTACCAACCAGCCATCAGTCAGGTTTGACCAGGATACTGTCATCGTCCCAGGTTACCCTGGAGATCAACAAGCAGACACAAGGCCCCTGCAACAACTTGGGAACTAAGGCTGAGTTCGTTGAGTTTGTGGGTGTCCTTAATGTGAACAATTTAGGCCTTTTTTTCACGCATGAGATTAATGAGAATAAGATTACATTCCTCGATGTGTTGATCCAAAAGACACCTTCAGGAGCTATACAGACCAATATGTATAGAAAATCTACTGCCACAAACAGTCTCCTGAGATGGGAAAGCTGTCACCCTTTAAACCTGAGACGTGGTATTCCAAAGGGCCAATATCTGAGGGTACGCCACAACTGTTCAACTATTTCCGATTATAAGATCTCGGCACGCGAACTAGAAAATAGGTTTCGGCGTCGAGGATATCCGAGACAGGTACTAAAGGAGGCATATCAGAATGCACTAGGCAGAAATCGGGATGATTTACTCAACCCTAAACCAAAGAAAATGGAGGAGGAAACAGCTAGAGTCATCGGCACCTTCGACTCGGCCAGTGTGGAGGTTCGGTGTATTTTACAACGTTATTGGGGCATTCTGCAAGCGGATCCTGACATTGGTGACCTTGTGGGACAGTCCCCTTTGATTACTTATAGACGTGGACGAAATGTGAAAGATCGGCTAGTGCATAGCCATCTAAATACTCAGGAGCCAGTTGGTACATGGTTAAATCAGAGTTTAAAGGGTAGCTCCAGATGCGGGTCCTGTAAGGCTTGTGCGTCAGTAATCTGTAGCAGAAAATTCACTAGTACCACCACAGGGAAGACCTTTGAAAACAGGTCCTACATTAATTGCAAAACAAAGGGGTTGGTCTATTTGATCACCTGTGATTGTAAAATGCAATATGTAGGGAAAACGATAAGAGAATTTAGAAGGAGGATTAGGGAGCATATTGGTGACATTAGGCGACAGGAGGATACCTCAGTGTCTCGTCATGTCTGGGAGCGTCATAAAGGTGACTCCTCGTGCCTCAAATTTCAAGGGGTGGAATGCATTAGACAGACACTGAGAGGCGGTGATTTAGATAGGAGGATCATGCAAAAAGAAGCGCAATGGATCCACCGTCTACAGACCATCTGTCCCCAAGGCCTGAACGAGCAGATCTCATATGCGTGCTTCCTGTAGGCAAAGTTTACACCTATAAGACCCACTCCTTTTTGTGTGGGTGGTCTGTGGTTTATTTGCTTCGTATTTAATGCTCTTTGTTGGTATTTAAATGCTCCAATAAGGTTTTTTGGTAATCAATAGAACTATGCGTTTTTGTTGGGCAAGGTTTTTGTTGCACTGCGGCATTTGTTTTGTTGCAGGGGCCTTGTGTCTGCTTGTTGATCTCCAGGGTAACCTGGGACGATGAGAGTATCCTGGTCAAACCTGACTGATGGCTGGTTGGTAGGCTCGGCACTTGACGAGTATATTGCGGGTTGGTGCCTGATACTAAATGTCTTGGGCATCTGTAGTCGTTACACTCCGTGCTGTATTGGCCGGTCCGGGTGTCCCAGATGACTCCAACCTGCAGCAACAGAATGGTATGTGCCTTTTTGTACTTGGATCATAAGGATCATTTATCACAAAGGGATTCCATCTAATTTAGATATTCAATATCTGATTATGTCTTTGATGCATTTGGTGTTTTTGTTGCTGTGTTTGTACTGAGAGGCATGTGCACTGCGGTATTAGATCTTTATACGGGAGATTTTGTCCGCCTTTCGATCTCCAAGGCAACACAGGACGCTGTGGCGTCCTTAACAAAGCTGATTGGTGGCCAGTAAGGAGGCTCGGCACTCACCCTGCAACGTCATTCCTTTGACGTGTTAACTGCAGGTTGGTGCCTGGCCTAAGCGACGTCAGCACAATGGGTGGGCCTGGGCCTGTCAAATAGACCGGAACTTCGCCGGCGCGTGTGCGGCCAATGCATTAGTGTCGTACACGCGCCGGGAGGTATAACATAGCACACAATTGTGCTAGTCGGCTGAATTAACAGTGAAATAATACATTATATCGAATAGAATTGATAATCCCTGATGATGTGTCACTTATTTATGTGGCACTGAAACGCGTTGGATTGTCTGTCAGTCAGTGAGGTGTATCAGTAGAATATATTGTGAGGGGTGAGGAGGTGCTTGGTGTTTGCAACTATACTATCACATCAGCACACCTCTCCTTATTACTGTCCACCTTATCTGAGCCTGTTTACATTGTACTTAGGGCTAAGATGGCTCATTTTAATGAAACAATTTAATGAACCAATTTTTAATCGTTCTATTTTCAGGCAGTAAAACCTACTAAAACTAGAACAGAAAAAAAGGGGAGGATCCCTCCAGCTCACCTTATCACAGGTATAGTGGTTAGCGCACGGGTCCTCGTGTCGGCACACGTACTTGCATAGACAAAGAAGATAAAGGATTGAATCCAGCGCTGGAAATTGGTGCATCTGGTAAAAACAGGAAGCTTTTTCCAAGTTTTATTTTCGTAAATGTAAAAGCAGTGAAAAATAATGAAAGCCATGTTACAAGCCATGACTAAGGACTCAGCAGGCGTCTGAAACGCGTAGGCTACAGCCTATTATCTTTCTAACCATCCTCTGTACTCTGGACTAAACCCGCTTTCATTATTTTTCACTGCTTTTAAATTTACGAAAATAAAACTTGGAAAAAGATTCCTGTTTTTACCAGATGCACCAATATCCAGCACTGGATTCAATCCTTTGCCTACTAAAACTAGCACTGATGGGGCACTGGGACTGGTACTCATGAGGGCACTTTAGCTGGCACTGATGGAGTTACTGAGGTTGGGAGCAATGGGTGCACTTTGGCTGGTACTGATGAGGACACTGGGCTTTGTACTCATTGGGGTAGCACTATGGCTGGCACTCTTTGGCATGGAACCTGTTATAGGGCACTCTAGCATGATAATGTTATTGGGGAACTGTGTCCTCATATTTGGATACATGATGATTGAGGGCCCTCAAAGCCACGTCATGTGGAATGCAGGTGTACAATGACAGCACATCACAACTGAGCCAAACAAAGTCTTGATGCCAGATCTTATTGCAAAAAACGCGTAGAATGTCACGTGTATATTGTATGTAACCTGGTACCCTCTGAACAAGGAGCTGAAGCAATAAATGGTGATGTGTCTGCCATACTATTTTATGTCCATTCCAGTGGGTGAGATGATTAGGCCAAAAATAAATTACAGTCAAGATGAAAATTTTGCCAGGGAGCAGTCAGTGATTTGCCAGAGGCCCAATAAGAGAGGGTATAAAAAATTGGGTCTTAAATCGAGCAAAATCTGTAGTCCAAACTAAAATGGGAGACCACCTTCTGTTTTCTGAGAAGTCAAATGACACACGAGGTCCCAACAACAAGCCTACCCTGGTGTTGCAATATAGTAACCAGTTTTCCCAAATCAAAGACATTATTCAGAGATATGTTCCTGTCCTCAAGAGGATGAGGGACTAGACAAAATCCTGGAACATGGACACAGAATTGTCTCCAGAAGAGCTCCAACTTTAGGCAATTTACTGTCCCCTACTCTATTCTCTTCCTCTAAGGGCGGAACTATGTGGCTACAACACAAAGGTTTTTACAAATGTGGCTCAAACCCGTGTAAGGTGTGCACATATACTCGACCGTTCAAATATTTTTGTAATTCCAATAAAGATAAAAATTATCCAATCAGAGAATATATCAGTTGCAATAGTGAGTATGTAGTTTATCTCATCGAGTGCACTGAATGCTGTCTGATGTATGTTGGCTGTACAACCAGGAAGTTTGAACCTAGAATCCTGGAACACTTAGGAGACATTAGGAACCCAGCCATCCAGAATATGTCAAATGCTGCCCTGCATTTTATTTCATGCCACAAAAGATCTACCAAATTTGTCAGTACATATGCCATAGAGAGAGTCAAAAATCGAATTAGGGGTGGTAATCTTAAACATGATCTCTTGGACAGAGAGGCTTTTTGGATTTTCCACCTCAAAACTAGGTTTCCCATGGGTTTAAGTCTCAAAAAGGAATTCATGTTTCATTAGTAAATTGTGCTTACGTGTTATCTCTTGCACATTTCTGATTCATGCGTGATGATGTTTTATCCTCTCATGTGACCCAAGCTACTAAGTGATTTCTTTGGTGGATATTGGAGCCCCAACCTGGAGGCTAGCCGCAATACACTGCGGATCATACTCTGTTTCCTTTGCCATTAATTGTACTATAGGGGTTTCGGTTGAGGCGCACACAGCTTATTCAGTTAGTGTAGCCTGTATATTAGATTGCATATATTTCGCTGATTTACTACAACCTACATACATGCCAACTGTTGTAACAGGTATTTGTGTTTCATTTGCACATATCTGTAGTTTCATGTCTTAAATTTCTGTGCAACCTATGATTGTGACTATACCAGACAATTGTTGGTGTGTCCTATAGTGGGGGACACCGTAAGGCATTTATTATAAGGTTCTGTGCTAGCTCACTTACTTTCTTAACTTGTTCATATTATAGAAACACATGGGATTGCATGCACTTGTTGTGCGACACATAATTTAAATTTCCAAGACACCTATAATAAGATCACATTTGTAACATGTTCTTTCCTATATATATTCTAGCTTATCCTTTGTCAATCACTTGTTTTCAATATCTTGTTTTTATTTTCACATTGGATTTTATAGTTTGTTTCTTACGCACACCATGCATGTGTATCCACTGGAACAGTGAAATACAGGATTTGTTTTCCTCGCCCATTGCACTTTATTATATATTTTTTTGCTATGGAGTTTACGTCATGCCAAGTGTGTGCGCATTCACACTGGCCACAATTTAATGGTGTCATACCAAGTATGCGCATATTCACACTAGCTACAATTTACCAAGAACATGTGTTTTCGTGTTCCCTTTCATTAACCCCCTAAAGGACGCAGCCTAGTTTTGGCTTTAAGGCTCAGAGCCCATTTTTCAAATCTGACATGAGTCACTTTATGTGGTAATAACTCTGGAATGCTTATACCTATTCAAGCAATTCTGGGTAGGGTTTTTTTCGTTACACATTGCGCTTTATGTTAGTGGTAACATTTTGTTGATATATTCAGTGTTTATTTGTGAAAAATAGCAACATTTTGAGAAAATTTGGAAGAAATTGAATTTTTCTGAATTTAAATGTATCTGGTTGTAAAATAGAGGGTTATACCACCTAAAATAGTGACCAGTTCACATTTCCCAAATGTCTAGTTTATGTTGGCATCATTTTTTGAACATTCTTTTATTTTTCTAGAACATTACAAGGCTTAGAACATAAGCAGCAATTTCTCATATTTTGAAGAAAATGTCAAAAGCCTCTTTTTTTTAGGTACCAGTTCAGTTCTGAAGTTGCTTTGAGGAGCCTATATATTAGAAACTCCTATCAAACTCCCCATTTTAGAAACTAGACCCCTCAAAGTATTCAAAGCAACATTTAGAAAGTTTCTTCACCCTTTAGACGTTTCACAGGAATTTAAAGCAAAGTAGATGTGAAATTTACAAATTTCTTTTTTTTGTCAGAAAATACTTTTTAGTCAATTTTGTTCTGTAAAACAGAGAAACGCAACTCAATATTTATTGCCCAGATTCTGCAGTTTTTAGAAATATCCCACATGTGGCCCTAGTGTGCTAATGGACTGAAACACCGGCCTCAGAAGCAAAGGAGCACCTAGTGGATTTTGAGGCCTCCTTTTTATTGGGTACCATGTCCGGTTTGAAGAGGTCTTGTGGTACCAAAACAGTGGAAACCCCCCAAAAGTAAGCATACTACACCCCTCAGTGGACTTATTGAGGGGTATAGTGAGCATTTATACCCCACAGATTTCTGCTGCATTTTGTGGAATTAGGCTGTGCAATTGAAAATCATATTTTTCCGATAAAAGGTACAAATTTTTATTTTTTACAAGGAATAAAGAAGAAAAAGCACCCCAACATTTGTAAAGAAATTTCTCTCGATTACGGCAGTACCCCATATGTGGTCATAAACTGTTGGTTGGACAATCGGCATGGCTCAGAAAGACAGGACCGCTATTTGGCATGTAGATTTTGCTGGATTGGTTTCTGGGCACCATTTCGCATTTGCAGAGCTTCTGAGGTACCACTACAGGGGAAACCCCTTACAAGTGGCCCCATTTTGGAAACTACACCCTTTGAGGAATTCATTGCAGTTTTCATGGGGTGTTGCGACTTTTTGATCAGTTTTTATTCTATTTTTTAAGAGGCAAGGTGACTAAAAAACAGCAATTCTACTATTGTTTTTATTCCCTTTTTTACAGCGTTCACCGTGCGTTATAAATGACATATTCACATTTTTCTGCGGGGCGATACGATTACGCCGATACCATATGTTTATAGTTTTTTTTATGTCTTTAGGCGTTTGCACAATAAAATACTTTTTATAAAAAATCATTAACTTTTTGTGTTGCCTTATTCTAAGAGCCATAACATTTTTATTTTTCCATTAAGAAAGCCGTGTGGGGACTTGTTTTTTGCATAACGAACTGTAGTTTTGATCAGTACAATTTTGGGTACATGCAACTTTTTGATCATTTTTATTAAATTTTTTGCGAGGATGAAGTGACCAAAAAATTGTGATTCTTGGCGTTTCTCCAGTGGGACCCTCCATTTACGTGCACTACATCCAATCAGGCACAATGAGGCCGTTCTTTATCCCGGCAATGTATTTGCCTGTGTTGGCATCATGCGCCAGGTGCAAAGATGGCCGACGGCACACTCCCGGCCATGCGTCATCAGTGCGGGCGGGGGGTCAGTGACGACTGACATCGTGAAGCCCCGCCCACCGAGATGCAGACACACGAACCACAAGATAGCCCAGCCACTCCCCCTGGCGTAAGTGCACGGCACTGCATGCCTGGATATAAGAGTAAGTATAAATGAGAATTGCCTGATTGAATGATATCGCAACGGAAGACGCAATATTAATTTTTGCATAGATAAAATGACAAGATGACGGTATAACGACAGCATTATAGTTGATAATATAATCGATTATAAATATATACAGAACACACAATTGAAAAAATAAAAAATAAATATACAAATACATATATCATGTGAATGTGATATGATGAAGTGATGTGAAGGAAAAAAGGGGGGGGGACATATATAGTATATATTATATAATATATTATGTGTGTTAATATATCATAAAGAAGGTGAACAAAAAGATATGTATATAAATATAATAAGTGTTAAAAATTACTATAAATTCATGTAGATCAAGACATATGAATGCATAAAAAATATATGTAAAGGGGAAAATTTAGGTGACATGTATATATAGTGCATTTAAAAATATAAATAAATATATAAGTGCAAAACTGATTAAAAAAAATTGTGAATGAAAAAAATGCATACAGAAATAGAAAATAATAAAAAAATATAGCAAAAAATATACATACATGATAGAAATACATGTACTGTGTAACGTGAAAGCATATCAAGATAAAAAGTGAGAAACGAGTGGACACTATAAGACCAAAGAATGATATAGATATTAATTGTATGTAAATACATACAGCAAATACATCAAAATGCATGCATATAAGCATATAATAATTTAAATTTTTATGTAATAATAATAATCAAAGAACACGTATAATAAAATAAATATATCTAAATACAAACATATAAAGAAACGTAGATAAAGATACATGTTATTGTGCAAATCGTTATTCGTTGTATTAGTCAGTTGTCTTCGTATAGATATTCATACTTCCATTATCACCCAATATAGTGACGACACGACTATCTATGGTGAAACTGAAAAATGGAGGGCAAATTAGTAACATTACAAATTAAAATAATAATATATACAAAATACATTTATACTAAAAAGGATGACCCACTGGAGGTCAATGGTCAGAGAAATGGAGCAAAATTCAAATTTTCATTTAGTCCAAAGGGACTTTCAAAGTCCCCAGAGTCCAGATCCACTTTGATTCGCATTGAGACAGTTTTTTTGATATATCACCTTTTCGAATGTTTGGTTCAATGCAGTCAATGCCCCTAACTTTCAGTTTCGTCGGGTCACACAAATGATATGTCTTAAAGTGTCTGGCTACAAGTTTTAAAGTTTCTAATGTTTCAATCGCACCCGCTCCCACAATGTCTCTTACATGTTCTCTAACTCGAATCTTAAACTCTCTAGAGGTGAGACCAATATATATTTTGGGGCATGGGCATGTAGCATAGTAAACTGCTGCTTTTGTCGAACAAGAGATTGAGTGGGTAATGGTAAAAGTTTTCTTACCTGCTGAATCAGTAAAAGAGGTGTTCCTCTCGATGTTGGGGCATGCGACACAGCATCCACATGCCTTGCAGCCCCACTTTGGAACTCTAGTACCAAATGGGAACTTCAAGTCATTACGTTGATAGTAGATCTTGACAAGATAGTCTTTAAGATTTTGTGACCATCTGGCAGAGATACTCGGGTATTTAGTGATATATTTTTCAATTGTAGGGTCTGTGAGTAAAATGGGCCAAAATTGTTTAATTATTCCCTTCATTTGAAACCAGCGTGAGTGGTAGTTCGTTGTGAATCTTACCTGTACTTCAGACTTACTTTTTGGTTTAGGAAATAAAAGATTTTCCCTTGGGGTACTTTTAGCACGATGGTACGCTTTTTAAATTGACCTTTTACTATATCCGCGGGCCAGAAAACGATTAGTGAGGTCGTAGGTTTGTTTTTTGAAAACCTCAGTAGAGGAACAAATCCTTCTGATCCTCAGAAATTGGCCTGTTGGTACTGCTCGTATAGTCTGTTTGGGGTGAGAAGAAGAGGCATGAAGAAAAGAGTTTACTGCAGTGGTTTTACATCAGTTTGGAGAAAACCGTTAGGGTCCCTTAATAGTTTAATGTCCAGAAATTCTGTTAACTTAATGTTTAAGTCGTTTTTATTTAAGTTGTGTATAAATGTCACGAATGATGTCGACGTACCCTTCCAAATGAGCAGGATGTCATCAATGTACCGGGCCCAGAAAATGACCCGGTCCATTGAGACATCCTGGCCACCCTGAAATAGATCCCTCTCCCACAGCCCCAGGAACTGATTGGCATATGAGGGTGCACAAGCCGCCCCCATTGCCGTCCACTGGAGCTGTAGGTAGAAGGACCCATTGAAAATAAAAAAGTTGTGTGTAAGGGCAAATTCAAGTAGCGTGAGTATGAACTTAGAGAAATTTGTTTCTATGTTCCCTGTGTTAAGAAAAAACTTAACTGCTTTGATTCCGTCGGCATGACGTATACTAGTGTATAACGACTCAACGTCGCAAGTGACTAACAACATATCATCCTCTATATTCATTCCATCAACCCTTTGCAGAAGGTCTGCTGTGTCTCGTACATATGATGGCAAGCATTCGACAAATCTCTTTAAATTATGGTCAATAAATTTACACGTTTTTTCTATCATATTACCCCTACCTGATATGATGGGCCTTCCTGGAGGAATTTTAGGGTCTTTGTGGACCTTGGGTAATAAGTAGAGAGTTGGAATTGTCGGTTCGACTGGTATAAGTGCTATTAGGTCATGGAGCGCAAACAATGCACTTACCATGACCTAATAGTATGTCAAAAAGCGGGAAGGGGTTAAAGTGATCTTTAATTCTTCACCTGGCTTTGACCCATGACCCCTCCCACCCACTCCTGATCCATTGGACATGAAGCTAGGTACGGAAGTACCGTCCTTTCAATTTACTGGATATAAATGCATGGTGTTGCTTATAGTAGATGCGACTTGCAATTAGTGCGAAATGTCCGAAACGCGTAGGCTACTTGTCGATGCATTCACCCCCATAAGCAGTTTGGATTTTAAATGCTGACAATAAAGTTTGAAGACGCTTTCTTTTTTTAAACCAAGTTTTCTTTTCTCTGCCTACTGTGGCTGGTACTAGGAAGTTCTGTCGTGGGTTGTAGTTCCTTGGGTGCCAAAAGAGCTTGTCACACCCAAGTCTACTAAATTTTGACTTGAAGGATAAAAACCTATACAAATGTGTTTTCACTTTGATATTATATAGTCTCTTTCTGTTGATCATTGTAAAAATTAAATGTCAGCATAGCAAAGATCCAGGTGCCTGCCTGTAACAAGTCTGTGCATTAAAGTAGCAAATCTGTACAAGAAACTTGTGAACTGTTTTTATGTTAAAAGTTTAGATTCCTTACTTCTTGGAATAGTTCACTCCATATATTAAAAGCTTTAGGGAAATGACAGTAGCTTAAGCAGACTTTTCAAGTTTAGAATGACTGTGCTGATTGTTAAAAATAATCCTTCAAAGCCATCATGTGCTATTCGTTTACTTTTACACCAGAAATATTTCTTTTCCCAGGGAGAAAAATGTTACAAATTTCATAAAATTACACTCCAGCAAAAAAACAAACAACAATGTATTCTCCTGAGAGTTGTTGGCCATAAAATGGGCTTCTGAGCAGTGGAGGCATTTTCTGATAGGGGTTAACATCAAGTATTTATCATCACTGATCATAAAAAAACTTGTATCTTGAATCTGCTAGGAATGTAACCTGACAGGCTATTCTTTTTCACCAGATTTAATTTTATTGTTTAATTTAGACCAGGTATCAATAATGTAAAAGCTGATACATTGTCAGGAAGTTTTGCTCCTATGCAGTCTGATGACCTTGAGGAGGTTACAATTTTGTCTGAGGGAGTTCTGATTTCTGCTATTTGTGCCAAACTGGCAGAGAAAATTAAGGCCTACCAGCAACTTGCCCCTGAGTCTACTCCTGTGAAGAAATTTTTTCATGCCTTTCAACTTAGCTATGGGTACTACAAGAAGTGCTTCACTATGTGTTTTCTGGCGTCCAGGCATCTCGGGTACTGGTAGATTAGTATCACATTTATTTTGGTGGATGCTAAGGCATATGTTTCTGACCTGTACCCATTGTAAGCTACAGGTGTTCTGTAGCCTCTTCCTATGCCCAAGTGTCCATGAACTCATATATCCATGGATTTCATCACTGATCTTCCCAGTTCCGATGGTAAAACTGTTATCTGTGTTGCAATTGACAGCTTTAGTAAGCAATGTCATTTCACACCTCTGCCGCAGTTGCGAGCCAAACTCCTTATTCAACACATTGTTAGGCTGCATTTAGTTCCTCCGCTGCATATAATCTTGAGACCAACGGACAAACAGAGAGCCAGATTTAGACTTTAGATCAAAATCTGCGTTGTTATGTGTCTGAACACCGGACTGACTGAGTATCCTACATCCCACTGGCTGAGTTTGCCTTAAATACTTGATACCAAGAATCTATTAAGACATCCCCATTTTTCTGTAATTATAGTTATCATCCCCCCCTTTTGTTCTTTCTCTCCAAACGAGGTAGACACTCCTGAGGTTGAGGCAGTATCTGACCGTTCAAGATCCATCTGGCTGGAAGTTCAGCAAAATCTAGGTAGGTCCGTAGAGGAACAAAAGAAAACTTCTGAATGGAGACGTTTCCCAGGGTCCTATGTTTAAAAAATGGGATAAAATGTGTTTGGCCACTAGAAATCTTAAATTGAAGATTTCCCTTGACTAGATTAGGTTCTAAGCATAAAGGTCTGTATGAGATTATTGACGTAATTCTTTAACTTCCTGCATTCCTCAGAATTCCAAATGTTTTTCACAAGTCCCTGCTGCAACCTTATTGGCTCCCAGCTCAACCAGTCAAACAACCTTCTCCTCCTGCAATTGTAGAAGGACATTAGGAATTTGATATTCAGTGAATCGTGGATTCTAGAAAGGTTAGGAGATGTCATGGTTCCAGTTAGTCCATGCTGAGGTTTTAAATATGGAATTTCAAACTTCTCAAAAACCTGGTCCTAAGGCCTCAGTCGCCCTTCTTAGAAGGCCCATTAAACTATTATCTACATTTATCAACCTCTCCAATTTCGTTATAGCAGCGCCGTTTGTAGGTCCTATTTTTGGTCTTTTCTACAATTTCTTGGCGGTAACATTTTCTGTTTTTCCGGATCGGACCTCGGCAGTAGCTTATCTCCTAATACCACTGCACACATCAGAATTGTGCCTGACCAAGCACAACCTTTCAAGGTGAGCATATACCTCATCCTCTTTTCTAATCTGGTTATCATTTTTATCTGCACTATGGTGGCGCCATGCATCTTCTCTTTCTTCTATAACACAGTATACCTCTTAGAAGGGGGAGTACTGTAACGTACTCTCTTCAAAAAGGCCACTGCATCAGAATAAAGCCCATGAGTGACAGGTAAAGAACCAGACCGTAACAGACCGTATACATTTTGTGGAAAAAAGTAAAAATAAAGCTATTTGTACCCTGAATGAACCACTGTTGGGTGAGTCTACACTGTAGACAGATTTGGGTATAGCTGTTGATAAACTAAATTATATCATACAATGCCAGTCTCTACGATCGTCTATATAAAAGAGAATTTTGGAGAAAGGGTTTATTCGTGAATCTTCTTCCCTGGCGAGAGATGGGTTCTTCTTCAACAAGAGGAAGGAAGGAACCCTGAGCATGCATTTATTATCATGGGCTAAACAAGATTACTGTGGTTTCTGATCTCTAGATTGTTCAACCGCATTTATTTTACTAAGTTGGATCTGCGGCGGGCCTATAATTTGATTTGGATCAAGAAGGTAGACGAGTGGAAAATCACTTTCAACACCCAGGAGAGACACTATGAATACCTGGTGATGCCATTCGGTCTCTGCAATGCCCCTATTTTCCAAAAATTTATGAAAGACACCTTTAGGGATGTTCTCAATAAGTAGTTACTGGTCTACCTAGACAACATCTTAATCTACTCCCAAGATCTAAAAACTCATCTCATATACATTCTGTACTACTCCTGATAGAATTCTCTCTACGCCAAGTTGTAAAAGTGCCTGTTCGAGAAATTTAAACTTCCATTCTTGGGCTTTATCATCACTTCTAAGGGCCTTCGCATGGATCAAGTCAAGGTTCCTGCTATTCAAAATTGGCCTCAACTAGTAGGTCTATAAGCTTTCCAAAGATTCCTGGGCTTCGCACATTATCGTAAATTTATTTTAAGATTTTTCTTAAGTGGCCTCTCCAATCACTGCCCTAACCAGAAAGGGGACTAATACGTGGTATTGGCCAGCTTCTGTAGTTCTAGCTTTCTGTAATCTCAAATAATGCTTCTCTTCAGCTCAGGTTCTCTATCATCCTGATTATTTTAAATCCATTCTTATTGGAGGTCGATGCTTCTTTAATCAGAGTGGGAGCAGTTCTCTTCCAACAATCTGATGATAAGAACCACATTCCACACATCTACAATCTGTTCACGTTTTGACTTCATCTTGACTTATTGTCCAGCCGACAATCGTAGAACAGATGCTCTTTCAAGGTGCTTTGGTCCATCTTATTCCTTTCCTGAGGATATGGCACATATCATCGACCCCATCTGTAATCTGGCTGCTACCAATATTTCTCCTGAATTATCTCCAAGAGGAGGTTTCTTTGTACGTTTTGATCTACGCCTGCAGGGGATATCTTGGGCTCATTCTTCATTGTTGTCTGCACACCCTGAAGTCAAATGACCCAGTAAATTTCTCTGACAATACTATCGGTGGCTGAAATGGAGACAAGAAGTTAAAGAGTTTGTTGCTTCCTGCACCAATGCACCAACTGTGCTTAGTTTAAACCATATGGGAAAGTGCCATCAGGTCTCCTCCAGCCTTTTCCCATTTCATCCGAACTTTGGACCAACATCTTGATGGACTTCCTCATGCTCAGGTATTCACTGCCACGGTTAGTGGTGGATCGTTTCTCTAAAACGGCTCAGTTTGTACCACTGATTGATTTCACCTCAGCTCCACAGTTGGCTCAGATATTTCAAGAGAATATTTTGTCTCCATGGTCTTCCCACTTGCATTGTCTAAGATCAGGGAGTAAAATTTGTTTTTAAAGCTGTGTAAAGCTTTAAAGTTTTCTCTTGACTTTTACTGTTGTTAACTTCCTCAGAGTAGTGGTCAGATGGAATGGATCAACCAGGTCCTCAAATAGTATCTCGAAAGCTTTGCTAATGCTCATCAGGATAATTGGTACGAGCTTCCACCTTGGGCTGAGTTTACCTATAACTTTGTCTCTGAGTCGTCAGGTAAATCTCCATTTGAGAAAGTCCACGGTCAAAGTCCAAATACTCATTGTCTAATCACAGCACAGCCCGAAGTGCTTGCTGTTGAGCTTTGCAAGAATCTTCAGGACAGAGATCCACAAGAATTTGGAGTCTGCTGCTGCTAAGGCCAAAAAAGCTGCTGACATGCAACGATGCCAGGTCTACAAAATTGAAACTTAGACGTGATTGGTACTTGGTGAATCCTGTGTGTTATAGACATGCAGGACCTGCTCTCAGTCGAGCCGTCAGTTTAGCTGAACTGACAGAATCATTTGAGAGAGAACGATACAGCTTCTATGTATACAAAAATTGCAATATTGGAGTTTCAAACAAATTTTACCCTAAGATGAGGAAAATTGGTTTTTACCTAAAGGGGATTTTGCCTTACTCTGTATCAACAATGCAGAATAATAGTGCTGAATTAGATGGACATATGTCTTTTTTTGGCCTTACAAACTATGTTACTATGTTACTATTTTTTTTTATTTTTTTTATATTTTTTTTTTTAAACATTTTTATTGAAGAAAAATCAAAGGTTCATACAAAGAACTAGTACAAAATCCAGTTATACATAAAGAAAGAAAAAAACATGGTCAGAAACATTAAAGCACATATTGTCTGCCTAATACATTTTGACAGTTCTTTAGAAAGATCATGAACGAAATCACATAGATAATCACGACACTTCAGTAAAGCATGCAAGGGAACAACAAACATCATCAATCAGTTTGCTTCAAGACTCCCAATGAGCCCTTCAAATTCTCTGTGTGATACCACCTGGAGAATCGAATTCTTGACATAGTTTCTCTGATCTCATCTGAAGTAAGGTGAGTAATAATAAATGGTTTCCATTTTGCAAAAAATTTTGTTACTTTTGTACTGCTATGTCTCTCAGTGTCAAGCCTATCCGAATATAAGTAGAGTTTCAGCTGATCTGACACATCGGTTATCGAGGGTACGTGACTGGTAATCCATGTATTCAATAGACATCGTTTCGCCACCAAGAGAATGACATGTATCAAAGAGGGCAATTTATGTTCCTTTTTAGATTGAGGTATTATAGGAGTTATATAGTGAAATAGTATCATCAGAGGTGTCATCTGAATGGGGATTCTCCACATGGTATTTATATAGCTAAGTATGCTCTTCCAGTAATCTTGGATCTGTGGGCATGTCCACATACCATGATAAAGGTCCGTACAGGGCTTGTGACATTTCGGACAGCTTGTCAATCTGTCAGGATTATGAGATGTAACAGGTAAATTAAAGGCATATATAGCTGCGTGTATTAGTTTAAAATGTGTTTGCCTCCAGGTTTCATTTATAATATGCTTTCTTAATAGCAACCAACCCTCCAGAATGCATGCAGAAACTTCAGTATTACGTAATACCTTCTCCCAATAGGGAAATCTGAGTGGTAATTTATAAGTCCCACATTTATCTCTTATCGTCTGATATATGGCAGAAATCGAGTTTGCCGTTAATCTCTGATCTAATAATTTGTCAAAATCATTAACAGATATTTCCCTAGAAATGTCACCAAAGCTCTTGACACAGAATGATTTAAGTTGCATATACTGGAAGGTCTGATCACCCTGTAAGTCAAATCCTTGCATCAGCTCTGTAATAGTCTTTATTAGAGATGAGCGAACTTATCAAAAGTTCGGTTCGGCTAGTTCGCCGAATTTCACAAAAAAGTTCGGTTCGGACCGAACTAGTTCTGACCGAACCTGTCACGTCTGTGCGCCGAGCATGCTACTGTCCGGGGTGCTGATAGAGTTAATGGGCTGCACTAACTCTTTCAGCAACCTTGACAGTACATGCTCGGCGCGCGGAAAATACAATAAATGTAATAAAAAAATAATAATTATACGTTCGTACTTACTTTCCTCCTGTCTGGCCTCCAGCGATGACGTTTCATCCCTTTCGCCGCTGCAGCCAATCACAGGCTGTAGTGGCGGTCACGCACGTCAGGATGACGCTTCATCCCACGTGACCGCCTCTGCAGCCAATCACAGGCTGCAGCGGCGACATGGATGAAACGTCATCGCTGGAGGCCGGACAGGAGGAAAGTAAGTATGAACGTATTATTATTTTTTTTTGGCATGTATGTATGTTGTCATGTATGTATGTTGTCATGTATGTATGTTGTCATGTATGTATGTATGTATATCTGTGCATGTATGTTGGCATGCATGTATATATGTGCATGTTTGTATGTATATTTGCATGTATATATTTGCATGTATGTGTGTATGTTTGCATGTATGTATTTTTGCATGTATGTTGTCATGTATGTATGTATGTATGTATATATGTGCATGTGTGTATGTATATTTGTATGTATGTATGTATGTTTGCATGAATGTATGTATGTTTGCATGTATGTGTGTTTGCATGAATGCATGTTTGTATGTATATTTGCATGTGTGTATATATGTATGTATGTTGTCATGTATGTATGTATGTATGTTGTCATGTATGTATATATGTGCATGTATGTTGGCATGTATGTATATATGTGCATGTGTGTATGTATGTATATTTGCATGTATATATTTGCATGTATGTATGTTGTCATGTATGTATGTATGTATATATGTGCATGTATGTTTGCATGTATGTTGACATGTATGTATACATGTGCATGTTTGTATGTATATTTGCATGTATATATGTTTGCATGTGTGTATGTATGTTTGCATGTATGTATGTATGTATGTTTGCATGTATGTATGTTGTCATGTATGTTTGTATGTATGTTGTCATGTATGTATGTATATATGTGCATGTATGTATGTTTGCATGTTTTTATTTTTGCATGTATGTTTGCATGTATGTTTATATATATGTGCATGTATGTAATTATGTTTGCATGTATTTATGTTTGCATGTATATTTGTGCATGCTTGTATATATGTATGTATGTATCTTTGCATGTTTGTTTGTATGTATGTATGTTTTCATGTGTGTGTGTGTGTATGCATGTATGTATGATAGTTTGCATGTATATATGTGTGTATGTTTGCATGTATGTATATTTGCATGTATATATGTGCATGCTTGTATGTATGTTTGTATATATGTATGTATGTATGTATGTTTGCATGTATGTTTGTTTGTATATATGTCTGTATGGCCATGTATGATACTGTCTGCTGGCGCCCTGTATCTAAGTCAACTTCACGGCAGGCTTCTATACATGGTATAACAGTCAGTATCACACATTAAACTGAATCTAAGCCTACGACATGTTTTATTTCATTTTATTTTTTTACAGGTTTGGTGTTTGGACTACGTCGGTTTCGAGGACTACTTAGATGACGTTTTTTTTTCTACAATAAAATGGTTAATGAGGGTTGTGTTGGGGGTGTTTTATTTCAATAAAATATTTTATCTATATCTTTGTCTTTTTATTTTCAAATTTTATTACTACCACTTTAGTAATGGCCGCTGTCTGAGTGACAACATCCATTACTAAGGCGAGGCTTAGTGTTAGCCGGTGCAGAGGCTAACACTAACCACCATTATTACCCCGGTACCCACCACCACCAGGGGTGCCGGGAAGAGCCAGGTACGATCCAGTACCCGACCATCTGTTGTGATGGTCGGGCTCTGGGGCGGCCGCAGGCTGGTATTATGAGGCTGGGAAGGGCCAAAAACAGTGGACCTTCCCACCCTTGTAATGCTAGGCTGCTGCTGCTGTGTTGTATCTGGCTGGTTATAAAAGTGGGGGGGACCCCACGTAATTTTTTTAAATTATTTATTTATTTACATTTTTTTTTTTAAAAAGACATGGGGTTCCACCCAATTTATCATAACCAGCCACATACAACACAGTGTTATTAGCCTGGGAATGGACAAAACCAGTGGCCCTTCCCACCAATGTAATGCCAGACTGCTGCGGCCTTGTATATGGCTGGTTATTAAAAATGTCGGGGACCCGTCTATTGCTAAATTTGTTAAATTCAAAAAAAAAAACGACGTGGGGGTCCCCCCCATTTTTATAACCAGCCCGATACAACACAGCAGCAGCAGCCTAGCATTACAAGGGTGGGAAGGTCCACTGATTTTGGCCCTTCCCAGCCTCATAATACCAGCCTACGGCCGCCCCAGTACCCGACCATCACAACAGATGGTCGGGTACTGGATCGTACCAAGCTCTTCCCGGCACCCCTGGTGGTGGTGGGTACCGGGGTAATAATGGGTGGTTAGTGCTAGCCTCTGCACCGGCTAACACTAAGTACCGCCTTAATAATGGACGCTGTCAATCAGCCAACTGCCATTATCTAGGCACTAATAAAGTTTAAAAAAAAAACACAAAGACAATTCTTTTTTATTGAAATAAGAAATCCCCAACAAAACCCTCGTTAACCATTTTATTAACATTTGAAAAAACGTAGATCTACGCAGTAGTCCAACGAATCGAAGATGTAGTCCAATCGGTACATCAAAATCTGCAACAACATAAAAAAACAGTTATCAATGTGAACAATAACAATACTTCTACTCACCTACACACATATATACACGCACGCACACACAAACAACCATACACAGACACACACATATATACACAAACACAACAAGATATACACACACACATAAACAGACAAACACACACACATATACACAAACTCACACATATACAAACAAAAACACACATATCCAAACACACACACACACACAGTTATACACACACATACATGAACACATATACACAAACACATATACACAAACACACCCATATATACACACAAACACACACCCATATATACACAAACACACACACATACAAAAACACACACAAACATCTACACACAAACATATACACAAATACACCCATATATACACAAACACATATACACAAACACACCCATATATACACACACACACACATATACACAAACACACATATAAAAACAAAAACAGACAAAGTCACATACCCAAACACACATATATACACAAACACACACATACACAAACACGGTTTCTTTTAAATGCTGCTGGGGAACCCGCTCGATCCACTATATAAGGCTGCGCTACAGTGCAGCATTTAAAAGAAACAGGATCCTGACCTGTCCATAGAGTTTAAGGCAGCACAGAGTATTTCAGGAGATGAGCGTGCAGATTCAGTGCTGCTGTGAACTCTGCTCTTACCATTACGTAGCTCTCAGTCTGTTACCTCTCCTCCACTCCTGTCCTCAAGAACACCTTCACATGATTGGCAAGTCACCACGTAATGGTAAGAGCAGAGTTCACAGCAGCACAGAGTATTTCAGGAGATGAGCGTGCGGATCTTGTGCGGGGTGGTGACTTGCCAATCATGTGAAGGTGTTATTGAGGACAGGAGTGGAGGAGAGGTAACAGACTGAGCTACGTAATGGTAAGAGCAGAGTTCACAGCAGCACTGAATCTGCACGCTCCTCTCCTGAAATACTCTGTGCTGCTGTGAACTCTGTTCTTACCATTACGTAGCTCAGTCTGTTACATCTCCTCCACTCCTGTCCTCTATAACACGTTCACATGATTGGCAAGTCACCACCACGCACAAGATCCGCACGCTCATCTCCTGAAATACTCTGTGCTGCTGTGAACTCTGCTCTTACCATTACGTGGTGACTTGCCAATCATGTGAAGGTGTTCTTGAGGACAGGAGTGGAGGAGAGGTAACAGACTGAGAGCTACGCAATGGTAAGAGCAGAGTTCACAGCAGCACTGAATCTGCACGCTCATCTCCTGAAATACTCTGTGCTGCCTTAAACTCTGTGGACAGGTCAGGATCCTGTTTCTTTTAAATGCTGCACTGTAGCGTAGCCTTATATAGTGGATCGAGCGGGTTCCCTAGCAGCATTTAAAAGAAACAGGATCCTGACCTGTCCACAGAGTTTAAGGCAGCACAGAGTATTTCAGGAGATGAGCACGGGCAGCCGTTCGTTTTTCCGAGCCGTGCTCCCATTATGCACACGACCGTAAAAACACCCGTTATTGCGGGTCGTAATTACGACCCGCAATAACGGGCTCATAGACTTCTGCTACCCACGGGTACCTTTCCGTTTTCTCACAGGAAGGTGCCCGTGCCGTTAAAAAAATAGAACATGTTCTATTTTTCTATTTTACGGGCCGTGCTGCTATAATTATAATGACAGCACGGTTCGCAAAAGCGGCCGGCTGCCCGTGGCCGGCCGGCCGTGCTCGTAGTTACGAGTCGTAATTACGAGCACGGCCCGTAAAATAAAAAAATAGAACATGTTCTATCTTTTTAACGGCACGGGCACCTTCCCGTGAGAAAACGGGAAGGTACCCGTGGCTAACAGAAGTCTATGGGCCCTCTATTTCGGGTCGTAATTACGACCCGTGATAACGGGTGTTTTTATGGTCGTGTGCATGAGGCCCCGTAATGACGGGTGGCTACATGTGTGCACCCGTCATTACGGCAGCGTTGCTAGGCGACGTCAGTAAGGGTATGTGCACACACACTAATTACGTCCGTAATTGACGGACGTATTTCGGCCGCAAGTACCGGACCGAACACACTGCAGGGAGCCGGGCTCCTAGCATCATATTTAGGGTATGTTCACACGAGGGCGTCCGTTACGGCTGAAATTACGGGGATGTTTCAGCCTGAAAACATCCCCGTAATTTCAGCCGTACCGGCATGTGCAGGCGCTTGAACGTCGCGTCAATTACGGGCGTAATTAGCGCTGCTATTCATTGGAGTCAATGAATAACGGCTCCAATTACGGCCAAAGAAGTGACAGGTCACTTCTTTGACGCTGGCGTCTAGTTACGCGCCGTCATTTGACAGCGGCGCGTAAATATACGCCTCGTGTGAACAGACAAAGGTCAGCCCATTGCTTTCAATGGGCAGATGTTTGTCAGCGCTATTGAGGCGCTATTTTCAGACGTAATTCGGGGCAAAAACGCCCGAATTACGTCCGTAAATAGGCCGTGTGAACATACCCTTATGTACGATGCTAGGAGTCCCTGCCTCTCCGTGGAACTACTGTCCCGTACTGAAAACATGATTACAGTACGGGACAGTTGTCCTGCAGAGAGGCAGGGACTCCTAGCATCGTACATAACTATGATGCTAGGAGCCCGGCTCCCTGCACTGTGTTCGGTCCGGTACTTGCGGCCGAAATACGTCCGTCAATTACGGACGTAATTAGTGTGTGTGCACATACCCTAAATAGTCACTGTCCAGGGTGCTGAAAGAGTTAACTGATCGGCAGTAACTGTTTCAGTACCCTGGACAGTGACTACCGATCACAGTACCTGTAAAAAAAAAGACGTTCATACTTACCGGGAACTCCCTGCTTCCTCCAGTCCGGTCTCCTGGCCGTTGCCTTGGTGACGCGTCCCTCTCGACATCCGGCCCGACATTCCTTGATGACGATGCAGCCCATGTGAGCGCTGCAGCCAATCACAGGCTGCCGCGGCCTCTGCAGCCAATCACAGGCTGCAGAGGCCTCTGCAGCCAATCACAGGCTGCCGCGTCAGAAAAGGTCGGACTGGAGGAAGAAGAGGGACTCGTCCGCAAGACAACGACCGGGTACGTATGAAATGCTTTTTATTTTATTTTTAATCAGCAGCCTCTTTTCTCTATCAGTGATTGATAGAGATAAGTGGCTGCCGATTTGTATAATGTTTTTGACCGGGTTCGGTCAAAACGGGTTCGGCCGAACCCGGTGAAGTTCGGATTCGCTGCGAACCGAACTTTTCCGGAAGTTCGGACCGAAACCGGGTTCGGTTGTCCCGGTTCGCTCATCTCTAGTCTTTATACGTGGTATAGAATCATGCAATATATGTGCTATAGTAGTGATGCCGCTCTGTTTCCAAATTCTGAAGAATTTATTAAGCCTTCCAGCCAGAAAATCTTTGTGACTCCAGAGGGGCAAATGTTTAGAAAACTGGAAAGAAAGACCAAATCGCTTTCTCAATTCCTTCCAGGTTGCTATTGTGTCACGTATCGTGATTGAGTGTTTTGCAATCAGTGGGAGAGAAGCATAACTGGAATGCACTAATGACATCAGATCAGCTGGTTCCACCAATGCAGACTCCAAAACTATGTTACTATTAATGATGTAGTGAACCTACAATACAGAAATATATCTAGCGCAGCAAAACATTTTATAACTGCACCTAGCGGCAATCTCAGATCTTTTCATGTGCAAGCTATAGAAAAAGTGCTGAGCTAGAGATAGTGATCACAAATGCCAACTTTTGAACAGGGAGGTATTCTGGATTTTTCATTCAAATACCAGAAGGCCAACATGTCTAAATGTATAGGACAGAAATCGTGCACTAATATTAACCCCTCAACGACATGTCACGTACATGTACGTGGCAGCCATTAAGGGGAAGTGTTGAGCGGGCTCACAGGCTGAGCTCGCTCCATACTCAGCAGTATACACAGCAACAGTCAGAATAAAAAATATCACTTTGATTCCGCCCATTTAACCTCTTAGATGCCGCTGTCAATCGCGATCATGGCATCCAAGTCGTTAGAATGAGTAGGGTTGCCAACCTCCACTTCAGTCATTTCTAGACAACTGAGCTAAAACTCACAGACAAACCAAAATTTTTACGGACACATTACAAAATCATTGCCTGTACACTGTGCAGTGTGCTAGGAGTGACTCGCCAATCACAACCCGCTTGTAGCGAGGGAAAGCTACAAGCTGGGCTGTGATTGGTGAGTCCAACTGACTCACCACTCACTCTCCACACTGCCCCCAGTAGATAGTGCTACACACTGCTCCCTGTAGATACTGCTACACACTGCTTCCTGTAGATAATGCCACACATCTCCTGTAGTCAGTGCCACACAGGCCCCTGTAGATAGTGCCACTGTACCCTCTGAAGATGGTACCACACACCCCTTTTTTAAATGGTACCACAGTGCCCTCTGTAGATAGTGCCACACACCCCTGTAAATAGAGTCACACAGCCCCCCTGTAGATAGTGCCACACAGCCCTCTGTAGATATTGCTACACACTGCTTCCTGTAGATAATGCCACACACCTTCTGTAGATAGTGCCACACGGGCCCCTGTAGATAGTGCCACAGTGCCCTCTGTAGATAGTGCCACACACACCCTTTTTAGAAAGTGCCACAGTGCCCTCTGTAGATAATGCCACAGTGCCCTCTAAATCTTGTTTGTGATTGGTTACTCCTACTTTCATACCTAGCTCTAACATACTCTTAAAGGGGTTTTCTGGTGATGTGGTGGGTATTTATACTGATAATCTATACACAGGATAGGTCATCAGTATATGATTGGTGGGGGATCGACACACGACACCGATTAGCTGTTCCGGCTGCTTCCAGCACCAGGAGTGAGGGTATGTTCACACGCTGTGTTTTCAGGTGTATTTCGGGCGTAAACCCCCCTGAAATATGCCTGAAAAAGCGGCAGCTAAATGCCTACAAACATCTGCCCATTGAATTCAATGGGAAAAACGTCATTTCGTTCAGGCGGGGCAATTACACCACCATTTTAACCCCTTAATACCGAAGGTATTTTAAACCTTAATGACCAAGCAATTTTGTACGTTTTTCCATCGTCGCATTCAAAGATCTACATTTTAAAGTTTATAGCAGTGCTGGACCTTTTCCTCATTTTATCAAGTGTTTGGAACCACTTCATGCATGTGCTATTATATAAGCATCTTTAACCAGCTGCACTCGGGTAAGCTAATATATTCAGTGTTGGATTAAGTAGACCATAGGGCCTGGGCTGTTCAACAAATTTGGGGCCTTTCTTACTGCCACCCTACCACGCCATGACTATAGATAATACCACCTCTTTGTGCTAGCAGGTTTAATTCCGGTTAAACAGTATGACCTTGTTCTGCACTGAAAAATGAATACATTGAAAACTGGGTATTACCATGCCCCTTATCAAAGAGCTTTGTCCCTACACAGTCTGCCACTGTCCAATCATTGATGACAGTATCATACTGTGTAGGGACACATCCTTTTGACAAGGTGATGGTAACACCTATTTGTCAATTAGAACTGGACCAAATTGAGAACTTTTGTATACTTTTAGTGGAATACGAGTATTTAGCAAAACATACATGTTAGGAGATCTGACAGCTGCTCTATATCCACTGACTCACATGTGACGTCTTCTCTGATTGGAGTTATTCTTTCCTTTTCTTCACCGTCTGGCCCAAACCACTATGATGATATCTCCTGACCACTGCAGACACGGCCGGCGTCAGCACCCGGTGAACCCGGGCAAGTGTCGGGGGCCCACTACCCTTTTGCAGCCAACCCTAGTCACAATAGCAATACAAATAAATTCAGACCGCAGACCAGACCCCTATATAAGTTCAGATAGAAAATCTGCACTGATTCCACTGTGTGAACATATCCTATACTTTTCTTCTTAACCCCTTCCCGACATTTGACGTATACATACGCCAAAGTCGGTTAGGGGAAGTATGGAACGGGCTCACGGAGTGAACCCGCTCCATATGATGCCGTTGTCGGCTGTTTGTTACAGCCGACACTTCAGAGTAACGAGCGGCATCGCACTTGAGCGCGATTCCACTAGTTTAACTTCTTAAATGCTGCGGTCAATAGAGACCGCAGCATTTAAATCATTAGACAGAAGGGGGCGACCCCCTCTAACAGCTCGTTGCGCCCCACGCAACGCAATCGCAGGGGGGCGATGGTTGCTATAGCTGCCTGGGAGCCTAATGAAGGCCCCCAGGTCTGCCATCTTTGTGCACCTATTAAAGGGAAGGTGTCATTTTTTTTTTTATCCAATTGCTTTTAGTATGATATTAAAATACATTTTATTTATTTGTGTTCTTGTGTTCTACTTTTTACTCTTTTCTTACTTTTACTCCTCTATGGGGGCTGGCATTTTTTTATTCATCTCTGTATGTGTCGATTAACGACACATACAGAGATGGAATACAGCACATACAACCCCATAGAGAATGCGAACGGGAGCCGTTCCATTCACTACAGCGTATGCCGTCTGTGTGGGAACGGCGCATGCGTCGCTCCCACACAGACCAAAAGGAAGGTCTTTGGCAGAGCGAAATCCGGCGCCATTTTCATGTGGACCGGAAGCCACGGCCGGACAGTAAGATGATGACTTCTGGCCGTGGCTTCCAGCCATATGTTCAAGGAAGCGAAGGCGCAAGGAATAGAAGCGGAGGCGGCAGTGGCGGCAGGAGCAGGTAAGTTATGTTCGTGTATGTGATGTTTGTTTTACGTTCGTGTATGTTTGTGTTATACTGTCTGCTGAGCACTGTATCTAATCCTCCTACACTGTGTAGTCGCTCAGAAAATGGCGGCACACAGCGTAGGAGGTTTGACGATTCAAACCCCCTCCTTCTCCTGGCACTAGCCAGAATAAGAGAGGGGGAATTGTGTAAGGACACTAGAGAGTGTGTCTACTCCAAATTTGCAGCATAAAGCAATAAGGTTGCTTTACCACATTGACCATGCTGCAATTTTGGGAAGTGCTCCCTCTAGTGCCCAGCACGGAAATGTTCTAAATCAGAATGTAATTTATAATATTTCCTGACTTGTGAAAAAATTTAAAAAATTAAAACAATGTGTTATCACTAAAATAATAATTGTTTAACAAAAAAAATTAATTTCTAGCGACACATTCCCTTTAAGCCCTGCCCCCGGCAGAATCACAATATACTGCAATATATTAGTATTGCAGTATATCGGGCAAGCGATCTAACGATCGCTGGTTGAAGTCTCGAGGGGGACTAGTAAAAATGGGTTAAATAAAGTTGTTTTTTTTTATGTTAAAAAAAAAAAATGAAAAGTTCAAAAAAAAAACCTTTTCCCATCTTCCCTCTAGAGCATAGTAAAAAAATAAACAAATAAACATAATTGGTATCGCCGCGTCCGTAAAAGTCTGATCTATTACAATATATAATTATTTAACCCACACGGTGAACGCCGTAAAAAAAAAATTGTAAAAGCCAGAATCTCTATTTTTTGGTCACCTAATCTCACACAAAAAATGTGGTTATGGTGTGGCAGTATTATTCAGTAACAGTATGGGGGTATTATTCTGTCACTAAGTGGTTATGAGGGGAGGGACATATGCTTTGGGGCTTGCAACATTCCTGGACATGCTAGAAATCAGTGATGCTGTCCTCTGCACACCGCCTGGAATGGACTGCATTATTGATACAGTAATTGAGTATTTGGGGCCCCACTTTTAACTTTGCCCAGGGCCTTGCGTCCTGCTGGTATTGACAGAGCACCAAAGCTGGGGCTGCAAGTATAACACGTCTGACTGCTGCCAAGTGAAGGTGGAAGAAGGGGGAGGAGAGATAGAGGAGGAGGGGAAGTATTTGTCACTGCTCCATCTCCTCTGCTATCAGGAGAAGTGAGAGTGGCTGTCTATACATAAGTGACTATGTGTCTTATGTGATTGTGCAGCTTGTGTCCTATGTGTAAGTGGTGTACAGCATGTGTCCTATGTGTGTGTGTGACATGCTAGTACCTTGATCCTATAAGCTGCCTTAGGTATACCCCTCCCCCATGTTATTTGCAAGTAGTTGAAGTGAGCTTCTATTGCTCTATTATGTATGACTTACCAGCATCAGTCTTTTGTTTCGAATTCTGCTGCGTAACTTATCGAGCCATCTCTCCACATTGTTACCTTGCTTTCCTTCTCAATAATTTGCAGTCTACTGATTTGACCTGAATGCACATACTTGTTTTCTGTCTGTTCCTTGATGTTTCCATACATTTCATTGCAAAATTAAAAAATTTGAATAAACAAGTTAAAAAAAAACAACTTACACATAGGCTCCCATTATACTGACATAGACCAAAAGAGTGTACATAAGCCACTGTCAGAGCCATTCAGTAAAACATGTTTATGTTTAATGGATGCCATAGTAGCCTGCATGTCATCCTTCACTGGCCTCATTTCAACATATAGGTCAGAAAGCCACAGTGAATGACTGTCCATATATGGAGATATCACTGGAGCTTCTCCGGGTGGAGACAACCGCTCAGACAAGGAGTAGACAAGCCTCTGCCGATGTCAGGAGTCCTGGGACACTTGCCACCAAGGAGAACAAGATCACAATCTTTCAACAGTTCGCCTTGGCATCACAGGAGACAGGGCAGAGGGAGGGTAGTGGAATAACATAACTGAACACTGCTCCCAGAGATCCCATCACCAGAAACTGCTCGGACAGGACAGAGGGGCACTGTCGCAGCGATGGGGGCAACAGAAGTATTAGGGAAAAGCACAATTGCTAGAGAGTCTTAGTCTGGGACCAAATTTTCCCTAATTCTGGTTCTCCCACAGCAGCGACAATGCCCCTCAGTCTTGTCAGAGCAATGTTGGTCAATGCGATCTCGGGGAGCTTTGTCGGTTTATGGAATCCCAGCACGCTACCTCCCTCCCTATGCCCTTTTCCCTGTGCTGCCCCTCAAACAAGAACTGAGCAGAGCTCAGGAACAAAGCCAGGAACAAAGCCCATAGCTTCCAGATGCCCATCTGCACAGCGGCCCAACTATCCCGCTCTGTGTCACGGAAAGCTTTTAAATTTGCCCAAGTAAGCTTCAGGGATGCAACTGTCCATATATGGCCAGTTATGTCATGGGAGCTTCCCTGGGGTAGCCCCAGTGATGTAACCCCTATATATGTCCAGTTACATTACTCGAGCTTCCCTGCAGTAGCCCCAGTGACGTAACTTTCCATATATAGCCAGTTACGTCACTGGAGCGTCCCTGGGCGGAGGTTTAAAATCAGCCGGAGACTCCAGCTGCTTAGAAGGTCTTGCCGGGACACAGGGGGGTTAATAGTCAGGACACCATGCTGGTGGCTATGCTTGGCATAGTCATGGGGAGAGAGCACCTTACTTGTGGATGAGGCTCCAATGCAACCTTTGCCCTTGTACTAGAGTAGTGGAGGGGGCTGTATAAGCAACATATCCCATTGTATGCCTATACAGTGGGATAAATCAAGAACTTCCGTCGGGGTATACGTCTGGGGCCATCATGACGTATATATACCTCTGACGAAAGGTTCAAAACACAGTGTGAAAGGGTCCTTAAACAAATAAATAATAAATCTCTAAATATAGCAATGTAAACATTCTGTCATGTTTATAATATAAAACATGAATACTGTGCAAAGCAAAGGGTGTGATCACACGGCAGATTTTTTGCAGAAATTTCTCCAACTGTTTCATACATCTGAATCCGTAAAAACCCATGCACATGCTGAATAAACAACCCCATTCAGGTGTATGAAACAGATTTTCAGTTGCAGAAATTACTTCAACAAATCTGCCATGTGTGAACTTACCTCATGTACAACAAATTCCTATTTATATACTAGTCCAACATTGTGTGTGTTTTTATTTTAATAAGGGAATGTTGAAATTGTGTCATCACGCTGCTTACAGTTACAAGTCATAAATTTTACACTCTCACTTCCTATTTTTTGTGGCAATAACGGTTAAAAACAAAAAACAATATGCATAAATTCAAGCTAATACATTAACTAAAAATCCACGACTGAAAGTAAAATAAATAGAGATTTTTGTGACAGAAATCGAAATAAGCAGTAAATAATGTTTACTTGAGGTGTTTTAAAGGTGTTGTCCGGTTTCAGCGAATTAATGTTATATTTTGTATAATTAAAAGTTTTAAAATTTTCCAATATACATTCTGTATTAAATCCACATGGTTTTCAAGATCTCTACTTATTGTTATTCAGTAGGAACATTCATTGTTTACTTCTAGTGGATAAATTCTGTCCATGGTCATGTGATGGACACACAGGTGTTGGGATTGTTACAGTAGGTGTATCAGAGCTGTGTCTTCTAACGATCCCAGCACATGTGTATTCATCACATGATCATGGACAGGATTTTATCCACTGGAAGAAAACAATGACTGTTCCTACTGAATAACAACAAGCAGAGATCGTGAAAACCATGAGGAATTATATTAGAAAATTGTATAACTTTTAATTATACAAAAAAATAACATTGATTTGCTGAAACCGGAAAACACCTTTAAAACACCTCAAATAGGGGGCGGAGCTAGCGGCCGGACTGCATGGACGTGTGCTGCTGAGCTCTGTAGATCCATCAAACATCTAACAGAAGCTTTTGATAGCCTGGCACTCCTAGCAATGGTGAAATACAGAGGGGGAAAGCCCAGAGATCATACTGGATCTCAAAGACCAGCTGGATCGCAAGGCGACATGGACAAATTTGTTAAAAAACAGTCGGTGGTGGAAGCGGCTAGCGGATCCAAGATGGCGCCTGCCTCACCTGCACGTGGAGCAGAGCAGCATGCTGAAACATTGGAGGGAGAGAGTGGAGCAGAGGAGACTATGGAGACTGGAGATCTGCCTCTTTCCAGGGCCTTCTTCAAGCAGGTACTTCATAAAGCCCTAGAACTGATAGTACAAGAGCTATCTAATATCAAGGAGGAATTTAAACATATTGGCCAGAGAGTGGAAATGATTGAAACGACACAAGCGGCCATATTGGAATATAATGCAGCAGCTTCCCAGAGTTTCTCCATGTGCCAAGATCATTTAAAAAGCATATATATTGCCTTGGAAAATCAAGAAAATAGGGGTAGGAGGAATAACATCCGCGTTTGCGGCATTCCGGAATCGGTTCCTTTTGATGCCATATTAGATATGGTGCAGCAGATTTGTCGTATGGTAGTTGGCACAGACTCCCCTCCTATCTTTATTATAGAAAGGGCACACAGGGCGCTCCGCCCGAAGCCGAAACCCTCTGATTCCCCTCGTGATGTAATTTGTCGCTTTCTCAACTTTAGAGACAAGGACTTGGTTCTGTCAGGAGCCAGAGAGCATGCTCCACTTGTGTTCGATGGTGCACCTATTGCTTTGTTCCAAGATTTGGCCTCCATAACTTTGCAGAAAAGGAGAATGATGATGCCACTTACGGATTGGCTTAGGAATAAGAAAATCGCTTATCACTGGACATTTCCATTTGGGGTCTCTTTCATTTACAATGGTCGTAGGCTTTCGATTTCTAAATTTCAGGACTTGCAGGAAGTGTTTCACCATTTGGATATCCTGCCACTTCCTATTGAAAATTGGGACGTTGTCCGGGATTTAACCGCTCTCCCTGCTGTGTCTCCTATTGCTCCTTGGCAATCAACGGTCTCCCCGAAACAACAGCGGTCGAAGAAATGAGCCGGCCGCCTGGGGCCGAAACGACTGATCTGTGAGGAGACTTGAAGAGATACATGCTCGGAGGAATTTCTTCATCTAACTTGTTAAGGCCTTATATGGCTGTTGTTCATAGATACGTAGCTATTGCACTTGTTCCTGTGTATGTGTCTAAGCTAGTTGAGATATATATAAGGCTTTCTGATTTGTATTAACCATCGCTACCTAACTCCTCACTTATTCACCTTGATATATAGTACTGTTATGCATATGCTGGGTGTCATGGAGAAGTGGCGATAGTGGTTAGTCTATATAACATTCTATCTTTAATGAGTGAGCTTTCAGAGATATGGTGGAAGAACCGTTTTGATACAAACCCCCGCCCCCTTTTTTTCCTTCTCTTAGGGATCATATTAGTCCTTTAAAATGGGAAAGTATTTAGACATATTGTTGAACAATTGGTCCTGGTTTAATCTGTTATGTTTGTTACCTGGGAAGCTACATCCACGAACTGTGTGTAGGTCTGACATTCAGACTGCTGGAGGAAGAGCTTGTGCTGTTGTTACACTAATTACATGGCTGATTTAACGGTTGCTTCTTATAATGTTAAGGTGGTTCATTCTCCATCTAAATGACTACAGATTCTCTCACTGCTGAAAAAACAACATTGCTCAATTTTATTTCTACAGGAAACACACTTTCAATTTAATCACTACCCTAACTTGTCTTATTCATGTTACCCGACGTGATTCAATAATGGCTCAGATAGCGCGACAGCGAGAAGTGTTAGTATTGGGTTTCAGAGAGGGTTGCCCTTCTCCTACATTGCGCATGCGCAGGATCCGGATGGCAGATATTTATTTCTTAAAGAGAAAATTGGTTCACAACTCTTTACATTTGCAAATATTTATGCTCCTAATCTTGACCACATTTCTTGGTTACTAGACATGCTTACTGAATTAGAATCCTCTAAGGAGGGGGTTGTGGTTATGGGAGGTGATCTGAATGTGATATTAAACCCCTTGGTTGATTCTTCTTCTAAGCGATCCTCTATCTCTTACAGAGCCTTGGGTAAATTGAAACGAGCTTTGCATAACTCACAATTAGTAGATGCATGGAGAAGTTTATTACCCTCAGCTGTTGATTATACCTTCTACTCAGCTGCTCATAAGTCATAGCCTCGTCTTGACTATATATTTATCTCTCATGAACATTTACAATATTGTTCTGCAGCTACTATAGGGGTCCAGCTGCATTCAGATCACTCCCCTGTGTTTCTGTCCTTTCAAATGCCTAATGGCTTGCAAAGGTCTCCGAAATGGCGCATGAATGAGATGCTTTTAGGGTCGGACGACAATAAAAAAAACACCTTTCTTCTTTATTGGAGGAATATTTTCAATTAAATGATACCCCGGAGGTGTCGCCGCAGGTCCTCTGGGACGCTCATAAGGCGTACATTAGGGGACATCTTATTTGCTTGGGAGCGAGGGTTAAAAAAGATAGAGACCAACAGATAACAGAAGTTAGAGGGTCTGCATAAAAAAATCATTAGCATCACAGCAACAGACACAGTTACAGGCTCTTAGGATTGAATTGAAGGATATTTTGAACTTTATTTCTGCAAAATACTATTTACACTACCAACAGAAGTTCTTTGCTCATGGTGACAAAGCCTCTCAATTCATGATGCAGAGACTCAGGAAAGGGTCTGCTCAGAGTTTTATTCCCCTGATTAAGACATCGAATGGGAATATGATCTCCTCTTCGAAAGATATTGCTGAACAGTTTAGACTTTTTTACACTGAATAGTATAATTTGGAATCCAATTCTGACTATAATACCCTTTTAGATAGACAACGGAAGACTGATGCGTTTCTTGCGTCTTTAGATTTACTATCTCTTCAATGGAGCTAGGAGCAGCCATTAAAATCACACCTAAAGGGAAGAGTCCGGGGCCTGATGGATTCCCTATTACATATTACTCTACCTTTGAATCTATATTACTCCCTAACCTTTTATCTATTTGTAATTCAGCATTGCTGGGGTGCCCCTTTACTACGTCCATGACACACGCTTATATCTCATTGATCCTGTGAAGGATGATCTATTTGCTTATATTCTCTGTATGAAATTACATTGTGAATTATCAAGCAGGATGCCGAATTACTAAGAAATGTATTATGTGAAAGTGATGATAATGTTTAAATGATTTAGTTTCGTGCAGCAGCCATCTTGTCTGGAGTTCCCATCTTGGTTTTATTGTAGTGAATAGAAAAGTCATTGTTCCTTTAATACAAGTAATGTTGATTTCGTATGTTTTATCTTTGACCTTGGTTCCCATGCGAAGTTGGTAGAGAATGGACAGGGAGTAAGAAGGGAGGGTGGCAAGTATGCGTGAAGGAAGGTCTCCCCCATCTCCACGAGAATATTCTGTCCAAAAGAGATAAGACACCTGCAAACCTAATGTGTGAAGAATTATAATGATGTATCTGGGATGTATTTTATTGTATGCTTTTTACTGAATAACAAATATTGTTACATTGTCTCTGATTGGTTAACCTCAAGCCTACACCCCTTCTGAATTTCAGTTTAACAGTTTGAGTTTGGTAATAAATCCTTCAGAGGAGTATTTTTGAACATATCAGCATGTCTGTGCGTTTTCTTCTCCTCTCTCGATATATATCGGTGAAATATCCTAATTAGGATACTGACTAATGGGGTCTGGCCTTGAGAGTCTGTTTGGACTCGTATAAATTTCAGTCTAATATATTTTGAGCGATGGATTTCCATGACAGTAATGGTGCCGATAAAACCCAGAAGATTGCACGTCTGATAAGCTGTCACTGGAGAGGTCTGGCTTTGCATCTGTGAATTACAAAAAACCACGGTAGGTAAGGAGCTTATTCTTACACCATTCACACATGTATTGCGTAAGCCTTGGAATCTAGCTGTCAGACGTCACATCTTCTGGACGAGACCTCCTTAGTCAGCAGTGGGTTGAAAGATGGATCCAAAAAGGTATGTTGAAGCTTTTTGTGTGATGAAGGATTGCAGGTGTGTACGTGATTTTAAACTGTTGATATGAAAGACGTGAGAGAATTTTTGCCAGCAATTACATTATTAACCAGAAAAATTGTGAGAAGTGTAAGACCTCCGCCTTTGGAATGTAGTGACGTAGCGCATGGCGGAGAGAAGTCGTAACTCACATGTGAAGTATTTGAAATGAAAAGATTGTAGTCTGGACTGTGAGGAAAAAACAAAACTTGTGCTGCTCTGTTGTAGCGTAATTTGTTATTTAGTTGTGTAAAATTGTTGAGGATTAATAGTTGTTCTGTTACCCGTTTGTCTGGGATTATAGTTGGGAGGTATTGACTGTTTGTAGGTGAGTGGAAAGTTGGATAGTTGTGAGTAATATCCTGTAGTACCACAGGGGCTTCAATGGTTAAGTCCTGATAATGGAGAATCCAGTGCAAAGAGAAGCAATTGTGTCTATATTGAATTTGCACTCAATACCATTACCCAGTGCAACAGGGAAAACTTTGAATACTGTATTAGAAAATAATTTATATTTTCCTAACTCATTGCCAGACAGTGATATTGTGTGTAAGGGTCCATAAACCAGTTGTATGCATTGCCAGGCTGGCATAAGGTGGGAATCAGTACAGACTGATTTCTAGCACATGTGATAATCCGGCATATACACTTTGATGTAAAATAACATCCAAGTAATTAAGTCTGTAGTAGAATAACATCAGACCGCTTTATTGAATACCGTTGTAATATAACATCCTGTATTCAATGAATGACCCTGACACTTATCCCAGGTGCCACCTGTGTCGTAGTAGTAATTACAGTGAAGGACATTGGTATTGGCTCAGACCCAGAGCCCCTAAAGAAATCATCACCAACATACATAACAGGTCCCTAAACTACAACCCACAGAGTGAACGGCTGAGCGGGGAGGATAATATATATATGTTACCAAATATAATTTGCATGTGAAACCATTGCAAAGTGCTAGAGGAAAGAGTTTTGAATGTGACCAACTCCTGCTTGAATCAATGGAGGTTCATGAATGTCGATTGTGTTGAAGAATTTGCTCATGTAATTGTTGATTGGCAGCATTTTGTCTGTTATTGATGTTCAATACAGTGAGGGATCAGAGGATCCTACTGCTAGAATGTCTGGAGGAACGACTTTTGATATCGTATTGGTAAGACAGTCTAGGAGATAAACTGGTCTGAGATATCTGTCGGCAAACGTGGCGTGGCCTGTTTGCCTGGAGGTGGGGGATTTACCGGAAATCACCCTACTGCTCTCCGATCATGGGGTCAGGAGGAAGTTGGACAAAGATGCTTTGGGGCACTGGTCCCGGCCAACATTAGAATGAGCAAAAGGAGCTGGGGCTTTAATTGTAAAGTATGTGAAGGCAAAATAACATACTGTAAAAAATTGTTGAAGAGGCTGGAAGCTGTAAGAAGGATGTTTGCATGTGATAAAATAGATGTTGAGAAAGGGAGTGGAGTGGCCAGGACAAGGCATAAGTTAAAAGGACAAAGCAGGTGATTACAGGTGGTTAAAAGTAAGATGATGTGAGAAAGAACAATTTAAATACAGGTGTAAATTTTCATTGGAAGAGTGAAGAAAACGGAGCACCCGGGTACATTGCAGTGACTAATGTGGTTCAGAACGGGGGGAGTGTAATGTGAACGGGTGTGATGTGACATCTGTGTGATGTGTGTAATGTAACATGTGTGATGTGATGAAACATCTGTGTGATGTGTGATGTGTGTAATGTAACATATCTGAAGTTTGAAACTTGTGGCCACAATGAAGCAGATCTATATTGTATGTTTCCTATTTTTAACAGCAGTAATGTCTAAAAATGTTAGTGTTTTGTGTATGGGGTTAAAATCAGTTCCACTTTTTTTAATTTTTTATGGAATGTGTCTTATCTTCGCGCACGCGCAGTCGTCTGTAACTACACAAAGCGAGAAATATATTACAGCCGGCTGGATCTGTTTGTAAAAAGATAAAAGCTATACTGCATATTAATGTGTTATAATGTGATAAGATTTAATGTTGGAATGTTTTGATGTTGATTCAAATGAATTAAAATACAGATATTGTGAGACACGGGGTCTTGAAAATGTATGTGCCCCCACTGTTCCCTATTTTTATGTATAGTTTATTGGTTTGCAGTAATTAATGTTACCAGATATATTATTTTCTGTGTTATTGAATAACTAATTACAATTGTTTTGTTTTTTGTTTTCACACATGAGGCACGTGCTATGGTGCTGCCTAAACGTTATTTTTGAAAATGTGAGATGTTTTACAGGTAAATGGTTGCAGGTCATTTTAAAGATAAAATGTATTTTTGTCAGGAGAAAGTCATCTTTTTTTGTTCCAGGCTGTTGTGTATTACAGAGTGCCCAATCTTATTATGTTGACCTGTAGTTTTGAACCCTGCTACATTACTTTCGCAGAGTCCAAATAGGAGGGAATGGTGAAGTGACTGATCAGGTAGTTTTGTTTTGTGTTTTATTTTGTTTTGAATTAATGAATTTGGTTCTAGGAGGTCTACAAAATGTGTATGAGCTTCAATGAGTAATCCAGATTAAATGTGTATGACAGTAACCTACATTTTGAGGTTTTTCTGTGTAGATGGTTCCAGATCCTTCCAGAACGGTGAATATGGCACTGGGTAAGCTGGGCTGTAGTGTCCACCCAATATGAGGTATTGTGTAAAAGACCATGCCCCTCCAGCAAATTTACACAGGAGGCAGAGGTGACGTCACCCACACATGAATCTTTACAGATTTAGATGGGGAGAAGGCAAAACAAAAAAAAATTGTTTGAATATTGTTTATTTCATGCCAGATTTCAGTAACATATTTTATTAGTTTTTGTATTAATCAGGTATTTACAGGACCTGGTGTGGGTGGGATTTACAAGTGTTCTGGATCATCAGATGAATGTGGAACAATAAAACTCCACCCTTTTGAAATGTTCTATCTATATGTGACATGGGTTTCCAATGTAAATTTGTAATCTAGACATACTTCATCATATACAGTATGTGTAGAACAGGATACGAGGCACAAGGTAAATTACCCAGAAACCACTCTCACCTTCTTGTTCATATCAAGGAGCGGAGCTGGAGGTGCTCGCTGAGGCTTGTAACCTGGCAGAAGGTAAAATGGCTGACATATACACTGACTCTAGGTACGCTTTTGGCATCACCCACAATTATGGGCCCATTGGTAGTAGGAACTTTGTTGGATCATCGGGTAAGCCAATTGAGAGAGCAAGAGAAGACAGACCTGACAACAAGGGAATGTGCAGCCAGGTATCAGTAAATTGGCTTGTCCCAGGATACAATAATGCCACCACTAGGTTTGTAGCAGCCGGCATGATGTGCGCACGGCGTGACATAGGTAAAACAGCAAAGGTACCTGCGAAAAGTGCAGCCCGGCCAGATTACCCGTCCCAGCGACTGCAGAACATACAACTACCCGAGGTAGAAGTGTATGACAATGTGCTCGTGTGTGTAGACCTGTTCTCAGGGGGGCCTGAAGCCCGGACGGTATTTTCCCCACTGCAGACGTTGTGTGTAAGTGACAGGGGAACAATGTTATCCCAAGTATTGACCTGGTGTTTGTACAATAAGATATCAGCAGTTCTCCAGATGTTATTCCAAAGTTAGTTTGTTTAATAATTGTATTTAAAAAAGTGTTGTGGGAATATTAAATACTGAAGTTAAGTTTTATGTAAAGTTCTGGATGAGCCTCAGAATTGGACTATTAGAGTAATGCGACAGATAAAAGGTACAGAAGTGGAATATTCCCATTTGAAAACATTTTTAGTTATTTGTTTTTTGTCGTTGTTATTGTGAAAGGAAAATTCTGTGCAGTGTTTGTGTGTGTGTATGTATGTATATGTATATATATATATATATATATATATATATATATATATAAAGAAGAAAAATGAGTTTGCATGTATTATTTTTAGTTATTGCTCAATGTGAACGTTTGATGTAAAGATGTTATTTGTTAATGTTTTTCTTCAAATTAATTATTTGATTAAGATCAATTAATGATTATACAATGAAATAGTTTGTTCTCCACAGGAAGAGTCCAACTCTGAATGGAGGCGTGAGAACCAGATTCTAACAGAATGTGGACGGATAAGGGAAGGTGAACCGGTAACACCCAAGGCACTCTTGATAGGACTTGTATTGATGGTGTATGACCTCACATATGCCCCAAGACTGCAAGGATCGATGTGGTAAGATCTAATTGGTATGTCCCAGGCTTTACAGCTGTTGCTGCTAAATTCTGTTAGAGCTGTTTGATTTGGCTACAGAACAGTCCTGGCAGACCGGTGCCAACCTTATCATACCCACCTCCCACGAAGAGAACAGACCTTGAGAGGCCTTCCCATGCAATACAAATTAGAGTAAGAAAAATTGGTTTGCGACATTTGTCAGATAAACATGTGGAATCTGTGTATATTTTGGTGAGCTGGAGATGTTCCAGGCAATCAGCTCAGATCAAGGTACAAATCCTGCTGGAAAGCGTGACACCAAGTGCAAATGAAATGTACCCAATAATTACACATCTTCTAGGTGCCCTGTCCATTGTAACAGAGAAGTTTTTCTTATATAAAGGTGTTTGCTTGATTTAGTTTAAGGGCTTGACATTGTTATTGTATGTACTTAGAACAACTTTTATAGTACGTAGATGTTATCACCAGATTAGTATTTATTTTAACAAATTGACAAGGGTTGGGGGTCCCCAGCAAGTGCCAGTAAATATGAACTAAAAGATTTTTAATATGATGAACTCCATCACTGAGATGCGGCAGGCGCAGCCGGAGCCAATACAACGCGTTTGTCATGAACTGACGGCAGTGTCACAATTCCAAGCAGCCGCCCAGACAAGTAACTTACCGGAGGAAGAAGGCAGATGCGGAGGGTTTGTGGTGGTCACAATAACACTCCACTAATCCGCCTACGTGCGATCTCACACCAGGCTCACAGCATGAGGTGCTGTGTACAGCCTGGTGACGTAAACTAAAAGAGACAGTGTCGGACAGATGAGAAGGACCAAACCAAGTCTTTATGACATCAGCAAAGTTCAAAGTAAAGACCAAAGACCTGAGTGAATCCGTCAGCAGTATCAAGTGTTTTAATCAGAAGACAGGAGAAGAAGAGGACGATGATGTACAGGACTTGTCAATACACTGGCGGGACCCCATACCCAAACCGGACATTGGTGATGGCATCATATTAGTTGTGGCCCTATTGATATATTGTTTGAGTTTCATAATCATAATATATAATTTCTGTAATTTAATATGAGAAAAAGGGGGGTTTGTGAAGGATGATCTATTTGCTTATATTCTCTGTATGAAATTACATTGTGAATTATCAAGCAGGATGCCGAATTACTAAGATATGTATTATGTGAAAGTGATGATAATGTTTAAATGATTTAGTTTCGTGCAGCAGCAATCTTGTCTGGAGTTCCCATCTTGGTTTTATTGTAGTGAATAGAAAAGTTATTGTTCCTTTAATACAAGTAATGTTGATTTCGTATGTTTTATCTTTGACCTTGGTTCCCATGCGAAGTTGGTAGAGAATGGACAGGGAGTAAGAAGGGAGGGTGGCAAGTATGCGTGAAGGAAGGTCTCCCCCATCTCCACGAGAAATATTCTGTCCAAAAGAGATAAGACACCTGCAAACCTAATGTGTGAAGAATTATAATGATGTATCTGGGATGTATTTTATTGTATGCTTTTTACTGAATAACAAATATTGTTACATTGTCTCTGATTGGTTAACCTCAAGCCTACACCCCTTCTGAATTTCAGTTTAACAGTTTGAGTTTGGTAATAAATCCTTCAGAGGAGTATTTTTGAACATATCAGCATGCCTGTGTGTTTTCTTCTCCTCTCTCGATATATATCGGTGAAATATCCTAATTAGGATACTGACTAATGGGGTCTGGCCTTGAGAGTCTGTTTGGACTCGTATAAATTTCAGTCTAATATATTTTGAGCAATGGATTTCCACGACAATCCCAAAGGAAGGGAAAGATTTATCGATTTGTTCTAATTATAGGCCCATTTCATTACTTAATATAGATTTGAAATTGATGGCTAAAATGATAGCGAATAGATTGTCCAATGTCCTTTCTAAATTGATCCACCCTGATCAAGTCGGCGTTACAAAAAATAGAGAGGGGAAGGATAACAATGCCAGGGTCCTTCATCTATTATATCTTGCACGAAAGCGCAAAACACCACTGGTACTTTTGGGAACAGACGCCAAAAAGGCTTTTGACCGGGTTAGTTGGGGCTACATGAAGAAGGTTCTCCACGAGTTAAATTTTCCATCCGCCTTAATATCTGCTATAATTGCAATGTATGATACCCCCTCAGCTTCTTTGTCCATTAATGGTTTATTGTCATCACCTTTTCAGAATTCTAACCGCACGAGGCAAGGTTGCCCACTCTCACCGATGCTATTTGTACTGGTGATGGAGACTTTACTGGAGACTATTCGTTGCCATCCTATTATTAAGGGGCTTAGTGTGGAGGGTAGGGAATACAAAGTGGCAAATAGCTGCAAATTCTCCTTTTGATTGGAGCTCGCAGCAACTAACATTTTCGGGGGTTAAGATAGATGGGGATTTATCACATTTGTATCGACTGAACTATATCCCAATGTTGAAAACCTACAATACGCTATTCAGAAATTAGATGTTCCACTCATTTCATGGTTCGAGAGGAAAAATATTGTCATGTCACTGATAATGCTTAAATTGACTTACCTGCTGCAAGTTTTGCCTATTGTAGTCCAGAAGTCATTTTTTAATTCCATTTGACGGTTGATGTCTTGTTTTATATGGCAAGGCAAAAAAGCGATAAGTGCGAGATCATTACTTTCTTCTCCTAAAGACAGGGGGGCATAGGACTTCCTGACCCGGAAAGATACACCAGGGCGGTCCATCTTGCTCGGATTGTGGATTGGGTCAGGGCTCCTGTACATAAGACATGGCTAGCGATAGAGGAGCAGATGGTACCCATGACATTTAGAGCGTTGCTATTTGTGACTCCGCAACAATTTGAAGACAGGCCCATTACCAATCCAATCACCAAGGCTACTCAGTTAGCTTGGCGCTGGTTTATCTGCTCAGATAGTTCTCATTTTTATCCATCCCCCCTATTGCAGATACAGGATCTGGTGGAGAGCGCTCCCCTGACACTGAGAGATGGTACCCCGAGACAGACTAGGTCTCGACGATGCCTGTCACAGACTTGCTAGATCCTCAGGGCCAGCCTTTGTCCTTAGCTGACTTAGCTCGGAAGTTAGGTATATCACCGTTGCATCTTCCTATTCTGGTTTATTTGAAGAATAACACGGTTAAGATAAGTGAATTAGCACTTTTTAAACGAGCTTCCTCGTGGTTTGAAACCATCCGTACAAATCCATTATACCCAATTAAAGTCATCTCTGTGTTATATAAGAGGTTGTCATATTCGTCTGTAGTTTCCACCCCAAGATTCGTGCAGCAGTGGGAGTCAGATATTGGAGAAACATTTACTGAGCAAGAAGTTTCGCTGCTTTTACGCACTCCCCATAAAGCGTCGAGATGTGTAAGAATTCAGGTGAATGGCTACAAAATTCTATCAAGGTGGTATAAGACACCAGATAAAATTGTTCACTTTGCTCCAGACACGTCCATTGTATGTTGGAGATGTTTGGAGGAAATGGGTTCTTATTACCATATTTGGTGGTCGTGCAAGAAGATATAGTCTTGATGGAAGGAGATTTTCGAGAAATGTAATGTTGTTTGTGGTACTGATTTTGTGCCCCATCCAAAATTGGCTTTGCTTGCCATTTTCCCCGGGAACTTGGGGATGAAGTCGGCACTTCTATTTAGACAAATGCTGATCGCGGAAAGATTACTTATACCCAAATACTGGCTTCCAGACAATTTACCAACTTTAGAACAATGGCTTAATAAGATTGATCAGCTATACAGATTTCACACAGGGAGCTTCGCACAAGGCACATTTTTGTTTCTATATGGGATCAGTGGAAGGTATTTCGTAACTTGCCATAGATATAGATCGGGATGTCACAGGATATAACAAATGTTTTCTTTCGTGTTTTTCAGTGGTGGAGTTGCGGTCGCATAGCGGCTTTGTCTCTATGTAGGATGTTATTACAGAAAATATATACAGTTTTATGTAAATAACACTCGGATGATGTATTTATGGCTTGTCTGAGTTTTATATTTTGTATTGTGTACTTTGTACCTTGTATTTTATTTTCCTTTGTTATGTCTGTATTTTTCTTTTTTGTTATGTTTTTGTATGAAAATGAATAAAAACATTGAAATATAAAACACCTCAAGTAAACATTATAAGATGGGAATAACCCTTTAAGATGACCATACACTTGAGATTTTTAACAGCCAAAATTGAAGTTTGTTTTTTTTTTGTCTTTTTATTTAAATACACACAAGAAAGACAAAAATTAAAATTTTCCAGAGTTCATAATTTACATAAAATTCCCATTAATTCCATGTTATTGTACTGTAAAATGTGTTACATACAATATATTACAAGACAATACATACACCTAAAAAAAAAAAAGGGGACGCCCACAACCACCTCTTTCCTTCTCCTGAACATGATTGTCCTCTAAAGATGGTAAAGTTCTTCTTTCCCCATGTTCCTTGGCACCCATGGTTTCCATTTTACTTAAACTTTTACAATTTACAAAGAAGAAATGCATTTTTTTTTTCACAAAGTATAGAAAAGTTTGAGTATCTGATCCACATCTCAACTGATGGAATGTCAGCTGCAATCCTTTTTTTTTTAGAATAGATTTTCCAGCATATAAAATAAGTTTTATTAGCGCCATGGCAGAATTGTGCTTAAACAATGTTGAATCAATATTACCCAAGATACATGTCTTAGGTATAAGACTTATAACAATTTTGTAAGAAGTTTGAATATTTTCAATGACCAAAAATTTTTATTACTGGGCTCATCGATGTGGATACTTTGGATTACATAACTCCAATTTATCAATTGGGATGCATGCCAATTTACCCCAATTTATTGCAGGGGCAAACCTAATTCCAAAACCCCAAAACACTTCCAAAACTCGCTCCAAAGATTTATGCCTACCAAAAAAATAGGACAAACTTCACAATATTTGAAACCTGATATTTCTTCATTCTGTCTAATTAAAGAGGCAAAAGGTTCAAGAGTAATCGCAAATAGTAATGGCTAAAGGGGACAACCCTGTTTTGATCTTTGATAAACCTTAAAGCATCTGGAAATCTGGCCATTCACTCTTAACTACACTTTAAACTAGCTGAAAAATATAACTCTGAATCCCATGTTGTCCAAGGTTTCCAACTCAAAAGCCCATTCAATAGCATTAAAAGCCTTGGAGGCATTGAGCATAAAACAGTTCTTTCCCCTGGGTTGGACAGTTCAACCTGTAAATTCATAAATAATCTCTGTATATTATCCAAAGTACATCTATTTTGCATTATGCCATTTTGATCCATATGTACATCAGATCTAATAAATGTTATTAATCTCTTTGCCAATATTTTTGCCAACCGCTTGGTATCTGTAAAGATAAGGGATACAGGTCTCTATAAGTCTATTTTCCTGGGGTCGTAATCCGCTTTAGGAATCAGCGTAATAAGCGCCTCTCACATTGATTTTGGGAGGATCCCTTGGTTGCTAGAGTGATTCCAAATCCAAAGTAAGTTCTCGTCAATGATCCCTCTAGGTAAACTGTCCAGACGATGCTCCTAATTCCAGATGAACCAACGTGGCTCCATACATTCAACTTTAGGCAAAGGAGAGGGATAAATACCTATAGCTGTATGTGAGGACAGATCATACCTCCCCGAAGGGAAAGAATAACACCAAGTACAGTCAGTAACTTGCAAAAAATATACACTCTTTATTATAATATACATAAGAACATGTTGGCCATCAGGACCTAAAAACCACAAACAATTAAAATACGCAATGTGGAAAACATAAGGCTGCTCATAAATGGCATATATACAATATTCAATAATGCCATACAGGGTCGCTCTGATAGTCATGCCATAAATGTATATATTACAAGAATAACAGACACCTGAAAATGTGTCTCCAAAAACACATGCTACAACAGAACAATGTAATACAGACCCTGTAAAGAATGGTATGCAGGAAAAACTAGTAACAAACACTGAGTGGTCAGTGTAAATAAAGTGGTATAGAGACCAGGGTATCACCAAAAATCAGAATAGGTCCCAGAAGCCATACCAACCTGTATGTTGCATATCAAGCCAAAAAATGAATTTCCACAGCAAGAGCCCCGACGTGCGTTTCGCGGTAGCTTTTTCAAGGGGTACTAACTAGTGAGGTGACCAGCGTTGTATTTGTACTCAGTGGTAGGAGAGGTATGTTCAAAAAATAGCCAATAGCAGCACAAATCCCCAATGCCGAACACCTGAAATATATCAGGTGTTATGCATTGGTGAGTCAAACTGCCACACAATTACCTGAACTCCGATCAGTGGGCAGCAACAGACGCCATTGCCGATGTCAAGTATACGTCTCAGGGATGAGAACGCGCATGCGCGTGCGCATCAATGCAAAAGCACCGCAGAAAAAATTTCATCGCATATGGATGACGTATCGCGCCATAGTGGCCATCTTAAGTATGTGCAAGGACAAGGATGAAGAACGCACCTGCGCGTGCGCATCAACCCACAAACGCCGAGAACAAATGTCATAGCATGTACATGACGTATCGCGCCGTAGTGGCCACCTTGAGTATGGGCAAAGACAGTTAGAAATCCAGTTATAGGGCAAAAACAAATGTAGGGCATATGTAACACAATCCGAATTTTCACATAGAGAATACAATACAATGGGACTGTAGTGTCTACAATTGTGGACAATAATGCACATATGGAAAAATATATATACATAATTCAATAATATATTAAACATAATGTCATAATATCACTTCATACATCCATCAATACAAAGAAGACCACATATTGAACCATGTACATACATAAATATATATATAGCACATAATAAAGGGGAAGCAATTTATACAAGTAAAAATATATATAATATTAAATATTTCATAAAAAATTATAAATAATAATAGATTATAATAATAAATAAATAGTGAAAAATAAAAGGTAAATAAATAAAGTGAAACACACGTGACAAGAAGCACATTTTAACAAATATACAATTCTGTTTATTGGTATTTTACATACATACAGTAATTAAATAAATATACAATATATTATGTTCTAATATACCCAAACTATAGCGAAAAAAATATATATATATGTTTTAATATTTAGTATATATACAAATAACAAACGTGTAGAAAGAATATATATATGTAGAAAAAATATATATATATATGTATTACAGTGAATATGTGTAGACATGAATGTGAACAAATAAATATACAAATATAAAAATATAAAAATATACAGTGTAACCAGTGTGCTAACAAATTATATAAGAGGATATATAAAATGTATATAAAAAATTTATAAAAAATGCGTGCAGTGTGTGCATAGAGACACATGTACCAATAAGTACCCCATGAAAAAGCTTACAGATGATCAAAATTACGATATATTCAAAACGCATTGTTGAACGGAGTCTAACCAAGGACTTAATTCGGAGATATAATATGTGATACTCGATATTCTATTCAGCCCAATAAATACAAATCGAAACGAAAATATAAGTAGCCCCTATAAGAAAACAAAAATAATAATGTTAAAAAATGCCACCAAGTACAGATACAGTCAAACCGCACAAATGCCTGGGCCAAAGACCCACCAGATATTACCTACACAGCATAGTCAACCAAACCAGTAAAATATATGCAGATTTAAAAAGTTAAAAGACTAATGATGCTATAGGACCCAAAAAGGAATTATTATTATAAGAAAGAAGTGAAGGACATTTTCTCATTGAGCCCCAGCGGCGAGCTGGTCTTCAGTTTTGTGATCCATTTGCATTCGATCCGTTCCAATTTACGGAAAGTATCTCCTCCACGTGATCCAACAATAATTTTATCAATGACATGAACCTTTAAATCCTGCCACATGTTGTTATGAAAATCCCGGAAATGTCGGGGAATGGATTTCAATTTTTCAAGTTCTTCCCAGTTATTATCCTCTATTGTTCCAGTCTATTTTCCTGGGGTCGTAATCCGCTATAGGAATCAGCGTAATAAGCGCCTCTCACATTGATTTTGGGAGGATCCCTTGGTTGCTAGAGTGATTCCAAATCCAAAGTAAGTTCTCGTCAATGATCCCTCTAGGTAAACTGTCCAGACGATGCTCCTAATTCCAGATGAACCAACGTGGCTCCATACATTCAACTTTAGGCAAAGGAGAGGGATATACAACATAGCTAGCGCTCCATCAATCTCCAGTAGGCAGATTCCAGTCTAAATTATCCTGCAGCAGCAGGGAGCGTTGCATGGGGACATTTTCTTACAGAAGCACCACTCCAGGTAGCTACTGAATGCACGGGCAGTCAATATGGGAATCATCCAGCGCGGCTGCAAAGAGGAGACTCCGGGATCAGTGCTGCCGAACCTTAGACGCCAGAGATACTTTGGGTCCAGAACTCAGGTATGGGTATCAATGGCACCAAACCACACAGGGCGGCAGCGGTGCACCACGTGAGCACGCACGCTAACATGGTCCTTCCCAAAAAGGGCGATTTAGAAACTTTTTTGCCGAATCTGAGTCTTTTTGTGACAAAACCAGCGTGACAGGCATTGACTAAAAATAGATATCTGTGGAAAAGTTGATCTGCCGAGTTTTTTTTTTGTTAGTTGTCAAGTGCAGTCTTGCAAAGTTGTTCATGTCAAATTACCTTATCTGTGTGCAATGATAATACTAAGCAGCCACTCCCTCATAAATGGGAGGTGTGAAAGTGGATATCATCATAATTTTGCCCCTGAGCACTCTTCCTCTATATATCACTGTGGCTTGTCTGCGTTCTGCTGGGAACTGAGTTTGAACCTGCCCCTGTATTAGTAAGTATGGCCTTTTTCCGTGATTTTAAGTAAATATAATTCCTTTTTCAGTGATTTGTTTGTAATATTAATGTAGGGACTTGCAAGACGATTAGAACCCTTGACGCAGGTTGCAAGCTTGCATATTTCGGTGAAAATATCAACTAATACTTTATGTTTATCATAGATATTTTTGCAGGATGCAGTCTACCCTATTGATAATGAGGGAGAATGGAGAGTCATTACTTTGTGTGGTAGATTTAGTATGTGATGGGCAGCCCGCCTGATCTAATAGTATAGGTGAATAAATAATAGGTTGTAAGCCAGCATGGTGCACTACACCTAACCATGCGACTGGCACCCTTATATTAGTCTTAACTGTGTGCAATGATAAATACTAGGCACCTATCCCTCTCATAAATGATAGGTGTGAGAGTGGAATCATCAGTATTTTGCACCTGTGCAATGTCCCTGTAATGACGGGGTAGGGAGACAGATAGGTGAGCCCTAATCTACCCGCCACTCAGTCCCTGCCTACTTGCAACGGCCCGTCCTAGGCGACGGCGTACAACTGGGCGACGGTCCCTACGCTCAATAAGTGCACGACAGACAAACAGACAACGGTACACAGAAGCTAAGGGAAATGGGGCAGTTGCCCACGGCAACACAGTGAGCAACAAGAGTAGTGAACGAGCCGAGTCAAACCAGGAGTGCACGAGGTACAAATCGCAGAGCAAGAGCGTAGTCAGTAAAGCCAGGGTCAAAAAATGAAGCAAGGTCAATAATCATAGCAGGAGCAGCAGAGCCAGGAAACAGAAAAGAATCACAGGCAAAGAAGGAGCAGGAAATGCAGGTATAAATAGACAGAGCACGGGAGCTAGCTCCGTCTGGCCAGGCTGTGATAGACTCTCCCACTCCTCAGCCTTCCAGCCTGACTGGTAGAAGATTGTGTCACTCTCTCAGACTTAGGATCAGGTGCAGACTGATTACCCACGGGCGTCGACACAGAAGCTGTGTCTGGCAGATCCTTTACAGTACCCCCCCTTTTAAGAGGGGCCACTGGACCCTTTCTAGGTGGACCTGGCTTATTGGGGAAGCGAAGATGGAACCTCCTGAGCAATACCCCAGCGTGAACATCCCGGACGGGTACCCAAGTCCTCTCCTCAGGCCCGTATACTCTCCAATGGACCAGGTACTGGAGGGAGCCTTGGACCAACACCGTGAACAACAAGAGTAGTGAACAAGCCGAGTCATACCAGGAGTGCACGAGGTACAAATCGCAGAGCAGAAGCGTAGTCAGTAAAGCCAGGGTCAAAAAATGAAGCAAGGTCAATAATCATAGCAGGAGCAGCAGAGCCAGGAAACAGAAAAGAATCACAGGCAAAGGAGGAGCAGGAAATGCAGGTATAAATAGACAGAGGGCGGGAGCTAGCTCCGTCTGGCCAGGCTGTGATAGGCTCTCCCACTCCTCAGCCTCCCAGCCTGACTGGTAGAAGATCGTGTCACTCTCTCAGACTTAGGAGCAGGTGCAGACTGATTACACACGGGCGTCGACACAGAAGCTGTGTCTGGCAGATCCTTTAGGGTATGTTCACACGGCCAAATTTCAGACGTATACGAGGCGTATTATGCCTCGTTTTACGTCTGAAAATAGGGCTGCAATACGTCGGCAAACATCTGGCCATTCATTTGAATGGGTTTGCCGACGTACTGTGCAGACGACCTGTTATTTACGCGTCGTCGTTTGACAGCTGTCAAACGACGACTCGTAAAAATACAGCCTCGTCAAAAGAAGTGCAGGACACTTCTTTCAGACGTTTTTGGAGCTGTTTTCTCATAGACTCCAATGAAAACAGCTCCAAAAACGAGTTGGTAAAAAAATGAGTTGGTAAAAATGCGAGTTGGTAAAAAACGTCTGAAAAGCAGGGTCTGTTTTCCCTTGAAAACAGCTCTGGATTTTCAGTCGTTTTGGTTGACTACGTGTGAACATACCCTAACAGTCCCCCTATGTAACATTGTTGCTTGTCTGCATCCTGCTGGGAATTGGTGTTTGAACCTGCCCTTGTATCAGTTAGTATGGACTTTTTTTAAATTATTTAATCTAAAATCCCTAATGTATGGCCAGCGCTAGGATGAAGACATCCAAAGCAATGGCTGCATGAAGCCAAAAACCACGCTCAAGTGCATTGGGCACAGATTACAAGTTAATAGTTAATGGGCACACAATTTTGCAGGTAATTCTGCAGCGTTACCTGCAAAACTGCATGGCCATTAATTTACAATCAGCATTGTTTTAAGTCGCATGCGGCTGCTGATGTGTGTGTCCTCGTCCTTAGGCCACTTTCACATGGTATTATTGTGGTCAATATTCTGTTTGAGTATTTGGAAGCAAAAACAAGTAGTGCATGCAAATATTTACATTAATTCCATCTCCTGGTTTTGGCTACTAAATACTCATGCAAAATACTGACCAAAATATGCCATTTGAAAGTGGCCATAGTATGTGTATCAGAGCTCTGTGATGTCCACGAGCCGTGCACATGTGTGTCCATCACATGACCAGATTTGTTTCCCCTGGGAGTAAACATTTAACTTTTGAATGAAAGTAAGGCTTAATTCACACTTCGTTTTAACCCTTCCGTTGGAGGTATAAATTGGTAGGAGTCCCGACGTATACCTTAAACGGAAGGCACCAACATATCCCAATTTATAGGTATACAGTGGGATACATCGCCCAAACGCCCTGGGCACATCGCTACTTGAGGCACTGTGCCCTGGGAAGCCTCTGATGTCACTGTCCATATATCGCTCTGGATTGGGAATCTTGTCTTGAGAAAGCCTTTGATATCACTGTCTGTATATTATATATGTTAGAAGCTTTGACAGGTTTACGCTGTGTGTGGATGCACCCCATGAGGGGATTACCAGCATGACACAGATGTTTATTTTAAAAGATATTATTATTCACAAGATGTATGGCCAAGTAGAGTGGACTTTAAACCAGGGACGGGGATCTTGACTCTGAAGGACCGAGATAAACTGTCCTAAGTTGCACAGTTGCAAAATACATTTGCAATCCAAGTCCTTTGTACTTGGGTACCGTCTTCTTAAAGAGGTATTCTGGTTGCAAAGAGTTTTTACCAGTTTTTACCTATCCACTGGACAGGTGATAAATGGTAGAACAATGAGGCTGCGACCGCTGGGACCTCCACCGATCGCCAGAAAGTGGGGGGTTTCCTGTTTCCCTTGTTTGAATGCCTCTCCAGGTATAACACATTAGACAGGACCGAAACGCCTGGTGCATACCAAGTGACTGTAATTAACTCTTATGCTTCTAAATGCCTTAGCCTGGATAACTGTTATGTTAATAAAATACTGATTACGTATAAAATAATCGAGTGCCGTGAAAAGTTACTTTCTGTTTTATCATGTTTGAATTGCTCTTCATCAGTCCCATAGAAAGTAAAAGGAGTGGCAGAACGTATGCTCGATTGCCCCTCTATTCGAACAGGGGAAATAGAACTTCCAAATCTGGCGATCGGTGGGGTTCCCAGGGGTCAGACCTCCACCAATCCACCAATAATCACCTATTCAGTGGATAGGTAAAAACTGTTAAAAACTCTTGCAACCGGAATAAGTCTTTAAGGACCGCTTAACAATAACTGCAGTTGCAAAATAACAGACTAATAACATAACATAAATAACATAACTTCCAATAACAAGATGATGAACACTTGTAGAATACAATGTTAACTCTTTAACATTGCCCCAGTTATTCAGGAGGAAAATGTGGTTTTCAAGGAGGGGATGATCACCAAACAGTAGGTCAAAATCATGGCCGGCCTTAGCTATGTTCGACCAGTGCGGTCGCACAGGGCGCCAGCCGCCACACGGCAAGAGGGGCGCCCGCGGGTTTGTGTATCCCCGCGCCGTTGCATCTACCAGCGGGGATACACACACTAACTGCAGTCGAACCCGGGCGCTTCCTCACTTAGTGGCTACCGCTGTAGCAGCCATAGCGGCTGCTAGCGGTGACACCGGGCATGAGGGCGGTGGCGCCGCTAGCAGCTGCTGTGGCTGCTATAGCGGTAGCGGCGGCACTATAGCAGAGCAGGGAGATATCTCCCTGCTCTGCTGTCTACTAGCGCCACTGTAGCTCCCTTCAGCTACAGCGGCGCTAGTAGACAGCAGAGCAGGGAGATACCTCCCTTGCTCTGCTATAGTGCCCCCCTGTAGATATCAAAACCCCCCCCTTCCAGGATAGCGCCACCGTAGCTCCCTAAAGGAGCGGAATCCCCGTGTGGCCGGGGATTCCGGTCCTGGAGCGCTGCTTGATGCCTCTGTCCATATACGGACAGTGACATCAGGGAAAACTCCTGAAGCGGAATCCCCGGTCACAGCATTGCAGACTCTATGATCGGGGATTCCCCTCCAGGAGAAGCCAATGACGTCATGCGGCTTTCAGCTGCATCGCTGGGTCTCCTAAGTGACCCAACAATGCAGTACTAGCAGCCGGGGCGTCACTAAGGCTTGGTTCACACACCCTATTTACGGACGTAATTCGGGCATTTTAGCATTGAATTACGTCCGAAAATGCGGCTCAAAAGCGTCGCGTAAAAAAGACGCCCGCATCAAAGAAGTGCCTGTCACTTCTTCAGACGTAAATGGAGCCGTTTTCCATGGAAAAACAGCTCCAATTACGTCCGTAATGGACGCAGCGGAAGACGCCTGCACATGCCATTACGGCTGAAATTACGGTGCTGTTTTCTCCTGAAAACATCTCCGTAATTTCAGCCGTAATGGACGCTGCCGTGTGAACATACCCTCAGGGCTTAAAATGTCAGGGGAAATAGCCCCAATAGATATGTGTCCGCCCAAAAAAAAATGTGTGTATAGGAGACAGCATAGCATATCTATAGCACTACGACCCTATAAACTATGGATAGGATTAGATACAGTGGCTGAGCATACAGTATCACACATGATAGGATTAGATACAGTGGCTGAGCAGACAGTATCACACATGATAGGATTAGATGCAGTGGCCCAGCAGACAGTATCACACATGATAGGATTAGATACAATGACTCAGCAGACAGTATCACACATGATAGGATTAGATACAGTGGCTCAGCAGACAGTACCACACATGATAGGATTAGATACAGTGGCTCGGAAGGCAGTATCACACATGATAGGATTAGATACAGCGGCTCAGCAGACAGTATCACACATGATAGGATTAGAGATAGGACCCAGCAGACAGTATCACACATGATAGGATTAGATACAGTGGCTCAGCAGACAGTATCACACATGATTGGATTAGATATAGGGCCCAGCAGACAGTATCACACATGATCGGATTAGATATAGGGCCCAGCAGACAGTATCACACATGATCGGATTAGATACAGTGGCTCAGCAGACATCATCACACATGATTGGATTAGATATAGGGCCCAGCAGACAGTATCACACATGACCGGATTAGATATAGGGCCCAGCAGACAGTATCACACATGATCGGATTAGATACAGTGGCTCGGAAGGCAGTATCACACATGATAGGATTAGATACAGCGGCTCAGCAGACAGTATCACACATGATAGGATTAGAGATAGGACCCAGCAGACAGTATCACACATGATAGGATTAGATACAGTGGCTGAGCAGACAGTATCACACATGATAGGATTAGATACAGTGGCTCGGAAGGCAGTATCACACATGATAGGATTAGATACAGCGGCTCAGCAGACAGTATCACAGATGATAGGATTAGAGATAGGACCCAGCAGACAGTATCACACATGATAGGATTAGATACAGTGGCTCAGCAGACAGTATCACACATGATAGGATTAGATACAGTGGCTCAGCAGACAGTATCACACATGATAGGATTAGATACAGGGCTCAGCAGACAGTATCACACGTGATAGGATTAGATACAGGACTCAGCTCGCTGACATTGCGGCTCCAGCGCTGGACCCAGGAAAGGTAATAATAATAATTTTGCTTCTTTATGTGTTACTGATTATTTTTGTGTGTTGGTGTTTTTTTACAGATTCGGTTGTTGGACTTCGGATACGAGGACTTCAATGACGGCGGTTTTTTTATTCTCAATAAAATGGTTAATGAGGGTTGTGTTTTTTTATTTCAATAAAATATTTTTTCTATGTGCTTGTATCTTTTTAAACTTTATTATCACCGCCTTAGTAATGGCCGCTGGCTGATTTGCAACCTCCATTACTAAGGCGGGGCTTAATGTTAGCTGGTGTAAAGGCCAACACTAACCCCCATTATTACCCCGGTACCCACCGCCACTAGGGGTACTGGGAAGAGCCGGGTACGAACCAGTACCCGACCATCTGCAGAAACGGTCAGGCACCGGGGCGGCCGCAGGCTGGTAGTGTTAGGCTGGGGAAGGCCAAAAACAGTGGCCCCTACCACAAGGTAGGCTTAGATACAGGGTCCAGCAGACAGTAATCTTATACAGTATAAGATTACTGTGTGCTGGGGCCCTGTATCTAAACCTACAGTGTGGTAGGCTTATATACAGGGCCCATCAGACAGGATCACACATGGGCCATGTATCTAAGCCTACCATGTGATTGGCTTAGATACAGGGCCCAGCAGACAGGATCACGCATGGGCCATGTATCTAAGCCTACCATGTGATTGGCTTAGATACAGGGCCCAGCAGACAGGATCACGCATGGGCCATGTATCTAAGCCTACCATGTGATTGGCTTAGATACAGGGCCCAGCAGACAGGATCACACAATCTGTGATCCTGTCTCATGGGCCCCATAAGCCTGCTACATCGTAGGCTTAGGGGTTGTCCAGTCCCTAAACATTGATGGCCTATCCACAGGAAAGGCCATCAATAGCTGATGTGTCCGGGCTCCGTCTCCCGGGACACGCCAATCAGCTGTTTTGAAGGGGCCGCAGCACTCGTACGAGAGCTGCTTCCCCTTCATTTCACTACTCGCTCACACTGTGAATCGCCGACACCGATTCACAGTGTGACCGGAATGAAGTGACCGGAATGAAGGGGAGCAGCTCTCGTACGAGTGCTGCGTCCCCTTCAAAACAGCTGATTGGCAGGTCCCAGGAGTCGAACCCCGCCAGTCAGGGCTAATCTTACCTTCCTCTTCAGCCGCGGCGGTAGTTCTGTCGTCTCGATGCTGTGCGCGGCGCATTGCGCTGTGACGTCATGCGCTGCGCACAGCGCTTGACGTCAGGACCTCCGCTGCGATCCGGAACCAGGAAGGTAAGTACAGTCTGTTACTATAGTAACAGGGGCCTGCGGCCCGAGTTACTATAGTAACTTTTTATTGATGTGGTGCGGGGGGCTGTGGGCCCCCCTGGCTTCGGGGCCCGGTCGCAATTGCGACCGCTGCGACCCCTATAGCTACGCCAGTGCTTAGCCCCTTTACATTAGGACCATTATTATAATAAGTTATATTTGTTAATCAGGACCACTGTTTATTTGGCATGGCTATCGATATCAGCACAAGCTCATAAGATCCATGTCACCAGATAGTAAAGAAGAACGCTAAAAGTAAGTGTTTCTATTACATGCATCTTCACATGTCTGATAGATAAGGATGCTGGTCCTATGTTGCTTATGCACAGATGCTAAGGGCATGACCACACATGGCGGAATTCCTCCGCAACTGTCCGCATCAATGCCGCACAGAATCTGCGTTGCAGATTCTGCAGCGGATCTGCACAAAATGTGCAGAAAATTTATGCGGACTGGCCGCTGCGGACTGCAGGAAAAGTGCTTCTCTTCTCCCTATTCAGTGCAGGATAGAGAGAAGGGACAGCACTTTCCCTAGTGAAAGTCAAAGAAATTCATACTTACCGCCCGTTGTCTTGGTGACGCGTCCCTCTTTCGGCATCCGGCCCGACCTCCCTGGATGACGCTCCAGTCCATGTGACCGCTGCAGCCTGTGCTTGGCCTGTGATTGGCTGCAGCCGTCACTTACACTGAAACGTCATCCTGGGAGGCCGGACTGGAGACAGACGCAGGGAGTTCTCGGTAAGTATGAACTTATATTTTTTTTTACAGATACATGTATATTGAGATCGGTAGTCACTGTCCCGGGTGCAGAAACAGTTACTGCCGATCGCGTAACTCTTTCAGCACCCTGGACAGTGACTATTTACAGACGTCTCCTAGCAACGCTCCCGTCATTACGGGAGCCCCATTGACTTCCTCAGTCTGGCTGTAGACCTAGAAATACATAGGTCCAGCCAGAATGAAGAAATGTCATGGTAGTAAAAACAATACGCTCCGCAGCACACATAAGATCTGCGGACTTCATTGCGGAATTTTGACTCTCCATTGAAGTCAATGGAGAAATTCCGCCATGAGTCCGCAACCAGTCCGCCACTGCTCCGCAACAGACAGAGCATGCTGCGGACACCAAATTCCGCTCCGCAGCCTATGCTCCACAGCGGAATTGTACGCATCGTGTAAACGAACACTGCTAAATTAAAGTGAAAGTCAATGGAGAAACGGCTCCGCTGCGGATTAACGCTGCGGAGTGTCCGCAGCGGAATTTAAGTGAAATTCCGCTATGTGTGAACCCGCCCTTACAAAGACGCTAGCTCGAGTTGTTGCTAACAAACATACTGGCACTCCATGCCTTAACCGCTTCCGGCTGCAGCCATTTTTCAGATTTTCACTTTCGTTTTTTCCTCCCCACCTTCCAAAAGCCGTAACTTTTTTATTTTTCCATCATGATTGCCATATGAGGGATGGCTTTTTGTGGAACGAGTTGTAGATTTACCCAACATCATTTATTGTACCATATAATGCAGTGGGAAACTGGAACAAAATATTTGTCGGGTTGAATGGGAAAAAAACTGCGATTCCTCAATCTTTTGGGTGGTTTTGTTTTTACGGGGTTCACCGTGCGGTAAAAACGACATGTTAACTTTACTCTGCGGGTCAATACGATTACTGCAATACAAAATTGATATAGTTTTTTTTATGTTTTACTACTTTTACAAGAAAAAAATTATTGTTAAAAATACAATTTGAGTTTTGTCGCCACATTCTGAGAGCCATAACTTTTTTATTTTTCCGTCGATTTAGCGGTATGAGGGCTTAATTTGTAGTTTATATTGGTACCATTTTGGGATGGAGGAGACTTTTTATCACTTTTTATTTCATTTGTTGTGGGAGATGAAGTGACCATAAAACAGCAATTCTGACGTTTCTTTTTTTTTTTTTTTTTTTACGGCGTTCACTGTGCAGACTAAATATTGATATATTGTAATATTTCAGACTTTTACGGACGCGTTAATACTAGTTATGTTGATTTTTAATTTTTCTACATTGCGCTTGAGGAAAATGGGAAAAGGGGGGCTTTTTGAACTTTTTTTTATTTTTTTTTATTTATTAAAACAAACTTTATTTTACTGGCTTTTTACTTGTCCCCCTAGGGGACTTGAACCAGTGATGTATTGTATTGCAGTATACTGTGATTCTGACAGTCTCCTATGAAGCCCTGCCGGAGGCTGCCATGCCAAATAATGGCACCCCCTGATCTCACCGTGGGGGGGCTGTTGGAATGTTACAGGGGGTCGCCCCCTTGATTTTGGTCATTTAAATACCGCAGTCGCTATTGACCGCGGCATTTAACGGGTTAAACATGCGGGATCGTGCTCGTTCACATGCTAAAGTAAAAACGGCTGTAAAATACGGAGCAGTTTTCAAGGGAAAACAGCCTCTGATTTTCAGCCATTTTTAAAGCATCAAACGTTTTTTTTTGATGCGTTTTTTTTTTTAGCTGTTTTTGGAGCTATTGACACAATGAAAAACAGCTCCAAAAACGGCCTACTGACATGCTACTTCTTTTTACGAGGCGTTTTTTTACGTGCCGTTTTTTCAAACGGCCGCATGAAAAAAACTACTCCATATTAACATCTGTGGTTTTTTAATAGGATTTCAAACAAGCTTATATAGGTGTGATGGTCAGGTAGTTTTTGACTACTTTTTTGTCCAGTGCATATATGCGTATACTGTCCATTATGTTTTTGTATTTGTATGATTTTTTATATTTTTTTCAATTTTAGTCAATGAATATGGAGAAACAGGATGAAAAAACTTATCAAAATTATTGAATCTGTTTAAAAAAGTGAAAAACTCAAAGAAAACGGCTATTTTTTATATCAGCTAACAATTCCTCTACCAGAGCAGCTTTTTATAAAACACTCTGTCATCAAATGTCCAGATCCTCCAGATGCAGCAAATGCAGCAAATTTTGGCATTAAAGGGGTATTCGCATTTTAGACATTTATGGCATATCCATAAACGTCTGATTGATGTGGGTCCCAGCTCTGGGACCCGCACCTATCTTGTGAATGTTGGTCCTAGGACCCCGTCCTCGCCTGGTGTGGCCGCCACTGTCCAGACTTACAGCAACAGCATAGCTCTAGAGCTAGGACCTGCATCGATCAGATATTTATAGAATACTGTGGATATGTAATTAGTGTCTAAGATATACATACCCCTTAAAATACAAAAATATTTTTTTCCTTTTTACTGGGAATTCCAGTTCTAAGGAGTTGTGCAGTTTTCACCTATCCACTGGATAGGTGATAACTGCTAGATTGGTGTGATTCCGATCGCTGGGACTACACTGATCGATGGGATCCTGTGTCCTCCATTTGAATGGAACCATGGTTGACCATGCGCGCCGCCGAACCATTCACAGTCTATCGGACCGACGAAGACAGCCGAGTACAGTGCACAGCTATCTCCTTCAGTCCTATGAACTTTTGGATGACACAGAATGTGCTATACAGTCCACAATCCAAGTTCATATAGTGCACCTGAAAACCACATGCAATGTTATTAAAGGGGTTCTCTAGGACACCTAAATAGTATGAGCTGCAGTATCAGGCACAGTCGCTCATACAGACTTGTTAAAATCAGGAAAAACTCGTGTAAATTCACTTATCGACAGTGCAATGTTTTTATTTATATACCATACACTAAAAAAAAATATAATTTATTTTAGTTATAACTTTTAGACTGTCTACCCAAGGATAGGTCTAAACATGATACCCAACTCACTGTTGATGTCGCTTATTATAGAGTGTATGATGTATAGTCATAGATGTATGATGAATAATTGTATTCATTTTTAAACTTTCTATATAATAAATAATTGTTACTCTATGGTACATTTGCTATTGCATCAGTAAGGTAAGTAATAATATGAGTGTGGTTTTGTTGCAATGGATATGGTTTTGTTGGAATGGTACTAAAGAAACCCCTGAATGTATTCATCTCTGGAATAAATTGCCAGAATACAGTCAATGCTCTGTTTGTTAATCTTATGTGCAAAGATATTGGCCTAGTTTCATCAAAGAGTCAGCATTAACACTCCTTATTCCCCAAAGGAAAGCAACTGAGTGCCTAGATTTAGAATGATTGTATAAATCTAGGCCAATGCTCTCACGTGCCAATGAATGCAAAACACACAGCACATTGGTTGTCACTGTACTATCAAGTAACCCATCTAAAACCAGCTTATCTTGTATAATGTACATAGAAAATATATTAGTATGCCTTTTTTTTTTACATAAAACATACATGTAACCATACAAGTATAATCAAATAGAATGATAATAATGTCCATATCTGCTGGAGTAATGTGCACATATAAAAGATAAAGGCTTTCACTCTCACATGGATTTTGTTCTGTCTTCTCCTGGATCAAGCAATAAAAAAAAAAAACAATAGCGTGAACTTAATATCTACCTAAGTATGAAACCTTATTCCCAAACAAAGACACAGGCAAAGTATGTAATCTTACTCTTTACAGAATCTGTATGGCACGCAATATTACTGAACACTTGTGGGAAAAACTCTTAAAGGCGTTATGTGGGGATGAAAAATTATTAGCAGTGTACTCACTGCATTATGTGAGTACACTGCCAATATACATTCCAGTCCCCCATCGCTCTGATTATGAGATTTTAATAGATTTTTATAGCGCTGGCGAGGGACCGGAAGTCTAGTGGCACAGTCTTCCTTCGTGATGACATGACACTCTTCCTCATGTTTACTGGCCCCGCTGTACTCTATAACAAGCAGTAGCAGTATTACAGAGATTACATAAAGTACAGCGGGGCTGATCACATGACAAAGAGTCGTGTCGTCATGTATGAAGACTGTGCAACTAGCCTTCCGGTCCCCCTCCAGCGCTATAAAAATTAATTTAAAATCTCATAATGAGCGCAACAAAGGATGGGAATGTAAATTAGCGAGTGTACTCTCATACTGCAGTGAGTATGCTGCTAATATTTATCGGTCCCCACATAACCCCTTTGAAGATTACACTCAAGAGTCATAGGGCACTCTAATGTTATGAGGATAACCTGGCCTAAAATCTGTTGATAAAAGTTAAAGGGTTGTCTCTTTAGGAAAACTACTGTCCATAGGCAATCAATTTGGACAATCATAAAGGGGGGCTTCCCTGCTTAGGACCGCCTTCTATTAGGTAGAATGGAAAATTACTGCAAACAGCAGCTTCCACTCTGGAGGACATGTATTAATCCCATTCAGGAGAAATGTGCAACTGCCCACAGCTACTCATGGGGATATGCTCCTCAGTGTTTCAACTTGCGTTTCTAATCATTTCTAAAAATTCTCAAAGCAGTTTAGTAGTTTCACTAATTTGAAGGCTGCGTACTCCATTAATTTCAATTTTGAGCAGAGTAGGAAGAGATTTGAATTACTGCAACCCTTAACTTCCTCTCTGCTGATGGCTGCAAGAAAAAGAGATACAATAACTAGAATATCTTACTCAAACATTACAAACTATTTGTGTGTCTGTAGTAGGAACTTGCTAGCTCATAAAGCCCTGTAATTAACAGCAGCGTCTTCACTGAGTCAAGCAGTGTGCAGAACTATAGTAACAGGGGAGGGGGAGAGTGGCAAGCGTAAAGTGAGCTAGCAGGCCTTTATATATAGTGACTGTGACCAGGCTGCAGCTCCACTGTTAGTGTAACATGGCAGAGATTGACAACTGTTAGTGAATTAGGAAGAAGAGAGATCTTCAGAACAAATAGCTGAGATTTGAATGGAAATGCACCACAAAGGTACTGCACATGAGGATCTAAGAACACTGTTTTTTATTTTTTAGTGGATGTATGCTTTAATGTCCATGTAGTCAGCCAGCGCTCACCTTTTATTTCTTCATCCCCCACACTTCACATTTTAGTTGTCTACATATTAACCTACATCATTAAAGGAAATCCATAGAATAGATCAAACTCAACTGCCTACTTGAGCTTCTAAAGAGATGACCAGTCTACTCTAGACCTCTAGGTCATAACTCTAATTTAGCTTATTTTTATAACTTGTATTCTGATTGTCTTTTCTAAGATTTTATACAACATGTTTTCTATTACATGCAGGTTTTGTTCAGTTTTTGTTTTATGCAGTTTTTTAAGCTAAAACCAAGAGTGGATTCAAATAAGAGAAGTACTATCTATCCTATCATGGCCACGTCTGTGTCTACACTGCTCTCCTGTACTTCTTCTTCCGATGGACGACACGGTCGTCACTCGGAAGACATTCAAGTGATGACCGTGTATTAACCGGCCCCATAGACTTCTAACGGCCGAAAATAGGGCATGTCCATTTTTTGACGGGCCGTCAAAGCATGAAAGGTGACGGTCGTGTGAACATTTGTGGTCTCTTGTTCCTACTGCGGCCGCGTGATGGACGTTTTTTGAATGGCCGTCACACGGCCAGGAAGCCCTGTTGTGTGAATAGGGCCTAAGCGGGCTCATGATTTGAAATTGCTTGGAATAAAGTTTGGATCTTTTATATCCCTTGGTAAAGGCTTGTATTCAATTTATTCATTCATATGTGCTCTAAACTATGTAGCCCCTCGCACTGTCTGTTCCTGCTGGCCGAATAGTCTGCAGCTTTGGCATTTCAAACTACTTAAAGGGATGCTTTAAAGTTTAGTGGAAAAAGTCTCGCTGTCCTGTAGTCTTTATTGCAAATTTATTCTCAGTTCTCACCACTAAGATTCTAACCATGGCAAGCAGGCTGCTGATCCTGCTGAAACACAAAGACGTAAAAACTCTATAGTAAAGGTCAACTTTAGAAACCACAAATCAAGGGTTGCTAAAAGGTTAATGTATAAGAATACATTTTAAGGGGGAATATGGTATCTCCCCCTAATGTACAGTAGGTCACTATAACATAGAATGTACCACATAATATATAAAAGAATAGAACTCAAAAAAACTATTTTCCTCATTTGACTGTTAGTACTCACTAATTGACAGCAGGAAGCAGATTTTATAATTCAATAGATTTTTATTTGAATTTTCCAACACAAAAACATAACATGTATTGAAGATCTCTAATCATTTCGAGATCTGATTTTGTTACATGTAAGGCTGGGTTCACACGACCTATTTTCAGACGTAAACGAGGCGTATTATGCCTCGTTTTACGTCTGAAAATAGGGCTACAATACGTCGGCAAACATCTGCCCATTCATTTGAATGGGTTTGCCGACGTACTGTGCAGACAACCTGTAATTTACGCGTCGTCGTTTGACAGCTGTTAAACGACGACGCGTAAATGGACTGCCTCGGCAAAGAAGTGCAGGACACTTCTTTGCCACGTAATTTGAGCTGTTCTTCATTGAACTCAATGAAGCACAGCTCAAGATTTACGAGCGTCTCAGACGCCTCGCAAAATGCGAGGAGGAGCATTTACGTGTGAAACGAGGCAGCTGTTTTCTCTTGAAAACAGTCTGTCTTTTCACACGTAAATGACAGCTAGCGTGTGCACATACTCTGAATCAAAACATGGAAATAAACAGTGCCTCCAAGGAACAAAAACCCCTATGGAAATCAATTCTGTTACATCACTTGAAATATTTAGACTGTACCCACCTTTCCCATGACACCCAAACACGTTGATGAGTATGAACTTGTGAGAGTAAAGATGTCTCATAATGACATTGCATATTTACCCTCTGAATAACTTCCGAAATCTTGGGAGAAATCTGGGACTTCCATGACCAAGCTATGGCTAATCTAGTAGCAATTAGAATATGGTGTGTGACCACTCTCTTATCAGGAGAAATATCATCAAGTGAAATGTCTAGAATTGCTAGAGGAGGATTGATATTAACTTTTGAATCTGATACCTCTGAAATTAGCTTAAATGTATCTTTCCATAAAGAAGCAATAACAGGACACGACCACCACATATGTAATAAAGATCCCGTGAGACCGCACCCCCTCCAGCACATTCTGGAAGACCCCTGAAATATGTGCAACATCCTAGAAGGAGTGACGTACCATCTGAAATGAATCTTCTTCATTAATTCCATATGGTTCACACATTTGGACAGTTTAGCTGGCCATGTAGAAGCTTTAATCCATTGCTCAATTGAGAAGGAAGTCCCCAATTCCCCCTCCCATTTAGTCATATACACTGTCTTTCCACCTTTCCCCATCTTAAGAATAAGGTCATAACTACATGCCAGTCGTTTGCTATGACTTGACCCATTCGACATGAATTTATGGAAGGCACCAATATTTTCTGGAGCCGATGGAAACTTTATGGACTGCATTAGATGTCGCATTTGAAGGTATTGAAAAAAATATCTAGAGGGAATGTTATAGGTAGTTACAAGATTTTCAAAAGATTTAAACGTACACCCTTCAAAAAAATCAGAAATCCACTCCACACCAGCTTCCATCCATGGAGTAATCGAGATGTGAGGGAGAAAGATTGCAATAATTTGGATTGGAATTTGAGTCAATGGCACATTGATCCATTTTTCTTTACATACATATGCTCTCCACACCTGTAGTGAGTCCGACATTGACTGCAAGGGCATATGCATATAAGGTGTTTTAGCCCCTAAATACGCAGCTACCATAAAATGCTTCATTATCAACGTAGGAAACATTGCATCTTCTAATTGAGACCACAGAGGTTGTTCAGAAAAACTCCAACTTGGTTTCATCTGGTCCATAATGGCCGCTACATTATACGCTTTTAAGTTTGGAACTCCCAATCCTCCATATTTCCCCCTTTGAAACAATAGATGCTTAGCCACTCTCGCTCTCTTATTATTCCAAATGAATTTCATAAGTATCGTTTGTAGTCGTGACACTAACGAGGACGATATTAAATAAGGAATTGTCCTACAATAGTATAAATATTTGGGTCGAAGTAGCATTTTTACTATGTTAATCCTGGCCATCCATGACAATTGAAACTTATCCAATCTATTACAATCTTTCGTTAATTGGGAGAGGAGCGCTGTATAATTTGTGTTCATAACCATAGATGGATGAGGAGTCAATATTATACCCAGATATGGTATACCTTCATTTGCCCAAATAAAATTAAAGCTAGAGAGAAGCGGTTTCATTATAGGAGGAATATGAATGGGCATTAGCAGGGATTTTGATACGTTCAGTTTATAATATGACATCTCAGAATAACGGGTTATAATCTTAGTTATTTCAGCTAAGGAGGACATAGGTGACTGACAAATAAGAACCACATCATCCGCATAGAGACCAATTTTATGTTCTCTTCCCCCTGCAATAATACCTGATATATATGGCGATGTTCTAATCATTTCCGTAAAGGGTTCCATACATAAGTAAAAAATCAGGGGGGACAGAGGGCAACCCTGACGAGTGCCATTACTTATAAAAAATGGTTTGGATAAAAATGCAGATGTATACACCAGAGCTGAGGGATTGGAATAGAGGGAGAGGACCGCCTGTTTAATAAAAGAGTGAAAGCCAAATTTATCTAATACAGCTTCTAAAAAACGCCAATGTACCCGATCAAATGCTTTTTCCGCATCTAACGAAAGGACAACTGTGGGTTCTGACGAATCATATGCTATTTGAATCAAGTCTAATAGTCGTCTGGTGCCATTTCTCTAGCCTGGCGGCCTTTCACAAATCCCACCTGGTCCAGGGAGACCAAAGATGGCAGGCATTCATTAATTCGCATCGCCAGTAGTTTTGAAAAAATTTTGATGTCACTATTTAGCAGCGAAATTGGACGAAAGTTTTCTGGTCTGTCCGTCGATTTACCAGGTTTAGGGAGAGTTATCAAAATCGCCTGAAGCATTTCCGCTGGAGGAGCCTGTTTGGCTACCAACTCATTATATGTTTTAGACATATACGGGAGAAGTATTTCATCAAACATTTTAAAATACTCATTAGGGAGTCCGTCTGGGCCTGGGGCTTTGTTTAGCGTTAAATCCTTCATTACCTTATTTATTTCAATCTCTGAAATTGGTTCATTTAGGCTAACTATTTGTTCCTTAGATAGTTGAGGGAGATTAATTTTAGACAGGAACTCTTTAATTAGATCTGGCGAAACCTGGGGTAAAGAAGAATCCTCCTTCAGATTATATAATCGACTGTAATAGTCTGCGAAGGAATCTGCAATCTTTTGAGGATCACACACCTTTTGTCCATTCTGAAGGGATAAATATTGAATTTTTGATCTGGCTATTTGAACTTTTACTCTCTTCGCTAGAAGTTTACCAGGCCTATCTCCTTGTGCGTAAAAGTTCATTTTGAGGCGTTTCAAATTTTTATCGTATTGGAATAAATTCAAGATCTGTAGTTTATCTCTTAACTCTCGCAGAGTCTCTCCTGTAGCTAGCGTAGGGTTGGATTTCATCAAGGATTCATTAACCTTAATTGCTGTTAATAGCAGATCCAATTCTTTGTTCCTATCTCTCTTTGCTTTAGCCGCCTGTTGTATAAAAAGACCTCTCACGAAAGCCTTATGAGTACACAGGGCCGCCATCAGGGGGGTATTAGGGGTAGTGGTGTGAGGGGCCCGGCCAAACCTAACTGAAAGGGGGGCCCGGCAACTGCCGCAACATTCTTTTGGTAGGAAAAAACGGGCCCCTGTAATGGGCCCGTTTTTTTCACCAAAAGAATGTCGTGAGCTGCTGCTGCTGCTGCTGCGGGCCCCCTCCCCTCGTCATGGGGGGCCGTCAAACAGTCCGCCCGCGCGCGCGCACCCGATCGCGCGCACAAGGAAACTCCCGCGCGTGCGCACTCGCGAGCGCGCACCCACGAACGCCCGCACCCGCGATCGGCCGCGCGCGCACCCGCGATCGGCCGCGCGCGCACCCGCGATCGGCCGCGGACACACATGGACAAAACTTACCTGGAGCCTGGCTGGAGGTGAAGGACTGGACGTCTGGACCGAAGACCTCGCCTGGAAGACATCGCCGGAAGAGGACTGGAGTGGGAGCATCTCTTCTGACACGGTGAGTAAATTATCTCAAAGTGCTGTTTATGTATGGCCCTGTTCACACAGTATTTTGCAGGCAAAAAAAAAATCTGCCTCAAAATTCCTTAAAGAATTTTGAGGCAGATTTTGACCTGCCCACACTATCTTGCCGCGTTTTTTTGCTGCGTTTTTTGCTCGCGGCGATTGAGGACAGCAGACAAAAAACGCAGCGAAAAATGCATTTTCTGCCTCCCATTGATTTCGATGGGAGGTCAGAGGCGGAACCGCGGCAAGAAAGGACGTGCTGCTTTTTCTTTTTTCCGCGACTGGCTCCCATTGATTTCAGATTAAATCAATGGGAGGCGGTTTTGGAAGTTTTTGGGTGCTGATTCTGACGCAGTGTCCGAGTCAATATCAAGGCCCAAAAACTCTGTGAACTGGGCCTTATTGTTAGGGCTTATTGAGACGATCGTGTAATACATCCGTGCAACGTGCGTGATTTTCATGCACCTCGCACGGACCTATGTTACTCTATGGGGCCGTGCAGACTGTCAGTGATTTTCACGCAGCGTGTGTCCGTGTGTCCGCTGCGTAAAACTCACGACATGTCCTATATTTGTGCATTGTTCGCGCATCACGCACCCATTGAAGTCAATGGGTGGGTGAAAATCACGCCCAGCACTTCCGCAGCCGTATAAACTATGAATGAAAACAGAAAAGCACCGCGTGCTACAAACATACAAACAGAGTGTCATAATGATGGCGGCTACGCGAAAATCACGCAGCCGCGCATCATACGCTGCTGACACACGGAGCTGTTATGGATCTTTTGCATGCGCAAAACGCCACGTTTTTTGCGCGTGCAAAAAGCACACGCTCGTGTGAATCCGGCCTTAGGGTAGGAACACACTAGGCATGAACACTGCAGATTTTATGCAACACATTTTATTGTGGATAATCCGCAGCGTATTACAGTCGCAGCAGAGTGGATGAGGTTTAAACAAATCTCATCCACACGCTGCAAAAATAATGGACCTGCAGTTTGGCTTTTTAAGCCGCAGTATGTCAATGTATTCTGTGGAAACGCTGCTCCTCTGTTGCGGAAATGCTGCGGTTCTGCCGCAAAAATCACAAATGAGAGAAAAAAAAAGGTACTTTTTTAAATTGATAAAAAGTCTAGACTTGCCCCGGCCGTAGTCTTGGTGACGCGATCCTCTATTCTTAGCGCAGCCCCGCCTCCTGTCATGACGTTTCATCCCATGTGACTGCTGCAGCGGTCACATGGTCTACAGCGTCATCCCAGGAGGCGGGGCTACGTTCAGAAGAGAGAGACGCGTCACCTAAACTACGGCCGGGGCAAGTCTAAACTTTTTTTTCCCTGCAGGATTCCCGCAGCGGACACGCCTCACCAAACCTGCGCCACTATTTGGTGCGGTTTTGCTGGCAGAATTCCCTGCGGCTACCGGGGCGGATAAGCTGTGTAGTTTTACTCAGCATATCCGCCTAGTGTGTCCCTTATGATGTCGCTCCTGGAGCTGCTGCCGGTCTCTAAATAGGCAGTTGGTCCAGTAGAATTTGGAATTATTTTTTTTGTGGGAACCAGTTTAAAAAAAATACAAAAAGTGCCTTTTTTTTTTTTTCTCATGTGTGATTTTTGCGGCAGAACCGCAGCATTTCCGCAACAGAGGAGCAGCGATTCCACAGAATACATTGACACGCTGCGGCTTAAAAAGCCAAAAGCCACACTGCAGGTCCATTATTTTTGCAGCGTGTGGATGAGATTTGTTCTAATCTCGTCCACTCTGCTGCGACTGTGATACGCTGCGGATTATCCACAATAAAATCTGTTGCATAAAATCCGCAGTGTTCACGCCTAGTGTGTTCCTACCCTAAGGCCGGATTTACACAAGCGTGTGCTTTTTGCACGCACAAAAACGTGGCGTTTTGCTCTTGCAAAAGGTCCATAACAGCTCCGTGTGTCAGCAGCGTATGATGCGCGGCTGCGTGATTTTCGCGCAGCCGCCATCATTATGACACTCTGTTTGTATGTTTGTAGCACGTGGTGCTTTTCTGTTTTCATTCATAGTTTATACGGCTGCGGAAGTGCTGGGCGTGATTTTCACGCACCCATTGACTTCAATGGGTGCGTGATGCGCGAACAATGCACAAATATCGGACATGTCGTGAGTTTTACGCAGCGGACTCACGCTGCGTGAAAATCACGGACAGTCTGAACGGCCCCATAGAGTAACATAGGTCCGTGCGAGGCGCGTGAAAATCACACACGTTGCACGGATGTATTACACGATCGTCTGAATAAGCCCTAACAATAAGGCCAAGTTCACAGAGTTTTTGGCCCTTGATATTGACTCGGACACTGCGTCAGAATCAGCACCCAAAAACTTCCAAAACCGCCTCCCATTGATTTAATCTGAAATCAATGGGAGCCAGTCGCGGAAAAAAGAAAAAGCAGCACGTCCTTTCTTGCCGCGGTTCCGCCTCTGACCTGCCATCGAAATCAATGGGAGGCAGAAAATGCATTTTTCGCTGCGTTTTCTGTCTGCTGTCCTCAATCGCCGCAGGCAAAAAACGCGGCAAGATAGTGTGGGCAGGTCAAAATCTGCCTCAAAATTCGGTGCGCGGTTCCAGGCGGTCGCCGGTGCGCATGCGCGGGAGTTTGCGGGTGCGCGTGATCGGTCGCACGGGCAGCGGTGTTTGACGGCCCCCATGCTACCCAGGGCCGCCATCATGGGGGGTATTAGGGGTACTGATGTGAGAGGCCCGGCCAAACCTAATTGAAAGGGGGGCCCGCAGCTCATGACATTCTTTTGGTGAAAAAAACGGGCCCCATTGCAGGGGCCTGTTTTTTTTCTACCAAAGGCAAGTCGCTGCAGTTTGCCGGGCCCCCCTTTCAATTAGGTTTGGCCGGGCCTCTCACATCAGTACTCCTAATACCCCCCCCTGATGGCGGCCCTGGGTACCATGAGATAGTGCTGGACGGAGTACCGTTAACAGGCGGTGCCACGGTAGGGGGGCCCCCGAAAATTTAGCTGTAGGGGGCCCTGAAATTCCTGATGGCGGCCCTGTGAGTACACCACACCGTTTCTGGGGAAGCAGAGGGAGAGTTTATTTCAAAGAACTCTTTTAATGCTGCGCGTATAGAATCTTGATTACATCGAGACTTCAAGAGAAACGTGTTTAGTTTCCATGGGGCTCTAGGAGGCAGACTATATTTTGCCTTCAGGGTTAAGGATATGGGGGCATGATCCGACCAGGTGATAACCCCAAAGTCAGTTTTTTCAGAATTCAATAAAATCTCTCTATCGACCAAGAAAAAATCTATCCGAGAATACGCTTTATGAGGTGCCGAAAAAAAAGTGAAATCTCTTTCAGATGCGTGCTGATAACGCCATACATCGTGTAAGTATTCCCCTGATACCAAAGCTTCTATATCCCAACCCCTGCCCTTCCCTGGATTAGATCTATCTAATCTATTATGCATGACCATATTAAAATCCCCACAAATTAGTAAGCCGCCTAGTTGCATAGTTTTAGCTTTAGTAAGAATTTTAGTAATAAACGGAATTTGTTGTTTATTAGGAGCATATAGAGAAACTATAGTATACATAACTGAATCCAGTTTGCAGACCAGAATTATATATCTACCTAAAGGGTCTAACAAAGACGCAATATTCTCGAACTGTACCGAATTTTTAATTGCAATAGTAACACCTGCTTTTTTTACAGTATTGGTAGCTGAAATAACATTAGGAAATTTTGAGTGTTTAAGGAGATGAGCATCTTTAGTACGTAAGTGTGACTCTTGAATGCATACTACATCACATTTAGAATTGCTTGCTTCCTTCCATACCATAGAGCGTTTATAAGGTGAGTTTAGCCCATGTGCATTAATTGACAAAAACGTAAGACCCATTATGACTAAGTAAGGATGTCTTGTGTACAGAAGTAATCTCAATAGGGGGGAGGCCGAAAAATAAACATAAAACAAAGCAAACTACAATGTAGAAACAAAACACTTTCCAATCTAACAGATTGCATAAGTGATACAACAACATAGTATTTCCCTCTTTCAGGGAAAAATAAGAGGCAACGTCAGTAGGACCTGCCCTTCCTTAGGCAAATGTGAATACCTCCACTACCTTCTACCAAGAATACCGATGAAGAGTGAAGCTTTTATACATTTAACATCATATAATTATCTGTAGATCAGTCTCCCGGTCTTTTCCTAGATTGGCTGATTTTTTCTGACCACATTGGAGTGATCACCTCTGGACGGGAATCCTCTCGGCGGCGAGGGCTCTGTGAGGGTGAAGTGATAAACCCCCATTCTTGAAGTAATTCTTTCGCTGCATCTGGTGAAGTACATACATGTGTACTGCCATTCCTAGAAACAATGAGCTTCACCGGAAATCCCCATTTGTAGAGGATTCCTTTATCCCGTAGAATTTTGGTTAGGGGCATATATTCTCTACGCCTTAGCATAGTAGTTGCTGACAGGTCTGGATAAATTGAAATTTCTTTGAAACGTTCCGGCAGTTCTGGAGAGGTTTTCAGAGCCCTAAGAAATTCATCTTTTATGTGATAAAAATGAATCCTAGCGATGGAATCTCTCGGGAGATGAGCCGCAATATGCCTCGGTTTAGGAATACGATGAATCCTATCTATAGTCATATCCAAGGTCGTTTTTTGAGGTAATACCACAGCCATGAGATCCGTTAAATATGGAGAGAGTTGCTCCGAGGTCACCGATTGCGGAATACCCCTAATTCTCACATTATTCCAGCGTGATCTATCCTCAAGATCCAAAACTTTGTTGGATAACCTCTGAACCTCCTCCTCGAGTGTTGAATTCGCATCTATCAGCAAATTATGCGATGTAGCAAAGGTTTCGATTTTATGCTCAATATGGTCCATGCGAGAAGCTATGGTTAGAATGTCTGTCTTCAGCTCCCGCAAGATGCTTTTGAAGTCAGATTGTAAAGAGTCCCTCAAAGAATTCAATAACTTTTTAATTGTAGTTTCCGATACTGGATGTATATCAGATTCTCCTCCTATGTCGTTGTTGAATGACTCTGCTCTGGAGGAAAAAGCAGGAGACGAAGGTGGTAACGACAGTCGTCTCTGCGCACGTCCTTGCCGGGAAGGAGAGGTGGCAAAAAACTCTGTGAGTTTAGTGGGTTTGGATTTCTGGTCCTTTTTCTTTGTAGTGCCGCCCATTATGAACTATGTTAACAGGTTGAATAAAGAAATACTAAGAAATTTCCTCTCTGTGTTTTTATCCACAATTTTGGAGAACTTTATCAGAGGATAGGGCTGGGGACATGCATGATCCGCAGCTTTACAAAGTGAGGAGAAGGGAGGAGGAAAATGGCGTCTTTTCCCGCCAATATAATGCACCGCTTCGGTAAATGCTTTCTAGGTTACAGTTGAGAGGTAACCAAGAGAAGGACTGTCTATGGGCTGTCTATGAAAAGTCTGTATGAAGCTGCTAAATCCCTCCTGACTAGCACTGAGCAGCCTTGTTACATACCTCCGGAGAACGGGACAGTCAAGATGGCGAGTCCTCCTCTCTGAACTCCTCACCTCCGGTCTGAGCTGCGTCTTCAAAGCCAGCGGCTATACATAAATCTGCAATGTCCCCCGTCCACATGAAATGCCGTTCCCTTGTGACACACCAGGTGTTGAGTGTTCCGCGACTGTTATGCTACTGCCTGCAGACTCTTTAGAAAGGCCTGAGCCCGAGCAGAAGCACCTCGTGTATCACCTCTGTGACGCTGAGCCGTGTTAGAGCCGAGCCAGCCCCCGTCCACCACCGATCACACACCTTCAAGTTGACAACTAGTCAGAAGACGTCCACATGTACCGGGAGAGAGAGTAAGTATCTAAATGAGGGTTTATTTAAGCCGTTTTAAGCTTCACAGACACGGAGCTCTCGGTCACACGTCTGCCTTCATGCATGTCCAAGCCCCCTCCAGCAGGAAGCAGATTTTAGGTGGCAGCCCCCCCCCCAATCTAGGTGGGCCCCTATGCATATGCACATGTTGCACAAATGGTATGTTCACCCCTGCTTCAACCACTCTCTTAGGGTATGTGCACACGACAACGCCAAATACGTCTGAAATTACGGAGCTGTTTTCAGGAGAAAACAGCTCCTGAATTTCAAACGTTTTTACAAGTGCACGCGTTTTTCGCGGCGTCATTTTCAGACGTAATTGGAGCTGGTTTTCATTGGAGTCAAAGAAAAACGGCTCCAATTACGTCCCAAGAAGTGTCCTGCACTTCTTTGACACGGCCGAAATTTTACGCGCCGTCTTTTGACAGGGACACTTAAAATGACAGCTCGTCTGCACAGAACATCGTAAGACCCATTGCAAGCAATGGGCAGATGTTTGCCTACGTTTTGGAGCCGTCTTTTCAGGCGTAATTCGAGGCGTAAAATGCCTCCATTACGTCTGAAAAGAGGTCGTGTGCACATACCCTTATGTTTACACCAGCACTGATTTCTGCCATCCTTAAGAGGTTTACACTTGATCTTTCCTTTCGCTTTTAAGTCTAATCCCGGTATGTCTGCTTCATTCATACGGAATAAAATATCTGACTGATAATTCTTAATGGCTCCTTGCACTCCACTGGAACCGCACTCACTAGACTTACAAATGATCCTCTAATTGCTAAGCCAAATCAAACATCACAGAAGTTTCAGCAGTCTGACCTAGTTAGCTGCTCACCGGACCGGCTTCTTTTTGAAAAGGATTTTCCCGCTTTGGACAATCCCTTCTTGTTAGAAGTACACTTGTTAGAAGTTAGACCACAAGCTCATCAGAAAGTGTCCCCCTGCTGGGACCCCCAGCAATCAGCTGTTATCTGTGGAGAAACCTTGCAGTAAGTATTGAGTTTCTCTACAGCGCCACCATGGGAGAAATTAAGCATTATACAGTGCCCAATTATATCAATGGGTTGCCTGTGTAATGAAGGACAGCACAGGTCCTCCAGAGCAAAAGACGCCATTTGTAACCATTTTCCACTCTGGCCAAGAAATTAAGATCTGTTAACTCAGAATTCCCTAATAGGGTATATGAAAATGGGTTTTCTAAACTGGACAACACCTGTAAAGATGTTCTCGGTGTAAGCTAATTGAAACTACTGTAGTACTAAAGTACTGTATGGGCTCACAGTTCCACGAACATATATCATGAGCTTGTTTACAGATAACTGCACACTACTGTATAAAGAGGACAAAGGAAAGAAATGCAGAAGATATAGATAGTCAAATAAAACATTTCTGACTAAAAGTTACATTGCTGTGAGAACCATCCCGGGGTGCCGCGACATTCCGCTCATCCACTGCCCTAGAAAACAAATGCTTTTCCTTGTAGCAGACGTGTCGCACACACGTCTTCTACAAGTTCCGCCCCCAATGCTTACTTCTTCAACTATGCTTGTAGCAGACGTGACGCACGCACCTCTGATACAAGTTCCGGCCACAACTTTTTGCCAAAAGTGCCTGACAGAGAGAAGCCATTGACGCTGCAATCCTGGGAAGTGTAAGTATTCATCTGCCATTCATGTCTGTGATGGTCACTTTACTGGGAGGGGGCTGATGGTCACTTTACTTTGAGTGGGGGGCTGATGGTCATTTGACTGTGAGTGGGGGGCTGATGGTCATTTTACTGTGAGTGGGGGGCTGATGGTTATTTTACTGTGAGTGGGGGGCTGATGGTTATTTTATTGTGAGTGGGGGCTGATGGTTATTTTACTGTGAGTGGGGGGCTGATGGTCATTTTACTGTGAGTGGGGGCTGATGGTTATTTTACTGTGAGTGGGGGGCTGATTGTTATTTTACTGTGAGTGGGGGCTGATGGTAATTTTACTGTGAGTGGGGGCTGTTGGTCATTTTACTGTGAGTGGGGGGCTGATGGTCATTTTACTGTGAGTGGGGGGCTGATGGTCATTTTACTGTGAGTGGGGAGCTGATGGTCACTTGACTGTGAGTGGGGGGCTGATGGTCATTTTACTGTGAATGGCGGGCTGATGGTCATTTGACTGTGAGTGGGGGGCTGATGGTCATTTAACTGTGAGTGGCGGGCTGATGGTCATTTTACTGTGAGTGGCTGGCTGATGGTCATTAAACTGTGAGTGGGGGACTGATGGTCATTTTACTGTGAGTGGCGGGCTGATGATTATTTTACTGTGAGTGGAGGCTCATGGTCATTTTACTGTGAGTGGGGGGGCTGATGGTTATTTTACTGTGAGTGGGGGGCTGATGGTTATTTTACTGTGAGTGGGGGCTGAGGGTAATTTTACTGTGAGGAGGCTGATGGTCCTTTTACTGTGAGGGAGGGCTGATGGTCATTTTACTGTGAGTGGGGGCTGATGGTTATTTTATCGTGAGTGGGGGCTGATGGTAACTTTACTGTGAGTGGGGGCTGATGGTCATTTTACTGTGAGGGGGCTGATGGTCATTCTACTGTGAGGGGGATAATGGTCATTGTACTGTGAGTGGGGGTTGATGGTCATTGTACTGTGAATGGGGGGCTGATGGTCATTTTACTGTGAGTGGGGGCTGATGGTTATTTTATCGTGAGTGGGGGCTGATGGTCATTTTACTGTGAGTGGGGGCTGATGGTCATTTTACTGTGAGGGGGCTGATGGTCATTCTACTGTGAGGGGGATAATGGTCATTGTACTGTGAGTGGGGGTTGATGGTCATTGTACTGTGAATGGGGGGCTGATGGTCATTTTACTGTGAGTGGGGGGCTGATGGTAATTTTACTGTGAGTGGAGGCTGATGGTCATTTTACTGTGAGTGGGGGGGCTGATGGTTATTTTACTGTGAGTGGGGGGCTGATAGTTATTTTACTATGAGTGGGGGGCTGATGGTTATTTTACTGTGAGTGGGGGGCTGATGGTCATTTGACTGTGAGTGGGGGGCTGATGGTTATTTTACTGTGAGTGGGGGGCTGATGGTTATTTTACTGTGAGTGGGGGCTGATGGTAATTTTACTGTGAGTGGGGGCTGATGGTCATTTTACTGTGAGAGGGGGGCTGATGGTCATTTAACTGTGAGTGGGGGGCTGATGGTTATTTTACTGTGAGGGGGCTGATGGTCCATTTACTGTGAGTGGGGGCATGATGGTCATTTTACTGTGAGTGGGGAGCTGATGGTTATTTTATTGTGAGTGGGGGCTGATGGTCATTTTACTGTGAGTGGGGGCTGTTGGTCATTTTACTGTGAGTGGGGGGCTGATGGTCATTTTACTGTGAGTGGGGGGCTGATGGTTATTTTACTGTGAGTGGGGGGCTGATGGTTATTTTACTCTGAGTGGGGGGCTGATGGTCATTTGACTGTGAGTGGGGGGCTGATGGTCATTTTACTGTGAATGGCGGGCTGATGGTCATTTGACTGTGAGTGGGGGGCTGATGGTCATTTTACTGTGAGTGGGATAATGGTCATTGTACTGTGAGTGGGGGTTGATGGTCATTGTACTGTGAATGGGGGGCTGATGGTCATTTTACTGTGAGTGGGGGCTGATGGTTATTTTATCGTGAGTGGGGGCTGATGGTCATTTTACTGTGAGTGGGGGCTGATGGTCATTTTACTGTGAGGGGGCTGATGGTCATTCTACTGTGAGGGGGATAATGGTCATTGTACTGTGAGTGGGGGTTGATGGTCATTGTACTGTGAATGGGGGGCTGATGGTCATTTTACTGTGAGTGGGGGGCTGATGGTAATTTTACTGTGAGTGGAGGCTGATGGTCATTTTACTGTGAGTGGGGGGGCTGATGGTTATTTTACTGTGAGTGGGGGGCTGATAGTTATTTTACTATGAGTGGGGGGCTGATGGTTATTTTACTGTGAGTGGGGGGCTGATGGTCATTTGACTGTGAGTGGGGGGCTGATGGTTATTTTACTGTGAGTGGGGGGCTGATGGTTATTTTACTGTGAGTGGGGGCTGATGGTAATTTTACTGTGAGTGGGGGCTGATGGTCATTTTACTGTGAGAGGGGGGCTGATGGTCATTTAACTGTGAGTGGGGGGCTGATGGTTATTTTACTGTGAGGGGGCTGATGGTCCATTTACTGTGAGTGGGGGCATGATGGTCATTTTACTGTGAGTGGGGAGCTGATGGTTATTTTATTGTGAGTGGGGGCTGATGGTCATTTTACTGTGAGTGGGGGCTGTTGGTCATTTTACTGTGAGTGGGGGGCTGATGGTCATTTTACTGTGAGTGGGGGGCTGATGGTTATTTTACTGTGAGTGGGGGGCTGATGGTTATTTTACTCTGAGTGGGGGGCTGATGGTCATTTGACTGTGAGTGGGGGGCTGATGGTCATTTTACTGTGAATGGCGGGCTGATGGTCATTTGACTGTGAGTGGGGGGCTGATGGTCATTTTACTGTGAGTGGCGGGCTGATGGTCATTTTACTGTGAGTGGCGGGCTGATGGTCATTAAACTGTGAGTGGGGGACTGATGGTCATTTTACTGTGAGTGGCGGGCTGATGGTTATTTTACTGTGAGTGGAGGCTCATGGTCATTTTACTGTGAGTGGGGGGGCTGATGGTTATTTTACTGTGAGTGGGGGGCTGATGGTTATTTTACTGTGAGTGGGGGCTGAGGGTAATTTTACTGTGAGGGGGCTGATGGTCCTTTTACTGTGAGGGAGGGCTGATGGTCATTTTACTGTGAGTGGGGGCTGATGGTTATTTTATCGTGAGTGGGGGCTGATGGTAACTTTACTGTGAGTGAGTGGGGGCTGATGGTCATTTTACTGTGAGTGGGGGCTGATGGTCATTCTACTGTGAGGGGGATAATGGTCATTGTACTGTGAGTGGGGGTTGATGGTCATTTTACTGTGAATGGGGGGCTGATGGTCATTTTACTGTGAGTGGGGGGCTGATGGTAATTTTACTGTGAGTGGAGGCTGATGGTCATTTTACTGTGAGTGGGGGGGCTGATGGTTATTTTACTGTGAGTGGGGGGCTGATGGTTATTTTACTATGAGTGGGGGCTGACGGTAATTTTACTGTGAGTGGGGGCTGATGGTAAATTTACTGTGAGTGGGGGCTGATGGTCATTTTACTGTGAGTGGGGGGCTGATGGTTATTTTACTGTGAGTGGGGGGCTGATGGTCATTTGACTGTGAGTGGGGGGCTGATGGTCATTTGACTGTGAGTGGGGGGCTGATGGTCATTTTACTGTGAGGGGGCTGATGGTCCTTTTACTGTGAGGGGGGGCTGATGGTCACTTAACTGTGAGTGGGGAGGCTGATGGTTATTTTATCGTGAGTGGGGACTGATGGTCATTTTACTGTGAGTGGGGGCTGATAGTCATTTGACTGTGAGTGGGGGGTTGATGGTCATTTTACTGTGAATGGGGGGCTGATGGTCATTTTACTGTGAGTGGAGGCTGATGGTCATTTTACTGTGAGTGGGGGGGCTGATGGTTATTTTACTGTGAGTGGGGGCTGATGGTTATTTTACTATGAGTGGGGGCTGATGGTAATTTTACTGTGAGTGGGGGCTGATGGTAATTTTACTGTGAGTGGGGGCTGATGGTCATTTTACTGTGAGTGGGGGGCTGATGGTTATTTTACTGTGAGTGGGGGGCTGATGGTCATTTGACTGTGAGTGGAGGGCTGATGGTCATTTTACTGTGAGTGGGGGCTGATGGTCATTTTACTGTGAGTGGGGGGCTGATGGTTATTTTACTGTGAGTGGGGGGCTGATGGTCATTTGACTGTGAGTGGAGGGCTGATGGTCATTTTACTGTGAGTGGGGGCTGATGGTCATTATACTGTGAGTGGGGGGCTGATGGTTATTTTACTGTGAGTGGGGGGCTGATGGTCATTTGACTGTGAGTGGGGGGCTGATGGTCATTTTACTGTGAGGGGGCTGATGGTCCTTTTACTGTGAGGGGGGACTGATGGTCATTTAACTGTGAGTGGGGGGGCTGATGGTTATTTTACCGTGAGTGGGGACTGATGGTCATTTTACTGTGAGTGGGGGCTGATGGTCATTTTATTGTGAGTGGGGGCTGATGGTCATTTTACTGTGAATGGGGGGCTGATGGTTATTTTACTGTGAGTGGGGGGCTGATGGTCATTTTACTGTGAGTGGGGGGCTGATGGTCATTTTACTGTGAGTGGCGGGCTGATGGTTATTTTACTGTGAGTGGAGGCTGATGGTCATTTTACTGTAAGTGGCGGGCTGATGGTCATTTTACTGTGTGTGGGGGGCTGATGCTCATTTTACTGTGAGGGGGATAATGGTCATTGTACTGTGAGTGGGGGGCTGATTGTCATTTTACTGTGAGTGAGGGGCTGATGGTCATTTTACTGTGAGGGGGATAATGGTCATTGTACTGTGAGTGGGGGGCTGATGGTCATTTTACTGTGAGTGACGGGCTGATGGTCAATGTACCGTCAGTGGGGGCTGATGGTCATTTTACTGAGTAGAGGGCTGATGGTCATTTTACTGTGAGTGGGGGGCTGATGGTCATTTTACTGTGAGTAGGGGGCTGATGGTCATATTACTGTGAGGGGGATAATGGTCATTGTACTGTGAGTGGGGGGCTGATGCTAATTTTACTGAGTAGAGGGCTGATGGTCATTTTACTGTGAGTGGGGGGCTGATGGTCATATTATTCTGAGGGGGATAATGGTCATTGTACTGTGAGTGGGGGGCTGATGGTCATTTTACTGTGAATGGGGGGCTGATGGTCATTTTACTGTGAGTGGGGGGCTGATGGTCATTTTACTGTGAGTGGGGGATTGATGGTTATTTTACTGTGAGTGGGGGCTGATGGTAATTTTACTGTGAGGGGGCTGATGGTAATTGTACTGTGAGTGGGGGGCTGATGGTCATTTTACTGTGAATGGGGGGCTGATGCAGAGGCGTAGCCAGGTTCTCCAGCACCCGGGGCAAAGATTCAGTTTGGCGCCCCCCCCCAACCTCTTTCCCGACATCTCCTCCCCCCTCGCCGTGTTTGTTTTCTCTACCAATCGACGTGTCATTTATTTTTATGTAACGCGAGCATAAAAACATTTGTACATTTTACAAGCAATATGGTTCTATACACAACACCAGAACCAAGCTCAATACATATATACAGCCCCAGAAGCAAGCTCACTACATATATACTACACCAGCACAAATACAGCTCAATTTAGTGCAACCCCTGCCGTATAGGTGTGTACGGCGTAAAACTACAGCTCCCAGCATGGCCCGAACAATGATAAGGATATGCTGGGAGATGCCGTTTCACAAAAAATAAATCCTATCATAATCATATCACCCATCATCACGCTGCAGATCATACAGTGACTAGAGTGCTGATTAGAGGCAGAATAAACATTTACATTAAGTGACTCACCGATGACGTCTCAGATTCTAGTTATTTTTCTCCATCCGGTCCAGACCTCTATGGTGGCTTCTCCCGGTCACAGACCATTTCTGCAGTTTGCCGCTCACATGTCTTCAGCTTCTCACTTTTCCAACATTTCTGCACCTATAAATAAATATAAAGTTATCATTATACCACACACTACGCCCCTAAATATAATAGCGCCATACACTGCACCTCTAATTATAATAGCACCATACACCGTGTCCTACACACACACACTGTGCCCCCTGTAGATAGTGCCTGCCATAGAGTCCCCTGTAGATAGTGTCTGCCATATAGCCCACCCCTGTATATAGTGCTCCACTAGATAGTCCACCCCTGTATATAGTGCTCCACAGATAGCCCACCCCTGTATATACTATATACAAGGGTGGGCTATCTGTGGAGCACTACATACAGGGGTGGACTATATGTACAAGGGGGCTATATACAGGGGTGGGCTTTCTGTGGAGCACTATAGGGGGAGCTATTTGTAGGATACTATATACAGGGGTGGGCTATATCTACAGGGGGACTATATCTACAGGGGTGGGCTATCTACAGGGGTGGGCTATCTACAGGGGTGGGCTATCTACAGGGGTGGGCTATCTACAGGGGGACCATATCTACAGGGGTGGGCTATATCTACAGGGGTGGGCTATATCTACAGGGGTGGGCTATATCTACAGGGCTGGGCTATATCTACAGGGCTGGGCTATATCTACAGGGCTGGGCTATATCTACAGGGCTGGGCTATATACAGGGGTGGGTTATATCTACAGGGCTGGGCTATATCTACAGGGCTGGGCTATATCTACAGGGGTGGGCTATATCTACAGGGGTGGGCTATATCTACAGGGGTGGGCTATATCTACAGGGGTGGGCTATATCTACAGGGGTGGGCTATATCTACAGGGTGCTATATACTATATAGCCCCCCCTGTAGCTATAGCCCACCCCTGTATATGGTGCAACATAGATAGCCCACCCCAGTATATAGTCCCCCTGTAGATATAGTCCCCCTGTATATAGCCCATCCCCTGTACATATAGTCCACCTGTATATAGCCCACCCCCTGTAGATATGGACCCCCTGTAGATAGCCCACCCCAGTATATAGCCCCCTGTAGATATAGTCCCCCTGTATATAGCCCACCCCTGTAGATATAGTCCACCTGTATATAGCCCACCCCCTGTATATAGCCCACCCCCTGTAGATATAGCCCCCACTGTAGATATAGTCCCCCTGTATATAGCCCACCCCCTGTAGATATAGTCCACCTGTATATAGCCCACCCCCTGTAGATATAGTCCACCTGTATATAGCCCACCCCCTGTAGATATAGCCCCCCTGTAGATATAGTCCCCCTATATATAGCCCACCCCCTGTAGATATAGTCCCCCTGAATATAGCCCACCCCATGTTGTTATAGTCCACCTGCATATAGCCCACCCCCTGTAGATATAGTCTACCTGTATATAGCCCACCCCTTGTAGATATAGCCCCCCTGAAGATATAGTCCCCCTGTATATAGCCCACCCACTATAGATATAGTCCCTCTGAATATAGCCCACCCCCTGTAGATATAGTCCACCTGTATATAGCCCACCCCCTGTAGATATAGTCCACCTGTATATAGCCCACCCCCTGTAGATATAGCCCCCCTATAGATATAGTCCCCCTGTATATAGCCCACCCCCTGTAGATATAGTCCCCCTGTATATAGCCCACCCCCTGTAGATATAGTCCCCCTGTAGATATAGCCCCCCGTGTAGATATAGTCCGTTCCCCCACAGAAACAGCCACACACTTCTATTACAATTTAAAAAAATAATAATTCAAACTCAACTTATTCCCGCTCCCACGCCGTCCGGCAGCCATGGAGACCTGCTCTCTTCTGCGCAGGTCTCCAGGGGGTTGAACACAGCGTCTATGAAAGGCGCTGATTGGCTGGGCAGGATGACTTTCCCTGCCAGTCAGTCAGCGCCTTTCATCGACGGAAGCGTCACTGGTACAAAAGGTACCAGTCGCTTCATTCGTGGAGAGGCGCTGAATGGCCGGGCACGGAACGTGCCCGGTCATTCATTGCTTCTAATTGTACCTGTGTCCTTGCGACACAGGTACAATTATAGTGCAGGAGGAGGTGGCGCTGGCGCCCCCCTCTGGGCTGCGCCCGGGGCACGTGCCCCGTCTGCCCCCCCCCCCAGCTACGCCCCTGGGCTGATGGTTATTTTACTGTGAGTGGGGGGCTGATGGTCATTTGACTGTGAGTGGGGGGCTGATGGTCATTTTACTGTGAGTGGGGGCTGATGGTCATTTTACTGTGAGTGGGGGGCTGATGGTCATTTTACTGTGAGTGGCGGGCTGATGGTTATTTTACTGTGAGTGGCGGGCTGATGGTCATTTTACTGTGAGTGGAAAGACTGATGTTTATTTTACTGTGAGTGGGGGCTGATGGTTATTTTACTGTCAGTGGGGGCTGATGGTCATTTTACTGTGAATGGGGGGCTGATGGTCATTTTACTGTGAGGGGGATAATGGTCATTGTACTGTGAGTGGGGGCTGATTGTCATTTTACTGTGAGTGGGGGGCTGATGCTCATTTTACTGTGAGGGGGATAATGGTCATTGTACTGTGAGTGGGGGCTGATTGTCATTTTATTGTGAGTGAGGGGCTGATGGTCATTTTACTGTGAGGGGGATAATGGTCATTGTACTGTGAGTGGGGGGCTGATGGTCATTTTACTGTGAGTGACGGGCTGATGGTTAATGTACTGTGAGTGGGGGCTGATGGTCATTTTACTGAGTAGAGGGCTGATGGTCATTTTACTGTGAGTGGAGGGCTGATGGTCATTTTACTGTGAGTAGGGGGCTGATGGTCATATTACTGTGAGGGGGATAATGGTCATTGTACTGTGAGTGGGGGGTTGATGCTAATTTTACTGAGTAGAGGGCTGATGGTCATTTTACTGTGAGTGGGGGGCTGATGGTCATATTACTCTGAGGGGGATAATGGTCATTGTACTGTGAGTGGGGGGCTGATGGTCATTTTACTGTGAGTGGGGGGCTGATGGTCATTTTACTGTGAGTGGGGGATTGATGGTTATTTTACTGTGAGTGGGGGCTGATGGTAATTTTACTGTGAGGGGGCTGATGGTCATTGTACTGTGAGTGGGGGCTGATGGTCATTTTACTGTGAATGGGGGGCTGATGCAGAGGCGTAGCCAGGTTCTCCAGCACCCGGGGCAAAGATTCAGTTTGGCGCCCCCCCCCCGCCCACCAACCTCTTTCCCGACATCTCCTTCCCCCTCGCCGTGTTTGTTTTCTCTACCAATCGACGTGTCATTTCTTTTTATGTAACGCGAGCATAAAAACATTTGTACATTTTACAAGCAATATGGTTCTATACACAACACCAGAACCAAGCTCAATACATATATACAGCCCCAGAAGCAAGCTCACTACATATATACTACACCAGCACAAATACAGCTCAATTTAGTGCAACCCCTGCCGTATAGGTGTGTACGGCGTAAAACTACAGCTCCCAGCATGGCCCGAACAATGATAAGGATATGCTGGGAGATGCCGTTTCACAAAAAATAAATCCTATCATAATCATATCACCCATCATCTCGCTGCAGATCATACAGTGACTAGAGTGCTGATTAGAGGCAGAATAAACATTTACATTAAGTGACTCACCGATGACGTCTCAGATTCTAGTTATTTTTCTCCATCCGGTCCAGACCTCTATGGTGGCTTCTCCCGGTCACAGACCATTTCTGCAGTTTGCCTGCTCACATGTCTTCAGCTTCTCACTTTTCCAACATTTCTGCACCTATAAATAAATATAAAGTTATCATTATACCACACACTACGCCCCTAAATATAATAGCGCCATACACTGCACCTCTAATTATAATAGCACCATACACCGTGTCCTACACACACACTGTGCCCTCTGTAGATAGTGCCTGCCATAGAGTCCCCTGTAGATAGTGTCTGCCATATAGCCCACCCCTGTATATAGTGCTCCACTAGATAGTCCACCCCTGTATATAGTGCTACACAGATAGCCCACCCCTGTATATACTATATACAAGGGTGGGCTATCTGTGGAGCACTACATACAGGGGTGGACTATATGTACAAGGGGGCTATATACAGGGGTGGGCTTTCTGTGGAGCACTATAGGGGGAGCTATTTGTGGGATACTATATACAGGGGTGGGCTATATATACAGGGGGACTATATCTACAGGGGTGGGCTATCTACAGGGGTGGGCTATCTACAGGGGTGGGCTATCTACAGGGGGACCATATCTACAGGGGTGGGCTATATCTACAGGGGTGGGCTATATCTACAGGGGTGGGCTATATCTACAGGGCTGGGCTATATCTACAGGGCTGGGCTATATCTACAGGGCTGGGCTATATCTACAGGGCTGGGCTATATACAGGGGTGGGTTATATCTACAGGGCTGGGCTATATCTACAGGGCTGGGCTATATCTACAGGGGTGGGCTATATCTACAGGGGTGGGCTATATCTACAGGGGTGGGCTATATCTACAGGGTGCTATATACTATATAGCCCCCCCTGTAGCTATAGCCCACCCCTGTATATGGTGCAACATAGATAGCCCACCCCAGTATATAGCCCCCCTGTAGATATAGTCCCCCTGTATATAGCCCACCCCCTGTAGATATAGTCCACCTGTATATAGCCCACCCCCTGTAGATATGGTCCCCCTGTAGATAGCCCACCCTAGTATATAGCCTCCTGTAGATATAGTCCCCCTGTATATAGCCCACCCCTGTAGATATAGTCCACCTGTATATAGCCCACCCCCTGTATATAGCCCACCCCCTGTAGATATAGCCCCCCTGTAGATATAGTCCCCCTGTATATAGCCCACCCCCTGTAGATATAGTCCATCTGTATATAGGTCACCCCTGTAGATATAGTCCACCTGTATATAGCCCACCCCCTGTAGATATAGCCCCCCTGTAGATATAGTCCCCCTATATATAGCCCACCCCCTGTAGATATAGTCCCCCTGAATATAGCCCACCCCCTGTAGATATAGTCCACCTGTATATAGCCCACCCCCTGTAGATATAGTCCACCTGTATATAGCCCACCCCTTGTAGATATAGCCCCCCTGTAGATATAGTCCCCCTGTATATAGCCCACCCCCTGTAGATATAGTCCACCTGTATATAGCCCACCCCCTGTAGATATGGTCCCCCTGTAGATAGCCCACCCCAGTATATAGCCCCCTGTAGATATAGTCCCCCTGTATATAGCCCACCCCTGTAGATATAGTCCCCCTGTATATAGCCCACCCCCTGTAGATATAGTCCACCTGTATATAGCCCACCCCCTGTAGATATGGTCCCCCTGTAGATAGCCCACCCTAGTATATAGCCTCCTGTAGATATAGTCCCCCTGTATATAGCCCACCCCTGTAGATATAGTCCACCTGTATATAGCCCACCCCCTGTATATAGCCCACCCCCTGTAGATATAGCCCCCCTGTAGATATAGTCCCCCTGTATATAGCCCACCCCCTGTAGATATAGTCCATCTGTATATAGGTCACCCCTGTAGATATAGTCCACCTGTATATAGCCCACCCCCTGTAGATATAGCCCCCCTGTAGATATAGTCCCCCTATATATAGCCCACCCCCTGTAGATATAGTCCCCCTGAATATAGCCCACCCCCTGTAGATATAGTCCACCTGTATATAGCCCACCCCCTGTAGATATAGTCCACCTGTATATAGCCCACCCCTTGTAGATATAGCCCCCCGGTAGATATAGTCCCCCTGTATATAGCCCACCCCCTGTAGATATAGTCCACCTGTATATAGCCCACCCCCTGTAGATATGGTCCCCCTGTAGATAGCCCACCCCAGTATATAGCCCCCTGTAGATATAGTCCCCCTGTATATAGCCCACCCCTGTAGATATAGTCCACCTGTTTATAGCCCACCCCCTGTATATAGCCCACCCCCTGTAGATATAGACCCCCTGTAGATATAGTCCCCCTGTATATAGCCCACCCCCTGTAGATATAGTATACCTGTATATAGCCCACCCCCTGTAGATATAGTCCACCTGTATATAGCCCACCCCCTGTAGATATAGCCCCCCTGTAGATATAGTCCCCCTATATATAGCCTACCCCCTGTAGATATAGTCCCCCTGAATATAGCCCACCCCCTGTAGATATAGTCCACCTGTATATAGCCCACCCCCTGTAGATATAGTCCACCTGTATATAGCCCACCCCTTGTAGATATAGCCCCCCTGTAGATATAGTCCCCCTGTATATAGCCCACCCACTGTAGATATAGTCCCTCTGAATATAGCCCACCCCCTGTAGATATAGTCCACCTGTATATAGCCCACCCCCTGTAGATATAGTCCACCTGTATATAGCCCACCCCCTGTAGATATAGCCCCCCTGTAGATATAGTCCCCCTATATATAGCCCACCCCCTGTAGATATAGTCCCCCTGAATATAGCCCACCCCCTGTAGATATAGTCCACCTGTATATAGCCCACCCCCTGTAGATATAGTCCACCTGTATATAGCCCACCCCTTGTAGATATAGCCCCCCTGTAGATATAGTCCACCTGTATATAGCCCACCCCCTGTAGATATAGCCCCCCTGTAGATATAGTCCCCCTATATATAGCCTACCCCCTGTAGATATAGTCCCCCTGAATATAGCCCACCCCCTGTAGATATAGTCCACCTGTATATAGCCCACCCCCTGTAGATATAGTCCACCTGTATATAGCCCACCCCTTGTAGATATAGCCCCCCTGTAGATATAGTCCCCCTGTATATAGCCCACCCACTGTAGATATAGTCCCTCTGAATATAGCCCACCCCCTGTAGATATAGTCCACCTGTATATAGCCCACCCCCCGTAGATATAGTCCCCCTGTATATAGCCCACCCCCTGTAGATATAGTCCCCCTGTAGATATAGCCCCCCCTGTAGATATAGTCCGTCCCCCCACAGATACAGCCACACACTTCTATTACAATTAAAAAAAATAAAAATAAATTCAAACTCACCTTATTCCCGCTCCCACGCCGTCCGGCAGCCATGGAGACCTGCTCTCTTCTGCGCAGGTCTCCAGGGGATTGAACACAGCGTCTATGAAAGGCGCTGATTGGCTGGGCAGGATGACTTTCCCTGCCAGTCAGTCAGCGCCTTTCATCGACGGAAGCATCACTGGTACAAAAGGTACCAGTCGCTTCATTCGTGGAGAGGCGCTGAATGGCCAGGCACGGAACGTGCCCGGTCATTCATTGCTTCTAATTGTACCTGTGTCCTTGCGACACAGGTACAATTATAGTGCAGGGGGAGGTGGCGCTGGCGCCCCCCTCTGAGCTGCGCCCGGGGCACGTGCCCCGTCTGCCCCCCCCCCCCAGCTACGCCCCTGGGCTGATGGTTATTTTACTGTGAGTGGGGGGCTGATGGTCATTTGACTGTGAGTGGGGGGCTGATGGTCATTTTACTGTGAGTGGCGCGCTGATGGTCATTTTACTGTGAGTGGGGGGCTGATGGTCATTTTACTGTGAGTGGCGGGCTGATGGTTATTTTACTGTGAGTGGCGGGCTGATGGTCATTTTACTGTGAGTGGAAGGACTGATGTTTATTTTACTGTGAGTGGGGGCTGATGGTTATTTTACTGTGAGTGGGGGCTGATTGTCATTTTACTGTGAGTGGGGGGCTGATGGTCATTTTACTGTGAGGGGGATAATGGTCATTGTACTGTGAGTGGGGGGCTGATGGTCATTATACTGTGAATGGGGGACTGATGGTCATTTTACTGTGAGTGGGGGGCTGCGCCCGGGGCACGTGCCCCGTCTGCCCCCCCCCCCCTAGCTACGCCCCTGGGCTGATGATTATTTTACTGTGAGTGGGGGGCTGATGGTCATTTGACTGTGAGTGGGGGGTTGATGGTCATTTTACTGTGAGTGGCGGGCTGATGGTCATTTTACTGTGAGTGGGGGGCTGATGGTCATTTTACTGTGAGTGGGGGGCTGATGGTAATTTTACTGTGAGTGGGGGGACTGATGGTCATTTTACTGTGAGTGGGGGCTGATGGTCATTTTACTGTGAATTGGGGCTTGCTTTTAGACGTTTTTGGGGGTTTTTTTGTAAACAATTTTTGGTAGGGGTGCCCTGAGGAAATTTCATTATCCAGGAATGCCTTGAGCCTGGATAATGTCATATCATTCATATGTTGGGGGATCATATGCTAATGCAGTATTTTTCGAAGGTGGGGTTCCTTATGGAAGCCTAAAGTTCTTTACATTTTTTTGTGCATAGCTGAATTTTTAATCTACTATCAAATTTGTAATTTGACTATATGATCCATTTTCAATATTTATGATATGAATGATATTAACCCCTTAGTGTCTAAGCCTGTTTTGGCCTTCAGGACCAGCCCCATTTTTGCAAATCTGACATGTGTCACTTTATGTGGTAATAACTCCAGAATGCTTTTACCTATCCAAGCGATTCTGGGATTGTTTTCTCGTGACATGTTGTACTTTATGATACTGAAAAAATTTTGTCATTAAATTCAATATTTATTTGTAAGAAACGCCAAGATTTAGGGAAAATTAGCAAAAATTAGCATTTTTCTAAATTTTAATGTATTTACTTGTAAAACAGATAGTAATACCACACAAAATACATACTAGTTTATATTTCCCATATGTCTACTTTATGTTTGCGTCATTTTTTGAACATTCTTTTATTTTTCTAGAACTTTAGCAGCAATTTCTCATATTTTCAAGAAAATTTCAAAAGGCTATTTTTTCAGGGACCAGTTCAGTTCTGAAATGGCTTTGAGGGCCTTATATATTAGAAAGTCACCATAAATCACCCCATTTTGAAAACTGCACCCATGAAAGTATTCAAAACAGCATTCACAAAGTATTTTAGCCCTTTAGGCGTTTCACAGGAATTAAAGCAAAGTAGAGGTGAAATTTACAAATTTCATTTTTTTTCTTCAAAAATTCATTTGTAATAAATTTTTTCTGTACCACAGAAGGTTTTACCCAAGAAATGCAACTCAATATTTATTGCCCAGATTCTGCAGTTTTTAGAAATACCCCACATGTGGCCCTAGCGCGGTCATGGACTGAAACACAGGCCTCAGAAGCAAAGGAGCACCTAGTGGATTTTGGGCCTCTATTTTATTAGAATATATTTTAGGTACCATGTCAGGTGTGAGGAGGCCTTGTGCTGCCAAAACAGTGGAAACACCCCAAAAGTGACCCCATTTTGGAAACTATACCCCTCAAGGAATTTATCTATGGGTATAGTTAGCATTTTGAACCCACAGTTTTTTTTGCTAAATTTATTTGAATTAGTATGTGAAGGTGAAAATCTACTTTTTTTGTGAAAAAATTAGGAAATTTTCAATTTTTACAAGGAATAAAGTAGAAAAAACACCCCAACATATGTAAAGCAATGTCTTCCGATTATAGCAATACCCCATATGTGGTAATAAATTGCTGTTTGGACCCACAGCAGGCCTCAGAAGAGAAGGAGCACCATTTGGATTTTGGATTTCTGATTTTGCTGGAATAGTTTTCAGTGCCGTGTCGCGTTTGCAATGCACTGGAGGGAAGAAAACCGTGGAAACCCCCCAATAGTGACCCCATTTTGGAAACTATACCCCTCAAGGAATTTATCTATGGGTATAGTTAGCATTTTGAACCCACAGTTTTTTTGCTAAATTTATTTGAATTAGTATGTGAAGATGAAAATCTACTTTTTTTCTGAAAAAAGGTAGCCATTTTTAATTTTTACAAGGAATAAAGGAGAAAAAGCGGCCCAACATTTGTAAAACAATTTCTCCTGATTACGTAAATACCCCATATGTGGTAATAAACTACTGTTTAGACCCACACCGGGGCTTAGAAGGGAAGGAGCGCTATTTGGCTTTTGGAGCTGAAATTTAGCTGGAATGTTTTTGGGTGTCATGTCGAATTTGCAAAGCCCCTGAGAGACCGAAACAGTGGAAGCCCCCCAAAAGGAACCCCATTTGGGAAACTACACCACTTAAGGAATCTATCTAGGGGTATAGTGAGCATTTAGGCCCCACACGTCTTTTGCAGAATTTATTAGAATTAGGCCGTGAAAATTAATATCAACATTATTTCCACTAAAATGTTGAATTTTTTCAATTTCACAAAGGATAAACGAGAAAATGAACCCCAATGTTTGTAAAGCAATTTCTCCCGAGTACGGCAATACCCCACATGTGGTCATAAATGTTTTTTCATTAGAAAGTAATTAACCCTTTACGAACTGATTCATGTTTTGCTTTTTAGTTTTTCCTCCCCGCTTTCCAAGAGCCACTACTTTTTTATTTTTCTGTCAATAGAGCGGTGTGGGGGCTTATTTTTTGCGGGACGAGCTGTCGTTTTTATTGGTACCATTTTTTGGTACGATGCCATATCGGTGGACATAAACGGCTGTTTGGGCACGCTGTAGGGCTCAGAAGGGAGGGACGCCATTTGGCTTTTGGAGCGCATATTTTGCTTGGTAGTAGCTCTGGCGTTTTGCTGGTATTTCAGTTTATAATGTTGGGGCACATGTAGGCTGGGCAAAGTACATCAGGGGCATAATAAGAGGGTATAATAATGGTTGTAAATAAATAATAACCCACAGATATGTGGCCAGTGTTGCACTGATAAATGGTGCCCGATCTTATCCACTTTTGGAACACTCTGTACATTTTGCATCGCCATAATCTGGGAGCCGGAACTTTTTTTATTTTTTCACCACCGGAGCCGTGTGAGGGCTTATTTGTTGCGGGACAATCTGTAATTTTCATTGGTACCATTTTGGGGTACATGCGATTTTGTTGATCACTTTTTATTCAATTTTTCGGCAAGCCAGGTGACCAAAAACCATCAATTCTGACAATGATTTTTATTTATTTTTGACGGCGTTTACCCTGGGCTATAAATGACTATTATACTTTATTCTGCGGGTCGGTACGATTACGGCGATACCATATGTATATAGGGTTTTTTATGTTTTGCAGCGTTTGAGCAATAAAATAACTTATTTAGAAAATAAATGTATTTTCTGTGTCACCATATTCTGAGAGCCATAACTTTTTTATTTTTCAGTCAAAAAAGCTGTGTAATGGCTTGTTTTTTGCGGGACGGGTTGTAGTTTGTATGGGTACTATTTTGGCGTACATGCGACTTTTTGATCACTTTTTATTACATATTTTGTGAGGGGTGGTGACCAAAAAATAGTGATTCTGGCATTGTTTTTCGTTTTTTTTTTTTGCGTGGTTCACTGTGCGGGAAAAATAATATTATAGTTTTATAGTTGGGGTCGTTACGAACGCGGTGATACCAAATATGTGTACTTTTTTTTTACGTGTTCATTTTTTTTCCTATAATGAAAGACTTATTATAGGAAAAAAAGCAGTTCTTGTTTATATCACTTATAACTTTTATTTTTACACTTTTTTTAAAACATTTTTATTCTTTTTTTTACTTTTTTCACTTGTCCCACTAGGGGACACTTAGACTTGCAGCTCTGATCGCTGCTGGAATACATTACACTACACACGTAGTGTAATGCATTTCAACTGTCATTGTGACGTGACAGTCACACTGACAGGAAGCCTACGACGACCACCCTTAGGGTGGTCCTCATAGGCTTCTGTACATGGCAACCCGGAAGCCATTGTCTGGCGTCCGGTTTCCATGGGTACCATCGCCAGCCCCCGTGATTTCACATGGGGGCTGCCGATCGGCGCTAAAGACCTTAATTGTGGCATTCAAAATCGAGCGCCGCAATTAAGGGGTTAACTGCCGATATCAGTGGCGACAGGCCGCTGATCGGCAACGGGGAGAGCAGGGCTGACACCCTGCACAGTTAACCGCCGCTGCGGTGTAGCGCCGCGCGGCGGTTAACTGTCAAAGCACTGCCGTAACTGTACGTCAAGGTGCGCGAACTTACTGCTCACCATGACGTACAGTTACGTCATGGTGCGTTAAGGGGTTAATAGTGTGCAAGCTATTAAAGGTTTTATACTCTACTGTCCCGTTCTTTTTGTATGAATCTCATAAACTTAGGGACCCTATTGATCACTACATATAAATATACTAGTCCTTCTCAATGAATTAGAATATCATCAAAAAGTCAATTTATTTCAGTAATTTAATTAAAAAAATGAAGCTCATATATTATATAGATTCATTACACACAGAGTGATCTATTTCCAGCATTTTTTTCTTTTAACCCCTTCCCGCCGCAGCCGTTTTTCAGATTTTCATTTTCGTTTTTTCCTCCCCACCTTTCAAAAGCCATAACGTCTGTATTTTTCCGTCTATATAGTACTGTGAGGGCTTGATTTTTGCGGGACGAGTTGTAGTTCTTTTGTAGCACCATTTATTGTGCCATATAATGTACTAGGAAACGGGAAAAAAATTATTTGTGGGGTAGAAAATAAAAAAAACAGCGATTCCTCCATTTTTTTGTGCTTTGTTTTTACGGAATTCACTGTGCAATTAAAACATGTTACCTTTATTCTGTGGGTCAATATGATTACGGCGATACCAAATATATATAGTTTTTTTTTCTATATTTTACTACTTTTACAAGTAAAAACCTAAGTGTAAAAAATAAAATGTATCTTGTGTCGCCAAATTCCGAGAGCCATAACTTTTTTATTTTTCCGTCGATTAAGTGCTATGAGGGCTTATTTTTTGCGGGATAAGCTGTCGTTTTTCATTATACTATTTTGGTGTATATGCGACGTTTTGATCACTGTTTATTTCATTTTTTGTGGGAGATTAGGTGACCAAAAAAAAGAGATTCTGGCGTTTACAATTTCTTTTTTTTTTTACGGCATTCACCGTGCGGGTTAAATAATGATATATTGTAATAGTTAAGACTTTTACGAATGTGGCGATACCAATTATGTTTATTTATTTATTTTTTTACTATGCTCTAGGGGGAAAATGGGAAAAGGAAGGTTTTTTTAACTTTAATTTTTTATTTTTTTTCTACATAAAGAAAAAAATAATGTAACTAATTTTTACTTTTTATAATGTATTGCAGTATATCGTGATTCTGAGAGGCATCTATTAAGCCCTGCCGGAGGCAGGGCTTAATAGATGCACAAAGACGGCGGACCTGGGGGAATTCATTTAACGAGTTAAAAGATGCCGCTCGTTACTCTGAAGTGTCGGCTATAACAAACAGCCGACACCGGTATCGTATGGAGCGGGTTCACTCTGTGAGCCCGGTCCATACTTCCCCTACCTGACTTTGGCGTATGGATACATCAAATGTCGGGAAGGGGTTAATTAAATGACTGAAATAAATTAACTTTTTGATGATATTCTAATTCATTGAGAAGGACTAGTATATATATATATATATATATATATATATATATATATATATATATATATATATATATATATATATATATATATATATATATATTCTCTTAGCCTAAGAAATTGATCACATTTGGCTTTATTTGGAAAACATGTCGTGTTATGTTACTTATTGCCTATTATTGATCCAATGTGTAAAGTGAGGACATTTGTATCAGTTATCAGGCTATGTAGATGAGATTTGAGAATGTTTGAGTATATAAAGGCTGACCAGAGCAGCTATGTGAAGTTACTTTATAGGATAGGAATTATAAGTGGTAGCAGTGTATACATGGCCCTTTAATTCGCTAGTGCTTCCTTTAATAGAAGTAGAATTTGCCTACATCGTGACATTCTGATGCTGCTGTAGGTCAAAGCTGCAACATGATCCCAGATGCAATAAAAGCCTGGGATGAGGCTGTACAATGTGCAGCAGTGAGAACAAAGCAGTGGCATCGGCTTGTTGTATGAGCCAGATACAGGGCTGGAGGTGACTGTGGTGGGGGTGTTGGCTTCCTATGACAAGTACAGAGGCGAGGTACACAAGGAGGGGCGCTGAATGCAGTGCCAGCCGCTTAGTCCCGTTTTGGGCATCACTATGCGGCTCTGACACTTGGCAGTATGGGCAGGAACCAGGGAGCCTGGAGGCGGCAGGTGGTTAGAGCCCGAGTCAAGGCTCCTGCAGTGGCCATCTCCCAACCTCTGCCAGTATGGATGAGGCTGTATTTCTACGGCATGCACGGCCTGACCCTGGATGTGCTGAGCTCCTGCATACGGCGCTTCTCTCACAGCCAGGACTACAAGCTGCTGGGCTTCTCCTCCCCGTACCGCTGCCTGCTGCATGCCCTCGCCCACCTCGCCCTGGAGAAGATCTACCTGCAGAGGAAGAGCTTCCCAGACAACGCTGTAGCGTTCCACTTTGTCTTCTACCCCTCGGTGTTCGTGGGCCTGCAGATCCTGCTCCGGAAAACGCTGCTGCAATGCTGCCCCCCAGAACGGGCACTGAGTGCGGCAGAGCTGGGGCTGCAGTATGCCCTGGCAATCTACTACTCACAAGTGTTCCTCCGGAGCTTCTTGAGGCTGCAGTACCAGCGCTGGGAGGGGCAGGGAGCAGTGTGGGCTAATGCTGGGCACCGGCTGCCGCTTCTCCTGCGCTTCGTATTCTATGGAATGCACGGCTTCATGGACGAAGTCTTCTTCACGTCCGCCTTCAACCTGCTGGAGAAGCCGGGGAGCCCTGTGAGCGGGCACACGTCCCTGTGGTCCTTCTTCATGTACGGGAGCTGCAGTCTGGTGGTGGAGAAGCTCTTCTTCTACCTGAGCTATGGCCGAGGATGGGGGGCTTGGAGGAGAATCCCTGTCTACATCCTCTTCGTCTACACCTGGGAGTTTTCCTGGGGTTTAGGACTCCGCACATGTAATGCTTGTTCCTGGGATTATTCTCATTACCCTCTGAACTTCATGGGACTGGTGACCCTCATGTACTTACCAGGGTGGATATTTCTTAGCTTTTACCAAGATCTGCTGTCCAAGGTGCTGCTACGAATACGTTATGTATAAGAATAAAGCCTACTGAGAAATGGATCTTGTGCAATGTGCAGCCTGGAGCTTTCCAGCAGACAGTGGGGAACATCAAGTTACTGCTCCTCTATACAAAACTGCTCAAAGAAAGTGGCATTGACTTACAAGGAGTCATAGGATGAGGATACTAAACCTACAGTATGAGGATACTAAACCTACAGGATGAGGATATTAAACCTACAGGATGAGGATACTAAACCTAACAAAATGAGTATACTAAACCTACAGGATGAGGATATTAAACCTACAGGATGAGGATATTAAACCTACAGGATGAGGATACTAAACCTACAGGATGAGGATACTAAACCTACAGGATGAGGATATTAAACCTACAGGATGAGTATACTAAACCTACAGTATGAGGATACTAAACCTACAGGATGAGGATATTAAACCTACAGGATGAGGATATTAAACCGACAGGATGAGGATACTAAACCTACAGGATGAGGATATTAAACCTACAGGATGAGGATATTAAACCTAACAAAATGAGGATACTAAACCTACAGGTTGAGGATACTAAACCTACAGTATGAGGATACTAAACCTACAGTATGAGGATACTAAACCTACAGTATGAGGATACTAAACCTACAGGATGAGGATATTAAACCTACAGGATGAGGATATTAAACCTACAGGATGAGGATATTAAACCTACAGGATGAGGATATTAAACCTACAGGATGGGGATACTAAACCTACAGGATGAGGATATTAAACCTACAGGATGAGGATACTAAACCTACAGGATGAGGATATTAAACCTACAGGATGAGGATATTAAACCTAACAAAATGAGTATACTAAACCTACAGGATGAGGATACTAAACCTACAGGATGAGGATACTAAACCTACAGGATGAGTATACTAAACTACAGTATGACGATACTAAACCTACGGGATGAGGATACTAAACCTACGGTATGAGGATACTAAACCTACAGTATCAGGATACTAAATCTAACAGTATGATGATACTAAATCTACAGTATGAGGATATTAAACCTACAGTATGAGGATATTAAACCTACAGTATGAGGATACTAAACCTACAGTATGAGGATACTAAACCTACAGTATGAGGATACTAAACCTAACAGTATGAGGATACTAAACCTACAGTATCAGGATACTAAATCTAACAGTATGAGGATACTAAACCTACAATATGAGGATATTAAATCTACAGTATGAGGATATTAAACCTACAGTATGAGGATACTAAACCTACAGGATGAGGATACTAAACCTACAGGATGAGGATACTAAACCTACAGGATGAGGATACTAAACCTACAGGATGAGGATACTAAACCTACAGGATGAGGATACTAAACCTACAGGATGAGGATACTAAACCTAACAGTATAGGGATACTAAACCTAACAGTATAAGGATACTAAACATAAAGGATGAGGATACTAAAACTACAGTATGAGGATACTAAACCTACAGTATGAGGATATTAAACCTACGGTATGAGGATACTAAACCTACAGTATGAGGATACTAAACTTACAGTATGAGGATACTAAACCTAACAGTATGAGGATACTAAACCTACAGTATGAGGATACTAAACCTACAGGATGAGGATACTAAACCTAACAGTATGAGGATACTAAACCTACAGTATGAGGATACTAAACCTAACAGTATGAGGATGCTAAACCTACAGTATGAGGATACTGAACCTAACAGTGTGAGGATACTAAACCTAACAATATGAGGATACTAAACCTACAGTATGAGGATACTAAACCTAACAGTATGAGGATACTGAACCTACAGGATGAGGATACTAGAGGATATTGAACCTATGTACTTATGAACCTACCAACTTCTCCAAGATCAAGGGTTTAACTAACCAACTCAGATGTTTTTTTTCCAGTATGGAGTAGTGTAGCGCAACAAGCTGTTTTCTAAATCTTAACATTTGCAAATAGAAGACCTACTCTAGTTACCTTATGTCAGATGGGCCAATACAGTTTACAATTTACAAGCTTTGTGATCTACAATTCATATTTTCTTACACTGTAAATGATAAAACTACTTTATAATGGGATAACAAAGATTTTCCTTCTAAATTAAAAGTGGAACAATTCTAACGTTTGTTTTTAAGCTGGTGCATTCAGTTATAATGATGAAGGTGTTTTTATGTTTTTTTAAGGGTATTACGGTTTCAGCAAATAAAGTTTATTCATTATATAATGAACAGTTGTAAATTTTTTCAATATACTTTCTGTATCAATTCCTTCGTTTCCAAGATTTCTGCTTACTGTCTTTCAATAGAAAGCTTCATAGTTAGGCCTCATGCCCACTTCAGTAAATTTCTTTAGGGTGCTATCCGTTTTTTTAACTGATAGCACACTGACACATTCATTTTTATAGGGCCATGCCCACTTCCATTGTTTTAATGGAACGGTGTGGCCGTTCCGACAAAAATAGGAGAGGTCCTACTCCTGTATATTTTTGACGGAACAGTCTCAGCCATTCCATTCTTTTGGTCCATTAAAACAACGGATTGCACCCAGAAGCCAACCATGTGCGGTCCGTGCCATCCGTGTGCGGTCCGTGTTTCATGGATCCATCATTAGTGGCCGTATGACGGGCAACGGATGTATGCATGAGGCCTTAACAGCCAGGAGATAACTTCCTTGTGATCACTTGTGAGTGCCAAGGAATCTAGGTGCTGAGTATACATAAAAATAAATGTGAGGCCTGGTTTACACGAGCGTGTGCGTATTGCGCACGCAAAAAACGCAGCGTTTTGCGTGCGCAAAAGGCACTTAACAGCTCCGTGTGTCATCAGCGTATGATGCGCGGCTGCGAGATTTTTGTGCAGCCGCCATCATTATGACACTCCATTTGGATGTTCGTAAACAGAAAAGCACGTGGTGCTTTTCTGTTTACATGCAGAGTTTGACAGCTGTTGCGCGAATCACGCTGTTCGCACGGAAGAGCTTACATGTGACCTGCGTGATTTTCACGCACCCATTGACATCAATGGGTGCGTGATGCGCGAACAGCGCACAAATATAGGACATGTCGTGAGTTTTTTTCAGCGGACTCACACTGAGCAAAACTCACGGACTGTCTGCACGGCCCCCATAGACTTACATAGGTCTGTACGACACGTGTGAAAAGCACGCGCGTCGCACGGACGTATATCACGCTCGTGTAAATGAGCCCTTAGTCTGTAGCATGAACAGACACAAGAGGCCCGCCAGAGCCGCTGCTTTGCTGCTGCTGTCCACTCTGAGTAATAGAGGTGAGATACAAATTAAGCATTACGCCGTTTACACGTTCAGAAATTGACACCAATTTTGGCACAGATTCTGCACTGACATCTGCATCATTTCCGATGAAAAAACATGCTACTTATTCACACAGATTCTGCACGCAAAAAAATGGTGGATTAGCCCTATTTAATAGGGCTAATCCTTGTGCACATCCCTGGCAGGAATACAAGTGTCAGCCTCGGATTTCTGCCACCGTTCCTGTGGTAAATACGACTTGATTACTGTCATATGCTCTTTATAATTAAGATGATGTTCAAAGAGCATTTTTTAATAGTTTTCTTCTAAGGGTATGTTCACATGCTTACTAAAAAACGTCTGAAAATATGGAGCTGGTTTGAAGGGAAAATAGCTCCTGATTTTCAGACTTTTTTTTAGCAAGTCGAGTTTTTCACAGCATTTTTTTACGCCCATTTTTGGAGCTGTTGTTCTATAGAGTCAATGAAAAACGGCTCCAAAAACGTCCCAAGAAGTGACATGCACTTCTTTTTGGTTGGCGTCTTTTTACGTGCCATTTTTGGAAAACGAGGCGTAAAAAAATGCCCCGTCGGAACAGAACGCCATATTTCCCATTTAAATCAATGGGCAGATATTTCTAGGCATTCTGCTTCCGATATTTCAGCCATTTTTCAGGACGTTTATGGCTGAAAAACGGCTGAAAATAGCCCGTGTGAACATATCCTTAGGGTATGTTCACAGGGCTTATTTTCGGCCGTTTTTTGGGCCATATACGGCCGAAAAACAGCCGAAAAATCGGAAGCAGAATGCCTACAAACATCTGCCCATTGATTTCAATGGGAAAAACGGCATTCTGTTCCGACGGGCCGTTTTTTTACGCGTCCGTTTTTAAAAACGGCCATGTAAAAAAAGGCAGCGAAAAAGAAGTACATGTCACTTCTTGAGACGTTTTTGGAGCCGTTAAAAACGGCCATAAAAAACGCAGCGAAAAACGCGAGTTTCTACAAAAATGGCTGAAAATCAGGAGCAGTTTTTCCTTGAAAAAAGCTCAGTACTTTCAGACGTTTTTTAGTAAGCATGTGAACATACCCTAAGGCCTCATTCACACGACAGGGTCCGAGTGTCGGCCGGGAAAATCGTCAGTTTTTGGCCGATTTTCCCGGCCGGTTTGCATCCGATTTGCATCCGTTCCGATTCCGTTCCGATTTGGACCCGATTTGCATCCGTTTTTTTCCTTGTCCGTTTTAAAATCGGATGAATTTCATTTAAATTTGTTGCCACACACAGCCCTTTGTAGATAATGCCACCCAGCCCCCTGTTGGTAATACCACCCAGCCCCCTGCAGGTAATGCCACCCAGCCCCCTGCAGGTAATGCCACCCAGCCCCCTGCAGGTAATGCCACCCAGCACCCTGCAGGTAATGCCACCCAGCACCCTGCAGGTAATGCCACCAAGTCCCCTGTAGGTAATGCCACCCAGTCCCCTGCAGGTGATGCCACCCAGCCCCCTGTAGGTGATGCCACCCTGCCCCCTGTAGGTGATGCCACCCTGCCCCCTGTAGGTGATGCCACCCATCCCCCCCCCCCTTCCAGGAGAAGTCACTGACTTCAATGTCCATGTATGGACAGTGTAGTCACTGACTTCTCCTGGAGAGGAATTCCCTGCCACAGGTCGGGAATTCCGCTTCACAAGTGAGTGACGTCACTGTGTCCATATATGGACAGTGTAGTCACTCACTTCTCCTGTAGCGGAATCCCTGGCCACAGGTCGGGAATTCCGCTTCAGAAGTGAGTGACGTCACTGTGTCCATATATGGACAGTGTAGTCACTCAATTCTCCTGTAGCGGAATCCCTGGCCACAGGTTGGGAATTCCGCTTCAGAAGTGAGTGACGTCACTGTGTCCATATATGGACAGTGTAGTCACTCACTTCTCCTGTAGCGGCATCCCCGGCCATAGAGTCGGGGATTCCGCTGTAGAAGTGAGTGACATCGCTGTGTCCATATATGGACAGTGTAGTCACTCACTTCTCCTGTAGCGGCATCCCCGGCCATAGAGTCGGGGATTCCGCTGCAGAAGTGAGTGACTTCGCTGTGTCCATATATGGACAGTGTAGACACTCACTTCTCCTGTAGCGGCATCCCCGGCCACAGAGTCGGGGATTCCGCTGCAGAAGTGAGTGACATCGCTGAGTCCATATATGGACAGTGTAGTCACTCACTTCTCTTGTAGCGGCATCCCCTGCCATAGAGTCGGGGATTCCGCTGCAGAAGTGAGTGACTTCGCTGTGTCCATATATGGACAGCGTAGTCACTCACTTCTCCTGTAGCGGAATGCCCGGCCATAGAGTCGGGGATTCCGCTGCAGAAGTGAGTGACTTCGCTGTGTCCATATATGGACAGTGTAGTCACTCACTTCTCCTGTAGCGGAATCCCCGGCCATAGAGTCGGGGATTCCGCTGCAGAAGTGAGTGACTTCGCTGTGTCCATATATGGACAGTGTAGTCACTCACTTCTCCTGTAGTGGAATCCCCAATCCACGGCCGGGGATTCCGACTCCTACAGGGAGCAAAAAAAGACCCTCCTCCTCCTCACATGCACTCTGCACTGTGAGGAGGAGGAGGAGGAGAGAGAGCGCGAGCGACGGTAGACCCGGCCATCACTCGGGACACATTCCGGTGATGGCCGTGTATTACCCGGCCCCATAGACTTCTATGGGAGCCGGGCGGCCGGGTACCCGGCCGAAAATAGGGCATGTCCCATTTTATGACGGCCGGTTTTCCCGGCCCGTCATAAAAATCGGTCGTGTGGATAGCCCCATTAGGGGTCTATTGTTCCTAATGCAGCCGGGTGCCGGACGTTTTCTGAACGGCCAGCACCCGGCCGGGAAACTCTGTCGTGTGAATTCCGCCTAAGGGTATGCTCACACGCTGTGGTTTCAGACGTAATTCGGGCCGTTAAAACACATCCAAATATCTGCCCATTGCTTGCAATGGGATTTACGGTGTTCTGTTCCCACGAGGCTTAATTTTACGCGTCGCAGTCAAAATACGGCGCGTAAAAAGACGCCCACGAAAAAAGAAGTGCAGGACACTTCTTGGGACGTTTTTGGAGCCGTTTTTCATTTACTCCATTGAAAAACAGTGCCAATAACGGCCATAAAATACGCCGCGAAAAACGCGGGTTGTTAAAAAAAAGTCTAAAAATCAGGAGCTTTTTTTGCTTGAAAACAGCTCCGTATTTTCAGACGTATTTTGCTAAGCGTGTGAACATACCCTAATGCCCCATGCACACGAACGTGCTTTTGCGGCCGCAATTCCCCCGAAAATCCACGGAAGAATTCTATGGGGCCATGCATACGACGGTAGTATTTACGGTCTGTGCATGGCCCGGGAGCCCGCACCGCAGAAAAAACAGACATGTCTTATTACGGCCGTCTTCTGCGGGCTGGGCTCATTGAAAATAATGACATAATGTGCATAGCTCGCGATTTGCGGGCGGCTTGCGGTGAGGGTATGTTCACACGACCTATTTTCAGACGTAATTCAAGCATTTTACGTCTCGAATTAGGCCTGAAAAGACGGCTCCATTATGTCTGCAAACATCTGCCCATTCCTTGCAATGGGTTTTACGATGTTCTGTTCAGACAAATTGTAATTTTACGCGTCGCTGTCAAAAGACGGCGCGTAAAAATACGCCCGCGTCAAAGAAGTGCATGTCACTCCTTTGGAAGTTTTTGGAGACGTTTTTCAATGACTCCATTGAAAAACAGCTCTAATTACGTCCGTAATGGACGCTGCGAAAAATGCGAGCAGTTGCAAAAATGTCTGAAAATCAGGAGCTGTTTTCAGACGTATTTTGCGTTTGCTTGTGAACATACCCTAAGGCCTTATTCACACGAACATGTTATAAGTGCGTGCTACGCGCGTGATTTTCACGCGCGTCGCACGGACCTATGTTAATGAATGGGGCAGTTCAGACTGTCAGTGAATTTCACGCAGCGTATGTGCGCTGCGTAACACTCACGACATGTCCTATATTTGGCCGTGTTTCACGTAGTACGCACCCATTGAAGTCAATGGGTGCGTGAAAATCCGCGTGATGCGCGCTACAGTAGTAAAATAAATAAATGAAAACAGAAAAGCACCACGTGTTTTTCTGTTTGTAAACATAAAACCAGAGTGTCATAATGATGCGGGCTGCGTGAAAATCACACAGCCACGCACCATATGCTGATGCCACACGGACCTTTTGCGCACGCAAAACGCACATGTCCGTGTGAATAAGGCCTAAGAGTTATTAGTGCTTTAAGCTGCAGGCCCAAAGCCTGAGGCTGCATTACTGCTAGATTCTCATGTCAACCAGTTTTAACCTTTCAGTCGTCTTAGGCCTTGTTCACGAAGAGTTTTTTTGCAGGCATAAAAATCTGCCTCAAATTTCCTTCAGGAATTTTGAGGCAGATTCTGACCTGCCTGCAAATTCTTGCTGCATGGGCATGGACAACAATGCCCATTAGCGCCGCGGGCAAAAAAACGCAGCAAAAAACTCTTTCTTTGCCTCCCATTGATTTCAATGGGAGGTCAGAGGCAGAACCGTGGCAAGAAAGAACATGCTGCTTTTTTTACCGCAAGCAACTGAAAAGTTGCCACGGAAAAAAAAACGCCTCCGCCGCCAACTGAAATCAATGGGAGGCTGTTTCTGATGTTTTTTGGTGCTGATTCCGACGCGTTTTTCGCATCAAAATCAGCGTAAAAAACCCTGTGTGAATTGGGCCTTAGAGAGAGTTGTAATACGATTTAGTAAAACTAGTGCAATGAAAAATTACAGTTGCCCATAGCAACCAGATTCCAGCTCTAAATTTTTTAGAGGCTGTTTGGAAAGTAAGGCTGGGTTCACACGAGCATTTTACGTCCGTAATGGATGGAACGTATTTCGGCCGGAAGTCCCGGACCGAACACACTAAAGGGATCCGGGCTCCTAGCATCATAGTTATATACGACGCTAGGAGTCCCTGCCTCTCCGTGGAACTACTGTCCCGTACTGAAAACATGATTACAGTACGGGACAGTTGTCCGGCAGCGAGGCAGGGACTCCGAACGTCGTACATAACTATGATGCTAGGAGCCCGGCTCCCTGCATTGTGTTCGGTCTGGGACTTGCGGCCGAAATACGTTCCGTCCATTACGGATGTAACATGCTCGTGTGAACCCAGCCTAAAAGTGAACTTTTCCTTTTAGCTACTGTAGTTCTGATAAATCTCTCCCATTGTAAATTCAAATCACCATAAACCTTTACACCCTACCTGGTGTAAATTGTGGTAGTTGTGTGTATATGTGTGGACATTAAGGGTATGTTCACACGCAAACGCGAAAACAGCGTAAACAGCTCCTGAATTTCAGACGTTTTTGCAACTACTCGCGTTTTTCGCGCCGTCCATTACGGACGTAATTGGAGCTGTTTTTCAATGAAGTCAATGAAAAACGGCTCCAAAAATGTCCAAAGAAGTGACATGCACTTCTTTGACGCAGGCGTCTTTTTACATGCCGTCTTTTGGCAGCGACGCGTAAAATTACACCTCGTCTGAACAGAACATCGTAAAAACCATTGCAAGCAATGGGCAGATGTTTGTAGGCGTAATGGAGCCATCTTTTCAGGCGTAATACGAGGCGTAAAACGCCTGAATTACGTCTGAAAATAGGCCGTGTGAACATACCCTAATATGATTTGTGATTAGAGTCTACGTATCTCTATAAACAGCACTGAACTTGGAAGAGCACAAAGTGTTGTCATAAGATCAGCACAGCAGCCTTAGGCCTTATTCACACGAGCGTATTTCACATCAGTGTTACGCGCGTTAAAACAACGGATGTCACATGGACCTATGCAATTCAATGGGTCTATTCAGACATTCAGTGTTTCTCACGTAGCGTGTCCGTTGCGTGAAACTTACTGCACGTCCTATTCTTGTGCGTTTTTTTGCACATCACGCACCCATTGAAGTCAATGGGTGCGTGAAAGTCACGGACAGCACACGGACGTCATCCGTGTGCTGTCCGTGATTCGCGCAACAGTTGTTAAAGAAATGATGAGGAAAAGAAAAACCCCACCTTCAGTTTTTTTTTGCTGACGTAAAAAAACGCATGACATACGGATGACATACAAAACTGCAACGCGGGAAAAACGCTGTGTTTTTTTACACGCGCAAAACGGACACGTTCATGTGAATAAGGCCTTAGGCTTTCGGCCTGTATCTTAAAAAGAATCTCCGCCTTTATACAACTTCTGCTAATTGGCCTGCTAGTGCAAAAATAATAAACTTTGTCATATATTTGTTTTTATCTTTTAGCTGTGATCTTTCTGAAAGCAGCCTAGTATAATAAATGTGTAGTGTAAAACTGCCGCTAGTTGCCTAGTTGGAGCCTGTCACAGACTGATGAGCAGCCTGTAATGGAGTCTGGTCACACCTAGGCCGAGATAACAGAGATAATCCCTCTCAGCACCAATGCTTTACTAGTCATATACCTTATACTATGTCAGTTGTAAAGGGATAACATGGCAGAGGATGTTATCTCTGCTTAACTAAAGGGGCTGTGTGAGGACACTCCATCACAGGTTAAATGCTGTGCAGACAACTCCTGCAATAAAGCAAACAGGTAAACACATTATTGGTAGTCAGTGGCTTAACAGGAAAACACAGGACTAATGGCAGAACAGTTCCTCATTGAACACATTGGTTTTCAAGGGGTTAATACTACAAACAGCAGCATTGGGCTGATCAGCAGATGTCACCAGAGGGATGAGGACACGTATCCTCAGCAGGTGTCAGCTGTAATACACAGCCAACACCTTGCTGCAATAGCCGGGATCGGAGCTAAATCCAATTTTGGTCTTTCACCCCCTTAGATGCCACGGTCAATTGCACTACAGCAACTTAGTGGTTCTTCAGATGGGGGCACACCCTGTTAGCCCTGGCCATGGATGTGAGCCTATAAGGCCCTGCCCAAGGCAGAGCCTAATAGGCTGCCTGTCAGTATAAGGGCATGACCACACGTGGCGGATTTCCTCCGCAACTGTCCGCATCAATGCCGCACAGAATCTGCGTTGCAGATTCTGCTGCGGATCTGCACAAAATGTGCAGTAAATTGATGCGGACTAGCTGCTGCGGACTGCGGTAAAAGTACTTCCCTTCTCCCTATCAGTGCAGGATAGAGAGAAGGGACAGCACTTTCCCTTGTGAAAGTCAAAGAAATTCATACTTACCGCCCGTTGTCTTGGTGACGCGTCCCTCCTTCGGCATCCAGCCCGATCTCCCTGGATGACGCGGCAGTCCATGTGACCGCTGCAGCCTGTTATTAGCCTGTGATTGGCTGCAGCCGTCACTTAGACTGAAACGTCATCCTGGGAGGCCGGACTGGAGACAGAAGCAGGGAGTTCTCGGTAAGTATGAACTTCATTTTTTTTACAGATACATGTATATTGGGATCGGTAGTCAATGTCCCGGGTGCAGAAACAGTTACTGCCGATCGCTTAACTCTTTCAGCACCCTGGACAGTGACTATTTACAGACGTCTCCTAGCAACGCTCCCGTCATTACGGGAGCCCCATTGACTTCCTCAGTCTGGCTGTAGACCTAGAAATACATAGGTCCAGCCAGAATGAAGAAATGTCAAGTTAAAAAAGCAAGACGGATCCGCAGCACACATAACATGTGCATGACAGCTGCGGACTTCATTGCGGAATTTAGAATCTCCATTGAAGTCAATGGAGAAATTCCGCCATGAGTCCGCCACTGCTCCGCAACAGACAGAGCATGCTGCGGACACCAAATTCCGCTCCGCAGCCTATGCTCCGCAGCGGAATTTTACGCCTCGTCTAAATGAACACTGCTAAATGAAAGTGTAAGTCAATGGACAAACGGCTCCGCTGCGGATTAACGCTGCGGAGTGTCCGCAGCGGAATTTAAGTGAAATTCCGCCACGTGTGAACCCAGCCTAAAAGCTGCTAACACATTGCGTTTATGGACCCGTTTGACATATACGCTGACATATACGTTAAACAGAGGCCGTGATTGATGCCTAAAAGCAGCAACCATCACCCAAAGACTATTATTGGATCCGTCAAACTGATACGTCATGAATTCTCATGATCTTTTTATGACGTATCCGTTAAACGGATCCCGTAATAGTCTATTGGTGATGGATGCCGATGTTAGGCATCCGTCACAGACATCCTCCAAACAAAGGTTATTTTGACATCCATTTAACAGATAGGTCATGAAGAGCTATTGAAAGTGTATACGTTAAATGGATGCCTGTATTGCCATACAATGGCATCCATCACCCATAGGCTACCACGCAGTATACTTATTTCGGGATGCCTGTGGATAAAATAGGGTAGTAGACTACGCAATTCTATCCAACGAAAAAACGGGATCCCCGATATATACTGCCCGATGGGGGCAGGAATACTCTTTTGTCTGCATCAGTATAATGGGAGCCTATTGGTAGGTTTGATGTATGCGACAGGAGCTTCCCCAACGTCAAACGTGCCGGGGAAACGCAGTTTGAAAGGGGCCTACTACTGACAGGCTTAATACACTGCAATACAGAGGTATTGCAGCGTATTATCCAAACGATCAAACGCAAAAAACTACTCATAATCGGTATGTCTGCATTCTTAATGACTGGAACTATATCATGTTATATATCCCGCACAGTGAACACCATGAAAAAAAAAGCCAGAATTGCTCTTTATTGTTCATCTTGCCCCCACCCCAAAAAAAAAACTGAATAATAAGTGACCAAGTGTCACTTAAATAGTTTTATAGCTCCGTCATCAAAAGAAAAAAAAAGTTATGGATCTTGGAACATGGTGACACAAAACATATATTTATTTATACATATATAAGTGTTGTTGTGCAAAAATAGTCAAATAAAAAAAACCTATAAATTTGGTATCACCGTAATCGTAAGTCGTCATAAATAAAAATAGCCATTGCTTACAGACAAACATAAGAAAACACGTTTTGATTTAGCAAAACAGCGTTTGGCAGGTTACCCAAACACAGCTGCTCAGATGAGGCTAAAATTGAATTTTTTGCCTTCATGGGAAACGCTGTGTGTGGCGCAAACCCAACACTTCCCACAGTGACGCATGGTGGTGGCAGCATCATGCTTTTCATCGGCAGAGACTGGAAACCTGGTCCAGATTGAAGGGAAAAAGGATGGCAGTAAATAGAGGGCAATTCTTGACAAAAGGCAGTTTCAGTCTACCAGAGATTTAAGACTGGGATGGGGGTTTACCTTCCAGCAGGACAATAACCCTAAAACCCCAAGGCCGGGTTCCCTCGGGTCGGATACACTGTGTAAAAGCTGCGTAGCGTATCCGACCTGGAAGCCACTGCACCTTGCATCCAAAAAACTGCACCACATTGTGGTGTGGTTTCTCTAATGGAATTTCTGCTGCGGAATGCAGCAATGGGGTGAAAAAAACCAACCATACTTAGCCCCTCCCTCTTTCATGTGTATAGTCCGGCCTCACAAGATGACGTTGCAGGCCATGTGACGCTGCAGCCTGTGATTGGCTGCAGCGGTTACATGGGATGAAAAGTCATCCCAGGAGGTCGGACTACAGGAAGAAGGAGGGCGTACTGCATCAACATTGAATTCAATGGGGAAAACCCACAACAGAAAATAAACGAAAACGCAGCATAAATAGACATGCTGCGGATTTCAATTCCGCACCGCATGTCAATTTATTAACGTTTATGCTGCAAATCCGCAGCATAATTTGCTACTAGTGCAAATGCTGCGGAATTTCCGCACAGAATTCCGTTGCGGAAATTCCACAGAGTTTACACTACGTGAGAACCTGGCCTGAACATACTGATAAAGCTACACTGGAGTGGTTTAAGGGGAAATATTTAACTCTCTAAGAATGACCATGTCAAAGCCCAGACCTCAATCCAATAGAGAATCTGTGACATGATTTGAAGACGGCTGTAGAAAACACAACCCATCTAACGTGAAAGAGTTGGAGCAGTTTTGCCTGCAAAAATGGTCAAAAATCTGAGTGTCTAGTTGTGCTAAACTAATAGAAACAAACCCCAAGAGGCTTACGTACATCTGTAATTGCAGCAAAAGGTGTCCCCACAAAGTATTGACTTTCAGAGTGTGAATACTTACGCACATTAAAGTTTTTTGTCTTAATTATTGTTTGTGTCACAATAAAAATATTTTGCACCTTGAAAGTGGTTGGCTTGTTGTGTAAATCAAATGGTGCAAACCCACAAAAATGCATTTTAATTCGAGGTTGTAATGCAACAAATTAGGAAAAACATCAAGTGGGAGGGCGATGAATACTTTTGCAAGGCATGTAAATACATTAAATTCATATTAACCCCTTCCCGACATTTGACGTATCCATACGCCAAAGTCGGGTAGGGGAAGTATGGAGCGGGCTCACGGAGTGAACCTGCTCCATACGATGCCGGTGTCGGCTGTTTGTTACAGCCGACACTTCAGAGTAACGAGCGGCATCTCGCTCGAGCGCGATCCCCCTCGTTTAACTCGTTAAATGCCGCGGTCAATAGCGACCACAGCATTTAAATCGTTAGAAAGAGGGGGGCGACCCCCTCTAACAGCTCATCGTGCCCCCCGCAACGCAATCTCAGGGGGGCGATGGTTGCTATGGCTGCCTGGGAGCCTAATGAAGGCCCCCAGGTCCGCCATCTTTGAGCACCTATTAAGCCCTGCCTCAGGCTTATATCGTGCAAATGTGCAAGCGATTTAACGATCGCTGGTAGAAGTCCCCTAGGGAGACTAATAAAAAAAGTAAAAATGAGTTCAAGTTTTTTTTGTGTCAAAAATAAATAAATAAAAATTGAAAGTAAAAAAAAAAACCTTTTCCCATTTTTGCCCTAGAGCATAGTAAAAAAATAAATAAACAAACATAATTGGTATCGCCGCGTCCGTAAAAGTCTGAACTATTACAACATATCATTATTTAACCCGCATGGTGAACACGTAAAAAAATAAATAATTCTAAACGCCAATATCTCTATTTTTTGGTCACCTAATCTCCCACAAAAAATGAAATAAAAAGTGATCAAACCGTCACATGTACACCAAAATGGTATTAATAAAAACTACAGCTTATCCCGCAAAAAATAAGCCCTCATACCACTTAATCGACGGAAAAATAAAAGTTATGTCTCTCGGAATTTGGCAACACAAAATACATTTTCTTTTTTACTTGTAAAATTAGTAAAATATAGAAAAAACTATATATATTTGGTATCGCCATAATCGTATTGACCCACAGAATAAAGTTAACATGTTGTTTTAATTGCACAGTGAATTCTGTACAAACGACGTGCAAAAAACCATGGAGGAATCGCTGTTTTTTTTTATTCTCTACCCCACAAATAATTTTTTTCCCCTTTCCTAGTACATTATATGGCAAAATAAATGGTTCTACGAAAAACTACAACTCGTCCCGCAAAAATCAAGCCCTCATAGGACTATATCGATGGAAAAATAAAGACGTTATGGCTTTTGGAAGGTGGGGAGGAAAAAACGAAAGTGAAAATCTGAAAAAGGGCTGCGGCGGGAAGGGGTTAAGCAACCACCAACCATTTAGTAAGGTAATCATCCTCTTACCGTGTTTTAGACATATGTTTAACAAGGCATATATTACCTGCCGGAGAGATGTCCCTATTATCCATGCCGGTTCTAGAAAGATCAACAAGGTGATCGCCCAGAAAAGGAGGGCCCTATCCGTGAACCTGTCCTTACTTTTCCCTATTAAGCCCTGTAGTCACGATGCAGCCTCCTCAGGCTAAAAAGGCTTACTAGAGCATGGGTATGTACAAGAAATAAGTGAGGAGCTGGTATAAAGCTAAACTACAGTGGTACCGCTATTCCTGGTCAATCTCCTTGGCGTATGACCCATCAAGGCATGGACTCCACAGGACCTTCTGAAGGTGTTCTGTGGTATCTGGCTCCAAGACATTAGCAGCAGATTCTTTTTATTTATGTAAGTTGCAAGGTGAGGCCTCCATGTATCAGACTTGTTTTTTTGAGCACCTCCCACAGATGCCCGATTGGATTAAGATCTGGTGAATTTGGAGGCCAAGTCAACATCTTGAACGCTTTGTCATCTTCCTCAAACCATTTCTGAATACTTTTTGCAGTGTGGCAGGGCACATTATTCTGCTGAAAGAGGCCACTGCCATTAGGGAATACCATTAACATAAAGGGGTGTACTTTGTCTGCAACAATGTTAAGGTAGGTGATATGTGTCAAAGTAACATCCACATGAATGGCACTTTTCATTCAATTTTTTGGCAAGCAAGGTGACCAAAAACCATCAATTCTGACAATGTATTTTATTCTCTTTTTTTTTTACGGCGTTCACCATGTGCTATAAATGACAATTTTACTGTATTTTGTGGGTTGATACGATTACGGCGATACCATATGTATATTCTTTTTTTATGTTTTGCAGTGTTTGCGCGATAAATTCACTTTTTTTTATAAAATTATTAATGTTTTTGTGTCACCATATTCTGAGTGCCATAACTTTTTTATTTTTAGTCAAAAAGGCTTGTTTTTTGCGGGACGGGTTGTAGTTTTTATTGGTACTATTTTGGGGTACATGCGACTTTTTGATCACTTTTTATTGTATATTTTGGGAGGGGTGGTGATCAAAAAATAGTGATTCTGGAAATTGTTTTTTACTTATATTTTTTGCGGTGTTCACTGTGCGGAAAAGATAATATTTTAGTTTTATAGTTTGGGTCGTTACAAACGCGGCGATACCAAATATGTGTACTTTTTTTAACGTGTTCATTTTTTTTCTTATAATAAGGCTTCTTATAGGAAAAAAAACATTTTTTGCTTTTGTAAATTATAACTTATTTTTACACTTTTCTAAAATATTTTTATTAGCTTTTTTTTTTTAACTTTTTTTTTGTCCCACTAGTGGACTTAAAGTGTAGCTAAACGTTTGACAAACTTCTGACATGTCATAGAGACATGTCAGAAGTTTGGATTGGTGGGTGTCCGAGCACTGAGACCCCCACCAATCGCTAGAACGAAGCAGCTGAAGCAGTCGTGTGAGCGCTCAGCCGCTTTGTGTCTTTTCGGCTTTTTCCGGAAAGCCGATGTATAGGTGTGTAGGCTCATAGACTTTCTATTGAATCAGTACACAGATACATTTATCTCCGGAAATAGCCGAACAGACACGAAGCGGTTAAGTGCTCACACGAACACTTCAGCAGCTTCGTTCTAGCGATTGGTGGGGTCTCAGTGCTCGTTCCCCCACCAATCCAAACATCTGACATGTCACTATGACATGTCAGAAGTTTGTCAAACGTTTAGCTACACTTTAATGACTTGCAGCTTTGATCGCTGCTAGAATACATTACACTACCTAACTGGTCCACATTGGTTTCCATACATGGCAGCCCGGAGGCCATTGTCTGGCTTCCGGTTGCCATGGCTAGCATCGGCAGCCCCCGCGATTTCATGTGGGGGCTGCCGATCCGCTCTAAACGCCTTAAATCCGGCGATCGCAATCGACTGCCGCATCTAAGGGGTTAATTGCCAAAATCAGCGGCGAAGGGCTGCTGATCAACAACAGGGAATGCAGGTCAGACGCCCTGTAAAGTTAACTGCCGCTGCGGTGTAGCGGTTAACTGTCTAAGTCCAAACGTAACGGCACTTCAAGGTGCGCAAAGTTACTGCTCACCTTGACGTTCAGTTACGTCAAGGTGTGGAAAGGGTGTTTTGTGTTTATTTATTTTTTTGTTCATATTTTTAACTTTCTTATTTTGAACTTCTTTTTTTTTTACATTTCTTTTTCAGTACCAGTAGAGTAGATTATCCGATCGGTTCATCTCTCATATAATATACTGTATTGCAGTGTTTTATATGTGTCAGTATAATGCTAACAGGCATTGAATTAGGTCCTGCCTCTGGCAGGGCCTGTTAGGTGTAGTAAGATGGCAGAGCTGCTGCCTTAGCAACCAATTGTAACATTGTGATCGCGACATGGGGGGACCGATGGGGTGACAGAGGAAACTCCCTCCTTCTGTATAACCACTTAGATGCCGCGGTAAGCATTGACTGTGATCCGAGATAGCGAGGTGTCAGCTGTATAATGATGGGCTCATTAAATGTACGTCAGGATGCGCAAAACACTTGGAGGCATATGTCAGATATATATATATGGTGCATGTTGCCAACAGGCTAAAGAAGAATCATTCCAGTTAAAAATTAAAAACGAGCCAGCTCATGGCATTTATATGTGTTTCTTACTTTGTAAAGGCTTTTTGCTTCCTGTTATTTGCTGTACTATATATTTTCTACATTGCAGAATCAAGTGACTGAAATCTCCACAACTAACTTTTTTCAGGTCAATTATTTAGTCAGCCATATGGTAAAGGGCTTGTCCACGACCGGACAACCAGAGACCTATCCACAGAATAGCCCATCAGTATATGATAGGTTAGGGTACGACACCCGAACCGATCAGTTGCTCCTGCTCGCTGCAGGCGCCGGATGTTTTGAAGGGTATGCAGTAGTTGACCACTGCAAAATGCCCGTTCTGCAGAACTGCAGCTCTGCTCCTATTCACTTGAATAGGGGCAGAGCTGCAGTACTGCAGCTCGGCCACTATTCTGTGACCGGAGCAATCTGCTTCCGGCATGGACGTCCGGTGCCCGTTGGCAACCGGAGCCATCATATCCTGTGGATAGGTCATCAGTTGTCCAGTCGTGGACAACCCCTTTAATTACCTCTCCCTAGGCAGGTGCACACAACAAAGCCCCTCCCAAACTTTGAGCCAACCAGACAGTCGAAGGGATGGGAAATATGGAGCACGTATACCAATTCTTGCAGGAGATAGCATACCTCCCAACCGTCCCAGATACAGCGTGACAGTCCTGGATTCTGGGTGGTGTCCCGCTGTCTCGGGCGACGAGGGGTATGTCCCGGTTTCAACTGTATCTGCATCCTCAGGACGCAGATACAGTTGATCCCAATGCTGAAGCAGGGAACCGTCAGCTCCCTGCTTCAGCATTAGTGCAGAGTACTCCCCGGGCACAGCGCTAATTTAAGCACTGAGCTCGGGGAAGCCTTTGTCAGTGGCTCCTCCAGGAGTGGAATCCCCTGCCAGAGCGTTGCCAACACCCTGGCGAGGGATTCCGCTCCTAGAGGGAACCCTTGATGTCACTGTCCATATAGCGACAGTGACGTCAGGGACTACTCCTGGAGTGGAATCCCATGCCAGAGCATTACCGCTCCTAGAGGGAGTCCCAATAGTCCTATCTACAGGGGGGTAGTGATATCTACATGGTGGTGTGGAACTCTCTACATGAACACTGTGGCGCTATCTACAGGAGACACTGTTGCACTATCTACGTGGCCACTGGAACTTTATATGGGGGCACTGGCACTAGGGTTAGCTAAGGGGGCATTATACTGTATAGGACAGCTAAGGTGGCATTCTACTGTATGGGGTCATTATAGTGCATGGTGGCAGCTAAGGGGGCATTATAGTGTATTGTGGCAGCTAAGGCAGCATTATACTGTATGGGGGCAGTTATGGGGCATTATTCTGTATGGGGAATCTATAGGGGCACTATACTGTATGGGGGCAGCTATGTGGGCATTGTACTGTATGGGTGGGGCAGCTATGGGGGCATTATGCTGTATTGGGGCAGCTATGGGGCATTATGCTGAATGGGGGAATTTGTTTGGGCATTATACTGTATGGGTGTATCTAGGGGGCATTATACTGTATGGTGGCAGCTCGAGAGCATTATACTGTGTGGGGGCAGCCATTTGGCATTATACAGTGTGGGAGGCACTATGGGAACATGATACTGTGTGGGCTGAACCGGGTATGTATGGGCGGGGATTGGGTGAGATTAGAGGCAGGGCTTAAAAGGGGAAAAAAATGCTGCGACTGTCCCTGTTTGCGATACTTGAAAGTTGGGAGGTATGCAAGAGGAATGCATGAAAACAGGAACTCACCAATTGAAGACAGGGATAGTAAACAAGATAATGATGATGTCAGATGGATGATGGAACTCGCACACCATCTCACCCTCTCTCTGTTGGGAGTCCCTCAAGGCTCTGACCTAAGACCCTTGCTATTCTCCATCTACACTTTTGGCCTAGGACAGCTCAAAAAATCCCACTGATTTCAGTACCACTTCTATGCTGACGACACACAAATTTACCACTCTGGCTCAAATGTCACTTCTCTACCCTCCAGGGTGTCTAACAGCTATATCCTCCTTCCACTCCCGCTTCCTAAAACTCATCATAGAGAAAACTGAATTCATCATCTTTTCACCACCCACTTACTAGAACAATCAATTACAGTTAATAGCTCCACACTTTCCCCAGTATCAAAAGTCTGCTGCCTCTGGACAACCCTAGATTCTGACCTGTCCTTTATATCCCACATCTAAGCCCTTACAGCCTCTCGCCAGCTACACCTCAAAAACATTTCTTGAATCTGCTCTTTTCTCGACCTCATGTTAACAAAAATGCTAGTACATGCCCTCATTATTTCCCGCCTAGACTTCTGCAACACCCTTCTCTGTGGCCTCCCATCCAACACTCCTCCACCTCTCCAATCCACCTTCAACTCTGCTGCCATGTTAATCCACCTCTCCCCTCATTTCACCTCTGCATCTCCCCTTTGCTAAAATCCAACCTTTTTACCCCACAAATAACTTACTTTTTGATTAATTTGGTCATACAAGAACGGTGTAATTTATCTCAGAGATATACACGTTCTACCACAATTCATCATCCTCCAAGTGCCACGTATACAAGAAGAAGGGACTGCAGCTGGCGGGATACTAGCCCATTTCTAACAATTTTAAGTCTGTTATTAATTGAGGAACCAACAAAAGGCAGGAAATCTGTATGTAAGAAACAGAGCAGCCAGAACACATTATTCATGTAAAGTGGTAACAGCTTGGCACACACATACAATTGTTCTAATTGCATACATTAGTGGCTTATGCTATATAGAGGGTTCTCAGATTTTGGGATTACCTGAAATAACTATTGCATAAAACTGGTGATGAGAAAGGTATTCATATTACAACTACAAACCAGCTACTAAAATATTTAGTATGGTAATTTACCTCCAACTAGTTGTGCATTTTTTAAATGCAAAATTTTTACTAGCAGGCAATAAATTGGCCCTGATGGGGACAGTTTCTACCACTGAAGTGGGCTAGCAAAGGGGTTGTCCTGGTTTAGGAGAGGGGCAAAAAAAAGCACACTACATGGACAAAAGTATGTGGACACCTGACCATCATACCAATATGAGATTGTTGGACATCCTATTTTAAATCCATGGGCATTAATATGGAGCTGGTCTCCCCTTTACATCTATAAATGCCTTCACGCTTATGGAAAGGCTTTTCACAAATTTTTGGAGCATGTGTGGGGAATTTTCGCCCATTCAGCCAAAAGATCATTTGTGAGGCTAGGCACTGATGTTGGATGAGAATGTCTGGCTTGCAATCGGTGCTTGAATTTATCCCAAAGATGTTGGATGGGTTTGAGGTCAGGGCTCTGTGCAGGCTACTCTAGTTCCTCCCCGCCAAACTTTTCAAACCATGTATTTATGGACATTGCTTTGCGCACAGATGTACAGTCACAATCAGTTTCAAAAGTACACAATATATCTATTATAATACGGGTTTGAATGTATACTCAACACTATACTGTAACAGAGAAAGTCATACAAAAAAAAACAGTGGGAGGTGCAACTGTCATGGGTTTGAAAAACCGTTATCGGTAAGAGTAATCAGTAACCCATGACTGCACCCTTGACGATATACACAAGTATAATATAAATCAGGGTGGGACTACAGACTAGAGGACTATCCTACGAAAGGCCATGGCAGAAATATCATGAAATTACAAACGCCAATGTTTTAGAAAAGTATGAGGAGAGGACCAGGTAGCCGCTTTACAGATCTGGTCCAATGATGCACTGACCCTTTCCACCCAGGAGGTGGATACTGCCCCAGTGGAATGTGGCCCAAAAAACTCAGGGGGTCCAAGACACCGACTGAAGTAAGCTAGGAAGATCGCCTGTTTAATTAATCTGCCAATAGTGGATTTATTAGCTGCCCCTCCTCTATTAGAACCCTGGAAGTGCACCAATAGGTTTTCAGAGGATCCCCAGGCACTAGTGAACTATAGCAGTGGATATGGCAACACCTCACATCTAAACAATGAAATTCTATTTCCCTGGGGTTCTTACAAAAAGTGGAAAGAACAACCTCCTAATTCTTATGGAAGTCAGAGACTACTTTAGGCAAAAAATTTGCCAGGGTTTTCATAAAAACTATCCTCAAAGACCACCTTACTGATCCTACGTGCAGATGTAATGGCTATCAAAAGAGTCATCTTAAGAGAGGGTTTTAATAGAAATGGATTCTAATGGCTCAAATGGTGAGGCGGTCATGGCAGAAAGTACTATATTTAGATCCTAGGGGGTACCTTAGATCTAGATTGAGGTCAAAGTCTAAAAGATGCTCCTAAGAATCTCTTTTCCCAGGGATGATCTGCTTATTGAGGTCATGAAATGAACGAAGGGCTGAGACCTGTACCATTGGAGTGTTAGGCTTGAGATTCTTATCCTGTCCCATCTGTAAAGAAAACCAGAATAAGGGACATATCTGGTTTATCAACAGAATTCTGATCCATCCATGCAAATCTAATAAAAGCTTTTCATACACGAAGATAAATGTCAGATGTTACTCTTTCTTGCTGGCCAGGAGTGTAGTAATTACTGGGTCAGATAGGCCCCTATTTCTCAGAATAGCACGTGCAATCTCTAAGCTGTTAGATGTAGACTGTGAACCTAAGGGTGCATGACTGGGCCCTGGGATAGGAGATCTGGCCTGGCTGGAAGGATCCATGGCTGGTCTATTGACATTCTCAGCCAAGTGAACCAGGGACGTCTTGGCCAGAATGGGGATTTTAGAATAATCAAGGCCTCGTCTTCCCTGATTTTTCTTATCCACAGAAGCAGACATAGTGGAGAAAAAGCATAGCATCTCTCCTGAGACCAACACTTGTTTAATGCATCTATGGCTACAGGACTGTCCTGAGGGTTGAGAGAAGAGAACCTCTTGACCTTCCGGTTCAATAGCAAATAGATCGATCGAGGGGAGTGCCCACTTTGCCATCATCTTGAACACCTCTGGATTTAGGGTCCATTCTGACTGCCTTATTTCCACTTGGCTCAAGTTGTCTGCTACCAGGTTGTCCCTGCCTACGAGGTGTACTGCCGAGAGCGATAGGAGGTGTTTCTTGGCGCATGAAAAATCCTGCTTGCAGTGCCCATTGGCAAGCTTTATCTGGTTCCCCTTGTTTGTTTACATAGGCTACTGCTGTATAGTTGTATAAAAATAAATCTTTACATTGTGACCCGATAGGTCGGGAAGAGCTACCTGAATGGCATATGGTATAGCATGAAGCTCCCTAAAAATTGAGGAGGCTTGATTTAAAATGGTGACTCCAGCATCGTTGGTGGAAGAAAGACTTTAAGTGGGTTCCCCAGCCCTAGGGACTTGCATCTGTAATTATATTCACTGCTTAGTATGTTACCCAGGGAACTCCCTTCACTAGTTTTGTTGATCTGTAGCCACAAAACGAGTGACAGGTGGACATCTGAGAAGAAAGAGATAGGCAGTCCAGAAAACACTTCTGTCCTAATTTCTGAGTATATCGAACTGTAGTTGGAGAGACTTGAATTGAGCCCATTTTACTGCCGAGATGCATGATGTTAAGAATCCCAGAAAAGACATTGTATGCCTGAAACATGTCAAATGGGAAAGGATTAACTCAGATAATCTCTCCTTCCACAGGAAAAGGTTCTTCTGGTGAGGAAAGGACATTTGATAAGTTGATTTGAGAAGGATTCCCAGAAAAAAACAAAAAGAACACACCTCCTGTCCTGGATGGGGTATGATTTTTTTTTTCCGCTTTAGGTCCCAACCCAGGCTTGATAAGATTGGCCAAACTGTCTGCAGGTGATTTTGCTATGAATTTATAGAATTCCCCGTTATCAAAAACTTGTCCAGGTATGGAATGACTATAAACTGTAGGGTCAATTAACACATTGTCGTTTTAGAGAAACATATATAAATTTTATTGAATATAACAGTATAACAATATTAAAAGATGAATCATGCTGAGCATGAATAAAACCGTCTGTCAATTACAGAGGACATACAGGTGACACAAAATAACAATGAAATGAGTATATTCATGTACTACAAAACAGAAATAGGCCTGACCAAAAAAGTAGTTGCAGCTTCTATGTAAGTAACAACGTGCAAAAAAATGCATCACATGTGTAAGGAAGCACGAGTAGAAACTCTGCTGAAAATGTCTGCAGATAGCTGGAATGTAACATCAGACACCTGCCTATTGCTGGAACTAATAAATGCAGGTGCAGTTAATGATAATACAGATGGTTTAAGCAAAGTAGTACACAAAGAGTGGAGCATATGACATACCCATAGTAGCCCTCTGCAAGGAGAGACCGTCAGTCTCGACGCGCATTTCGGCGAAATGCCTTCGACTGGGGGTGGCGTCTCTCCAGCAGGGGCCTCCCCTTTAAATGAATAGCCGTCCAATCATAGTAGCAAACATACGTCACATGAGGCGTAAAGTCTGTGGTAATTGGCGTCATGTGTCAGGACCAGGAGAGCCCGTGGATATCGCCTGACCGTGCGTCATCCGGAGGGCGTGGATCAACGGCGTCTGACGCCGCGGAGACACGCCCCCCCAGATGCAGACGCACAGATCAAAGGGAAACCAGGACACTCCCCCCGACACAAGCGCACGAACAGACACTGCGAAAAGGTGAAGTATAACCAGGACGATGATTAACATGTACGACGGGACAGCTATGACCGAATGGAGAGCCGTAAATATTGTTTTTTTTTGCCATTAATGGATCATGTAATACACAGAAGATGTGATGGGGTATAATGTCAGTGCAAAGTAAGCAAGACATATAAACATATATACAGAAATATAAGGACGGATCTTCGTAATCCATAATATAATTCACTATACTAATGATACACTATGTAAATGTATATAACTAACATATATTAATAGTATACTTAATAAATATAACTATATATATATAAATATAATAAAAATATGAGAATACTTTGATGATAATCCTAAACATTATTTTAATAAACATTTAATACAAATATATATGAGTCACTACATAAGTTTGGCTTCTATTCACTATAATCTAAAACATAATGGAATAAAAATATATCAGTATATGTATATATTATATAGGTGAATGTGTTTAAAAGAAGTGAATAGATGTTCATAAATCGGCCGGCACCCGGCTGCATTAGGAATAATATACTCCTAATGGGGCTATTCACACGGCCGATTTTTTGACGACCGGGAAAACCGCCCGTCAAAAAATAGGACATGCTCTATTTTCGCCCGGGTACCCGGCCGCCCGGCTCCCATAGAAGTCTATGGGGCCGGGTAATACCCGGCCATCACCGGGATGTGTCCCGAGTGACGGCTGGGTTTTCCGGCTCTTGCGCTCTATCTCCTCCTCCTCACAGCGCAGAGTGCATGTGAGGAGGAGGAGTTGATGCCATTCTGACGAATGGCATCGCTGTACACGGTGTGGCAGGGCCGGGGTGTACAGCAGGTGGAGGGAGCGCTGCGCTGGCTCCCTTCTCCTGCTTGTTAAAAGCGCCCTGGCCCGGCGACACCTTTGATGGCGCCGCTAGCAGCTGCAGCAGCGGCTGCTACTACTGTAGCGACGCCACTATAGCAGAGCGGGGAGGTATCTCCCCGCTCTGCTATGTGCTAGCCGCACTTAGCTCCTTGAAGGAGCGGAATCCCCGTGTGTTCGGGGATTCCGCTCCTGGACAGAGCGCTTGATGTCTCTGTCCATATCTGGGCAGTGACATCAGGGGAAACTCCAGAAGCGGAATCCCCGAACACATGGGGATTCCCCTTCAGGAGTTGCCGATGATGTCACTGTCCGGATCTGCCCGGCCCGGCACGGATGCATAACTTTATGCAAACCGGCCGGGCAGAATGGCCGATTTTTCCGGCCGGCACTCGGGCTCGGACGCGACCCGGTCGTGTGAATCCCGCCTTAGAGTTAATCCAAGTTTATCTCCTACAGATTGTGTAATCACCTGAAATGTACAATTGTTTCCCCCCCCCCCCCCAAGAAATAGGGGGGGGGGATAAAATCCACTGCCTTGCTCTCCCAAAGGGACATGAACCAGAACCACCTCCTCTAAAAGAGAAAAACTCTAAAGCATTGGATTATAGAATTAGAGGAGTCTCCCTGAACTTTTGCAAGAATGCTGGTGAATTATATGAGATACCCTGAAGCCATTAGGTTTAAGATCGTCATTTAAAGAGATTCGCTGCCATTGGTGGAGAAAAAAATAAATAAAAAAAGAAGCTAAACAGCCTCCCACTTTTCCTCTGATGTCAGTGAGGTTGCTTGTTTTTGGAATCATTTTGGGAAGCAAACCCTTTACTTTTTTGGGAAATAGATTTTTTTTTTTTTTTTTTTTTATAATCCCTTGTCTGTTGTAGTTTATTTCGCTTCCTTGCAAGGGAAAAAAAAAGGAATGGATTCGTTTTACTGGCATGGCAAAGGACTTGCTTTTATCAGAGGCCCTTCCAAGGAGATGATCCGGCAGAGGACCAAAAACAAAACCCAAAAAAAAAATAGTCTGAGCATGAAAGTGAGCAGTGACCGCCCTTAGATCCAGCGTCCCCTTTCCGCACCTTCAGCCATATAAAGCTCTTCTGGCAGAATTAGACAGGGCAGAGGCATTTTCCCAAAAACCATTGCCACAAAGTTGAAAGCATAGTGTTGTCCAAAATTTCTTTGTATGCTGTGGCATTAACATTCAATAGACATAAGGAGCCTAGCCCTAACTGCAGTGATGTATCATGGTTCAGCATCTGGCAGAGTCCAGGGGCAGCACGCTTTACACCACTCTAGCCAATGCTTGGGATTGTGCATGGTGAGCTTAGGCTTATGTACAGCTGCTGGACCATGGAAACATTGTACAGTTCTTATTCTGTCACTTCCAGAGCCAGTTTAGAACGCTGTCATGAGTGATGAAACAGGACAGGTGACATACACATGCTTCAGAACTTGGTGACATATTTTTAAAGGTCCACCACTTCATGGCTGCAATTCCTAGACACTTCACAATAATAGCACTAAGGGTATGTTCACACATGCACATCTGTTACGGCTGAAATTACGGAGCTGTTTTCAGGATAAAACTGCTCCTGAACTTCAGACGTTAGGGTATGTGCACACACACTAATTACGTCCGTAATTGACGGACGTATTTCGGCCGCAAGTCCCGGACCGAACACAGTGCAGGGAGCCGGGCTCCTAGCATCATACTTATGTACGATGCTAGGAGTCCCTGCCTCGCTGCAGGACCACTGTCACGTACTGAAAACATGATTACAGTACGGGACAGTTGTCCTGCAGCGAGGCAGAGACTCCTAGCATCGTACATAAGTATGATGCTAGGAGCCCGGCTCCCTGCACTGTGTTCGGTCCGGGACTTGCGGCCGAAATACGTCCGTCAATTACGGACGTAATTAGTGTGTGTGCACATACCCTAATGGCATGTGCAGGCGTTTTTCGCAGCGTCCATTACGGACGTAATTGGAGCTGTTTTTCTATGGAGTCAATGCACTTTGCACTTCTTTGATGCGGCGTCTTTTTTACGTGCCGTCTTTTGACAGTGGCGGGTAAAAAAAATGACTGTCGGCACAGTACATCGTAAAACCCATTCAAATGAATGGGCAGATGTTTGCCGGCGCTGTGGAGCCGTAATTCGATTTTAAAACGCCCGAATTACGTCCGTAAATAGGGTGTGAGAACCCAGCCTAATACTTGACTGAGGAAGATCTAGCAGACGCTTGCAGCACAGGTACCATCATGTCCATCTCATGTATGGCGATTGCATGGCTGTGTGCTTGATTTTATGGACTTTTTAAGCCCTTATTCACACGACAGGGTTTTCCGGACGGGTGACGGCCGTTCATAAATCGGCCGTCACCCGGCAGCATTAGGAACAATAGACCCCCTAATGGGGCTATTCACACGACCGAGTTTTTGACGGCCCGGGAAACCTGGCCATCGAAAAATGGGACATGCCCTATTTTCGGCCGTTTACCCAGCCCCCATAGAAGTTTATGGGGCCTGGTAATACACTGCCATCACCGGAATGTGTCCCGAGTGATGGCCATGTAGTCAGTCGCTCGCGCTCTCTCCTCCACCTCCTCACAGTGCAGAGTGCATGTGAGGAGGAGGGGGGGGGGGGTGTCTTTTTTTGCTCACTGTAGGAGTCGGAATCCCCGGCCGGGGATTGGGGATTCCGCTACAGTAGGAGTGACTATACTGTCCATATTTGGACACAGCGATGTCACTCACTTCAGAAGCGAAATCCCCGACCCTGTGGCCGGGGATTCCTCTCCAGGAGAAGTCAGTGACTAAACTGTCCATATATGGACATTGAAGTCAGTGAGTTATCCAGGAAGTGGGGGGGGGGGGGGGTGTGGCAACAAACTTGCAGGGGTCTGTGTGTGGCAACAAATTTAAATTAAATTCATCCGATTTTAAAACAGGGAAAAAAAACGATGCAAAACGGGTCAAAATCGGCAACCCAGAACGGAATGGATGCAAACCGGCCGGGGGTAAAAAAATAAATATAAAAAAAACAAAAAAAAAACGGCCGATTTTATCGGCCGACACTCTGACCCCGTCGTGTGAATGAGGCCTAAATGCGTGGCAGAAAACTTTAGAATCAATAATTAGGAGGTGTACTTTCGGCCAGATACCGATTTAAAGCTACCTGAATAGCCACTTTTACAGCCCCTCTCAGTGATTGACCAGATAATTTCATAATAAGGCAGCTACTGTATTATGGAACTGATAATTATGGCATCAGGGTGGAGAAATTCTATGTTTTCCAATACCAAATTAAAAATACATTGTTTTGAATACTTACCTGCCAGGCGCCGTGAGCAGAACGCTGCACAATTTTTCTGCCTTCTCCTGAATTACTAGTCTTCCCCGGGAACAAATAATCCTATCGGCGTGAGGGATCGTAGAGGGTGGCAGCCGGCATCCAGACAAGTATTCCAACTCAGACGTCAAGCAGTTGCGTCATGCCTATACACGCATAACCTTACTAGGCGAGTCTAACTAGCCAATGATGTACGACTAAGATCTTGTACAAACAATAATACCTTAGAAGGGCGCCACTGTCTCTTCTCCCCTCTACATACCATTTATCGCAACATAGATTAACCCCTTAGTGACTTTTTGGGGGGGGGGGGGGGGGGGGAATAGAAAACAAAAAACCCTGAAATTCCGCTATGGTTCTATGCATTTTAAATTCACGCCGTTCACTGTGCAGCGTAAATAAGACATTACGTTTATTATATGGGTCGGTACGATTACTGGGATACCACATAGGTTTAGTTTTGTTTTTTTTATGTTTTATGACTTTTGCACAATAAAAACACTTTAGAACTAAAAGGATTTGTTTTTGCATCGTCGCTTTCCAAAAAGCCTTATTTTTCCGTCAATGTAGTGATTTTTCTGGCTTTTTTTGCGGGACGAGACGTAGTTTTGATTGGTACTGTTTTGAGATACATGGGTCTTATTGATTACCTTGTATGACTTTTTTTTGGGGGGGGGGCAATGGGAAAAAAATAGCAATTTTGCCATTGTTTTTGCGCGTTTTTTTTTTTTTTTTTTTACAGTGTTCACCTTGCGGTTTAAATTACATATTAATGTTATTGTTTGAGTCATTACGGTCGCAGCAATACCATATATGTGTACTTTATTTTACTAAATAAAACAAATTCTGGAAAAAAATTGATTTTTTTACTGTAATTTTTATGTCACATTATTTTTTTAGTCCCACTAGGTGACTTCACTGTGCGATCTTTATATCGCTGCTGTAATGCTTTTGTATACTTAAATTTACACAGACAGGCAATAATGCTTTGGTATACTGACAGGCAATCTATTAGGATGTGCCTCCAAAATATGCCCAGGGCTTTTATCAGGCACCCGGCTGTCATGACACCCCATCGGAGGGCTGCGATTGCATTTGCGGGCCATCGATGGGTGAGAGGGGGAGCTCCTTCCCTCTATGAACAAGTTAAATGCTGCGGTCGCCATTGACCGCAGCATTTAACAGGCTCAACGGCCGCAATCTAAGTAAACTTCGATCACGGTCGTTGGAGCAGGAGCCCAGATGTCAGACAGCCCCGGGTCCAGCCTGTACGCGACACCCGTGCATGGCATAGACTGGGCCGCTGTGCAAAGGCGACAGCCTAGCACAAGGCCCCTTCGTGACCGCCGTGAAAAGGCATATTGGTGGTCACTAAGGGGTTAATATGCATTTCTATTTTCAAATGTGTATCATAAGACAACTTATCTAAATGTATAATTAACATAAACTTTTCAAAAGAAGTAAGAAACAGCTTTTCTGTGATCCATTGTGAAACTTCTAACTTTTTATTGAAACAAAGTTCATCCAAATGTAACAATTGATAGTCGTGCATGGACAAACATCAATACTTAGAGATTCTTTATAATGTATTACCGTGGTATAATAGAGCCGAGTTTTGTGCCATAGGGCAGCTTGTTATAGAGCAGCAAGTTCTGGCACAGACAATCGTTTTCACATTCACATACTGCACTACAACAGCAATACCACAAAATCGACAAGAGAATGCACTGTCCTGTATGCATTTCCAGCGAGGATTTCAATTGCTGCCTGGAGTCCAAGGCCCTCCTAAAGTACTTTTATTTTTTAAATATATCGGTGGCATGTCTGTTGAACCAACGTAAGTCGATATCACCTTGTGGCGGTCCATACAGGTTTTTATTAGAATTTACCACAATCTGCAGGAAGTATCAGACAAAGTGGAGTGACTGCCATTAATAAAAATGTGTCGGAGGACAGGGGGGGGGTGTTGGACTAAAGGAAAAATGATATCTAGAATAAAGGCTTTCTAAGTATACAGCTATGACAATAGGAAAGACAAGGACATAGCTGAAACATTTGCATAGGGTATAAAAAGTATTAAATCAGACAGGTCACATGCAATATATTTTGAAGTTTAGATTTAATTAAAGAAATGTGAGTTTTGAATAGGAAAAGAGATACCACGTAGGGTGTAGACGCAATATACTTCAGAATTACTGACAATGATAGAACATGTTAAGAAAATACCTTTGGCAGACACACCATTATGCATAATATATTTAAGGCAACCATGATGAAATCTAGTAATATTTACAGCAACTTAATGAAAAAGTTTCCAAGGCAAACACGTACACATTCATCTCAGCATTTTTTTTACTACAAGATATATGGATTTGGTAGTTTGAAGCAATGTCACGTGTTGCTTATATATAGATGCAATACATGGTTGTAATAGAGCCGTAATTGCACAAAAGGTAAATTAAGTTTGCACTAGCAGGAAAATGCACTTCTGTGTTAACCCATATTGCATAAGGGCCCTTTTACCTTCTGCATAATATGGAACACACTGTATATGGATAAATTTAAATGTACATCAAATATTACCGAAAAAATTATTCAGTACAGATTATGTCATCCTATACATAGGTGCTAAAAGGGTCAGAGATGCGGACTATAAGAATGATCAACAAACCACATTTCAATTTTGCAAAGAAAAACAAAAAGGCATCAAAAACCAGCAGTTCAACCTTGTGTAAACTGCTCCAGATAATGTGTGAATTCCAGTAGCCGCAGTCTTGGGATTTTCTGCTGCCGCTATGTAACAGGCAGGATAGAAAAGATATTGGTAAAGATAGTTTGGTGGTAGAGCTTCAGTAATGTCTGGACTTGGAATGCTGAATAAGCCATTGCAATGTAATGTCTGAAAAAGGAGAAACAAAAACCAGTAAAGACACTACTGTACTCAAGATTACAATGCATATAGCCAATATGAACATGCAAGCTTCAGTATGGTCCCAAATATCAGCTACTGATAAGTATTTTACAAGGTAAAAATCAGAAGGAAACCTAATGAAGAAGCAAACTTCAGGAGAAAAAAAAATAAAAAAAAATCTATCTATCTATATCTATCTGGTCAGTAGCCAAAATATTGAGTTTACTGAAGAGATATTTAACCCCTTCCCCCTGCTGGCATTCTGGGCCCTAATGTCCAAGCCATTTTTTAGATTTTTCCATTGTCACATTCGAAGAGCTGTAACTTTTTTATTTTTGCGTCGGCATAGCTGTATAAGGTCTTGTTTTTTGCGGGACGACTTGCAGTTTTTATTGGTACCATTTGAGAGTAGATGCGACTTTTTGATCACTTTCTATCACATTTTTTTTAAGTCAGGATTAACAGAAAACAGCAATTTTTCCATTGTTTTTTATTTTATTTTTTACGGCGTTCACCGTGCGGGTTAAATAACGTAACAGCTTTATAGTCGGGGTCGTTACGGATGCGGCGATACCAAATATGTGTAACTTTTTTGCTTTATTGTAGTTTTTTTTAATAGTAAAGCATTTTGTAAGGGGAAAAGCTGGGTTTTTCATTTTTTTTTTCACTTTTTTTTTTTATTAACTTTATTAAACTTTTTTTTACTTTTTTACTAGTCCCACTAGGGGACTTCACTATCCTCCGATCGCTATTATAATACACTGCAATACTTTTGTATTGCAGTGTATTACTGCCTGTCCGTTTAAAACGGACAGGCATCTGCTAGGTCATGCCTGCGGCATGATCTAGCAGGCATTCGCTGCAGGCAGACCTGGGGGTCTTTATTAGACCCCCGGCTGCCATAGAAGACAGACACTCGGCGATTTTATCGCCGGGTGTCAGTGAGATGAGAGGGAGCTCCCTCCCTCTCTCCAAAACCATTCAGATGCGGTGCTCGCTATTGTGCACCGCATCTGAGGGGTTAAACAGGTGAGATCGATACTAATATCGATCTCACCCGGCAGAGCAGGGACGCCCCCAGCCCTCAGCTGCTTCTGGCAGCTGAGAGCAGGGAGATTTCACGGCTCCCTGCTCTGTTTACTTTATTCTACAGCAGCGACGTAGTTTGGCGGCGCTCTAGAATAAAGCCCACTAATGACCGCCGTAAAAAGGCGTATCGGCGGTCATTAAGGGGTTAAAAAGCTTCCATTGGACTCAGCGACCCACAATCATGGAGTTTGCCAGGTTTTGACGTAAATTGTGACAAGTCACAAATCACAATGTGGGACAAATTTGCAGTAAAATGTTCAACCTTTTTTCTTCTCACTTACTTTCTCATCACTTCCTAGATTCTGTTAGAGTGGTCTCCAAGGAAACTGTTTTAGTCAAAAAGCCTGAAAACAGTGCAAATTTAGACTCCAATCTACACCTTTAAGCCCGATTGCCACATAGAATAAACGCTGCAGAATTTCCACAACGGAATTCCGCAGCATTTTCAGTAGCAGCAAAGTGGATGAGATCTTGAAAATCGCAAGCTCATGCTGTGGAAAAAAAAACGCAGCATAAACATGAATTGACCCGCGGTGCAGGATTTAATTCTGCAGCATGTCAATTTATGCTGTGTGTATTTTCCTTTGCAGGTTTTCCCCATTGAATTCAAAGGGGATGCAAAACTTGCAACAGTGTTGTGAGTTTTGCAGCGGAATCGCAGCGATTATGCTACAAAAATCGCAACTCAAAAAAACAAAACAAAAAACACATACAACACTTACCCAGAACATGCTCCTTCCTGCAGTCTGGCCTCCTGGGATGATGTGCCATCACATGTGACCGCTGCAGCCAATCACAGGCTACAGCGACACATGAACTGAAACTTCATTATAGGAGGCCGGACACAGAAGCGCGAGAATGGGTTTTTTTTTCACACAGCGTTTTAAAAAGGAATATTCCCATCTCAAAGTCATGGCATGTAACTAGGATGCTTCATAAAATGATTGGTGAGGGTTACATTTCTGGGACCCTTGTCGATCAAGAACAAAGATAGAGGTCCTTTCGCTGTTAAGTGGCGTTCCCACTCTCCTGCTACGCATGGGAACTGTAACGGCCACATTTGCAGTGTTGCAGTTCCCTAGAGCAGGTACACTTTTGTGCAGAGCAAAAACTGGAGGAGCTGCAGCACAGTCATACCCTCATGATTAGAAAGTGATGGCATATCCTAGCTATATGCAGTGACATGTAATGGTGGAGAGCCCCTTAACTTTGTGAACGTGTGTGGGGTTTGTTCCGCAGCGTGGGCATGACATTTTCTAAAATCTCATGCACTTTGCCGCTACTGTAAATGCTGCAGAATTTCCCTTCAGAATTTTGTTGCAGAAATTCTGCAGCGTTTACGCTACGTCGGAGCCCAGACTTACATTCTTCTAAGTGGTCCGCTGTCAGGAAACAACGTTTGTGGGTAATCTTAATTTCAAGCTCTTATTACTTTTATAAATTTTTGTGTACTTGTAGCCGGGACAATTTTCAAAATTGTTACAAGAGGTAAATTATGTTCAGGTAATTATCATACTTGAAAACGTTATTTTTCTCTGCTGCACTGCAAAGCCATTTCTGAAGCTCTGGGACTCCAGGTAACCACAGGGAGACATTTTAACCAAAAGCAGTGAAAACTTGTAACCGGTGAATCTTTCCAAAACCTGGCCTCCCTAACAATCTCTCCAAGACCGCATAGAGAACTCAAGGAAGGAACAAAAAGCCGAGAACATTTAGGCCGGGTTCCCACGTAGCGTAAACACTGCAGAATTTCCTCAACAGAATTCTGTGTAGAGACCCCGCAGCATTTATATTAGCAGCAAAGTGAATGAGATTTCGAAATTCTCATGACAACACTGCGGAAAAAAAGACCAAAAAAAAAAAAAACACACAAAAGTCGTACGGAAAGCGTCCTGCAGCGCGTTTAGCAATTCCTCAGCATGTCAATTTATGTTGCAGGTTCTGTGCGGAGATGCTGGGTGTTTGTGGAATTTCTGCTCCCCATTCAAGTCTATGGGTGAAAGGATTTAGTTTGTTGTGGTTTTTACAGCGTTTACGCAGTAAAAACCGCAGGTGCACATATACTTTGCTGTAACCAATGTTTAACACCAAGTTCTCAGGTAAAACCTCTGCGGAAAAAAGTGCAGCGTTTATGCAGAAATAGGAGCAGGAAAAGTGCACTATTTGGTGCGGATTTCTGTGACAGATTTACCAGCGTTTTTCTAGACATTCTGCTACAGATTTTCTGTTGCAGAAAATCTAACACATATCCTGTGTGTGGGACCTACCCTAAGGCCGGGTTCCCACAGGATGGATACGCTGCGTAAAAAATACGTATCTGACCTGGAACCCACAGTACATTGTCCGAAAACCATGCGGTTTTTCAAACGGAATATCCGCGGAAGAAAGCTGTTCATACTTACCCCCTCCCTCCTCTGACGTCTGTTCCAGCCTCCCTAGATGACGTTGGAGGTCATGTGATACTGCAGTGGTCACAAGGGATGCAATGTCATCCCAGGAGGCCAGACCGCAGGAAGGAGGAGGGCGTTGTGGGCAAGTATGATTATTTTTTTTCGTAGCTGTGATTTGTGCTGCGTAATTGCCACAAAACTGCTTTCTATTGTGGGTTTTGCATCCCCATTCAAATCATTGGGGAAAACCCGCAATGCAATAAAAAAAAAAAAATGCATCATTTTAATTCCGCACCGCAGGTCAATTTAATGTTCACGCTACGTTGGGTTTATTTCTCTGCAGTTTGGGCATGAGAATTTCCAAATCTCATCCACTTTGCTGCTACTTTAAACGCGGTGGAATTTCCACACAGAATTCAGTTGTAAAAATTCAGCAGCGTTTAAGATATTTGGGAACCTGGCCGCCTTAGGCCTTCTGCACAGGAACGTGTTTTTGCTTCCGCAAAATCACCCGCATATCTGCAGGTGAATTGCGGACCCATTCATTTCTATGGGCTCATGCACAGGATCGTGGTTTCCATGGTCCGTGTATTGGCCAGAAACCTGGACAAGTCATTATACGGTCCGGGCTCATTGAAATCAATGTGTGAACGGGTCCCTGAATTACAGGCGGCCCGCGGATGACTCAGTGGCAGTCCGTACCTGCGATTGCGGCACGGTCGTGTGCATGAGGCCTTAGGGTGGATTCACATGTAGCAGATTTAGTTACAGAATTTCTGCAACAAAATCCACTGCATGTGAATCCATACTTAAAGGGGGTTTTCCCCATGAGAGACATTTGACATATCCTGTGGGTATGTCCGATAGATGCGGGTTTCACCCACCTCTAGAACTACTATGGGAGTTACGGAAACAGCGTAGATTAGCGAGCTACGCGGTTTTCAGAATTCCTGACCATATAACCAGGAAGAGGCTGGGAGCAAGCAAAAAAAAAAGAAAGCTAGAATGGGGTTTAGAGGGCCCTGTTCTAGAGACAGGTGTGGATCCCAGAGGTGGGACTCGCATCTGACATTTATGACAAATCCTGTGGATAGGTCATAATATGTCTGATGGGAAAACACCTTTAAGCAGCTGTTGGCCACATTGCAGGCGACAGTCATGATTACAACAGTAGAAAAACTAGGTTTCCCGCGGACCTGACTGATTCAGGCATCAGCACTAGATAAAGCTGCGCTGAGATACAGCTGCTTTGTATCCTGTATAAAGTTTTTCAGAAGGTGTACATAGCCTTTAACCCGCTTCCTTAGATGTCAGGGAAGTTTTAGTTAATATCACTAGCTTGGTCTTCTCAGGTAGTGCCTCCTTTCTTTCTTGGCAGCCAAGGGTAGAAGAGGGGGTTCATGTTTTATTATTAGTTTTTCATGGCACCATTTATTGCGCCATGTAATGAGTACATTTGTGGGGTGGAATGGGGGAAACAAAACAGCAATTCCTCCATTTGTTTTTTTAAGTTTCATTTTTACGGCCTTCACCATGGAATAAAAAAACAACTTTATTCTGTGGGTCAATACCAAATATATAAAGTACTTTTATGTTTCACTACTTTCCAAGGAAAAAACTGTTTGTTTTCCCATCAATTGAACAACTTATTTTTTGCAGGACGAGCTGTAGTTTCTAGTGGTACTATATTGAGGCACATAAGACCTTTTGATCACTTTTTATGGGATAGGAGGTGACCAAAAAAAGCGATTTTGGCGTTTTACTGGGGTTTTTTTTTCTACTCTGTACACCGTGTGTTAAATGTGAATTTTTGTATTTTAAGGTTTGAATTACTACAATTTAACAATTGATATTGTTGTGCTTGTTTTAGGGTACCCTAGGGTACTCCAACCAGCAATCAGATCGCTTGCACGATATACCGAAATACTACTGCAGTATATTGTGATTTGGACAGGCCCCTATTGGCCTCCTCATCTAGCGCACAGAGGACCACAAAGATGGCAGGCCCACAGACTGCCATAACAACCATTGACACTGCACGATAGTATTGCGGGGAGCATTACCTTATAAAGATCAGATTCTCCTACTTGTGTCAGCATGTACTGTGCAGTGTATACAGAAATCACTTATCTGCTCACTGTGAGATCTGACCATTCAGACTTCTGTAGAGTTGACTATTCACTAAGCAGATAGACATTTGTACATACATCTGCAGTTTCTACTCTGCCATCTAATCACACCCCCCCAATCATATGAACAGCAAAGTTAACCATCAAGAAGCGGAACGCAAATGTGTACATCGCTTCCAGCTACCCTTCCTTCCCTGATCATTCAGGTCAGTGCCAGGACCGGAAAAACATACAGTTCAGTCAATGGTTGAGCTGAGCACTTATGTGCGCTCAGTTAGATTAAGAAAGCGGTTGCGGGGGGTTGTCGGGCACTACCCTACAGTGGGCAGTCAGGGTGCTGCAGACTAAGGTTTCAGGGACTTTTTAAATCAATAATTTTCTTACTAAAGAGTGCTTCTTAGTTCTAAAAATATGGTAAATACAAACAAAAATAAAAATAAATAAAGTTTCTTTAACCCCTTAATGACCGGGCCATTTTGCACGTTAATGACCAAGGATTATTTTTTGTTTTTCCACGGTCGCATTCCAAGAGTCGTAACTCTTTTTTTATTCCGTCGACATAGCCGTATAAGGGCTTGTTTTTTGCGGGACGAGTTGTATTTTGTAATTGTACCATTTTTAGATGCTTATAATATATTGATTAACTTTTATTAACTTTATTTTAGGAGAGAATTGAAAATAAGCAGCTATTCCAGCATTAATTTTCACGTTATAAATTTACGCCGTTTACTATGCAGCGTAAATAACATGTTAACTTTATTCTATGGGTCGGCACGATTACAGGGATACCAAATGTGTAAAGGTTTTATATGTTTTTTCTACGTTTGCACAATAAAAACCCTTTTAGAAAAAAATTACTTGTTTTTGCATCGCCGCGTTCCAAGAGGCGTAATTTTTTTATTTTTCCGTCGATGTGGCCGTACGTGGGATTGATTTTTGCGGGACAATGTGTAGTTTTCATTAGTACTATTTTGGGGTACATAGGACTTATAGATGAACTTTTATTTTATTTTTTATGGGGGGGAATGGGAGAAAAGAGAATTTTGCCGTTGTTTTTTGCGTTTTCTTTGGACGCCGTTCATCCGGCGGTTTAATTAATGTGTTCATTTTATTGGTCAAGTTGTTATGATCGCGGGGATACCATATATGTGTATGTGTGATTTGTTTTGACCGTTTTATTAAATAAAACCACTTTTTGGGGCAAAAAAGTAGTTTTATTTGACTTTGACTGTAATTTTTTTTATTTTTTTTTTCACAAACTTTATTTAACGGTTTTACTTTTTTTTTTTTAGTCCCACCAGGGGACTTCACTATGCGATATGCCGATCGCATATATAATGCTTTGGTATACTTCGTATACCAAAGCATTATTGCCTGTCAGTGTAAAACTGACAGGCAACCTGTTAGGTCATGCCTCTGGCATCGCCTAACAGGCAGATGCTGAAGACAGACCTGGGGGTCTTTGTTAGACCCCCGGCTGTCATGGAAACCCGACGGCGACCCGCGATTTGTTTGCGGGGGCGCCGATCGGGAGACAGAGGGAGTTCCCCCCTCTGTCAAACACATTAAATGCCGCTGTCACTGTTGACAGCGGCATTTAATGGGTTAAACTGCCGGAATCGGCGCGTGCTTCGATTCCGGCAGTTGCAGCAGGAGCCAGGCTGTGTATAACAGCCGTGCTCCTGCCGCTGATCGCGTGGGTAAACTGTCAGTACCCGCGCGATCACAGGACGGATATATCCGTCCTCCTGCGCGAACTAGCAGCTGCTGAGGACGGATATATCCGTCCTTCGGCGTTAAGGGGTTAAAAGAGGCTCGGTCACCAGATAAGTGCCCCACCTCCTAAATAATCTGATCGGCGCTGTAATGTAGATAGGTGGTTTTTATTTTGAAAAACGATTTTTGAGCAAGTTATAAACAATTGTAGATTTGTTGCTAATTAGTTTAATAAACAGGGCGTTTTTTACCTTTTTACCAACTGGGCGTTGTAAAGACAAGTGTATGACGCTTTATGAGTCATAGACTTTTCTCACGGGATCATGCTGTGCTGTCACATATGCCCACAGTAACTTTACCAAAATGTCTTGAGTGAATAGACATTGCCTCCAGCCAGGATGCAATGACTATTCACACTCCCGACACTCTCGTAAAGTCAATGTGGGACTTACTCCCACAGCACAGAGTGATCTCGCTGTGGTGTCATTCACAGCATGATCTCGCGAGATCATGCTGTGATTAAGTCTCACAGAAACTTTACCGAAATGTCAGGAGTGTGAATAGTCATCACATCCTGGCTGAAGGCGATGTCTATTCACTCTCAAGACACTTCGGTAAAGTTAATGTGGGAGTATGTGACAGCACAGCGTGATCTCATGAGATTACTGTGATTTGAAGCAAAATATTGATAGCAATCTAGATAGTTAAGCAGTTTGCATTTATAAGTGTTGGCAGTATTCATTCTCAAAACTACTAGACCCAAGAGTATATGGGGAGTAAAGTCACAGACTAAGGCCTCATGCACACAAACTTATTTTTGCCCTCCCGTAAATACGGGTCTTTGTTCACACGTATTCGACCCGTATTGCACCAGTATTTACAGACCTGTGCCCGTAAATACGGGTCCGGTGTCACCAGTATTCCACCCGTATTTACGGGCACGTTTTCGCTGCAAAATTGCGCTGCAGTAATCGGCAGCCCTTCTCTCCATCAGCACAGGATAGAGAGAAGGGACAGCGCTTTACGCAGAAAAAGTAAGAAATTCATACTTACCAGGCCGTTGTCTTGGTGACGCGTCCCTCTCTTGACATCCAGTCTGACCTCCCTGGATGAGGCGGCAGTCCATGTGACCGCTGCAGCCTGTGATTTGCTGCAGCGGTCATATGGGCTGAAATGTCATCCCGGGAGGCCGGACTGGAGGAAGAAGCAGGGAGTTCTGGGTAAGTATGAACTTCTATTTTTTTCTACAGGTTGATCTATATTGTGATCGGTAGTCACTGTTCAGGGTGATCAAAGAGTTACTGCCGATCGTTTAACTCTTTCAGCACCCTGGACAGTGACTATCTCCTGACGTCGCCTAGCAACGCTCCCGTAATTACCGGAGCCCCATAGAATTCTATGGGCCTGCCCGTGCCGTAATTACGGCCTGAAATAGGACATGTTCTATATTTTTTAACGGCACGGGCAACTTCCCGTAAGCATACGGGGAGGTACCCGTGGCCAATAGAAGTCTATGGGCCCTTAATTACAGGTGTTTTTACATTCGTGTGCATGGGGCCTAAGAAGATGGAAACCAGCAAGGTAACTAGGCGTAATTTTCTCTGAGATACTTTGGAGGTGGTAATACATTACATTGGTACCATCTAACCGTTTACCTGCCCTGTGAGATTTGTTGACTTGTCTTTACAACGCCCAGCTGTCTATTAAGAAACTAATTAGCATAAATCTAAAATTGTTCACAACTTGCTCAAAAATGATCGTTTTTCAAAATAAAAACCACTGTTCTCTACATTACAGCGCCGATCACATTATGTAGGAGATAGGGAATGTATAATCTGGTGACAGAGCCTTTTTAAAGAGCAATATGACCAACTAAATGTATCAGAAAAAAGAAATACTGTACCTATATTATCTTTCTCCTTACATGAAATAGAATAACAACAGATTTCTCGATCCTGAATAGCCGAAAGGTTTCTGGAAAGAAACAAAAACAGATCTAAGTATCCCAAGTAAGAGAAGTAGTAGTTAATAAAATTACTCTAAATAATGCCACATATAAAGAGGAATTTCATACACAAATATTAAAATATACCCCACATTGATCTTCCATGGTATTGATCAATTACTTTTTTTGTACATAAAACGCAGAGATCAGGAATTATTTTTCGAAAGTAAGGCCCTATTGCTCATCTCGTTAGGGATGTCCGTTTAGCGTGAACATCGGGAAGCTCCAGGCGTACAAGCTAAACGTGTCCATAAGTCCAACAGAGGCCAAAAGAGTGTTCTTTTTGGGCAGGCAGGAGAGTATACTTTTTAAAAAAAAACAACAAACATTGTAAACTAAGCTCTTTAACCAGCAATAAAAACTTGTACCGCCAGGTATGTTTTTTTATTAGGTCTATGGGTGACGTATGCCAATGTATGGCATACGCTTAACATACGACTGGACATTAACGGCGTATACGCTGTTCCATATATGTATGGAAACAGAATTTTTTTTAAACTAACTAAAAATAACGTAAGCCACAAAATAGCTATGCTATGGATTCCGCCCAAAAAAAAAAAACAAACAAAAACACGGAAGCCTGATGGAACGGAGACATACAGAAAACAAATTGCAACGGAGGCATTACCATTGAAATCAAATGGCAATGCATACAGAAAGCCATTGTTTTTGGTTTGACGGAACCCATGGAAAGAAGCCCGACGCAGATGTGAACCGAAAGTGCACCTGTATCATGTGTTGTTTTTTTTTTACTAAGACACCTGTGAATAAAGGGTAAATCGAGGGTGCTGGTAGTGCTTGCTATAAGAGGGAGTTCAGTAACGCAGTGTGTGTCTCAGGACCACAACACGAACTTACAGTTTTTCAATAAGTTGTTTCTCATCCAGTGCACCTGCAAGGTCTCTCTTGTTTCCCAGTACTAAAACCTGTTGAGGAAAGATAAGAAACTTAAAGACCAAAATAATAATAAAAAAATAAAAAAAAGTTACTCAAAGCAAATAAAGCATCCCTATTATGTGTTAAAGGGCAATGCCCCTCATCTGTGTGCTGTGACGTTGTGCGTTATTTATTGGTGCCTGGGAGCAGGCGGTGTTCTTTAATTGAATTGGTGTGATGACTGGTACATTTCGTTCGATTACGACTATGACATCTCCGGTTCTGAGAACCAGAAACCTTTACATACATGTGGGAACGATAGCAGCCACTCTTTCAATTAGCTGCTGGCTTAACTGGCTGCAATCACTTGTACTTCATACAGAGAAAACCCCTACATTGGGCTGGTCATGTGCAGAAGAAAAAAAAAGGAAAAGAAAATCCTTTGTAAAAAGATATGCCAGATGGGAGTGAGGATGGAAAGTACAAATATAAAAGCCATTGGTGAAAGAAATGTTCATTAACTGTAAGAATTTGATGTATACATTGTCAGGACCACAGATAAGGACGCAATAAAAAGGTACGTCTAATGCCTCATGTATCACATGTTCACCAGAAAATATAATTTACACTAGATACTTTCCAGACTGTAGAGGTAAACGTGGAAACTTTCCCTAGTTCATATAACATTTGAAAGGCATAATCCATTCCTTAAGTAAACATTTAATTGCAAGTTGTGCAGACATTTCATAACCATTAGAACTAAAGTCTAATTCCAGTCATGCAGTGTTACAAACGTGAAATAAAAGGTCTATTTCTGGCATAATACAGAACATTCTGTTACTTCTAAAATAAAGACTACACGGAGCCCTACCGGGAGTAATGATTGGTTCATTTTAAAACCAGAGACAATACAGAAAGCTCCCGAAATAAAAACTTGTTGTCCAAAGACTCCAGCCCCGGGGAAGCTCCTGAAGAAACTGTCCCAGGGCCGGAGTATCACCTAGTGCTAACCGACGTATACCAGCCCAATGGAGGCCAAAACTCTTAGCCTCCATCAGGATAATGGAGCCTCATGGACACATTTATAGTGTACGTGGGGAGCCTTTCCCAATGTAAACCATAAACGCAGTTCCACGTTGCACCATGCGCAGGTACCCTAAGAGGAATTTTATGAACACAAGATCTTTAAAAACATTTATCAGACACAATTTAGGATGCATTAAATTAAGACCTCAAATATTTGCTGACGAATCTAATGAAACCTTTTGTTTTTTCTGTTTTGGATTAATCATTTATGCACAAGCAACTGAAGCAGTTGTCACAAATGTTTTAGACCTGCAATCTAAAAGAAATTAAAAGTATCTATAAAGTCTTTCAAGGTATGACAGGATACAGTGCGCAATAATGGTTTTGTTCTCTAAAAGTCTGCCTGCAGCCACTTAGATGTTGCACTTTGTTAGGCACTGGGTTCTTTTGGTTACAGAATTAAGCCCAATGCACCCGACCGTGCCCATAATGACGGTCCCCGATTACGGACACGGCCGAACGCTGAGTCACCCGCATTTCCGGGCCGTGCTCCCATTATAAAGTATGGGAGCAGTGTACATAAAATATAATTCTCTCCCCCAGCACAGCAGAACCCCTTCTATTTAGGTGCAAATCCGCAGAATACAGTTTGTACCCCAATGAAAAGTCAGCCCAGTGGTCTAGGAACCCAAAGCCTTCTCCTCTACACCAAGACTTAAGCCATGCATTTAACTCCCTGAGCTCCCGCTGTCTTTCCTGTGCATGGCACAGGCAGTATTCCTGAGAATACAACCTTGGAGGTCCTTCCCTTCAGCTTGTAGCCTAATTCTTTAAAATTATTCTTAAGGCTCCTCCACCTACCATTTATTGTGTCATTGGTACCCACATGGACCACAACAGCTGGATCATCACCAGCCCCTCCCAGCAATTTGTCCACCCGTTCCACCACATGCCGAACCCTGGCACCAGAGACAGCAAACCATTTGGTTGACACGATCTTGGCGACAAATTATTCTATCCGTCTTCCTGATTATAGAATACCCTACAACTACCAATTGTCTTGGCTTACCTGCATCACCATTCTGCCGACTACTAGCTGGGCTGTTCTCCCAGCTGTTAGGGAGATCAGTATCCACTAGGGCTGCCATTTGTGAGAAAGACACCCTCGCATAATCACCCAACTTGGCAATTTTGCTTGGAACATCAGAAACATGATTGGCCTGCCTTTTCTTGGACCCCTTTCTACTGCCCCTAACTACATTAACCAAGTAACTTGCCTGATCCTGCTGACCCATGTCTTCACCCTCCAGGTCTATCCCACTAACTGCTTGCTCAGTGAGCAGCATGCTCCGCTCAAGATTGTCTATCGCCCTCAGTGTTGCATTTTGCTCCTCCAGATCTCTAATGCGAGCTTCCAGGTGAACAACAAGCTCACATCTGCCACAGAGGTATTCACCCTGGAACTCTGGCTCCAGTCATGCATACATTATGGCAAACCGTGCACTGAAGAAAACCTCCAAACTTGCTATCCATTATCAAAGTTACAAAAAAAAAAAAAAAAGTCAACAATTGTTAAAAGTAAAAGAAAAGAGTACTTACAGGGACTTTAATTCCGGTTTAGTATCTCGACTTGATATACAAGCCACTTAATTTTGCAAGGCCAAAACACAGCTTGTTGCATGTTTATGCGAATGTCCTCCAACATCTTTACATCTATGGCTTAAATACAAAAGCCTACTTCATTTATCAGATTAAGCGGTCGTGTGTATGAGGAATAACTATTATTGGCCATTATAAGACATTTCTAGTTCTCCGTTTTCTCTGAGCTAGTGGGCAGAGCCTAACTGCCATCATGTCTTCTAAACACAAAAGAGGAGAATCCTGTTCCCCTATCTCGATCTCATATATAGAAGCTGCAGAATCATGGAGGAGACTATACAGTAGTAATGAGAAGCGTAACTGAGAATCCAGCACTGGTGTGACAGAAATGCTACCAGCTTGGGTGAACGACGTGCGTGTGTCTCTCTCTGAGAAAGTTAGCCAGGCAGTGCACTGACACCCCCTCAACCTGCTACAGTCCATCTATAACCAGAGACAGCCATTGATCGACACCAGATTACAGGAAGGGGAGACACCTAGTGGCAGTAACTTCGCACAGAATTTAATTACAAAGTTATTTTATATCAGGCATATTAAAACCACATAAGTGGCTTGAAAAGTCAGCGTTCATTTAAGGACATAGATGTAAAGATGATATTTCATGATACACGGAGATTAAAATCAGTTGCATAAGAAAAAAAAATGTCAGAGGCTCTGTCACCAGATTATAAATGACCTATCTCCTACATAATCTGATTGGTGCAGTAATGGAGAAGTGTTTTTTATTTTGAAAACGATCATTTTTGAGCAAGTTATGAACAACTTTAGATTTATGCTAATTCGTTTCTTAATGCCCAACTGAGCGTTTTTTTTACTTTTGCCAAGTGGGCATTGTAAAGGGGAGTGTATGACACTGACCAATCAGCATCATACACTGCTCTCCATTCAGGTCCATTTGTACTCAGCACAGTGTGATCTTGCGAGATCACGCTGTGCTGTCACATACACCCACATTAACTTTACTGAAGTGTCTTGAGTGATTAGGCATTGCCTCCAGCCATGACGCGATGTCTATTCACACTCCCGACACTACGGTAAAGTTTGTGTGACTTACTCACACAGCACAGCAAGATCACGCTGTACTGTGATTAAGTACCACGCAAACTTTACCAAAGCTAAGAAACTAATTATCCTAAATCTAAAATTGCTCATAACGTGCTAAAAAATGATAGTCTTTCAGAATAAAAAAACACTATTATCTACATTACAGCACCGGTCAGATTATGTAGGAAATAGGGCACTTATAATCTGGTGACAGAGGCTCTTTAAACCGGAATGAGTTGCCCTATTCTATCCTAACCAAACATCTGTGTAAGTAATACATAATAAAAAAATAAATTATAATCATTGCAGAATTTAATCCTTATATTCCCTTCAAGATGGTTTTCCGGACCTGTTCAAATGACCATTTACACATTTAGTGAGAACAGTGAATGTCAGACCAAAGTTAAAGCAGATCAGATAAATTATGTGCCAGATTTTAACCCCTTAATGACCAGCTTATTTTAAATCTTAATAAGCAAGCCATTTTTTTTCTTTGGCGTCGACATAGCTGTAGGTGGTCTTGTTTTTTGCAGGACAAGCTGTATTTTTTAATAGAAACATTTTGGGGTACCGTACATAATTTATTGATTAACGTTTAGCTGAGAGCAGGGAAATTTAATGGCTCCCTGTTCGGTTTATTCTGATGCAGCGCCGTGAAAATGCATATGTATCAGAATAAAGCCCATTAGTGGCTGCCGTGAAAAGGCGTTTTGGCGGTCACTAACGGGTTAATCAGACCAATAGACCATATCCACAAACTATTTTAAAAACGCTATCGGATATAGGTGGTGTACAGATTTCACTCTGCAAATCTACAATCTGTCAAATAAAAGGAGCTCACTGTGAATGTGGGATGTAATGCGGCAAAACAACATCACTGCAATCCGTTATTTATGGGCTGCGATTGTCATGTGTCAAGTATTTTAAAGGGATTGTGGGGTGACTCCCACCAATCTGAGCAGCCTCAACAACAATCACATCCCTCCACCCAGATTGATGTAGCTACGCGACTCCTGGGCACAACAGCTATCTGCAGCTAACATCTGAGGCAAATTATCTCTACGTACTACCCAGTTTTTGCCTCCCGATAACCTCCTGACTCAATTGTCCATGGTCCGGAGGAGCGCAGCAGGGCGGAATGATCTAAAATCATTGGAGTCCAGTCCCCGAACCAGAGAACGCCAACTGTCCCGCCATATTAGAGGACGACCGGCAGACTTCACCTGAACTCCTTGCTCCCACAAAGCAGGGTCTCCGCCTTCGGAACAGCCAATTTCCACCAGAGATGACTCCCCGCTCTGTAAATTTAAACTGTTACTCCAGCAGGAACCACAACTAACAGCTTCTAAGATGTCCAAGGACCTCACAAAAGAGATACGCGGAGTTGGGAGCCAGGACAAACATTCTGAAAACAATGGTGTCATCCACTTCTGAAGTCCTGACTGCGCATGACGCAGAGTTGGACTCCCTGAGAGCGGATCTGGACTCTGAAAAGCTGCGCTTGGAGAACTTTGAAAACTGTGCACAAAAGGGGTAACCTTTGAATTAGAGGCCTACCTGAAACTTTTGAGGACCTGAACTCAATCACAGCACTCTTCCAAATCTCCCCATAGACAGGTTGGAGATGGACGGCGTTCACAGATCCCTCGGCCCTAAAAGATCAGACGGTAAGCCACGCGACAGGGTTTCCTTGGTGGCATAATAGGTCAGTTTAACCACTGACACAAAAGGCCAGGGCCACATCCACCCTGACATTTCAGGGCCATGAGTACCAAATATTTGCCGACCTGTCTTCTATTACTATTCAGAAAAGATGCGGCATGAAGCCTCTTCTGCCGTCCTGCAACAGCACCAGATCAGATACCGCTGGGGACATACATTTAAACTCAAATTCTCGATAGACAATAAATCAAACTCGTCCTGCACAGCTGATGACCTCAAGAAACGTTATCACCCTGCAACTCCAACATGAACATGCATCTGCACATCATTCAAGCCAACAATTTCAGTCCTCTCGTGATGGCCCCTGACTTTGCCCCACCTGGGACAAAGTGCCTCCTCGTAAATAGTCGCAGTCCACCGTGAGACCAAGCACCTTGACAGACCCCAGGATGAGCCTACTTGATGGATAAGTACCGTATTTTTCAGACAATAAAAGACACACCCAGGTTTCAGACAGACAATAGGAAAAAAAAAAAAATTCAGATTTTACTACTTTTAGAAAGAAAAAACTATTTGTTACATTTAGATTTTTTGGTACATACGATTTTTTTTTTACATTGTGCTTGTGGAAAAAGTTTTGATTTTTTAAACGTACATTTTCAGGTGCGTAAAATAATATTAATCTAACTTTTTTTTTTACACATTTTATTAGTTCCCCTAGGGAACTTTAACCAGCTATCATTAGATCGCTGGTACAATACATGGATGAGTTACGGAAACAGCGTAACTCGCTGAGCTACGCTGTTTCCTTAACTAGTATTCAGTTCCATGGGAGTTACAGAAACAGCGTAACTGGTGAGCTACACTGTTTCCGTAACTCGACCACGTACGCGGTTTTCGGAGATATAGAGTTCCGGAAATAGCGTAGCTCGTGTTGCTACACTATTAACGTAACTCCCATTCACTTTTATGGGAGTTACGGAAACAGCTTAGCTCTGCAAGCAATCGGCTGTTTCCGTAATGCCCGACCACCTAACCAGGAAGTGGCCGGGAGACAGCGGAGCGAGTAAGCTAGAACATACTTTAGGGGGGCCCTGTTATAGAGATAGGTGCGAGTCCCAGAGGTGGGACATGCATCTAGCTGACATTTGTGGGAAGACTCCTATAAATGTTGGTTGCTATTGACAGCGGCATTTAACTAAACGTAACCTTTGTGTCCAGGAGCTAGTGACCCACACAATTTATAGTACTCGCTATACTACTGAACCTACTACTGCCACTCAAGGCACACCATGTCATTCGATTTACACATTCAACCCCCCCCCTTTTTTTCTTCCGCCTTCCCCTCGTCGGTCTGGAACTACCATCGTTACTGTTAGGCCCCTGATATGGCTGCACCTACCTTGAAAATGATTTCCCACAATGTCCAAGGCTTTAACTCCCGACAAACATTCAAAGGCGTTCCACTTCTAAAACTTGTCACTCCGACATCATTTGCCTTCAGGAGACTATATTCTCTACCACATCTGAGCCAAAATACTTGAGAGCGCACGTTTCCATCTTCCATGGCGCTTACGCTCACGAGAAAAGATGAGTAGTTATTGCCTTCAGGAGGAATCTGTATCTGTACTATAACGGCTGACCCTAGTAAAATCTCTATTTCAGAACTTCCTCTCCAACCTGTATTCCTCTCCTTCTGCATTAGATTCCATGAAGGCGGAACGCCTATTCGCTAACCTGACCTTACCGGAGATCTCGCCTTACAACCTTGACACCTTGGAGGCTGAGAACTCTGATGGCCTCCTGAACCTCTGTTTCAAAGACTTGAAACCCTCCAAGTCCCCTGGTCCAGATGGATTTTCCCCAATGTATAATAAAAAAAATAAAAAAAAAATGAACTGCATTATTAACTCAACTCTTTAATGCTCTTAGATCTGGCAGTACAACTCTTCCAACCACCCTTAATGCCCATATTGCAAGGATTCCCAAACCCCAAAAAGACGCATTCCTTATCACCAATTACAGGCCAATATCCCTGTTGAATACTGCCATTAAACTCCTGGCCAAAATATTGGTGACCTGGATTAACAGCTTTCGACGCGATCATCCATGGGGACCAAGCTGGCTTTGTTCTGGGCAGACAGACTAGAGACTGCACCAGGCGAGTTCTATCCTTGAGCCATACCGCTCGTAAAAAACGTCACATCAATGCTCACTTGATATACAAAAGGCCTTTGATACGGTTTCCTGGTCCTACATGGATTTCGCCTTGGGGAAATGGGGCTTCCAACAACGCTGTCTTGGGTGCATGCTCTCTATTCTACCACAAGTCAAAATCTGTTGTGCCGGTTATCATTCTGCCCCTTCCAATATAGAGCGTGGCACAAGACAGGGATGCCCTCTCTCCCATCTTGTTGATCCTGGCACTTGAGCCCCTGGCTATGATTTGCCAAAATCCAAATATTAGGAACTTGGCACTGGCGGGCATGCGCCACAAACGATCCCTCTTTGTCAATGATATGCTGATATTACTCTCCCACTCCATTATCTCCCTTCCCAACCTAATGAACACCCTATACGATTTTGCTTCAATATCTGGCCTCGCTATGAACCTCACAAAATCTGTAGTGCTAAATATTAATCTTCCCTCAGACCCTAGTCACTTTGTTTAGCCCGTTGAAAGGGGAATTGATTACAATCACTGGAGTACCTGGGCAGACACCCAACACCCTCTTATGACCTACTATTCTCTGCTAATAATCTTCCCCTCATCCGTACCCTCAATTCCTCTTTACTATCAAGGAAATGGATGTAGCTTTCCTGGATTGGACGCATACATGCGGTTAAAATGACACCCCTTCCCAAACTTCTATATATGTGCCAAATCCTGCCAATTAAAGTCTCACCACACATTGAATCTCCTTCAAAATCGCAACTTTTCTTTTATTTGGCGTGACGCACCTCCTAGAGCATCCAGGTCCACCCTATACTCAATTTAAGGTCGGATTTACACGAACGTGTAATACGTCCGTGCAACGCGCGTGCTTTTCACGCGCCCCGCACGGACCTATGCTAGTCTATGGGGCAGTGCAGACGGTCAGTGATTTTTGCGCAGCGTGAGTCCTCTGCGTAAAACTCACGACTGGTCCTATATTTCTGCGTTTTTCGCGCATCACGCACTCATTGAAGTCAATGGGTGCGTGAAAATCCTGCGCACCACACGGAAGCACAAAGGCATATTCACAAACAGACCCATATATACCCAGTAGAGATAATGTTGTAGATTTTATGTACAGTCCTATGTAACACCAGTTAACACACAGTAATAACCGAGTACAGATAATGGAGTAGATGTTGCCTGCAGTCCTATGTAACAGAACATATAACAGCGATTACTCCCTGAATACAGATAATGCAGTATATGTTACCAGCAGTCCTATGTAACACCGCTGACAACAGGGCGATGCAAAAACTAAAAGGCTCCTGTAGGTCTTTGTACCGGAGGGGTTAAACAAGGTGCTGATGCTAGTGTGTAAGAGCCTTTAGGCTGGTGCTAGACAGAGGTTTTAAAACTGGCAAAAAGGAAAGGTAGAGTAGTTGCCCCTGGCAACCAATCATTTCACCTCATTTCTCAGAGGTTTTTCTAAAACCGAAGCAGCAACATGATTGGTTGCCATGAGAAACTACTCCACTTTACCAGTTTTGATAGATCTCCTCCGGTGACTTGTTTTGTAGTGAGTGATACATCGCTGTCCAGAGGAATGCATTGAGTAGCCTGAAAGAGGGTTTTTTTTTTACTTTAAAAAAACAAAAAAAAAAAAACAAAAACCTAACAAATCCCTTTACTGGAGCGATTTTTGATCGCCGTATGCTGGGATTTCAGACTTGTCAGGAGCGATTCTGAAGAGCTTTTTAAGTGCTCCATGCATTCCTATTGACAGCAATCACAGAGACTTATCAATCTGTATAAATCAAAAGTCTGGTTCTAGGCTCACTCTAGGCCAGGAAGCCATCATTTACATCAAAATCTACCTGCAGAGGAAGGATGAGCTTTAGACATTTGGAATGTGCCTGTGGCACCCAAGCTTGAAATAAAGGATAGAATAATAGGTGCACATTACAAAATCGAAAACATTTTAAAAATGTCCCATTAACCCCTTCCCACTGTGGCCACTTAACCTTCCGGACAGCCTTATTTTTCAAATCTGACACGTGTCACTTTATGTGGTAACTTTGGAATGGTTTTACCTATCCAAGCTATTCGGAGACTGTTTTCTCGTGACATATTGGACTGTTAGTGCGTGAAAAAATGTAGTTGATAAATTCAATATTGTTGCAAAAATTTGCATTTTTTTAAATTTAAAATGTATCTGCTTGTTAACATTTCCCACGTCTACTTTATATTTGCATTGTTTTTTTCACATCCTTTTATTTTTCTAGGACGTTACAAGGCTTAGAAATTTATCAGCAATTTCTCACATTTTCAAGAAAATTTCAAAAGGCTATTTATTTAGGGACCAGTTCAGTTGTGAAGTGGCTTTGAGGGCCTTATATATTAGAATTGTCCCATAAATCACCCCATTTTAAAAATGTCATCCCTCAAAGTATTTAACCCCTTCCCGCTCAGCTCTACTACGTCGTGCTGAGCGCATCGTTCGCGCTCCGCTCAGTAATAGTACTGGCCCTAGTTAACACGGCACCGTCTTTCCCCAGCGCGTTTGAGCTGCGATACCTGCTGTTTCCGACAGCAGGCTATCACAGCTCAGTGTGCAGGAACCAATCGTGGAGGTCCCCGCCGATTAACCCCTTAGAAGCCACGTTCAATAGCAATCGCGGCTTCTTAGGGGTTAAACCACAATCGACGGCCCGCTACATGATAGCGGGTGGCGATGGCTACTATGGCAACCAGAGTCCTAACAATGGACTCCAGCTACGCCATCGACGGAAGCCTAGTGGGTCCTAAAAGTCATGACCCACTATGCTTGCCGTCAGTGAGTAGCTGACAGATCTAATACACTGCACTACGCATTAGTGCAGTGTATTAGAATTGTATTAGAATTGCGATCAGGGCCTCCTGCCCTCAAGTCCCCTAGTGGGACAAAGTAAAAAAATATATTAAAAAAAAGTAAATAAAAAGTTGTGTAAAAATCAAATAAAGTTTTATGGCTATGTTCACACAGAGTTTTGACGAGTAATTTGACGTGGAAATCGCACCGCAAAACTAGTCAAAAACAGCCCTAAAATGCCTCCTATTGATTTCAATGGGAGGCGGGGGCGGTTTTCTCCCGCAAGCGGTAAAACCGCCTCGCGGGAGAGAGAAGCGACATGCCCCATCTTCGGGCGTTTACGTCTCTGACTGGCTTCAATGGGAGGCAGAGAAAGCGTATTTCGCTGCGGTTTTAGGTCTGCGGCGCTCAATGGCCACGGGTGAAAAACGCCGTGAAAAATCGGCGTGCAGGGAGAGGAAAATCTGCCTCAATAAATACTCAGTGTAAAATAGCCTAAATCAGTCCTTTATTATTAATAAAAAACAAACAATCAAATAAACTATACATGATTGGTATCGCCGCGTCCGTAACGGCCTGATCTACAAAATTATGTCGTTATTTATCCTGCGCGGTGAATGCCATAAAAGAAAATAAACCATACTAGAATCACAATTGTTTGGTCATTTCACCTCCCAAAAAAACAGAATAAAAAAAAAAAAAAAAAGTTGAATGTATCTAAAAATAGTACTGATCGAAACTACAGTTTGGTACGCAAAAAAACAAGTCCTCGCACGGCTTTGATGGAAAAATAAAAAAAATAAAAATAAAAAAGTTCTGGCTCTTAGAATAAGGCAACACAGAAAGTAAAAGATTTTTTTACTAAAAGTATTTTATTGTGCAAACGCCATAAGGAAATAAAAAATACCTATAAACATCTGGTATCGCCGTAATCGTATCGCCCCGCAGAATAAAGTGAATATGTCATTTATAGCGCACGGTGAACGCTGTTAAAACAAACAATAGTAGAATTGCTGTTTTTTAGTCACCACGCTTCTTAAAAATCGAATAAAAACTGACCAAAAGTCGCATGCACCCCATGAAAAACTACAATGACTTCCTCAAGGGGTCTAGTTTCCAAATTAGGGTCACTTTTGGGGGAGTTCCACTGGGGTTTTTTTTTTAATAAGCAACTTTATCATGGAAAAAAAGGGCGATTGTTTTATCTTATTATTTAAAAAAATTTTTTGACAACTTATTTTTACGCTTTTTTTTAGTCCCACTAGGGAGCTTGAAGGTACAACTGTTTCATTGCTGTTCTAATACATTGCACTGCCTATGTAGTGCAATGTTTTAGAACTGTCAGTTGTTCACTGACAGCAATACAATGAGGCTCCGCCTCCAGGCGGGGGCTAATCTGCTTCCGTAGTGGCAGAGCAGGAGGCCATTGCTAGGCCTCATGTTGCCATAGTAGCAGTCGGCAGCCTTGCCATTGCATGGCAGGGCTGCCAATTTGCTACAAACCGCTAAGATGCAGCGATCGCTGCATCTAAGGGGTTAATGGCAGGGATCGGAGCTAGCTACAGCAGGGTGTCCGCTGTAGCATACAGCAGACACCCATTGCTGATGATGCCGGCTCAGCTTCTGAACCGGAAACCGAGCCAGCGCCATCTTGCCGTTGGTACCGGAAGACTTTTAGGCCCCGGCGGGCCTAGGAGGCTTCAGTTGTGGCAGACCAGGAGGCCAGCATTAGGCCTCCGGTTGCCATTGCAGCCACCGGCAACCCAGCGATCACGTTGCTGGGGGGCCAGTGGCTAAAAACCCCTTAGATGCTGAGGTCAATAGAGATCGCAGCATCTGAGGGGTTAATCGGCCAGATCGGAGGCTAGCTCTGGTCCTGGCCGTTACATCAGGGTGTAAGCTGAGTACGCACTATCACCGCGACGTAACGGTACTGCGCTATGTGGGAACCCCTGCCCGACAGTGCAGTGTATATATACAGCGGATGTCGGGAATGGGTTAATGTTTTTTGCGATAAAATTATTGTTTTGTTCCATTTATGGGTGTTTCCAAGTATAAACATAGCGATGTAATTAACGTAAGATCTAAATTTATTATACAATTTTACATCACGGTTTAAGATCTCTGCTTGCTGTTGCTCAAGAGGAATCTCCATTGTCTACATCCAATGGAAACAAATGTCCCGGTCATGTGATGGACACACAGGTGTACGCTCATTACAAGACAGCTCTAAAAACTGTAATGTAACAAGCCATGCACCTGTGCGTCCATCTCATGACTAGATTTTTAGGGTTAAACATATTGCGTTAATGTATAGCTAAAAATGAAGACCTAAAGAGCCTTATCAGGAAAGCGAAAGATGGGCTGCAGCTAAATACGAACAAATGTGGTCAACTGAATACATGAGTAATACTTGGATCAAGTATTAACAAGGGATCCAGCAACCCAGAAACAAGACAGCCTGGAGGCGATGTTCGGTCATACCCCTGTAGTTCCTTCACACAAGCAACGGGAGTAAGTGACAGCACAGCGCGATCACGCTGTGCTGTGGATTAAGCTGGATGTGAATGGAGAAGTGTAAGACGCTAATTGGTCAGCGTCACACTTCTCTTTACTACGCCCACTTGGTCAAGAGTTTAAAAAAAACTAAAAAAAAAAAAAACATCCACTTGGGCATTAAGAAAAAATTAAAAGGCTCATAACATTGTCAAAATTAAACTTTTTTTTTCTTAAAAAAAAACACATTACTTATCAACATTAAAGCGCCTATTAGATTAGGTAGAAGATAGGGCAGTTATACACCGGTGACAGAGCCTCTTTAACCCTTTCACGACCAAGGACGAAAATGCACGTCCTGGTCGGCTGCTAGTTCCCGCACCAGGACGTGCATTTTCGTCCGCATTTCAAACTGTCACTGTGTAAACACAGAGTGACAGACCCGCGCTGACAGCTGTCCTAGACAGCTGAGACATCAGTCTCGCCGGACAGCGGACCATCGCCGCTGCTTTCGGCAGTTAACCCCTTAAGTGCGGCGACGGATTGCCGTCGCCGCATTTAAGTGGTTTGAAGCACATCGGCAGCCCCCACGAAGTGATCGTGGGGGCTACCGATGCTTGTCACGGCAATCGGAGGTCAGATAATGACCTCCGGGTTGCCATGCACGGAAGCCTCGGAGGAACAGCCTCCGGCCGTTCCTCCTCTGCTTCCTGTCAGTGTGACAGTCACGTCACAATGACAGTTAGAGTACATTACAATACGTGTGTAGTGTAATGTACTCTAGCAGCGATCAAAGCTGCAAGACTAAGTGTCCCCTAGTGGGACAAGTAAAAAAAGTAAAAAAAAAGTAATAAAAATGTTTTTAAAAAAGTGTAAAAATAAAAGTTATAAGTTCTATAAACACAAAATGCTTTTTTTCCTATAATAAGACTTTATTATAGAAAAAAAATGAACACGTTAAAAAAGTACACATATCTGGTATCACCACGTTCGTAACGACCCCATCTATAAAACTGTAATGTTATTTTCCCCGCACGATGAACACCCCAAAAAAAATTCAATAAAAAACGACGACAGAATCACAATTTTTTTGGTCACCACCGCTCCCTAAATAAAGAATAAAAAGTGATCAAAAAGTCGCATGTACCTGAAAATAGTACCAATAAAAACTTCTATCCGTCCCGCAAAAAACAAGCCCTTACACAGCTTTTTTGACTAAAAAATAAAAAAATTACGGCTCTCAGAATATGGTGACACAGAATTTTTTTTGTTTATAAATAAGTCATTTTATTGCGCAAACGCTAAAAATAAGGACCAAACCTATAAACATATGGTATCGCCGTAACCGTACCAACCCGCAGAATAAAGTAAAAATGTCATTTATAGCGTACGGTGAGCGCCGCAAAAAGAAAACCTAAAAAACTGTGTCAGTATTCCTGTTTTTTGCTCAGGATTGCAAAAAAATTGAACAAAAAGTGATTAAAAAAAAAAAAATCGCATGTACCCCAAAATGGTACCAATGAAAACTACAGATTGTCCCGCAACAAATAAGGCCTCACACGGCTCCAGTGGTGAAAAAATAAAAAAGTTCTGGCTTTCAGAATATGGTGATGCAAAATGTGCAGTGTCCAAAAGCGGATAAGATCGGGCACCATTTATCAGTGCGACACCGGCCACACATCTATGAATTATTATTTATTTACCCCATTATTATACCCTCTTATTATACCCTGATGTACTCCGCACAGATTACACATACCCTGATGTACCATGCACAGCTTACACATGCCCCCCACATTATAAACTGAAATACCAGCGAAACCCAAAACAGAAAAACTACCAAGCAAAATCTGTGCTCCAAAAGCAAAATGGCGTCCCTCCCTTCTGAGCCCTGCAGCGTGCAAAAGCAGCAGTTTGCGCCCACACATATGGCGTCGCCATACCCGAGAGAACCCGCTTAACGTTTTATGAGGTATTTGTCTTCTGTGGCACAAACTGGGCACAACATATTATGCACTAAAATGGCATATCAGTGGAAAATTGCAATTTTCACTTTGAACCATCCGCTGTGCATTAACCCCTTTGTGCACTATGACTCAATTGCCGGTCATGGTGCGGCGGTTGATGTATGGAGCGGGCTCATGTGCTGTGCCCGCTCCATACGCTGCGGGTGTGGGCTGTGTATTACAGCAGGCCCCCTCGGTACTAACGGACAGGTACAGCGATCGCTCTGCTACAGAAGCCTGTAAGAATAACAATATACTGCAATACATTAGTATTGCAGTGTATTGTACCAGTGATCCAATGATCGCTGGATCAAGTCCCCTAAGGGGATTGATTAATAAAATGTGTAGAAGAATTATAGTTATTAGTAGTGAGATTTTTTTTTTTAAAGTTAAAAAAACAAAACACCTTTTCGCATTTTTCTTCTAAAGTAATGTAAAAAAAATCAACAAAATTGGTATCGCTACGTCCGTAAAAGTCAGAACTATTACAATATACCATTATTTAATTTGCACAGTGCACACCTTAAAAAAATGTAATAATTGAAACCGCCAAAATTGCATTTTTTTTTTTTGTCACCTTCGCTCTAAAAAAAAAAATGTAATACAACTTTTGAATCTCTTTTTATGTACCAAAAAATGGTACCAATAAAAACTGCAGCTCCTCCCGCAAGAAATAAGCCCTCACACCGCTCTATTGATGGAAAAATAAAAAAGTTATGGCTCTTGGAAAGCGGGGAGTGAAAATCTAAAATAAGAAAGCAAAAAATGGATCAGTCCTGAAAGGGTTAATTCATTTCTAATGAAAAAACTTTTGACCACATGTTGGGTATTTCCGTACTTGGGAGAAATTGCTTTATAAAAAAATGGTTGTTTTTTTCCTCCTTTATCCCTTGTGAAAATGAGAAAATTCAACATTTTAGTGGAAAAAAATTGTGATATTCATTTTCGCGCCCTAATACTAATAAACTCTGCAAAAGACCCGTGGGGTGTAAATGCTCACTATACCCCTAGAAAAATTCCTTGAAGGTTATTCCAAAATGGGGTCACTTTTGGGGGGTTTCCACTGTTTTGGTCCCTCCAGTGCATTGCAAATGCGACATGGCACCAAAAACCATTCCAGCAAAATCATAAATCCAAATGGCGCTCCTTCCCTTCTGAGCCCTGCTGTGGGTCCAAACAGCAGTTTATTACCACATATGGGGTATTGTCGTAATCGGGAGACATTGCTTTACAAATGTTGGGGTGCATTTTCTTCGTTATTCCTTGTAAATAATAAAAATGTATATGTTGTTTCAGAAAAAAAGTACATTTTAATTTTTACAGACTAATTCCAATATATTTTGCGATAAACCTGTGTGGTCAAAATGCTAACTATACCCCTAGATAAATACCTTAAGGGGTCTAGTTTTAGAAATGGGGTCATTTATGGGGAGAGTCTATCGCTCTGGTAGCTCAAAACCTCTCCAAATATACAGTGGGGCCTAAAACATTTTCAAGCAAAATATGAGTCCTGAAAGCCTCCGGGTACTCCCTCCCTTTCAGGCCCTGTCGTGTGTCCAAGCAATGCATTAGGGTCACAATGGGGGCATTTTTGAAAACAGGAGAAACAGGGTGATAGATTTTGGGGTGTGTTTCTTCATTCTCATGGTCGCTTTACAAAGAAATCGGTCTTCAAAGTGATACTTTTATGAAAAAAGTGAAATTATATTTTTTTACGCCTGCTTTGCATGAATTCTTACAAAAAAACTGTGGGGTCAAAATACTTACAACACCCCTTAATAAATACCTTAAGGGGTGTAGTTTTCAAAATGGGGTCACTTGTGGGGGTTTCCACCATTCTGACACCTATGAGCCTCTGAAAACCTGGCTTGGTGCAGGAAAACAAAATGTACTTCAAAATGTATAAAATGATGATTACTAAATTTGTAAGTCTTCCAAATTGCTCAAAAAAAAATTTTTTTTTCCCAAAGTGCTGCCAAAATAGAGTAAAGAGATGGAAATATATATTTAATTAAAAAAATTGTGCAGTATGTGTGTACATATGTCACATATTGCAGTTAAAAATAGGGAAAAATGATAATTTTTACAAAATTTCTTCAATTTCTCTATTTTTTTATTAATTTTCGCAAATCGTATCAGTCTACTTTTACCACTAAAATAAAGTACAACATGTGACGAAAAAACAATGTCAGAATTACTTGGATATTCAAAACTTTCACAGAGTTATTCTCTGATAAAGTCAGACATACCAGATTTGACAAATCTGGCTTGGTCATTAAGGTACAAACATGCCCGGTCATTAAGGAGTTAAGAATACCATGGAGAGAAAAGGAAACAATTCAACCCAATCAGGTTTAACCTTTTTACTTGAAGCCAAACTGGCCAGACTGAAGCTGCCTTATCTTTTTTTTTTTTATCAATTATGCTTGGAAAAGTTAAAGGGCACAGAGGAAGAGGACGAGCAGCAACATGGTGGTCAGATATAAAATCACAGGAATTATGAACATGCTCCTGGAGTAGAAAAACAAAAAAAACAAAAAACAAAAACAGGGTTGTACAGCATACCAGATGAAATGGCCATCATACATACAACTTACAGGGATTCCATGCAACTGCGGCTTGTCTAGCAAGTTGTGTAATTCATATTTTGACGCTTCCACTTTATCCAAGTCTGCTGCATCTACCATGTACCTGATGGGAAAAAAGGGGGGGGGGGAAGAAAAAAAACAAAACTTAGAATTGTAGAGACATTGTTTGAACACAGGTGTGACTAGGCCCATAAAGGGAAGGTGTTGCGAAAAAAAAAATATATAATTTTCTATCAATTTGCTTTTAGTGTTTTATTAAAAAATGTTTTATTTATTTGTGTTTGACTTTTTTTTTTGCAAACTTTCTTCACTATGGGGGCTGCCATTTTTTTTTTCATCTCTGTATGTGACGATTAACGACACATACAGACATCGAATACGGCACATACAGCCCCATAGAGAATGCGAACGGGAGCCGTTCACATTCACTATGGTGTACGCCGCCTGTGTGGGAACAGCGCATGCGCTGCTCCCACACATTCCAAATGGAAGGTCTTCGGCCAAGCGACACAGCACCATTTTCTTGTGGACCGGAAGCCGCGGCCGGACAGTAAGATGACTACTTCCGGTCGCGGCTTCCAGACATGTGTTCTGAAGCGAGCGGACGGACCAGAGAGCGGCGGCGGCAGGAGCAGGTAAGTTATTTCTGTGTATGTTAGTGTTTTAGTGTGTGATTACCACTGTATGTAAGCCTACTACACTGTGTATTCACTCAAAAAAAATGGCGGCACACAGTGTAGGAGGTTTGAACATTCAATCCCTTCCTTTCTCCCAGCACTAGCCAGGAGAAAGGAGGGGGGATTCTGAGAGCTCACTAGAGCGAGTGTGTCTTCTCCAATTTTGCAGCATAAAGCAATGTGGTTGCTTTACCACATGCCAATGCTGCAATTTTGGGAATTGCTCCCTCTAATGACCAGCACAGGGAACTGTTATAAATTAGAATCTAATTTTTAATATTTCTTGACTTGTGAAAAAATTTAAAAAATTATAACAATGTCTAATTATGTATACACTAACTGTTTAACCAAAAAAAAAAAAAAAAAAAAAAAAAAAAAGCAGAGTATACATCAAGTTCCTATCAAGTTACAGTGAATACTTTGTGACTGCTTTCCAGCGGTGACAGACTAGATTTGCTCTAATGTCCAAAGTCCCTATAAAATTTATGCTGGGACCTGTAGGATGGATTCAGAGTTTCATTGAGCCAAACACAGAGGAGACAAAAGAGGGGATATGTATCACTGTCTTTTATAAACTTCCTTGATGTATCCATCCCCTAACCTATCGTATTATTACAATGCAGTCACGTAAGGATACAGGAGTGTGCCAACATCATTACATATGGGTGTTCGATGTATTGTGCAGCTGATATTCTGCTGCAAGAGCCAGGATTGGAGAAAACCCAAATCCTTGCAGTTTAACCAGGTCGAATAACCACAGAAACAAAGTGGTTTGATAGAGGGAAGGGGTGGGGGGGTCCCTATTTCAAGCCACCAGCACAACCATCCCCCCCCCCCTCCAATGGGTTGCCAAGGGCAGGCAGGGGCCTAACCGGTCTACCATGGCCATAGGTCTATTAGGGCTTAATAAACGGCTTGTCAGTGTTACACTGAAAGGCATAATATATTGAAATGCATAATCGGAGCGACAACAGGAAAACAATATTGAGGTACCCTAGTGGGGAAAAAAATAAATAAAAAAAAGTTGTAATAAAAGTGTAGCCAATAAGTTATATGTAGCCCAAAATGTAGCAATTGAACCATAAAGTGGCCCTGCAAAAAAAAAAACCTCATACCGTCACAGCAATAAGAAAAAAAAAAAAAAAAAAGTCTGCATCCTAATGGGCCAAAATAGGCAGTGTACTTAAGGGGTTAAATAGCAAACGAATAAAAGTGCTATGCAACATACAATAAAGTCTTACTTACAAAACGGCATTAACACCTCTACAGTAGCGCTCCCACATACTGCGAAATCTTGGTTGACCTCCAATATCCCAAACCTGCAAGAGAAAAAAAAAACAAAAAAAAAACACATTTGTGGCTGTAACTATTACAAAGTGTTATTCTGGGCAAAATGAAGAAAACCCAGTTAAATGTTACACCCGACGCCTGCCTAAACGGAGCACCTTATTTCTATCTTTTACCCCATAGGTCGGTCAAGCTAGTAAGGCCCGATAGTGGTCTACAGAAATCTGTGTGTGCAGTCTCACAGGACGATTCCCACAGCTTTTCTCCTGACATTCATCATGCTCCACCCAGTGTCCGGAGCATTGCACAAAACATGGACTCCACTTCTACAGAGCCGCCTCCTTGTCGTTTATGTTGTATCAGCTAATCACTATACCTTGACAGCAGGGTTTGCAGGTCCGGAATCTACAGCGACATTTTTTGGCGTTGCTGTAGAAAAGGATGAGCGCTCCAGAGTGCTCATGATCTAAGCAGGAGCTCCTGTACATAAAGACTGCTGTATAAAAGATAGAACCGGAGGAACTGACGACCCCAACTGTTTAACCCTTTGATTGCTGCGGCTCATGACTGCTGAATAATCAAAAAGGGTACTCTCCTGTTGGATGGTGTTAACAGAAACCCAGTTATGCGATCGGAGACCGGGGGTACCTTCTGCACTCAGCCCTGGGGACCTAGAAAGGTTTAAGAGGATGCTTTGTGTTGCCCCAACAGCAGCCTGTGTCAGTGACTCAGTATAATTTATTAGCACACCGGAGTAAGCTAATATATTGTAAAGTAATAACTTTAGCAACTTCGTCCCTCCATAGGATATAAAATAAAAATACGTTGCAGGAGTACACATACAGGAGCTCTGACAGCTGCTGTCTCGTACAGCAGTTGCCGCAGCTCCTACAGCGGGGACCGATTGTCCCTGCTGATTAACCCCTTAGAAGCCGCGTTCAATGGCGATTGCGGCTTTTTAGGGGTTAAACCACCATCGACGGCCCGCTACATGATAGCGGGCAGCGATGGTTGGTATGACAACCGGATGCCTAATAATGGCGTCTGGTTATGCAATCTACGGAAGCCTAGTAGGACCTGACCAAGTCAGGACCCACTATGCTTGCTGTCAGTGAGTAGCTGACCGCTCTAATACACTGCACTACGAATGTAGTGCAGTGTATTAGAATAGTGATCAGGGCCTCCTGCCCTCAAGTCCCCTAGTGGGACAAAGTAAAAATAAAAAAAAGTTGTGTAAAAATAAGAATAAAAAGTTTTAAAAGTAATAAAGTAAAAATCCCCCTTTTTCCATCAGTCCTTTATTATAAATATAAAAAAAAGATAAATAAACTATACATAATTGGTATCGCCACGTCCGTAACGGCCTGAACTACAAAACTATTTCGTTATTTATCCTGCGCGGTGAACGCCGTAAAAGAAAAAAATAAACCATACCAGAATCCCAATAGTTTGGTCACTTCACCTCCCAAAAAATGGACTAAAAAGATCAAAAAGTCGCATGTACCTAAAAATAGTCCTGATCGAAACTACAGTTCGTTACGCAAAAAATAAGTCCTCGCACGGCTTTATTGATGGAAAAATAAAAAAGTTCTGGCTCTTAGAATAAGGTAACACAAAAAGTGAATTATTTTTTACAAACAGTATTTTATTGTGCAAACGCCATAAGACATAAAAAAAAAAACTATAAACATCTGGTATCGACGTAATCGTATCGCCCCGCAGAACAAAGTGAATGTCATTTATGGCGAACGATGAATGCTGTAAAAAAAATAAAAACATATCGTAGAATTGCTGTTTGTTAGTCACCACACCACTTAAAAAAAATAATAAAAACTGATCAAAAGTCACATGCACCCCATGAAAACTACAATGGATTCCTCAAGGGGTCTAGTTTCCAAAATGGAGTAACTTTTAGGGGGTTTCCAATGTTTTGGCACCACAAGACCTCTTCAAACCGGACATGGTGCCTAATAAAAAGGAGGCCTCAAAATCCACTAGGCACTCCTTTGCTTCGAAAGCCTGTGTTTCAGTCCATTACCGCACTAGGGCCACATGTGGGATATTTCTCAAAACTGCAGAATCTGGATAATAAAGTATTAAGTTGCGTTTCTCTGGTAAAACCTTCTGAAAAAAAAAATGTAAAAAGTATTTTCTGACAAAAATAAAATGTCAATTTCACCTCTACTTTGCTCTAAATTCCTGTGAAACATCTAAAGGGTTAATTCACTTTCTAAATGCTGTTGTGAATACTTTGGAGGGGTCTAGTTTCTAAAATAGGGTATTTGATAGGGGTTTCTAATATATGGGCCCCTCAAAGCAACTTAAGAACTGAACTGGAACCTAAAAAAAAAATAATGAGCAGTGCCCACACCGAGATGACCCCAGTTTTGACCGTTTGTATAAACGGAGACCCCTATTAGACCATTCCAGTGCCTGGTTTCCCAAGCTGTGGATCATGCTAGGCTGGAACTATGAGAAGTGTAGGACACCGTTTGGTCATAGATTGGTCAGCGTCAAACACTTCTCTTCACAACGCCCAGTTGGTAAAAAGTAAATACACGCCCAGTTGTCTATTAACCCCTTAATGACCGCCGATACGTCTTTTTACGGCGGTCATTAGTGGGCTTTATTCTAGAGCGCCGCCATTCTACGTCGCTGCATTAGAATAAAGTAAACAGAGCAGGGAGCCGTGAAATCTCCCTGCTCTCAGCTGCCAGAAGCAGCTGAGGGCTGGGGGCGTCCCTGCTCTGCCGGGTGAGATCGATATTAGTATCGATCTCACCTGTTTAACCCTTCAGATGCGGTGCACAATAGCGAGCACCGCATCTGAATGGTTTTGGAGAGAGGGAGGGAGCTCCCTCTCATCTCACTGACACCCGGCGATAAAATCGCCGAGTGTCTGTGTCTTCTATGGCAGCCGGGGGTCTAATAAAGACCCCCAGGTCTGCCTGCAGCGAATGCCTGCTAGATCATGCCGCAGGCATGACCTAGCAGATGCCTGTCCGTTTTAAACGGACAGGCAGTAATACACTGCAATACAAAAGTATTGCAGTGTATTATAATAGCGATCGGAGGATAGGGAAGTCCCCTAGTGGGACTAGTAAAAAAAGTTTAATAAAGTTAATTTAAAAAAAAAGTGAAAAAAAAAAAAAATGAAAAACCCAGCTTTTCCCCTTACAAAATGCTTTACTATTAAAAAAAACTACAATAAAGCAAAAAAGTTACACATATTTGGTATCGCCGCGTCCGTAACGACCCCGACTATAAAGATGTTACATTATTTAACCCGCACTGTGAACGCCGTAAAAAATAAAATAAAAAACAATGGAAAAATTGCTGTTTTCTGTTAATCCTGACTTAAAAAAAATGTGATAGAAAGTGATCAAAAAGTCGCATCTACTCTCAAATGGTACCAATAAAAACTGCAAGTCGTCCCGCAAAAAACAAGACCTTATACAGCTATGCCGACGCAAAAATAAAAAAGTTACAGCTCTTCGAATGTGACAATGGAAAAATCTAAAAAATGGCTTGGACATTAGGGCCCAGAATGCCAGCAGGGGGAAGGGGTTAAGAAACTAATTAGCATAAATTTAAAATTGCTCAAAAATGATTGTTTTTCAAAATAAAAACCACTGCTGTTATCTACATTACAGCGCCAATCAGATTATGTAGGAGATAGGGCATTTATTATCTGGTGACAGAGCCGCTTTAAGGCCAAAACAAGGCTGAGTCTTTAAGGTGTTTACGACCACCAATATGCCTTATAACGGCGGCCGTTAAGGGTACTTATGCCAGAGCACGGCCTTTTATCGGCGCGGTTACATATTCCCGGCATGGGTGTCCTGTGCCGGATAAATCGGGTGTCGGCCGGCCTAAAGACAGCCGGGTACTTCGTTCTCACCCGTTTAACCCCTTAGAAGTGGCGCTCAATAGAGAGCGACGCATCCAAATGGTTTTGGAGGGAGGGTGCTCCCTCTCTCACCCCAAAGGCACCCTGCAATTGAAATCGCAGGGTGCCGATGGCTTCTATGGCAGCTGGGCCCGAACAAAAGTCCCCCAGGTCTGCCTGTAGCGGATGCCTACTAGGCCATGCGAGCGGTTTCTTGCCAAAAAAGCCATATACATTTTTTATTTTTTTTTAAAAAGCTTTTATTTCCATCTCCCATTGATTTCAACGGGGGTTGTGTGACGGAAAACACCTCAAGATAGGGCATGTCGCGTCTTTCCTGCAAGCGTTTTTTTAGCTCACGGGAAAAAACTCCTCCATCTCCCATTGAAATCAGGAGGCAATTTCGGCAGTAACTTGCCACGGTTTCCGCGGCAAAATAGTCAGTATGAGCAGGGCCTAAGGCATTTTCAGGCATGGTCATTACAGAGTTAATTGAGTTGCCAGAAATGCAACACATGGTCAAAGTTAGGCGTAGTGGATGGCTACTGTAATTGGGGTAGGAGACACAATATTTAGCATACATACTGGTGTGAGATAGGGACACACCATGGCCAAACTGCGTGAAGATAGTTTCCAGTTTTTTTTTTGCTGCAATTCTGGTACAATCCCATCAAAAACATATATATTTACATGTGTTTTTGTTACAGTGTGCATTATTGGCGTGGCTGTCTCCTCATTACTGCTGTGACGCTGTAAAGTCCGGATCCGCTCTGCATTGTGGGCCTGGGGCCACAGTGTGTTTGCTCCAAGACCTTTCTAATATTTAACCAGGCCTACATACTCTACCCTAGTATACTTTACCGAAATCTTAGAAATGCCTCTGTCTAAAATGCTCACGACACAGGTGCGGTTTAAAGTAAGGGTATGTTCACACGGCCTAATTTAGTCTGGTTTTCGGGCCATAAACGCCCGAAAAATCGGAAGCAGAATGCCTCCAAATATCTGCCCATTGATTTCAATGGGAATACGGCGTTCTGTTCCGACGGAGCGTTTTTATGCGTAAAAAAAAAGTCTGAAAAAACTGCAGGACACTTCTTGGGACGTTTTTTGGAGCCGTTTGATACTCTATTGAGAAAAGCTCCAAAAACGGCTGTAAAAAAAACGCTGCGAAAATCGCGAGTGGCACAAAAAAAGTCTGACAATCAGTGGTTTTCTCTTGAAAACCGCTCCGTATTTTGAGACGTTTTTGACTCTGCATGTGAACATACCCTTACACTCCCAGCAAAATGTATACACATTTGCCTGAAGGGGGTGTTATCCAACAAGGATTCTCTTTGGTGTACTTTAAAAATAATACACAGGAAATCTGTTTTATAGGAAGCAATTTTTTGTAACTCGTCTGGTCTTCTGCGGTTTTTTGCCTTTGTATTCAGCATTATTTTATTAGTGTCCTTAAAGATGTCAAATGTTTGTTTTGGCATCTTCAACTAGAAAAAGGACTAAAACATGCGCTACCTCCATTGAAACACACTGCAGTGTTTCCATGGCGGTAGTGCAAGATTACTGATGTGTGTCAAGCCACATGGCCCCCCACATGGCCCCCCATTAGCAGCTGTCTTCAGGATAGGGGCATCGTACTGTTGGGACAGACTTTTTGTCTTAACGAGGGGCGTAGCTTTTTACTTTAATTTTTTAAACCTGGTTTTCGAAAAAATGTATTAGTATGTTGCCTGTTTCACACACACTTATAAGAATTAGCCATAATTGCAATAATATATTTATGTGAAACTAACTTACTAATATACTTAAATAAAAAATTCTGTACTAAATGGTGCAGTTCAAACTGAATTATTCATTAAGTGCTGGAGCTTTTCTAATAATGACGCCCTGACACGGCCCCACATGACTGAGCTGTTGATTCATGTGCTGGTCGTAAACGTGACTGCAAGGGGCTGTCACATTGCCTATTGCTTGGGTCCCAAGCAGAGCATCAGCTAGTGCTTTGCCCAGGACTCCAGCCCTGCTCCCGACATCCAATTCAGGGGTTTCCTATCGCTGGAGTCCAAGCAAAGCATCAGCTGATGCTCTGTCTGGGGTCTCCACAACTTCTGCCCATATATGGACAGTGACACTGGCAACAGTCTGGAAGAGAGCATCAGCTGATGCTTTGCTCTGGAACTCCAGTACTGCTCTGCAGACATCATTGTCCATATAGTGACAGTGATGTGGGCAGAAGTGCTGGAGCCCCCAGGCAGAGAATCGGCTGAAGCTTTGATCGGGGACTCCAGCGATAGGAAACCCCTGAATTGACCAAATATGGACGTCGGGAGCAGTGCTGGAGTCCCGAGCAAATCGCTAGGTGATGCTCTGCTCGGTACTCAAGCAATAGGTAATGTGACAGCCCCTTACGGTCATGTTCACGAACAGCATGTGACGCAAGAGCTCAGTCACGTGGGGCAGTGTCGGAGCGTCATCATTATTAGAAAAGCTCCAGCACCTCCTGAATAATTGATGAGGTTTGAACGGCGCCATTTAGTACAGAATTTGTAATCAAAGTATTTTAGTAAGTTACTTAGTTTCACTTAAATATATTATTGCAATGCAATATTTGCTCCCCGAATAACCCCTTTAATGAATTCCAGGCCAGCAGTACATTCCTAACCTTTTCTCTTGCGATCCAGCACTGATTCTCCAGGTGATAGTTTGTTTACATGCAGCAAGCATGTGACTGCAGCAGCCACAAGAGAATCCTTGTTGGATAACACCCCCTTCAGGCAAATGTGTATACATTTTGCTGGGAGTGTAAGGGTATGTTCACACGGCGGGGGTCCGTAACGGCTGAAATTACGGGGATGTTTCAGCCTGAAAACATCCCCGTAATTTCAGCCGTACCGGCATGTGCAGGCGCTTGAACGCCGCGTCAATTACGGCCGTAATTAGCGCTGCTATTCATTGGAGTCAATGAATAGCGGCTCCAATTACGGCCAAAGAAGTGACAGGTCACTTCTTTGACGCGGGCGTCTAGTTACGCGCCGTCATTTGACAGCGGCGCGTAAATATACGCCTCGTGTGAACAGACAAACGTCTGCCCATTGCTTTCAATGGGCAGATGTTTGTCAGCGCTATTGAGGCGCTATTTTCAGACGTAATTCGGGGCCAAAACGCCCGAATTACGTCCGTAAATAGGCCGTGTGAACATACCCTAAGGGTATGTTCACATGCAGAGTCAAAAACGTCTCAAAATACAGAGCGGTTTTCAAGAGAAAACCGCTGATTGTCAGACTTTTTTTGTGCCACTCGCAATTTTCGCAGTGTTTTTTTACAGCCGTTTTTTGGAGCTTTTCTCAATAGAGTATCGAAAACTGCTCCAAAAACGTCCCAAGAAGTGTGCTGCACTTTTTTCAGACTTTTTTTACGCATAAAAACGCAGTGAAAAACGCTCCGTCGGAACAGAACGCCGTATTCCCATTGAAATCAATGGGCAGATGTTTGGAGGCATTCTGCTTCCGATTTTTCGGCCATTTTTCAGGCGTTTACGGCCCGAAAACCGGACGAAAATAGGCCGTGTGAACATACCCTTACCTTGAACCGCACCTGTGTCATGAGCATTTTAGACAGGCATTTCTAAGATTTAAGTAAAGTATACTAGGGTAGAGTATGTAGGCCTGGTTAAATATTAGAAAGGTCTTGGAGCAAACACACTGTGGCCCCAGGCCCACAATGCAGAGCGGATCCTGACATTACAGCAGTAATGAGGAGACAGCCACGCCAATAATGCACACTAACAAAAACACATGTAAATATATATGTTTTTGATGGGATTGTACCAGAATTGCAGCGAAAAAAAAAAAAAGAGAAACTATTTTCACGCAGTTTGGCCATGGTGTCCCTATCTCACACCAGTATGTATGCTAAATATTGTGTCTCCTACCCCAATTACAGTAGCCATCCACTACGCCTAACTTTGCCAGTAGATCCAGCAGTTTCCATGCCCCACTTCCCCAAGTCACAGCTGGTACTCCTTATGATGACAGCAAGGTCCCACATCCTCAGAAGTAATAGTAATCATACTCCAGCAGCTCCTTATATCCACAGAAAAGTCTCCATCAGCCCCTCCCCCATGCTCCCTTATTGCGCCCTCTGCTGGCACTAGGCTATATACGAGCACCTGCTCACTTCTGTACCCATTTCATAACAAAAAAATATATCTATAAATAAGATCATGCTCCTACTTTTGTGCAGACTAGGGATTATGAAATACAATGAGCGTTACTCAATGAGACACTGGTATTTCTATGAGAAAATCAGCAAGTTTACTGTAATATTGGTGAGCTGAAGTGTTTGAAAAATATATTTAAGATCGAAAAAAATCTACCGTTAGGATTTTAGGCTTATTTGAATATAAGACTTATGTCTTCCTTATGCTTATGTATGTTCCTTTGATACAGACGTCATCTTTTTGAGACCCTTAGCCTACAGCAAAAAGGTCCATTGTGCTACATGGGTCAAGACAAATGCACTATACATAGACTGGGGGGGGTGGGTGAATTAAAAAAAAAAAAAAAAAAAAAAAAAAAAAAAAAAAATCTTCCTAAAATAAACTGCGCATTACATTAACTGTACTAGCTATCTGATGCAAGCGACGTCTGAAACTTGCACATGATCACAATCATATGACTAATTATTTGTAGGCTAGCTCGTAGCTTCACAACTTCTACTCTGCTTGGAGTTCTTTGGAACTGCAGCGAAGAACAAATCATATGAAGCATTAAGGCCTCATGCCCACTTCAGTTTATTCCTTCAGGGTGCTATCCGTTTTTCTCACTGATAGCCCCCTGAACCCATTCATTTCAATGGGCCCATGCACACTTCAGTTATTGTGACAGCTCCGTTGTGTCAAAAGTAGAGCATGTCCTACTTTGGTCAGTGATTCCGTGACCGTGGGGCCCATAGAAGTCAATGGGTCGGTCAAAAAAAACGGACGGTACACGGAAGGCTTCCGTGTGCTGTCTGTTTTTTGACAGATCAGTTGCCCTAGCAACGGCACGCCAAAGTTCATACTGGAACATGTGACAAGTTCAATACCTTCCTTTTTTTTTGTTTTGTTTTTTTTAACGGAAACACAGAAACGGAGATGCGGAACAGACACGGAGTACCCACGGATACCATAACGGACACTGATCCATGAGAAACGGCCGCGAAAATGGTGATGGAAGCGTGCATGAGGCCTGAAAACACGCACTGTTTTCAGACGGAATTCGGGCGTTTACGCCTGAAAAAATGGCTCCATTACGCCTACAAACATCTGCCCATTGCTTTCAATGGGTTTTACGATGTTCTGTTCCCACGAGGTGTAATTTTACATGTCGCTGGCAAAAGACGGCGCGTAAAAAGTGCATGTCACTTCTTGGGACGCTTTTGAAGCAGTTCTTCATTGACTCCATTGAAAAAACAGCTCCCCATAACGTCCGTAAAATACGCAGCGAAAAACGCGAGTACTTGCAAAAACGTCTGAAAATCAGGAGCTGTTTTCGCCTGTATTTTGTTAAGCCGTGTGAACATACCCTAAATGTTATTTCACTGCCTGCAAAATATCCAATACAAAGACCTTCAGTGACATCCAAGCAAAATATTGTAAGAAGATGAATATAATAAGGTCACACACACATTATCCGCACAGCCTATGCATGCACATCTAAATTCACTCAAATACTAAAATACTCGAAATAAAAAAGGGCTATTGACCCCTTTGGTAACACAATTTTGCAGTGTTTAGCTTCTATGTATCACAGAACACCGCGGCTGCAGAAGGCCCTTGTCAACTGAATCAGCGGTTTCCGGGTGCTCCTAAAACATCTATGCTTAAAGGCATGGTCACACGTGGCGTATTTCGGCAGACACTGTCCGCATAAATGCCACATAATCTGCGTTGCAGATTCCGTTGCGCCTTTGCCTAAAATGTGAAGTAAAATGCTGCGGATTAGTCGTTGCGGATTCAGGTGAAGAGTACATCCTGCTCTCTTAAAACTTTTCATCTCAGTTTGGCTATAGACCTCGAAACACATAGGTCCAGCCAGAATGATAAAATATCCTGTTCGTAAAACCAATCCGCAACAAGTAGATAACTGATTACTACATTAGGCCAGGGCAATATCGGATGCGGATAGGCTACACTTAAAGAAAAAAAATAATCAAAAAAAAAATCCAATAAAACATGTTTTAATAAAAGCCAACAACAAAAAGTAATTGTCATGGTAAAATACATAAAGAAAAGCCACCAAAAAGGTGTCCACACTTTAACCCCTTGAAGTCCAAGCCATTTTTTTTGTCTTTTCAATCCTTACCTTTGACAAGCCATAACCTTTTTATTTTTCTGTCAATGGTGTGAATGCTTTTTTGCAGGGGGAGGTGTAGTTTCTATTGGTATTAAAGTATCAGAATGTACTGGGAAACAAAAAAAAAATTCTATGTGAGGCGGAATTGGAAAAAACAGCCACTCTTCCATTTTCTTTTGGGTTCCGTTTTTAAGTCTTTCACCTTGCGGTAAAAACTGCAAATTACCTTTATTCTGCTGGTCAATAAGATTATGGCGATAAATTGATAGTTTGTTTTTTTTAGGTTTTACAAAAATAAATAAATGTGTATCATTCTGGAAGCCATAACTTTTTTTTTTTCATTGATTAAGCCTTCACACCACTCTTTTGCAGAACTTTAGCTTTTATTGGTACCATTCAGTGAACAGGATTCAGCTGCTCTGTATACAGGATACAGAGCAACAGAACTTCAAAAAGTAAAAATAAATTATTTAAATTTACCCCAAAAAAAATCACCCATCATGTCATCGTCATGGAGCGTCAAGGGGTTAAGTGCAGTTACACACAAATCTGCAACACCTCTTGTGCTGTTACACCCTGGGAAGTGCAGAGCTATGGTGAGTCCACATACTAGGAGGCCACCTATGATCGTCAATGGTAACCTTGCTCCCTCCATATCATTCCCTAACTAAAGTCTCTTAGCAGTCAGAAATTGGTTTCCACTTCCACAGCTATTATTTTGTGAGGTAAACGTCAGTGTAAGTAGGACAAGCAGCCGTCCATGTGACAACTCTAAAAACAACTGATAAGGCCATAGCTTATTTAGGACTAAGGGCCCTTTTACACTGGCCAACTAGCGTTCTTCCAGATTGGCAGAGCACGGAGAGCCCGGACAGCAGAACACGGCTTGCCCGTGAAATTACATAGGAATAAATGGGGCCAAAATTCTGCCATGAATTTTCGGGGGAATTACGGCCACGAAAGCACATTCGTTGGGCCTAAGTCAAAGTTTTTCTATAGTTACTATTTGCTACAATCATAACATTTAATCAGCTATTGTGCAGTAATACACATAATACTAAACAATAATGGTAATGATATTCCCCATGGAAAATCATTCATATCCTTGCAGATAGCCTTTGGTGTATGCTCCTTTAACCACCAGTATGCCAGTAGTTAAAAATTGATGTTAAAGGATTCCAATTGAAAAAAATATTTAGGTTTTGCATAATCTAGCACAAGAGAAGCGGATCGGCGTGGGGTCCGGGTGTCGGACCCCAGAGATCATATACGGATGACATATCCGGTGGATAGTTCATCAGTTGTCCTGTAGTGGACAACCTCTAAGTTTACATCGGAAGCCATAACACTGCCGGATCCATCATACGACAGATACCATCAGATGAACCACTTTGACTTACAAATGGCGTGGTTTCTGTCGCAGGTCAAAATCTGGTCCCTGAGAATAGATCTAGAATATGGCATTTCTGCTTCATATCCCAGTCTCCATAGTAGGCTATATTGACTTGCTAGATCCATAGAGATCAATGAACTAGAACACAGCTGAAGCAAATGGAATCGCAACGATGGAAAATTTTGTGCAAAAGCACAAGGTGGAAAAAGTACGAGTCTGATTTATTAACCTATGGGGAATGTTACGTTTTAACCCCTTGCAGGCGCAGCCATTTTTCGTTTTTCCCACTTTTGTTTTTGCTCCATGCATAACTTTCTTATTTTTCTGTCGATATAGCCGTAGGAGGGCTCGTTTTTTGCAGAATGAGCGGTCGTTTTTATCAGTACTATTCTGGGTACATGCGACTTTTTGATAACTTTTTTTATTATTTGTTGTGGGAGACGAGGTGACAAAAATAGGAATTCTGGATTTTTTTAAAATTTTTGAGGCCTTCACTGTGCAGGTCAACGTTACATTGCAATATACTTCCACTTCACGGCTATGACGTAACGGTACATTAGACGGGTAGAGGTTAAAGGCAGGCAAATTAAAAACAGAAAACATTTCCTTCTAATACCCTAACTGCCCACAGATTTACATAGTTGTGGTCACCCAGCAAGGAGTCTGTATACAACTATATAGGGCTTCACAATATAACCAGTAATTCTCTGCCTGAGGTAGCCACAATCAACATTCCAACTTATTCACACCGCAGTAGATCTAGGTTTTCCTTCATTCCAGTGATAGTATCCCAAGCTGCTTTTTTTGGTGCCAATTGTACGGCTCCCACATAGATCAATAATATTCCCATCTAGATAAGGTCTCTGGAGATCCATATTTTCCATAACAACGTCTAACCATTTATAGAGCCTTGAAACTCAGGTTAATAGCCAAACCACACACCGATCTCTAGACTGAGCGAGATGCCTCTGAAGAAGCTCTTGGTAGGTACCGAGTCTCTGGTTTGGCTATTAACCCAAGTTGTTTCAAGGCTCAAGAAAAAGGTTGGACATTGCCTTACAGGGTAGTCACCTATAGGTGGCACTAAAGAGACAGTTCTCTACCTTATGGAGAGCTATTTTGCATACTTTATCCCAGGGAGCACTGCCCTAAAGATCTCTGTAAGGAGACTCCGTACTTTCCAAAAGAGAAGTAATGCAACGTATTAAAGTTAACCTTGGCAAGCAGAATAATGTAGCCTGCCAAATTAAAAATAAAACCTGGTGGACCAACTATAAGTTCACAGGGCTCTAAATGGGTTATTCCAGGAATCATTTTCATACAAAAAGCCCTGAAAAACTGTTAACAGCTGTTGTAAAGAGGTTTCTAGAAGAAAATTACCTTTTTCATAATTTTTTTTGCTTCCATGTCACAGCTAGTCAGCCCTGCTGGGGGAGGAGATCTGAACAGACTCAATCTCCTCCCCCCTCTGCGAGCGGACAACATAGTCCCTGCAGATAGGTAACATGGGATCCAGAGTAGTGAAGATATGTAGTGAGACACTCCCCTAGAAACCAATGCAAATATAATGATATAAAACAAAGACAAAGTGGGCATGTGCAGGTTTCATATCTGCCATCAGGGTGCAGGTTTACAATCCTAACAAGCTGAGAAGATGGTATCTCCTCTGCTATGCTGCCATGCTACTGCAGAGGCTCTGCTCCTTCCCTGACAAGCAGGGCAGAAAACTATTTCTATTGGCTGCTCTGCCATGAACAGGGGATTGCTACCTGCCTGCAGAGAGAGTGACTGAACATGCATGTCCAACACAATGTGACATACACACACTATAGGCCATCAATTTCTGATAGCTTAGAGTCCTACACCGATCGGGAGAAAAGAGGTCTCATGACTTATTTTTCCATCCAAGGTGCCAGCGACAGCCGCAGAAAGGAGAAAGATCTCATCCCAGTGATGTGACGCCACCGATCAGACATTAATGGCACATCCAGTGAACGGGATTTACCAGAATAACACTTTAAATGTTAAAACACAATCCTGTACAGAAAATAAGCAATGGCAGAAAAGACTTACCTTGATGGTGACATTGCCTTTTGTAACTTTTCTCATATTGAACCCCACAGTAGGAATCATGTCTTCTGTGAACTGGCCAGACTGCGAGAAAAGAGGAAGATTATTATTTCACAATAACTGCTTCTACCGTGTAATAATAAGGCATCAGCCTGCAGTGATTATATGGTCTGTCCTGTACATTACTCAGGATGATCGCACACTATACAACGGTCGATTATACAGACCAGACACGTCAAATGTCACTAGTCATATGAGGACTGAGTACAGACCACAGTGCGGGGGGCGTGCGGTAACCGGGGGTCAAGCATGGGCGTAGGCAGCGACTGTACATTGGAAGCGCACCGCCATATTACTAGAACACAGGTCAGTATATTAGGAGGGTCAGACGCTTTTACCGCTATAACGTTAACGAAGGTGGTCTTCCCGGAGTACTGTAGCCCGACTAGCGTCAGCTCCATCTCCTCCTTCCAGAAGAGGGACTTGAACCAGTCGAGCAGCTTGTTGATAAGGGCCAGCATGGTGCCGCCGTGGGACGCAGAGGTAGAAGAGCTGTACACTGGTGAGGTCAGGTGGACGCAGCCGCTCCGACTCCCGGAACCCGACGGCTACTGCACAACGCTGAGCGGCCGCAAGTCATATGACAAGCGTGACGTCACACCAACACAACACAACACCGGCTTCGTAATGGGGAATGAGGAGCGCGGGGAGGCACATGATTATATCACGTGACTGCCACATCACATGATGCTAAGTTTACGTTCAGTGCTGAGAATGGGCGGAGCTTGTGGTTGACGTGCAGCCTCAATGAGTCATGTGAGAGGATTAGATGTTTTACGTGATCACTGGAATGGTGGATGAGGTGGGGGATTAGTCTGCAGCGTGTAGTCACTGGGGCGTTAGATAATGGTTACACACCTTGTGTATAGGGAGGTCATTTGTGTCTTCTGTTTATAGCAGTTGTTACGTGGCCTTTTTCTTTGCGTTCTCCAGAAAAGTAATAACAAAAAAGGAAATTACAAAAACCTATGTAAGGCCTTATTCACACGAACGTGTGCGTTTTGCGCGTGCAAAAAACAAGTTTTTGTGCGTTGCAGTTGCGTGTGTCATCAGTATGTGCTGCGTGGCTTTCACACATATGCCATGCTTATGACACGCGGTTTTGACGTTTAGAAAAAGAAATGAAGGAAGTGCTATTATTTTTTCCTTAATTTCTTTATCTACTTTTGCGCGAATCACGCACGTCACTTGGTAGTGCTTCCGTGTACCGTGCGCGATTTTCACACCCATTGACTTCAATGGGTGCGTGATATGCGGAAAACGGTCAAGTATAGGACATGTGAGTTTTATGCAGCGGACATACGCTGCGTGAAAATCACGGACTGTGTGAACGGCCCCATTCACTAACATAGGTCCGTACGTATCACGGACGTAATACAAGTTTGTGTGAATAAGGCCTTATAAATGTGTATTACAAACGCGCCATTCAGCAATAACATCTGGGGAGTCTGTAAATGAAGTGGCCGGGGTGAAAACCATAGGGCAGATTTATTAAGACACGCGTTTCATATACCAATCTTCGTATAAAGAGCATTGGCGTAAAATGCGCCTCATTTATAAAGCGTCGCACACCTCTTACACTCGAGCTTCTCTAGCTGTCCATGCGCCAGAAGGGGAAATCTACGACAGCAGAGCTGGAGAAGATATAAGCCTATCATTTACACTAGTTTCTGGCGTAAATTATAATAAATTTGACAGGCCAAGATCTGACCCGCCTACTTAAAAAAATGTGTTGGAGAAGGTGTAAAAATGCAAAAATTGCAATGGGAAAGCAGAAGGATCTGAGCGACTTTAAAGAGGCTCTGTCACCAGATTTTGCAACCCCTATCTGCTATTACAGCAGATCGGCGCTGCAATGTAGATAAGAGTAACGTTTTATTTATTTTTTAAAACGAGCATTTTTGGCCAAGTTATGACCATTTTTATATTTATGCAAATGAGGCTTGCAAAAGTCCAAGTGGGCGTGTTTAAAGTAAAAGTCCAAGTGGGCGTGTATTATGTGCGTACATCGGGGCGTGTTTACTACTTTTACTAGCTGGGCGTTCTGACGAGAAGTATCATCCACTTCTCTACACAACGCCCAGCTTCTGGCAGTGCAGACACAGCCGTGTTCTCGAGAGATCACGCTGTGCCGTCACTCACAGGTCCTGCATCGTGTCGGACGAGCGAGGACACATCGGCACCAGAGGCTACAGTTGATTCTGCAGCAGCATCAGCGTTTTCAAGTAAGTCGATGTAGCTACTTACCTGCAAACGCTGATGCTGCTGCAGAATCAACTGTAGCCTCTGGTGCCGATGTGGCCGACACGATGCAGGACCTGGGGCAGGAAGTGAGTGACGACACAGCGTGATCTCTCGAGAACACGCTGTGTCTGCACTGCCAGAAGCTGGGTGGTAACGAAGAGAAGTGGATGATGCTGATTCGTCAGCATCATACATTCCCATTCACAACGCCCAGCTAGTAAAAGAAGTAAAAACGCCCCGATGTACGCACATAATACACGCCCAGTTGTACTTTAGAAAGCCTCATTTGCATAAATATAAAAATGGTCATAACTTGGCCAAAAATGCTCGTTTAAAAAAAAAAAAAAAAACTTTACTCTTATCTACATTGCAGCGCCGATCTGCTGCAATAGGAGAGAGGGGTTGCAAAATCTGGTGACAGAGCCTCTTTAAGGGTATGTTCCCACAGACAGGATATGCTACGAAATTCTCCGCTACGTAATTCTGTGCGGAAATTCAGCAGCATTTGCAGGAGCAGCAAAGTGGATTTCCGCAAATCTCAGCCACGAGTTTCAGGAAAATAAACGCAGAAAAAGTGGATCGTGCTCTGCGGTGCGGCTTTCATTTCTGCCGCATGTCCATTGGTGCTGCGTATTCTGAGCAGACGACCTGCTGTTTGGGCCATAGACATGAATGGGGAGCATGAGTTCTGCAATTCTGCGGTTTGTACAGCGTTTACACAGTTGAAACCTTGTAAAAAAAAAAACACCGCTGTAAATCTGCAGGTGCACATCAATTTGTCTACAATCCTTCACATTAAATCCGCTGGTAAAATCGCAGCATTTCCACAGAAATATGCACAGCAAAAAAATGCACTTACTGTACTGAGCTGTGCGGCCGCACCGCTTAGTATCGCAACACATGAAATGACGGTATTGAGGGTGCACGGTATCCAAACTGTATCCAAGTTTCAATGCATCTTACAACCCTACTGTGGATACGCTACCAATTATAAAGTATTTCCTTTTGTTTACTATTCTATATGATTGTGGTTTAGACATGAGCATCTCCACTCATTTTTGTCTGTAAATGTTGACACAGTTGATATAGAAGACAGCATGATGCCCGTATCTACACTTCGCCCATCTGTTTCTTTATGTCTGTGTGTTTAGGGGCATGGCTATTGGAAAATGTAAACAGCATCATAAGTAAGTTGTATTCAATTCTCGTAAACTTTTCTTGTAACTGTTTCCTGACCTTAAAGAGGCTCTGTCTCCACATTATAAGTGCCCTGTCTCCTACATAGTCTGATCGGCGCTGTAATGTAGAATAGAACAGTGGTTTTTATTTTGAAAAACGATCAATTTTGAGCAAGTTATGAGCAATTTTAGATTTATGCTAATTAGTTTCTTAACCCTTTAACGACCGGCGTATAGTGTTTTTACGTCGGTCGTTTAGGGTAGTTCTTCTGAAGTGTCGGCTTTTGACGTCGGCACTTCAGAAGAACTTTTCTGTCATCGTGCGGGGATCTGAAGACCGGGCTGTTAGTAGCAGTGGTCTCCGATCGTATTCAACCCCTCAGATGCGGCATTCAATAGCAAGTGCCGCATCTGAGTGGTTTGCGAGGGAGGGGGCCGCATCGGAGCGGTTTTCTCGGGGATCTCCTGAAGACCGGGCTGTTAGTAACAGTCTCGGGCTTCAGGGCAACGATCGGAGACACTAGCAGTGGACTCCGATCGTATTTAACCCCTCAGATGCGCCACTCAATAGCAAGCACCGGGTGCATCTGAGTGGTTTTGGGAGGGAGGGGACCGCATCGGAGCGGTAATCTGCTTCTGAAGCCAAAGCTGTTAGCAACAGCCTTGGCTTCAGAGTGATGATCGGAGACCAATAACAGTGGTCTCCGTTCATGTGATCACTGTGAGAACCATTCACAGTGATCACAAAATGAAAAACGAAGTGTTTCTCCTACCTGTCTCTCTGTCTCTCCTTACACTTGTTACTCTGTATGAGAAGAGACAGAGAGAGAATTTTACTGTGACACCAACAACACAAAATGACAAAAAATCTAATATATAAACTTTATATAAACTTCAATTGTATACCTAGGCTAGGGTTATCCTTAGGGCACGTTTACACGTGGCGGAGGTTTTCCGCTGCAAATGTTGGTGCAGATTTGGGGCAATTACGCAACAAATCTGCACCAACATTTGCATATTTGACAGGTAATTCAGACGTTGCAGATATCACAGCGGCCTTGCCACAGATTTCAGTTTTTGCATTGCAAAGGCTGAAATACGCAGTGAAATTCCGCTTCTTCTCCGCAACAGACAGTACATGCTGCGGACTGAATATTCTGCACCACAGCCTATGGTCCGCAGTGGAGTTTTCCGCAATGTCTGAACTAACTTGCCTAAAAATGGATAGAAACAAAAATAAAAAACGGCCGCTGGAGAATTCCACAGCAATTCCGCCACGTGTGAACGTGTCCTTAGGGTTAGTCTAGGGTTATTCTAGGTTTTATTCTAGAGTTAGTCTAGGGTTAGCCTAGGTTTATTCTAGAGTTAGCCTAGGTTTAGTCTAGGGTTAGCCTAGGGGTTTTGTGTAGCGTACGTGTGTGACGTCTGTGTATTTGTTTTGTGCAAAAAAAAAAAGTAAAAAAAAATATATGTAAAAAAAAAAAGTTTTATAATCTACGTGTTTGTTTGACATCAGTTTTTTGTGAAGCGTGCTTTTTTGACGTCCATGAATTTTTGTGAAAAAAAAGTAAAGAAAAAATAATAACATTTGTCTGCGTGTGCGTCTGGTTACAGTCTTTGTCGTACGTGTGTAATTACAATGGCCCATAGAAGGTTCACGGTGGAAGAGGCATACGCCATGTACATTTCTGACTCTGATGAAAGCGATACAGAAACCGCGTCCGAGGTAGAAATGTTGTCTACCACTGATAGCGACGACAGTGATACGCTTTTTGCAAATGCAAGTGTCGCAGCAGAGTCCACACGCACAGGGCATGTCGCGGATGTACCACTAAACACGGCTCGCTCTATTCCCCCAGGATATATTGAGTGGGTACCCACAGAGTCATTTTCCCCTAATATCCCAGAATTTATTGCCACACCAGGGATAAATATTAACATTGAAAATTTTACAGCCCTCGATTTTAAAAAAATATTAATTACAGATGAATTATTGGAGCTGGTTTTCAACCAAACCAATCTGTATGCTCGCCAATTCTTTGCTGAAAAGCCAACGTCCTCCTATGCAAAGCAGTGGCACCCCACAAATACTGGCGAACTTAAAAAAAATTTGGGGCTCATCCTCAACATGGGGTTAGTGAAAAAGCCCTCAATCCGGTCATATTGGGCAACAAGCCCTACACATGCCACACCTGTTTTTCCAGCCATTATGACCTGAAGCAGATATGAAGAGCTAATGCGCTTCCTTCATTTTAACGACAATCACCAGCCCCCCCTCCCCCCCACCCCCCCCCCCGCCGTAGTCATTCAGGCCGTGACCGCCTGTATAAAATAAGGCCCCTGATAAAAACTTTGGAGGAGTCATTTATGCCGGTGTACAACCCCGGAAAAATCCTAGTGGTGGATGAATCGCTAATGAGCTACAAAGGCAGGCTCTCATTCCGCCAGTACATCCCCTCAAAGAGAGCAAAATATGGGGTTAAAATCTGCAAGCTCTGTGAGAGCGGTACAGGCTACACATCTGCCTTTAGAATTTATGAAGGCAAAGACCGTGATATTACGCACATTATTAACTCATTTACTTTCACACTGTTTTTGTAGGGAGAACCAAAAGGGAGGGTTACTTATTGGATAATGTTTCACTGTAAAAATGCAGCAATACTGTATTTTCTGGAAAAACCTATTTTTTATTTCTTTTCACCTATTCAAAATACTCACTATACCCCTAGATGAATATTAGCAGGACATTTATACTTGTCAAAATGACCTGCAGTACCACGGCAAATATAGCGTGGTTCCCTAAAATCAGCTCTGGCGTAAAAAGGCCTCCAAAAGCCAAAATGGACTCCTTCTATGATATGCCCTATAACGGGTCCATATAATAGATTAGACACACATATTTGGTATCACCGTACACGGGAGAAATAACAGAATGTGGAAAGGTGTCACTTTTGCCAGTATGTCACATGGTGTTTCGAAATGGCTTAAGAAAAGTGGGACTTTTGTAAAAAAAAATGCAATTTAAATTTTTTTGGCCCAAGTTTGGGCAATTTCTGTAAAAAGTGTGAAGGGTTAAAACAGAAATTGAACCGTTAGAAATAGACTTTAGAGTGTCTAGTTTGTAGAACACAATGTTTTTTCACCATTATTTATTGGACTTCAAGTCCATTACCCATACATTAATACCATGGTGTAAAAAACGAAATTAAGACATTTTAGTGCGCAATTGAAAAAAGGGGCACTTGTGTTTTATACTATATTTCTGGTCAAAAAAAATAAACTACACCTCCAAGTCAGGTGTCCTTATGATCAGGATAAATTAAAAAATATATTTCAATACATTTGTATGATACAATTACTTTTATTTTCAAACTGTTAAATTTTAAATGATGAAAAATCTAAATCTTTCTTTTTTTTCTGTCCACGGCTATAAAAAAAGTAACAAAAATGTTACCTATACATATATACCACAAAAAGGAAGGACTACATGTCCCAAGAAAACAGTGCAAAATTCACATCGATACATAAAACACATACACAGTTAGGGCAGATTCAGACGAACGTTGCGTTTTTGCGCACGCAAACAACGCTGCGTTTTGCACGCGCAAAAACCATTTGACAGCTGCGTGTGTCATCCGTGTATGATGCGCGGCTGCGTGATTTTCGCGCAGCCGCCATCATACAGATGAGGCTAGTCGACGCCCGTCACTGTCCAAGGTGCTGAAAGAGCTAACTGATCGGCAGTAACTCCTGACGTCGCGTACCGGAATTTTTTTTGCCGGGTTCGGCCAAAACGAGTTCGGCCGAACCCGGTGAAGTTCGGTTCGATTGTCCGGGTTCGCTCATCTCAAAGACACTCCATTTGGATGTTTCGAAAAAGAAAAGCACGTGGTGCTTTTCTGTTTACATTCATCCTTTTGACAGCTGGTGCGCTGTTTCAGTCGGTTCGCACGGAAGTGCAAATACACTTAGGGCACACACACTAATTACGTCCGTAATTGACGGACGTATTTCGGCCGCAAGTCCAGGACCGAACACAGTGCAGGGAGCCGGGCTCCTAGCATCATAGTTATGTACGATGCTAGGAGTCCCTGCCTCTCTGCAGGACAACTGTCCCGTACTGTAATCATGTTTTCAGTACGGGACAGCAGTTCCACGGAGTAGCAGGGACTCCTAGCATCGTACATAAGTATGATGCTAGGAGCCCGGCTCCCTGCAGTGTGTTCGGTCCGGTACTTGCGGCCGAAATACGTCCGTCAATTACGGACGTAATTAGTGTGTGTGCACATACCCTTAGGCCTCATTTACACGAACGTAATATACGCGCGTGCGACGCGCGTGCTTTGCACGCATGTCGTACGCACCTATATTAGTCAATGGGGCAGTTTAGACGATGCGTGAATTGCGCTCAGCGCGTGTGCGCAGAAAAAAACTCACGACATGTTCTATAATCGTGCGTTTTTCGCGCACTCACGCACCCATTGAAGTCAATGGGTGCGTGAAAACCACGCATGCCGCACGGAAGCACTTCCGTGCGAACTGCGTGATTCGCGCAAGAGCTGTCAAACTCCTGAATGTAAACAGAAAAGCACCACGTGCTTTTCTGTTTACAAACATCCAAACGGAGTGTCAAATTCGAGATGAGCGCACCGAACTTCACCGGGTTCGGCCAAACTCGTTTTGACCGAAACCGGTAAAAAATGTTCGGGTACGCGACGTCAGGAGACAGTCACTGTCCACGGTGCTGAAAGCGTTAAACTGGTTCAGCACCATGGACAGTGCCTTCCGCTCCGAAAATCCATGAACCTGTAAAAAAAAAAAGACGTTCTGACTTACCGATAACTCCGGTCCGACCTCCCGGGATGACAGTTAAGTCCAAGTGACAGCTGCAGCCAATCACAGGCCAAGCACAGGCTGCAGCCAATCACAGGCTGCAGCGGTCTCATGGCCTGCCGCGTCATCCTGGGAGGTGGGGCCGGATGACAAGAGTGGGACGCGTCACCAAGGCAACGGCCGGGAGCCCGGACTGGGGGAAGCAGGAAGTTCTTGGTAAGTATGAAAGTCTTTTTTTATTCACAGGTTGGTGTATATTGTGTTCGGCATTCACTGTCGAGGGTGCTGAAAGAGTTACTGCCGATCAGTTAGCTCTTTCAGCACCTTGGACAGTGACGGGCGTCGACTAGCCTCATCTCTATGATGGCGGCTGCGCGAAAATCACGCAGCCGCGCATCATACACGGATGACACACGGAGCTGCCAAGTGCCTTTTGCGCGCGCAAAACGCAGCGTTTTTTGCGCGCGCAAAACGCACACGCTCGTGTAAATGAGGCCTTATAGTAATTATCCCCACCATGTTTCTCAGTCATAATGGGTTAATGTGTAAGGTACATGATGGGGTTAATTACTATTAATGTGAGGCACATGGAGGTTAAAGTCATCACACCTCGTGCCTCACAATAAGCGAAAGAAAGTATTTTTTTTTTTTTTACAGCGTACACATCATAAATAACTATTACGACCGCGCCAATACCGAATATGTGTATATTTTATGTATTGAGACTTATTTTAATGTTTATTGTAAAAAAGGTGTATGTGTATTTTTTTTTAATTTAACATAACTTTATGTTTTTACTTTATTTTTAAACTTTAATGTACTGGCATATATCTATATGCCAGTACATTAGCCTGTGTACTGTAATGGCCGCTACGCCGTTCCCCGCTTCTTCCACGGGCTCCGCTCCGGTTCCCGTACCCTCCATTCCCTCATGCTCGTCCCGAGCCCCACTTACCTGATCCGGACGCTCTGGGCGGCACCAGGTAATTGCATCTCTCATCTCCCTCCGCGGCCATCATCCAAGATGTGCGGCTGCAGCCACTAGAGGGCGCGCGCGTTGACTCTTCCCTTCTTAAAGGGCCAGCGCGTGCCAAAATCCAAAGACTTCCTATTTAAGGATCCTCCTCCCTCAGATCCTTGCCTGTTCAACCAGGTTATCCCTGTGAGCTTCCCTGTACCCAGTCTCTCTGTTACCTTGCCTTCTGCCTTTGTCTGGATTTCCCGTTGTGACCTCAGCCTGAACTTTGTACTATCCTTGCCTGCCGCCTGCCTTGACCTATTGCTATCTATACCGGTAACAACGTCTGCTGCCTGTCCTGACTTCTTGCCTGTACATCGGACTGCCTCTAAATCCGCTGTGTCAAGCGTTGCCCTGGGTTACAAGCACCATCTCCCGGACGACACAGAGGATCCGCAAACAAACCGGTGAGAACCGTTATAGTTTGAACAGGCCATGGATCCCCTTGACACAGCCCTGCCTGACACGGCTGATATGGCTCAGGAACTTTTAAGACAACAAGTTCGCCAAGATCAGCTTTTCCAGCTTCTGCAAAATGTGTCCACTCGTTTGAACGAACTAGCGCCTCCGATACAGCCACCACCACCGCAAGCTCCTGTCTACAGTCCAGGACTACATTTACCTACACATGCCCGCTATGATGGAAACCCCAAAACCTGCAGGGGATTTGCAAATCAATGCACCATCCATTTTGAGGTCATGGCACATCATTTTTCCTTAGACAGGGCTAATGTGGCCTACATCCTGTCCCTGCTTTCTGGCGAAGCGCTGGCTTTGGCATCGCCCTTGTGGGAGAGAGACGACCCCATAATGTATAATATTCAAACTTTCTCTCCACATTTAAAAAGGCGTTTGAAGAACCGGGTCGGGCGTCTTCAGCAGCTTCCTCTCTTCTCAAGCTCCGGCATAGAACCTCCACTGTAGGCCAATGCGCCATTCAATTCCACACCCTGGCTATTGAACTCCAGTGGAATAACGAGGCTTTGGTATCTACCTTCTGGGAGGGTCTGGTGGGCCGAATCAAGGGTGAACTTGCTGGCCGAGACCTTCCACCATCCTTGGATGACTTGATCACTCTTGTCAATCGGATTGACATACGTTTCCGCGAGACACAACAAGTATCCACTTGGGGCAATCAGACATCACGGTTGGCACCAACCTTCCAAAGGCCTCTTCTTGCCTCGTCTTCCTCTCAGTCGGTTGAACCCATGCAGGTGGAGAGAACAAGACTCATGTCTGAGGAGCGCCAGAATAGACGCCATTTGAATTTATGTTTATATTGTGGTGGAAAAACGCACTTCCTCAAGGACTGTCCAGTGAGGCTGGAAAACTGCAACGCCTAGGGCAAGTAGGAGAGGCTACCCTAGGTGGAGTACCACCGTTTGTAGGAACCACTTTCTGCTTCCAAGCCTTTCTAGATTCCGGATCCGCTGGAAATTTCCTGTGCCAGTCCCTGGTAAATCGCTACCAGATCTCAGTTCAAAAACTAACCAAACCTTTGTCCATTGCTTCTGTGGATGGGAGGCTTCTACATTAGACTATCTTGTCACCGAGCCCATTTTCATTTTAACAGGGGCGCCGCACCAGGAACGTATCTCCTTCTACGTTTTAAAGAACTCTCTGAACCCTTTGCTACGGTTGCAGAAGCACTCTCCTGTTATTGAATGGACTGGAGGTCAAATTACCCGCTGGAGTGACTTCTGTCACCAACATTGTCTACAACCAATTCGCTCATCCATGCCTCAGCCTACAGAACCTAACTCAGCAGCACTTCCTACTCCATATAAAAGCTTCTCTGATGTTTTTTGTAAACAACAAGCTGAATCGCTGCCACTTGACAGGCCATACGACTGTGCCATAGACCTGGTCCCCCAATGCCACGCCTCCCAGAGGTAGAGTCTACCCTCTGCATTTGCCCGAGACGGAGGCCATGTCTTAGTATATCCAAGAGAATCTGGAAAGAGGATTCATCCGTAAGTCCTCCTCTCCTGCTGGTGCAGGGTTTTTCTTTGTGGGGAAAAAAGATGGCTCCCTGCGTCCTTGTATTGATTACCGTGGTTTGAATAATATCACGTTAAAAAACAAGTACCTGTTACCGTTGACATCTGAACTCTTTGACCGCTTACAGGGGGCGATCATTTTCACCAGACTAGACCTTCGTGGAGCTTATAATCTTATCCATATCCGCGAAGGAGATGAATGAAAAACCGCGTTCAACACTCGTGATGGGCATTTTGAATACCTCGTCATGCCCCTTAGACTCAGTAATGCTCCTGCGATTTTCCAGGCATTTGTTAATGAAATTTTTCAAGATCTGTTGTACAGCTGTGTGGTGGTATACCTAGATGACATTTTAATCTTTTCTCCCAATATTCAAACTCATCGTGTGCATGTGCGCTGAGTGTTACAGCGTCTGCGAGAGAACTCTCTGTTTGCTAAACTGGAGAAATGCCTCTTCGAGAAAACCAGCCTGCCTTTCCTGGGGTATGTAATTTCCAACCAGGGGCGTCAAATGGATCCAACCAAGCTGTCCTCCATTCTCAACTGGCCTCGTCCGCAAGGACTCAAAGCTGTCCAACGCATGCTGGAATTCGCAAATTATTACCGCCAGCTTATTCCTCACTTCTCCTCTATGACAGCCCCTATTTCTCCACTGACCAAAAAGGGGGTTAATGCCAAAGACTGGACCACTAAGGCGATCGATGCTTCATCTGTGGGAGTCGGAGCTATTCTTTCACAAAAGAGTTGTAGAGAGAAACATGTGGCCTGTGGCTTTTTCTCCAAATCATTTACACCTGCAGAGAAAAATTATGGTATGGGAGATAAAGAAATTTTTGACTATTAAATTGGTAGGAGTGGAGACATTTGCTAGAGGGTGCGCGGCCTCCTGTCATCATCTACACAGATCATAAAAACCTCCTTTACCTGCAATCTGCTCAACGCCTGAATCCTCACCAAGCACGGTGGGCATTATTCTTCTCCAGATTTGATTTCCATCTCCACTACAGACCCGCTGGAAAGAATACCAAGGCTGACGCCTTATCTCGCTCTTTTGACCCCACTGATCAAGAGCCCAGTCCCCAGTTCATTATAGATCCAGAACGCATTATGATCGCTGCCCCTGCTCAAGTGGTACACATTCCCCGAGGGAAGACCTACATACCCCCTAAACAAAGGGATTGTGTTCTTTGCTGGGGTCATGCCTCCAGGGTTTAAGGGCACCCTGGCATCAAAAAGACTCTCAATTTTATTAGCTGGTGGCCTTCCATGTTCCAAGATATTAAAGACTTTGTTTCAACCTGCTCCACCTGTTCTCAGAATACAGTCTCCATGTAAAGGATCTGCCAGGCACAGCTTCTGTGTCTACGCCCATAGGTAATCAGTCTGCACCTGCTTCTATGTCTGTGAGACTGACTCCATCTTCCACCACTCAGGATGGCAGGCTTAGGAGTGGGAGAGCCTATCACAGCCTGGCCAGACGGAGCTAGCTCCCGCCCTCTGTCTATTTATACCTGACTTTCCTGTTCCTCCTTGCTTGTGATTCTTCTCGTTTGGTTTTCTGGCCCTGCTGCAGCTTCTTGAACTATTTGACCCTGCTTCATATTGACCCTGGCTTACTGACTACTCTCTTGCTCTGCGTTTGGTACTTCGTACACTCCTGGTTTGACTCGGCTTGTTCACTACTCTCCTGCTCTGCGTTTGGTACCTCGTACACTCCTGGTTTGACTCGGCTCGTTCACCACTCTTGTTGCTCACGATGCCCCATTTCCCTCAGCTTCTGTGTACCCTTGTCTGTTTGTCTGTCGTGCACTTATTGAGCGTAGGGACCGTCGCCCAGTTGTACCCCGTCGCCTAGGGTGGGTCGTTGCAAGTAGGCAGGGACTGAGTGGCGGGTAGATTAGGGCTCACTTGTCTGTTTCCCTACCCCCGTCATTACACTCCAATTTAAGACCTGACGGTCTTTTGCATCCTCTAACCATGCCTGACTCTCCCTGGTCACACATTGCCATGGACTTCATTACTGATCTGTCAAGTTCTGCTGGGTGTACCGTGATCTTGTTAGTCGTGGATCCCTTTTCCAAAATGGCGCATTTTGTACCCCTTTCAGGCCTTCCGCCATCTTCCCGACTGGCAACGCTGTTTATCAAGCACATCTTTCGCCTTCATGGTCTTCCTAAACATATTGTTTCTGACAGGGGAGTACAGTTCACATCTAAGTTCTGGGGAGCCTTGTGCAAACTGCTGGAGGTCAAACTTGACATCTCTTCCGCTTACCATTGTCAATCCAATGGTCAAGTAGAGCAGATAAATCAAATACTTGAAAGTTTCCTCAGGAATTTTGTGTCTCCACGACAAGACGACTGGGCAAGTCTACTTCCATTGGACGAATTTGCCTACAACAACCATACGGGGGAATCTACCCGCTCTTCTCCATTCTTAGTGTATGGCCAGCACCCAGGAATACCTCTACCAGTTTCTGTACCTTATGAGGTTCCAGCTGCTAACATGGTCCACCTTGACTTTGTACATATATGGCAGGAGTAATAGTAAACCTACAAGAAGCCTCAAAAAAGGAGAAGGGAAGGGGGGTCCCGAACAAACTACAGAAACAACCTAGAAAGCACAATTGCCTGCAGAATAGAGGACCGGGTTTGCTGCCAGAGCTGTAGAAAATCTTCAAATGCAAAGTCAGCTGCGTGTACCAGGGATGTAGCTGGAACAGGAAGAGGAATTTGTGGATGTTGGCCGTAGACAATGTAGAATGATGTGAAGGTGGTGGACTCATTGTGTGGTTGTTGTACGAGAACTGTACGTGAATTGAACCCCACGATCAGACACGATATGAAGAGGCAAACCATGCAAACGGAAGATGTGCTGGATGAAGAGATTCGCCAGCCGAGGAGCAGAAGGTAGGCCGGTCAGCGGGATAAAATTAGCCATCTTTGAGAACTGGTCCACCACCACCCAGACTGTATTGCATCCTGTAGAGGAAGGAAGGTCAGTGACAAAGTCCATTGCTGTATGCTGCCAGGGAGCATTGGGCACAGGCAGAGGTTTTAGCAGACCGGCAGGCTTGGAGTAAGCAACTTTGTTGAAAGCACACAGTGCAGGACGAGACAAAGTCCACAATATCTTTGGGCAGCATGGGCATCTAGAAATGACGGGCAATCTGATCTCGGGTCTTTCCAGCCAGTTTGGAGCTGTGCACCCAGCGAAGGTTTCTCCACCTGTCTGCCAACCGCACAAAAGTTTTCCCTTGAGGGATTTCTCTAACTTGCAGAGGATTAGCAGAAATAATATTGAATCGGTCAATGATACTTTGCGGAGGCTCCACGGTGTCCTCTGTTTCAAATGACCTGAACAGGGCATCGGCCCTCACATTTTTGTCTGCGGGTAGTGGAGCACAAACTGGAATCGGGCGAAGAACAGCGACCTCCTGGCTTGACAGGGGTTCAGCCATTGAGCAGACTGAAGATATGTAAGGTTCTTGTGGTTGGTTCATATCAGGATGGGGTGGGCTGCGCCCTCCAGCAGATGTCGCCACTCCTCCAGAGCCAATTTTATGGCCAGTAACTCCCAATCCCCAATAGAGTAATTGCGCTCTGCGGAGGAAAAAAGTCTAGAGTAATAGCCACATATCACTGCCTTTCCTTTGAGGCCTCTCTGGAACAGAAGTGCACCTGTACCAACAGAGGAAGCGTCCACCTCCAACGAGAACTGTCGAGAGATGTCAGGATGATGGAGGATTGAGGCTGAGCTAAAGGCATTCTTGAGGCTGTTAAATGCAGATTCTGCCTCTGGAGTCCACACCTTGGGGTTCACACCCTTCTTGGTAAGGGTAGAGATGGGAGCCGTCAATGATGAGAAGTTTAGGATAAACTGCCAGTAGAAGTTGGCAAATCCCAAAAAATGAATTGACCGCAGGCCCTGAGGACGTGGCCATTCCAGGACGGACTTTACTTTCTCAGAATTCATCTTGAGACCTTGATCTGAGATGATGCAACCCAGGAAGGGCAGAGAGTTCTTTTCAAAGACACACTTCTACAGCTTGGCATACAGATGATTCTCCCTTAATCGCAGTAGAACTTGACGAACATGCCTCCGACGAGTCGTTGGATCTGGAGAGAAAATCAGAATATCATCGAGATAGACCACAACACAGACATAGAGAAGATCTCGGAAGATATCATTGACGAATTCCTGCAAGACCACGGGAGCGTTACACAGACCGAATGGCGACACCAGGTATTCGTAGTGCCTGTCTCGAGTGTTAAACGCCGTCTTCCAATCATCACCTTGACGGATTCTGATCAAATTGTAAACCCCACGCAAGTGTAGTTTAGAGAAGATCTTGGCTCCTCGTATGCGGTCAAATAGTTTGGAAATTAGTGGCAATGGATATCTGTTCTTGACCGTGACTTGATTGAGAACACGGTAGTCAATGCAAGGCTGAAGAGATCTGTCTTTTTTCTTGACAAAAAAGAACATGGCCCTGGCCGGGGAGGAGGATTTTTGTATGAAACCCCTCTCCAGATTCTCCTTGTTATAGGCCGTCATAGACTGAGTCTCTGGCAAGGAGAGAGGGTATACCCGACCACGGGGAGGGGACGCATTTGGAACCAGTTCAATGGGGCTGTCATAAGCCCGGTGTGGAGGAAGCGTCTCAGCCTACGTCTTGCTAAAGACATCCGCAAACTGAGAGAAATGAGGGGGTAATCCTGCCAAAGACTGAGGCAGAGGATGCTGGACAGGATGGTTCTGTAACAGACAGCGGCTGCGACATTTGGAGCCCCATTGGAGAACTTCTCCGGAATTCCAGTCCAGGACTGGGGCATGTAGTCGGAGCCAAGGCAGGCCCAGTAGGACAGGATTGACGGCTTTAGGCAAAATAAGAAACAAAATTAGTTCCGAATGAAGGGTTCCAAATTGGAGCTTCAGTGGCTTGGTTTCAGATATGATCGAGTCGGACAGAGGCAGTCCATTCACCGAGGCAACAGCTACAGACGTCTCCAGAGGGACTGTGGGCAACTGGAGAAGATCCACTAGGTAATTTTAGATTAAGTTTTCTGCGGACCCTGAGTCCAAATATGCAAAGACCCGGTGCGTCTTTTCACCAGACACTATGGTAACGGAATGGACAGATTCGAAGAAAACTTTCTACCTAGCGCCGTTCCACCTAGGGTTGTCTCACCAACCAATCCTAGACATTGGAGTTTATTTTGCTTTTGAAGGCACAAACGCACAACATGGCCTCCGAGGCTGCAATACAGACAAAGTCCTGAAGTGTGACTGTGGTGTTTCTCCTGGGCAGACAGTTTGAGCCGGACCACCTGCATAGGCTCCTCTGGTGGGACAACTGGTGAGGGCAACAGGGATTGCTGGAAGATTGGAGTCAGCTTAGAGAATATTCTCTCCCGACAAACCTCTTGGGATCGATCCCGGATCCTCATGTGAATCCGTTTGGCTAGTAGTATGAGGTCACCCAGGGTAGGTGGCAGATCACGAGCGGCAAGTTCGTCTTTAATTTTAGGAGACAGTCCCTGCCAGAATGTAGCCACCAAGACTTCATTGTTCCATGACAGCTCTGCTGCCAGGGTGCGGAACTGAATGGCGTACTCGCCGACGGAGGTGTCTCCCTGGCGTAGGGTCAGAAGAGATGCAGCTGCTGAGGAGACTCGTCCAGGTTCCTCAAATACCGTGCAAAAAGTCTGTAGTAAACACTGGAAGTCACGGGTCTCTGGTCCTTGATGTTTCCAGATAGGGTTTGCCCATGCTAGGGCATTGCCAGTAAGGAGTGAGACTATAAATGCGATCCTTGCGCCATCAGTAGGAAATCCTCTGGCATGTAGTCTGAAGTAGATCTGGCACTGGCTCAGAAATCCCCTGCAGGTCCTCGCGTCTCCATTGTAGCGTGGAGGTAGTGGCAGTGAAAAATGGGAGTCAGCACTGGTACTGACAGGAGGTGTAGCTGGAGGAACAGCCGGAGCAACAGGAACGGATTTTGAGATGACTGCAGCTTGTGCATCCACCGATGTGTAATGGCATTTACCGCCTGGAGGAGTTGGTCCTGTCGTAATTGTCAGACTAGAAAATCCGCCTGCATGGCTTGTGATGTTGTCACGGTCTTGAGTTGACCAGCGGAGTCCATGGCCTGAGTGTACTGTCACGATCTGTGGGTATGTGGACCCACTGGGCCGTACCGACGTAGCGGGATAGCAGCTGGCCAAATAGTGTATCAAGTCAATGTCTATATAGTCCAAGCACAAGTATACCTGTAGCAGTTCAGGCAGTAGCAACGGCTAGGCTCAGATGGGAACTTGGCAGCAGACACAGCAGGCGTGACTGATGGCACAACACGACTCCAACTTTCTAAGGCACAGGAACAACGGCAGCACGGGATACAGGTAGCAGGTACGGGAACACTGGGAACAGGATAACACTAAGGGACTATTTGCAAGACTAACACGGGTAAATACAACGCTCAGGCAATGAGTGAAAGGGTAGAGACCTTTTTATAGTCCAGGGTGATCGTGGGTTAATTGATGATTATTTTTATTTGTGCGTGCTGGCCCTTTAACCCTGAGGCGCACGAAGACGCAACTGTACGTCCATGCGGCCAGTGTCTTAGCGCACAGGGACGTACAGTTACTGAGTGGTTCCCGGTGCACACTGTCGGCAACAGTGTGCACCGGGAACCGGGAGGCCAGCTGTCCCTGACAGCTGACACTCCACTGTATGCCGATCAGCGGCTTATTTCCGCTGATATCGGCAATTAACACCTTGATTGCGGTGATTGATTGCAATCACCGCATTCAGGGGTTTCTAGCTCATCGGCAGACCTCACGATAAATCGTGAGGTTTGCAGATGGCTAGCATGGCGATTGGAGGCCAAGTAATGGTCTCCGTGTCTGCCATGTACGGAAGCCTATCAGGATCAGCCTCCTGATAAACTTCCTGTCAGTGACAGGACGTCACTGCCGTTCGCGATTCACACTGTCGATGACAGTGTCTGTGACAGTGTTGGCGACAGTGTGCATCGGGAACCGGGAGGTCAGCTGTCCCTGACAGCTGACACTCCACTAGTTGCCGATCAGCTGCTCATTGCCACTGATTTCGGCAATTAACCCGTTACATGCGGGGCTCAATTGCGATCCCAGCATGTACAGGGTTTGTAGCACATCAGCAGCCCCCATGCAATTGTGGGGGCTGCTGATTCTTGTGATGGCACCCGGAGGCCAGACAATGGCCCCCGGATCTGCCATGTATGCAAGCCTATGAGGATCAGCCTCTGGCTGGTCCTCGTAGACTAAGGCCTCATTTACACGAGCGTGTGCGTTTTGCGCGCGCAAAAAACGCTGCGTTTTGCGCGCGCAAAAGGCACTTGGCAGCTCCGTGTGTCATCCGTGTATGATGCGCGGCTGCGTGATTTTCGCGCAGCCGCCATCATATTGATGAGGCTAGTCGACGCCCGTCACTGTCCAAGGTGCTGAAAGAGTTAACTGATCGGCAGTAACTCTTTCAGCACCCTCGACAGTGAATGCCGAACACAATATACACCAACCTGTGAATAAAAAAAGACTTTCATACTTACCAAGAACTTCCTGCTTCCCCCAGTCCGGGCTCTCGGCCGTTGCCTTGGTGACGCGTCCCTCTCTTGTCATCCGGCCCCACCTCCCAGGATGACGCCGCAGTCCATGAGACCGCTGCAGCCTGTGATTGGCTGCAGCCTGTGCTTGGCCTGTGATTGGCTGCAGCTGTCACTTTGACTGAACTGTCATCCCGGGAGGTCGGACCGGAGTTATCGGTAAGTCAGAACGTCTTTTTTTTTTTACAGGTTCATGGATTTTCGGAGCGGAAGTCACTGTCCATGGTGCTGAACCAGTTTAACGCTTTCAGCACCGTGGACAGTGACTGTCTCCTGACGTCGCGTACCCGAACATTTTTTACCGGTTTCGGTCAAAACGAGTTTGGCCGAACCCGGTGAAGTTCGGGGCGCTCATCTCGAATTTGACACTCCGTTTGGATGTTTGTAAACAGAAAAGCACGTGGTGCTTTTCTGTTTACATTCAGGAGTTTGACAGCTCTTGCGCGAATCACGCAGTTCGCACGGAAGTGCTTCCGTGCGGCATGCGTGGTTTTCACGCACCCATTGACTTCAATGGGTGCGTGAGTGCGCGAAAAACGCACGATTATAGAACATGTCGTGAGTTTTTTTCTGCGCACACGCAATGAGCGCAATTCACGCATCGTCTAAACAGCCCCATTGACTAATATAGGTGCGTACGACATGCGTGCAAAGCACGCGCGTCGCACGCGCGTATAATACGTTCGTGTAAATGAGGCCTTAACTGTCAGAGTGACTGTGACGTCACACTGACAGTTGGAATACATTACACTACCTAGGTAGTGTAATGTATTCTAGCAGTGATCAGAGCTGCAGGTAAAAGAAGAAAGTGTAAAAAGTAAATAAAAAATAAAAAAAAAGTTAATAAAAATGTTTTAAAAAAGTGTAAGTCTCTTATTATAGGAAAAAAATTAAACCGTTAAAAAACAGTACACATATTTGGTATCACCGCGTTCGTAACGACCCAATCTATAACACTATAATGTTGTTTTTACCGCACGGTGAACGCTGCAAATAAAACAAACTAAAAACAATGCCAGAATCACTATTTTTTGGTCAGCACCCCTCCCAAAATATAGAATAAAAAGTGATAAAAAAGTCGCATGTACCCGAAAATAGTACCAATAAAAACTACAACCCGTCCCGCAAAAAACAAGCCCTTACACCGCTTTTTTGACTGAAAAATAAAAAAGTTACGGCTCTCAGAATATGGTGACACAGAAAATAAATTATTTTATTAAGAAGTGATTTTATTGTGCAAACGCTCCAAAACATAAAAAAAACCCTATATACATCTGGTATCGCCGTAATCGTACCGACCCGCAGAATAAAGTACAATTGTCATTTATAGCGCATTATGAATGCCGTAAGAAATAAAGAATTTAAAACGCCAAAATCACTGTTTTTGGCTACCAAAGCTCTAAATAAAATGTAATAAAAAGTGATCAAAAATTTGCATCTACCAAAAAATGGTACCAATAAAAACGACAGCTCGTCCTGCCAAAAATAAGCCCTCACACCGCTCAATTCATGGAAAAATAAAAAAGTTATGGTGTTTGGAAGGCGGGGAGTGAAAAACTAAAATGGAAAAGCAAAAAAGGATCAGTCCTGCAAAGGTTAATTAATTTCTATTAAAAAAATAAATTATTACCACATGTGGGGTATTGTCGCACTCGGGAGAGATTGGGTTACAAGTTTAGGGCGACTTTTTCTTCTTTATCCCTTGTGAAAATGAAAAAATGCAACATTTTAGTGGACAAAAATGTTTATATTCATTTTCACGCCCTAATTCTCCTAAATTCTGCAAAAGACCTGTGTGGTATAAATGATTACTATACTGCTAGAAAAAAAATCCTTGAGGGGTCTAGTTTCCAAAATGGGGTCACTTTTGGGGTGTTTCCACTATTTTGTTCCCTCCAGGGGGTTGCAATCGCGACATGGCACTAAAAACCAATTCAGCAAAATCTGTGCTCCAAAATCCAAATGGCGCTCCCTCCCTTCTGGGCGCTGCCGTGGGTCCAAACAGCAGTTTATTACGACATATAGGGTATTTCCGTAATCGGGAGAAGATGCTTTACAAATGTTGGGGTGAATTTTCTTCTTTATTCCTTGTAAATATTAAAAATGTCTATGTTATTTCAGAAAAAAAGTAGATTTTCATTTTCACAGACTAACTCCAATAAATATAGCAAAATACCTGTGGGGTCAAAGTGCTAACTATACCACTAGATAAATTCCTTGAGGGGTCTAGTTTCCAAAATGGGGTCACGTTTGGGGAGTTTCCACTGTTTTAGCACCACAAGACCTCTTCAAACCCGACATGGTGCCTAAAATATAAACTAAAAATAAGCAGGCCCCAAAATCCACTAAGTGCTCCTTTGCTTCTGAGGCTGGTGTTTCGGTCCATTACCGCACTAGGGCCATATGTGGGATATTCCTAAAAACTGCTGGACCTGGGCAATAAATATTGAGTTGTATTTCTCTGGTAAAAGCTTCTGTGTTACGCATTTTTTTTTATTACAAATGAGTTTTGGCAAAAAAAGGAGAAATTGGTAAATTTCCCCTCTACTTTGCTTTATTTCCTGTGAAACGCCTAAAGGGTTAAAATACTTTCTGAATGCTGTTTTGAATACTTTGAGGGGTGCAGTTTTTAAAATGGGGTAATTTATTGGGGTATTCTAATATATAAGGCCCTCAAAACCACTTCAGAACTGAACTGGCCCCTGTAAAAATCGCCTTTTAAAATTTTCTTGAAAATTTGAGAAATTGCTGCTAAAGTTCTAAGCCTTGTAACGTCCTAGAAAAATAAAAGGATGTTCAAAAAACGATGCAAATATAAAGTACACAAATGGGAAATGGTAACTAGTGACTATTTTGTGTGGTATTACCATCGGTTTTACAAGCAGATACATTTAAATTTAGAAAATGCATATTTTTGCAAATTTTCTCTAACTTTTGGTGTTTTTCACGAATAAATATTGAATTTATCGACCAAATTTTTCCACTATCATAAAGTACAATATGTCACGAGAAAACAATCTCAGAATCGCTTGGATAGGTAAAAGCATTCCGGAGTTATTACCACATAAAGTGACACATGTCAGATTTGAAAAAATCAGCTGTGCCACAAGGCCAAAACAGCCTGCGTCCTAAAGGGGTTAAGGGACACAGCAGAACAGAGTGGAAGTGAGTGCTGGCGTCTCCTGAGGAGGAGATGCGGGCCAGCGCTCACAGATCCATGGCTGCTGCCGTCGAGAGGTGAGTAATCCCGACGGTCCACAGCCGTGGACGCTACAAAACCCAGCGTTTGGTGATGTCATGGGTTCCAGACTTCAGGCATTCATTGCCTGAAAAGGATTCTCTACAAAGTATTAAATAAAAGCATTTTATTTACGGTAATGTTCATTTGTCCAATTACTTTTGAGCCCCTGAAATGAGGAGGCTGTGTAGAAAAAAGCTTGCAATTCCTAAACGTTTCACAGGATATTTTTGTTCAACCCCTTGAATTAAACCTGAAAGTCTACACTTCAATTGCATCGCAGTTGTTTCATTTCAAATCCAATGTGGTGGCATGCAGAGCCCAAATCATGAAGATTGTGTCACTGTCCAAATAATTCTGGTCCTAATGGTATGTCATTGGTTTTTATTTTGTTTTTCCTTCCTTGTTGACCATAAGAAAAGGCTGAATTTGATGGGCTTACATCATGCTGCAGCTATGTTACTTGTTACCGTACTATCATAGCTGTGCAGTATCACAGTATTTCCTTGCCTGGACAGCAGAGTACCCCGGGAAACCTACACATTTCACCTGCAGGAGCTTTTATGACATCGCATTGTAAAACCATAGGTATTATTATCGAGTTGGTCCCCCCTTTACAGCTAAAACTACAAGATTTTGCAGTGTGTCTATGGGAACTTTGCCCATTCATGAGAAGAGCATTTGTGAGGACAGACACTGATGTTGGATGAGAGGGCCTGGCTTACAATCTCCGTTCCAGTTCTCTCTAAAGGTGTTTGATGGGTTAAGGTCAGGGCTCAGTGTGGGCCTGTCAAGTTCTTCCACACCAAACTAACCCAACCATACCTTTATGGACCTTGCTTTGTGCACTGGGGCACAGTCATGTTGGAACAGAAAAGGTTCTTCTCCAAACTGTTCCCACAAAGTTGGAGGCATACAATTATCCAAAATGTCTTGGTATGCTGCAGCATTAAGATATCCCTTCACTGGTACTAAGGGGCCTAGGCCAACCCCTGAAAAACAACCCCATAGCTTTATCCCTCCTCGATCAAACTTTACAGTTGGATTCAGTCAGGCAGGAAATGTTATGGGAATTTACCAAACCCAGACTCTCCCATCAGACAGCCAGTTGGAGAAGGGTGATTTGTCACTCCACAGAACACGTTTTCACTGCTCCAGAGTCCAGTAGCGGCGTGCTTTACACCACTCTATCCGACACTTGGCATTGTTTTTGGTGATCTAAGGCCTGCATGTAGCTGCTCGGCCATGGAAACCCATGCCATGAAGCTCTCAGCACACAGTTTTTGTGCGAATGTTAATACCAGATGAGGTTTGTTATTGAGTCAGCAGAGTCTTTGGCGACTTTTTTATACACTATGTGCCTCAACACTCGACCCTGCTCTGTCACTTTTCGTGGTCTGCCATCTTGTGGCTAAGTTGCTGTGGTTCCTAAAACACTTCCACTTTGCAATAACACCACTCACAGTTGATAATGAAATATCTAGGAGAGAAGAAATTTCACAAACTGACTTGTTGCAATGGTGGTATCCTATTACAGTACCACGCTGAAATTCAGTGATCGCTTTAGAACACCCTATTCACCCATGTTTGTGAGAGCAGACAGCATGGCTAGTGCTGGATTTTATACACTTGTGGCAATGGGAATAAAACAAATGAATTCAAAGATTAAGAGGTGGGGTCCCAATACTATTGTCCATGTAGTGTATATTTTATGTGAAAGCTGAATGACAAGCAATAAGACCTCCATTACAGCTTTCACAGAACACGTAAATCTTTCAATTATTCCTTCTATAAATGTACAAAAGTTGACTGCAAAACTTAGAGGCTAGGCTGGCAGGTGCTCACTCGGGTATTGTCATATACATTAGAGACCATGCTGCTTGGGAGTACAGTATTTTGATGTTTGGGGGCATAGACTGGTATAATTTTTTTAAATATTACAATGTGATGTGGTAAATTTCTTTGGTTTGGGATCAAGATGGGAAATATTACATCTCCTAGCTGCTCGCTTTTTTAGATGTATTTGTCAGAGGCAAAGTGGGAAAACTGGATGTGGAAGTTACAGTACATGACAAAAATACTTTACATTACAAATACTCATAGGGGAGTGGACACTCTGTGAAGTCACTTTGGTTTACAGTGATCTCGTGAAAATATGATATATACGTGTGAACATATTCACACATTCCGGTGCTATACAATACACCTACTGATCAAATAACAATGGAATATTGTCTTATAAGGAAACATTTTAAACAAAATACATGAGACATTTCTTTTAGTTTTATTTATTAGATTTAAGTCGGTAGGCGAGAAATTGTGTTAGGCCTCATGCACACGACCGTGTTCGGTCCGTGATATACGGTCCGCATGTCGGCTGCATGTCCCGGACCGAACACAGTGCAGGGAGTCGGGCTCCTAGCATCACACTTATCTATGACGATAGGGGTCACTGCCTGTCCGCGGAACTACTGTCCCGTACTGTAATCATGTTTTAGTGTGTGACAGTAGTTACGTGGATAGGCAGTGACACCTAGCGTCATAGATAAGTATGATGCTAGGAGCCCGGCTCCCTGTACTTTGTACGGTCCGGGACAAGCGGCCGACATGCGGACCGTATATCACGGACCGAACACGGTCGTGTGCATGAGGCCTTACTCTTTTTTTTATTTATTTTTTTATACTTCTACGTATGGGGCAGCCACATAGAAAGCACACACTTCCTTCCTGCAGGGGTGTTACTATGGGGTAAGCGGACAATGTGCCGTTAAGCGCAGCTAAGATTGAGGAGAATGGGGGTGCTGGCCTGGCCTCGCTATTTTAAGATAAAAGTTCATGCTACAGTCACATCACTGAATTGTAAGTGTGTCGGCAAGCTAGCACACTTATAAGGCTCTGTTCACATCTGCATCAGAGTCTCCATTAGGGGCCTTCGTCGCAGATTCGGCAGGGTTTACTGTAGACAATAGTGCTGCATGCTGCGCTATTGTGTCCGGTAAAACACAGACACCCCAATGGAACCTATTATAGTTGATGGGTTCCGTCGGCAAATGGCGGGTTCCGTTATTCCCTTGTTCTGCTCCTCTGACGGAGCAGAACAACGGAATGGTTCAACGCAGGTGTGAACCCAGCCTTAATCAGACATTTGTAAGTGTGCTGGGCGGCTGCAATATCATCTGATACAGTATTATAAACAAACAGTTGCGCTGTGCTGCTCTATAACAAAGAGATGCTTCAGCCGTCCAGAACATGTGTGTCGTTCCCCTCCTCTTATGAGTCAAAAACCCATCTATGCGGTAACCTCTGCCCCTCTGAAGAGATAACAATGTCAGGTCTTTCCTCCTGCACCGTGCTAAATGGTGCTGATGCCTCCTCACCCTTCCTCAACTTCTCAGTTTCCTGAAACTTCTGCCTGGCTGTGTTAGGCCCTGTTCACACGGCGGATTTTGCATGGTGGATCCCGTCGCAAAATCTGCCACAGAATTATTCCTTTTGTCAGCAGAAAGATTCCACCTTCCATTGACTTCAATGGAAGGTTCAGGCGGAATCCGCCCGAAGATCGAGCCGGACGTTTCCTTTTCGCGCTAGCTGAAAAAAAGTATTTCTCTTCACTGGAACTAATATGCCTTGGCCAACCCCTGAAAAATAACCCCATAGTATTATCCCTCCTCCACCAAACTTTACAGTTGGCACAGTGCAGTCAGGCTGGTAACTTCTCCTGGCATTCGCCAAACCCAGACTCATCCATCAGACTGCCAGATAGAAAGGCGTGATTTGTTATTACACAGAACACATTTCCACTACTCCAAAAACCTGTGTCAGCTTGCTTTGCACAAATCAAATCCAACGCTTGGCATTTCGCTTGGTGATGTAAGGCTTGCTCTGCCATAGAAACCCCTGCAATAAGGCTATCGGTGCACATTTTTTGCACGGATAGTAATGCCAGAAGAGGTTTGGAACTCTGTAGGGCATTGAGTCAGAAGAGCATTGTTGACGTATTCACTATGCGCCTCAACACTTGGCGACTCTGCTCTATTGGTCTATGTGGTCTGCTGCTACGTGATTCTTTGCTGTGATTCCTAAATGCTTCCACTTTGCAATAACACTAAGGGTAGGTTCACACGGCCTATTTTCAGCCGTTTTTTGGGCCGTAAACGCCCCAAAAAACGGATTAAAATACGGTGGCTAAACGCATTCAAGCATCTGCCCATTGATTTCAATTGGAAAAACGGCGTTTAGTTTCCACAGGACTTTTTTTACGCGCCGTTTATAAAAACGGCATGTAAGAAAATGCCCCGTAAAAAAGAAGAGCATGTCACTTGAGCCGCTTTTGGAGCCGTTTTTCATTGACTCAATAGAAAAACATCTCCAAAAACGGCCGTAAAAAACTCCACAAAGAATGCAAGTTGCTTAAAAAACGTCTGAAAACGTCTGAAAATCCGTATTTTACATCCTTTTTTGGTTTGCCGAGTGAACATAGCCTAATAGTTGATCGTTAAATATCTAGGATGGAAGTAATTTCACAAACTGACTTGTTGCAATGATGGCATCTTACTACAGTACCACGCTGGAATTCAGGGACCTCTTTAGACATTTACCCATGTTTGTAAAGGCAGACTGCATGGCTAGTGTAGTACCCATGGCCGCGGGCCGTCAGGTTTACTTACCTCCTGACGGCCGCATCTCCTCCTCAGGAGACGCCAGCGCTCACATTCGCTTCACTATGCTGTGTCCCGTAGGCACCTGAATTTGATAACCAAATTAGCCCATGAGCACCCTGGACTATAAGAAGGACCTTGCCCCTTTCTGCATTGCCTGAGCGTTGTTGTCGTTTACCTATGTTCGTCTCTGCAAATGGTCCCTTAAGCGTTTCCTAGTTCCCAGTGTTCCCGTTCCTGCTACCTGTGTCCCGTGCTATCCTGGATCAAGTGTAGTTTAGAGTTGGAGTAGTGTTGTGCTGTTTACTACGCTGTAAAGGATCTGCCAGACACAGCTTCTGTGTCGACGGCCGTGGGTAATCAGTCTGCACCTGCTTCTAAGTCTGAGAGAGTGACTCCATCTTCTACCAGTCAGGCTGGGAGGCTTACGAGTGGGAGAGCCTATTACAGCCTGGCCAGACGGAGCTAGCTCCCGCCCTCTGTCTATTTATACCTTCACTTCCTGCTCCTCCAGTGCCTGTGATTCTGCCTGTTTCCTGGCTCTGCTGCTTGAACTATTTGTCCTCTGCTTCATTTTGACCCTGGCTTACTGACTACTCTCCTGCTCTGCGTTTGGTACCTCTTACACTACTGGTTTGACTCGGCTCGTTCACTACTCTCGTTGCTCACGGTGCTGCCGTGGGCAACTGCCCCATTTCCCTAGCTTCTGTGTACCCTTGTCTGTTTGTCTGTCGTGCACTTATTGAGCGTAGGGACCATCGCCCAGTTGTACGCCGTCGCCTAGGACGGGCCGTTGCAAGTAGGCAGGGACAGAGTGGCGGGTAGATTAGGGCTCACCTGTCTGTCTCCCTACCCCATCATTACATAATCACAGGCCCATATACCTTTTCTACCCTGGTCCCTGACACGACTATGGACCCCCTTGAGACCCTGGCTCAGCAAATGCAGGGCCTCTCCCTACAGGTCCAAGCCCTGGCTCAGAGGGGCAACCAGCATGATGCTACCCTCGTAGTGCCCCCCACCTCACCACTTGAACCCCACCTCAAGTTTCCTGACCGGTTCTCAGGGGACCGGAACACTTTTTTCTCCTTTCGGGAGAGTTGTAGGCTCTATTTCCGCTTAAAGCCCCACTCCTCAGGTTCTGAGAGCCAGCGAGTGGGTATAATTATGTCCCAGCTCCAGGACGGGCCCCAAGAATGGGCCTTCTCCTTGGCTCCTGACGCCCCTGAACTTTCCTCTGTTGATCTTTTCTTTTCTGCTCTCGGGCTCATATATGACGAGACTGATAAGACTGCCTTTGCCGAGAGTCAGCTGGTGACCTTACGTCAGGGTAAGAGACCTGTTGAGGAGTACTGTTCTGACTTTAGGAAGTGGTGTGTAGCTTCTCGGTGGAATGACCCTGCCTTAAGGTGCCAGTTTAGATTGGGTCTGTCGAACGCCCTGAAAGACCTGTTAGTTAGCTATCCCTCTTCTGACTCCGTAGATCAGGTTATGGCTTTAGCGGTACGTCTTGACCGACGTCTCAGGGAACGACGACTTGAACGTTTTTGTGCCTTCTCCTCTGACTCCCCCATGATGGCTCCCGAGGTTCCGTTGCTTCGTTCTTCCACGGAAGACTCAAATGAACCTATGCAACTCGGGGCCTCCGTGTCTCCCCAACAATGTAGAGAGTTCTGCAGGAAGAATGGTCTCTGCTTCTACTGTGGGGATGACAAGCATCAAGTGATCAACTGTCCTAGGCGTAAGAATAAGCAGCCGGAAAACTTCCGCGCCTAAGTGATCATCGGAGAGGTCACTTGGGCGCACAGGTATTTCCCGTAAATATGAAACCTAATAAAATCTTGCTTCCCTTTCAGGTCCCTTTTGGTGGTAGGTCTGCTGCCGGCAGTGCCTTCGTGGATTCAGGGTCTTCTGCTAATATTATGTCTGTGGAATTTGCTATGTCTCTAGCTATGCCATTGATTGATTTGCCTAAACCTGTCCCGGTAGTGGGTATCGACTCCACTCCTCTTGCTAATGGTTATTTTACGCAGCATACCCCTGTTTTTGAACTCCTTGTTGGCTCCATGCATTTGGAGCAGTGCTCTGTACTGGTGATGCAGGGATTATCGTCCGATTTGGTTTTAGGCCTTCCCTGGTTGCAGATGCATAATCCCACATTTAACTGGAATACTGGGGATCTTACCAAATGGGGTAATGAATGCATGATGTCATGTTTTTCTGTTAATTTTATTTCTCTCCCTGAGGAGGTGAACACTCTACCTGAGTTTGTTCAGGACTTCGCTGATGTTTTTTTCTAAAAAGGCCTCCGAAGTGTTACCTCCTCATAGAGAATACGATTGTGCAATCGATTTGGTAGCAGGAGCTAAGCTCCCTAAGGGTAGGATATTTAATCTCTCTTGTCCCGAACGTGAAGCCATGAGAGAGTATATCCAGGAATGCCTGGCCAAGGGTTACATTCGCCCCTCTACTTCTCCGGTAGGTGCGGGCTTCTTCTTCGTAGGGAAGAAGGATGGTGGTCTTAGGCCGTGCATTGACTACCGAAACTTGAATAAGGTCACTGTAAGGAACCAGTATCCCCTTCCTTTGATTCCTGATCTCTTAAATCAGGTTCAGGGGGCCCAATGGTTCTCTAAGTTTGATCTACGGGGAGCATATAACCTTATCCGCATCAAAGAGGGGGATGAGTGGAAGACTGCGTTTAACACGCCCGAAGGTCATTTCGAATACCTCGTCATGCCCTTTGGGTTGTGTAATTCTCCCGCGGTCTTCCAGAATTTCATAAATGAGATTTTAAGAGACTACCTGGGGGTATTTCTTGTAGTGTACCTTGATGACATACTTGTGTTTTCCAAGGACTGGTCCTCCCACATTGAGCATGTCAGGAAGGTGCTCCAGGCCCTTTGGGAAAACAAACTGTTTGTTAAAACCGAAAAATGTGTATTTGGGGTGCAGGAGATACCATTTTTGGGTCAAATCCTCACTCCTCATGAATTCCGCATGGACCCCGCCAAGGTTCAGGCTGTGGTTGAATGGGTCCAACCTGCCTCCCTGAAGGCGTTACAGTGCTTCCTGGGGTTCGCTAATTATTACAGGAGGTTTATTGCTAACTTCTCGGTCATCGCTAAGCCTCTTACGGATCTTACTCGCAAAGGTGCTGATCTCCTCCACTGGCCTCCAGAGGCAGTCCAGGCTTTTGAGGTCCTTAAGACGTGCTTTATCTCGGCCCCAGTGCTTATTCAGCCTAACCAAATGGAGCCATTCATCGTGGAGGTTGACGCCTCCGAGGTGGGAGTGGGTGCTGTCTTGTCCCAGGGTACCAGGTCCCTCACCCATCTCCGTCCCTGTGCCTACTTCTCCAGGAAGTTCTCGCCCACTGAGAGTAACTATGATATTGGCAACCGTGAACTCTTAGCCATTAAATGGGCATTTGAAGAGTGGCGCCACTTCCTGGAGGGGGCAAGGCACCAGGTAACGGTCCTTACCGACCACAAGAATCTGGTTTTCCTAGAATCTGCCAGGAGGCTAAACCCGAGACAAGCTCGATGGGCGTTATTTTTTACTAGATTCAACTTTTTGGCCACCTATAGGGCTGGGTCTAAAAATATTAAGGCTGTTGCACTGCTTGTGTTTTGCTTCCAGGTATAATCATTTCCTCTGTTGATTCTGACTTAGTCTCCGAAATTGCGGCTGATCAAGGTTCAGCTCCCGGGAACCTTCCTGAGAACAAGCTGTTTATTCCCCTGCAATTCCGGCTAAGGGTACTTAGGGAAAATCATGACTCTGCACTATCTGGCCATCCAGGCATCCTGGGTACCAAGCATCTCATTGCCAGAAACTATTGGTGGCCTGGGTTGCTTAAAGATGTTAAGGCCTACGTCGCCGCTTGTGAAATTTGTGCTAGGTCCAAGACTCCCAGGTCCCGACCAGCGGGCTTACTATGTTCTTTGCCCATTCCCCAGAGACCTTGGACCCATATTTCCATGGATTTTATCACCGATTTGCCTCCATCTCAAGGCAAGTCGGTGGTGTGGGTTGTAGTAGACCGTTTCAGTAAGATGTGCCACTTTGTGCCCCTCAAAAAACTACCTAATGCTAAGACGTTAGCTACCTTGTTTGTCAAACACATCCTGCGTCTCCATGGGGTTCCTGTCAATATTGTTTCTTACAGAGGGGTACAATTTGTTTCATTGTTTTGGAGAGCCTTCTGTAAAAAGTTGGAGATTGATCTGTCCTTCTCCTCGGCCTTCCATCCTGAAACTAATGGCCAAACCGAGAGGACTAATCAGTCTCTAGAACAATATTTAAGGTGTTTTATCTCTGACTGTCAATATGATTGGGTCTCCTTCATTCCCCTCGCCGAATTTTCCCTTAATAACCGGGTCAGTAACTCGTCAGGGGTCTCCCCCTTTTTCTGTAATCTTGGGTTTAATCCACGGTTCTTCTCCATTTCACCTGGTAGTTCCAACAATCCCGAGGTAGATGTCGTTCATCGGGAACTGTGCACAGTCTGGGCCCAGGTTCAGGAGAACCTAGAGGCGTCCCAGAGCATGCAAAAGACTCAGGCTGATAGAAGACGATCTGCTAACCACTTGTTTGTGGTCGGGGATCTGGTGTGGCTATCTTCTAAAAATGTGCGCCTTAAAGTCCCATCCCAAAAATTTGCTCCACGATATATAGGACCGTACAAGGTCATTGAGGTCCTTAACCCTGTCTCCTTCCGACTTGAGTTACCCCCGTCTTTTCGAGTGCACGACGTGTTTCATGCCTCCCTCCTGAAAAGCTGCTCTCCGTCCTTGGCTACCTCGAGGAAACCTCCGGTCCCTGTTCTCACCCCTGAAGGGGTAGAATTCGAGGTGGCCAAGATTGTGGACAGCAGGATGCTCCAAGGCTCCCTCCAGTACCTGGTCCATTGGAGAGGATACGGGCCTGAGGAGAGGACTTGGGTACCCGCCCGGGATGTTCACGCTGGGGTATTGCTCAGGAGGTTCCATATTCGCTTCCCCAATAAGTCAGGTCCACCTAGAAAGGGTCCAGTGGCCCCTCTTAAAAGGGGGGGTACTGTAAAGGATCTGCCAGACACAGCTTCTGTGTCGACGCCCGTGGGTAATCAGTCTGCACCTGCTCCTAAGTCTGAGAGAGTGACTCCATCTTCTACCAGTCAGGCTGGGAGCCTTAGTAGTGGGAGAGCCTATCACAGCCTGGCCAGACGGAGCTATCTCCCGCCCTCTGTCTATTTATACCTTCACTTCCTGCTCCTCCAGTGCCTGTGATTCTGCCTGTTTCCTGGCTCTGCTGCTGCTGCTTGAACTATTTGTCCTCTGCTTCATTTTGACCCTGGCTTACTGACTACTCTCCTGCTCTGCGTTTGGTACCTCTTACACTCCTGGTTTGACTCGGCTCGTTCACTACTCTCGTTGCTCACGGTGCTGCCGTGGGCAACTGCCCCATTTCCCTAGCTTCTGTGTACCCTTGTCTGTTTGTCTGTCGTGCACTTATTGAGCGTAGGGACCGTCGCCCAGTTGTACGCCGTCGCCTAGGACGTGCCGTTGCAAGTAGGCAGGGACTGAGTGGCGGGTAGATTAGGGCTCACCTGTCTGTCTCCCTACCCCGTCATTACATACGCCTTCCTGGTTACACCACGACTGGTGTCCGCCTGCTGCCAAGGTCCCATGCGAGCCTGTCTTCGCTACTGTCAGAGGTTACCAGAGGTACACCTATCCGAACTATTGACTTTGACTTGTACCCTGTTGGCCAGCTTCTATAACGTCAAGGTGGTATGGACCAGTGGGTTCATGCACCCAACGTGACAGCTAGGTGCTGGATTTTATACACTTGTGAGACTCAATAAAACACCCGAATTCAATGATTAAGTGGTGTGTTCCAATACTATTGTCCATGTAGTGTATATTTTATGATGTGAAAGCTGAGTGACAAGCAATAAGACCTCCATTACAACCTGAATTCAATGATTAGGAAGTGTAATCCAATACTTTTGTCCATATAGTGTGTAAGTAAATATATATATATATATATATATATATATATATATATATTATATACAGTATATATAATATTTACACACATATATTTAAAGACGTTTTTCCCCCACAGAAAGGGATAGCATGTTGCTAAAATATGCCACCACTTTCTGATTGGTAAGGGTCTGACTTTTGGGACCTCCATCCTTCAGGAAACTGAAGGGTCCTCAGTGCAGGTTTAGCGTTGTGCCCCTTTAAAGGTTTTCCCTCTAGAAATCATAGGAGGCCTATTGCATAGACTGCAGCCAGGGAAGCAGGAATGCTTCACTACGGGAGCGCCAGAGATAGTTAAGGCCTCATGCACACGGCCGTAGCCATGTGCACAGTCCGTGATTATGGTATGGACGTCCAAGGAGTGTCATCCGCAGGCCGTCCGCAATCACGGACCGTGCACACAGAAGATGTGCATTTATTTCAAAGGGGCCGGACCGCAATTGCGGACCGTAAAATGACTTGTCCTGAGTTTTTGCGGAAATTGCGGCCCCACATGGTCCATGTAAACCACGGTCGTGTGCATGGGCCCATAGAAATGAATCGGTCTGCAATTCATTTGCATGTTTGCAGATGCAAATACATGAATATGCAGCTACTTCATTTAATATTGCTGCAGATAGGGTTTGCAGAATTCCATTCACCGATGAAGAAATAGCCCAATTCACAAATTTCTACAAAGAATATGCCATATGTGAACTTAGACTCTGTGTGTTGTGTTACTATCCTGCCTTATCTAGTTCTCCAGCAGCTTATTGTGTCTGATCAAGTGGCCACTGTGAAAACTGGAAAATTACATGAATAACTTTCTGATGATACATTCCCTTCACGGTTGATCTATACATTCATAACTTGCTCTTTATAACTTCCGCTCCACCAGCCCTTTCTAGTTTGGTTTTTACACATTGTAGCCTTCCTGCTTTGTTGGCCATTGACTAAAACTATTGAAAGACGGTGCCCAACTACAGGTTAAAATAGTTTCCCATTTGTGAGTTTCGCTGAGAAGGCATAAAGTAACTTCCCAAAACTAGAGAAAAGCAACTCCATGTGAGTGATTATGCAGCAGGGTTCCTATATTGGTTCGTGTATGGGTAGGGGCACATGTAGCGCCAAACACCGAGTTGCCATTTGGTCTTATTGCAAATCTGCAAGATTTTTAAATGATTGTAAATTTCCTCCCACGTTTTTTTTCAGGTGAAATTGCTGTTCATCTGCAAAAAACATGTGGACATTAACAATTTCCGCTTAAAGCCCCACTCCTCAGGTTCTGAGAGCCAGCGAGTGGGTATAATTATGTCCCAGCTCCAGGACGGGCCCCAAGAATGGGCCTTCTCCTTGGCTCCTGACGCCCCTGAACTTTCCTCTGTTGATCTTTTCTTTTCTGCTCTCGGGCTCATATATGACGAGACTGATAAGACTGCCTTTGCCGAGAGTCAGCTGGTGACCTTACGTCAGGGTAAGAGACCTGTTGAGGAGTACTGTTCTGACTTTAGGAAGTGGTGTGTAGCTTCTCGGTGGAATGACCCTGCCTTAAGGTGCCAGTTTAGATTGGGTCTGTCGAACGCCCTGAAAGACCTGTTAGTTAGCTATCCCTCTTCTGACTCCGTAGATCAGGTTATGGCTTTAGCGGTACGTCTTGACCGACGTCTCAGGGAACGACGACTTGAACGTTTTTGTGCCTTCTCCTCTGACTCCCCCATGATGGCTCCCGAGGTTCCGTTGCTTCGTTCTTCCACGGAAGACTCAAATGAACCTATGCAACTCGGGGCCTCCGTGTCTCCCCAACAATGTAGAGAGTTCTGCAGGAAGAATGGTCTCTGCTTCTACTGTGGGGATGACAAGCATCAAGTGATCAACTGTCCTAGGCGTAAGAATAAGCAGCCGGAAAACTTCCGCGCCTAAGTGATCATCGGAGAGGTCACTTGGGCGCACAGGTATTTCCCGTAAATATGAAACCTAATAAAATCTTGCTTCCCTTTCAGGTCCCTTTTGGTGGTAGGTCTGCTGCCGGCAGTGCCTTCGTGGATTCAGGGTCTTCTGCTAATATTATGTCTGTGGAATTTGCTATGTCTCTAGCTATGCCATTGATTGATTTGCCTAAACCTGTCCCGGTAGTGGGTATCGACTCCACTCCTCTTGCTAATGGTTATTTTACGCAGCATACCCCTGTTTTTGAACTCCTTGTTGGCTCCATGCATTTGGAGCAGTGCTCTGTACTGGTGATGCAGGGATTATCGTCCGATTTGGTTTTACCAGTGGTATGGACCAGTGGGTTCATGCACCCAACGTGACAGCTAGGTGCTGGATTTTATACACTTGTGAGACTCAATAAAACACCTGAATTCAATGATTAAGTGGTGTGTTCCAATACTATTGTCCATGTAGTGTATATTTTATGATGTGAAAGCTGAGTGACAAGCAATAAGACCTCCATTACAACCTGAATTCAATGATTAGGAAGTGTAATCCAATACTTTTGTCCATATAGTGTGTAAGTAAATATATATATATATATATATATATATATATTATATACAGTATATATAATATTTACACACATATATTTAAAGACGTTTTTCCCCCACAGAAAGGGATAGCATGTTGCTAAAATATGCCACCACTTTCTGATTGGTAAGGGTCTGACTTTTGGGACCTCCATCCTTCAGGAAACTGAAGGGTCCTCAGTGCAGGTTTAGCGTTGTGCCCCTTTAAAGGTTTTCCCTCTAGAAATCATAGGAGGCCTATTGCATAGACTGCAGCCAGGGAAGCAGGAATGCTTCACTACGGGAGCGCCAGAGATAGTTAAGGCCTCATGCACACGGCCGTAGCCATGTGCACAGTCCGTGATTATGGTATGGACGTCCAAGGAGTGTCATCCGCAGGCCGTCCGCAATCACGGACCGTGCACACAGAAGATGTGCATTTATTTCAAAGGGGCCGGACCGCAATTGCGGACCGTAAAATGACTTGTCCTGAGTTTTTGCGGAAATTGCGGCCCCACATGGTCCATGTAAACCACGGTCGTGTGCATGGGCCCATAGAAATGAATCGGTCTGCAATTCATTTGCATGTTTGCAGATGCAAATACATGAATATGCAGCTACTTCATTTAATATTGCTGCAGATAGGGTTTGCAGAATTCCATTCACCGATGAAGAAATAGCCCAATTCACAAATTTCTACAAAGAATATGCCATATGTGAACTTAGACTCTGTGTGTTGTGTTACTATCCTGCCTTATCTAGTTCTCCAGCAGCTTATTGTGTCTGATCAAGTGGCCACTGTGAAAACTGGAAAATTACATGAATAACTTTCTGATGATACATTCCCTTCACGGTTGATCTATACATTCATAACTTGCTCTTTATAACTTCCGCTCCACCAGCCCTTTCTAGTTTGGTTTTTACACATTGTAGCCTTCCTGCTTTGTTGGCCATTGACTAAAACTATTGAAAGACGGTGCCCAACTACAGGTTAAAATAGTTTCCCATTTGTGAGTTTCGCTGAGAAGGCATAAAGTAACTTCCCAAAACTAGAGAAAAGCAACTCCATGTGAGTGATTATGCAGCAGGGTTCCTATATTGGTTCGTGTATGGGTAGGGGCACATGTAGCGCCAAACACCGAGTTGCCATTTGGTCTTATTGCAAATCTGCAAGATTTTTAAATGATTGTAAATTTCCTCCCACGTTTTTTTTCAGGTGAAATTGCTGTTCATCTGCAAAAAACATGTGGACATTAACAATCACTTAAAAAACACCTCGATTGTGTTGAAACCGCAAGGCAGCGGACCCTACATGTGTCCCTTCTCTTATGAGTGCCAAATCACAGAGAACAGCTGTTACTTGAAACCCGGACCGTTCTTCCTCACCTGCACCAGTCTCTGTGTCATCGGTACTGGAAGAGGAAACTGAGAATGAAGAGCCTTTAAGAAGGGAAATCAAGTTGTTCCAAATTATTATGCACATTGGATTTAAGTGTCATAAACATTTAATTATTAGTTTTTCAATGAAACTCATGGATGGTATTGTGTCTTAGGGCTCTTTGGATCATTGTAATCAATCTCAGACACCTGTGATACCATGTTTGCCAGGTGTGCCCAATCAAAGGAAAACTACTTAAGAAAAACGTTCCACATTATTAAGCAGGCCACAGGTTTCAAGCAATATGGGAAAGAAAAAGGATCTCTCTGCTGCCGAAAAGCGTGAAATAGTGCAAAACCTTGGACAAGGTATGAAAACATTGGATATTTCAAGAAAACTTAAGTGTGATCATCGTACTGTGAAAAGATTTGTGGCTGATTCAGAGCACAGACGGGTTCGTTCAGATATAGGCATAATGAGGAAGGTTTCTGCCAGACAAATTAATAGGATTAGGAGAGCTGCTAAAATGCCATTTCAAAGCAGCAAACAGATATTTGAAGCCGTGGGGCCTCTGGAGTCCCGCAAACCTCAAGGTGTAGGGTCCTCCAGAGGTTTGCAAGTGTGCATAAAGCTATTATTCGGCCACCCCTAAACAATGCTCACAAGCAGAAACGGTTGCAGTGGGCTCAGAAATACATGAAGACTAATTTTCAAACCGTGTTGTTTACTCATGAGTGCTGTGAAACCCTGGATGGTCCAGATGGATGGAGTAGTGGATGGTTGGTGAATGGCCACCATGTCCCAACAGGGCTGCGACGTCAGCAAGGAGGTGGCGGAGTCATGTTTTGGGCTGGAATCATGGGGAGAGAGCTGGTAGGCCCCTTTAGGGTCCCTGACGGTGTGAAAATGACCTCTGCAAAGTACGTAGAGTTTATGACTGACCACTTTCTTCCGTGGTACAAAAAGAAGAACCGTACCTTCCGTAGCAAAATTATCTTCATGCATGACAATGCACCATCTCATGCTGCAAAGAATACCTCTGTGTCATTGGCTTCTATGGGCATAAAAGGAGAGAAACTCCTGGTGTGGCCCCCATGTTCCCCTGACCTCAACCCTATTGAGAATCTTTGGAGCATCCTCAAGCAAAATATCAATGAGGGTGGGAGGCAGTTCACATCAAAACAGAAGCTCTGGGAGGTTATTCTGACATCCTGCAAAGATATTCAAGCAGAAACTGTCCAAATACTCACAAATTCAATGGATGCAAGAATTGTGAAGGTGATATCAAAGAAGGGGTCCTATGTTAACATGTAACTTGGCCTGGTAAGTTTTTTTTGATTGAAAGAGCTTTTGATTTCTGTAAATATGACCTCCTGATGCTGCAAATTCAACAAATTACCATTTTAGTTCTCTTTACAACCTTTAAAATGTTTTGATCTCTGTTGTGCATAATAATTTGAAACAGTGCATTTTGAGTTTTTTACTTCTAAAAAAAAATCTGTTATCATTAGGAGATTTGTTCAATAAAATTTGCATTATACTCCAACGGTTGATGGCTTGAAGATTATACTGACTGTCATTTGCATCGACTATTTAGGAAAATCAGCGAAAAATTACATTTGCATAATAATTTGGAACGCGGTGTATCAGAATCAATGCTGGTGCCTAGAGACCTTTCCAAGGGATTACTACTAAATCACAACAATAAGGCATTCAGACGCCTGTAATGAAGCATTTTAGAATCAGTATTAGGGCTTATTCAGACGAACGTGATATACGTCCGTGCAAAGCGTGTGATTTTCACGCGCGTCGCACGGACCTTTATTAGTCTATGGGGCCGTGCAGACAGTTCAGTGATTTTTACACAGCGTGAGTCCGCTGCGTAAAACTCACATGTCCGTTCTTTGTACGTATTTTCAATGGGTGCGTGAAAATCACGAGCACCACACGGAAGCACTTCTGTGGGCCGTGCTTGATTCACGCAACAGCAGTGAAAAGTATGAATGAAAACAGAAAAGCACCACGTGTGAACATACCCTAAGGCCGGATACACACAAGCGTGCGCATTTTGCGCGTGCAAAACGCCGCGTTTTTTTGCGTGCGCAAAACGCACACGCTTCTGTGAATCCGGCTTTAGGGTATGCTCACACGGCCTATTTTCTGCCTTTTTTCAGGCCGCAAACGGCCGTAAAAGGGCAGAAATATCGGAAGCAGAACGCTTCCAAACATCTGCCCATTGATTTCAATGGGAAAAACAGCGTTCTGTTCCGATGGGCTGCGAAAAAGAAGTGCAGGTCACTGCTCGGGACATTTTTGGACCCGTTTTTCATAGACTCTATTGAAAAGAACTCCAAAAACGTCCGTAAAAAATGGCACCAACAACGCAGTGAAAATCGTGAGTGGCTTAAAAAACATCTGAAAATCAGGAGCTGTTTTCCCTTGAAAACAGCTCTGTATTTTCAGACGTTTTTGGTTAAGCGTGTGAACATATCCTTACTGCCGCAAGACACAGACCCAGTTCAAGTGAACTGAACTTACAGTAGATCACCATGGGGTTCATATTGCAGGAATTGATTTTTTGTGTATGCCCTTTTGTCAACAAGTGTTTTAATTGCAACAAAAATTATTGAATCTTTATTCTGGGCAAGATTTTACATCTATGGTCAGCCGTGCAGTTGTTTGGGAATAAAAATTGCATTAAAGTTTTAGATGCTGAATTCCAAACCGGACTGTAACATAATAACATTTTACTATTTATGATAATGTGTGTGCACAAAATGGTTACACATAAGTTTAGGGTGTGCCAAAGATTAGTACATCTAAACTGCTAAAATGACCTGTCACTTCCTACCATAATAATGCTAATGAACTAGTTTACACATTTACTCAGTACATTATCATACTGTGATTCATAGAAAAGAATTAGGAGTTAAATGAAAATGACTTCATATTTTTCTATTTTTAATATTATATTGGATAAATAGAAAAAAAAGCCATATGGTTTGCTGGATTTTCAGTCTTTACCCCGGCAGAGGGGCGCACAATTACCCCTGAGGAAGCCAGGTTTCTCCTGGCGATACGCGTGGGGCTGTTCTTTGTTTTTTTAAGTGTGCGCCCTTCTGCCGGGGTTGTATCTATTGTCTTTTTCTTATGATGTTTTAGGTTTGTTCCTTTTTGCATTGTATTTCACATTTATTCATGATCTTATTCTATTTTAGGAATTATCATATGTATTGAACTGGGATCCTTATTGGACCATACATGTGTCAGCAGGTCTGATCTAGTTTGGCGCTCTTGCGCACTTTACAGTGTATCTTATTATGGATCACTGTTTGAATTTTTGTATACAACGTGTTTAACTTGTTTGTTTTCTCCACCTGTGGGGTCAAAATTCTCACTACATCCCTAGACGAATTCCTTGAGAGGTGTAGTTTCCAAAATGGGATCACTTCTTTGGGGGTTTCTTTTACTATTTGGGTACAGAGACCCTGAAATTGTATGCCAATACTGTGTGAATCAACAAATAAGGGCTCAATTGCGCATGGTGCTCTTTCTTTCGGAGATCTGTTGTATGTCCAGGTAAAAGAATAGGGCCACATGTAGGGTTGTTATAAAATCTAGAAACACGGCATAATAATTAGAGAGATGTTTTATCACAGTGGCACAAGCAGGGCACAACATATTAAGTACTTAAGTGGTATATCTAAAGAAAAATTAGAATTTTCCCTCTGCAACATCCATTGTGCACTAATTTCTGCAAAATACCTGTGGGGTCAAAATTCTCACTACCATCTAGAAGCCTTAAGGAGTTGTATTTCTAAAATGGTTTCCATTGTACAGGTACCTCAGGGGCTTTGCAAATGTCACATGGCATCAATTTTTGAGTGCTTATCTCCTGAATTCCTTGTGGAAATGAAAAATTTTGAGCTAAAACCTTGATATTATTGGAAAAAAATATTTTTTTATTTTCACTTCCCAATTCTAATAAGTTGTATAATAAAACGTGGGGTCAAAATGCTCACTACACCCCAAGGTAAATTCCTTAAGGGGTATCATTTCCAAAAACTCTATTTTTTCGATAAGAGTTACGGAAACAACGTAGCTCAGCAATCTACGTTGTTTCCTGATTCCTGTCTTGTCGTGCATCTATTCTCCACCTGGATGCGAGAGAGAGCTATGCTGTTTCTGAAACTCCCATTTACTGCTATGGTCATTACGGAAAAAATCATAGCTCAGCAAGCTATGCTGTTTCTGGATTCCTGTCCTGATGTGCATCTAAGCTCCGTCTGGATGCAGCGGTTAGCGGTCACCTCACCAGGCGGATCGGGGGACCTCGTTCAGGAGATAGGTGTGGGTCCCCGGGGTGGTACCCACATCTATCAGACATATATGGCATATCCTGTGGATATGCCATAAATGTGTGCGGTGACACAAACCCTTTAAAAATGGTTATCCCACGATTAAATATTACATTTCTCTGTTCGATCATGCAAAAACAAAGCACATTTTTATTGAAATAATTTTCTTGAAAAGCCACGTGCAAATTTGTGTGTACGTACTCTAATGTGTCCAGTGTTGGTGAATATGCTTGCTCTTTTGTACTCAAGCATCGGATTGATTTCTGCTATTGTGCAGGCTAGTCAATAAAAATCTGTGCAGTAAAAGCAGCTCTTTCTCACTTGGGCTGTACACAGTAGTTGGACATTGTGAGAAGCAATAAAAAGAACACCAGGGACAATATCTAGACACAGGAGCATCTAAAAAAAATATCCCAATTGAAACATTGTTTTGTTTTGCAAGATGTAACAGAGAAATATAATTTTTTAAATGAGGGACAGCCTCCTTAAAGGGATTTTCCCACGAGAGACATTTATGACATATCCACAGGATATGTCATAAATGTCAGATAGATGCGGTTCCCACCTCTGGGACCTGCACCTATCTCCAGAATGGGCCCCCTAAACCCCAATATGCCTTTGGTTTTAGAAACTTCAGGAGGTAAAGCGAACGGAGAATCCAATGGCCTCCTTGCGGGGTAGTCATGACAAATTCTTCACCCCTTTTGGCAATATTTTTTCAGCTTTGAGAATTCCCAAGAATATGTAACTTTAATGACTTGAGATTGCCTGACACCCTTCATTTTACCTTCTCTATTATTGCTATTGTTATTAGTTGTTAACTTTTTTCTATTCTTAAAAAATGTTATGTCTTCAATAAAAATGAGAATAAAAAAGAAAACAACATTTCAGAATAGATTCTAAATATAAGTCTGTTTACAAAAAGAGTAGCACACATTTATGGGTCCTATGGACCCATATGGAAAAAAGCATCTTCAGGATCACTGTACTTATATATTGAATGCTGCAGGAGATAAATTAGTTATCTATAATAGCATAATTTATGCAGGAACTAGAGATGAGCGAATTACCCAAAGGGTTTGGATATTTGCAAATCCAAAACTTTTGGGATTCATTTTGCCATTTTAAAAATCAGAAGAAGACAGAGAAAAGGGATCACATGTCCTTGAACGGCGGCCCGGCAAGCTTCCCCATAATGCCTTGTAGGCAACCCTCCCTCTAGCACTGCCAATCATGAGGGATATAGGTGTGAATCACTGATGACTTGTGGGTGACAGCCATATGTTAGCCAATAAACAACCCAAGCAGGAAATGCTGCAGCTTTGTGGAGTTACATAGAGGAGAGAGGTAGTAAACACACACAATATAGATAGATGGTGGATTAGTGTCAGTGAGTGTTTTTCATAGTGAGGAAAAGAGAATAGATACTCAGATTTCTAATAATTAGATAGATAGATTTTAGATAGAGATAGGAGTCAGTAAGTCTGTTAGTTAGACAGGCACAGACACCCATTGCTGTGAGTGAATCCCACTGCAACTATACAATTCTTACATTAATTTGTAAATCACCAATCTTCACCACATCATTCACAAATTATTATTATTCTTCAATAATATTAAACCTGGTGCTGATAGGATACCGCTGTCTGCTGATACATTCATTATGATCATGTCGTCACTCATTGTTTTGCATTATTTAATAGTGCCACCAGAAAAATGTCATATTGTTTTGCGTCATACTTTTATTTAGCACTGTTATACTGTAGATTGTGTCCAAGTGACAATTTTTTTTTAAATAAATAGATTCATATTTAAATCCTGGTGCTGATAGTGTGCCACTGCCTGCTGATACAGACTTTACGGATCTGACATCACTCATTGTTTTACATATATCTAATTGCTAATAATAGTGCCACCAAAACTTGGCGTATTCTGCTTCAAGCAGTTATACAGCACCATTATACATCAGTCTGTGTCCAAGTGACATTTTTTTCAATTAAATAGAGTAAAAATCCATTGCTTCTTCCCTTTCCAGGACGATCAGTCATACTCACTTGCACATGTAGTCATAGCGGTGGAAGTTGTTAATATATATACATATATATATATATATATATATATATATATATATATATATATATATATATATATATATATATATATATATATATATATATATATCCTCCAAAATACGAGACAGCACTCCGGTGTTTGTGAAAAATAGGATCACTTTAATGCAACGTTTCAGCCCTGCGCCATGGGCCCTTTCTCAAGCAGGCCCCATGGAGCAGGGCTGAAACGTTGCATTAAAGTGATCCTATTTTTCACAAACACCGGAGTGCTGTCTCGTATTTTGGAGGATATTGGTTATTGGGACACTGGTCGAGTGTCCGAACGGGAATTTTTGCACCCCCCACGGAAGGAACGGTGCTGCTTTTTTCTCTTTTTTCTATATATATATATATATATATATATATATATATATATATAGGTACACCAAAAATGTCAACCGCACAGTCCAGGTCTCATAAAAATGAGGGTGCAAGCCCGCCAGGGATACGGCCACAGTCTCCCAAGGTATATATTTTTAAAAAAACAGGCAGCACTCAAAAAGTTGTAGCAAAATTAGAAAATATGCTTTATTCCATCAATCCAATACAGCTGTATTGGATTGATGGAATAAAGCACCTTTTCTAATTTTGCTACAACTTTTTGAGTGCTGCCTGTTTTTTAAAAAAAAAAAAAAAAAAAAAAAAATATATATATATATATATATATATATATATATACATATACATACATATATTTATTTAAAAAAAATCTGTAAGATTATACCAAACCTGTTGCTACTCCTCAAAAAGTTGACATTTTTTTTTGACTGCTTGTTAAAAAGCCATTGGTTCTTCCGATACATGACTTTTAAGGGCAATCAGAGCACTTTCGATTCGTGACACTTTATTCGGACTAAAGGCAAGTGCAACCAAATCGAACCCCAAAATGAATTTCAGATAATTTGCTCATCTCTAGCAGAAACAATAGATTCTAGCCTTTCCGCTACTTGAGGCTAAAAGTGAAATAGTGTCATCCATACTGCAGCCTAACTTGCTGATAGACTACTGGCTAGAGCTGGGCAATTAATAGAAAAATAATCGAAATTCAGCGCAATTAATCGACGTCATCTTGTGAATTTTGTTTTTTTTTTCAGTTATTTTTAACCTGTATCTGCATCTTCTGGATGCATATACATTTAAAACCAGTGGTAGAGCAGGGGACCATATCGCAGGACACAAGGCAGTGTCATCATCGCACCTGTCTGCGCAGTGCCGCACAGACCAGAGGAGCAGAGGGATCTCTTCCACTTGTCATTGAAACAGGGTTAGGTGAGTATGTATATTATTATGTTTATCAGGCACTATTGTGGGCAGCTGTGGGGGCATTATACAGCATGGGGCAGCTATGGGGGACTTTATACTGTGTGAGGTGCATATATGTGGGCATAATACTGTGTGAGGGTAGCTATAGGGCCATTATACTGTGTGGAAGTCAGTTATAGGGGCATTATACTATGTAGAGGTAGCTGTGGGGGCATTATACTGTGTGGAGGGCAGTTATGGGGGGCATTATACTGTGTGGAGCACAGTTATGGAGGACATTATACTGTGGGGGGGCCGTTATGGGGGGCATTATACTGTGGGGTGGGCAGTTATGGGGGGCATTATACTGTGTGGAGGACAGATATGGGGGCATTATACTGTGTGGAGGGCAGATATAGGGGCATTATACGGTATGGAGGCAGTTATAGGGGCATTGAAATATGTGGGGGCAGCTATGGGGAATTATACTGTGTGGGGAGGACTATGGGGGCAATATAATGTGTGGGCACAGTGTCAGGGGGTATATTAATTAGAATAGTATACCGCAAGCTCAGGGATAAATATTAATTATATGGCATAGCATGCAAACAGGGGCGTGACATGCAAAAGGGGTGTGGCCTAAATAATTATTCGGTAATCGTATTCGAGGTTACATGTTCAATTAATCGTGATTTTGATTTAGGTCATAATTGCCCAGCCCTACTTCTGGCACACATAGTGTACTATGACAAGTATTCTCAAACTTTAGCCTGTTAATACTCTAGTCACACCTTCTAAATCAACCATGTTCAATACCCAAGACTATATTGACAATAATATAGTATATTACTATAAATGCAGTTGGGTTCAGAAGTATTTTCACAGACAATTTTTATAATTTAGCCTTTGTACACCACCACAATTAATTTGAAACAAAGCAATAAAGATATTATTGAAATCTAGACGTTTAGCTTTATTTCAAGGGGTTTAACAAAATTATTACATCAACCATTATTTTTACTTTTTTATTTTCAAAACTTTAATGTACTGGCATATATCTATATGCCAGTACATTAGCCTGTGTACTGATCGTACACAGGCAGTTGTTAGGACATACCTCAGTATGCCCTAACAGGAAATATCGTCAGACAGCCCTGAGGTCCTTCAATGGACCCTGGGCTGTCTGCCCATATAGTGTATGTCCCTCGATCGCGTCACAGGGATTCCCCGTGACGTGATCCAAAGGGCATCCCCCATCTCATTTACCCCTTGAATGCTGCGGTCAGCTTTGATAGCAGCATTCAGGGGAATAACGACGGAGATAAGAGGTTTCTCTGATCTCCGCCGTTAAAGCGGGGCTGCGGCTGTGTAATACAGCCATTGACCCGCTCCTGACAGCAAGTACATGCGTGGTCAGCATGAGGTGATGTGGCCGGCGCTGTACTAAAGAGCGCAGGCACTGAAGACAGAACATGGGGGTGTTTTGCAGTGCGCCCGCCATGTTCTGTCTTCAGTGCCGGCACTCATTAGTGCAGCGCTGGTCACATCACATCATAATGACCGCGCGCGCACCTGTCAGGAGTCTGGAGCGGGGCAATGGCTGTATCACACAGCAGCAGCCCCACTCTCATACATTCTTGTGATACAATGCTAAGCTGTGCAGCGGCACAAATTAGTATGGAAATACATGAAATAACGGTATAGAACCGTTTCAGGGTGCACGGTATTGAAACAGTATCGAAGTTTTGATGCAACATGCAACCCTAGTCTAATCTGGCCTTTCTGTTCTTTACTATTACCAGTGGTTTGCATCTTGAGATAAACCCTCTGTATTTATATTCATGAAGGTGTCTCTTGACTGTAGACTTTGACAATGATACGCTGACCTCCTCTAGGGTGTGAGTGACTTGGCTAGATGTTGTGAACTGGTTTTCTTTTCCAAGCAAAGAATTCTATGATCATCAACTTTAGTTATCTTTTGTGGTCTTCTTGGCCTTTTGGTGTTGCTGAACTCTCCTGTGGATAACTTCTTTTTATGAATGTACCATATTGTTGATTTGACCGCTCCTGTTTCCGCTGTCTCTCTGATAGGTTGGTTTTGTATTTTCAGCCTATCCTCCTTCTCTTGTATTGACTCCTCTTATTGACTCCACATATTGAGAGTTTTCATGCACAGCTACCAAATACAAATTCAACACTTGAACACAACTCCAGAACTTCATCTTCTTAGGCCCCATGCACACGACCGTAAAAATCGTTCGTAATTGTGGACTGCAATGACAGTCCGCAAATATGGACCCACTTACTTCTATTGTCCACGGAAACCTTCGCGTTTATTTACGGGAAGGTGTCCGGGCCGTAGAAGTGTACCGCAAAAGATAGGACATGTCCTATCTTTTTCTTTTAACGGTCCGTGCTCCCATACTTTGTATGGGAGCACGGGCTGAAAATTCGGGCGGCTGTTCATGGCCGCCCGTGCCCACAATCGTGGGCCATGATTACAGGCGCAGTCGTGTGCATGAGGCCTCAGTTTGTCATGACATAAGGAGGAAACAGGACACACCCGGCCGTGAAACTGTTAGGCTGGATTCACATGAGCACATTACGTCCGTAATGGATGGAACGTATTTCGGCCGCAAGTGCCGGACCGAACACACTGCAGGGAGCCGGGCTCTTAGCATCATAGTTATGTATGATGCTAGGAGTCCCTGCCTTTCCATGGAACTACTGTCCCGTACTGAAAACATGATTACAGTACGGGACAGTTGACAGGCAGGGACTCCTAGCAGCGTACATAACTATGATGCTAGGAGCCCAGCTCCCTGCAGTGTGTTCGGTCCGGGACTTGCGGCCGAAATAAGGTCTGTCCATTACGGACGTAATGTGCTCGTGTGAATCCAGCCTTAATAAGGCAATTGCACAAATACTTTTACGTTTCTAAAAATGCAGACTATGTAAAAAATGGTTTCAAAACGTAAACTGTTAAAGAAATATTTTTGTTAAATCCCTTGAATTTCACCGCATTCCAAATTATTATGCAAATGTTATTTTTCGCTGATTTTCCTAAATAGTCGATGCAATTGACAGTCAGTATAATCTTCAAGCCATCAACCGTTGGAGTATAATGCAAATTTTATTGAACAAATCTCCTAATAACAGATTTTTTTTTAGAAGTAAAAAACTCAAAATGCACTGTTTCAAATTATTATGCACAACAGGGATCAAATCATTTTAAAGGTTGTAAAGAGAATTAAAATGGTAATTTGTTGAATTTGCAGCATCAGGAGGTCATATTTACAGAAATCAAAAGCTCTTTCAATAAAAAACAACTTAGCAGGCCAAGTTACATGTTAACATAGGACCCCTTCTTTGATATCACCTTCACAATTCTTGCATTCATAGCAGCCAATGACAAAGAGGTATTCTTTGCCGCATGAGATGGTGCATTGTCATGCATGAAGATAATTTTGCTATGGAAGGCACGGTTCTTCTTTTTGTACCACGGAAGAAAGTGGTCAGTCATAAACTCTACGTACTTTGCAGAGGTCATTTTCACACCGTTAGGGACCCTAAAGGGGCCTACCAGCTCTCTCCCCATGATTCCAGCCCAAAACATGACTCCGCTACCTCCTTGCTGATGTCGCAGCCTTGTTGGGACATGGTGGCCATTCACCAACCATCCACTACTCCATCCATCTGGACCATCCAAGGTTGCACGGCACTCATCAGTAAACAACACTGTAAAGGATCTGTCAGACACAGCTTCTGTGTCAACGCCCATAGGTAATCAGTCTGCACCTGCTTCTATGTCTGTGAGACTGACTCCATCTTCCTCCACTCAGGATGGCAGGCTTAGGAGCGGGAGAGCCTATCACAGCCTGGCCAGACGGAGCTAGCTCCAGCCCTCTGTCTATTTTTTACCTGCCTTTCCTGTTCCTCCTTTGCTTGTGATTCTTCTCTACTGGTTTCCTGGCCTTGCTGCAGCTTCTTGAACTACTGATCCTCTGCTTGTTATTGACGTTGGCTTTACTGACCACTCTTCTGCTCTGCATTTTGTACCTCGCTCATCTCCTGGTTTGACTCGGCTCGTTCACCTCGCTTGTTGCCCACGGTGTTCCCGTGGGCAACTTCCCCATTTCCCCGGCTTTTTTGTTCCCTTGTCTGTTTGGCTGTCGTGCACCTATTGAGTGTAGGGACTGTCGCCCAGTTGTACCCCGTCGCCTAGGGCGGGTCGTTGCAAGTAGGCAGGGACTGAGTGGCGGGTAGATTAGGGCTCACCTGTCTGTCTCCCTACCCCGACATTACACTTGCGTGGTTTCTAGAACATTGGAGCCTATGTGTGACATATGCCACTGTATGGCATACCTCATAGACATACCTTTAATGTGTACGTCATGAGCTTTTTAATAGCGTTTCATGATGTATACGTTAAACGGATACCATTATAGTCTAAGGGTAGTCTGTGACAGATGCCTAACTGTGGTATCCGTCACCATAGGCTATAACGGTTTAACAAATATGTCATGATCTCTCATGACCTCTGTTCATTATGTATATGTTTAAGGCTCTGTTCACATCTGCGTTGGGGTCCCATACTGACGTTCCGTCTGAGCTTTCCGTCAGAACGGGACCCTGAGCAGACACAAACTGACACGTTTCCTTCACCATTGATTTCAATGGTGACGGATCCGGTGCCCGTGGTTTCCGTTTGTCAGTCTGCTCAGGTTCCCGTTCTGACGGAAACCGCAAACGGAACGTCAGAACGGGACCCCAATACAGATGTGAACAGAGCCTAACAGATACCATTGTAGTCTATGGTGAGGGATGCTACTGTTACAGGCATCCATCACATCCTACATTTAATGTATTCATCGGGAGACTTTTGTGGCGTGTACGTCAAACGTAGTGCAATACGCGACCTAAGGGTATGTGCACACTACTACGGCAAATACGTCTGAAATTACGGAGCTGTTTTCAGGAGAAAACAGCTCCTGAATTTCAGACGTAATTGCATGTACTCGCGTTTTTTTGCGGCGTCTTTTACGGACGTAATTGGAGCTGTTCTTCATTGGAGTCAATGAAAAATGGTTCCAATTACGTCCCAAGAAGTGCCCTGCACTTCTTTGACGCGGCCGTCTTTTGACAGCGACGCGTAAAATGACAGCTCGTCTGCACAGAACATCGTAAGACCCATTGCAAGCAATGGGCAGATGTTTGCAGACGTATTGGAGCCGTCTTTTCAGGCTTCATTACGCCTCCATTACGCCTGAAAAATGGTCGTGTGCACATACTCTAAGAGTTCTACAATTAGTATGCGGAATTGCGGATGGAAAATACACAGCAGAATACGGTAGCAGCAAAGTGGGTGAGATTTAACAAATCTCATCCACACGCTGCGTAAATATTCCGAGCAGAAATTGACCTACGGTGCATATTTTTCGGACTGCAGCATGTCAATTCCTGCAGCGGAAAGTGAACTGAATTGCTACGTTTTTCAGAGGAGATGTCACCATCTGCACCATTTTCTGCAGTCAAAAACGCAGGAAATGGTGCGTTTTTGCTGCAGCGGAAAGTCTGCTACTTTGAACGGAATTGCTGCAGAAATTTTCTGCAGCAATTCCGTTACGTGTGGACAAGCCCTAAGAGGGATAGTAAGGGCTTGTCCACACACAACGTAATTGCTGCAGAAAATTTGTGCAGCATTTCCGTTGAAAAATGCAGACATTCCGCTGCGGCAAAAACTCACCATTTGCTGTGTTTTTTTTACAGCAGAAAATGGTGCGTATTTTGCTGCGTTGTTAGGAGCTGGATACATCTCTGAAAAACGCAGCAATTCTGGCTACTTTCCGTAGCAGGAATTGACAAAATACGCACTGTAGGTCAATTTCTGCTCTCAATTTTTACGCAGCGTGTGAACGAGATTTGTTAAAACTCATTCACTGTGCTGCTACTGTATTCTGCTGCGTTTTTTTCCGTCCGAAATTTCGGTAATTCTGGCAATTCCGCAGCGTGTGGACGAGCCCTTATTTTTTCACTTGATTGATATAGGTGTTAGATAACTTTGAGAGTAAAAATCTACTATGTATTTACACAGGTTCCCTTTGCTTAGGACAAACACATTTTCATAGCACAGTTTGTTTTTGTGGATATATTTTTGTTTACTAAAATTAATAATATAACATATTTTGCATCAATATCTCTAGTGTAATTAAGATGCATCACCATTTTATTTATTTTTTTCCATACTGGTACTTAAGTAGATCTTAGTACTAATATAAGTTATATTATAGCTGTTAGTGCATTACTAATTACATATTACTATAAGCTATTAACTTATGAGTCTTACACTGAGTGACTAACCAGGAGTGGATCATGTGCTCACGTCATTATTGATGCAGACTGTGGGGTTAGTAAGGCTGGATTCACACGAGCACATTACGTCCATAATGGACGGAACGTGTTTCGGCCGGAAGACCCGGACCGAACACAGTGCAGGGAGCCGGGCTCCTAGCATCATAGTTATGTACGATGCTAGGAATCCCTGCCTCTCCGTGGAACTACTGTCCCGTACTGAAAACATGATTACAGTACGGGACAGTTGTCCGGCAGCGACTCCTAGCGTCGTACATAACTATGATGCTAGGAGCCCGGCTCCCTGCACTGAGTTCGGTCCGGGACTTCCGGCCGAAATACGTTCCGTCCATTACGGACGTAATGTGCTCGTGTGAATCCAGCCTAAGAGCTGTGGCGAAAGTTTGTTAAGTGCTTTTTTTTTTTGGTCATTTTGTTAGTATTTTCTATTAACCACTTGGTCATCGAACCAATTTACATTTTTCACATTTTCTTCCCCACCTTCCAAAAGCCATACATTTTTTATTTTTCCATCAACATAGCAGTATGAGGGCTTGGTTTTTTGCAGAACGAGTTGTAGTTTTTAATGGCACCATTAAATGTACCATTTATATTGTACTAGGAAACTGAAAAAAAATCTTTGTGGGATAAATTACATTCTATGGGTCGATACAATTACGGCAATACTAAATTTAAATCTTTTTTAATGTTTTACCACTTTTACAAAGAAAAAATTATTTGTTTTGTTTTATGTCGCCATATTCTGAAACCCCAATTTTTTTTTTCCGTCGATTAGGCGGTGTGAGAGCTTGTTTTTTTTGCGGTGCGAGCTGTAGTGTTTAATTAATACCACTTTGGGGTACATCAGACTTTCTGATCACTTTTTATTCCTTTTTGGGGGGGCGCTTAGGTGACCCAAAAAAATTCTGGTGTTTTCAATAATTTTTTTTTACAGCATTCACCATGTGGCTTAAATAATGTTATATTAAAATCGTTTGGCCGTTTGCGGAAGCGGCGATACCAGTTATGTTAATTGTTGTTTTTTTTCTATTACTATAAAAGGTTTTTTTGTGAACTTTTAATATTTTGTTTGTATATGAAAAATATTATTTAACTGTTTTTAATGTATTTTGATCGCTTGCACAATATACTGCAATACTTATGCATTGCAGTGTATTATGCTATTTACCGACTCCTATTAAGAACTGCCTCAGGCAGGGCATAATAGGAGCATAAACATCGGCAACCTTGCATTGGAGTTATCAGCAATGCTGCCCGATGCAGTAAGGTTTCTGCTGTAACATACAGCTGACACCTGCTAATTACGGAGTGCGCTCTGTCCATGAGCCCGCACCATACTTCCCCTTGGCGGCTGTCACGTACATGGTAATGCTACGGTTGCTAATGGTTTCCATTTGTCTCTGTTACGTTTGTTTCCTGTTCCGTTTTTTTTTACGGAATCAACAGTGCAGTCGACTGCACTATTGATTAAGTAAAAAAAAACAGAAAGCTTATGGAACGGAGACAAACGGAAACCATTAACAACGGAACCATTAGGTTTGCCTTTTCGTTGATGGGGTCCTCCGTTGGAAAGCTGATGGAACCCATCAACGGAAGCGAACTCTGATGTGAACAAACCCTTCGTAAGCAAAATAGCTCTCCTGCAGAAAGAATAAATCTGGCTCTCTAGTGCCACCTATAGGTTACTACATGAGTCACGTTTCAAGGCTCTATATAGGATCGAACATTGACTTACAGGGTAGTCACATTTAAAGAGGCTCTGTCACCACATTATAAGTGCCCTATTTCCTACATAAGGAGATCGGCGCTATAATGTAGGTGACAACAGTTTTTTTTTATTTAGAAAAACGATCTATTTTTACAACGTTATTAGCGATTTTAGATTTATGCTAATGACTTTCTTAATGCCCAACTGGGCGTGTTTTTACTTTAGACCAAGTGGGCGTTGTATAGAGGAGTGTATGACGCTGACCAATCAGTGACCAATCAGCATAATACACTTCTCTCCATTCATTTACTCTGCACATAGTGACACTGCGTTGTTCACTATGTGCTGTCTTATACTGACATATTTACGTTACTGAAGTGTTTAGACAGTGAATAGACACTCCTTCCAGCCAGGACGGGATGTCTATTCACAATCTTTGGTAACGTTTGTGTGGGACTTACAGCAGAACAAGCGTAATCTCGCTGTAACCTGTCATTTACAGCGTGATCTCGTGAGATTATGCTTGCTCTACTATAAGTTCCACACAAACGTTACCGAAGTGTCGGGATTGTGAATAGACATCCCGTCCTGGCTGGAAGGAATGTCTATTCACTGTCAAGACACTTCAGTAACATTAATGTGTCAGTATAAGACAGCACATAGTGATCTAGCAGGATCCCTATGCGCTGTGTAAATGAATGGAGAGAAGTGTATGACACTGATTGGTCACTGATTGGTCAGCGTCATACACTCCTCTGTACAACACCCACTTGGTCTAAAGTAAAAACACGCCAAGTTGGGCATTAAGAAATTCATTAGCATAAAGCTAAAATCGCTAATAACGTAGTAAAAATACATTGTTTTTCTAAATAAAAATCACTGCTGTCACCTACATTACAGCGCCCATCTCCTTATGTAGGAGACAGGGCACTTATAATGTGGTGACAGAGCCTCTTTAAGTGGCACTAGTGAGACAGTTTTCTTCCTTCTGGAGGAGAGCTATTTTGTATACTTTCCCACTGAGCATTGCACGCTATGTACACATTTTGAAAACTATTATTTACAAAAAATAACTGTGTATCAGTGTGTTTGGTGCAAATTTGGAATTACTTTTTATTAAAAATTATGTTTTCTTTTTCAGATACAGCTGCTTTGTATCCTGTATACAGAGCAACTGTATCTTGCACTGAAACCTGAATCTGTCAGGTCAGTAGGACTGATGGGTTTAGTGACAGCTGGTCCTGCGTGTCTCTGACACGCACGACCCACCTGTTATCGATCACATCTAAGTTATGAACTTGTCAGTCCCGCTGACCTGACGGATAAAGGTTTCAGCGCACGATACAGCTGCTCTGTATACAGGATACAAAGCAGCTGTATCTAAAAAATGTAAAATTATTTTTAATAAAAAGTAATTACAAAGTTGCACCAAACACACTAATATACTTGTTTTATTAAAAACAATTTTTTTTCAAAGGTGTAAATAGCCTTTAAGTCTCCCTACCAGCTGGATCTCCGCAAAGGAGAAACAGTACCTTCCAAGTGAATCTTAGTAAGTAAAACATACTATAGTTACCAAACTTTGGCTATCACTCTTATCTCTGATTTACTAATATATGGTAATTTTTTTTATTTTTTTTTTTCATTTTGCGTGATGATCTTATTTAAGGACCATTTACTTGCCCTGGCTTCCAAATCCAAAATGTTCAGTACCATCCTGTCGGGTACTTTCAGAACATTGGGGGGAATTTATTAAAGGCTGTATGCCAGTATTACGCCATAAGAAAATCATGCTTTTTTAAGTTTCATGCCATGCCAGATACTTTAAAAAAAAAAAAAAAAGTGGCCGTGGTCTAGCAAGAGGGGCTGGTCAGTCACAGGCCGACAAATTTACTATTATTTATGATAGAAAGCGGCGAAAAATATATTAGAAATTTATGGCAGCCCAAGATGCAACTTATTTATTAAGGGGCTTGCACCTCTTAATAAATTAGTTGCACCTTTCTCCTGTGGCCTTCAGACTAAGATTGGCGCATAAAATGCCAGTCTTATTACATTTCGGCCATAGCATTTTAGTGTCATATTTTTACTTTCGAATGTTAGAGTATTCAATAAATCAATTGTAAAGTTTGAATAAAATAATAATTTGGAAAAGAGTATAGGACAAAAATCTGAACGAGTGCAATGATAAGTGTGATCCATTATGTGAGATTTCTGATTTCCAATGTATCTCCTCAAGTTGTGGGAATTCACAGAACATTCCAGTCCAACCTTCAAAGCACTGGCACACAAACTTCTGCTTCATGTATTGGACATCTTCCTTCCCATGGTACCCACTCACATAATGCCCTTTTCCAGACAAATGGGACTTGATCTTAAAATTTTTGGGATTCAAGTGCAAGTAAGCTGCTGAGTTCTGATTCTTCCTTACACATCTCCCATTTTTGTTACATAAGATCTTGCTACAAAGTTTAGCAGCTTTAGTCACATTAACAATGTAATGTCCAAATTGTCCATCAATAACTTTCTTCACTAAATTGCAGTTGTCCTGGAAAAGCAAATACAATGGGACACATTAAAGGAATGAATGAATGAATGAATGAATGAATGAAAATAAATCTCTTTGAGCTTTTACAATTTCTTTTATAATGAATGATCTTACCGGTGTACTGGAGTATTCACTGCCTCCCCACAGTACAACACCTGCGGCACCCATTGCTGCACTTTCTCCAATTGTATTCACTAAGTTAATCTACAATAATAAAAATATGACAAACTGTGAAACAATAATTCAGGTTTCTATTAAATTATAGAGGTCTCAATGTATGTACTATGTAATCCATATGACGGTTACTGTATTTGAATGAAGAACAATATATCTGCACAACCATTGACTATTTGGACGCTGTTTCTTTCAGAGGTCATAGAATTTTATTGGAAAGCCGTCTTGTTTCTTTTTGTATTTTGTGAACTTGCTATTGATATTCAGTTGGTCAGATTAGGCTGGAATCACACATTTAGGTTTTTTGTTGCAGATTTTAAAGCCATAGCCAGGCGTGGTTACCAAAAGACGGAAAAGTATAAAAGAAAGATTGATACGTATTTCATTTTTTTTGTCCAGCCTTACAGAGATAACGTAATACTATTTGGCTATATGGTTCTTTGTGAGCATTATTTATTATTTATAAATTGGCACGGTGATGTGTGGAATTCTATAATATTGTTGCCCATGGTCACCAAGGGAAATGGAACACTTAGGCCGGAAAAAAAAACCGCAGTGTAAACTTTAATAAATTGACCTGCAGTGGAGAATTTAATTCCGCAGCATGTCAATTTATGCTGCCTTTCTGTTGATTTTCTGTTGCGGGTTTTCCCCATTGAATTCAATGGGGATGAAAAACCTGCAACTGAAAGCCAAGTGTCACAACTTCCAAAAAAAAAAAATCATACTTACCCAGAACACCCTCTTTCTTCCTGCAGTCCTGTCTCCTGGGATGACATTTCATCCAATATGACCGCTGCAGCCAATCAAAGGCTGCAGCGTCACATGGCCTGCAATATCATCGTAGGAGGCCGGAGCGGACGTCAACCGAGAGAGGGGGTAAGTATGAGCGCTTTTTTACGCAGCGGAAATTCTGTCCTGAAAACCGCACCACAATGTGCGATTTTTCGGACGAAATGTGCTGCGGGTTCCAGGTCGGATACGTTGCTTGATTTTTACCCAGCGCATCCGACCCGTGGGAACCCGGCCTAAATGTAGGACAGACAATTTAAAAAAAACTCCCTTAATATCCTCCTTTCCTTGACCCATTCTGTCTCATATTGCAATCAAACAGAGAGAAATATGTATGGAATTCTTTATGTGTCATTAGCTCCCCCTCCTCCCCACACACACACACACCCCCACACACACCCATTCTACTCAAACACCTCAGTCAGACCTGACTGGCTACATGACTGCAGCAGGAGTCCTTCTCCACTGCTTTGTCTGCAATAGGAGATCAGAATAGGTAGCCTTACCATATTTGTTAAAAAGGTATTCCCACCTTAAACACTTATGGCATATCCATGGGATATGCCATAAATGTCTGATAGATGCAGAGCCCAGCTCTCTGACCACATCTATCTCCAGATCGGGGGTCACCCAACACACATCTCGCATGGCTGCTGACTGCCACATCCAGGCGGAAAATGAATAGAGAGGTGGCCGCGCATGTGCATGACTCTCCCTATTCATTCCGACGGGAGTTACGGGAACAGCCATGCAAGCGGTCTCGGCTGTTTCCATAATTCCCATAGGAGACAATGGAGAGAACCATCAATTCTCTGCATGGATGGGACAAGAGGCCCCTGTACTGGAGACAGGCGCTGGTCCCTGAGCTAGAACCTGCATCTATCAGACATTTATGGAGTATTCCGAGTGTATGCCATAATTGTTTAAGGTGGGAATAACCCTTTAAGTCCTAACCCCACTGAAATAGTTCAGTAGGAAATTAACACCGATATTCTCAGCAAGATTTCTACAGGACTGTTAGTATCAGAAAAATTTAGAAAATCTTGCAGACCTTCTATATGGACAAATGATGAGGCGAACAAGGGTTCATACGAACGCTTATTCCTGATCATCACCCTGTGTAAATAGGTCAGTTATACGCAGCCGATGAACCAGCATGGGCTGATCGCATCTTTTATGCGGCCAGAAAAATGTTTGCTCGTCGGCAGCACATCTCCTTGTGTAAACAGAGAGACGTGCTGCCGACAAGATGCAAATGTATGGGGACGATGTATGGGATCGTTATTACGATTGTTTATCCCCATAAATTCTGACCATTGCAGTCGGCGCTCGTTATTGGTCACGAAATCCAGCTGTGTAAAAGCACCGTTAGGCCAGGATCAGACATGCAGTTTTAACACCTTGCAGTCACAGACATTTTTTCGTTTTCGTTTTTCACTCCCCGCCTTTTATTTTTCCGTCAATGAAGTGGTGTGAAGGCTTGTTTTTTTTGCGGGAGGAGTTGTAGTTTCTATTGGCACTATTTAAAGTACTATATAATTTACTGGGAAACTGATAAAAAATTATATGTGGGGTGGAATAGGAAAAAACTGTTATTACTCCATTTTTTTGTTTTTATGTCTTTCACCGTGCAGTAAAAACGACAAAATAAATTTATACTGCTGGTCAATACAATTACGGCGATACCAAATTTATTTCGCTTTTTTTTTAATGTTTTACTACTTTTACACAAAAAAAAAGAATTTGTTAAAAAAAAAAATGTGTATCGCCATATTCTGAAAGCCATAACTTTTTTATTTTCCTGTCGATTAAGCAGTGTCAGGGCTTATTTTTTTGCGGGACGAGCTGTAGTTTTTTTTGGTACATATGACTTTTTGATCACTTTTCATTACATTTTTTAAGCATTAAGTTGACAAAAAAAACCTGTGATTCTAGCGTCTACATTTCTTTTTTTATGGTGTTCACCATGCAAGTTAAATAATGTTATATTGTAAAAGTTCAGAATTTTATAGATGCGGCGATACCAATTTTGTTTATTTCTTTTATTATTTACATTAGTTTAGAGGAAAAAAGTGAAAGCGGTTTTTTTTTCACTATGGAAAACTTTATTTAACTTTTTTTTTCCCCCCAGAAGACTTTAACCAGCGATCGTCGGAGGGGGCTGCCCCCTCTTTCCAATGGCTTAGATGCCGCCATCACGATTGATCGCAGCAGTTAAGTGGCCGTTAGTGCAGGGTGTCATCTGCAATACACAGCTGACACCCGCAGCGTAGGGAGCGGGCTCAGTGCGTGAGCCTGCTCCATACTTCCCCTTCTGCACCATGACGCACCGGCACGTTAGAGTGCGTCAAGGGGTTAATGTAGTTTTTGGCTCTGTTTTTTAAGCCAAACATAGGAGTTGGCACAAAATAAATTAAATACATTAGTCTTTTCTTTATACCTTTCCTACCTTTTGGATACACAACTGCGTATGTGATCCTGGCCTTACAAACAGTTTTGGCAAGTTTATCTATTTATCACTTATTTCTAGATTGAGTGTATTAAAAAAATCTTTGTGGGAAGGAAGGTTTAATACTAGTTTTTCTTTGTATAATAATTATAATAACGCTAAAAAAGTGAATCGAGTAAATTTATTTCTGAAATCCAATCACTTTATGACACATACCTATACAGAGGCGTAACTAAGGGTTTAGCACATGGGGGGGGGACACATCTATTTGGGCCCCCCCCACATACAGTATAATGACCCCTTAGTGGCCCCCACATAGTATAATGCCTTTATAGATGCATCCACACAGGATAATGCTCCCATAACTGCCCCTACACAGCATAATAGCTCCTTAGTGCCCCCCACATAGTATAATGACCCCCTAGTGCCCCCAAACAGTATAATGAGCCCTTATTGGTCCTTACACAGTATAATACCCTTATAGCTTCCGCACACAGTATAATACCCCTAAAGCTGCCCGCACACACAGAATAATGACCCCATAGCTTCCAACACAGTATAATGACCCATTAGTGCCCCCACACTGTATAATACCCCATAGCTGCCCCCCACAGTATATTCCCCTATAGCTGTCCCCACACAGCATAATGCCCCCATAGTGCCTCCTACACAGTATAATGCCCCCATAGCTACCCCACACATTAAAATGCCCCATAGCTGCCTCCACCTAGTATCATACCCCATAGCTGCCCCCACACAGTATCATCCCCATAGCTGCTCTATACAGTATAACGCCCCATAGCTGCCAACATACAGTGTATTACCCCCCCCCATAGCTGCCATCATACAGTATAATGCCCCATAGCTGCCCCTACACAGTATATTGTCCCCAAAGCTTCCCCAATACAATATATTTCCCAATTGCGACCCTCCATACCCAGTATAATAACTCCATAGTGCCTAATAAAAAATTTATAAAATAAATACTCACCTAGCCCCGTTCCCACAAACAGTGTAGGAGATCCCTCTGCTCCTTTGCTCTGAGGAGTGTGTGGCTCGGCGCAGACAGGTGCAATGACATCACTGTGTCGAGCCAGCTTACATAGTGAATGCTGGAGCAAGGAGGCATCAGCTCCTTGCTCGAGCATTGGATTCAACTGTATCTGCGTCCTGAGGATGCAGATATAGTTGAAACCGGGACATGTCACCGCTGGGGGACCGGCCCAGGGCCCCACCATCTCAGTGAGCCCGGGGCCTCTGCCCGCCTGCTAGCTACGCCTCTGACCTGTAAGAAAACATTGCAAGGACATATTAACAAGTACGCAACGTACAGCTACTGCCTCAAGCACACACATACAATCAGAGATCTTTGCATAAGATACAAAAACCCACCTCTCAATTTATTCAAATGAACCTCAACCAAACTACTTACCTGAGATAAAGTGTAAAGCGTTAGTGAGTAAAAAGGCCTAGCATATGCAAATACTGGAAGTTCATATGATCTTTTTGACATGGAGGCAACTCGTGTTGCTTCTTTAAGACGATGATGGACAAATTTTTTAGCATTTGGGCTTGACTGAAGAACATAGTCTAAATAAATGGATGGGAAAAGAGCACTGCTATATTCCCACATCCACTGCAGGTAGTCATTGCGCTTTGATTCGACAGTTGGACAGTGGCCTGTATATGAATCAGGATTCAGCTTATAGTCATAATTGTAGCAATCAGGAAACAGGTAGTAGCCCCAAAAGCCTTGTGGTCTAATCTCCCGAGCTAGAAGAACCGAACCCGTCATAAAACTCCTTGCAGCAGAGTCAAATTCTTCCTTGGCCTGTTTTCTAATCAAGTCTATGGGCCAGTCTGGATGGCGACCCTTTACCAACATCATCGATTTATTTCTGTAGACGTCTTTACTTCCCCAGTTTCTATCCCACTGCGGCCTCCAGTTTTCCCAGTCAATAACTCCTAGCCCTTGGAAATCTTTATCTGGTATACGGTTAATAATATCTTGTGTTGCCTTACTAAAGTGTTTCTCAAAACTTCCATTTTGTGGCACACCACCATATACAGACTGCTTATCATCAGTAACATAGGGGTAATAGCCCAGGTGAGTGTGATAAAATATTGTTACGTTTTGACCACTCAAGGTTTCATTGGGGTTTGCAACTATATCAAAGACACTGAGATCTAAGTCAATTTTATATCGTGCTTTACATTGCTGTGTGGGCGCATTCCAAATTGCAATAAAAGGCCTGTTCTTCAAAATAGGAGATTTTGCTTGTTTATATCTCTGGCCATTGATGCTAATAAGGATTGCTGCAGAAAACCATAGTAAGCACAGGTAGCTGCCTGACTTCATCATTTTCCCACTCTTGGATGTTATGTATAATATTGCCCTAAAAGAGAAGGAAACACAAATTATTTTTAGAGACATAAAGACAGTGAACGATTATGACCTTTTTTCAAAATTTATTTTTAATATGTAATATTTATACAATACTAAAGTCGAATATAGTTTTTATTCAGATCAACGGTTCTCAACCCATGGTACCTGTACCTTAATATTTATTCGCCAAGGGTCCAAGGGGTGGCAGCAAGCAAGCATAAAAGATAGAACAGCACTCCAGATCCTGGTGCACGCTTTCCAAGAGGTCCTGCCCATTAGGGCCCCAACAATAGACAACTTTCAGTTAGTGGGAGGGACTTTCACCACATTTTGGGCAACGTACCATTCTAGTGCAGCATAACCTGATTGATTTTTAATATTGGAACATATATAAACCGTTTCTTTATAGTGCATATTTAAACGTATTGTTAGTTCTACAATATACAATGCAGTATTGTGTTGGGAGGCTCGTGTGTCCTTAGTCTATGGACCATGAATTCTATATACTCTTCCTGGATGTGATGCCTTCAATTTTGTTATGTCCTTTGGGACAATATACTCATACTTCTATTTTTTGTCCTAGGAGTACTCTGATGCTTATAGATAATTTTGATGAATACAGGTCCTTCTCAATGAATTAGAATATAATCAAAAAGTTAATTTATTTCAGTAATTCAATTCAAAAAGTGAAACTAATATATTATATATATATTCATTACACACAGATTGATATATTTCCAGCATTTGTTTCTTTTAATGTTGAAGATTATGGCTAACAGTTAAAGAGGATCTGTCACCAGATTATAAGTGCTCTATCTCCTACATCATGTGATCGGCGCTGAAACGTAGATCAGAACAGTGTTTTTTATTTTGAAAAACGATAAATTTTGAGCAAGTTATTCACAATTTTAGATTTATGCTAATTAGTTTCTTAATAGACATCTGGGCGTGCTTTTACTTTTTTACCAACTGGGCGTTGTAAAGAGACGTGTATGACGCTGACCAATCAGCGTCATACACTTCCCTCCATTTTTAGCAATACTCGCAACACAGCGTGATCTCGCTGTGCAGTCACATACTCCCACATTAACTTTACCACAGTGTCTTGAGAGTGAATAGACATCACTTTCAGCCAGGATGCGATGTCTATTCACACTCCCGACACTTCGGTAAAGTTTCTGTGAATGACAGCACAGCATGATCTCTCGAGATCACGCCATGCTGTGTGAGTAAGTCCCCAAATAAACTTTACCGAAGTGTCGGGAGTGTGAATAGACATCGCATTCTGGCTGAAACCGATGTCTATTCACTCTCAAGACACTTCGGTAAAGTTAATGTGGGAGTATGTGACAGCACAGCGTGATCTCGCGAGATCACGCTGTGTTGCGAGTACTGCTAAAAATTAATGGAGGGAAGTATATGACGCTGATTTGTCAGCGTCATACACTTCTCTTTACAACGCCCGTTGGTAAAAAAGTAAAAACACGCCAAGTTGTCTATGTGTGTTTATACATATGTATTTCGCTGTCTATGTGTGTTTATACATGTGTATTTAGGTGTATATGTGTGTTTATACATGTGTATTTAGGTGTATATGAGTATGTGTTTGTTTGTATGTATGAGTGTTTATACATGTGTATTTAGGTGTCTGTGTGTTTATACATGTATATTTAGGTGTGTATGTGTTTGTATATACACGTGTATTTTGGTGTCTATGTGTGTTTATACATGTGTACTTAGGTGTCTATGTGTGTATATACATGTGTATTTAGGTGTCTATGTGTTTGTTTGTTTGTTTGTTTGTTTGTTTGTTTGTATGTATGTATGTGTGTGTGTTTACATGTGTATTTAGTTGTTTGTTTGTTTGTTTGTTTGTATGTATGTATGTATGTGTATTTAGGTGTCTATGTGTTTGTTTGTTTGTTTGTTTGTTTGTATGTATGCATGTGTATTTAGGTGTCTATGTGAGTTTGAACATGTGTATTTAGGTGTCTATGTGTGTTCATACATGTGTATTTAGGTGTCTGTGTATGTGTTTGTATGTATGTTTATATGTATGTGTGTATATTAATGTGTATTTAGGTGTCTATGTGTGTTTATACATGTGTATGTAGGTGTCTATGTGTGATTATACATGTGTATTTAGGTGTCTATAAGCAGCAAACTGGATTTCTACAAAAACATCAAAACGCTGCAGAAAATGTTTGTATGGGAATGGACATGTGGTGCAAATTTTTAGATCCACAGCACGTCAATTTCTGATGCAGATGAGTTGCAGATTTTCCCCATTAAGTTTAATAGTGATGTCACAATCTGTAACAAATCGCAATTGTTGCGAATTTTGCAGCAAATTACCTTTGGATCTGCAGCAAAATCCATAAGTCCAGACAGTGTCAAATAAGTTTAAATTAATTTTAAAATAAAAACCCACTATACTCACCTCCTCTGGCGCTCCCATGGCATCGCTTACCTTGGTCTCTCCAGTGCTGACATGTCGGAGTTATGGAAATAGCATAGTTCAGCAAACGACATTGTTTCCATAGCTCCTGAGTTCCGAAAACAGGGTAGCTCGCTGTGCTATGCTGTTTCCGTAACTTCTATTCACTTCCATGGGAGTTATGGAAACAATGTAGCACATTCGGCTGTTTCCGGAATACCCAGCCACCGCGTAAGTCAGTGCCTGGAGCCCAGTGACACCAGCAGAAGGTAGGATGGGGTTTAGGGGCTCGGTTCTAGTGATAGATGCAGGTCCCAGAGGTAGGACATTTATGGCATATCATGTCGGTTTATAATCCCCTTTAAGGCCCCATGCACACGACCGTAAAAACTCCCGTAATTACAGCCCGTAATTACGGACCCATAGACTTCTATTGGCCACGGGTACCTCCCCGTATGCTTACGGGAAGGTGCCCGTGCCGTTGAAAAAGATAGAACATGTCCTATTTCAGGCCGTAATTACGGCACGGGCAGCCCATAGAAGTCTATGGGGCTCCCGTAATTACGGGTGACTACTTGTGCGCACCCGTAATTACGGGAGTGTTGCTAGGCGATGTCAGTAAATAGTCACTGTCCAGGGTGCTGAAAGAGTTAAACGATCGTCAGTAACTGTTTCAGCACCCTGGACAGTGGCTACTGATCACAATATAAAAAAAGCTGTAAAAAAAATAAAAAGACGTTCATACTTACCCAGAACTCCCTGCTTCTTCCTCCAGTCCGGCCTCCTGGGATGACGTTACAGCCTATGTGACCGCTGCAGCCAATCACAGGCCAATAACTGGCTGCAGCGGTCAAATGGACTGCCGCGTCATCCAGGGAGGTCGGACTGGATGTCAAGAGAGGGACGCGTCACCAAGACAACGGCCGGGTAAGTATGAATTTCTTACTTTTATTACGGAAAGGGCTGTCCCTTCTCTCTATCCTGCACTGTAGAGAGAATGGCTGCCGATTAGTGCAGTGCAATTTTGCAGCCAAAAACGGGTCCGTAAATACTGGTGCAATACGGGTCGAATACGTGTGACCAAGGACCCGTATTTACGGGTGGACAAAAATACGGTCGTGTGCATGGGGACTAAGTGATTTTCATTTTCATGTTTTGTCAACTGCTGTTTCAAATTTTAGACGTTCTGGAGACTGTTTCTTAGAGAGAGAGAGGCCAACTTGACCTATAAAAGTCACAAGGGAAATATGTTTTGTGAAGTCTAAATGTAGAGTCAAGACACTATAAACCAAAAGCAATGTGAACAGATCATTATATACCTTAAGAAACAGAACAAGATTTTTTTTTCATCATTCATTTTAAAATCAAGGATGTTTAACATATAAGCTAGTGTGAAGTAGAATTACTATTGTCAATGATATCTCCGAAATTGATGAGGAAGTATTTTTATTCTGCTCTATATGCCTTTAAATCTTCATATCCCTTGAAGGATTTGGAATCCTTCTTGATGGGTTTGTGTGTACTAAGATAAACCCCCTCTCAGAGAGACTCTTTAGAAGTCCCAGTTTCCATGGTAGAACTGCATATTGTTTTAAGCAAACTTTTGTGTGGTAAGGCCCGTGGCTTGGATAGCCTACCATTAGATATCTATGCTAAATTTAGTAATATGATTCTGGTATATATGGTCAGGCCCTCCGTGGAATTGCCGGTGGTTATTAACACATTGGACAACTTTGGCAGATACTCAGGACTCAAGATCAATTGGAATAAATCCTCACTACTTCTCTTCAGAACGCCCAGCTTCTGGCAGTGCAGACACAGCCGTGTTCTCGAGAGATCACGCTGTGTCGTCACTCACAGGTCCTGCATCGTGTCAGACGAGCGAGGACATCGGCACCAGAGGCTACAGTTGATTCTGCAGCAGCATCAGCGTTTGCAGGTAAGTAGCTACATCGACTTACCTGCTAACGCCGATGCTGCTGCAGAATCAACTGAAGCCTCTGGTGCCGATGTCTCGAGAACACGGCTGTGTCTGCACTGCCAGAAGCTGGGCGTTCTGAAGAGAAGTGGATGATACTTCTCATCAGAACGCCCAGCTAGTAAAAGTATTAAAAACGCCCCGATGTACGCACCTAATACACGCCCACTTGGACTTTTACTTTTAAACACACCCACTTGGACTTTTGCAAGCCTCATTTGCATAACTACAAAAATGGTAATAACTTGGCCAAAAATGCTCGTTTTTTAAAAATAAAAACGTTACTGTAATCTACATTGCAGCGCCTATCTGCTGCAATAGCAGATAGGGGCTGCAAAATCTGGTGACAGAGCCTCTTTAAGTGCTGTATTTTATCGGTGTGTAGGGATCAGCCCCACAAATTGTGTACATGAAAGGTGACATGGAGCTTGTCATGTGATATCCTTCATTCACTTGATCCTCTCAATGAGCTGTCAGGGAGGGGCTTTTTAAAACAAACCACACACATTAAATAGCTGTTGGCCAACCAATCGAACGGCCTGAGACCAACCCCCATCTCACCAAAAAAATAACAAAAAGCATGCATGAAAAGTTTTGTCAACTCTCTGTATTTATTTCAATGGGCTGCAGCTTATCTCTCAGGAGAACAAAGGATCGAGTATGTTGAAATCTGAAATGTCCGATATGGGGGACTTTTGGACTGGGCCCATATACAATAGACCACCAGCCGATCGGAAAAATTCTAATCTAATGTGTATGGAGAGCTTCACATACCAAATGGTGCCAGTCCCTTCATTGTGAATTCAGCACTAACTAACTTTAATTAGGGCATCTAACTGATATCCTAATTGAAAAATATATTTCTGGTGACAGATTTATTTTTTAGCATGGTTCAGACACACTTGAGCCATTCCACAGTCTTAAGGCCCTATTACACAAGCCACTGATCGGGCAAACGAGCGTTCATAAGAATGCAAACGCTCATTCATCGGCTGATTTGGTCTTTTATGCAGAATTAAAAAATCTTCGTTGTTGACAGCCGACATGATAATAATGTATGGGGATGAACGATCGGAGTATCGAGCGCTCGTCCTTATACATAACCAATCATTGCTCCGTTTAAAAGGAGCAAAACCAGCGCCAATCAAAGAGCTGTCTCGTTGATCGGCGCTCGTTTTCACGGCCCTTATCGGCCCAAGTAATACAACCCTTACATTTTACACATTATTGCATAACATATTATAATGTTAAACCAAGCAATCTAGGATTGTTAGAATTCCATCTTCCTACTTTAGTAACTCTAATGTCAATAATGACTAAGTCTGAACAAATATATGCCAAGTGAGTGAGTTACAGGAAAATTCACAGGCACAGCATGTATGTTTTGTGACCTAAATAATATGTACTGCATATACAGTATATGTCTATAGGAGGGCCTCAATCTGGATTCAATTGTGCCTCAATGTATACATGCTATTTAACAGGAAAAACAGAACATTGCCTAATACGATTGCTCAACATATGGCAGTAAACATATACAGGGGGGTAACACAAATTCCAAAGTATTATATGACCCTCTGGCTAATGCCATACTGAATTAATTAGTCATTGTACATAAAAGAGAGACCGGGATCCACACACAAAACATTTACAAAAGAAAAACACCAACAAGAAAACAAAAAACAAAATATATATATATTTAATAATAAATGTTAACCTTGTATGTATTTACAAACCTCCTTATCATGACATTTAATACGTAAATGATATTAATAAATAATAGATACAAATTTTGGTACAAAATATATGAAAATAATTATGGAAACAATTTTGCTGATTCGGTAAGAATAAAAATAAGTATAGAGTTTATTGAAATGTTCCATTTAGATATGCATTATACTATACATACAAGAATACTGTTTATGGCTTCATTGTGTGTTCCTGTATATTACATGTTGTGTATCTCAGAATCTGTAGGATTCTATTTTATGTTATTAACTTTTATAAATAGAGGAACGTGCAGAGAACTTACCTTCCTTGTCAGTGATGGAGAAGTTGCCAGAGATTGTCCCCTCTGTAGTAACACTGGTCGTGTGGTCTGCCTCTTTCTGTCATAAAGGGTGTGTTTATTTAATGAAATCCAACTGGAAAAAAAAACTATGTTTCAAGATCAGGTTTCAAGGCATCCTTGAGTGCTTTACCACACTTCCTTTGTTGGAACTGGACTTTGGTCTTTGATAGTAGAACATATGATAATGTATCAAGTGACCCAACCTATTCTCAAAACTAAGGCTACAATGACAGGAGCGTGTCCGATTTGCGTGCGCAAAAAACGAAGCGTATTTCATGCATTTGATATCCGTGTGCCATCGATGTGCGTTGCATATGGCATCAGTGTGCTTTGCGTATGGCATCTTTTTTTCACGTCCATGCAAGCATGAAACACGGACAGCACATGGATGTCGTTCGTGTGCTATCCGTGTTTTTCACGCGCCCATAGACTTCAATGGGCGATTAGGTGCGCAAAAACGCAGCAATATAGGATATGCAGTGAGTCTCACGCAACGGACACTCGCTGCATGAAAACTCACGCATGTCTGAATAGCCCCATTGAAATAAATGGGTCCGTGTGCTGTTGGTTATTTCAAGGGAGAGCACACGGACGAAGAACACGCTCATCTGAATGAGCCCTAAAGGTCTTGTTTACATGCAACAGTTATCGTTCTAGTTTGAATGCATCTGAGCAATTGTAACAATATTGCCCAGTGGTTGTCCTCCAATTAGTCGACTACGCTATTGATTCCGGCAAAACTACGGATCCGGTGCACAAAAGAGACAAATGGAAACCACAGTCATCGGCAATCAATGGTGATGGAAACGGAAACCTCTGGTTTCCGTCGGTGTCAATTTGTGTCTGCTCAGGGTCCCGACCTGACGGAAACCTCTGACGGAACGTCAGAACGGGACCCCAGCGCAGATGTGAACAGAGCCTTACTAGTACGATTAAATTCGCATTTGCAATTGGTCCTCGTACATGATAAATTTAATGATCTTAACATGCATCTAATGCTCAGAAGTAGTTGCTAAGTAGTTAATAAAAATTGTGACATGTAAATGGCCTTAAAACTATTGTAAGATAATATGTAGAATATGTTAGAGTTATATGAATAGTAATACAACTAATGATGACAAGAAACACAGAAAAAAAAGATGTCCAAAAACATTCCAACATATGCAAAAGATTTCTAGCAGTCAGGAAGAACTGTTTTATCATAGACACACTGACTCCCTAGGGTCCACAGAAGTTTACAAAATGGGGTCACTTCTCAGTGGTTTCTTTTATTATTTCGCATCAGAGCCTCTGCAATTGTGAACCAATACTTTCTAAATAACCAAATTAGGCCTCAATTTCGCATGGTACTCTTTCATTCCTGAGCCCTGTTGAATGACCAGGCAAAAGATTAGGGCCACATGTAGGGTGTTTATAAAACCGGGAAACACTGCATAATAATTAGAGAACTGTCTTGTTATGGTGGCACATGCTGGGCAACACATATTGGACACTGAAATGGCATATCCATGGAAAAATTGCCATTTTCACTCTGCAACATCGAGTGCACACTAATATCTGGAAAACACCTGCAGGGTTAACATGCTCACTACACACCTAGGTGAATACGTTGAGGGGTGTAATTTCCAAAATAAGGTAACTTCTGGGGGGTTTCCACTGTTTAGGTCCCACGGGGGCTTTGCAAATGCAACATGGTGCCCGGGAATAAATCCTGGAAAATCTGCACTCCAAAAGCCAAATGGCGCTCCTTCCCTTCTGAGCCCTGCCATGTGTCCAAACAGAAGTTTATGACCCCATATGGGGTACAGCCGTACTCGGGAGAAATTGCTTCTCAAATGTTGATGTTCTTTTTCTCCTTTTATTTGTTAAGAAAATGAAAACTTTTGAGCTAAAGCTACATCTTATTTGCACTGCCCAATTAAATAAAATCCATGAAACGTGGGGTCAAAATGCTCACTACATCCCTAGATGAATTCCTCAAGGGGTGTAGCTTCCCAAAAGGAGTCCGTTTTGGGGAAATTCCACTGTACTGGTACCTTAGGGGCTTTGCAAAAACAACATGGTGCCAAGAAACCAATCCAGCAAAATCTGTGCTCCAAAAACCAAATGGCGCACCTTCTCCTTCCGAGCCCTGCCGTGTGCCCAAACAGCAGTTTATGACCACATATGGGATATTTCTATAAACTGCAGAATCTGGGCAATAAATATTGATTTGTGTTTCTCTGGTAAAACCTTCTGTGTTATAGAAAAAAAAATGGATTAAATGGAAGTTCTGCAAAAAAATTTAAGTTTGTCAATTTCACCTACACTTTGCTTTAATTCCTGTGAAATGCCAAGAGGGTTAAGAAACATTCTAAATGCTGTTTTAAATACTCTGAGAGGTGCAGTTTTTAAAATGGAGTGATTTATGGGGGTTTATAATATATAGGCCCTCAAAGCCACTTCAGATCTGAACTGGTCCCTATAAAAAAAATAGGCTTTTGAAATTTTCTTGAAAATGTGAGACATTTCTGCTAAACTTATAAGCCTTGTTGTGTCCTATAAAAATAAAAGGATGTTCAAAAAACAATACCAACATAAAGTAGACATATGGGAAATGTTAATAAGAAACTATTTTGGGTGGTATTACTATATGCCTTACAAGCAGCTACATTTCAATTTTGAAAAAATTTAATTTTTGCTAATTTTCCCAAAATTTGGGGGTTTTTCCACAAATAAATGCTTAACCTTATCGACCAAATTTTACTTTAGACATAAAAGTCCAATGTGTCAAGAGAAAACAATCTCAGAATCGCTTGGATAGGTAAAAGCATTCCAAAGTTACTATAAAATAAAGTGACACATTTCAGATTTGAAAACTGAGGAAATAAAAAAATAAAGTGGAGTGCTTCTTTAAATGTGAACCAAAGAGGAAAAGCCATTGAGAGGCTTGGAAACCAGGAACTCTGCATTTTTATTAACCATCTTTGACTCTGACACAATTATAGTAACTAATTCCAGGACCCATCATAAAGAGGAAGAATAAGTCATGATTAAAACCGACTGACATAGGAAGAAAGGAACAGCACACAGTGATAGAACTGGAAAGTTTTCAAGACGGCACCGATTTGATTTTAGTTGTACTTTATTTTTAAAACACTGCACCCCAAGGTTACATTAACACGACAGGGAAATATGGCCGTGTGACAGACGTTTTTTAAAGCCCGTTTTTTAGAACTATATAGTTCTATTGCTGTATTGTGAATACTGGCCATCAAAAAATAGGACATGTCCTATTTTTGGCCATTTTCACTGCCCGATGGCCCCCATAGAACTCAATGGATCAGTGTTTAACTGCCATTTTTCAGGAATCTATCCTTGTGACGGCCATTAAAAACTGATCTGGGCCCTCACAAGACGACTTCCCCGTCACAGCGCTACTTTAAGCGCTGTGCCTGGGGAAGCCTTGACATCACTATCCATAAATGGACAGTGATGTCAGGGCTTTTAACTATGGAGTCCCTGGCCAGAGAATCGCAAGCTCTCTGGCTGGGCACTCGTCATGGAAAAAGCTGTTGACGTCACTGTCCATATATGGACAGTGACGTTAGGAACTTTGAGATGCGGGAATCTCCGGCCAGAGGATTGCCTATGCTCTGGCCAGGGATTCTGCTCCCAGAGGAGCCCCTGGCATCACGATCCATATATGAACAGTGACGTCAGTGGCTCCTCCAGCTGCGGAATCCCCAGCCGGATTGTCGGCTCTGGCTGGGGATTCCGCTTCTAGAGGATGCCCCAATGGCACCAACTACAGGGGGGGGGGGGTAGCTTTATTGTCAACGCTTTGGCCAGGGATTGCACTCCTAGGGGGAGCCCCTAACGCCACTGTCCATATATGAACAGTGACGTCAGGGGCTCCTCCAGCTGCGGAATCACCAGCCGGATTGTCGGCTCTGGCTGGGGATTCCGCTTCTAGAGGAAGCCCCAATGGCACCATCTACAGAGGGGGGGGGGGGGTAGCTTTATTGTCAACGCTTTGGCCAGGGATTGCACTCCTAGGGGGAGCCCCTAACTCCACTGTCCATATATGAACAGTGACGTCAGGGGCTGCTCCAGCTGCGGAATCCCCAGCCGGATTGTGGGCTCTGGCTGGGGATTCCGCTTCTAGAAGAAGCCCCAATGGCACCATCTACAGGGGGGGGTGTAGCTTTATCTACAGGGTGGGATGTGTGTGGCGCTATCTACAGGGGGGTGGGTGACGCTATCTACGGGAGTGTGTGACACTATCTTCAAGGGGGTGTGGCGCTACCTACATGAGCACTGTGGTACAATATAGTCACTAGCTAGAGGGGACACTGGCGCTTTCTACATGGGCACTTTGTGTGGCACTATTCACATAGGCATTGTGGCACTATGTGGGCACTGACACTTTATATGTGGGCACTGTGGCACTATGTGGGCACTGTAGCACTATCGACTTGGAGCAGTGGCACTATGTGGGCACTGGCACTATGTATGTGGGCACTATCTACAGGGGCATTGCGGCACTATCTACATTGGCACTGTGGCACTATCTACAGGTGCATTTCGACACTATCTTCGTGAGCACTGTGATGTTTTCAGGGTGTTGGAGCAAAAAAAAAAACCCTGACAAATGAAAAATGCAAAATGGCCATAAAAAACTGACAGTTGAGTAAGCTGTATATGGGGGATTTGCGCAGGTAGTAGATGGTAGCCCGTTCTGTTGTGGGTTGCTTTGGAGGGGGTACGGTGTGGGTCAGTGTTTGTTGCGGTAATTCAAGGGGGAATTAGATTGAGATTTGTGAAATGGTGAAGTGTCTGTAGCTAGGGAACAGAATTTGGCTTGAAGACTGGTAAAAGCGGCAAGCTAAAGCGTCAATTTGGTTGATCATGAATCTGAATTGTGCTTGAGCGGCTAGTGCTTAGTGATGATCGTAAAAAAAAAACTCTGTTGCTTGTGTGGCAAAAATTTGTAGTTTTGTTCCATCAATGAAAAATGTAGCATGCTTTGTGGCCCTAGCAAAGATCCACATCACATTTATCGCACGTTGTGATCAGATAGCAGTTTTTGGTGCAGTTTTCAGCCCCGCTTTTTTTAACCAAAGCCAGAAGTTGGTCCAAAAAGAAGGAAAGGCATAAAGAAAAGACTAAAGCATCACTTTCTTTTGAGTCCACTCCTGTTTGGCTAAAAAAAAAAAAAAGTAAAAAATGTATCCAAAAACTGCATCAAAACTATGTGTGTGATCCTGGCCTCAGATTGTTGTTGCTCCTAATATAAGGAGTTGCATAGAATAAACAAGTATCAAATTATCCCGTGGAAAAACAATCTATCATTGGGTCTGTGAACTGTTAACAGACCCTGACGTGTCGACTAATTTAACATTAGTTTATAAGTGCCAAAATCAGGTGACTACGGAAGCTTCAGTAGGTAAAAAGTACTCAGTGGAATACAGCTTTGCGTTTTCGTGACGTAGGCTCCCAGCAGCTGAATACAGTACATGTACATGCCTCCATATCCATTACCGCAGAAGGCAGTAGTGCACCGTGCTATGTTTGGTTTATGTGGCCGCGCGCACACACCATCCACGCCGCTGCACTTTACGTGTACACGCGTCCACTGCTGTCGGGAGCGAGCACGCACGCCAAGCCTTGCCCACTACAGCCTCAGCGCCGGCCTGTTCAGATAGCTAGGGAGGAAGCGGTAGCAGCGGATCCTCCCACAACACGACGACAGGCGCCCGGGACATGGAGCGGCCCTGATTCACAATTAGACCACGGGTAAAGCTGCCATCCGCAGGGAGGCCACTGACACGCAGACATGAGTAACAACAACAGGCAGAGCAAGCGGGTCACCAACTGCGGCTCCATCCTGCTCACTGCGCAGGAGAATGACACTCTGTACAGCTACCTGGGCAAGAAGTGTGTGGTGAGTGCAGCGGGCCTGGTCCCGGTAATGCCACTCTATTGGGTGAGGGGTCTAGTGGCAATGTGTAACTCCAGTGCATATAATCCTATGTACTATCAGTCAGCAGGCATTACGTGGGGGAGTGTGACGTTTACTTTCTGACAGCTGCCCCATGTCAGGATAGTCTACCTGCACCTATGTCCCCTCCTCCTATATGTTCTACATATGTGCCTTTATTATGTAATGGGGGAGGGGGGTTGTAGATTTGTAATAAGACTGGCCCATACATGGCAAAAGGTGTATGATAATAAATGCAAAGCAAGGTTTTACCCCCCCCCCCAGGGGCAGACATAGATTGTGTCCTCGCAGGGTCTCTTGTTGTATAAGTTACTCTCTGCCACAATTGGATACCTGGAGATAGAAAGCTTCTTAGGAGAAGTCCCCTGCTCTCCAGGAGTGAGAATCTCCTCCTGTCTATGTGGAGCAGGTAGCTCTGTGACAGGGAGTGTTATCAGTATGGAGAGACGTTGTTTTCCTGCTAGGGGAGCTCTTCCTTTGGCGCACCTGTATTATACTGGGGCGTTAGGAGCACATTTATTCACTGATTCCTTTTGAGTAATTTTGGCCTATGTGGAGAGCAGCGGGGAAATCAAACTCCCACTACTTTTCTCCCGCTGCTGTTTACAGCACCTGTGTTGTGTCAATGGACAGAAGAGAAAGCAGCAGTGACAATGCCATGTGTCCTGCCAGTCACACAATACAGGTGCTGTGAAGGACCTCTGTGTTCTGCTGACAGTGACCGCACAGCTGCTGCTGTCAATAGATTATTGCTCATCTTATGTCCCTGTTCTTTGCTAAACCTGAAATCTCGGGTGAGGTAGTGTGAGCTGCCGGGCTCCAGGGATGGGTAGAAGAAGTGTGTGTGACCCTTGAGATGTTGCTGTGAATCACTGATACCAGTTATGTAATGGCTTCCAATGAGATGATTATAGGGAATATAATGAAGAGGATTTCCTAAATGACTAAATCCTAACCAGACAACAGAAACTCTAGTGTTGCCATGTGATGATGCCAGATATACACAGTATGTTCCTGGTAGTGGGCAAAAACTTCCAGAAAGTGGCAAAACTTGATAAAGGAATCACAGGGAGAGAAGTTTGGCCTGAACGCCCTATTGGTTCACATATGTATGCCAGTTTCTGGCATGAATACATTGATAAATCTGCCCCACTGTATTTCTGATCAGACTTCTCTAGAACACAAGTATTTAGAAGAAGTTATTTGTTTGGTTTTGTAGTATAGACAGGAGTAATAAATAGAATACGGTACCCACGTTCAAGGCCAGTGCACCGTAGTGCTGCAAGCAAAAATTCTACATGGACATTTTACATGTTTTCTACATTGATTTCCACGTGATTTAAAATGAGGGGAAAAATGAAGCATGAGCTGAAATGATCTGAACACCCCTAGATATGTGGGTGAGAATTTGATAGACTTCTCTCCTGGACATGGCACATCTGATAAGTATAGAGTGATCATGGCTGGACAGCAGTACAATGTCTTCTCTCCGGAGCTGCATTCAATAAACAACTCTACCTAATAGAAAGGTGGCAGCTGCAGATTGTTGTGGTAACTCATTGGGGACACTGCTGTCCTCTCCAGCTTGCTCTGCAGGTACTCCACGTACACACGGAAAATACAACATGTGGAAAATGCTAATGAGAAATTTGCAAATGAAAATATGCTAAGAAAGTTTAGTTGTAGTCCCAATATCTGATGTTAACAGGCGATGCTATTCGATAGACTTTCAGTGGCTGTACAGTAAATGCTGCAATACACTCACATGCCTTGTTGAGACTAACGTAAACTACGTCCGCGTGCTGTCCGTTGAATTAACTGACAGCGCACAGACCCACGCAATTCAATGGGGCTATTCACACATCCGTGATTTTTCACACAGCGTTTGTCCGTTGCGTGAAACTCACTGCATGTCCATTTTTGCGGACCCCGTCACCCATTGAAGTGGGTCTGTGAAAAACACTGAAGACATCTGTGTGCTGTGTTTTTACGGACCTGTTGCTAAAGAAATAATGAGAAAAATGGACACGTTTGTCTGAATCAGGCCCTAAGGCACCGCTCACACGCTCACTCACACACTCTCACTCACTCACACACTCTCACTCACTCACACACTCTCACTCACTCACACACTCTCACTCACTCACACACTCTCACTCACACACTCTCACTCACTCACACACTCTCACTCACTCACTCACACACTCTCACTCACTCACTCACACTCACTCACACACACACACACTCTCACTCACTCACACACTCACTCACACACTCTCACTCACTCACTCTCACACACGCTGATTTTTCTTACTGTGCAATCACAATGGACTCTGGTCTGCTACCTGCTGGGAAAGATTCCACATCAATGTTTCCGTGTTCTCTCAGCATCTTGTCATCTGTCTTATAGAAGACCAGTAAAGGAAGATGGATAGAAAGGACTTTTTCCCGCTGAAGGACGTGAATCCTAAACTACATGACTAGTTAGAACCGTGGGCTGAAACATTACACTGGATCTTAACATTCAATCTAATAATATTCATACTTTTATATATTTCTTAGCATTGGAGAAAAAGACAACAAATGGTTAACGTGTGCATGTTCTACATCTTCTAGTGGATGTGTATACAGATACACAGCACCCAGCTGTCAATCACTGCCGAGAGGGTTTGGGGGGGGGGGGGGAGAGAGATCTCTGCATAAATACTCCGGAATAATAACCTATGAGTCCGGTGTATTCTTGTTTTGTTTTTTGTGCCATTTTGGCTAAGGCTTGGTTCACACATGCGTTGTGACGTTCTGCTCTGTCAGAGGAGCAGAACAAGGGAGTAACGGAGGCAACGGTTCCATTACACAACGGATACTGCTGATGGAACGCATTGAGGCCTTATTTACACGAGCGTGTGCGTTTTGCGCATGCAAAAAATCTGGTGTTTTTCGTGCGCAAAAGGCACTTTACAGCTCCGTGTGTCATCAGTGTATGATGCGCGGCTGCGAGATTTTCTCGCAGCCGCCATCATTGACACTCCGTTTGGATGTTTGTAATATTCATCATTTTGACAGCTGTTGCGCGAATCACGCTTTTCGCACGGAAGTGCTTCCATGTGGCATGCGTGATTTTCACGCACCCATTGACTTCAATGGGTGCTTGATGCGCGAACAGCGCACAAAGATAGGACATGTCGTGAGTTTTTTTCAGCGGACTCACGCTGCGCAAAACTCACGGACTGTCTGCATGCCCCCATAGACTAATATAGGTGCGTACGACACGCATGAAAATCACGCGCGTCGCACGCACGTATATCACGCTCGTGTAAATGAGGCCTGACTTTAATAGTTTCCGTCGGGGGTGTCCATGGTTTTACCAGACACACCAGCACAGCATGCTGCGCTATTGTCTGCAATAAACCCTGCCGGATATGCGACGGAGGCCCCTAAAGGAGCCTCCGACGCAGCTGTGATCGATTCCTTACAGGAGATCAGTTATTGAGCGTATTGAGTTGATAGATCTGTTGACACCATGCTCATTGTGTATGCTCGGTGTGTACGCTGGGAAAAGTCTTCCAACATGTACAATAGTCTTGGTTACACCTGCATACATCGCTCATAAACTCCCATTGTAAAAAGAGTTTAGAATGTGGTATTTTTTTTTTTTAATCCCCTGAAAAGTGTGTCTAAAAGCCCAAAAACCGCTCTCTTGATATACATTGAGACCATTGTAGGTTGTGGATATGTTTGATATATACACAAGGAGCATTCCTGGTGTATATGGATAATGTCCACCACAAATGTGGTGTGTTCATAGCTAAAAGCTCAGTTCATGCTGCGTTTGGCCAAGGAATTGTTATATGCTTGTAGTTTTGTTTTTTAAAACTGATTTCTACAAATACATACAACTTCAGGCCTATACAGTCGTGTTTGTCTTCCATTATTTTAAGAAAAACCCCCACAAAACAACTTTTCTGTAAACATCTATTTGTGGTGTTCTGAAGAACAAAGTAGGCTATGCTTTACAGTACTGTAAGACCCTGTTCACACGGAGTATTTTACAGGCAGATTTTGACCAGCCTGCACTTTCGTGCTGCGTTTTTTGGCCGCCGCCATTGAGCACTGTGGGCAAAAAACGCAGCGAAAACGTTCTCTGCCTCCTATTGATTTCAATAAGAGGTCAGAGATGGAACCGCAGGAAGAAAGGGCATGTCGCTTTTTTTTTTTTTCCTGCCAGCAGCTAAAACCACGAGCAGGAAAAAAAATGCCTCCGCCTCCCATTGATATCAATGGGCGGTTTCGGACGTTTTTTGCCGCTGATTCTGATGCGGTTTCTGCGTCAAAATCAGCGCCAAAAAACTCTCTGAACAGGAGCTAAATATTCAGATGATAACCTGCAGAATGTATGCCAAAAGGTTAGAAGCCTATGGGTACTGTACAGCATATGTCTGGATATTTATTTCTTTTTCCAGGCATATACTGTCCACTATATGACCAAATGTGAACCTGGTCTTAGTGATGCTGAGAGGATAGAACCATTAGGGTATGTGCACACACACTAATTACGTCCGGAATTGACGGACGTATTTCGGGAGAATGTCTGGCTTGCAATCGGAATGACTATAAACTGTAGGGTCAATTAACACATTGTCGTTTTAGAGAAACATATATAAATTTTATTGAATATAAGGGTATGTGCACACACACTAATTACGTCCGTAATTGACGGACGTATTTCGGCCGCAAGTACCGGACCGAACACAGTGCAGGGAGCCGGGCTCCTAGCATCATACTTATGTACGATGCTAGGAGCCCCTGCCTCTCCGTGGAACTACTGTCCCGTACTGAAAACATGATGACAGTACGGGACAGTTGTCCTGCAGAGAGGCAGGGACTCCTAGCATCGTATATAACTATGATGCTAGGAGCCCGGCTCCCTGCACTATGTTCGGTCCGGTACATGCGGCCGAAATACGTCCGTAAATTACGGACGTAATTAGTGTGTGTGCACATACCCTTAAAGAGACAGCAGCTTTCAGTGCACAGCCCCCTGGACTCTAGATCATGCCAGGTATTGTGGGCACCTTTACAGTTCCACTGTCATGAGACCATTGTGCTTTTAACCCCTTGGAGACAGACCATTTTGGGTTTTTTCCTTTTTGATTTTTCATAGTCTTATTCCAAGAGCCATAACTTTTATATTTTTCCGTCGACCTAGCTGTATTAATGCTTGGTTTTTTTTTCGGCAATAGAGTTGTAGTTTTTAATGGCTCTATTTATTGTACCCCATAACATACTGGAAAACGGAAAAAAATCTATTTGTGGGGTGTAATGGAAAAAAACGGCTATTGATTTCAATGGTAATGCTTCTGCAAGTTCCCTGCACAGCTGGTGGCCGGAAGCACCACTGTTCCAGGAAAACTTCTCAGGGACTGACCCTTTCACTCTCTGGGTGGGTGGGGTTCTGGTAGTTTGACCCCCACTGATCAGAAATGTTCGCATATCCTATACCTCCACTTCATGAGATAGAAAAACCCCTTTAAGGCTGTGTTCACACTACGTTAATAGATTGTCAATAGACAAGATAGATGCCAGAAGAGATCTTTTGGCAACCACCGGACAAGTATACATTGGATATATATATATATATATATATATATATATATAATATATATATATCTCCAATCACCAGTATATTCTAATGTCAAAATCTTGCTATTAAAACTTTAGTGTTCTCCTTCCAGCATAGTCCCCTTTACTATGTGGAGAGCAACATGTATTTTTTACATATTTAACATAGGTTATGCTGAAAGACTTGTTCATACTACCGGATAGAAACCAGATTGGCCACATACCAAAATGTGACTCAAATGAGTTAACTACCCTAGTTTTCTGCAGTATTCTTCCTCCTGCTGTGATCAGTCTAATATCTAATGCCATCAAATTGTAATGAGTATAATGTTACACTATTTCCACACTTTACCGATATACACTATATGGACAAAAGTATTGGGACACACCTCTTAATCCCTTAATGACCGCCGATAAGCCTTTTCCCGGCGGCCACTAATGGGCTTTATTCCGATGAATAAGCCTTTTCACGGCGCTGCATCAGAATAAATAAACAGAGCAGGGAGCCGTTAAATGTCCCTGCTCTCAGCTACCAGAGGTAGCTGAGGGCTGGGGGCATCCCTGCTCGAACGGGTGAGATCGATATAAGTATCGATCTCACCCGCTTAACACCTCGGATGCGGCGCTCAATAGTGTGCGCCGCATATGAGTGGTTTTGGAGAGCGGGAAGGAGCTCCCTCTCATCCCACTGACACCCGGCGATAAGATCGCCAAGTGTCTGTGTCTCCGGGGGCCTAATAAAGGCCCCCAGGTCTGCCTGTAGTGAATGCTTGCTAGGTCATGCCAGAGGCATGACCTAGCAGATGCCTGTCTGTTTTAAACGGACAGGGAGTAATACACTGCAATACAAAAGTATTGCAGTGTATTCTAAAAGCGATCGGATGATCGCATATGAAAGTCCCCTAGTAGGACTGGTAAAAAAAAAAAAAAAAGTTTAATTAAGTTAATAAAAAAAATAGGAAAAAAATTAAAACCCACTTTTTCCCCTTACAAACTGCTTTACTATTAAAAAAACCCAAAATAAAGTAAAACAGTTACACATATTTGGTATCACCGCGTCCGTAACGACCCCGACTATAAAGCTATTACATTATTTAACCCGCACGGTGAACGCTATAAAAAACGATGGAAAAAGTGCTGTTTTGTGTGAATCCCGACTTAAAGGACCAGTGTCACGAAAAAAATTTTTTTTTAGACCAATTTGCTTTTAGTGTTTTATTAAAAAAAAATTTATTTATTTGTGTTTTACTTTTTTTTTATTTTTTCACTTTTTCTTGTCCATGGGGGCTGACATTTTTTTTCCATCTCTGTATGTGTCGATTAACGACACATACAGACATGGAATACGGCACATACAGTCCCATAGTGAATGAGAACGGGGCCCGTTCCAGCCACTATGCTGTACGCCGTCTGTGTGGGAACGGCACATGCGCTGCTCCCACACAGTCCAAATAGAACTGTGCGACGTCCGGAGCCATTTTCTTGTGTACCGGAAGTCGCGGCCGGACAGTAAGATTACTACTTCCGGTCGCGGCTTCCGGACTTGTGCACTTGGAGCGGACGGACCGGAGGGAGCGGCGGAGGCAGGAGCAGGTAAGTTAGGTCTGTGTATGTATGTGTTTTACTGTGTGTTTACTACTGTATGTTAGCTCAAAAAAATGGCGACACACAGTGTAGCAGGTTTGACCGTTCAATCCCCTCCTTTCTCCTGGCACTAGCCAGGATAAAGGAGGGGGGGTTTCTGTGAGCTCACAAGAGCGAGGGATTTTTACCCAATTTTGCAGCATAAAGCAATGTGGTTGCTTTACCACATGCAATGCTGCAATTTTGGGAACTGCTCCATCTAGTGACCAGCACTGGGAAATATTATAAATTAGAATCTAATTTATTTCCTGAAAAAAAAATAAAAATGTTTTTCTAGCGACACATTCCCTTTAAAAAAAGTTTGATAAACAGTGATCAAAAAGTCGCATCTACTTAAAAATGGTACCAATAAAAACTACAAGTCTTCCCGCAAAAAAAAAGCCCTCATACAACTGCATCGGCGAAAAAATAAAAAAGTTATGGCTCTTCAATATGGAGACACAAAAACAAATAATTTTGAAAAAAAATAGTTTTTACTGTGTAAAAGTAGTAAAACATACAAAATCTATAGTTGTTGTGTTATTTATACCACACGGTAAATGACGTAGATTTAGGACGCAATAAAGAGTGGCGATATTTCAGGTTTTTTTTCTATTCCCCCCCCCCCCCCCCCTCACCCAAAAAAAAGTTTATAAAAGTTAATTATTAAATATGTACCCCAAAATGGTGCTATTAAAAAATACTTGTCCCGCAAAAAACAAGACCTTATACAGCTATGTCGACGTGAAAATAAAAAAGTTATATCTCTTCGAATGTGATGATGGAAAAACTATAAAAATTGCTTAGTCATTAGGGCCCAGAATGCAAGCAGGGGGAAGGGGTTAATCATTGAATTCAGGTGTGTCGTTCAGTCCCATTGCCACCGGTGTATAAAATCCAGCACTAGCCATGCAGTCGCCTTTACAGACATTTGTGATAGAATGGGTCGTTCTAGAGAGATCACTGAATTCCAGCGTGGTCCTGTAATAGGATGCCACCATTGCACCAAGTCAGTTTGTGAAATTTCTTCCCTCCTAGATATATTACGATCAACTGTGGTATTATTGCGAAGTGGAAGCGTTTGGGAATCCACAGCAACTCGGCTATGTCGTGGCAGACCACGTATGAGGGCTTGTTTTTTCTCTATTGGGTTGACCATTTATTATCTTTTTTTCTATGGGTCGTTATGATATTGGTGGTACCATATAAACCGTTTTGTATGGCATAGTTGCCTGTCCATATAAGGGCCTGTTCACATCACAGTTGCCCCTGTTGTTGAGGGGTTCCGTCGGAGGTTCCCGTCAGGTTAACCCCTCAACGGAAAGGCAAGCGGACACCTAAGTTTCCGTTTCCCTCACCATTGATATCAATGATGACGGAAACCTAGCTAATGGTTTCCCTCTGTCACCGTTGTTATAGGGTTCCAGTGTCGACTGCGCTATTGATTCCGTCAAAGCGACGGAACCCTGTCACAACGGTGACAGACGGAAACCATTAGCTAGGTTTCCATCACCATTGAGTTAAATGTTGAGAGAAACGGAAGCGGAACACAGACGGTGATGTGAACACAGCCTAATATTAACAAGCAAACTATTAAGTTACCAGCTGCAGAAGGGACGGGCACAACTCCTGGGCCGTCGCCATCTTCCAGACATGCCATATGCCCTATTGCGGTAATAAATACGCATTTAGATCATAATGGTATGTCCGTTTGTGGGAGGGGGGTACAATTGATGTGAAATATGGATTTTAAAATCTGCCACATGCTTTAGTCGGCCATGGATTTGTTCCAGTTTTACCGCAGATTTTACTCATTCTTAGACCTGATTGTGTGTGTTTTGTGCGCTGAAAAAAACGTGGCGTTTTGCGCGCGCAAAAGGTACATAACTGCTCCGCGTGTCAGCAGCGTATGATGCCATCATTATGACACTGTTTGTATGTTTGTAAGCAGAAAAGCAGGTGGTGCTTTTCTGTTTTCATTCATACTTTTTACTGCAGTTGCGCGAATCACGCGCGTCCCACGGAAGTGCTTCCGCGTGCTGCGCATGATTTTCACGCACCCATTGACTTGAATGGGTGCGTGATGTGCGAACAACACACAAATATATAGGACATGTCGTGAGTTTTACGCAGCGGACACCCACTGCGTGAAAATCACGCACTGTCTGCACGGCCCCATTGACTAACATAGGTCCGTGCAAATCACGCGCGTTGCACGGACGTATTATACGTTCGTCTGAATAAGCCCTCATGCAAAGTGTGAAATCCACTGCAAAATCAGGACTTCAGGAAGGGGGGAAACCATGCACGGACTTGGCACCGCTGCAATGTGCATGTGCAATGACTTAGGCCGTGTTCACATCGCGTTTTTGTCTCGGTTTAACGTATACTCTGTTAAAAGCTCTCGACGTATACGTCAAACTGAAGCTGTGACTGATACTTAACAGGCTATAATGGCATCCGTTAATCATACATCATGAGCTTTTCATAGTCCATGGGTGATTCTCACTACGTTCTACTTATTCTCACTGATGGTTTTTTTGTTTTTTCTATTCCACATCGCAGATAAAAATCTGCGGATGTTTTTTCTGCTGCATGGGAACGGGGTTACAAAAACCCCATTTACATGTATTGGATGCAGAATGTTAGCAGATTTGACGAGGATTTCAACGTGCCAAAATCCTCCTCCGATGCTGAACGTGTATACGGGGCGTTCTGGTGTAACAATACTGATCGCTTCAGTCAAGTCAGGAGGAATGTACTTGCTAGTCCGCATTTGCAACAGGAAATATTGGTCTTTTTCTTCCTTAGGGAGAGGAGATTGGAATTTGGATGCCTTTGCAGCATTTCGAGTTCAGACACAGAACGCACAACCAGATTTACTGACCTAGCAGAAAGATTATCTGCATGCAAACAACCCCTCTCTAGCCCTATTCCTGCTCAGCGACTCTTTCTTTTAAAATCGTAGGTATGGTCAAGCCTCTTAATACACACGTGACATTACAAATAGTAACCGCTCAGAACTCAGTTAGGCCCGTTCATACGTGGGTTTTTTTTAAAGTGTGTTCTACGCGCCAAAGTAAGTGTTCAAAAAACCTGCCTAAAGCATGCCGTACGGGAGTGTTCCCCAAACTGATTCTCCAACTGTTGCAAGACTACAACTCTCAGCATACCTTGATTGCCTATGGAGTTATAGTTTTGCACCAGCTGGAGAGCCACAAGTGAGAATACTGCCTTAGCTTATGTTAAGACGGGGTAATTTGTAGGCTGAAAATCCACGTCAAAAACAGCGCTTCTTATGTGTACTTGACGCGGGTTGTTTTATTTTATTTTTTTAAATCTCCAATTGATTCCAATGGGAAATGCAACGGAATTTGTTTGATTTATGTTAAATGTTCCTGGTTTTGACTTAAAAAATACATGGAAAATCTGCACCGTGTGAACAAGGTTTGTCACTCTTGGTAAATACAGACAATATTAGGGAATTGCTGTAAAGACGTGGTTCACCTTTTTCATTTTATCTGTTATCTATTATGTTTTTAATTAAACTATAATTTTAAGTAATTTTTTTACCAATACAATTGATCTCCTATCCACAGGTGATAAATGGTATTTGTTGGAAAATCCCTGTAAGCCCTGCCATAACATATCTGCCTCTTGTATCATTTGTAGTGTGATTTGGGCCTTTTACACCAATTTCACTTGCAGTCAGAGTTTAGAGGATTCGTACTGATGGTTCAATTAAATATTTCTTGACTACAATATAATTGATAGTACAAACTTTACGTACTTTAGACACTATAGTTGCAGTGCTTGTCTGCTTTAGGCTGTCCTTTTTTTTTTTTTTTTTATTGTCCCGGTCTGTACAATTGCAACAAAAAGTGAATAAGGCCGTGTTCACATCTGCGTTGGGTTATTCCTTTGTTCTGCTCCGTCAGAGGTGCAGAACAAGGGAATAGCGGTAGCGCCGGATCCGTTAAACAATGGAGACAACCGACGCCCAACGGAACCCATTGACTTCAATGGGTTCCGTCGGTGGGTGTCTGTCGGCTTACCGGAAACTATAGCGCAGCATGCTGCGCTATTACTACTGGTATTTTTTAAGGAATTTGTGACTGAGGCCCCTAATGGAGCCGACCATGCAGATGTGAACAGGCCCTTACCTGGATTTCTGCATTGATTAGTAATAAAATGTAGTCACAATTATAGACCAACACAATCCAACTAAACTAACAAAACACACATAATTGTACTTTACATGTCTTATTGAGCAAGTTGGGTAAACATCCACAGTGCAGGGTGAAAAAGTATGTGAACCCTTAAATTTAATAAGCAGCAATCCCCTCCACCAAATGTTTCCTGTAGCTGCAGATAAGATTGGCACAATGTTGAGGAGGAATTTTGGGCCATTCCTCCCGGCTGATGTGCTTCAGTTCATCAATATTTCTGGTATACCTTGTGTGTACAGCCTCTTCTGGTCACACCACTGCATCTCCATAGGGTTAAGGTCAGGACTCTGTCTTGGCCATTCCAAAACACAAATCTTCTATTTCAAGAATCATTAGTTGATTTACTTTTGTGCTTTGGGTCATTGTCTTGTTGCATCACACAACGTCTCTTCAGCTTGAGGTCTTGGACTGCTGCCCTTACATTCTCCTGTAAAATGTCTTGATACATCTTTGAATTCATTGTTCCCTCATTGATCACAAGGTGTCCAGGCCCTGAAGCAACAAAGCAGCCCCAAACCATGATGCTCCCTCCACCATTCTTCATAGCTGGGATGAGGTTTTAGTGTTGGTGGGCAGTAAAGTTTTTCCTCCAATCATAGCGTTGTATATTTGTGCTAAATAGTTTCCCGGGCAAACTTAACGCTGGCCACAAAGTGGTGTTTTTTTTGGGGGTTTTTTTTTGGACATTCTTCCATAGGGAAAAACTGAGGTTGAGTTTGCTGTCATTTTGTAAACTTCACTGCCACTGGTAGGCAATGGCACAAAGCCCTAGCCTTAATTTTGCAGCAGGTGTGCAACCAGCACGCTGTGGTTTGATATATGGGGGAATAGATATTCTACCACATAAGCCCCCTGTCCGTACAGTGATGGTTGCTGTAAATAGGGTCAGGATTACAGAGCAGTCTACCACTATAATTGACCCTTTGTTGTTGAAGATTTATTTTTTGCCCTTGCTGGAATTGTTCTGAACTTTCCTTTCGGCATTTGCTTGCAATGCGCTGGTGTGGACATTGTAAAGGGTATAAAGAATGAACTGTTTATTTGAAGCATCCTTCTACATTTATCAAAACAGGCGGCTTGGTATGTTCACTGTGGGTTTTGTGTAATGCAGTTGTGGAAGTGGGAAGAACTTGTAGAGTATGTAAAGGCTTCCTACGCTTTTGCCGCTTTCCTGTGCTGTTGCCTTTTTAACTCCTTATCTCTGAAAAACTAAAGGTGGCCATACAATACACCTTAGCTGTTGACTCATCTATTCCTCCCAAGCACCACATACACAGGCATGCTCGGCCAAGCGTACATGCGTACTCGATAGGGAGAGGGCAATACATTATCTCTTTCTTTCTCTCAACGTTTGCCATCGGGGGAGAATCGGTAACCCTCCCGCCCCCCTAAACATTAAATGATCAGTCAACTTTTATCAAATGTGTCTGGCCATTCTAGGCATACAGTTACAAGCATGTTGGCAGTCACTTGTCTCATGTATATCAGCTTTAGATTTAAAGTGTAGCTAAACGTTCGACAAACTTCTGAGATGTCATAGTGACATGTCAGAAGTTTGGATTGGTGGGGGTCCGAGCACTAAGCCCCCCCCCCCACCAATCGCTAGAACGAAGCAGCTGAAGTGTCGTGTGAGCGCTCAGCTGCTTCGTGTCTGTTCGGCTTTTTCCGGAAAGCCGATGTATCGGAGTACGGGCGCATATACTTTGTATTGAGTCCGTACACGATACATTTATTTCTGGAAATAGCCGAACACACACGAAGCGGCTGAGCACTCACACGACACTTCAGCTGCTTAGTTCTAGGGATTGGTGGGGGTCTCCGTGCTCGGACCCCACCAATCCAAACTTCTGACATGTCAGAAGTTTTGTCAAACGTTTAGCTACCCTCTAACCAAGAGAAATCTATATATATATATATATATATATATATATATATATATATATATATATTTTTTTTTTTTTTTTAATTATAACAAAATTCCCGCAGGTCGGTCACATTGGAGACAAACCCTTCCTTCTTGTATTGTCTGTATAGACGTGCACTGTCTATATACACATTGTAGCAGGGTGTGTGCGCTTTATGGCAGCTGCAATGAATAAGGGTGAATTGATAGAGAAATTTGATAAATTATTAAAGGAAGCTTGCCCTGGGGGAGGCCCCCTTCTCCTCCCCCCCCCCCCCAGAGACCAGGAAGTAGCATACAGAGCCTTCACTGTGTGCATAGTTTTGCTATCCTACCTTATTTAGATCTATAGCAGTCATTACATGGGGATTTCCCAACTGAAATTGTCATGGGAATCCGCACATATCTCCAGAATGGTGGTCTTCCAACTCCTGTCAAGCCTGGTGATCCAGGCATCAAGACTAGAGTGAATGAAGAGGTAGTAACCGCTCCATTCACATGAGTGGGGCTCTCCATTCAATCCTATTGGAGTTATGGAAACAATCAAGCAGGCCACCTCTCCTTTGGCGGCCTCCTCACCAGTCGGGATGGTGGGTCAGATGACCCCCCCCCCCCCTTCCCTTCTAGAGATAAGTGCGGGTTCCAGAACTTTGACCCGCATCTATTAGACATTTATGGCATATCCTGTGGATATTTCACAAATGCTTTAGTTGGGAATAGCCCACAAGTAAGCTGCAGAGAACAGGAAAAAATCAGGCTATTTAGTGACCAGTGTGAAAGCTGGAATATTTCAAGATTATTAGTATTATTTATTTTTTTAAATATCTGTATAGTCACATATAAGAAAAAAATAAATTCTAGTTGAAGAAAAGAGCAGAGCACCTCATAGGGTAACACTGTATGACAAATCTATTACAGTAGTGAGGAAGTAGGAAGGTGCTCAACTTTTTTGCAGCAAATGTATGATAAGGTGCCAGTGGTATATCACCACCAAGGACTTCTCAGATCTGGGGTGCTGGAGCAGTGTACATGCGTTGGTGCTACCATGTAATAAGGTAGTTTTTTAATGTTAAACATCCTAAATAACGTGTTTTGGGGATACAACCCCTTTAGATTATATAGGACTGACAGTTGAATAATTTGGTGTCCGATAGGTAAGAAGGCAGAGTTACAAATGGTACAGCACACTCGAAATATACATTGTGTTTATACAGTTTATCGTTAGTTTTAGCATATACACCATATAAATCGATGGCATCTTAAACTAAAATGTGTCTGCAAAAAGAATCTGGTCGTGGTGAATCTGGTTAGTTCCATTGCGAAGCCATCACAGGTGCCATCTAGAAGAACTGCATGCACCCGGAGTATGTGGTTACACAGCAACCACAGACGCTACTGTCATGTCCCAACTCCGTGGTCGGGTAGCTGACGGTATTACCATATCTTTGTAAATAATAATCTAGGTTGCATAAATTAGAAGTATATGATTTTGTAATCGGGGACAGAATAGTCTTTTGACATTTTGTATGTTCTATTAATGGGTTGAATGAACTTCTCGATTACGCATACACCTAATAAGTTGTACTTGTGTCCTTGGACAGCCAGAGTAGCAGAATCGGCAATAAGGAGTTGAAAAGGGTAAGTTGAGTTTCAGGTTTTGGATAAGCCAATAGTAGCGGGTTTATTGTTATCAATCTAAACTGGAGTTTAGTCTGAATTTTAGTGCGAAGCTGGATAACGGGTAATGGGTATATCCATCAAGCTGAAAATGGATGACTTTACAAGCCAGTATAGAAACTCTAAATTATAGTCTCAAAAATCAGGGGTATAGGAGGCCATTTAAAAATAAATAAAATAAAAGGCTTATGGATCATAAAACATAAATATTAAAAAAACTAGGATTATACATATAGATAAATGTTTAAATAGGAAATGCATTTTCGTCAAACTTTTAATGTCTGAGACATATCAAAAGTTTTGATCGGTGCGTGTCCGGGTGCTGAGACCCCCAGCGTTGTTGAAATGAAGGTGCAGAAACGCTCCGCTGTGATCAGCGCTCATAGTCAGGATGACGATGGCTTACATTAGATAGTCATAGTCGTCTTCAGGCTGATAAACACAGCCGAAAGTGGATCGCGCACAGCTGAGCGTTTCTGCACCTTCATTTCAGCAACGGTGGATTTCTCCGCACCCGGACCCACAGATCCAAACTTTTTATATGTCTCTTTGACATATATTATTAGTGCAATATTATTTCAACTATTATTTAGATTGCTTTTATTTTTTTAAAGAACAAAATACGGTATATCTAACTTACCAAGAAAAAGTTTATAAAAGAAAAAATATCTATTTCAGTATGTCATTTTCTGATGATGCATTCCCTTTTAAATCTCTTTTGGACAAGCTATAAATTTTGACTAACCTCTAGTTTTACCTTTTAACCAGTGACTAGCCATTTTACCCACTGTGACCCTTACTATATTCTTCTAATTTCCTGTTTTCAGCTAAATGACCGCACTCATGGACGCTGAGCCTCCGTTCCTCCTTGGCAGTTTCCATCAGCCCCATAGATATTGAGTGAAGTGGCAGTGTACATGTGTGACCACCGCTCCATTTAAACTCCTCTTCACTGCAGCTGTGCAGTGGGGGGATCGGGACCCCCATTCTAGTGGTTGCTGGGGTTCCCAGCAGTGTGTCCCCCAGCGACTAGACATTTATCACCTATCCTGTGGATACATGATTAAATGTCCATTGTGGCACAACCCCTTTAAGGGGTTTTCTAAAATGCATCAGAATCTCTGAAAACCTTTTTGAATGTTGGAGTTGTGCAAGCTAAAAGCTGAAGGAGTATTGAACTTGGATTTTGTTCTAGCAGTCACTCTGGGGGTCTTGGCTCAAAGACAACTGATGAAAGCTTTTGACATGTGTGACCTGTCAAAAGTTTTACAAAACCAGAGACTCCTTGGATTACATGCTGATCGTGCCAGAATAGAGAGTAATGCTCTACCAACCATCATCCAGTTTAGTGACTTGCCCCATAAATTAAAATTGACTATACGATGGGGTTTGTAGTTCATAATCTTTCTCTGGATTGTGTTGTCTAATGTTAAAGGAGCACAAAACCTATAAATAAATGCTAAAAGTAAATAGGAGATAAATCCGCCTCTGGTGTTTGTCAGTCTGCAGTATTCTCCTGCTTGTTCCCGAAACAAACCATCTTGTAAAAATCCTTCAGTGAACACAGGATAATTTCCTGCTGAGCCTTGATTATCTGCTGGGGAATGGCTGAGGATCTTAACAATATTTGTGTCCTAATACAGACAAGGTAGAGGGAAAAGGCTCATGCTGCAGCCAGTTGTCTTCCAGTCAGACACATAATAAGGAGGGAGGGAGGGAGGGGGTGGCTCATGTCCTGGGACACATACAAGAATTCTTTATATATTTCTCTGTATGAATTGCAGTATAATACATAATAATAGCAAAGGAAAGCAAGAGATTAACGCCCTGTTCAGAGGTTTTTGGCACTGATTTGACGAGGAGACCGCATCGGAATCGGCACCAAAAAACGTCCAGAATTGTCCCCTATTGATTTCAATGGGAGGCAGAGGCGTTTTTTTTTTTGTTTTTTTCCCGAATGGCTTTTAGCCGCTCGCGGGAAAAGAAAACCGGCATGTCCTTTGTTGCCGCGGTTCCATCTCTGACCTCCCGTTGACATCAATGGGAGGCAGAAAAAATCCCTGAAGCTAGTTTCTAAGCGTTTTTCACTGCGTTTTTTGCCCGCGGTCCTTGCATTAGCTTCAAAACACGCTGTGAAAACCTTGGCAAAAAAGCGCAGGCAGTCAAAATCTCCCTCAAAGTTCCTAAAGGAATTCTGAGGTGGATTTTTTTTTTTTACATTTATTTTAACTTTTCTGCCTGCAAAAAAAACTGTGTGAAAACGGCATCAGGTCTCATGCACACGACCGTAGCCCATGATTGCGGCACGGACGGCCGCGGAGTGTCATCCACGGGCTGCCCACAAATCACGGACCGTGCACACATTGATTTCAACGAGCCCGGACCGTATAACGACTTGTCCTATCTTTTTGCGGTCCAGGTTTCCAGCCAATGCATGGACCGTGGAAAACACGGTCATGTGCGTCGGCCCATAGAAATTAATGGGTCCACAATTCACCTGCAGATTTGCGGGTGAATTGCGGCCGCAAAAACACGTTCGTGTGCGTGGGGCCTACGGAGGAATTGCTGGAATTTTTTTTTGTACACTTTGTTTGTTTTAGTGTTTTTTTTATGTAAACTGTGGTTAATAATTACATGTAGTACACTTTTATGTTATTTACTCTTAGCTGACTTTGGCACAGTAGCCTTTAGAATAAAGATTTGGGTCAAGCTAGCAAAAGTGCTAGTCTTTTAAATGTGCATTTATGGAGTCCTCTACTTTCTGTTGGTTACATATTAAACACTTTATAAAATGTGAACATGTTCCACGGTTTTTAGGTATTTCCTCCACTTGGCGAATCTGAATACTCCCATATTTCCCTTACTTCCTTTTTATGTGATTTTTAAATATGAACTTATTTGAAAACTTTGGAGTCTGTATGCTGGTAAATATAAATAAAATGCAAAAATTTTTTTTTTAACTTTTATTGAGAGATGTTTTTCTTTTCCCACCTCCACAGACTATTAATTCAGCTGTTGTTCAACTATATGCCTCAGACCGTAATTCCATGTGGGTAAAAAAATGCTGTGGAGTAGTGTGCATAGTGAAGGACAATCCACAAAGATCCTATTTCATTAGAGTTTATGATATAAAGGTAAGGCACGTTTGCATGTCTAGCATTCATTTTAATAAATAAGCCTCAAGTAACCGAGCTGAAGACGCTCCTGTTTGGGACAAGTAAATGGAGTTTGGATATATAGGCATATTCATGCAGGCAGCTTTGGTAGTAGAGCAACATAGATATGTTACAAGTGTATAAGGCCCCGTTCTCACCACGTTCATTCCCTATGTTTAACATGTCGGCAGCTTTTCCCGGCCTAGTGCAATAAACGTGATGTGTAGGGGACCTAACTTAAAATTACTACAGGAATTTTTGGGGCCTTTAATATTGTGTATTAGGGATGCACGGTGCATCGAAACTTCGATACTGTTTCGATACTCTGCATCCCTAAACGGTTCGATACCGCTATTTCCTGTATTTCGATACTGAGCTGCGCAGCCGCACAGCTCAGTATAGTAACACATGAATGTATGGGAGCGCGGCTGCGGCTGTGTAATTCAGCCACAGCCCCGCTCCTGAGTCATGACATGTGCGCGGGGTCAGGATGATGCGATGCGGCCGGCGCTGCACTAATGAGCAGCGACACTGAAGACAGAACATGGCGGGCGCTCTACAAAACACCCCCATGTTCTGTCCTCAGTGCCTGAACTGCCGCTCATTAGTGCAGCGCCGGTCGCACCACCTCATGCCTACCGCGTGCGCACTTCCTGTCAGGAGCAGGGCAATGACTGTATTACACAGTCCCGCTCTATAACGGCGGAGATCAGAGAAACCTCTCATCTCCGCCGTTATTCCCCTGAATGCTGCGATCACAGCTGACAGCAGCATTCAGGAGAAAATGAGCAGGGGGGATGCCCCTGGATCGCGTCACAGGGAATTCCTGTGACGCGATCGAGGGCCATACCATATATGGGCATACAGCCCAGGGTCTATTGACGGACCCCAGGGCTGTCTGACCATATTTCATGTTGTTAGGACATACCCAAGTATGTCCTAACAACTGCCTGTGTGCTATCTGTCCACAGGTTAATCTACTGGGATATATCTGATATATGTCAGTACATTAAAGTTTAAAAATAAAGTAAAAACAAAGTATTGTTAAAATTAAAAAAAAAATAAACATTCACCTTTTTTACAATAAACATTAAAATAAGTCTCAATACATAAAATATTCACACATTCAGTAATGGCGCGCACAACAATTTTTTTGCATCATTTATGAGGTGTGCTTTGTAAAAAAATGAAATGAACACTGCTTTCTATCACTTATTAATGTGGGGCACGAGGTGCGATGAATTTAACCTCCATGTGCCGCACATTAATAGTAATTAACCCCATCATGTACCTCGCACATTAACCCATTATGACTGAGAAACATGATGGGATTAATTACTATTAATGTGAGGAGCGTTCAAAATTCATCACATCGCGCCTCACATCAGAAAATGGAAGAATTTTTTTTTTATTACTGTTGGCAAAAGTATCGAAATCGCAATACTAAATGAAGTATCGGTATCGAAGTCCAAATTCTGGTATCGTGACATCCCTATTGTGTATATAGTAACACTGTTCATCCGTAGGAAGGCAAAAAAAAGCCCCTATGAGGCCATTGCCAATTTCCTCATATTGGGTGGGAAACTTTCTTCCTGTCTCCAGATTTGGCAATCCGAATAGATTCCTGGATGAATGAGCAATCTCCAGAAATCTAGTACCCATAACTTGTGATATTATATATTTTTAAAGAGAGTCATCCAGACCCTCCTTGAACTGTTAAGGCCACATGCACACTTCCGTCTGCCGTTGAACGGCCGCTAATGATGGTTCTGTGAACCACGGACCGCACACGAATGGCTTCCATGTGCAGTCCGTTGTTTCACGGACCAAATCAATTCAAAGGCCGAGACTTTTCCGTCAAAAACAGGCAGGAGTAGGACCTGCCCTATCTTTGACGGAACGGCCGCACGGTTTCGTTGAAACAACGGAAGTTTGCATGGCCCCATTGAAATGAATTCGTAAGGCCTCGTGCACATTTACGTCACCGTTTTCACGGCCGCTTTTGACGGGTCCGTGAACCCGTTTTAGCGGCCGTGTGGTTTCCGTCTGCACTCCGTGTTTCCGTGCGCCGAGCATGGTACTGTCAAGAGTGCTGAAAGAGTTAATGGGCTGCACTGATCGGCGGTAACTCTTTCAGCACCCTGGACAGTACATGCTCGGCGCGCGGAAAATACAATTTTAATGTAATAAAAAAAAATAAGTTCATACTTACATTCCTCCTGTCCGGCCTCCAGTGACGACGTTCAATCCATGTCGCCGCTGCAGCGAGTCACAGGCTGCCGCGGCCTCTGCAGCCAGTCACAGGCTGCCGCGGCCTCTGCAGCCAATCACAGGCTGCCGCGTCACAAAAGAAGGTCGGACTGGAGGAAGAAGAGTGACTCGTCACCAAGACAACGACCGGGTACGTATGAAATGCTTTTTATTTTATTTTTAATCAGCAGCCTCTTTTCTCTATCAGTTATTGATGGAGACAAGTGGCTGCCGATTAGTGTAATATTTTTCTAATGTTTTTCTTCCCCCCCGGCGGTTGCTAGGCAACGGCTCCGTCACACAGTTTTTTTGACGGCCCCATTTGCATGTGCCTCACGGTCACGGAATCCCGGACCAAAGTAGGACATGCTCTACTTTGAATCGGAAAGGAGCAACGGACCGACAAAAAAACTGAGGTGTGCATGGCCCCATTGACATGAATGGGTTCAGGGTGCTATCAGGTACAAAAACGGATAGCACCCTGAAGGAAAAAAACTGAAGTGTGCATGAGGCCTTAGGGTGCTATCAGTTAAAAACGGATAGCACCCCTGACAAAAATAACAAATTAACCATCACAACATACTATGACATAAAGTTTCTCACTGCTCTTACATTAAAGAAACCCGTCTGATGATGGAGAAACTTTTTTTTTTATTTAGATGTAATGGATGCCCCCTTGTCCTAAGACAGCTCTCTATGCTGTCCATTGAAATATGTGTATATAGTGATTAGATCATTCCTAAGCCATTTTTTTCCCCAATAGCCCCAAGTTTGATCTTTCTTGGTGCTGCAATCCACCCGTTCCCTTAATTACTATTGTTTCTCTCCTCTGCACCCGCTCCAGTGCAGCAATGTTTTTGTTTTGTTTTTTTTAAATTGGCCAATATTGTGCACAATATTTCATGTGTGGTCTTCTTGTCATGCATGTGCCTCCTTTTGATGTATTCCATGATTTATTTTTTGCCGTGGCAGCAGCTGCCTGGCGCTGGTTACGGAAGTTAAGTTTACTGTCCACCAATATCCAATTTTCTTTTAGTAGCAATTTTACTATTTTTAATACATAATTATAAGATTTGTTTTCTCTGCCCAAGTGGATAACGTTACATTTATCCACGTTCAATGTAATTTGCCATTTCTCTACCCAAGCCTACAACTTCCCCAAATCCCTCCGTAATACTATCCTCCTATGTTGGTTACTTTTTATATGTGCAAATAACATTATAGCTTCTGTTAATCCACTACAAGGTCATTAAAGGGGTTGTCTTTGTAAGAGAACCCCTTTAATAAACATTTAAAAAGTAGAGGGCCCAATACTGGCCCCTGTGGTACCCCACTGTTAGCTGTGACCTAATGTGAGTGTTCCATTAATAACTAGTATATTTTTTCCAATCCAGTCCCTTTTTTTCTTTTTTTCCCTTTTTAATAAATTACTGGGGTCTCGCTTGAAAAAATATATTTTTCTATTGTATAAATGGATTATTTTAGTTGTGTAGACTATATAGACATTTTCTACTTTGATTTGCATATATATTATTTTTTTGCCCCTCAGGATGGTCGGCAACTCTATGAACAGGAACTATATTATAACTTTGTATACAATAGCCCGAGATCATATTTTCATACATTTGCTGGTGATGTAAGTATTAATACATTGTGTACATATGTAGTGTAATTGATATAAAACAACTTTATTATTCATACTATGGTGGGATCACTGGCAGAAGCATTACAAATAACTGTATGGCACTGCGCACAAACATGCTCTAGGTCATGCAGGAAAAGTGTACTGAAGTTTTCCCGTCACCACACTGCAACGGGCAAGACCAGAGAAAAGTCCCATTGAGAAGTGTGTGTGTGTGTATGTGTGTGTGTGTGTGTGTATATATATATATATATATATATATATATATATATATTTTAGTGTGTGTATATATTGAATACAGGAATTATTATTGTTTTTATTTATGTGCTACAGACATGTCAAATTGGCCTAAATTTTGCAAGTGAAGAAGAAGCAAAAAGATTCCGAAAAGCGGTAGCTGAATTGCTGGCTAGAAGGCCTAAAAAACCTGGTAAGATTAATATCATTAATACTAACCCCTTAATGACCGGGCCATTTTGCACGTTCATGACCAAGGATTATTTTTTGTTTTCTCATGGTCGCATTCCAAGAGTCGTAACTTTTTTTTTATTCCGTCGACATAGCCGTATAAGGGCTTGTTTTTTGCGGGACGAGTTGTATTTTGTAATTGTACCATTTTTAGATGCTTATAACATATTGATTAACTTTATTTTAGGAGAGAATTGAAAATAAGCAGCTATTCCAGCATTAATTTTCACGTTATAAATTTACGCCGTTTACTATGCAGCGTAAATAACATGTTAACTTTATTCTATGGATCGGCACGATTACGGGGATACCAAATATGTAAAGGTTTTATATGTTTTTCCTACGTTTGCACAATAAAAAGCCTTTTAGAAAAAAATTACTTGTTTTTGCATCGCTGCATTCCAAAAGCAGTAATTTTTTTTATTTTTCCGTCGATGTGGCCGTATGTGGGCTTGATTTTTGCGGGCCAAGGTGTAGTTTTCATTAGTACTATTTTGGGGTACATAGGACTTATAGATTAACTTTTATTTTATTTTTTTTATGGGGGGAATTGGAGAAAAGAGAATTTTGCCGTTGTTTGTTCCGTTTTTTTTTGGACGCTGTTCATCTGGCGGTTTAATTAATGAGTTCATTTTATTGGTCAAGTTGTTACGATCGTGGGGATACCATATATGTGTATGTGTTATTTGTTTTGACGCTTTTACTAAATAAAACCACTTTTTGACTGTCTTTTTTTTTTTCTTTCTTTTCCACAAACTTTATTTAACTGACATTTTTTTTTTTAGTCCCACCAGGGGACTTCACTATGAGATCTGTTGATCGCATATATAATGCTTTGGTATACTTCGTATACCAAACCATTATTGTCGGTCAGTGTAAAACGGACAGGCAACCTATTAGGTCATGACTCCGGCATCGCCTAACAGGCATTTGCTGAAGGCAGACCTGGGGGTCTTTGTTAGTCCCCCGGCTGCCATGGAATCCCGACGGCGACCCGCGATTTCTTTGCGGGGGCGCTGATGGGGTGACAGAGGGAGCTCCCTCCCTCTGTCAAACACATTAGATGCCGCTGTCACTATTGACAGCGGCATTTAATGGGTTAAACTGCCGGAATCGGAGCGCACTTCGATTCCGGCAGTTGCAGCAGGAGCCAGGCTGTGTATAACAGCCGTGCTCCAGCCGCTGATCGCGTGGGTACAGTGGCAGTAGCCGCACCATCACAGGACGGATATATCCGCCGTCCTGCGCGAACTAGCAGCTGCAGAGGACGGATATATTCTGCGTTAAGGACTTAAAGGGGATGACCACTTTTTAGTCAAATTTCAAAAACGCCCTTAACTGCTGTGTTCTGCTGCAGGCACCTGTAAATATCCCATTGCTTACCCTGTGCTGCATTTCAAGGCCCCCGGCTCCCCTGAATCAGCTGTGTAAACTGGGGACGTTGCCAGTGAGCCCATCCATAGCTCTCCAGATGGCAGTGGTTGTGATTTACCCACATGACCACCTCTCCCGTTGTTTGCTCTTCTACACATGTGCTGAACTATGGCTAAACGTGTTCAGCACACGCAGAAACACAGGAGATTATGCTGCCTGTATCTGCTCGTGTGCTAAATGCGTTTAGCCATTGTTGAGCGCAAACGCAGAAGAGCTGGGAGTCGGTCACCTGGGTAAATCACTTGACCGAAGCCATCTTGGAAGCTGTCCACTGTTTACACAGGAGGGCCAGGGGGCCTTGAAATGCAGCACGGGTGTTAACAATGGGGTATTTACAGTTGCCTGCGTCCGAACACAGCAGTTTAGCTCCTTTTCTGGATTACATGCATACGCTTAAATGATATTTTTGTGGGCCAACTATGGATTTAGGCATCTGCTAAAACCATTATTGCAGTTTACTATATGGGGCACTTTGTTGGTGGAGACGTGTTCTTTGGACTTCATCCGCCCATTGCACTGACATGGAACGTGAACCAGAGCAGCATGATTTAGAATTAGCTTGTTTTCTTATCATAGTTCAGCTATATGACTCCTGTTCTATTCTCCACTGTATTAGTTTGCGGTTCTGTTTCAGTCTGAGCACTATTCTTCTCTATGTATGAGACCTTTCTTGTATAACATTTACTAATTCCTATAGATTTTTTACATTGGCTTTGTTTCTCTTCCAGATAAGAAGCGAGACCTTCCAAATGGTAAGCTGGGAAAGTCTTTCTTCCCTTTTTGTACCCCTAACAGACAGTATTACTCCACTGACCTGTTTGGCCATGCTTGAGACCAAGCATAGTCCAATGTGCTTACATTTCATGACTGAGGCACAAGCACTTCACCTTCATCATTGTAAAATTATTTGTCCGTCTGTGCCGGGCAGAATTACTGTGCCGTCTGCAGAAATTCCTTAGATTTAGTGGTGTTCAAAGTGCAACTGTTATTTGTATGAATGCAAAAAGAAACCGGAACATTCCGAGATTACCGTGGGTTAAAATCGGGCGACTTGGCCAAGGAATTTAAGCTCTTAGGTATCACTATTTCTCATGGTCTGAGCTTGTCTGTTACAATATATGCTCTAGTTTAGTACGCCCAGCAGAGGATTGGTTTTAGTGTTCAAGTTGCGCAGAGTGTTTTAACCTACGGAATAACTGATACATTGGTATGGTGACCGTGAAGGAACACTGTTATGTAGAGTATCTAAAGCCGCCCGTTCCAGAATTGGTGGTGTTATTTTTTTAGGTATGGCAAACATTATTTTGAAGGACCAGTCGCACCCATCGCACAGACTGTTTGAACTTTTACCATCAAGCCGGAGATATTGTGTTATTAGGGCTGATATGTGTAGATTCAAGGACAGTTTTTATCCTACCGCAGTGCGTCTTTTTTGTATGATTTGTTGTATGTGTGCTAATCCCATAGTGTGTTACATCTTTCAGTGAAGATTTCTGTTCATGGAGTTAGTTTACATGAGATTAAAGTAATATTGTATTCTAATGTTGAACTGCACTTCACGTTCTCGATTTCTCTTTACTTTGTGCCCTCCGTTTTGGTGATTTACACCAACAACCGTTTTATGTGGAAGGAGATAAGATTATCTCTAAATTTTACAGTTTCTTGTATAATACTGTCCTTTTTCCAGGGCCAAGTCCTCCCATGGCGACAGTTGACATCATGCATCCCGAAATTTCCACCCCGAGATACAATACTCAAGTGAATAACATTCCTTATAACAAAGATAAGAAAAAAGGAAAAAACAAGAAGAAAAAACTCACCAAGGCAGACATTGGGACCCCTAGTAACTTTCAGTACGTAAATATGCAGCTATAATGAAGAATTTACCGATTATCAACGTTTTATTGCGAATTGTCCTGGTATATCAGATAGTCGTAGGTTGCTTTTACCTTCTCATAACTTATATACTTTGAATGGAGGCCTTCCAATGATTCGATGCCTGTCAAATAAAATTCTTATTTGTGTAATATATCTTGTCCGACCTAAGCAAAGCTTTAAGCACGCACATCCTAAAAATAAAAGCTCAAGATGTGTAGGGTGCATTCATGCCACTGATACCCATGCCAACATTTTGTCACCAAATCACCATAACTGAAAAGACCAAAAATATCTGCGATCCGGGTGCCTCTGAGATGGCTTACAAATGGCCTGAATAGTCTCTGATGTGATTAGATGTGCAACTGCTTGTCTTCATTCCTTTAGTGGAAACCCCCCCCCCCCCCCCCCTAAATGTGACACTGCACGTATCTTCTCTCATTAATAAGGGGAAGCCTGAAGAAGAGTTAATGCATTACATCCCTAGGGTCACTTACAAGCTATGCAGTGAGTGATCACTAATAGACAGTCTCTTTTGTTCTTTAACCTAAAAAAACATGGTAAAAATAATAGCTGCGGTTTGCCGCAGTGTGATATGGATGCGGCTCTATGTTGCACTATTACCACACCATGTGGTTACGTTGTACCATGGAACTTGGTTCAGATATCAGTCCATAGTCATTGAGAGTTGCCTGTTTGATGGGGAACCTTTAGGTCGGACATCACTATTGTTTATAAAAGCAGCAGATTTTCCAGTAAGCAATCCATTGAACACGTCTGGTGTGCAGCTACTTTGTTTCCAGCACACTCCAGTTGTATTGGGTAGACTTGATGGTTTTGCACAGCAGTTTATATTTGGCAAATATTCAATGTAGATAACAGCACAAATTCCATTCTTGTCATGAAGTTGCTGTATGTAACCTTGATTTGTCTTGTTTAGACACATTGGACATGTGGGATGGGATCCAAACACTGGCTTTGATGTAAGTATGTGGTAGACTGAAATGTGAAGCGCTGTTGAGAAAATGTAGGTAGTACTGAATATATCAACTGTGTCTAGGAGCTAATAATAAAATCATGACGCTTGGTTTTCTCATTCGTCACCTCTTACCAGTTATGGCTCATTGTCACAAGTCGTGAAACGTTCAGCTGTTCTTGTTTCATCTACTGTTAAACCTTATTACATGAGTCATGTCACTAGTATGCCCATAGTGCCACTTTCATGTCTATAAACTTTTGTAATTGCAGCCAATGATCCCACTGATGAATAATAAATGCAGACTATTATGCTGTAGTCACATGTGCAGGTATTCTTTGCAGTTGTGATGCGCTTTTCATGCGTTTTTGTTGAGATTTTTGTGAAAATGGCAGAAATACCAATTTTTCTGTTTAAGTGTTTGTCCACGACCAGACAACTGATGACCTATCCACTGGATAAGTCATTGGTATATAATCGGTGCAGGTCCGGCACCCGCACCCCACACTGATCGGCTGCCTCCAGGTGGCGGATGTTTTGAACAGTATGCAGGAGTTGGAATCAGTTGGCTCCGGTCACGGAATAGCAGCCGAGCTTCAGTACTGCAGCTCTGCTCCTATTCAAGTAAATAGCAGAGCTGCAGTACTGTAGAACGGCCGCTATGCAGTGGTCGGAGTGATCTGCTTACGGTTCCAACTACTGCATACTGTTCAAAACCTCTGGCGCCCAAAGGCAGCCGGAGCAGCTCATCGATGCGGGGTCCGGGTGTCGGACCCGCACCGATTTATACTGATGACCTATACGGTGGGTAGGTGTTCAGTTGTCCGGTCATGGACAACCCCTTTTAATCTTAGAAAAAGCATTTGAAACGGTGCAAAAAAACGAACATAAAATGTGACGAACTGTCCATGTGCAGACACCCCGAGTGTTTAGTGAGGTGGTTGCACCTGCTAATGTCTAAATCCCGTATTTGGCTCCAATGTATAACACACATCGTTGACCCTAGAACATGCTGAATACTTCTCTGCATCAAATCTATTATGTAATATTACTCCTTTCTGATACTGGATACAAGCAGAGATGAGTGGAATTGTTTGCGTGAGTCACAGATTCACTAGTCTAAAGGACACCATAAATAAATGTGCCTATACGCTATAGGATACTACTATATGAATGCCAAGAGTAACAAAACTGCAAATCCTTTTTCTCATATAGACGTGTATGGGATTTGTCACCCGTAACATTGTATTATTATTATTTTTGTCATTTAGGTGAATAATTTGGACCCAGAACTGAAAAAGTTGTTTGACTTGTGCGGTATCTCTGAAGCTCAGCTTAAAGATAAGGAAACATCAAAGGTCATTTATGACTTCATTGAAAAAACCGGAGGCGTTGAAGCTGTAAAAAATGAGTTTCGCAGGCAAGGTGAGCTCGATCTAGTATTAATCCTCTGATTATCTGATGGATTATTTGATACCTATTTACCGTGTCCCCAATGTGGTACACAATCTGTGTTTTCCTATTTCAGACTCACACTAGTTTTACTGTTTTGGTACATCAGTGGCTTTGCAAATGCTACATGGCGTCTACAAACTATTCCAGGAAAATTGCTTTACAAATGTTGGGGAGCCTTTTCTCCTTTATTCCTAGTGGAAATGAAATAGTTGGGGAAATTTTTATTTTATCGGCCCAATTCTAATAAATTCTATGACACACCTGTCCGGTCAAACACACCCCTAGAGGAATTCCTTGAGTGGTGTCGTTTTTAAAATGGGGTCTTTTGGGGGGTGTTATGTATTAGCACCTCAAGACCTCTGCAATCCTATAATGCTGCATGGGAAACATCCTAATAAATAGTATGCCCCAAAATATATCAGGTTCTGATTAATTTCTGAGGCCTGTGTTTCAGTCAAGTAGCACACTTGAGCAACCTAAAGGATATTTCTAAAAACTGTGGAATAAACATTGAGTTGCGTTTCCATGTTAACACCTTCTGTGTCACAAAAAAAAAAAAAAAAATTGATCTGCAAAAAATAAGTGACATTTTCACCTTCACTTTTGTTTAATTCCTGTGAAACGCCTAAAAGTTTAATAAACTTCCAAAATGCTATTTTTAATTCTTTGAGGGGTGCAGTTTTATAAATCTGGGGGTTTGTCAAAAAGAAGAGGAAAGACAAATGCTACTAGTCGCGCGTCCAAAACAATATGGGCTTGTCCACACGTTGTGGAATTGCTGCATTTTTTTCTCTGTGCAGAATTGCGGACGGAAATAACGCAGCAGAATACAGTAGCAGCAAAGTGGATGAGATTGAACAAATCTCAACCACACTATGCGTAAATACTGAGCGGAAAAAAATTCTCAAATTGACCTGTGGTGCGGAAATTTGTTCGACAGCATGTCAATTGTATTTGCGTGAACGCTGCTTATTTCTTACGGGTTTTCCTCACTGAATTCAATGGGTAGGTAAAACCCGCAACAAATAGCAGTTGCGTTTTTTGCAGGAGGTTTGCATCGATCACGCTGCAAAAAAACGCATCTAGGCAAATAAAAAGCCGGATACTTACCCAGAAGTCTGTGTTCCTTCCTCCAGCATGGCCTCCTGGCATGACGTTTCATTCCATGTGACAACTACACCCAATCACAGGAGGCCGGCTAAGTGCTGCAGTTTTCCACAGCGGACATTCTGGGCGAAATACTGCACCACAGTTTGGTGCGGTTTTTCGCACAGGATTGATATGCTGCGTGCTTTTACGCAGCATATCCGTCCTGCATGAACTCTGCCTTTAAGTTACTTTATTACAATATACTCAAAACGGAAAAAAACTCCAAAAACAAAGAAAAGAGAGCACATGTCCCTGGCCTTAATAAATACCAAAGGGACCCCCACTATTGCCCTATCCGAATTGAAACAGGGGAAATGTCACTTAAAAGAAAGGACATCGGGAAAACTCGGCATTTGAATGACTGAAAATGCAATGTCAAATATAGAATGCAAAGACCATGAAAATAAATAAAGACCGTGGTGCAAGATAGGAAAAGATGTGATTACCACACCATGCTGGTGGAATTAAAGACCGGGTCCTGTGAGGGCAAGAGTGAATCTGTCGACTGCAGAATTGTTTCTGCCAAAAAAAGGGCAACCCTACAAAACGGAGAAAAAAGGGGACCATTTGGAATGGAAGCATTATCGTTGAAATTAATGGTAATGCAAGCGGAAGCTATGGTTTCCGTTTGCCTTTCCGTTGATGGGTTCCTCCGACGTAAAGGTTTGGCGGAACCCTGACGCAGATGTGAACAGGCCCTAAGCAAAGAATCTGAGAGGCGCAACCAGCTGAATGTGAACTAGAACTGGAGTCACTTAAAGAGAACCTTTCACCTCCCCATACATGTGCAGCATGTTATAGGAAAGGCTTCACAAACGGTCTCACTTGAAATCATTTTTCTAACTTCCTCCTTTATTTAAAATTTGGTGCCGTTATATTTGGCGCCTGATATGTAAATAAGCCCCTGAAATGTCAATGGGGTGTTTCTATCTAACTAAATGGCAAGTGGGCGTGATGTCTCCGCTACGGACAGTTTAAGGGCGGCTTGCGATGTGTTCCCTCCTGCAAGAACACGCACAGACTGAGAGAGCGCTCTCTGCAGAACCACCAGCCTGTGTGTTCTCACAGGTGGAAACTGATTGGACAGTGTCGGAGTGAAGACCTCACGCCCCCTTGCCATTTAGTTAGATAGATACGCCCCATTGACCGTTCAGGGGGTTATTTACATATCCGGCCTCAAATATAATTGCACCGATCTGTAATGATTGCTTGAGGTCAAGCGACAATCTTGTGATGGCTTCACCATCTATTTATAACACAAGCGCTACAATTTGTTGTGTCTTCTATACAACACTTATAGGTGAGCATAACCTTATGTGACAGGATATCGCTGCATACCGTCCTATGAGGCGTTCTGCCCTGTCATTATTTTTTTTAATGTATGTATTTTGGCATATTAAACATATTTCTAATGTATTATTAAAGATGCTGCTTGGTTTTAGAGATGCAGCCTCTATGTATGCACGTTACATAGAAGCTGCATATCCTCACTGTAAGCCAAATCAGTCAGTCAGCTCTGATCGCTTATCTAATGCTGATCAAATCTGAATTGATCAACTTAGGTAAAAGGTTTAAAAGGTGAAAGAATGCTGCTACTCATACAGTTTTGTTTTCATACAGCAGTCCCTAAAGTCTGAGCTTCTACTTCATACACTGAACATTAGGCTGTGTTCTTTTGGTTGTGTTTTAGGCTATATCCACATCACATTTTTTGTCTACGTTTTGAGGTATACGTTGAGAATCTCCTGACGTAAACGTTAAACCTAGGATGTGACGGATGCCTTACAGTGGTATTTGTCATCCATAGGCTATAATAGTATTCGTAACGAATACAACATGAAAAGGGTCATGAGATGCCACGGTTAGGTTTCCATTTAATGCATTTGTCACCTATTGACTGACATCCGTGTAATGCATACATCATGAAAAACTATTGAAAAGCTCATGACTTATCCGTTTAACTAATGCCTGTGATGGATGCCATGCAGTGGTTTGTCACCCATAGGCTACCATGTTCAAAAAAAAGTTATACATTTAACGTGTACTTTATTTTACTGGACTTTGCGGGACGGCATAGCATAGTCTATTCTGCTATTTTATACCTTCTTTCTTGTGGTATGACTATGTATTCTGGCCAGACAGAGGCCAAAAGTACACTCTTGGCCTCCGTCTGACAATGAAGCCCTATAGACACCTTTTATCATGTACAGCTAGATATTTCCCAAAGTACACTATAAACATAAAGCCAAAATGTGATGTGAACAGAGCCTTAGAGTCTTTAGTTTTTTTGTTTTTATATCTTCTCATGTTTGTAAAATTGAGCTTTGAAATAGCAGTTTTCATATTGGCCACTAGATGTCAGGGCAAGACTCCCTACTGGTAATTTTCCAGATACCCGTGTTAACCCCATCAGGACACAGCCTGTTTTAGGCCTTGTGGACACAGACTATTTTTAAAATCTGACGTGTTCCTTTTATGTGGTAAAAATTTCGGGATGCTTTTACCTTTCCAAGCGATTTATGAGATTGTTTTCTCGTGACATATTGGACTTTATGTTAGTCAAAAAAATTGGTTATGTAAATGTATCTGCTTGTAAAACAGATTGTATTACCACACAAAATAGTTACTAGTTAACATGTCCCATATGTCTACTTTGTTTGCATAATTTTTTTTGAACATCCTTTTATTTGCTACAACAAACTTTCCCTACAATGTCATGTGATCGGGACCTGAACCAATCGGGTCCTGATCATGTCTCCGGGACCAGTGGCTGGTATTAACAACAGCGTGATCCGGTTGTCAGCACCACTCTGAGACACCCGATCGATTTGTTAACGCTTACCGTGAATTAGTCGACGCTGCACAGAGCTCAGCAAGCGTCGACGTGAATTTACTGTCGGTGGTCGGGAATCGGTTAATAGGTGACAGTACTGATCACACTTGTTAACAAAGTGATTGCTTTGTGCCAATGGAAAAATATGTCCTTCAACCTGTTTTATGGGGTCCATCAGCGTCAAGATCTATTCTACAATCGATCTGGCACAGCATTGTAGCTTCTGGTATGAATGGATGGGACGGAGCTCAACAGAGTTTTCCCATCCTAGACATTTATGGCATGTCCACAGGATATGCCATAAATGTCTCATAGATGCAGGTCTCCTCTATCTCCCGAATGGTGGTCTCTTAACCTGTCCCACCTGTTGAGGCGGCCCCCGCATCAAGGTGAAGATTTGGTGGAGAGGTTTTCTGGGAATTACCGAAACAGTCGAGGTAACTGTGCTACGCTGTTTCTGTACCTCTAAAAGAATTGACTGGGAGTTACTGAAATAGTGGAGCACAACGAGCTTTTATGGGTGTTACGGAAACAGCATAGCACAGCACGCTTGGCTGTTTCCGTAATTCCTGGCCTACTCTTCACTGATTCCCTGCCTGAATTGCAGAGGCTGGCTCACCATGCGGGACGGGGTCGAGGTGGGACCTCAGTCTATCAGATATGTATGGTATATCCATTAGTATGTTGTTTTTTGTTTTTAAGCCAAAGCCAGGAGTGGTTGCAAAAGAGGATAAGTGTATATATCGATAATTGGTCCTATCTGCAAAACATCAGCTCCCAGCATTTTGTAACACCACGAGTAAGATTTGTACTGCTTGATGCGCTTCAGTTCTGTCTCGTGCTTATTTGTGTGCGCCAGTAAGAACTGGGTTTTGCGCCATGCTCGGCACGGTAGCTGTATATGTAGAACATGGGCATAATTTTGCCTTGTTTTAATTTGCTACACATTTTGCCCATTTTTAAAACCTTTTCTGATGCAAATATTTGTCGCAAACTAAACCAATTCCAAGGTGGTTGAAAGTTAGACAGCAGTATCTTAAAATGCACCGTATTTATCATGCAGCTTGCACCACAGTCATACAGCGTAAATTTAGCCAAGCCGTCTGAAAATGCACCAAGTTTCTAACTATTAGATCATTAGTAAATATGCCCTTACAATTCCGTCATCATTGGCAGAACACCTGCCCCAACCTGCATGCATGGGTTTTTTCCATGTTAATATTTCTAGAATAGAAACCCATTTTAAAGGTCTGCTTCATTTATTCCTGTAGGTCCTCCACGTTGGAGTGGTATGTATGGCAGGTTGCAAAATATTACATTTGATACGCATGGGGTGTAAAGTGTGGTTTTATGTTTTCCCTACAAATCCTGTTTGCCGTATTGATCCCAATTTAACACTTTAAAGATTGGCTATATATGTTTCATCCCTTAGCTACATATGTTATCTACACGGTTTAATATTATACCGTTTGCTTTATTGAAAAAATGTTACGTGCATGCCACTTTAAAAGGTGAATTTGACGTTATTTGAATGTATTGGCATGTGCTGATATTGCTATACTTTGACTAATAATGCCTTCTATTTTATAGCGCCACCGCCACCACCTTCAAGAGGTGGCCCTCCACTTCCTCCTTCTCACAGCTCAGGTCTACCCCCTCCTCCACCAGCAAGAGGTGGAATTGCAAAACCCCCTCCACCTCCTTCCAGAGCTCCTATGGCTGCACCACCACCACCTCCACCTTTCAGACCTGGGTCCTCAGGACCGCCGCCACCTCCACCCAATCGAATGCATCCTCCACCACCTCCAGGTCATTCTTCATCTGCACCTTCAAGTCCACCTCCCCCTCCACCTCCTCCATTGCAAGGACATGGAGCACCTGCCCCACCTCCTCCCCCACCACCACCAGGTCCGCCACCTCCACCTGGTCCACCACCTTTACCTGGGTCAGCAGCAGACAATGATCATCAAATTGCACCTCCCGTTGGTAACAAATCAGCACTTCTTGAGCAGATTAAAGGAGGAGCTCAGCTCAAGAAAGTAGACAGTAAGGAAAATCGACCAGTATCTTCCTCTGGACGTGATGCTCTGCTAGACCAAATACGACAGGGAATACAGTTAAAAACTGTGAGTAAAAATCACAAATCTTAACTCCCTCCCTATTTTACCCTTCACGTTGTCGTCTCCCTCTTATGGTTTTGTACACATTATTATTTACCAGGTGGCAGATGAGGCAGATGCTGTTGTACCTACTGCTGCTCCTGGTATAGTAGGAGCACTGATGGAAGTAATGCAGAAAAGGAGTAAAGCCATTCATTCCTCAGGTATGGAATGCAAATGTCTACAGTATATCTTTTCTTTTCTTTTTTTTTTATGTATTACTTTTATATTTTAAGTTAAAAAAACAAACTTTTTTTTAATCTGTTAAATTTGATGTGTCATCGGTAAATGTGCTATTTAAAGAGGCTCTGTCACCACATTATAAGTGCCCTATCTCCTACATAATGTGATTGGTGCTGTAATGTAGATAACAGCAGTGGTTTTTATTTTGAAAAACGATCATTTTTGAGCAAGTTATGAGCAATTTTAGATTTATGCTAATTAGCTTCTTAATGACCAACTGGGTGTGTTTTTACTTTTTACCAACTGGACGTTGTACAGAGGAGAGTATGAGGCTGACCAATCAGTGTCATACACTTCTCATTGTTCCAGCCCAGCATGATCCACAGCACAGTGTGATTGTGCAGTGAAAGAAGCTGGGCTTGGACAATGAAAAGTGTATGAAGCTGATTGGTCACTGATTGGTCAGCCTCATACTCTCCTCTGTACAACGTCCAGTTGGTAAAAAGTAAAAACACGCCCAGTTGGTCATTAAGAAGCTAATTAGCATAAATCTAAAATTGCTCATAACTTGCTCAAAAATGATCGTTTTTCAAAATAAAAACCACTGCTGTTATCTACATTATAGCGCCGATCACATTATGTAGGAGATAGGGCACTTATAATCTGGTGACAGAGCCTCTTTAAAGAGAACCTTTCATCTGCCCATACATATGCAGCATGTAATAGGCAGGGCTTCACAAACCCTGTCTCACGTAAAATTATTTTTCTAACTTCCTCCGTTATTTACATATCGGTACTGTTATATTTGGCGCCCGATATGTAAATTAGCCTCTGAACTGTCAATGGGGCATTTCTATCTAGCTAAATAGCAAGCGGGCGTTATACTCTTCGCTCTGACACTGTCCAATCAGCTACGGACAGTGTCAGGCCGGCTTGCGCTGTTTTCCCTCCTGCGAGAACACAGAGTGGTGGTTCTGCAGAGAGCGTGCACCCTCACGCATGCGCGCACGCTCTCTGCAGAACCACCAGTCTGTGTGTTCTTACGGGAGGGAACAGCGCAAGCCGTCCTGACACTGTCCGTAGCTGATTGGACAGTGTCAGAGTGAAGAGTATATCGCCCCCTTGCTATTTGGGTAGATAGAAATGCCCCATTGACAGTTCAGGGACTTATTTACGTATCGGACGCCAAATATAATGGCATCACTAACGGAGGAAGTTAAAAAAATAATTTTACGTGAGACTGTTTGTGAAGCCCTGCCTATTACATGCTGCACTCCGCTACACATGTATTGGCAGGTGATAGGTTGTCGTTAAGTTATGTTAAACATATTTTGTAGGAATTTATAGCGTTTTTGGGTTGTTTTTTTTCTATGTCGTTAACTATAATAGAAAAATCAGTCAGTCTGGCCTCTGAGCCTCACAACAGACTATATATATATATATATAATCACCCATTCATAATAGACTGACACTTCCTGTTGTGTAGAGATCACTTCTCAGCAGTCATCTTATTATCACAGGCTGTATTCTAATGGAAGGTATCACCTATGCAGTGCATTCGGAAGTCTTCAGACCCTTTTATTTTTTCACATTTTGTTATGTTGAGGCCTTGTCCTAAAAAAAATTAAAAAAAATATTATGTTTTTTTATTTTTCCCCTATCATTCTGGACCCAATACCCCATAACGACAAAGTGAAAACAGAATTTTAGAAATTTTTGCAGATTTATTAAAAGTTATACTCCAATTTCGCATGGACATAAATATTCAGACCCTTTGCTATGACACTTGAAATTTAGCTTTGGGGGCCTCCCATTTCTCTAGATAATTTTTGAAATGTTTCTACACCTTGATTGGAGCCTACTGGTGGTAAATTCTTTTGATTGGATATGATTTAGAAAGACACACCCCTGTCTATCTAGGGTCTCACAGCTGACAATGCATATCAGAGCAAAAACCAAGCCATGAGAAGGAAAGAACTGCCTGTAGAGCGCAGAGACAGGATTGTATGGAGGCACAGATCTGGAGAAGAGTACAAAAACATTTCTGCTGCACTGACCGCTCCCAAGAGCATAGTGGCCTCCATAATTCCTAAATAGAAGAACTTTGGAACCAGGACTCTTCCTAGAGCTGGCTGTCCTACCAAACTAATCAGGCGAGAAGGGCCTTGGTAAGAGAGGTGACATGAACCCAATGGTAACTGGCTGAACTCCAAAGATCCTGTGCTCAGATGGGAGAAACTTCCAGAAGGTCAACCACCAGTGCAGCACTAATTCAATATGGGCTTTATGGCGGAGTGGCCAGAAAGAAGCCTCTCCTCTGTAAAAGACACTCGAAAGTTCGTCTGGAGTTTGCAAAAAAACACCTAAAGGATTCTCACTGTGAGAAACAAACAAGATTCTGTGGGCTGTTAATACAAAGATTGAACTTTTTGGCCTCAATTCTTATCGTCCTATCTGGAGGAATCCAAACACTGCTCATGACCTGCCCAATACCATCCCTACAGTGAAGCATGGTGGTGGCAGCATCATGTTGTGGGGGTGTTTTTCCAGCGGCTGGGAAAGGGAGACTGGTCAGGGTTGAGGGAAAGATGAATGGATCAGGTTTTCATTAAGAATATCTCTGAGCTCCAGAGCACTCTGGTGCAAAGTACAGACTGGGCTGAAGGTTCACCTTCCAACATGACAATCACACTAAGCACACAGCAAGACAACTCAGGAGTGGCTTAGGGACAACTCTGTGAATATCCTTGAGTGGTCCAGCCAGAGCCCTGACTTGAACCCAATTGAACATTTCTGGACAGACCTGAAAATAGTTGCCACTTACTGTCCCCATCCAACCTGACAGAGCTTGAGAGGATCTGCAGAGAATCGCAGAAAATCCCCAAATCCAGCTGTGAAAACCTTGTGGCATCATACCCAAGAAGACTGGAGGCTGTTATCGCAGCCAAAGTCAGAATTCTTATGTCAATGCAATATTTTAGTTTTTTCTTTTCAATAAATTAGCAAACATTACTAACATACAATATAATGACAAAGTGAAAACAGAATGAGTGCAGAATGATGGGGAAAAACTTTATTTTTTTTTATTTTAGCACAAGGCCTCGACATTACAAAATGTGAAAAAAAATTGAAAGGGTCTGGAGACTTTCTGAATGTAATGTATATAGATAACAGCAGATCCACCATTGACAATAGGTGATGGACGCAGCTCTCCTCCTATCCTTTCCTGCACAATGACCTCGGCACAGGTCGCAGAGCATGCCTAGAACACTGTCCCATAAAAGACAATGGGTCCCCTCCTGTTCACAGGTTCTTATGATCCATGTGGCTGTTGTAAAGCATATATCTAAATGCTGTTAACAGCAGCTCAGCCAAGATGGCTGCCTCTAAAATCTACCATCAAAAAAACAAAAACCGCTCAAAGAACAGGAAGGGTCAGTGTATTGTGAGGACCAGAGAGAAAATCCTGAGAAGGTTTTCAAACGCTTAGTTTGGGACCATCTAGACTGCAAAGACATTAATCTGAGAAGAAAGGCAAATACCTGAAGTATGTATTTAATGGTTGAGAATGACCTTAACCATGTTTTTGAAAATACAGGCAATGTTGCATTTTCGGCTAGGGCTACGCGGCGACTTTGGCCGGTACACCGGTTGCGCAGCCAAAGATTGCTGTGTCGCTCTGCCTGCATTGCAGGTAATACTCAATTCGACCTTCAAATTGCCCTGACCGTGACACCAGTCACAAGAAGTGCAACGGGTATGGATTTCTTTCGACGCTGGCGTCGTGGTTGCGGCAACTTCCGGGTCACAAAGTGGCGACATTGACTCTTATTACCTGCGATGCAGGCAAGACGACACCGCTAGCCTAAATGTATGTTCAGACATGGCAGGAAACTTTGGCCTCCGATATTGGTGCAAATTCACAGCAGAAATCCCTATGTTAAATGTTGTACATGCAGTCTTTGCCAAAAATGTAACCCATTGCGTTGCAGAAATCCACGACCTAAAAGGTATGCTATGGATTTGAAAGTCAGCAGCATGCTGTAAAAACTGCTGATCTTTACTGCTGCATGTGAATTGGGTTTTGTAAAATTCTGTTCACTTGCTTTCTACTGTACTTTATTGCAATAAATCCGCTGTGTGTGAACATGGCCTTATAGTATTAGATATATATAATGTGTAATCGTTTTTCTTTACCTGTTAGATACTGATGAAGATGAGGATGATGATGAAGACTTCGAGGATGACGATGAATGGGATGATTGATCTCCACGTTATATAAATATATATAATATATATATTTTTTTTAAGGTGAATGAATACTAAACACTACTTTCTGTCTGACTTCTGTAAAATGATCATGTAAATGGTTTACCAATCTGCTGTATATTTTTGTTGCCTTTTTTGCTTTTTTAATCTGTGCAATACCTCATTGGAAATGCAAAGGTTTGTCATCACACTACACACGGATCTTCCTCATGCTAACGGTGTGCAAACTGACATTACATAACCGATCACAACAGTGAATAAATAACATCCGTGTGACCAGATCTCCCCACGGAAGATTAAGTGGGTCAGTGACCGAACAACCTTTGATGTAATTGTTATAATGAAAAAAAAGAAACACTATTTTCTTACCCTGATTTTTCTGTATCTAAATTTCTTATTGGAATCTAGTATAGCACTACGTTCATTTTTAAGTCATGCGGATCTTTGCTAATTAAGCCCGTCATATTGAATGTTATGTATGTATTTCCTGTTTTTTTTTTTTTTTTTCTTTTTTTTTTTTGCACGTTCTAATTATTATTATTTTTTGGAGACTTCCAGAATTCTGTTTGTATTATTGCAGGCGCTACCAATAATTCTAATAACCCATTTTAGAAAGGTAAAGCAATAGTATTTGCTATTTTACAGCAATATTTACTGACTGTTTAACAGTTTTATATCCAATACCTTGCAAAACAAAGTATGACACCAACTAAGAATTGGTGATGTTTTAACTTGTATGGGGAGTAGTCCTGACTGACATAGCAATGCTACATGAGGCCTCCGGCCACGACAGGCCCCAACTGCATTAACTTTGAGGATTTATTTATAGCCTGTACACTACACATGAAAACACATTGGACCATAGCAGAAGTGGTGCCTGTTTTGCACTTTTACTCTTGGCTATGTCGACAGAACTGCTTGCTTCTCTACTGTAGGGTTACGTTTCTGAATGCGTACAAGCCACATTGCAGAAGCTCCAGAATACATTCAGTGCCGTTTATTGTGCTGCATTCCTGTGTACCAAATAGCAAACACTAAAACACAATCATACAGAAAACCTATCCTTAATGGCAAATGAATAATGGTCTCTATGGTAAAATAAACACTAATATGTTATGAATCTGCCTATTGCAATGATCTATTATCTATTGTATAGTTTTGGGGAAAAGAGGTTGGCATTAATAAGAAATAAAGAACACTCTTTGTATACATACCTGATATTTACTTCTGTTCACATGCCTTCGCGTATGAGAGGATAGTCTCTATCTGATGTATTGGAAATACTGGTGCTAGTACATGGGGTGAGAACTAGATTCCCATTCTGTGCTAGCTGAGGAGTCGCAATAAAATAGTTCCCGTTGGTTTAGTTTTCATTGTAAATGTTACTGGCTGTTAATAACAAATATATAAGGTTACGTGTGACAGGCTGGTCCTGTTTCATTTTATATTCTGGACTATCAATAATCATGCAATTAAAGTGATCCTGTAAACGTTATAGTGTATTTTATGCATAATTAGAACTGTTTATTCATCCTGGGCTCTCATCCTGTGTAAATGTGACAACATGGAATGTGTTATGCTTGTATTAGTTGTATTTCACCATCATCTATACCATGTAAGGCTAGGGTTACTAGAAGGATCCAGCAAAAGTTCTGCCACACTGGGGTATCTAGGATGAGCGTCCATTTTATTCCACTGCTGGTATCCAATCCTGATATGCTCATCTGAACAAGCCTTAAGGCAATAGGTAGTGGTAATTTCCCTCTTCAGTTCTTCAGACTTGTTAATATCATACACACATGTAGATTCTGGTTTCTTAAAGAACAAACCGTTAGCAGGACCTGTTTCCATTAGACCAAGAGTCTCAAACTCGGCCACGTATGGAAAAAATGTGAAGTTGACGGGCAACATTACTTTCAAATTTGAAGCAATACAAAATTATTGTTAATCAATTTAGTTATTTGAACTACTATAACAATACTACATTACTATAATAGCGCTAGTTTTAAACTTAACAGAAATGTGCGAGTTTTCTCCACGTGCTTATTTTAACAATCCAGTTTAAGTGTCGCTAAATGCAGTCCAATGGCTCAGTTGGCCGCATTTGGCAGACCTACGAATGTCCAGATTAGGCAGCCCCTTTTTGAAGGGCCACAGTGCCTCCCTCTAGGAGTGGAATCTCCAGCCAGAGCGTTGCCAATGCTTTGGCAAGGGATTCCTCTGCTGGAGGAGCCCCTGATGTCACTGTCCATAGGCTGTGACGTCAGGGGATCCTTTTGGACTGGAATGTGGTGTCAGGGGCAACCTCAGAGCCGGCGTACCAGAGCACTAGTATAGGCTCTGCTCCAGAACTCTGGGGGAGCCACTGACATCAGTGTCCATATATGGACAGAGATCTCAGGGGCAACTACAGAGCTGGAGTCACGGGCGAAGCGCTCTTCCTCGGACTCCAGCGCTGCTCCTGACATCACTATCCATACATGGGCAGTGATGTCAATGGCAACCCCAGAGCCGGAGTCCCAGGCAGAGCACTACTAGTGCTCTGCCCGGGACTCCGACTCTGGGGAAGCCCCTGACATCACCTCCCATATATGGACAGTGATGTCAGGGGATTCCACAGAGTCCCGGAGCAAGACTTATACTAGCGGCTCTGTGTCCCTCAGGGGCTGTGTGTTTGGGATCCCTGCTTTAGACTATCTGCTTCAAAGTGTTAGTGAAAGCAAAAAATAAGACACATACAGTGCTCCCCTAGGGCGATAACGGTTTGAACAGGGGAAGAGTAGTTAAAATGGTAAAACATGAATGCTCACCTGATGGGATTGTGCTGGGTGGTCGGCACAAATCAACTTTTTTGCATATCGGGTCTCAGGGGACCTCTGTACACCGTGGTTTGCTGGCTGGGTGTCTGTTCCCTGGAGATAGGGATCTTCCCAGTGTCCAATGAATGTAAAATGGAGTAAAGAAAGGAAAAAAGCTCCTATGTCGGGCGCTCCTGTTGGTGATGTGTGCTCAATTTACGATAATGGAGAGTAGGTTTCGTTTTTCTTATTTATTCCAAATGAATTTTAAAACATAACAAACACTAGTAAAAAGAAATGCTATGCGTTTCAACCTAGGTCTTTGTCAGGCTTATTAAACAAACAAATAAATGGTTTCCTTTTAGAGCCATTGAAAGGAAATCCTTCTGGGTTAAAGGTACGGGTGATGGCTCAGAGTGGGAGTGGTAAACTCCTGTTCCTTTGCTTGTAATTAGTAAAACTTTAAAATTAATCATAATAAAGTTTGAAAGTGTTTACATTTCATAAATGTGACCGTATTAAAATAATGTAAAAAATATATAATATAATATGCTTTAAAGTGTGCAGTGTCGAGTTTATAAAACCGATTTTCCCACATTAGGGAGTTTTGAGTTAAGAGATGTGGTCCCGTTCAGCAGCATCAGTTCTTGGCCAGAGTGGAGAGCAGCATTACACAGACAACCTGTTAATTTTAAGCAGTGTGTAATGCTTAATTTCCCCTGTGATGGCACTGTATGGAAATTGAACGCTTGGTGCCAGGTCTTGCCATAGAAAATGGCTGATGCTGGGGGTGCAAGCAAAGAAATACTTAGAATGGTCCCTTGACAATAAGACGTTGAAACAACTCGGGATTGTCCAAAGTAGACACCCCATTTTATGTATAATGAGTCCTTAGTCGCCAAGTGTAAAAGTAAATATCCTTAATTATATTGCTGTTCCTACAGACAAATTCATTCCCACACCCCCTAACCTATCCCACACTATAGTAACAAAATGTAACCCAGCACACGAGAGAGAATTATTTTGATGCAATGATTTTTTTATTTGTCGTATTTTCATTAAAATATATATAATAGGCGACTAAAATCTGAGACGGTTTGGCCTATCCCAGGTCTTTGTCGCTGTGCACAGGGAAGCACGAGCTTGTATAAGGCGTCTGCCAGACGCTCTTTGTGGAGATCCATATAGTGTCTGTTGGACGCCTTATACAAGCTTGTTCTTCTTTGTGCACAGCGACAAAGACCTGGGATAGGCCGAAACGTCTCGGATTTTAGTCGCCTATTTATCTATGTACCATATATGTATTAATGAAAATATGACAAATAAAAAATTAATTGCATAAAAATAATCCTCTCGTTTTGCTGGGTTAAATTTTGTGACTATCTTATGGGAATCCCCAACCCCCATAGCACGGTGCCACAGATCCAGGAGTGCTACCCGTTTCTTCTACTACTATCCCACACTATGACACTGCCCTACTACTTTTCCTCATGTCACCTCTCACTTGGTTTTTAGAATAACATAGTTTAGCTGCTGTCTCCCAATTTGATTGTAGAAATCCCTTTCTTCAGGCCAGGCGTGACATAGGGGAGCATGACATACCAGTTCTACATGTGCATGTTTCAGAATAGGGGAGGTATATGACTTGGCAGCAGTCTTACATCATGTACAGGAAACTAAACAGTCTACAGAAGATTCCGCAACAACTGCAGAATACACAGGATGAACGTTCTTGGATTGTTGCTATACGATTGATCTGGCCACATTTTACCTGATTTTATTCAGAAGCGTAAGGCTGGGTTCACACGAGCATGTTACGTCCGTAATGGACGGCACGTATTTCGGCCGGAAGTCCCGGACCGAACACACTGCAGGGAGCCAGGCTCCTAGCATCATAGTTACGTACGACGCTAGGAGTCCCTGCCTCTCCGTGGAACTACTGTCCTGTACTGAAAACATGATTACATTACGGGACAGTTGTCCTGCAGCGAGGCAGGGGCTCCTAGCGTCGTACATAACTATGATGCTAGGAGCCCGGCTCCCTGCACTGTGTTCGGTCCGGGCCGTCTGGCTGAAATACGTTCCGTCCATGCCGCATGTAACATGGTCGTGTGAATCCAGCTTAAAAAAGAGAGCAATGGCATTAGACATCATGTTACGGGTGAGAATTGAGATCGTAAAGTCTGATTTTCACCATATCCTCATGACGTAAAGTATAAGGATCACAGTCAACGAGTCACAGACCTGGAAAGAAAGCTGCGATGGTTGAATAGCATGTGGATCCTGGGGTCTGGTGAGCGAAGTACAGCAGTGTTCACACACAAATACTAAGACGAATGGAAAAAAAGACTACTCTGTTCAAAGGTAAAATCTGTAGTGCACAAAATCAAGACCAGATGAAATTGTGATCTTATATTTTCTGATATTAGTTTTACGTCTGCATGCCCCAATTTCTAAACATTATGCCTATATTGGTAAATTATAGGGGTTGCTCTAGCCAAACAAAACATTTCCCACAAAATTGCCTCCCCCCTATGTTTTTTAAAGGAACATGACAGCATGGCATGCATTCCTCAGTCCAAGAGATTAGACTAAATGGGCTATAAAAGTGACTCCACCCATTGTAATTGAAATACACAAGGGGGAATACATGAATCGCAAAGGGGCCCAAAAGTTGTGAACGGTCACAAATTGTGGCACTTGGCCTTATTGCGAGAGCCTCGCCAGCTGTGGAAAGGGGGCACGGCCACAGTGACCCGACAATTTTATTATGATTTACGCCAGAAATTTTGTTGTAAATTATAGTGGAAATCTACACCAGCTCCTGGGGGCCGTTGTGTGACAGTGTTATCCTTATATGACAGATCCGGCACTGCTTGGTGGTTTCCATTGTAAATTGAAACTGTGTTGCTTATGTCAACAGAGCCTATGGCGTAGATAACCTTTGCCATAAAGTTAAATAACTATTAAAAGGCAAAAATGTGATCCAATTTAAACGCAGAGAAATGTGATAAATAAAAAAAAATAATTTTTTCCCATGAAGTTTGTTTGCCATACATCATTTTGACATATACAGTCATGGAAAGAACCATACACCCTCCCAATGAAATTATTTTATTTATTAGAACCTAAACAATAATTTTGTTGGCTTCGCTTTATAAACAAAAAAAGTGTTGTTGTTTTTTTCCCAAAAGTGAACCAACATTGAGGTGAAGAAAAATAAGTACACCCTTCCTCCATCCACAATCAAGAAGAGTAATTAGCAGTTAAGTGTTATTAATCCTATACAGAAGATCAGTTAATCATCAAGAAGCGTGAGCACCTCTATAAGGCTGGGTTCACATGACCATGTTACGTCCGTAATTGACGGAACGTATTTCAGCCGCAAGTCCCAGACCGAACACAGTGCAGGGAGCCGGGCTCCTAGCATCATAGTTATGTACGACGCTAGGAGTCCCTGCCTCGCTGCAGGACAACTGTCCCGTACTGTAATCATGTTTCCAGTACAGGACAGGAGTTCCACGGAGAGGCAGGGACTCCTAGCGTCGTACATAACTATGATGCTACGAGCCCGGCTCCCTGCAGTGCGTTCGGTCCGGGATTAGCGGCCGAAATACGTTCCGTCCATTACGGACATAACATGCTCGTGTGAATCCAGCCTAAGGCTGGGGCTTTATTTTGTAGTGAGCAATAGATTGTGGTTTATAGGAATACATGAATGTAGCTCTGAAGTCCCAGCATGCAGAGATTAAAAATCGCTAGCAAATCTCTTGACTGGAGCGATTTATGAAGAGATTTTCAAGCTACTCAATGCATTCCTATGGACAACGATTTATCACACACTACAAAATAAAAATCTATGTCTAGCCCTAGTCTAAGGACTCTTTCAGACGGGAGTATTAGGATATGTGCACACGATAACGACCATTACGTCTGAAATTACGGAGCTGTTTTCAGGAGAAAACAGCTCCTTCATTTCACAAGTAATTGCTGGTACTCGCGTTTTGCGAGGCGTCATTTACGGACGTAATTTTGAGCTGTTCTTCATTGAATTCAATGAAAAACGGCTCAAATTACGTCCCAAGAAGTGTTCTGCACTTCTTTGACGAGGCAGTAATTTTACGCGTCGTCTTTTGACAGCGACGCGTAAAATGACTACGTCGGCAAACCCATTCAAATGAATGGGCAGATGTTTGCCGACGTATTGGAGCCGTATTTTCAGACGTAAATCGAGGCATAAAACGCCTCGTTTACGTCTGAAAATAGGTCGTGTGAACTCAGCCTTAACCCCTTCCCGCACCTTGACGTAACTGTACGTCGAGGTGTGCAGTAAGTTTGCGCACCTTGACGTGCAGTTACGTCTGTGCTTTGAGAGTTAACCACCGCAGCGGCGGTTAACTGCAGGGCGTCTGCCCTGCATTCCCCGTTGCCGATCAGCAGCCTATCGCCGCTGATTTCGGCAGTTAACCCCTTAATTGCGGCGTTCGATTTGAACGCCACAATTAAGGTGTTTAGCGCCGATCGGCAGCCCCCATGTGAAATCACGGGGGCTGGCGATCGTACCCATGGCAACCGGACGCCAGACAATGGCTTCCGGGTTGCCATGTACAGAAGCCTATGAGGACCACCCGGAGGGTGGTCGTCGTAGGCTTCCTGTCAGTGTGACTGTCACGTCACAATGACAGTTGGAATGCATTACACTACGTGTGTAGTGTAATGTATTCCAGCAGCGATCAGAGCTGCAAGTCTAAGTGTCCCCTAGTGGGACAAGTGAAAAAAGTAAAAAAAAGAATAAAAATGTTTTAAAAAAAGTGTAAAAATAAAAGTTATAAGTGACATAAACAAGAACTGCTTTTTTTCCTATAATAAGTCTTTTATTATAGTAAAAAAAAAGTACACATATTTGGTATCACCGCGTTCGTAACGACCCCAACTATAAAACTATAATATTATTTTTCCCGCACGGTGAACACCGCAAAAAAAATAAATGAAAAACAAATCGAGAATCACTTTTTTTTGGTCACCACCCCTCACAAAATATACAATAAAAAGTGATCAAAAAGTCGCATGTATGCCAAAATTGTACCGATACAAACTACAACCGGTCCCGCAAAAAACAAGCCCTTACACAGCTTTTTTGACTGAAAAATAAAAAAGTTACAGCTCTCAGAATATGGTGACACAGAAAATAAATTATTTTCTAAATAAGTTATTTTATTGCGCAAACGCTACAAAACATAAAAAAACCTAGATACATATGGTATTGACGTAATCGTACCGACCCGCAGAATAAAATAGAACGGTCATTTATAGCCCAGGGTGAACGCTGTAAAAAATAAATAAAAATCATTGTCAGAATTGATGGTTTTTGGTCACCTGGCTTGCCGAAAAATGGAATAAAAAGTGATCAACAAAATCGCATGTACCCCAAAATGGTACCAATGAAAATTACAGATTGTCCCGCAACAAATAAGCCCTCACACAGCTCCGGTGGTGAAAAAATAAAAAAAGTTCCGGTTCCCAGATTATGGCGATGCAAAATGTGCAGAGCGTTCCAAAAGCGGATAAGATCGGGCGCCATTTATAATATAAGTGCAACACTGTCCACATATCTGCGGATTATTATTTATTTACCCCATTATTATACCCTCTTATTATGCCCTGATATACTCTGCCCAGCCTACATTTGCCCCCACATTATAAACTGAAATACCAGCAAAACGCCAGAGCTTCTACCAAGCAAAATCTGCGCTCCAAAAGCCAAATAGCGTCCCTCCCTTCTGAGCCCTACAGTCTGCCCAAACAGCCGTTTATGTCCACCGATATGGCATCGCCATACCCGGCAGAACCCTGTTAATATTTTATTTGTGGTATTTGTGGCACAAACTGGGCACAACATATAGTGCACTAAAATGGCACATCAGTGGAAAATTGTAATTTTCACTTTCCACCATCGGCTGCGAATTAAACCCTTCGCGCACCATGACTTAATAGCATGTCGTGGTGTGGGGGGTGATATATGGAGTGTCTCACGCACTGAGCCCGCGCCATACGCTGCGGGTGTCAGCTGTGTATTACAGCTGATACCCGGGACTAACGGACAGAAACAGCGATCACGCTGTTACAGGAGCCTGTAAAAATCACAATAAACTGCAATAAATTAGTATTGCAGTGTATTCTACCAGTGATCTAACGATCGCTGGTTCAAGTCTCCTAGGGGGACTAATAAAATATGTAAAAACAAAAGTAAATAGTTATTATTAGTGGAAAAAATTAGAAAAAGAAACCCTTTTCATATTTTTTCTCTAAAGTAATGTAAAAAAATACACAAAATTGGTATTGCTGCGTCCGTAAAAGTCCAAGCTATTACAATATACCATTATTGAACTCGCACGGTGAACGCCGTGAAAAATAAAGAATTTTAAATGGGAAAATCGCAATTTTTTGGTCACCTTCGCTCTACCAAAAATTTTTATAAAAAGTGCTGAAAAAGTCTTATGTACCAAAAACTGGTACCAATAAAAATTACAGCTCGTCCCGCAAAAAAATAAGCCCCCACACCGCTCTATTGACGGAAAAATAAAGACGTTGTGGCTCTCGGAAAGCGGGGAGGAAAAAAGAAAAAGCAAAACATGGATCAGTCCGGAAAGGGTTAATTTATTTTCTATTGAAAAAACATTTATGACCACATGTGGGATATTGCCGTACTCGGGAGAAATTGCTTTACAAATGTTGGGGTGCATTTTCTCCTTTATCCTTTGTGAAATTGAAAAAATTCAACATTTTAGTGGAAATAATGTTGATATTAATTTTCACGGCCTAATTCTAATAAATTCTGCAAAAGACGTATGGGGCCTAAATGCTCACTATACCCCTAGATAGATTCCTTAAGTGGTGTAGTTTCCCAAATGGGGTTACTTTTGAGAGGCTTCCATTGTTTTAGTACCTCAGGGGCTTTGCAAATTCGACATGACACCCAAAAACTATTCCAGCTAAATTTGAGCTCCAAAAGCCAAATGGTGCCCCTTCCCTTCTAAGCCCCGGTGTGGGTCCAAACAGCAGTTTATTACCACATATGGGGTATTGCTATAATCGTAAGAAATTGCTTTACATATGTTGGAGTGTTTTTTCTACTTTATTCCTTGTAAATATTTAAAATTTTTACGTTTTTTCACAAAAAAAGTAGATTTTCATCTTAACATACTAATTCAAATAAATTTAGCAAAAAAACTGGGTTCAAAATGCTAACTATACCCATAGATAAATTCCTTGAGGGGTATAGTTTCCAAAATGGGGTCACTTTTTGGGGGTCTTTACTGTTTTGGTACCACAAGACCTATTCAAACCTGACATGGTACCTAAAATAGATTCTAAAAAAAGGAGGCCCCAAAATCCACTAGGTGCTCCTTTGCTTCTGAGGCCTGTGTTTCAGTCCATTACCGCACTAGGACCACATGTGGGATATTTCTAAAAACTGCAGAATCTGGGCAATAAATATTGAGTTGCGTTTCTCTGGTAAAAGCTTCTGTGGTACAGAAAAAATGTATTACAAATTAATTTTCGAAAAAAAAAATGAAATTTGTAAATTTCACCTCTACTTTGCTTTAATTCCTGTGAAACGCCTAAAGGGTTAAAACACTTTCTAAATGCTGTTTTGAATACTTTGAGGGGTGCAATTTTCAAAATGTGATTTATGGGGACTTTCTATTATATAAGGCTCTCAAAGCCACTTCAGAACTGAACTGGTCCCTGAAAAAATAGGCTTTTGAAATTTTCTTGAAAATATGAGAAATTGCTACTAAAGTTCTAAGCCTTGTAACGTCCTAGAAAAATAAAAGAATGTTCAAAAAACGATGAAAACATAAAGTAGACATATAGGAAATATAAACTAGTAAGTATTTTGTGTGGTATTACTATCTGTTTTACAAGTAGATGCATTTAAATTTAGAAAAATGCAAATTTTTGCAAATTTTCTCTAAATCTTGGTGTTTTTTACAAATAAATATTGAATTTATCGAACAAATTTTTTCCCTAACATAAAGTACAATATGTCACGAGAAAACATTCTCAGAATCGCTTGGATAGGTAAAAGCATTCCGGAGTTATTACCACATAAAGTGACACATGTCAGATTTGAAAAATCGGCTTCGTTCTGAAGGCCAAAACAGGCTCAGTCCTGAAGGGGTTAAGGTCCGAATTTTGAGGCAGTATTTGAAAGCCCGAACTAGGATTGAAACCTACACAGATAAAATCTGTAAAGGAAAGATTTGCTCCTCTTTCATGATATGGACCCACTCCTGATTTTAACTTCGAAATACGGAAGCAAAATACTGCCATCTACATAAGGGCTAGGACCACTTTCAGATAGCTGTAATACAGGAGCTTTTTTGTGGCTGTATTATGATGCACCACTTGGACCACGGTGTTGTCTCCATAATACGCCCTCCTGAAAGCGTCCTAAGGCAATGTTTGCATTGTTGCAATTTTTTGCAAACTGTCAGGGTATGTTCACACGCACTAATTACGGACGTAATTCGGGCGTTTTTGCCCCGAATTACGTCCGAAAAATGCGCCTCGATAGCGTTGACAAACATCTGCCCATTGAAAGCAATGGGCTGACGTTTGTCTGTTCACACGAGGCGTGTATTTACGCGCCGCTGTCAAATGACGGCGCGTAAATAGACGCCCGCGTCAAAGAAGTGACCTGTCACTTCTTTGGGCGTAATTGGAGCCGTTATTCATTGACTCCAATGAAAAGCAGCGCCAATTACGTCCGTAATGGACGCGGCGTTCAAGCGCCTGCACATGCCGTTACGGCTGAAATTACGGGGATGTTTCCTCCTGAAAACATCCCCGTAATTTCAGCCGTTACGGACGCTGTCGTGTGAACATACCCCTACAGTGTTGATTTTAAAAAAATCATTGGAAAAAATGCGAATTCATTGGTTGCACCCTTAGAGCTCATTTGGACGAGCGTGTTCCTTGTCCGTGTGCTGTGCGTTGAAATAACGCACAGCACACGGACCCATTCATTTCAATCTGTCTATTCAGACATGCGTCAGTTTTCATGCAGCGAGTGTCTATTGTGTGAAACTCGCTGCATTTCCTACATTGGTGTGTTTTCATCTGTGTGCTGTCCGTGTTTTACGCATCAGTTACAAAGAAATACAGAGGAAAAAAAAGTAATACGCAACGCACACTGGTGGCACACGGACATGAAATGTAGGAAAAGGACTGCGTTTTTTTACGTGCGCCAATTGGACATTCCCATCATACCAAGAAAGGACATAAGTGATGAATTGTAAGTGCATTCAATGATTTTATTCATGACAGCACAATAAGAAAGAGATTGAACAAGTACGGCTTTCATGGAAAGGGGGCTAGGAAAATGCTCCTTTACAAAAAGAATATGGCAGCACAACTTCATCTGTATCTGAACAAACGTTCTAGAAAAATATTCTTTGGATTGGTGATTGAGGTGGAGATGTTTGGTTATCATACCACGTACACCTTATACCAGCTGTCAAGCATGGTGGTGGAGGGGTGAAGGTTTGAGCTGGTTTTGCAGCCACAGGACCTGGGAAACTTGCAGTCATTGAGATAATGAATTCCACCTTATACCCGAATGGGAAAAAAAAATAACACATCTTACCGCTCTTAAAGGGAACCTGTCACCAGCATTTCACCTATTGAACTTTACTTATCCCTCGCTGGCCGCTGCTATCCAAGTTCATTGCCGTTATCCCCTCTGCTAAACACCTCCTCCGACTGTAAATAACGGTCTGCAAATATTTTATGCTTTTTATCGTAATACTCATGTGTTCCTTTGTTCGCACACACCAGAACAGGACATCAATGCACAAGCGTGGGATTTTGTGTGCTGGGGAAAGGCGAGGAGCTGTCAATCCAAAGTAAGGAGGCGGGGTCAACTCGGAAAGACTTGAGGAATGAAGATATGACTCTTTTCAAACTAAGATTTGACTTTTCAAATGAAGATATGACTCTTATGCTCATTAGCATACGGTGTGGGAACACGAAAAAAACGGAATACTATATAGAAATGATTTTTCACCCACTACCACCAGGTATTGCTGGTTTAATAGGTGAAATGCTGGTGGCAGGTTCACTTTGTAATATAAACGTATTTGGTATCCACTTTAACAACCCTTAGAGTCAATTTTCTAATGCACTTATAGGATATGGAAACCTTTTGAAGATTTTTTTTTTCTTTAATTATCCCCTTCCCGACATTTGTCGTATGGATACGTCATGGAATGCTAATGCTTCCAAGATTTTGCCGTATCTATACGACAAAGGGTGGACACTGCTTTGTCAATGCCACCATCCCCTGTCGGCTGTATGATACAGCTGATACCCTGGGGTAATGGCGGGGACTGAGTTTGCGCTGATCCCCGCCATTAACCCCTTAAATGCAGCGGTCAAAAGCGATCTCTGCATTTAAGGGATTTGCAGCTCATCAGCACACCAGCAATTACATTTCCAGGGGGTGCCGGTGGCTGCAAAGGCAACCGGAGGCCTAACACTAGCCTCCCGGTATGCCTCTGGGCAGGGACTGAAAGGCTTCCGTAGCCGCCAGCAAGATGGCACTGGCTCAGGAGCTGAGCCAGCATCATCAGCGGTGGATGTCCACTGTATGTTACAGCTGACATCCACCTGTAACCGGAGCTAGCTCCGATTCCTGCCATTAACCCCTTAGATAAAGCGATCACTGCATCTTTAGGAATGGAGGCAGATCGGCAGACCTGTCATGCAATCGCAGGGCTGCCGACTGCTGCTATGGCAACAGGAGGCCTAACAATGGCCTCCTGCTCTGCCATTACGGAAGCCCATTATGCCCCGCCCGGAGGCGAATCTAATACATTGCACTATATAGGTAGTGCAATTTATTAGAAAAAAAAAATCTGAAAGTTGGACCTTCAAGTACCCTAGTGGGACTAAATAAAAGTGTAAAAAAAATATAATAAAAGATTCAAGTAATAAAATAAAACGCAATCACCCTTTTTCGCTTATCAAGTCCTTTATTATTGAAAAAAATAAATAAACCATACATATTTGGTATCGCCATGTCTGTAACGGCCTGAACTATAAAAATATTATGTTATTTATTCCATACGGTGAATGGCATAAAAAACTGCCAGAATTTAGTTATTTTTTGGTCACTGCCTTACAAATATTGTAATAAAAAGTAACCAAAAATGGTACCTATAAAAAGTATAGCTCGTCTCGCAAAAAATCAAGCCCTCATACAGCTCTGTCGACGAAAAAATTAAAAAGTTATGGTTCTCACAACATGGCGACAAAAAAATATATATTCTCTTTACAAAAGTAATTTTATTGTGCAAAAAGTTAAAAACAAAAAAAGTGCTATAAATTAGGTATCGCCGGAATTGTACGGACCCGCAAAACATGTCGTTTATAACGCATGGTGACCCCAAAATTGTACCAATAAAAACTATAGCTCGTCCCGCAAAAAATCAGCCCTCATACCACTACGTCTATCGAAAAATAAAATGAGTTGAAGCTCCAATAAGTAGGGAAATAAAAAATATGCAGTTGTGCCGGCCTGAGGGGAACATTTCTTCTGTTTCAAGAGGCGATTTATCAAGGCCCTAAAATTAGGAAACATATCTGCTGAAAGCGAGGGTGCCCGTATTATACCAGGACAACACTTCCCAGCAAAATTCCCCAAACTGCACAGGTGCGGAGTGTGGACTAAAAGAGGGATATGGAAGGACATTTATCATTGCGTCACCGGCCTGTGCAGAATGTATTGTGTCACAGCGTAACAAATAGCTATAGATTTTTTTATTGTTTTATTTACACCATTATTATACCACCTGACTATGCCCCTGATGTACTCTTCCCAGCTTACATATGCCCCCACATTATAAACTGAAATACAAGTAAAACTCCAAACAAAACCACTACCAAGCAAAATCCACGCTCCAAAAGCCAAATGGCTCTCCCTCCCTTCTGAGCCCTACAGTATGCCCAAACAGCAGTTTACTTCCACATATATGGCATCGCCATACCCGGGAGAGAACTTTTAACAATTTTTTGGGTGTATGTTTCCAGTGGCACAAGCTGGGCACGACATATTTGCCACTGAAATTGAATATCTAGGGAAAAATAAAATTTTTTACTTTGCACCATCCGCAGCGCAATCATTTATGGAAAAGACCTGTGTGGTGAAAGTGATCACTACACCCATTAATAAGTGCCTTAAGGGGTGTAGTTTCCAAAATGGGGTCACTTCTCAGGGGTTTCTTTTATTATTTCTCATCAGAGCCTCTGCAATTGTGAACAAATACTTGTAAATTTCCAACTTCGCATGGTTCTCTTTCAATCCTAAGCCTGGTCGAACGTCCAGGCAAAAGATTAGGGCCACATGTAGGGTGTTTCTAAAACCGGGAAGCACAGCATAATAATTAGAGAGCTGTCTCTATACGGTGGCACAAGCTGAGCACCAAATATTGGCATATCTATGGAAAACATCCCATTTTCACTCTGCAAAATCGAGTGCACACTAATTTCTGCAAAACACCTGCTGGGTTAACATGCCCACTACACCCCTAGGTGAATACCTTGAGGGGTATAGTTTCCAAAATGTGGTCACTTTCCACTGTTTTGGTCCCACAGGGGCTTTGCAAATGCGACATAGCGACCAGAAACCAATGCAGCAAAATCTGGACTCCAAAAGCCAAATGGCGCACCTTCCCTTCTGAGCCCGGCCGTGTCCAAACAGCAATTTATAACCACATATGGGGTATTTCCGTACTCCAGAGAAGTTGCTTTACAAATTTTGGGGTTATTTTTCTTCTTTAGTTGTTGAGAAAATGAAAAATTTGGAGCTAAAGCTACGTTTTATTGAAGAAAAAGGATTGTTTTTATTTTCACTGCCAAATTCTAATAAAATCTATGAAACACCTGTGGGGTCAAAATGCTCACCACACCCCTAGATAATTTCCTAAAGGGGTGTAGTTTCTTAAATGGAGTCACTTTTTGGGCGTTTTAACTGTTTTGGTCCCTCAGGGGCTTTGCAAATGCGACATGGCCTCCGCAAACCATTCCTGCTAAATTTGAGCTCCAAAAGCCAAATGGCGCTCCTTCCATTCTAAGCCCTGACGTGTGTCCAAACAGCCGTTTCTAACCACATGTGGGGAATTGTTTTACTCGGGAAAAATTGCTTTACAAATGTTGCGGTGCTTTTTCTCCTTTAGTCCTCGTGGAAATGAGAAAAAAATTTGCTAGACCTACATTTATTTGAAAAAATGTAGATTTTGATTTTCACGCCCTACTTCTAATAATTTCTGCAAAAAAACTGTGGGGTCAAAATGCCCACTATACCCCTAGATAATTTCCTTGAGGGGTGTAGTTTCTCAAATGGGGTCACTTTTGGAGGATTTTCGGCACTACAAGAGCCCTTCAAACCTGACATGGTGCCTAAAATATATTCTAATAAAAAGGAGGCCCAAAATACGCTAGGTGCTCGTTTGCTTCTGAGGCCTGTGTTTTAGTCCAGTAGCACACTAGGGCCACATGTGGGACATTTTCTAAAACTGCAGAACCTGGGCAAAAAATATTGAGTTGCTCTGGTAAAACTTTCTGTGTTACAAAAATTTTTTATTAAACATGAATTTCTGCAAAAACAATTTTATTTGTAAATTTCACTTCTAATTTGCTTAAAGGGAATGTGTCGCTAGAATTTTTTTTTAATTTTTTTTAATTAAACAGTTAGTGTATACATGATTAGACATTGTTATAATTTTTTTACATTTTTTCACAAGTCAGGAAATATTATAAATTAGATTCTAATTTATAAAATTTCCCTGTGCTGGTCACTAGAGGGAGCAATTCCCCAAATTGCAGCATTGGCATGTGGTAAAGCAACCACATTGCTTTATGCTGCAAATTTGGTGTAAACACACACGCTCTAGTGAGCTCACAGAATCCCCCCTCCCTTATCCTGGCTAGTGCCAGGAGAAAGGAGGGGATTGAATGTTCAAGCCTCCTACACTGTGTGCCGCCATTTTTGAGCGAATACACAGTGTAGTAGGCTTACAGTGGTTATAACACAAAACATACAGTGAGGGTATGTGCACACACACTAATTACGTCCGTATTATACGGACGTATTTCGGCCGCAAGTACCGGACCGAACACAGTGCAGGGAGCCGGGCTCCAAGCATCATACTTATGTACGATGCTAGGAGTCCCTGCCTCGCTGCAGGACAACTGTCACGTACTGAAAACATGATTACAGTACGGGACAGTTGTCCGGCAGCGAGGCAGGGACTCCTAGCGTCGTACATAACTATGATGCTAGGAGCCCGGCTCCCTGCACTGAGTTCGGTCCGGAACTTGCGGCCGAAATACGTCCGTATATTACGGACGTAATTAGTGTGTGTGCACATACCCTGAAGGAAATAAGTATTTGTTCCCTTGCTGATTTTGTAAGTTTGCCCACTGTCAAAGACATGAACAGTCTAGAATTTTTAGGCTAGGTTAATTTTACCAGTGAGAGATAGATTATATTTTTAAAAAAAACAGAAAATCACATTGTCAAAATTATATATATTTATTTGCATTGTGCACAGAGAAATAAGTATTTGATCACTTTGGCAAACAAGACTTAATACTTGGTGGCAAAACCCTTGTTGGCAAGCACAGCAGTCAGACGTTTTTTGTAGTTGATAATGAGGTTTGCACACATGTTAGATGGAATTTTGGCCCACTCCTCTTTGCAGATCATCTGTAAATCATTAAGATTTAGAGGCTGTCGCTTGGCAACTCGGATCTTCAGCTCCCTCCATAAGTTTTCGATGGGATTAAGGTCTGGAGACTGGCTAGGCCACTCCATGACCTTAATGTGCTTCTTTTTGAGCCACTCCTTTGTAGCCTTGGCTGTATGTTTCGGGTCATTGTCGTGCTGGAAGACCCAGCCACGAGCCATTTTTAATGTCCTGTTGGAGGGAAGGAGGCTGTCACTCAGGATTTGATGGTACATGGCTCCATCCATTCTCCCATTGATGCGGTGAAGTAGTCCTGTGCCCTTAGCAGAGAAACACCCCCAAAACATAATGTTTCCACCTTCATGCTTGACAGTGGGGACGGTGTTCTTTGGATCATAGGCAGCATTTCTCTTCCTCCAAACACGGCGAGTTGAGTTAATGCCAAAGAGCTGAATTTTAGTCTCATCTGACCACAGCACCTTCTCCCAATCACTCTCAGAATCATCCAGATGTTCATTTGCAAACTTCAGACGGCCTGTACATGTGCCTTCTTGAGCAGGGGGACCTTGCGGGCACTGCAGGATTTTAATCCATTACGGCGTAATGTGTTACCAATGGTTTTCTTGGTGACTGTGGTCCCAGCTGCCTTGAGATCATTAACAAGTTCCCCCCGTGTAGTTTTCGGCTGAGCTCTCACCTTCCTCAGGATCAAGGATACCCCACGAGGTGATATTTTGCATGGAGCCCCAGATCGATGTCGATTGACAGTCATTTTGTATGTCTTCCATTTTCTTACTATTGCACCAACAGTTGTCTCCTTCTCACCCAGCGTCTTACTTATGGTTTTGTAGCCCATTCCAGCCTTGTGCAGGTCTATGATCTTGTCCCTGACATCCTTAGAAAGCTCTTTGGTCTTGCCCATGTTGTAGAGGTTAGTCAGACTGATTAATTGAGTCTGTGTACAGGAGTCTTTTATACAGGTGACCATTTAAGACAGCTGTCTTTAATGCAGGCACCAAGTTGATTTGGAGCGTGTAACTGGTCTGGAGGAGGCTGAACTCTTAATGGTTGGTAGGGGATCAAATACTTATTTCTCTATGCACAATGCAAATAAATATATATAATTTTGACTATGTGATTTTCTTTTTTTTATATATATAATCTATCTCTCACTGGTAAAATTAACCTAGCCTAAAAATTCTAGACTGTTCATGACTTTGACAGTGGGCAAACTTACAAAATCAGCAAGGGATCAAATACTTATTGCCTTCACTGTACATAAACATGACTTACCTGCTCCTGCCGCCGCCTCTCCCTCCGGTCCGTCTACTCCCTCCGCTTGCTTCTGAACACATGCCCGGAAGCCGCAACCGGAAGTAGTCATCTTACTGTCTGGCCGCGGCTGCCGGTCCACAAGAAAATGGCGCCGGATGTCGCTCGGCCGAAGACCTTCCATTTGGATTGTGTGGGAGCGGCGCATGCGCCGTTCCCACACAGACGGCGTACAGCATATTGAATGGAACGGCTCCCGTTCACATTCTCTATGGGGCTGTATGTGCCGTATTCCATGTCTGTATGTGTCGTTAATCGACACATACAGAGATTTAAAAAAAATGGCAGCCCCCATAGAGAAGAAAAAGTTTGAAAAAAAAAACACAAACACAAATAAAGAAACTTTTTTTTAATAAAACACTAAAAGCAAAACTATCTAAAAAATTTTTTTTTTTCGCGACACCCTTTAAATTCCTGTGAAATGTCTTAAGGGTTAATAAACTTTCTAAATGCTGTTTTGAATACTTTGAGGGGTGAAGTTTTTTAAATGGGGTGACTTATTGGGGATTTCTAATATATATATAAGGCCCTCAAAGCCAATTCACAACTGAACTGGTCCCTGTAAAAATAGCCTTTTGAAATTTGCCTGAAAATGTGAGGAATTGCTGCTAAACTTCTAAGCTTTGTAACATTCTAGAAAAATAAAAGGATGTTCAAAAAACGATGCCAATCTAAAGTAGACATATGGGGGATGTTAATTAGCAACAATTTTTTGTGGTATAACTAACTACCTGTCTTACAGGCAGATACATTTAAATTTAGAAAAATGCTAATTTTTAAATACTGAATGTATCGAGCAAATCTTGCCAGTAACATAAAGTCCAATGTGTAACGAGAAGGCAATCTCAGAATCGCTTGTATAGGTAAAAAGTATTCCGACATTGCTACCACATAAAGTGAAACATGTCAGATTTGAAAAATGAGGCTCTGTCAGGAAGGTCAAAAGTGGCCAAAGCGGGAAGGGGTTAAACAATGTAGTGTTTAGTGCAACTTTGTCATTTTGTTTTTATAAAACAAAAAATTTACTTTTTGAGATCCAGCTTCTATCTTGCGCTAAAACCCGAATCTGTCAGGTCAGCAGTACCGACGGCTTTGGTAACAGCAGGTCCTGCGTCTCTGATGCGGGATCCACCTGTTATTGATCATATCTAAGTACATAACTTATATGTGACCAATAACAGGTGGATCATGCATGTCAGAGACACGCAGGACCTGCTGTCACCGAAGCCATCAATTCCGATGACATGACCTGGCGGATTTAGGTTTCAGCGCAAGTAATAGCTTCTATGTATCTATAAAAAAATAAAAATAAATAATAAAACAAATGACCTTGTTGCACTAAACACTAATTGTTATACAATTCACTAATTTGTTTTAATTAAATAAAAAAAAGTCTTCAAAGGTTTCCGTAGCCTTTAAGGAATTTGCTAAACACTATAACAAAAAAAATGCTTTTGTCGCAAATGCATTACAAGTCAAAATGTGCACAAAAATTGCAAGTTTTGATGCATTTATGCCACCAACACACTTTCCTTAAGGGTATGTGCACACGATAACGTCAATTACGGCTGAAACTACGGAGCTGTTTTCAGGAGAAAACAGCTCCTGCATTTCAGACGTAATTGCTCGTACTCGCGTTTTGCGTGGCGTCAATTACGGACGTAATTTGGAGCTGTTCTTCATTGAATTCAATGAAAAAGGGCTCCAATTACGTCCCAAGAAGTGTCCTGCACTTCTTTGACGGGGCAGTCATTTTACGCGTTGTCTTTTGACCTCGACGCGTAAAATTACAGGTCGCCGGCACAGTACATCGGCAAACACATTGAAATGAATGGGCAGATGTTTGCCAACGTATTGGAGCCGTGTTTTCAGGCGTAATTCGAGGCGTAAACCGCCCATTTACGCCTAAAAATAGGTTGTGTGAGCCCAGCCTAAAAGTGTGGGGGGCTGCTGCAGCCTCAGAAATTTATACCAGCTTGTAGCTGCCATAGATCCTCCTTTCAGTCACACAGACAGCCAGAGATCAGGCTAATTTATTAAGAGGCATGCGACTGACTCCTAATAAAATAAATTAGGTGCATCTTACTCCACCTGTCTTATATTAAGACTGGCGTATGAAATGCAATTCTTACTAAATCTTTTCATGAATATTAAGTATATTGTTACACACACTAAAAAAACAAACAAGGTATCACCCTGCTAAGTAGACTGAAAAGTAGAAATGTTGTAAGCACTGAAATGAAGAGTGGTAAAAATGTCAACATTTATGTTATCGAAATTAGCCTCTTTAAACTTTTTAATGGGTATATATGCGTTTAAGGCCTCATTTACACGAGCGTGTGCGTTTTGCGCGCGCAAAAAACGCAGCGTTTTGCGTGCGCAAAAGGCACTTGACAGCTCCGTGTGTCATCCGTGTATGATGCGCGGCTGCGTGATTTTCGCGCAGCCGCCATCATAGAGATGAGGCTAGTCGACGTCTGTCACTGTCCATGGTGCTGAAAGAGTTAACTGATCGGCAGTAACTCTTTCAGCACCCTCGACAGTGCATTCCGATCACCATATCGAGTAACCTGTTTTAAAAAAAAGAGGTTCGTACTTACCGAGAACTTCCCGGCCGTTGCCTTGGTGACGCGTCCTTGGTGACGCGCCTCTCTTGACATCTGGCCCCACCTCCCTGGATGACGCGGCAGTCCATGTGACCGCTGCAGCCTGTGCTTGGCTTGTGATTGGCTGCAGCTGTCACTTGGACTGAATTGTCATCCCGGGAGGTCAGACTGGAGGAAGAAGCCGGGAGTTATCGGTAAGTCAGAACTTTTTTTTTTTTACACATTCACGTATATTGGAATCGGAAGTCACTTCCAGGGTGCTGAACCAGTTTAACTCTTTCAGCACCCTGCACAGTGACTGTCTCCTGCCGGGTTCGGTCAAAACAAGTTCGGCCGAACCCGGTAAAGTTCGGTTCGCTCATGTCTAAGACACTCCGTTCGGATGTTTGTAAACAGAAAAGCACTGGTGCTTTTCTGTTTACATTCAGTTTGACAGCTCTTGCGCGAATCACGCAGTTCGCACGGTCGTGCGACCTTCGTGGTTTTCACGCACCCATTGACTTCAATGGGTGCATGATGCGCGAAAAACGCACGATTATAGAACATGTCGTGAGTTTTTTTCAGCGCACTCACGCTGAGCAAAACTCACGGACTGTCTGCATGCCCCCATATAGTAATATAGGTGCGTACGACACGCGTGAAAAGCACGCGCGTATATTACGCTCGTGTAAATGCGGCCTAAAACAGCAATTCGCTCTTTATAACTACTTTTGGACACAAATTTAAAAGAAATATATATGGAACATAGTAGTAATACTTATATATATGATAGACACTAAAACTATCTTTTTTTTTATTTAGTAGAATATACGTAAAAAACAAACCTAGACAACAATATGGTAGACAGGAAAATTACTTTGAATAAAATAGACATAATCAAAATTATAATTCAACACGAGTATACAACAACAATATCCTCAGGGAACTGGCAATTCGAGAGGACTGACATGGATGTCAACAAAATGGATGAGGAATTAACTTTAAAGGAAGAACAAATAATCCAGTATATACAGTAAATATTATAAAGACCACATAACATAGTAACAAAGTACCTCCAAAAAGGGATGATGTAGCCACCCAAGATAGTTTCTTACTTCTGGACAAAGTCTAGAATGGACAGAACACAATATCCGGAAAGGGCAAAATGAAAAAGGTTAGAAAAAGAGGATGTAGAGAGAGAAGGGTTAACACCAAAAAAAAAATCAGGAAACATAAAAACAGGATCAAAGGGAGACTAACCACCTCAACCTAAGGGATATTCCATTAACAAAGGAACATGAGAATCTGAAGTGTGCGCAGTGACAGGAATGAAGGGGACGCAATGCTCGTACGAGCCCCTTCAAGACAGCTGTTCGGCAGGGTCCTGGCAATCAAACCCCGACCGATCACATATTGATAGCCTATCCTGGGGATAGGCCATCAATTTTTAGGGACTGGACAGTCTCTTTAAAAACCTGGTGCTGAAGTAGCTTTCAGAGTTAAAGTGTAGAACACTGGTATAACAGAACCTGCCAAAAAAGGAAAATTATTTCCTAAGAGAATTAGAAAAAAATAATGAAAAAGTAATTAAGCCATTAGACAAGGGGGGAGAGGTTCTTCTGTTAAAGAAAAAAAAATCTAGATTTAAAAAAAAAAAATATATGGATAAGATGTTGGGACATATGGAAACATATAAAAGAAATATAATTCAACAGATAAATAGCAAAATGAACTTAAAGTACTGTATTCTAACAAAAAAAGTTTGACTTTCTCTTCAGTAGCGTATTACCTCCCAAAACTCCACAAAGATACTTCTGATCCCCATCCCCCCAGACCTATAGTTTCGGGTATTGTTTCTCTAGCGTCCAAATTAGGATAGTATGTGGACTTCTTATGAAGATACGTGAAAGAGATGGCCTCATTCCTAAAGGACTCCGCTGATGTAATTAGTTTATTTGGAGACACAAAATGGGGACTGGATACTATCCTATGAACAGCCGATGTCACTTCACTGTACTAAAACACTAAAAGACTGATGTCACTTCACTGTACAAAGCTATTCCCCTTGTAAAAGGCATTGCATTTATCACTGAATTTTTGCATAGGAATCCATTATTGAATAAAGATGAAATGGGTTTCTTGATAGAGTGCATTACATTTATGTTGACACATAATTATCTCTAGTGGGAGGAGCATTATTACTTGCAGATGCCGGTTACTGCAATGGTGATGAAGTTACACCAACCTATTGATGGCACTGTGGGAGGAGGCACATGTCTAACTGGTGCCACGACACATTTAAAAAAATGGCACTATATAGACAACTTCCTCCTAATATGAGATGTTGGAGAAGAGGATTTTGAGTGTTTTCTGAATGGACTAATTGATAACAGCTAGAATATAAATTTAACCTGGAACATAAGTAAAAAATAATACTTTTTGAACTCTGAATTTTTTAAATTTTGCACCAAGACTTACTTCAAAAAGACTGATTGTAAGAACTTTATTATAAAAACAAAAGCTATAATTTTTTTCCCTTGATAAAAAATGCTCCAAAAAATCAGTTACTCCGCATCGAAAAGAACTGTACAAAAAAAAAATGACGATTTTGAAAAACAGAGCATTGTGATGAGTGAAATGTTTGAAGAAAAAAAACTACCCATCAGAGTTAATTGGTTAAGCAATAGAGGAAGAAAAATAGATAGAGGAAATACTGATAAAATACACAAAAAAGGAGGTGAATTTTACTAACCAAACAATGCCACCGTTCATCAATAAATTCTCCAGAGATTTTTCCTGGTAGAAGATGCAAAATTTGTAAAACCCTTAACACCTCTTGCACACAACGGGGTTCGCGCCGTGAAAAACGGTCCGTGTGTCGGCTGCATTTCCCGGCCCGATCGCGATACAGGTGAACGGGACTCCTGGCATCATAGACTGCTGTTCCATACTGAACAAAATGATACATTACGGAACAGCAGTTCCGCGGGGAGGCAGGGACTCCAAGCATCATAAAATGTCTATGATGTCAGTGGTCCTGTTCACCTGTACCGTGGTCGGGCTGGGAAATCCCGCCGACACTCAGACCGTTTTTCAAGGCCCAAGATTGGTCATGTGCAAGAGGTGTAAGACAAAAAACAGGAGTATTTCTTGTCTCCAAAAAAATTGATTAAAAAAAATATGAGATTAAAGAAATGATAAACTGTAACTCAAAACATATTGTGTACTTGATGGAGTGTGGGTGTGGGCATCAATATGTGGGGAGGGCAAAGCAGAAATTAAAGACAAGGCTGAACGAACATGTTAACAATATTAAGAAGGGGTTAATGTCACACAGTGTTTAAAGGGAATGTGTCGCTAGAATTTTTTTATTTTGTTTTTAGTTAAACAATTAATATTTAAGTGCTTACACATTGTTTTAATTTTTTACATTTTTTCACAAGTCAGGAAATATTATAAATTAGATTCAAATTTATAACATTTCCATGATCTGGCCACTAGAGGGAGCAGTTCCCAAAATTGCAGCATGGTCAATGTGGTAAAGCAACCTCATTGCTTTATGCTGCAAATTTGGGGTAGACACACTCTCTCTAGTGTCCACACACAATCCCCCCTCCCTTATTCTGGCTAGTGCCAGGAGAAGGAGGGGTTTGAATCTTCAAACCTCCTACACTGTGTGCCACCATTTTCTGAGCGACTGCACAGTGTAGGAGGATTAGATACAGGGCTCAGCAGACAGTATAACACGAACATACACGAACATAATACACACATCACATACACGAACATAAATTACCTGCTCCTGCCACCTCCGCTCCTATTCCTTGCGCCTTCTCTTCCTTGAACATATGGCCGAAAGCCGCGGCCGGAAGTCGTCATCTTACTACTGTCCAGCAGCGGCTTCCGGTCCCCAAGAAAATGGCACCGGATTTCGCTCTGCGAACGAGCTTTGTTTTGGTCTGTGTGGGAGCGGCGCATGCGCCGTTCCCATACAGACGGCGTACGCTGCAGAGAATGGAACGGCTCCCGTTCGCATTCTCTATGGGGTTGTATGTGCCGTATTCCATCTCTGTATGTGTCGTTAATCGACACATACAGAGATTAAAAAAAAATGGCAGCCCCCATAGAGAAGTAAAAGTAAGTAAAAAGTAGAACACGAGAACACAAATAAATAAAATTTATGTTAATATGATATTAAAAGCACCTTCCCTTTAACCTCTTAATGACGCTCCCGAGTTTGGGGCTAAAAACCCATTTTTCAAATCTGACATGTGTCACTTTATGTGGTAATAACTTTAGAATGTCTTTATTAATCCAAGTGATTCTGAGAATGTTTTCTCGTGACACATTGTACTTTATGCTAGTGGTAAAATTTGGTCGATACACACAGACCCCTGTAGATTGCGCCACACACAGACCCCTGTAGATTGCGCCACACACAGAACCCTGTAGATTGCGCCACACACAGACCCCTGTAGATTGCGCCACACACACAGATCCCTGTAGATAGTGCCACACAGCCCCCTGTAGATCGCTTCACACACTGCCCCCTGTAGATAGTGCCACACAGCCCCCCCTTATTAGTGCCACAAAGCCCCCTAAAATATAGTGCTAAACAGCTCCCACCTTGTATAGAGTGCCACACAGCTCCCCCATTGTGTATAGTGCCACACAGCCCCCTTGTATATAGTGCCACACAGCTTTTCCCTTGTGTATATAGTGCCACACAGCCTTTCCCTTGTATATAGTACCACACAGCCCCCTGTAGATAGCGTCACACACTGTCCCCTGTAGATAGTGCCACACAGCCCTCCCCCTTGAACATAGTGCCATACAGCCCCCTAGTAGATAGTGCCACACAGCCCCCCTTATTAGTGCCACACAGTTCACCCTTGTATATAGTGCCACACAGCCCTCCTTGTATAAAGTGACACACAGCCCCCCATTTTATATAGTGCCACACAGCGCCCCTCCTTTGTATAGAGTGCCACACAGCGCCCCTCCCTTGTATATAGTGCCACACAGCACCCCTCTCTTGTATATAGTGCCACACAGCGCCACTCCTTTGTATATAGTGCCACACATCACCCCCTTTCTTGTATATAGTGCTGCACAGCGCCCCTCCTTTGTATATAGTGCCACACAGCTCCCCCTTCCTTGTATATAGTGTCACCATGCTCCCCCTCCCTTGTATATAGTGCCACCCAGCGCCCCTCCTTTGTATATAGTAGCATGCTGCTCCCCCCTTGTATATAGTGCTACACAGCGCTGCCCCCCCTGTACATTGGCACGCAGGCACCCAAAAAATAAATATATATTGTACTTACCTTGTCCCGTTCCCGCGACAGATGGAGCGCTGCAAATCCTCCGGGCAGGATGCAGTGACGTCATCACGCTAGCCTGCGCAGGGAGTCTTCCCAGCGCCTTATAAGCTGCAGGCCTAACGTGGCCCGCAGCCTATAGTACTCAATTGTATCTGACGTAGATACAAGTGAATGTGGCTGTCGCTAGCACCAGGGCCCCCTCCGGTGCTAGCGACACCACCGGGCATGAGGGGGCCCATGCTGCCCGCCCCTAAATGATAGAGGCCGGGCGGCACGGGCCGTTTAGTGGTGTTGCTTCTGCTGTAGAAGCCATAACAGCTGCTAGCAGTGCCAACAAGCATGGGGGGGCCGTGTCGGCGGGCAGCATAGGCCCCCACTTTCTACGGGCCCGTAGCAGCCGCTGTGGCTGCTACTGTGGCTGCTACAGCAGTAGTTACACCACTCCTCACAAGGGAAAGAGTACTATGTGTTCTTTGGAGTCCAGATTTTTCTGGATTATTTTTCGGGTGCCATGTCGCATTTGTAGAGCCCCAGAGGTTTCACAGCAATCGAAACCCACCAGAAATTACCACATTTTGGAAACTTCACCCCTCAAGGAATTCATTTATGGGTGTTGTGACCATTTTGACTTCACAGTGTTTTCACAGAACTTATTTGAATTGGGCTGTGAAATAAAAAAATATAAATTTTATCCAAAATATGTAATTTTTGCTGAGCCCCAGAGTTATGAGTTCAGTTGAAACCCCCAAGAAGTGACCCCATTTTAAAAACTACATACCTTAAGGCGTTTATCTAGAGGTGTAGTGAACATTTTGACCCCACAGGTATTGTGTAAAAGGTAAAGCGCAGCAGATGGTGCAGAGTGAGATTTGCAATTTTCTATACATATATTCCAGTTCAGTGTCCCATATATTGTGCCCAGCATGTGCCACTGGAGACAGACACCCCATAAATTGTAATGTGGGTTCTCCTGGGTATGGCAATACCCTACAGATGGCTGTTAACAGCTGCGTGGGCACATGGCAGGGCTCAGAAGGGAAGTACCACCATTTGGCCTACTGGGGCTTTTCTGGTACTAAGTCAGGTATCCAGAAGCCCCAGAGGCACCAGTACAGTTGAAACCCTGAGAAGTGACCCCATTTTAAAAACGACACCCCTTAAGGCATTCATCTAGAGGTGTATTGAGCATTTTGACCCCAGAGGTATTGTGTAAATGGTAATCCGCAGCAGATGGCGTAGCGCAGGGGTCTCAAGCACGCGGGCCGCATGGGGCCCCTGAGGCTGTCATTTGCGGCCTGTGGGACACAGAGCCGCTAATGCCGGCTCTGCTCCGGGAATCTGTGTAATTCCCTTACATTGCTGTCCATATATGGACAGTGTTGTCACGGTCTTCCCCAGAGCAGAGTCCTGAGCAGAGCGCTAGTATCGGCTCTGCTCCGGGACTCTGTGGAATCCCCTGACATCGCTGTCCACATATGGACAGCAATGTCTAGGGCTTCCCCAGAGCTGGACAGTGATGTCAGGAGCACAGCTGGATTCCCAGGCAGAGTGCTAGAAGCGGCTCTGCTCTGGTACTCTACCTCTGGGCAAGCCCCTGACATCACTGTCCATATATGGCACTGTGGCAGCATCTACAGAGGGCACTGTGGCAGCATCTACAGAGGGCACTGTGGCAGCATCTACAGAGGGCACTGTGGCAGCATCTGCAGAGGGCACTGTGGCAGCATCTACAGAGGGCACTGTGGCAGCATCTACAGAGGGCACTGTGGCAGCATCGACTGAGGGCACTGTGGCAGCATCGACTGAGGGTACTGTGGCAGTATCTACAGAGGGCACTGTGGCAGTATCTACAGAGGGCACTGTGGCAGTATCTACAGAGGGCACTGTGGTAGCCTCTACAGAGGACACTGTGGCAGCATCTACAGAGGACACTGGCAGTATCTACAGAGGGCACTGTGGCATTATCTATAGGTGGGTGTGTGGCAGTATCTACAGAGGGCACTGTGGCAGTATCTACAGAGGGAACTGTGGCATTATATATGTGTGTGTGTGTGTGTGTGTGGCAGCATCTACAGAGGGCACTGTGGCATTATCTAGGGATGTGTGGCATCTACAGAGGACACTGGCAGCATCTTCAGAGGACACTGGCAGCATCTACAGAGGGCACTCTGGCATGATCTATAGGTGGGTGTGTGGCAGCATCTACAGAGGACACTGGCATTATCTAGGGGTGTGTGGCATTATCTACAGAGGGCACTGTGGCAGCATCTACAGTGGGCACTGTGGCATTATCTATGGGTGGGTGTGTGGCAGTATCTACAGAGGGCACTGGCAGCATCTACAGAGGGCACTGTGGCAGCATCTACAGAGGGCACCGTGGCAGTATCTACAGAGGGCACTGTGGCAGCATCTACAGAGGGCTTGGTGGCATTATCTATGGGTGGGTGTGTGGCAGTATCTACAGAGGGCACTGTGGCAGCATCTACAGAGGGCAATGTGGCAGCATCTACAGAGGGCACTGTGGCAGCATCTACAGAGGGCACTGTGGCATTATCTATGGGTGGGTGTGTGGCAGTATCTACAGAGGGCACTGTGACAGCATCTACAGTGGGCACTGTGACAGCATCTACCGAGGGCACTGTGGCAGTATCTACAGAGGGCACTGTGGCAGTATCTACAGAGGGCTCTGTGGCACTATCTTAAAAGGGGCTGCCCAATCTTGACATTTGTGTGTCTGCCAAACGCTGCCAACTGAGCTGCCGGACTGCATTTAGCGACACTTAAACGGGAAAACTGGATTGTTGAAATGCGGCCCGTCAACTTCAAATTTTTTTCTATATGTGGCCCACTTACCCGGCCGAATTTGAGACCCCTGGCGTAGAGTGATATTTGCAATTTTCTATTCATATATGCCATTTCAGTGTTCGAAATATTGTGTCCAGCATGTGCCACTGGAGAAATCCCATAAATTGTAAAGTGGGTTCTCCCCGGTACGGCAAAACCTACATGTGGCTGTTATCTGCTGCCTGGGAACACAGCAGGGCTCAGAAGGGAATGATGAGGGACATAAGCTGTGTGGAGTGCATCAGGGTAAGTAAAATTGGGGTAAATTAAAAATAAAGGGATGTATTATAAATTTTAAAACACTCTTTCATACAGAGCCCTGTATTTTCAGGACACATGTCACATTGATACATTGTGTCCTTATCCCACACTTATAGCAGACTCTGCACCTCTTTTGACTCTTTCCCTTCTCGCCAGTTTGGGGAACTGCTCCTGGAAAGTCTTGCCCCGGTACAATGCGTGTGGCCTCGCTTCCAGAAGTACTGAGTGCCCCCCTTTCTGGTCTCTAAAGATTAGGTTCTTGATAACCACCTCTGGAAATTTCAGGAAAGTTCCCCTCTGGCCTGCACATCGATGAAGCACGTACGAATTGTACAATGCCATCTGTATGATGTACACGGCCAGCTTCTTATACCACACCCTCGATTTCCGCATGGCACTGTAGGGCTTCAGAACTTGATCTGACAAGTCCACACCTCCCATGTACCTATTGTAGTCCAGGATGCAGTCTGGTTTGGGGGTCTCTACTAGTACCTCGTACTAGTACATGGGTACTGGTGTGGCCATGTATTGTTATCAATACACGGACATCCCTCTTGTACTTGACACAAAATATGTTGCTGTTAAAATGTTCCCTGCTCTCACCCCAAGTAGTGTGTGAGTGTTTGCCCAAGCAGTGTCTTAGGGAGTCCTCTCAGATTTTTTCCAGAAGTGCAGCTTGCCACAGTACTTCTGGAAGCAAGGCACTTGAAGAGTGGGATGCTAGTATAAAAATTATCTAGGTAGAGGTGGTGACTCTGGTCCAACAGTGGGTGCACTAAATCCCACACAATTTTTGCGTTAACTGCCAGTAAGGGGGCGGGGGGGCATTCTGGGCTTCTTAATACTTATATCCTAAATTTGTAAGTATACCCTGATTCACTCTCGCAAAGCTTAAACATCTTCACGCCATACCTTGCCCTCCTATTCGGCAGGTACAGGCGTAATTGAAGCCTCACTTTAAAATGTACCAGGGACTCATCAATAGAAATACACTTCTCTGGGGTGTATGCTTGGGCAAATAGGGCACTGAAATGGTCTAATAGGGGTCTCAGTGAAACGCACTGCATGTCCTATTTTGGTCCATTTTTGCGGACCACGTTGCCCATTGTAGTCAATGGGTGCATGACAAAACATGGACAACACACGGATGACATCTGTGCGCTGTCCCAGTTTTTCACACAGTAGTTGCTAAAGAAATTATGAGGGGAAAAAGAAACAGGAACACTGATGCCACACAGAAAGCACACTGATACCGAACGGAACTGAAATCCATGAAATACTCTTTCGTTTTTTCCGGATGTAAAACGGACACGCTCTTCTGAATAAGGCCTTAGTCTGTTTGACAGTTGGAGGCGTCCGTAGACCAAGTAACAAAGAGAACGAGCATTCATTGCAAATGCTGAAATGGGAAAAGACAAGGACGACGCTGTAGGAATTTAGCCACGTGGAGCGGTGAGAGTGACAACACCTAAACATTGCTTTTGTCTTTATGTATGGACGGTTGTAGCGGTTATCTTGACAGTGTGGGATTCAAATGTGAGCTAACGGTAATATGTGGAGCTCCAAGTGTAATAACATAGTACTACAGTATATTGTATAACTTTTTTTACAAGCACGCAGGATTTGGATAACTGACTTGTTCGAGCTGTTTAGGAATTATTTGTTTGCTCGGTCCAGTAATCTTTGTTTTCAGTATTGTACATAAGTAGGAAAGACATCTGCCCAGTGCTGGCCCCAGCTGTCAGTCTGAAGTGACAACTGAAGGTCAGATACAGGTTGCGTTTGACAAGAAATAAAGAGATCATTTGTACTGCATAGAAGGAAGTGTTAAAGACCTCTCACATCTAGTCTTCTTCACAAGGCGAAGTATAATCTCTGTTAGGTCGACAATATTTTGAAAAGGTCATTTCTTGCTTCAATAAGCACTTCAAACTATTTTTTTTAATTATTTGCTATATTATTGAACTTCATTTGTATGTGAAATAAGTAAGTGGCCGAATAGGTAGACCCTCTGTCTCCCGAATGGAGACTGCTCATGTTCCAAAACATGTATAATCTTATCTCTAGTGAATACTTAAAATTCCATGCAAGTGTTATGTTCCTGAATAAAAATAAAAAAGATAAGCAACGTGACCAGAAATGCTGTCCTTTAATGTGATGAAAACCGTCCAAATGCAGAATGATAAGTGAAGTCTCAGATCTCTCTGTCTTGTTATTCTACAGCCTGTTGAGCAAGTCATTGTATTTGTGGGTGTCAGTAAAATTCATACAGACACGATACCAATAGGAAAATACATGGCATCCCCTGTTGACTAGTTAGTACTTGGGTTCCTGCAGAAAGGATAGCACCTTTGACTAGTAATACCCAGCAATCTCCCTGCTACAGTATAATATATGGGGATTTGTCTGTGTAATTACACCAGGTTATTGCACATTTACATTATTAAAGACATATTCCCGGCAAAACAAAGAGACGTTTAATTAATCAGAACAATCAAAAGTCCTATTTAACCTAATTTCCGTTATTGCTTTCACTTCTACCATATTTGTTTTTCATTTGTAGGTCGCGGTATTATAGGACTGTGTGTGTGTCCTGTCCATGACTAGATCACTCTCACATCTCAGCTCTTGGTATATTTGGACATGCTCCACCTCCTTGTGTCTCAATTTCTGTATGTAACATTACCTCCCTTTTGCTACACAAAATCATCCCTGCTACTTTTTAACTCATGTTGACATTTGCAATTGAATACAACACAAGTGAAGTGCCTGTTACAGGACTTGCTGGTCCAGTATCCTGCTTCTCCCAGGCAGAGCTTCATTTATCCATTATAGAGATAATAAATCTTATTTCTCAAACATTGTATCAAAGAGTGAGCACATTGGTAGTCTGAGTGAAGAAGAGAAGTTGCTGATATTTACAGGATTCTCTAGGGTTAGACATATGCAGAAAAGGAAGCTGACCCTCCCACAGGCTGAGAAAAGCAGCTGCAGCTTTTAATATGAACAGGACCCTATAAAGCTTTAGCAAAGAGGTGAAAAAGGTGAATAAATTAACTAATGTGCCTGAGTTTAGACTATTTTTTATCAGTGTGCTTGGAATTATTCTAAGTATTGCACGTGAGAGAATTCAAAGCCTGCTGTGACTAACCTCTTCTTCTTGCCATATACTGTACGTAATGCTGAGAAATTTCTCCTTTAATTGCTGAAATAAGCACAAGAAGTAAGTTGAATCTGTCCGATGAAATAAATACATATTTGTGTAAAGCAAACCATAAGGCCCCATGCACACGAACGTGTTTTTGCGGTCGCAATTCCCCCGAAAATCCACGGGAGAATTGCGGCCCCATTCTTTTCTATGGGGCCATGCACACGACCGTAGTTTTTACGGTCCGTGCATGGCCCGGGAACCCGCACCGCAGAAAGAACGGGCATGTCCTATTACGGACATCTTCTGTGGTCCGGGCTCATTGAAAACAATGACGGCGGCCAAGTGCATGTCCTACAATTTGCGGGCGGCCCGCGGCTGACAGTCCGCAGCCGGCCGACCCAAAAATCACGGCCGTGCACACGGCTACGGTCGTGTGCATGAGGCCTAACAGTAGTGTCTATGTCCGAAGATAGGGTTATAATTGACGTTTTGTTCTGTTGTTTTTTATTTGCTTTGTACTTAATCCTAAACCATTGACATTCAATAGCTGTTGCTTAATACCAAAAACCCAATCTCCACCATTAACATCAACTCTCCAAAAATGCATGTTATAAAAGCAAGAAGTTATCGCTATATAACATATAAATATAAACTTTGGTATTAAGGATCAGGAGAACAACCCCTAAAGTATGTCAGAATATCAGAATATTCTGCAATGATGTACAATCTGGAAAAAAGAAAAACATTTACAAAAGAAGAATATACCACAAAAGTCAATGGAAAAAAAGGAAGGGGCTGATCCTTAGGGCTCACAATCTAAAGGAATTTTTTGTCTGAATATTGGACCAACCACATGCTATCTTGCCTTATCAAATTGCTATTATTCCCAAGAACCTATGTGATTTTTACTAAATTTATGTTTTTTTCCACTAAAATCTAGTATTTGTACAGAGCATGATCCCTTATAGAGCACTGTGGGGGTGTAGGTCTCTGTGTGATACAGAAAAAATATATTTCTCACAATGCCCTTGAAATTGCATTTTAGGATTTAATTTAAACAGTAAGAGATATGTCTGTATAGCGCTGCAAGATTTTAAGTAGCTGGTAGCAGAAGTTTGAATGCAGCTCTGGGTATGACTAGGCTTCAAGACTGTATTTGCAAAATTACCTAACACTGTATAATTCAGACAATCCAATTATGAAGTTATGTTCACCAGCATGGTATGAGAGACTAGGAAAATAAAATGATGTATGCAGGTATCCAGATTTGTAGTTGTCAATCAGTCTAATTTACAGCACCAGACAACATGTAGGTTCAGATATTCAGTTGGATGGAGGAAAGGCTGGCAAACATACAATTGCAATATAATATATTTTACTATGTATAGCTTCTGAGTCTAGTACTGTGTGAGATTATGTAGTAGCAACAGACATGCCTCCCTAGAATACATGATATCTTGTTAACTTGGATTGTTTCCAGGGTACAAAAGGATCAGTCTGAAACATTTGTAAATCCTCACATGCTATTGCTGTGCCTTTTGCACTATTTATTGAGAATATATACACTGGTGTAAAAAAATATTACATAAAGAGTCAAATCCAATGTAAACTTTTATAAATACCCTGGAAAATAAATATTTGTGTATCCCCTGGCCCCTGAGACTCTCGGCAAACAGCTTATTTATAGATTAGAGGGTGAAATGTGGTATTACATGGCGGTGATCCTGATGGGGCATATGCACAGGGGTTGTTTTAAGTAAAAAAAAAAAAGTCATGGTGGAAGATGCTGTCATTTGATCAGGTGGTTCTGTTACCAAGGCAATCGTACAATGTTTGAAGCCTTTCCTGCAAAGCTCCTATACAGAAGAATTTTCCGGCATCATAAGGCCATCGCATTGAACTGCAGACATGAGAAGACGCAGCCAAGAGCAACACTAAAGGTTAGTATTATGGTAGGACCCCTGGACAGTGACCTCCCAATGTATACCTCTGGCAGAAGGCCAAAACAAGATGTGAAAGGGGCCTAAGTATTGCAGCATTAGCACATGTTCCTACTGCCACCACATACACCAAGGAGCTCAACCCCTAATATATCTAAATATACTATGAAAGCCAGAAGAGACACACATGCATGTTAGATACTATAATATTGTCATGTATAAACAATAACTTTGCTTGCAATCTCCCGTCTGATCAGGTATGGAGAGATGCAGGTAGTGCATTAGGCAAGGCAGCCATACGTTTTCCAAAGAAAATCTAGTGAACAGGTCCTATTGTAAATAATAAGAACCATGCATGAGATTATTAGGACATTGTATGGTTGCTTCAGCAACTGCACCACCCAGCATGCTAACTGCACCTCTGATGTAAGATCAGGCGTGATATCGCGAGTAAAGTGACACTTTAAGTCGCTTAAAGAGAACCTTTCACCTCCCCATACATGTGCAGCAGAGTGCAGCATGTAATAGGCAGGGCTGCACAAAGCCTGGGGCACTTTACATTTTTATCTACCTCCCTCCGTTATTTAGATATCGGTGCCGTTATATTTGGCGCCCGATATTTAAATAACCCTCTGAACAGTGAATGGGGCGTGTACTGTCAAGGAGGCGTGTTACCATGGCTGTGACACTGTCCAATCAGATATGGACAGTGCCACAGCATGAAAGAGTGTTCGATTGCAGTCTTTTCATCCGAACTGGCAAGGGGGCGTGTCACTGCTAAGGACAGTGTAAGAGCTGGAGAGGAGAGCGCGCTCTCATCTCTTCAGCTCCTGCGGGAGATCAGTCTTGTATTGTCTGCCGAACTGGCAAGGGGGCGTGTCACTGGAACGGACAGTGTAAGAGCTAGGGAGCGCTTACACTGTCCATAGCAGAGACACGCCCCCTTGCCAGTTCGGCAGACAATACAAGACTGATCTCTCGCCAGAGCTGAAGAGATGAGAGGGCTCTCCTCTCCAGCTCTTACACTGTCAGTAGCAGTGACACGCCCCCTTTCCAGTTCTGGTGAAAAGAATGCAATCGAACACTCTCTCTCCTGCTGTGGCACTGTCCATATCTGATAGGACGGTGTCACAGCCATAGTAACACGCCCCCTTGCCAGTACACGCCCCCTTGACTGTTCGGGTGAAAATACTGCAATCGCACACTCTCTCTCTCTCCTGCTGTGGCACTGTCCATATCTGATTTGACAGTGTCACAGCCATAGTAACACGCCCCCTTGCCAGTACATGCCCCGTTGACTGTTCAGGGGGTTATTTAAATATCGGGCGCCAAATATAACGGCACCGATATTTAAATCACGGTGGGAGGTAGAAAAAAAATGTGAAGTGCCCCAGGGTTTGTGCAGCCCTCCCCATTACATGCTGCACCCAGCTGCACATGTATGTGTGTATGTGTGTATGTGTGTATGTGGGGGGGGGGGGGGGGGGTGAAAGGTTCTCTTTAAATTGTTCTTTTCAGATTCTCTTTAGGAATCTCCCTAATATTATGTTACCAAGTGTAACTAGAATGTCATAGTCATGGAAGTGTGTTACAAGGTGCATCACTTTTCATTCAAAAAAATTGACCACTGAATGTATTTAAAGAGGAAATCCACCCATGATTTATCAGAAGTTCAGAGATTGGAGATTTATGACAGTGGAAGTCTCAGATATAATTCAAGTTTCAATGATTTCGATGAAAATAAATGTCATCTTCTTAAAATGCATCAGTTCAGGGAAGGCATTCTTCATAACTCTTGGCAAAGAGGGACAATTCTTGTTATGGTTTATTGTATGTAGAGTGTTATGGGAGAGGACTAGACAACAGGATAAGGAGATCCTTTTGTTACAAAACAGCAGTGAAAATAAAAATGCCCAAATAATGTCAAATAATCACATTTCTGATACTGAAAGTGAAACATTTAAAGGCAAGTTAAAATGTATGTTCACAAATGCCAGAAGTCTAACAAGCAAAATGGGGGAGCTGGAGGCCTTGGTACTGGAAGAAAATAAAGATATAGTGGGTGTTGCTGAAACATGGCTGGACTCTTCGCACGACTGGGCTGTAAATCTACAGGGTTTTACCCTGTTTCAGAAAGACAGGACAAGTAGGAAAGGTGGTGGTGTATGTCTGTATGTGAGAAGTGATATGAAGGCGAGTGTGAAAGAGACAATAGTGGGTGAAGACTGTGAGGAGGTTGAAACCTTGTGAGTGGAATTACAAAGGGAGGTAAACACTGAAAAAATTACTTTTGGTGTAATCTATAGACCCCCCAATATAACTGAGGAGATGGAATTTCTGCTATATAAACAGATGGAGCGGGCTGCACAGGCGGGTACTGTAGTAATAATGGGAGATTTTAATTTCCGGGATATTAATTAATAGTCGACTACACTATTGATTCAGTCAACGACGGAAATCTTGCACAACGGAACCAAACGGAAACTATTGGCACCGGATCCGTCACCATTGAAATCGAGACAGGGTCTCGTTCTGACGGAAAACTCAGACGGAACGGGACCCTGGAGCAGATGTGAACGAAGCCTTAGTGAACCCTTTGGAAGTACCTGGATTTCTGCATTGATTACTAATAGAATGTCACAATTTTAGACAAACCCAATCTAAACTGAAAACAAACCAAGAGGTTCTACTTTTCATGTCGTTTATTAAGCACATTGAGTAAATATTCACAGTACAAGCAAAATGGGGGAGCTGGAGGCCTTGATACTAGAAGAAAATATAGATATAGTTGGTGTTGCTGAAACATGGCTGGACTCTTCACATGACTGGGCTGTAAATCTACAGGGTTTTATACTGTTTTGGAAAGACAGGGCGAATAGGAAAGGCGGTGGTGTATGTCTGTATGTGAGAAATGATATGAAGGCGAGTGTGAAAGAGATAATAGTGGGTGAATACTGTGAGGAGGTTGAAACCTTGTGGGTGGAACTAGAAAAGGAGGTAAACACTGAAAAAATTACTTTTGGTGTAATCTATAGACCCCCCAATATAACTGAGGAGATGGAAGTTTAGCTATATAAACAGATGGAGCGGGCTGACCAGGCGGGTACTGTAGTGATAATGGGAGATTTTAATTTCCAGGATATTAATTGGTGTCATGGTTCGGCTTCAACTGCAAAGGGGAGACATTTCCTCAACCTGTTGCAGGAAAATTTTATGGGCCAGTTTGTGGAAGACCCGACTAGAGGTGAAGCTCTGTTGGATCTGGTCATTTTTAATAATACAGAGCTTGTTGGGAATGTCAATGTTCGTGAAAACCTCGGTAACAGTGATCACAATATAGTTACATTTTACCTATACTGTAAAAAACAAACACAGGCTGGGAGGGCAAAAACACTTATTTTTAACTCCTTAGTGACCAGCCTATTTTAGGCCCTAATGACCAGGCTATTTTTTTTTTTAGTTTTTCTATAGTCGCATTCAAAGAGCTATAACTTTTTTATTCTTCCATCGACATAGCTGTAGGAGGACTTGTTTTTTGTGGGATTAGTTGTAATTTTTAATGGTACCATTTTGGGGTAGATATAATCTTTCGATTACCTTTTATTAACTTTTTTTGGGGGGGAATAGAAAAGAACCTTGAAATTCCGCCATTGTTCTATGCATTTTAAAAATGGTAAATAACACAATACCTTTATTCTATAGGTCGGTACGATTACGACGATACCATATATGTATAGGTTTTTTATGTTTTACTGCTCTTGCACAATAAACACACTTTTGAACTAAAATTCTTTATTTTTGCATCGTCGCTTTCCAAGAGCCGTAATTTTTATATTTTTCCATCAATGTTGTGATTTTTTGGGCTTGTTTTTTGCGAAACGAGATGTAGTTTTGATTGGTACTGTTTCGGCGTATGTGGGAGTTATTGATTAACTTTTCTTATAACTTTTTTGGGGGGCAATGGAAAAAAAGAGCAATTTCGTCATTGTTTTTTTGCGCTTTTTTTTACGGTGTTCACCTTGTGGTTTAAATTACATATTGACTTCATTGCTTGAGTCATTATGGTCATGGCAATACCATATATGTGTCGTTTAATTTCTTTTTTACACTTTTACTAAATAAAACCACTTTTTATGGAAAAAAATGGTTTTATTTATTTTTTTACTGTAATTTTTATTAATCATTTTTATTTCACATTTATTACTTATGTTATTAGTCTCACTAGGGGACTTTACTATGCGATCTTTATATCGCTGCTATAATGCTTTGGTATACTTAGTATATCAGATCATTATTGCCAGTCAGTGTAAATCTGACAGGCAATCTATTAGGACGTGCCTCAGGCGCGTCCTAACAGGCATATGTCCAGGGCAGACCTGGGGGTTTTTATCAGTCCCCCGGCTGCCATGACACCCCATCGGAGACCCGCAATTGCATTTGCGGGTCGCCAATGGGGGAGAGAGGGAGCTCACTCCCTCGGCAAATTATTTAAATGCTGAGGTCGGTATTGACCGCGGCATTTAACGGGTCAAACAGCCGCGATCTAAGTAAACGTCGATCGTGGCCGCTAGAGCAGGAGCCCGATTGTCATCAGACAGCCGAACCCCGGCTCCAGCCTGCACAGGACACCTAGCCTAAGGCCCCTTAGTGACCGCCGTGAAAAAATGTATTGGTGGTCACTAAGGCTGGGTTCACACGACCTATTTTCAGACGTAAACGAGGCGTATTATGCCTCGTTTTACGTCTGAAAATAGGGCTGCAATACGTCGGCAAACATCTGCCCATTCATTTGAATGGGTTTGCCGACGTACTGTGCAGACGACTTGTCATTTACGCGTCGTCGTTTGACAGCTGTCAAACGACGACGCGTAAATGGACTGCCTCGGCAAAGAAGTGCAGGGCACTTCTTTGCCACGCAATTTGAGCTGTTCTTCATTGAACTCAATGAAGCACAGCTCAAGATTTACGAGCGTCTCAGACGCCTCGTAAATTACGAGGAGGAGCATTTACGTGTGAAACGAGGCAGCTGTAAACAGTCTGTCTTTTCACACGTAAATGCCTCTCATCGTGTGAACATACCCTAAGGGGTTAAGAAGACCAATTTCCCCAGGATGAGGGCTGCAATTCTGGATATAGACTGGGAAGAACTAAAGTCAAATAATGGTACAAATGATAAATGGGAGATTTTAAAATCTACTTTGGGTAATTATACTGCAAAATGTATTCCTATATTTAACAAGTATAAACGACTAAAATGAAACCCCACATGGCTTACACCTTCTGTAAAAAGGGCAAAACATAGCAAAAAAGGGCATTTGAAAAATCCAAATCTGAGTGTACAGCTGTAGCCCTTGTAAATTACAAAGAGCTTAATAAAATCTACAAAAAAGTAATAAAATCAGCAAAAATACAAAATGAAAAGCAGGTGGCCAAGGATAGTAAAACAAATCCCAAAAACATTCTTCAAGTATATAAATGCAAAAAAGCCAAGGTCTGAACATGTAGGACCCCTAGATAATGGTAATGGGGAGTTGGTCACAGGGGATCAAGAGAAGGCAGAGTTACTAAATGGGTTCTTCAGCTCTTTATATACAACAGAACAAAGAGCAGCTGATGTAGCCGGTGCCAGTGCTGTTAATATATCAGTTGATATACTGAATTAGCTGAATGTAGATATGGTCCAAGTTAAGTTAAATAAAATAAATGTACAAAAGACCCCGGGACCAGATGGGTTACACCCTAGAATTCTTAAAGAGCTTAGTTCAGTTATTTCTGTCCCCCGCTTCATAATATTTAGAGATTCTCTAGTGACTGGTATAGTGCTAAGGGAAAAGACTGCACTACTCAAAGTTTACAAAAATGTGTTGTGTTGGTCTTTATTCACCAAGCATAAAACACTTGCAAATCAGTATTGCTAATGACAGAGGATAATTCCCCTTTGGTTGTGCTGCTGTTTTCTCGAAACCTAAGAACAGAAGTTGTCAAACCAACCTGATTTGTTTTTATGAAGAGGTGAGTAGAAGCCTAGACAGAGGGGCCGCTGTGGATATAGTGTTTTTGGACTTTGCAAAGGCATTTGACACTGTCCCTCATAGACGTCTAATGGGTAAATTAAGGTCTATAGGTTTAGAAAGTATCGTTTGTAATTGGATTGAGAATTAGCTCAAGGACCGTATCCAGAGAGTTGTGGTTAATGATTCCTACTCTGAATGGTTCCCGGTTATAAGTGGTGTACCCCAGGGTTCAGTGCTGGGACCACTATTATTCAACTTATTTATTAATGATATAGAGGATGGGATTAATAGCACTATTTCTATTTTTGCAGATCACACCAAGCTATGTAGTACTGTTCAGTCTATGGAAGAGGTTCGTAAATTGCAAGCTGATTTGGACACACTACGTGTTTGGGCATCCAGTTGGCAAATTAAGTTTAATGTAGATAAATGTAAAGTTATGCATCTGGGTACCAACAATCTGTATGCATCATATGTCCTAGGGGGAGCCACACTGGGGGTGTCACTTGTTGAGAACGATCTGGGTGTACTTGTAGATCATAAACTAAATAACAGCATGCAAGGTGAATCAGCTGCTTCAAAGGCCAGCAAGATATTGTCGTGTATTAACCCTTTAATGACCAGCCTATTTTAAACCTTAATGACCAATCTATTTTTTAAGTTTTTCCATCATCGCATTCCAAGAGATATAACTTTTTTATTTTTGCGTCGACATAGCTGTATAAGGTCTTGTTTTTTGAGGGACAAATTTTATTTTTTAATAGCACCATTTTGGGGTATGTATAATTTATTGATTAACTTTGATAAACTTTTTTTTTGGGGGGGAATAGAAAAAACCCCAGAAATTTTGCCACACTTTTTTGCATCCTAAATCTACGCTGTTTACGGTGTGGTATAAATAACACAATAACTTTATTCAGCGGGTTGTTACGATTGCAACGATACCAAATTTGTATAGATTTTGTATGTTTTACTACTTTTACACAGTAAAAACACTTTTTTTTCAAAATTATTTGTTTTTGTGTCTCCATATTTGAAGAGCCATAACTTTTTTATTATTCCACTGATGCAGCTCTATGAGGGCTTTTGTTTTTGCGGGACGACTTGTAGTTTTTATTTGTACCATTTTGGAGTAGATGCGACTTTTTGATCACTTTTTATCACATTTTTTTTAAGGCAGGATTCACAGAAAAAAGCAATTTTTCCATTGTTTTTTATTTTATTTTTTACGACGTTCACTGTGCGGGTAAAATAATGTAATAGCTTTATAGTTGGGGTCGTTACGGACGCGGCAATACTGCCAGGTGTCTCCAAAATAACTCAGATGCGGCGCCCACTATTGAGCACCGCATTTGAGGGGTTAAATGGGTGAGATCGATACTTATATCTATCTCACCCGTTCGAGCAGGGATGCCCCCTGCCCTCAGCTACCTCAGGCCTCATCCCTGGAGGCCAGGCAGGACGCAGGCGCATAGAGATCTGGGTAAGCATGAGATTTTTTTTTCTGAGTTGCGATCTTTGCTTTTTCGCTTCAAAAATTGCAGCATCTGCTATTTGTTGTGGGTTTTATCTCTCCATTGAATTAAATGGGGAAAACCCGCAGCAGAAAACCAGCGATTCCACAACATAACTTGACGTTCTGTGGATAAAAAAAAACACACTGCAGTTCAATTTATGAAAGTTTTTTTCTGCATTTTTTCACACCGTGTGGATGAGATTTGTTCAAATCTCATCCACTTTTCTGCTACTGTAAAATGCTGCGGATTTTCCGCAATGAAATCTGTTGCGGAAAATTCGCAGTATTTCCGCCACGTGTGAACCTGGCCCAAAGGGTAATACCACAGGCTTTGCCATAAATGTCTGACGGACGCTGGTCCCAAATGGAGGTCCCCCGACAACTTTCCTGCCTGGCGAGACGCCCACCGCATCTGTGCATGTGCATTGTTTTTTACATTGTACTTCTGGGGGTGGTGACGGCCTCACTCTTCCCATCTGTCTAAGACCCCAATCCACATGACCGTAGAAGCCATCCATAATACCTATTTATTTCCATGGACACCTTCCTGTATATTTATGGAAAGCTGTCTGTGCCGTAGAAAGGCTCTGCAAAAGATAGGACATATCCTATTTTTTGCTTTTTACAGACCGTGCTCTGATACTTTATATGGGAGCAAGGTCCGCAAATGCCCGCGGCCATCAGTGCCCATAATCACAGACCGTGATTACGGGCATGGTCGTGTGCATGGGGCCTAAGGCTATTTTTATTTAGAGCAGAATAAAGCTGGTTCTGGCTCTGCCGCTCTCACCATGACCACACGCGTGGCCACGCTGTGTTATTATTCAAGCTTCTGAAGCTGCTCGTAAGGAGAAGAAGAAACCTGCGTGTGAGGAGACGGCGAGCAAGCACCCCTGCCCAAAGTATCCAGTTATGATAGGGTTTATATACAGGGATAATTGCTGCTTTAAACAGGGATGATGGGGGTTTATACAGGGATGATGGCTGGACTACCCATAAATTCCTGTATATAACCCCCATCTTCCCTCTATATGCCAGTTATCATTCCTGTATATAACCCCCAACATCCCTGTATATACCAGCCAGGCTGGTATATACAGGGATGATGGGGGTTATATACAGGAATGATGGCTGGTATATACAGTGATGATAGCTGGTATATACAGGGATGATGGGGATTATACACATGGATGATAGCGGTTATATACAGTGATGATGGCTGGTTTATACAGGATGATGGCTGGTATATACAGGAATGATGGGGTTATATACAGGGATGATGGGGGTTATATATGGGGATGGTAGCTGGAGCAGCCATCTCCATGTATACAACCCCCATCAGCCCTGTATATAACACCCATCATCCCTCTATATAACCCCATCATCCCTGTATATACCAGCCATCGCCCCTGTATATAAGACCCATCATCCCTGTACATACCAGCCATTGACCCTGTATATAACCCCCATCATCCCTGTATATAACGCCATGATCCTTGTATATACTAGCCATCACCCGTGTATCTAACCCCTTCATCCCTGTATATAACCCCATCATCCCTGTATATAACCCACATTATACCTGTATATACCATCCATCATCTCTGTATATAACACCAACGTCCGTGTATATACCAGCCATCATCCCTGTATACCAGCCTGGTTGGTATATACAGGGATAACGGAGGTTATATACAGGGATGATGGCTGGTATATACAAGGATGATGGGGTTTACATACAGGGATGTTGGGTGGTTATATACAGGGATGATGGCGTTACACCACTCCCTATCATTCCTGTATATACCAGCCATCATACCTGTATATGCCTGTGTAAACATCGAAACAATCACCCGATGAACAAGCAAACGCTTGTTCATCAGCTTATTGTATCTTTTCTGTGGCCTACAATATTATCGTTATGAACAGCACATCTCCTTGTGTAAACAGGGAGACGTGCTGCCAACAGAATAGAAATGTATGAGGACGAGTGATCCTAGTGACGATCGCTCGTCGCCATACATTACTGATAAGCTGTCTCGTTGTTGTGGCCAAAATGGACCAGTGTAAAAGGACCCTAACTTTCACTTCTATAAGAGTTATGGAAACAGCCCATCATGTGGGTTTCCCATTGTCATTTTTTATGCTGGAGTTGTTCAAACTCCCAAACCTAAACTCTTCAGACCTAATAATGGTCCTTTTTTAGCCTAAGATGCGATGATGCGACATTACAAATTCTTCATATCACCGCTGCAATTCTTATTTTCCAGAGAAATAATATTCAAACACAAATATTATAATATTTATTGCATAATTATAAAAAATACAAGCCATAGAAAGAAAACATTTTAGTGCAAAACACAAGGCTTGTGACCATTTCCAACATAAATAGAAGTTTATTCTACATTAAACAAAAGGAAATATAAAAAAAAAAAGTTATTATTTACAATAGATTTCTTTTTTCAGTCGGATAAAATGATGGAAATGCATATTTCAGCTGTAAGAGTGCACTTTACTAGCTCAAGATATAATTCATAAACTGCGGATAATTCAGAAAAGCTTTTTTGTTGTTGTTTTTCAAACTTTACTACATTGGATATTATCGGAGTACATTTTGGACTTCCACCTGTAAAACAAAGATGTTGTTATTAGATTTCCAGGAAATGTTATTTCACTTATTTTCCAGCTAAATACAGTTTATCGAAACTGGGGCTGTATGTCTTACATTTTTTTGCATGCTGGCTACAATAGTTGACAGCTAATGCAGAAAAAAGTGTTAGGCTCTGTTCAGAGTAGCCTTATGGCTACTGTTTATATCATGGTCATTGCATATATGTTGGTTTCATTTTCAAATGGAATCCCAATGGACGCCTTGACTTGATTGGGGTCTGTTTGGTTTCTGATATTTTTGATTGTGCTATTCTTGCTGTCAAAAATGGCAGGAAGTCTGAGGGAAGCCTTGACGGACCCCCTTAATCCTAATGTCAGCAGTACCAACCAATCAAATCACTTCTTTCATTTTCAAACCTTCTCTGGAAGTATAAAAGCTATGGGCAACTCTCTATAAGTAATTCTGTATGTGGCTCATTTTGTTGTAAGTCAGTCCTTATAATCTTCTCTCTTTACAGTATTTATTAGAAGTTGTGAGCACATACGGTTCTACTCATTCAGCTTTATTTGTATAAAAATGAACCCCTTTAAGAACTGACAATATTCCCATACGTGATAAAAATAATTGACTGGACCTATTTAATGTGCATACTATAAGCTAAAAAATATGTGGACATATTATTTTCATTGAAACTTGTGAAGTCTAAGGACAGCTGGCGTTCCTGCGGCTTTAGTACCCTGGTTAAGTAGCTGCAGGCTTAGTTAAATGGAAGACTTCAATGCTTAGCATTCTTTCTAAAACCTCAGAATGGTTATGGTAGTGGGGACATTTTATACATTGCTTCTAGGGGAGAATATAATAGCCTCATGGAGACACCATATAGTGCATTTACTGGAATAGATGTTATGGCAGCATAAAAAGGAAATAACTTTAACAAGGAAACTTTCATGCAGATTGACATTTTTAGATTTCTACTGTTCAGGCTGAATGGGCTTATTCCCCGGTGTCCTGATATCTGTATATTGCCCTGATCTAGTCATTATGTACTCAAAGGGAAAGACGAAAACTGTTTTTATCCCAGCAAAATAAACCTCTGCTTTTTCCTATAAAAGGGAACCCCTCAAATCACAGTTTACCCTGTACCATCACAGTGATTCTGATAATTGGATGAAGGGCGTTTATATTGGTAAGATATTAGCCCAATTCTAACAGCCAAATTATACCCATGAATTATTATTATTTAGATTGTAGAAATAACACCCCATGTAAACGTAGCTGTAGTAATTTTATACAGATGTATCCCATAGGCATAAAAGAAAAATAACTTTGAAAGTAGAAAATGATGGCTCGTTCTAAAAAGCAAAAATATATGTACAAAAAAAACTGTTTAAAAAATAAAATACATTTTAAATAAATAATTTATTGTTGCTTTGCTATTTTTTTTTTAACAAACACACTCAGGCTCAGGTCACACTGAGTTTTTTTTACGCGGAAACCGCGTCGGGAAAACGCACCAAACAACGTAATAAAAAACCTCTCATTGATTTCAATGGGAGGTGGAGGCATTTTTTTCCCTCGAGAATTTTCTGCCTGCAAAAAACTCTGTGTGAACAGGGCCAAACTGCTAGTGTTATTTTGTAGTAATGTAGAAAAGCACTATCTACTAGTATTCACATGTGTTTATTCTGTCAACTACTTTCTGCAAGCATATTCACTGTGCTAGACAATGGATTCCTTGTAGCTTCTTCACTACGCACGTGCCTGCTCTCACCTCCGCTTTCTTTCCCTATTTCTAGGAGAGGGGTGCAAGAGTGTCGTCACGTGAATGCCCAGTGTGGCCGGTCTCTTAGCACCTGGTGTGCATGTGCCGATGCTTATTCTGCGTCATTGTTGGATATTATATAGAAAAATTGCCGAGGCAATAGGAACCCGTTTTTTCCCAACTACTTACTAACTAATAGAATAGGATAGTACAATAAATGAAATACCTTTATTAAATTAGGGACAAACAACATGAAAATGTAAAACTACAATGTGTACTGGCACATGCAATTTGCAGACATAAATCTGGCTATTGAACATGAGAGATATAACCCAATGCAAAGTTGACACTGAGTATAACTGCTAGCTGTAGTCAATTATATGAAGAATCAGCTCCAGTTAACATTGCTCTAAAAGACTAGTATAGCCCCCCCCCCCCCCGACATGTTTAGCCTCAGATGCAGCGTCCTCAGGGGTTTTAGGGGCATATAGTGATATTGTTGGATATTATGTCTAATGGAGCGGCTAAACAGCGTGAATTAAATATTTCAGGTGTGTATTCAATTTCTTTTGGCTCTGGTGAGTTTAAATCTTTTCAGTTTTGGGGGCGTGGCCTAGCGACATATGTGAGAGGAAGCAGGCTCTGGAGCCCCAGCTACCAGTATCCTGAAAACATATATTTACCTTGCACCTCAGCTTCAATTGTGCCTGGACAGGGGAGTGAATCAGCGGAGACCCCACGGGCGAAGTTACGAGAACCCTGGTGGAGATATGACCCGGTCCAAGAGGTCTAAAGCGGCGGAGGGTAAGACAAGGAAGCACAAGATGGCGCCGGCACGTCTGCATTCTTGGATAGGAGAGATGTCAGAGGGGCGGCGGCATCGAGACTGGAGCGATTCGCGTGCCAACCACCAGCCAAAGCCGGAAATACAAGGAGCTCCACAGAGGAGAGAGCTGTGCTGACCGGTAGGCTGGGATACCGGTTTAAACTGCTGAGAGCGCACATGGAATCTGATGAGGAGATGGGAGCTGAAACTCCTGATCCCACGGGGTCTAATATGGCGGCCGGTTCGCAAGACAAGGTGTTCACGCCGGTAAGCCAATGTAATCTTACCCTTGCTCAACTTACCTGCCAGGTGGGGGGGATAAATGAAGATATCTCTATTATAAGGCATGATCTTCAGAAAGTGGCAGAACGTACCACAGTGGCGGAAGGCCGCATCGGTGAGATTGAAGACCAGCTGCTGACAATGAGGAGGGATATTAATGCAACTGCCGTCGATGTTACCAATCTTCTGCCTAAAACAGACGATTTGGATAATCGTTTATGTCAAAACAATGTGCGGATGGTAGGGATACCTGAGAAGGTTGAGGGGGTCTAATCCGGACTCCTATTTTGAGAAATGGCTATTGGAGGTTTTTGGAAAGGACACCTTGACCCCTTTATTTTTTGGTGGAAAGAGCCCACAGAGTGCCTACTCGGCGTGGCCCGCCTGGCCGCCCGCCACGGCCTGTACTGGTGAAACTTTTACATTACAAAGACAGAGATTTGATCCTTCAACATGCTAGAGAGCAGCCGTACATCTGCATTAATGGAGTGAAAATCTCCTTTTATCCTGACATCTCTGCCGAGGTCCAACGAAAATGGATACAATTCTTAGACATTAAAAAATGCCTGAGAAATCTTCGTGTTCAGTACTCAATGTTGTACCTCGCAAAACTGCGTGTTGTGCCATTGGGCTCTGTCCAATTCTTTGAAAATACCCGGAGGGGTTGAGGTGGCTGGATAGTCACGAAAATCAGATTTGCCAGGATCGGGTTGAGGAAGAAGCGTGATCCTTGGGAGGAAGGTTTCAGTGGGGAACATGTTACTGGGGAGGAAGATGTAATTAGATAGAGATCATGGGGACTGCTATTTGTATGCCTCCTTTCTCGCTATAGTTTCTACTATGTTTTTCTGTGGGGTTAATAGGGGCAGGAATGTGTACACTGTTATCCTTATATTCCATAGTAAATAATATGACTATTTTCTTGAGGTGGCGGGAGGATTCGGTAATGGATATTCAAACTGTGTGCGATAGTTGGGTGGAGACTGAACACGCATACTCGCATTGTACTGTCAATGCTGGAATGTCACAAAGGTGGGGTTTTCTCCACTAGCTCTGGCCATGCTTCGTAGGGAAGGTTTACAAAAGTTTGTGATGTTTGGGGAGGGTGTTGAGGGGAGGGCAGCCTTTCTTGGGGGGGGGGTCTCGGCCGCAGTTCACTACTGATACCTTTGTGTTTAGGTATATACGCCAATACCATCTGAGTACAGAGATGATTGGGAGATTGATTGTTGCTGGCACTTTCCGATGGGAGGTAGGATAAATTTCTTATCTTGGAATGTAAGGGCTATGGGGGAGGCCACAAAATGACAGGCCATATTTGAATACCTGAAATTACATTCCCTGGAGTAATGGGATTAGAGGAGACACATCTCACTGGAGATACGCTCCGGACTGCCCATAGAGTTTGGATTAGCTTATTGATTCATAAAGATGTGCCTTTCAGCTGTTTCACTTCTTTTAGTGACAGTGAATGCAGATATGTGGTTATTCACTGTAAACTATTATATTGGGAATGTATAGTTGTGATAGTCTATGAGCGGCTGGCAAGCTGGCCTAATGTTCCAACTATAATAATGGGTGACTTCAACAATATTATGGGTGGGGAGGTGGATAGGTTCCCATTGGTATTGGGGGCAAGAGGGCTCGGGTCTGTCACAATTTGGGAAGTAAATGAGTGAAGCTGGGTTGACAGATGTGTGGCAAGCAAAATGGCCCTCTACTAGACAATTTTCTTGTGTTTCCTCTACGTATGGTTCATTATCTAGAATTGATCTGATGTTCAGCAATAGCATAGGTGTTCCGTTTATAGAGGGAGTGGAATATTTACTTAGGTCATTATCTGACCACTCGCCTATGCTACTAAGAATCAGAGCTAGTCTGAATGTGGGAGGTTTGGGACAGACATGGTGGTTGAATCCGTTCTGGATAAAGTTAGTAGGCGGAAACAACATAGCCCCGCTTATAAATTCATATTTTAAATTTAATGTGGGTATAGTCCCCACGGATGTACTATGGGATGCTATGAAGGCATATCTGACAGGTATATACATTCGGGAGGTCACAGCTGTCAAAAATAAGTCCAGACATGGGTATTGTATTGACGCGGTGGGTGACAGTTACGGAAGAATGTCACATTATGAATAACACTCCAGACACATTAGCTAATTGGAAGGAAGCCCAAAAACTGTTGCGAGACGATTTGAACAAGCTGCTAATAAGAGACTATTTTTGAAACAACAGTACTATGAAGAGGGAGAGACGACCAGTAGACTGCTAGCTAATATAGCAAGACCTCAACGAGAGGGGGTGTTTTTACACCACCTACAAGATAGTGGTCAGAGGATGGTTAGTGAGACTACTGACATACTAAGGGTATTGAAATCATTTAATATGAAGTTACATCGATCCAGGGTAGATTACTCAGAGGACCTCTTGAAAGAGTATCTGGAGGAGATGTCATGGGTTACATTGAAGGTGGAGAAGGGGGAGATGTTGGACAGACCGATAACTATTGAGGAAGTTCAGCAGGCGATGAGTTCTATGGCGAAAGATAAAGCCCCGGGGATGTATGGTATACCTACTGAGATATACAAAACTTGTGGAGATGAGCTGCTGCCCCCTTTGCTTGATCTGTATCAGGACAGGTTTGAGAAGGGGCATTTAGCACTGACGCTATATGAAGCTGCAATCGTGGTTCTTCCTAAAGAAGGGAAGGATCTGACACAACCTGAATCTTATAGACCAATCTCCCTGTTAACGTCTGACATTAAAATTTTAACGAAAATTCTGACGTGTAGACTGACCAAAGTGGTGACTTCAGTCATATCTCCGGATCAGTCGGGATTTATGTCATCAAAATCCACGGCAGTGAATTTGCGTAGGCTGTTCTTGAACATTCAGGCTGCTTCTGAGGGCCCCCATTCTAGAGTTGTTCTATCCTTAGATGGCGCTAAGGTGTTCGATAGTGTAGAGTGGGGGTATCTATGGGCAGTGCTAGACAAGCTTGGATTTAGGAGAAACTTCATCAATTGGGTGAAATTACTATTTAATGAACCGATTGCTAGGATAAGGGCTAATGGAGTGATGTCTGAATCATATTCTCAGGGGGATAACTCAGGGGTGCCCACTCTCCCCGTTGTTGTTCGCTCTAGCGATAGAGCCTTTGGCCAATATGGTGAGACAACATCCAAACATACGAGGCTTCAAATTTGGAGATATGGAGGAACGTATAGCCCTATATGCAGATGATGTACTGTATTGCTGTTCCTGGGGAATGTGGAAAACTCCTTGCCAGAGGTTATGCTTGTTCTTGACCACTTTGGCAGATTCTTGGGCCTGGAAATTAACTGGGCTAAGTCAGCTTTGTTACCGCTCACACCACTGGCCACATCACTGGTTGTAGGAGGGGTGAATATACCTTGTGTGCAGAATTTTAAATACCTGGGAATACGGGTCTCAGCTAGAGTACAGGACTTCATAACGCTGAATGTGCAACCTCTGCTGGGTAGATTGAAAGATAGGATTAACCCGTTAGTGACCGGCCCATATTGTTTCTACGTCGGTCACTAACGGGCCTTATTCCGATGCCATAGACTTTTTACATTGCGGCATCGGAATAAGTAAAAGTAAACAGAGCAGGGAGCTGTCAAATCTCCCTGCTCTCAGCTACCAGAGGTAGCTGAGGGCTGGGGGCGTCCCTGCTCGACCGGGTGAGATCGATATAAGTATCGATCTCACCCGTTTAACCCCTCAGATGCGGTGCTGAATAGCGTGCACCGCATCTGAGTGGTCTTGGAGAGAGGGAGGGAGCTCCCTCTCATCCAACTGACACCCGGCGATAAGATCACCGAGTGTCTGTTTCTCCAATGGCAGCCGGGGGCCTAATAAAGGCTCCCAGGTCTGCCTGTGGTGAATGCCTGCTAGGTCATGCCGGAGGCATGACCTAGCAGATGCCTGTCCGTTTTACACGGACAGGCATGATACACTGCAATACAGAAGTATTGCAGTGTATTATAAATGCGATCGGATTATCGCATAGTGAAGTCCCCTAGTGGGACTAGTAAAAAAGTTTAAAAAAAAGTTTCAGAAAAAGTGAAAAAAAAAAGAGTGAACAAAAAATTAAAAACCCACTTTTCCCCCTTAGGGCATGCCCAGACGTGGCGGAATTCTTCCGCAACTGTCCGCATCAATGCCACAAAGAATCTGCGTTGCAGATTCTGTTGCGGATATGCCAAAAATGGGCATTAAATTGATGCGGACTAGCCGCTGCGTATTGAGGTGAAAGTACTTCCCTTCTCTCTATCAGTGCAGGATAGAGAGAAGGGACAACACTTTCCCTAGTGAAAGTAAAAGAATTTCATACTTACCGGCCGTTGTCTTGGTGACGCGTCCCTCTTTCGGCATCCCGCCCGACCTCCCTGGATGACGCGGCAGTCCATGTGACCGCTGCAGCCTGTGATTGGCTGCAGCCGTCACTTAGACTGAAACGTCATCCTGGGAAACCGGACTGGAGGAAGAAGCAGGGAGTTCCCGGTAAGTATGAACTTCTATTTTTTTTACAGGTTGCTGTATATTGTGATCGGTAGTCACTGTCCAGGGTGCAGAAACAGTTACTGCCGATCGCTTAACTCTTTCAGCACCCTGGACAGTGACTATTTACTGACGTCGCCTTGCAACGCTCCCGTAATTACAGGTGCACACACGTAGTCACCCGTAATTATGGGTGCACACACGTAGTCACCCGTAATTATGGGTGCACACACGTAGTCACCCGTAATTACGGGAGCCCCATTGACTTCCTCAGTCTGGCTGTAGACCTAGAAATACACATAGGTCCAGCCAGAATGAAGAAATGTCATGTTAAAAAATCAATACGCTCCGCAGCACACATAGCATCTACATTATATCTGCGGACTTCATTGCGGAATTTTGAATCTCCATTGAAGTCAATGGAGAAATTCCGCAATGAGTCCGCAACCAGTCCGCCACACGTCCGCAACAACCATTGTATGCTGCGGACACCAAATTCCGCACCGCAGCCTATGTTCCGCAGCGGAATTGTCCACAACGTGCAAACGAACCCAACCACAAAGCTGTGGAAGGCAATGGAGAAACGGGTCCGCTGCGGAGTGTCCGCAGTGGAATTCCAGAACAATTCCGCTACGTCTGGCCATGCCCTTACAATCTGCTTTATTATTAACAAACAAAATAAAGTAAAAAAGTTACACATATTTGTTATCGCCGCGTCTGTAACGACCCCATCTATAAACTTATTACATCATTTAACCCGCAAGGTGAACGTCGTAAAAAATAAAATAAAAAAACATGCAAAAATTGCTGTTTTCTTTGAATCCAGCCTTAAAAAAAATGTGATAAAAAGTGATCAAAAAGTCGCATCTACTCCAAAATGGTACCGATAAAAACTACAAGTCGTCCCGCAAAAAAAAAGCCCTCCTACAATTGCATCGGCGAAAAAATAAAAACGTTACGGCTCTTCAAATATGGAGACACAAAAACAAATAATTTTGAAAAAAAAGTGTTTTCACTGTGTAAAAGTAGTAAAACATACAAAAACTATGCAAATTTGGTATAGTTGCAATCGCAACAATCCGCTGAATAAAGTTATTGTGTTATTTATACCACACGGTAAACGGCGTAAATTTAGGACACAAAAAAGTGTGGCGAAATTGCTGTTTTTTTTCTATTCCCCCCAAAAAAAAAGTTTATAAAAGTTAATCAATAAATTCTATGTAGCCCAAGATGGTGCTATTAAAAATTACAACTTGTCCCACAAAAAACAAGACCTTATACAGCTATGTCGACGCAAAAATAAAAAGTGTTAGCTCTTTGAATGAGACGATGGAAAAACGTAAAAAATGGCTTGGTCATTAACGTCTAAAATAGGCTGGTCATTAAGGGGTTAAGCTTTGGCTTAGACTTCCTTTGTCGGCTCCAGGCCGTACAAATCTGATTAAAATGGTTCTCATACCTCAGATTCTTTACGTTGTACATAACGCCCCAGTGTGGATACCTAAATATTGGTTTAGGAGGATACATAATTTGTTTAGATATTTGGTATGGAAAAGGGGATCCCTAGTATCAAATTACTAAAATTGCAATTGCCAAAAGTACATGGAGGACTAGCATTACCGAATCCTTGTGTGTATTACTTGGCGGCTCAAATACAACACCTTAAGGGATGGAAAGACAGTGATCATTGGGACTCTAATAAAGTGTGGTGGGAATGCAAAAAATTGTTGAGAGTTATAGGGTGCTCAAATTATTTGCCTTTATGGAACAAACCATATCTCGGGGAATTTAATACCCTTGAAGGCTTTCAGGAGTGGGAGCGAAAAGGGGTTAGATTTGTTTGTCAAATATATGAAGATGGGGTTTTAACCCCTTAGTGACTAAGCCTGTTTTGGCCTTCAGGACCAGCCCCATTTTTGCAAATCTGACATGTGTCACTTTATGTGGTAATAACTCCAGAATGCTTTTACCTATCCAAGCGATTCTGGGATTGTTTTCTCGTGACATGTTGTACTTTATGATACTGAAAAAATTTCGTCGTTAAATTCAATATTTATTTGTAAGAAACGCCAAGATTTAGAGAAAATTAGCAAAAATTAGCATTTTTCTAAATTTTAATGTATTTACTTGTAAAACAGATAGTAATACCACACAAAATACATACTAGTTTATATTTCCCATATGTCTACTTTATGTTTGCGTCGTTTTTTGAACATTCTTTTATTTTTCTAGGACGTTACAACGCTTAGAACTTTAGCAGCAATTTCTCATATTTTCAAGAAAATTTCAAAAGGCTATTTTTTCAGGGACCAGTTCAGTTCTGAAATGGCTTTGAGGGCCTTATATATTAGAAAGTCCCCAGAAGTCACCCCATTTTGAAAACTGCACCAATCAAAGTATTCAAAACAGCATTCACAAAGTATTTTAGCCCTTTAGGCGTTTCACAGGAATTAAAGCAAAGTAGAGGTGAAATTTACAAATTTCATTTTTTTTCTTCAAAAATTCATTTGTAACAAATTTTTTCTGTACCACAGAAGGTTTTACCCAAGAAATGCAACTCAATATTTATTGCCCAGATTCTGCAGTTTTTAGAAATATCCCACATGTGGCCCTAGTGCGGTCATGGACTGAAACACCGGCCTCAGAAGCAAAGGAGCACCTAGTGGATTTTGGGCCTCCTTTTTTTTAGAATATATTTTAGGTACCATGTCAGGTGTGAGGAGGTCTTGTGCTGCCAAAACAGTGGAAACCCCCCAAAACTGACCCCATTTTGGAAACTATACCCCTCAAGGAATTTATCTATGGGTATAGTTAGCATTTTGAACCCACAGTTTTTTTGCTACATTTATTTGAATTAGTATGTGAAGGTGAAAATCTACTTCTTTTGTGAAAAAATGGGGAAATTTTAAATTTTTACAAGGAATAAAGTAGAAAAAACACCCCAACATATGTAAAGAAATTTCTTCCGATTATAGCAATACCCCATATGTGGTAATAAACTGCTGTTTGGACCCACAGCAGGCCTCAGAAGAGAAGGAGCACCTTTTGGATTTCTGATTTTGCTGGAATAGTTTTCAGTGCCGTGTCGCGTTTGCAATGCACTGGAGGGATGAAAACCGTGGAAACCCCCCAATAGTGACCCCATTTTGGAAGCTACACCCCTCAAGGAATTTTTCTAGTGGTAAAGTTAGCATTTTGACCCCACAGTTGTTTTGCTGAATTCATTGGAATTAGTCTGTAAAGGTAAAAATCTACTTTTTTTTCTGAAAAAAGGTAGCCATTTTTAATTTTTACAAGGAATAAAGGAGAAAAAGCGCCCCAACATTTGTAAAACAATTTCTCCTGATTACGTAAATACCCCATATGTGGTAATAAACTGCTGTTTGGACCCACACCGGGGCTTAGAAGGGAAGGAGAGCTATTTGGCTTTTGGAGCTCAAATTTAGCTGGAATAGTTTTTGGGTGTCATGTCGAATTTGCAAAGCCCCTGAGAGACCGAAACAGTGGAAGCCCCCCAAAAGTAACCCCATTTGGGAAACGACACCACTTAAGGAATCTATGTAGGGGTATAGTGAGCATTTAGGCCCCACACGTCTTTTGCAGAATTTATTAGAATTAGGGCGTGAAAATTAATATCAACATTATTTCCACTAAAATGTTGAATTTTTTCAATTTCACAAAGGATAAAGGAGAAAATGCACCCCAACATTTGTAAAGCAATTTCTCCCGAGTACGGCTATACCCCACATGTGGTCATAAATGTTTTTTCATTCGAAAGCAATTAACCCTTACGAACTGATTCATGTTTTGCTTTTTCGTTTTTCCTCCCCGCTTTCCAAGAGCCACTACTTTTTTATTTTTCTGTCAATAGAGCGGTGTGGGGGCTTATTTTTTGCGGGACGAGCTGTAGTTTTTATTGGTACCATTTTTTGGTACGATGCCATATCGGTGGACGTAAACGGCTGTTTGGGCACGCTGTAGGGCTCAGAAGGGAGGGACGCCATTTGGCTTTTGGAGTGCATATTTTGCTTGGTAGTAGTTCTGGCGTTTTGCTGGTATTTCAGTTTATAATATGGGGCATATGTAGACTGGGCAGAGTACATCAGGGGCATAATAAGAGGGTATAATAATGGGGTAAATAAATAATAATCCACAGATATGTGGCCAGTGTCGAACTTATAAATGGAGCCCGATCTTATCCACTTTTGGAACACTCTGCACATTTTGCATCGCCATAATCTGGGAGCCGGAACTTTTTTATTTTTTCACCACCGGAGCTGCGTGAGGGCTTATTTGTTGCGGGACAATCTGTAATTTTCATTGGTACCATTTTGGGGTACATGCAATTTTGTTGATCACTTTTTATTCAATTTTTTCGGCAAGCAAGGTGACCAAAAACCATCAATTCTGACAATGATTTTTATTTATTTTTGACAGCGTTTACCCTGGGCTATAAATGACCATTATTCTTTATTCTGCGGGTCGGTACGATTACAGTGATACCATTTGTATATAAGTTTTTTTATGTTTTGCAGCGTTTGCGCAATAAAATAACTTATTTAGAAAATAATTTATTTCCTGTGTCACCATATTCTGAGAGCCGTAACGTTTTTATTTTTCAGTCAAAAAAGCTGTGTAAGGGCTTGTTTTTTGCGGGACGGGTTGTAGTTTGTATCGGTACTATTTTGGCGTACATGCGACTTTTTGATCACTTTTTATTGTATATTTTGTGAGGGGCGGTGACCAAAAAATAGTGATTCTGGCATAGTTTTTCGTTTATTTTTTTTGCGGCGTTCACCGTGCGGGAAAAATAATATTATAGTTTTATAGTTGGGGTCGTTACGAACGCGGTGATACCAAATGTGTGTCATTTTTTTTTACGTATTCATTTTTTTTCCTATAATAAAAGACTTATAATAGGAAAAAAGCAGTTCATGTTTATGTCACTTATAACTTTTATTTTTACACTTTTTTTAAAACATTTTTATTCTTTTTTTTACTTTTTTCACTTGTCCCACTAGGGGACACTTAGACTTGCAGCTCTGATCGCTGCTGGAATACATTACACTACACACGTAGTGTAATGCATTCCAACTGTCATTGTGACGTGACAGTCACACTGACAGGAAGCCTACGACGACCACCCTCGGGGTGGTCCTCATAGGCTTCTATACATGGCAACCCGGAAGCCATTGTCTGGCGTCCGGTTGCCATGGGTACCATCGCCAGCCCCCGTGATTTCACATGGGGTCTGCCGATCGGCGCTAAAGACCTTAATTGTGGCGTTCAAAATCGAGCGCCGCAATTAAGGGGTTAACTGCCGATATCAGCGGCGACAGGCCGCTGATCGGCAACGGGGAGAGCAGGGCTGACACCCTGCACAGTTAACCGCCGCTGCGGTGTAGCGCCGCGCGGCGGTTAGCTGTCAAAGCACTGACGTAACTGTAAGTCAAGGTGCGCGAATTTACTGCTCACCATGACGTACAGTTACGTCATGGTGCGTTAAGGGGTTAAAGTCGTTTTCTCAATTGCAGGAGGGTTTCAATATTCCTAATAGATTATTTTATCAATACCTACAGCTGCGACATGCAGCTCAAACACAGGCTTGGGTGTTGTGGAACATGTTCTTGGATCTGAGGGTACGAAGGGTCTTATATCTTTGGTTTATAGCACTTTACTTACAAAACTATTGGAAGATCCTATGGCGGAGATAAAAGGTAAATCGGAATGTGATGTAGGCCCCTTACTACTGAGAAAGGGGGAGAAATACTTGAGTCTCTAAAAGAGATATCCATTGGTATAGCGCATAGACGATCGCAACTATTTTTGTTACATAGGGTGTACAGGACGCCCAAGGTGTTATAGCAAATGCAGATTAGGTCATCAGCCGAGTGCCCTAAACGCTCGATCGATGTGGCTGACTTAAAACATATGTTTTGGGATTGCTCAGCTCTGAATGGGTACTGGGTGGCGGTAAGTGACCTGCTTACTAGGGTGTATGGGAGGGATTTTCCGCTAGATCCTAAGGTTTAACTTCTGGGTTGCATGGGGAGGGTGATCAGGCTGAAACATTATCCCTTAAAAAGGTACTATATCATGCAAGAAAGCTGATTGCAAAATATTGGTTAGAGAGGGATCCTCCTGGCTTAACTGAACTGGGGGAAAGGTAAATGTTAATGGTTGGTTGTGTACTAGTACATACAGGTGTGCCACGAGGTCTAATTATACTAATACCCCGGGAAAGCGTGTTGATATAGGGAATTTCATTTCTGGAGTTAATTAAATGTGACATATTGGACTGGATTGAGATATAAAGAAGATGTAAGATGGAGGGTCAGGAAGGAGGGGGGATGATGGTATGTTGTATGGCAGTTATAAATTGTATATAATACAATTCACAATGTATGGCATAAGGAAATTCTGTAACATTGGAGCTGTAAATTCTCTATTTTCTGTACCAGCTGTACTATTTGGTGTTGATTTGCAATAAAAATAAAAAGTTGTCTCATTAAAAAAAAAAAATATATATATATATTTTGTTTACCAGGCCTAACCAGCCCAGGACAAAGAATTAATTGCAAAAAGCACGCCATGTGTAGTGGGTTCATTGGCGTCTCATTTAGATTCTGATCGCCAGCTCTAGTGGTATATCCCATTGGGATGATTTGTCAATATCTGTTAGAGCACTTGTCTTATAATTCACTATTACTTTATACACTAGGAAGTCCTGTTCTTTATACAGCATCCTTTTTATGGTTAACGCTGTACATATTGATTAATACATGGATTTATATACATTTCTTTGAAATCAGGATTGCCCACCATTCTAATTTTTTGTATAATTTCTGCAACCTGTAAATGGGAACTTTTATAAGTCTATATTTCTCTTCTAATGGAAATGATGTAGAGATGTACAACAACTCGTGTTATTATTTGGGGAATGCAGAATAAATGACAATTTATTAAGTAAAGGAAATTTCCGCTTATAGGGAAAATCAAAATGATATATTAGTCAATGTCATAAATAGTAAGAAATCTATTACAATATATTTTAGTAATTCCCCTACAAGAGCATTCTGAGATTGCCCTGTTGATTCCCCATGAGTGCCATGCCAGCCCAACTGCAGACAGGCTATTTTAGAACAGTTATGTTGATCTGCCCTCTCCCCCTAGCTTTCAACAGCCCTTGTAGTTCTATTGCCAGTATGCCTGGACTGTAATGTACATTAGAAAGTGTAATATGACAATACTATAGTCTGAATGGAACACTATGGAAAAAAGACACAACTTATAATTATTAGTGCTGTAGCCATTTGTCATATTTTTCACTGTTTTGCTTTTTTCTAAAATTGTCTTTAAGGCATCATGCACATGGCAGAGCTGTATGCATAGAGCCTGTAGTATAGAACTGTAGGCACTCCACATGCCGCTTTATGGTGCCTCCATATAGCACCACATTACGGGTGATATTTGTCCCTAAAAGTAATGCCTCTATGCTTATATCCCTTTAATACAGCATCTGATGCAACATGGCCCAATTTTTTTTTCTGATCCTCCATATGGTATCAGAGGCATACACAAGTACAGCATGAACCCTTGGCCTTTTATGGGTGGCATATTATGGCTCTGAAAACGTTAAAAGCAAAAAAAGACCTACTACTGCGCTATCTTTAGATTTCAACCAGCCTGCACTAGATGTAGGCAGTTTTTGACCGACACTTTAGACTGGATCCCTATGTAATGCCATGTGAATAGTGAATTAAATGCCTGTTTTTATTGGGACATATATAACCATGACTTTCAGCAGATTAGGATCATGGATTTGTTTAAACTCACAGTTTGTTAGGAAAAACTTAGAAGGGGTTTATAGTGTTTACCATGGTGATAACTGTATTATTATTTATAGTATTTTCCAATACTTTATATCTTTTGAAATTTGCAGATATGTTTATGTAGATATGATCATACCTACCTTCTTAAGCTGTCTTACATTGCTGCCTCTTATAGCTTCCATAAGATCATCATGTGCAGATCTTTGTGGTGTAGATGGTCTTGAACTTTCTTCACCTTTCTTGTCTGAAATTGATCTTAATGAATTTTTTATATCTTTCAAAATATTATTTTGTTCTTTTTTACTTTTTTTCCCCTTTGTCTTACTCTGTCCATTCTGAATTTTTTTTGCCGATCTTTCATGTTGCTTGATAACTTCCGCTATATTTCTAGTTGGAATCTTTTTTTCTTGAATTATTGGAAGTAGTGGAGGAGCAGGTGGTGGTGGTGGAGGTGGTGGTGGTGGTGGAGGAGGAGGTATAGTGACAGTAGACTGAACTTTTCTAGTGACTTTTGGAGATGACCATGGTGAGCTTTTAGGTGAAGGGTATGGTGAGGACCCTGGAGTTCCTCTCTGCAGAGTTTTGGTCCTCAGGTTAGATGCAGAATCATAACCAGATTCTTTTTGTTCCTGCATTCTTTTCTGTCTCTGTTTGTCCATATTTCGAGTAAGGATGCTTGTCATAGACATGCGAGGCCCTGGAAGCTCAAAATGATAACCTAACTTGACAATACTTGTGTTGTCTCTTAGCAATTTTACTATTTCCATTTCGACTTGACTACCCATGATGTGTCTTTGATTGTGAAACCGCAGTTCTGTCAGTACATTGTTTGCATACTGAAGAGCTCTCATGATGGCTAATATTCCCTTCCCTGTTATAAAATTTGATTCAATGTTTAGGCATGTAATACTTCTATTAACCCTCAGCATATTAGCAATAGTTATTGCAACATTGTCATCAGCATGAGTGTTTGCTAAACTGAATATTTTAACATTAGTGTTGTTTTTCAAAGCTTCTGCAAATGCCACCAATGAGTCAGCTCTTGCATTCTCCATGTTATTTAAGTTGATTTCCAAAGTCTCAGGATCATTGATGTTGATGCTTTCTAGAGCTTCCTCAATAACAGTTGGGTTTGAGAGCACAAGGCTTGTAGATGTCTTATTGTTCATCGTTTCATCAGCTTGTCTATTATATTTGCTATGATTTGCACCGAAGCCATTGCAGGTAGGTTTCTCAACAGTAACTCCATTGCACTTTATTACTGGTATCTGAATAGGAATTTGTATGGCTTGGCGCTCTTTTTCTTTATACTCGACCTCTTCTTTGGTCTCTTCCTTGTCGCTATCCCCCGTTTCAATCTCTTCTACTTCCTGCTCCTCTTCCTCTGTCACTACTTCTTCTTCTACTTCTTCTACTTCTTCTTCTACTTCTTCTTCTTTTTCTTCTTCTTCCTCTTCATCTTCTTCGGTATAAACTTCCTCTGAAATCTCACTGTTGCTTCCTGTAAAGTCATCTTCTTCACTTCCCTCATCTTCCTCCTCTTTGGAATTCTATAGAGCAAAAGTAACTCATGTTAAATGATGCCAGTTTGTGATCTTGTTCATGTTTTGTAACACTATCAAAGTCCTGATACATATGTCTGTCATTTTATATGTACAGTACAAGCCAAGCCTAATTATGTAATGTTAGCTTTAAATTATATGGATTATATTAATGTAGCAAGTAAAACAGAATGGTTATATGCCAATGACAATTCCAGATTGTTTTTTTACAGTTGTCAATTTCAGAATATTTTTTTCAACCTAAAGAAGAAAATACATTCTTATAAAAACAAATTATTCATGGGTTTAGAGCTCTATTTCCCTCCTACAAATCTCCTGATTCCTTTTGCCAGCTACCGACTTAACTATAAGAATTATACAGTCGATTTCCACTACTAGAGTGAGCAAACTGTTTTTTGGTTGCTAAAATTGTACTCAACCAATTGTTAGTTGTTTCCTATTCTTCCCTTGCTTTTCTTCAAAAGTGGCCTAAGGAAATGGCTGCCTCTACAGCTCCTATGAAAACCAACTTTTTTAGACTCCTAAAAAAAGTCTACCTAGTAATATATTGATACAACACAGTATATCAGATCTGCTACTCTGGATTTTGAAAAAGCTCAGTGACCCTATGGGGTTTATAAATGTTACCACTTATTGTCTCTATCTAAAAACCAGAGAGAGGAGAAACGTATTAGTTTAGAAACAAGGAAACAGAATTTTCACGACTTGACAAAGAGGCCAAAAAGTTATATTTTTCTATTGCTCTTTAAAGTTTTTTAAAAATTTTAATTAGATATTGGTCTTTCCTTTTTTCTTACAACTTAGTAAATACATAATTGGCATACACAATATTGTACACTATACATATTTATTGTGAGGGTTGTCCATTATAAGTTATTGAAAAGTTAAAAAGAGACAGTTTTCAAGGACACCCTATATCTGATGACTAATAAGGCTAACTATCATCCAACACATTGTCATTCTTCTGAGGTAGAAACAGAAGCAAGATTATATGGTGGTTATATATAGAAGCAATATAATGGCCGCTGATAACTACCAAGTTTGGAAAACAATCAAATACCAGAGACAAGTGGAGGGCTTTGACTAAGCAGGGGGGGGGGGGGAGAATCCAATGAAGAAGCAACTGGAAGCCTTTTGCAAGAAATTTATAATAAAGATAAAGATCTATTTTTATTGTTGTTTTCTGTAAGGTGTATATTTTCTGTTTTGAATATGTACATAATATACACAGGGCTAAATTAAACTCTTTGGCGCTGCACTTTTGTGTATCATGAAAACTCTTGTTAATATAGTAGAATTGTATGTATGTGTGTGTATATATATATATATATATATATATATATATATATATATATATATAAACAGAGAATAAGCAGCACAGTTCCGTCAGTGTAGGGTGCAAAAGTTCCTGTTCAGACACACGACCAGTGTCCCAAATAACCAGCAAAATCCAAGATACGAGACAACACTCCAAATTCAGTGAAAAAATAGGATCACTTTAATCACCCCTTGCAACGTTTCAGCCCTACTCTATGGGGCCTTTCTCTATTTTTCTACTTTCTCTACTTTTTTACTGAATTTGGAGTGCTGTCATGTATCTTGGATTTTGCTATACATATATATGTATATATATATATATATATAGCAAAATGTTTTTTTATCTTAAATCGTCCCATTTAGATAATAATGCATGGGTTGTCACTTTTATACTAGTTGACATGACTAGTTGACTTACCTCACTGTTTGTACCAATTTCTCTCTCCATCAACTTTTGGGTTTCTTTCTCCCAGTATGCCATTAGCGCTTCTCTGCTGAAGTTAGCTGTTGGAGATTTCTCTGTTAAACTTTTTTGCCTCATTCCAACTGGAAGACTGCGGTCGGGTTCAATGTCCTCCAATTCTCTTTCCAGCTCTTGGAGCTCCTCTGGTGATAGTGAAGCAAGTAGCTCATCTTCATCAATATCTTCATACTTGCTGATCTCTCTCCTATATCCAAAGGCAGACATGGTCCCCTTGGGTGCCACAGAGAAGGCTAGAACCAGTCAACTCAGGCAACTAACAAGTATCAAAAGGGAAGGTCAAAATAATTGAGCTGCCTGATCTGTCCTTTGTGAGCACCAACTGGCAAGTCAGATGAGATGAGCCAGCCTTTTAAGAAAAGCTCAATGGGTGTTTCCTTATAACAAAAAGGGATGAAGGCATACTCTATTTAAGCCTCAAACGTCAGCTGGAAAGAGGGACAGTGGCAAAGTGACATCACATGTGAATTACAGCCTTTCAGACTGTGGGATTACTGACACACTAAATGTTACCATATAAAGGTTACACTGACTTAGAATTCCTATGTGTTGTCAAAGATCAAATAATAAAAAAATCACTGAAGTGATAAATGAGTAAAATGTATAATTTTTATTTCATAGCTATCTAAAAACAGGGGTACAATCACCACTGTGAAAAGCCCAACCGTGTATTTAAAAACTTATTAAACAGAATACTCCCAGTCCTAGTTCGTTTGCGAACCCTTTGTGACTGGGAATGTAAACAGAGATATCAAAATATGGAATCAGCGTATAACATTGGTAAAGCAGTGGTTTGGACCCTCGTTCACACAGGAGCCTGCGTTAACCGCACCAGATTCTCCCAATGTACAGATGCACAACAATGCCACTGCCCCCTACGCAAAATTCCCTCACTTCACCCGACCCTACGCGTTTCTATACTTATCATCAGGGGTCTGTCAGTCTGGCCAGGATGCCAGCGATATATCTTCAGCAGCAGATATTCTACTGCACAACACGGAAGCATGCACGCATAGATGTCAGCGGCATGCTTCACTCTGGGACTCTGAGTCACTATGAACTGAATATACACAAACCACTGCTTTACCAATGTTATACGCTGATTCCATATTTTGATATCTCTGTTTACATACCCAGTCACAAAGGGTTCGCAAACTAACTAGGACTGGGAGTATTCTGTTTAATACATTTTTAAATACACGGTTGGGCTTTTCACAGTGGTGATTGTACCCCTGTTTTTAGATAGCTATGAAATAAAAATTATACATTTTACTCATTTATCACTTCAGTGAATTTTCAAATGTTCATATTTGTGGGAGCACAATATATATCGTTAAAATACAGTGAATTATTACAAAGATCAAATAATAAATACTTTAAAGTATATCAACATTTTCTCTATAAGATACAATTTTAGGAGCCTATTAAAGCATTCTGATAAGTTATCAGAATCATCACCGTAATGTAATGTATATTGGAGAGCTGCCTTCCCTCAAGTGAAAGGAGATATCACTATGACTCCATCAATGAGGGCTAAATTAAAGAGAAATAACAAGTCTAGACTATGTAAATTTCCATGAGGAGCCCAGTGTGTATTTTCTTTACTAGTTTACTGAAATGCATTTGCAGAGAGTAAAAGTCTGATACGGCCCTAGAAATTTCCTTATTTTTGAAAGAAAAGCACAGTTTTTTTCAATGAAGATAGCATTAAATGAATCAGAAATACACTCTATACATTGTTAATGTGCTAAATGACTATTCTAGCTGCAAACGTCTGGTTTTTAATGCAATATCTACATAGGTATATAGAGGCCCATTTCCAGCAACCATCACTCCAGTGTTCTAATGGTACATTGTGTTTGCTAACTGTGTTAGAAGGCTAATGGATGATTAGAAAACACTTGAAAACCCTTGTGCAATTATGTTAGCACCGCTGTAAACAGTTTTGCTGTTTAGAGGAGCTATAAAACTGACCTTCCTTTGAGCTAGTTGAGAATCTGGAGCATTACATTTGTGGGTTCGATTAAACTCTCATAATGGCTAGAAAAAGAGAGCTTTCATGTGAAACTCGACAGTCTATTCTTGTTCTTAGAAATGAAGGCTATTCCATGCGAGAAATTGCCACGAAACTGAAGATTTCCTACAACGGTGTGTACTACTCCCTTCAGAGGACAGCACAAACAGGCTCTAACCAGAGTAGAAAGAGAAGTGGGAGGCCCCGCTGCACAACTGAGCAACAAGACAAGTACATTAGAGTCTCTAGTTTGAGAAATAGACGCCTCACAGGTCCTCAACTGGCAGCTTCATTAAATAGTACCCGCAAAACGCCACTGTCAACGTCTACGGTGAAGAGGAGACTCCGGGATGCTGGCCTTCAGGGCAGAGTGGCAAAGAAAAAGCCATATCTGAGACTGGCTAATAAAAGGAAAAGATTAATATGGGCAAAAGCACACAGACATTGGACAGAGGAAGATTGGAAAAAAGTGTTATGGACAGACGAATCGAAGTTTGAGGTGTTTGGATCACACAGAAGAACATTTGTGAGACGTAGAACAACTGAAAAAAATGCTGGAAGAGTGCCTGACGCCATCTGTCAAGCATGGTGGAGGTATTGTGATGGTCTGGGATTGCTTTGGTGCCGGTAAAAAGGGAGATTTGTACAAGGTAAAAGGGATTTTGAATAAGGAAGGCTATCACTCCATTTTGCAACGCCATGCCATGCCATGTGGGCAGCGCTTGATTGGAGCCAATTTCATCCTACAACAGGACAATGACCCAAAGCACACCTCCAAATTATGCAAGAACTATTTAGGGAAGAAGCAGGCAGCTGGTATTCTATCTGTAATGGAGTGGCCAGCGCAGTCACCAGATCTCAACCCCATAGAGCTGTTGTGGGAGCAGCTTGACCGTATGGTACGCAAGAAGTGCCCATCAAGCCAATCCAACTTGTGGGAGGGCCTTCTGGAAGCATGGGGTGAAATTTCTCCCGATTACCTCAGCAAATTAACAGCTAGAATGCCAAAGGTCTGCAATGCTGTAATTGCTGCAAATGGAGCATTGTTTGACAAAAGCAAAGTTTGAAGGAGAAAATTATTATTTCAAATAAAAATCATTATTTCTAACCTTGTCAATGTCTTGACTATATTTTCTAGTCATTTTGCAACTCATTTGATAAATATAAGTGTGAGTTTTCATGGAAAACACAAAATTGTCTGGGTGACCCCAAACTTTTGAACGGTAGTGTATATATATTATGCATTTCTCTATCTACAAACTATTTTCACCTTCCTAATCATTCGGTAATATACAGGGTGGGCCATTTATATGGATACACCTAAATAAAATGGGAATGGTTGGTGATATTAACTTCCTGTTTACGGCACATTAGTATATGGGAAGGGGGAAACTTTTCAAGCTGGGTGTTGACCATGGCAGCCATTTTGAAGTCGGCCATTTTGTATCCAACTTTAGTTTTTTCATTGGGAAGAGGGTCATGTGACACATCAAACTTATCGAGAATTTCACAAGAAAAACAATGGTGTGCTCGGTTTTAACGTTACTTTATTCTTTCATGAGTTATTTACAAGTTTCTGACCACTTATAAAATGTGTTCAAAGTCCATTGTGTTGGATTGTCAATGCAACCCTCTTCTCCCACTCTTCACACACTGATAGCAACACCACAGAAGAAATGCTAGCACAGGCTTCCAGTATCCGTAGTTTCAGTTGCTGCACATCTCGTATCTTCACAGCATAGACAATTGCCTTCAGATGACCCCAAGGATAAAAGTCTAAGGGGGTCAGATCGGGAGACCTAGGGGGCCATTCAACTAACCCCCGACGACCAGTCCACTTTCCAGGAAACTGTTCATCCAGGAATTCGACATGTCAATGGCTGTAAACAAAGAGAAGCTTGTAAATAACTCATGAAAGAATAAAGTAACGTTAAAACCAAGCACACCATTGTTTTTCTTGTGAAATTCTCGATAAGTTTGATGTGTCACAGGACCCTCTTCCCATTGAAAAAACTAAAGTTGGATACAAAATGGCCGACTTCAAAATGGCCGCCATGGTCAACACCCAGACTGAAAAGTTTCCCCCCTCCCATATACTAATGTGTCACAAACAGGAAGTTAATATCACCAACCATTCCCATTTTATTTAGGTGTATCCATATAAATGGCCCACCCTGTAGTTGATTTAAATACATCATATTCAGGTATGCATCCTTTTCAGACAGCTTTTTTACTACACGGTCTCAAGAGAGTCATACTAAAGTTAGAATAGAGGTTCAGGTTGCACTTTTTGAGACGGGTGCTCCCACTACACAGGGACACACTAGGGTTGTTTTACAGGGTGGCTCGTCTACTATATACAGTGGATATAAAAAGTCTACCCAACATGCCAGGTTTTTGTCATGTCAAAAAAATCAGTACAAGATGAATCATTTCAGAACATTTTCCACCTTTAATATGACCCATAATCTGTACAATTTCATTGAAAAACAAACTAAAGTCATTTAGAGGGGAAAAATAAAAATAAAAAACTACAATAATGTGGTTGCATAAATCTGAACACCCTCTTATAATTGGGAATGTGGTTGTGTTCAGAATTAGCCAATCACATTTAAACTCATGTTAAATAGTAGTCAGTACAGCTGCCATTATTTCAAGTGATTCTGAGTAACCCCATATAAAGTTCAGCTGTTCTTTTAGGATATTCCTGTCATTTTCTTTGTTGCATGTGACAGCAAAAGCCATGGTCCGTAAGGAGCTTACAACACATCAAAGGGATCTGATTGTTGAAAGGCATCAGTCAGGAGAAGGGTACCAAAGAATTTCCAAGGCATTAGATATACCATGGAACACAGTTAAGACGGTCATCTAGAAGTGGATAACATTTGGCACAACAGTGACATTACCAAGAACTGGGCGTCCCTCAAAACTTGATGAAAAGACAAGATGAAAATTTGTCTGAGAGGCTACCAAGAGGTCAACAGCAACATTAAAGGAGCTGCAGAACTTCCTGGCAGGTACTGGTTGTGTAGTGCATGAGACAACAACCTCCCGTATTCTTCATATGTCTTGGCCGTGGGGTAGGGTGGCAAGACGGAAGCCTTTTCTATCATAGAAAAACATCCAAGCCTGGCTATGTTTTGCAAAGATCTACAACAAGTCTGCCAAAAGCATGTGGGAAAACATGTTCTGGTCTGATGAGACTAAGGTTGAACTTTTTGGCCATAATTCCAAAAGGTATGTTTGGCGCAAAGCCAACACTGCACATCACCAAAAGAACACCATACCCACAGTGAAGCATGGTGGAGGCAGCATTATGCTTCGGGGCTGTTTTTCTGCAGCTGGAACTGGGGCTTTAGTCAAGGTGGAGGGAATTATGAACAGTTCAAAATATCAGGCAATATTGGTACAAAACTGCAGGCCTCTGCTAAAAATCTGAAGATGAAGATGAATTTCACCTTTCAGTATGACAACGACACAAAGCATACCTCCAAATCAACAAAAGAATGGCTTCACCAGAAGAAGAACAAAGTTTTGGAATGGCCCAGCCAGAGACCAGACCTGAATCCCACTGAAAATCTGTGGAGTGACCTGAAGAGGGCTGTACACAGGAGATGCCCTTGCAATCTGACAGATTTGGAGTGTTTTTGCAAGGAAGAGTGGGCAACAATTTCCAAGTCAAGATGTGCCACGCTGATAGATTTCTACCCAAAAAGACTGAATGGTGTTAGAAAAGTCAAAGGGTAAGTCAACAAAGTATTAGTTTAAGGGTGTGCATATTTATGCTACCACATTTTTTGGGTTCTTTATTTTTATTTTTATTTTTCACCCGAAAAGATTTCAGTTTGATTTTCAATACAATTGTACAGATTATAGGTGACATTAAAAAGTGTAAAAAGTTCTGAAATTATTCACCTTGGCATTTTAACAGGGGTGTGTAGAGTTTTAATATCCACTGTATCAGTGGGGTTATTTCTGCGAGTCCTTTTTATATATATGTATATATATATATATATATATATATATATATATATATATATATATATATATATATAAAATCAGTAAAGGTTAATTTTTATTAATGTAGGGATTACCATGTATAAAAATTAGTTCCGTGACATCTACAGGTTAATCAGACCAAATAAGAAAACTGACACAAAAAAAAATCAGACAGATGCCAAACTATTGAGGAATGATCAATGCAGACTTAGAAGCTTCATTAATTATAGTCAGCTTTGTGTTGAGAAAAAGGCAAAATCTAACTTATGAAGAATGAAATATAAAACCCCAGCCCACACTGCCGCCATTTTGCAGAGCTGCAACCTTCCTGAGATTTCCCAAAGTATGAGTTTACAAGTGCTTGCAGGCTTTCCTAGGTGAAACGTTTATTAACTTAATAAGAATCATAAGGAAAAAAGGCAGTAATGAGTCAACAAAAAGTAATTACGTTCAATCATACATACATCCATAATTTTTTGTATTGCTCCAGAAGATGTCTTCCAGTTTTATGTAAATATTCTTTGTATAAGTTCTGCAACTTTTCGATATTTGTGTTGCAATGGCTTAACATTTATAAGACCTCCCTTTGCTGTTAGTGCATGGGAATATTCTTGTTTATATTCAGAGGCTAAAAAGCTTTACAGATCCTGCCCACAGTTAAGGGGGTTGTACAGTCCCCATAAAATTATGGCCTATCCTCAGGATACAGCCTTCTCCCATTGAAGTGAATGGGAGACGTCTGTAATACTATGAATTGCTGCTACAAATGTGTCGGCAATTCACAGTGTGAGCAGTAAAGGAAATGAAGGGGAAGCAGAATTCCTACGAGCGCTGCTGCCCCTTCAAGACAGCTGATTGTAGAGGGTCCCGGGAGTCTGACCATGACCGATCAGATATTGGTTGCCTATCCTGAGGATAGACCATCACTGGACTGGACAACCCCTTTAAAATTGTATTCAGTCTATGCAAATCTCAGTGAACCACATACATCAGCAGCAACAAATTCCCCTATGTACAATGTATCAATCATTGTACAATTTTTGCTAACTATATCAGCATAAGAACATTGTAAAGTTTGCAGAACTTTTTCCTACACAGTGAGTAAGCTTTATTTGCATATAAATGGGGAATCTCCTTTAAAGCTTCATGAATACTTCTTAACGCAGACAGAACATCATGTTTTATCTTCCATGTTACTATACATTTCGAGGACACAATGATCTCAAATGGCTTAATGTGGTTTAATAATGCATTAAAGTAACTACCTGTTCTGGAAAAGTGTCTCATTTCTGGAAACTAATTTAACAATTTATAGAACCTTTCTGATATGATCACTGTGGTGTCTTTTACACAGAAACAGACCAAGGAATACAGAAAAGCTTACAAATACCTTCCCTTTGTAATTATTGATTAGGGACTCTTTCAGACCCTCTAATGCAGGGGTCAGCAACCTATGTCATGTGTGCCAAAGCTGGCATGCGGGGCATGTTTGCCTGGCATGCTGAGTCTTAAGCCCCGCAAGTTCTCTCTCATGCTTCCTAGCCTAATGCCACCTCTTTGGCTTGATTGATGGCCCTAGCGTGCACCAAAGTCACTGGTTTATTCGGGGGCCAGGGAATGCACAGTGCTTGCATGAGATTTCACTAAAGAAACCAGGGACGTCAATGCATGCTAAAGCCGTCAACCAATCTAAAGGAACAGCGTTTGGCCGGGATTTAGACGCCAGTCTCATGTACGCAGTGCAATTCTTCTATGAACGGGGTCTTTCACCCCTAATACCACATGTCCCCTCATCCTTTATAAGCCACATTAGCCTGGCAAGAAACAATAAGTGAGCTTATCTCTGTAACTTTATTTTACATATTTTTATGAGCAGATCTTCTCACACATGAACTCCATTCTCAGCCCCTCATGAAGCAGGCTTACTGTAGACCACTATGAGGCCTGTATTCAGCTCAGTCTCTCATGAAGCAGGCTTACTGTAGACCACTATGAGGCCTGTATTCAGCTCAGTCTCTCATGAAGCAGGCTTACTGTAGACCACTATGAGGCCTGTATTCAGCTCAGTCTCTCTTGAAGCAGGCTTACTGTAGACCACTATGAGGCCTGTATTCAGCTCAGTCTCTCATGAAGCAGGCTTACTGTAGACCACTATGAGGCCTGTATTCAGCTCAGTCTCTCATGAAGCAGGCTTACTGTAGACCACTATGAGGCCTGTATTCAGCTCAGTCTCTCATGAAGCAGGCTTACTGTAGACCACTATGAGGCCTGTATTCAGCTCAGTCTCTCATGAAGCAGGCTTACTGTAGACCACTATGAGGCCTGTATTCAGCTCAGTCTCTCATGAAGCAGGCTTACTGTAGACCACTATGAGGCCTGTATTCAGCTCAGTCTCTCATGAAGCAGGCTTACTGTAGACCACTATGAGGCCTGTATTCAGCTCAGTCCCTCATGAAGCAGGCTTACTGTAGACCACTATGAGGCCTGTATTCAGCTCAGTCTCTCTTGAAGCAGGCTTACTGTAGACCACTATGAGGCCTGTATTCAGCTCAGTCTCTCATGAAGCAGGCTTACTGTAGACCACTATGAGGCCTGTATTCAGCTCAGTCTCTCATGAAGCAGGCTTACTGTAGACCACTATGAGGCCTGTATTCAGCTCAGTCTCTCATGAAGCAGGCTTACTGTAGACCACTATGAGGCCTGTATTCAGCTCAGTCTCTCATGAAGCAGGCTTACTGTAGACCACTATGAGGCCTGTATTCAGCTCAGTCTCTCATGAAGCAGGCTTACTGTAGACCACTATGAGGCCTATATTCAGCTCAGTCTCTCATGAAGCAGGCTTACTGTAGACCACTATGAGGCCTGTATTCAGCTCAGTCCCTCATAAGCACCACAGATAGATCATCTATGAAGTAAGTCAGGAACAAGGGTCACACTGAAATGTACGTTTGATTATCAAATTAATTGGCTTCTGTCACATACGTGGTAACAGTTTGTGCTATATGACTTTCTTTTTGCATGGCACACTAAGTACTTCATCATTGCTTTATATATTTAAAATCGGCACGCCACAGAAAAAACTTTCTGACCCCTGATAAAGGGCATCGCAATCCAGTAAATATTAATTTCCTTATTGATATATCAATAATACAAAAACATAATAGCATTTCAGTATCAAATAACAATTACATGTGTATTAGAACGCAAGAGAGAAACGAAGACACTCACAAAAGACAGTTAAAACCACAAAAGGGTTACTGCTGCTGGATATGCAAATATATATGACTCAAGGTCATTTGCAATAATGCACATAAAGGGCTGTACATTACCCCATTAAGATAAGACCAAATAACACCAAAAGGTCATCAACAGTAATATGCACAACAAGATAAGGCAACAGTGTATAATAATCACTGAAAAAATACTGTCCTTACTGCACTATTTAAATATGAGAGCAGTAAGAGAAAATGGAACGGTAGCTTAAACCAACATGTCTGGATGAAAAGCAGCCCTGAAAGGCCACAATATGCAATTGTTCATATAAAGTTAATGCACAGAAGAAATAATAAACCCATGGAATTGGAATTCATGAGGAGGTACAACCACAATGCCCAAGCAGCTGGACCACTCAGGAACAAGCACAGTTACAGAATACAGTTAGTAGGATACGGGACCACTGGGAGCAGGATAACAACTAAGGGACCATTTGCAAGACTAACATGGGAATGCAATAACAATGCTCAGGCAAGGAGTGGAAGGACGGAGCCCTTTTTATAGTCCAGTATGATCTGGAGATTGGCAAGGGAAACCTTTAGTATGTGCGCGCGCTGGCCCTTTGAGGCCGTGGACAAGCGCGCGCACCCTCTTGCTAGTTGACTTGCCAGTTATCGCCACATTTTGCAAACTAAGTTGGACAGAATCCTTAAACTGAGAGACTTTGGTTCAACACTCCGGCAGATTGCTAGGTGCCTAGGCCGAAATGTCAGTACTGTTCAATGTTGCGTGTCTCGGAGGTTGGGAGAACAACGAACGGGAATGACTGCAAGAGGTGCACGGAGGTTAACCTCTGCATGGACGCATCGTCTTATTGGAAGAATGGCACATAGTGATCAATTCTGTACTGCAAGTGAAATTGGACATCACATCCCAAGCCTAGGGCGACAAACAGTGTTGAAATAAACCATTAAAAAAGGCGTTTTCATGACATTGGGCTACGAGCCAGATGTACAGGTGTTCCATTGACCACACGCCTCCGTTCTAAAAGGCTATTATGGTGCACAGCAAGACGGCAAAGGAGGCTGAAATGGAAGTCTATCCTCTTCAGCAATGAGTCCCGCTTTTGTCTCGGATGCAATGATAGCCGGTGCTTGGTCTGGAGAACACGTGGGCAACGCCACGAAGAGGCCTTCACAAGGGAACCTCACACCAGTCCTACTCCCGGGATTATGGTGTGGGGTGGCATAATGTACGGTAGCCGGAGCTCTCTAGTCTTCATTACAAGTACACTAACTGTCACGAAGCGGGTAGTGGACCCACTAGGCCGTACCGCCGTAGCGGGGAGGCAGCTGGCCAAATAACAGGAAACCCCAGCAATACAATGTCCCGCACAAGGGTACCTGGATAGTCCAGACGGTGGTCGCAGCTCTGGCACTGATGGGGACAGTTGCAGCAGATAACGCCAAACGTGGAAGATGACACAGGTGCCGCAGGTTGCGCCAGACATGGCGGATTCCTCCGGACGTGGCAGATGACACAGGACGTGGCGGATTCCTCCGGACGTGGCAGATGACACAGGATGTGGCGGATTCCTCCGGACGTGGCAGATGACACAGGACGTGGCGGATTCCTCCGGACGTGGCAGATGACACAGGACGTGGCACAACTTGAAACTAAAGGCACACTACGTGAAACAGGAACAGGGAACAAGGCACGGGTAACAACTGAAACGGGAAACACTAAGGGATCATTTGCAAGACAGACTGGGAAAACTAACAACGCTCAGGCAAGGATCAGAAGGCCTGGGGGCTTCTTATAGACCAGGAAATCGTAGCAGTTGATGATGATGACGATCTCCTTGGTGCGCGCGCTGGCCCTTAAAGGCCGGGCACGAGCGTGCGCGTGCACCCTACGGGACACAGCAGACCAGAGCGGAAGTGAGCGCTGGCATCTCCTAGGAAGGAGATGGGGACCATCGCTCACGTATCCATGGCTGCGGGCGTCGGGAGGTGAGTAAACCCGACGGCTCGGGGCCATGGACGCTACACTAACAGCTTGGCTTTACATTGATTTGGACATGGAACCAGTTGTACGGCCCTTTTTCTCAAAGTATCCCAGAAGCTGTTTTTCAACAGGACTACTGTGAGCAGCCTGCATGCCCTAAACGTTCTATCAGGACCTGCAGCGTCTCTGGACTTGTCTCCTTTTGAGCACATCTGAGACATCGTTCGTCGGCAATTGCAAAGGAGCTGCCAGCAGCTAATCTTGATCATTTGCTTGCCCAAGTGCATTCAGCGTGGTATAACATTCCTCAAACAACCATTAATAAACTCGTTGATAGAATGCCAAGGTGTGTAAGTGCATGTATGTCTGCGTGTGGCGCTCATACTCGATACTGAATAAATCAAGATGTTTGGAATATTTTGCTTCCATATTTTTATAATTTGCATATCATTAACATGTCTATCGATCCTGTAATTTCCATCATTCCAACACATTTTCTTCTTGGTGTTGAAATTAAGGAGTGTATAAAGTGGTGGTAACCAATTGGAAGTGTTCCTGTACACCTGTACCTACTTATACCTGTACGATAAATAAACTATACCTGGGTGATGTTGTTATATTGTGGCTCATGGCCACCATTCCCTCAGCCGGAAACACGTCACCACCTCCCCCAAAGGACGACATGTGATCCAATTATATGACGCGTCCGTCACAGAAGTTGGATGGATTCCCATTAAGAAAAAGAAAGCAAAAGGTGGTGGCGGCCTTGGCTAAGAACAGTCCAGACATGCACACTATTAAATCACCAAACTGGAGGATAAACCTGGGAAATACATGCAATCTTACAAATAAATACATAAATAAATATTTTTGCTAGTGTTTTTGTACACAGAACATGCCCCACATGCTGAGCAATGTTAATACAAGATGTAGAGCATGTTCCATATGCAAACACACACACTCGTACTCAATTCAGAACACATACAAATGATATAGGTGTGATGAGAACAAACCAAAAAAGAATGATTCATCAAAAAAAACTATTTTTATGTGGACAATTTTTATTTTTATAGAAGAAATGGAGTACTTGTGATCTTAATAAGCTATAGTGCCCTACCTCTAGAATATTAAACTAGGAGTGTTGATTTATTCTAGATGTGTTCCAGACAAATACACTACTTTGCCACACATACTCAACTTATTTATTAATGATATAGAGGATGGGATTAATAGCACTATTTCTATTTTTGCAGATGACACCAAGCTATGTAGTATAGTTCAGACTATGGAAGATGTTCGTGAATTGCAAGCTGATTTGAACAAACTAAGTGTTTGGGTATCCACTTGGCAAATTATGTTTAAGGGGAGATTCACACGAACGTTGCGTTTCTGCGCGCGCAAACAACGCAGCGTTTTGCGCGCGTGTCAGCAGCGTGTGCAATGCGTTTTTTAACGATGTATGCGTGTAATACGCGCGTAAGACATGCGTTTTTCCCGCGCGTGTAAAAAACGCACTCAGCTGTTCTGTTTACGCCAGGCTTCAAAAGGGCCATGAATGCAATACCCCTGCTTCATGTGTGCACCTGTGTTAATTCATTTGTGTGCTTTGGATGCAACCCACTGTTTCTACCAGTATTTTAGGGAAGTTTGTCTGCCAGACTGCATTGATGCCACCTAGCTCTCTGGCCCGTGTGCTATTAGCATGGATGCTATCCCGGAGGTTTGGGCAACGAGGTAGCCTTCTACGGCCACACCGGCGGAGATCAGGTAGGATGTGGGTTCACCCAATAGTGGCCCAACGCACCTCTAAAGGGCATTTTCATACCCTCTTTGCTGACCTCCGTCGTCACCCTGAGAAATTTCGGGCCTTTTGCCGCCTGTCTGTGCATGCCTTTGATATGCTGCTGGAGCTGGTTCGGCCTGGAATAACCTATCAGAACACAAACATGCGACGCTGTATTTCCCCCGAGGAGCGTCTCCTTCTGACGTTACGGTATGTGCAGTTTTGTGATCCAGGTTACACATTATTTTATGTCCTTAATGTCCTAACTAACATGTTTGCTTTGTGGTTTGCTTGTATGATTTCCTGTAGATTTTTGGCGACCGGCAATAGCTACCATGCCCTTCATTTTGAATTCCTAATTGGAGTCTCCACTATTTCCGGCATTGTCCCAGCAACCTGTGTGGTCCTGTGGCAGAGATTGAAGAGCAGCGTGATCCCTCAGCCTACGGCCCAACACTGGCTTCGCATAGCGCAGCAGTTTGAACGCGACACCCAATTTCCTAACTGTATTGGTGCACTCGATGGGAAGCACATCCGTGTGCAGAAACCGCCCCACTCTGGCTCTCGCTACTTCAATTACAAGCAGTATTTTTCAATAGTCTTGCTTGCCTTGTCGGACTGTAATTTCTGCTTTACCATCGTGGACATCGGGTCCTATGGCAGCTCGGCGGATGCACGCATTTTTCGCTCATCTAGAATGGCCCAGCGTCTAATGTCCAACCAACTTGATGTCCCCGAGCCTAGCATCCTCCCTGGCACCAGCGGGCCACCCGTTCCTTATGTTATGGTTGCAGATGAAGGTTTTGCCCTCAGCAGACACGTAATGCGGCCATTTGCGCGGAGGGGCTTGGATAACCGTAGGCGCATTTTCAATCAGCGACTATGCAGAGCACGGAAAGTCGTGGAATGTGCCTTTGGCATCATGACCAGCAAGTGGAGGGTCCTGATGACATCAATGCAATTGTCGCCGTCAAATGTCACATGTGTGATCAAAGCCTGTGTTGTGCTGCACAACTTTACCCGCATCCATGATGCCGCTCATGATGGGGAATATATGGGAACATCTGCACCCACCACCAGCCTGGGCCAGGCTGCTCGGCCTGGCCGGGCACCGACATGTGGGCAGCGAGTGCGCCACCAATTTGCAGAGTATTTTGACAGGCAGGCTTGAGATGTGGTGAAGTTAATATTCTTTGAGAGAACGTCTGTTTATCCCTCAAGGCCTTTTTTTTTGGGGGGTGTGGGGGAGGGTTAGGGACTCGCAAAACTTGAGGCCCCTTGACGTGGGTTGCGAGCTTAAAGCTCGGTAGGCGCTTGGAATACCCTTTTTAGACGGCAAGAATGCATGGACATCACATCCTCTTGTGGAAACTATGTATTTCCTGCCCTATATGTATGTGAGCCTTTCGGGGTGAGTAAAGTTAGTTATGGCCAAACACTAACTATACTAATTACAGCTGAGTTCCTGGTATTCCAAACCCCTTCCGAACAACGAAGACCTCAAAGATGTGGTGGAGAAATATAATACCGTCACAACCTCTAAGGCAACAGCACCTCATAGCGGTAGAGGCAGTAGAAATAGTGCGCAAGGTAACAAAAGGATTGTCCACACAGAAGTTCAAAATATCTAACTTTAGCAGTCATGTTTGTGGCACATACACGCCATATCAGCAAAATACAGAGGCGGGAAAACATACCCGAACTAAAAAGTGCACCAACATGATGCATATACAACAAATACATGTAGGGATTCCTAGCATGTCATCGCTTTCTAACATGTGCCCGTAGAAAAAAATAGCCCCTAAAGATTATGATAGGCATGGGTCGGCGAGCTGTAACCAGACCGTTCCGCACCACTATGCTGTCCCTGGCCCTGAGGAGCCTGTTCCTGCACAGCATATTGGGGTTGATACTGCGGTGGGTAACACTGAGGCTGCATGTGAGCCTGTAAACTTGGCCCAGGTATGGAGTATGGAGGAAAGTGACGGACTGGGCCAGGCATTGGGGCAGGGGAGAGGTATCTTGGGGCAGGAGGGTATTGCGCCATCTGCGAGAAGACGGGGGCAGGTTGGGAGGGCCTTGGCACATGGGCACGCGCTGAGGGCATATAGACACTACGCCAGTGCTCAATAGAAGTAAAGCACCGGCCTGGACTTAGCGGGGGTGTCGCACAGTCGATTAGCGACAGCATATTTATCTGCAGCCGCACCAACCTATCCTCTGGTACCCGCCGCATCAAAGGTGCCATGCTCCGACAAAAGAAATCATGCTGGTCCTCATCAGCTGCACGGCGCAGGTACTCAAGAACACAGGCGTCCACCTGTGCAGCTGCGGGTGGGTTAACAGGACGTCTGCGGCGGGGTGCTGCTTGACTAGGTGCCACTTGGTCCGGTTGTCCTGCTTCAGGCGCTGAGGCGACTGGACCAGGATCCTCTCTAGTGGCCTCCGGGGTTAGGGCGACCAGGGGAGCAGCGGATTCTGACGCCTGGCTACACTGGGGCCGTGCCTCCTCTTCTGACGCATCCAGAGTGTCGCTAGTTCTATAATATAGGGGACACGTCAGTTGAGGAACCAAATGTCATGTGCAAACACAAAGGTGTTTTGGCGTATGTAACATGTTTGGAAGGTGACGTGGCCACAAAGGGACAACAACGAGTACTTACGGTCGCATGTCCATTATTTCCCGCAGGAACAACAGCAGGTCGTAGTAAATGTAGCGCCGTTTTTGGGGACCACCATCTCCGCTACGGGCGCCGGATCCATGTTCTCGACGGAACTGGTCCCTCGAGCTGCGCCACCGTCTCTTTACATCGTCCACTGTATGATGAATAAAGAACACATCATTGAATAAACTCAGCAGATGTGAGTGCGCACACAGACAGTGCATATAAACTGGTGTAAAACACACGTCTACACAAGAACAAACCTAAGTTGATGATACTATATAAAGATGGCACTGAACCGAAACGTTGGCAATGACAGGCAATTATTCAGCAGGGACGCAATATCCAATATGGATGTCATTATACACATCAATGGCGACACACAGATATCCACTCACCAATTTGTTGCCGGTCACGGGTGCGGCTGTCGGCCCACTCCTGCTCAAATAGCGCCTCTGCTATCTGCTCCCATGCTGCCTCCTTCAATGTGCGGTCATGGTACGACTCCGCATGGGTGTTCCAGACCTCCGGCCGCTCCTGAACTAACCTAATGAGCTTCGCCACATCCATCTGCCGAGGCATGCCTGCAAGGTGCTTGTGGTGCTTTTGCAAACGGTGTGGCCTCTTTTGCAAAACCTGCTGTCTAACCAACTTCCTGCTTTTCTGCTGGTTTCAACTAGTTAGTTCAAACTCATTTGCATTGAGACAACGTGTCCTGCGTGAAAAACGCGCGTTCGCAGCTGCTGCCAGCGTATGACATGCGTGATTTTCACGCACCCATTGACTTCAATGGGTGCGTGATGCGTGAAATACGCAGAGTTATTGAACCTGTCGCGTATAGTACGCAGCGAACAAACGCTGCGCAAGAATCACGCACTGTTTGAACTGCCTCATTGACTTCTATAGTGCTGTGCGTGACGCGCAGAAAATACGCGGCCTGCACGCGCGCAAATCGCGCTCGTCTGAATCCCCCCTAATGTAGATAAATGTAAAGTTATGCACCTGGGTACGAACAACCTGCATGCATCACATGTCCTAGGGGGAGCTACACTGGGGGAGTCACTTGTTGAGAAGGATCTGGGTGTACTTGTAAATCATAAACTAAATAACAGCATGCAATGTCAATCAGCTGCTTCAAGGGCCAGCAAGATATTGTCGTGTACAGGGGCGTAGCTAAAGGCTTATGGGCCCCGATGCAAGAATTCTTACTGGCCCCCCCCCGCAAACTTCTCATTGCCGACAGTCCGCAGCTTTCAGCTGCATCGCTGGGTCTCCTAAGTGAAACAACAATGCAGCAATAGCAGCCGGGGCGTCACTAAGGCTGGGTTCACACACCCTATTTACGGACGTAATTCGGGCTGTTTTAGCATTGAATTACGTCCGAAAATGTGGCTCAAAAGCGTTGGCAAACATCTGCCCATTCATTTGAATGGGTCTTACGATGTTCTGTGCCGACGGTCATTTTTTTTGACAGCGGCGCGTAAAAAAGACGCCCGCGTCAAAGAAGTGCCTGTCACTTCTTCAGACATAAATGGAGCCGTTTTCCATGGACTCCATAGAAAAACAGCTCCAATTATGTCCATAATGGACGCAGCGAAAGACGCCTGCACATGCCATTACAGCTGAAATTACGGTGCTGTTTTCTCCTGAAAACAGCACCGTAATTTCAGCCGTAACAGACGCTGCCGTGTGAACATACCCACAGGGCTTAAAATGTCAGGGAAATAGCCCCAATACATATGTGTCCGCCCAAAAAAAAGTCTGTATATGAGACAGCATAGCATATCTATAGCACTACGACCCTATAAACTATGGATAGGATTAGATACAGTGGCTCAGCAGACAGTATCACACATGATAGGATTAGATACAGTGGCTCAGAAGGCAGTATCACACATGATAGGATTAGATACAGTGGCTCAGCAGACAGTACCACACATGATAGGATTAGATACAGTGGCTCAGCAGACAGTACCACACATGATAGGATTAGATACAGTGGCTCAGAAGGCAGTATCACACATGATAGGATTAGATACAGTGGCTCAGCAGACAGTATCACACATGATCGGATTAGATATAGGGCCCAGCAGACAGTATCACACAAGATACGATTAGATACAGGGCCCAGCAGACAGTATCACACATGATTGGATTAGATATAGGGCCCAGCAGACAGTATCACACATGATTGGATTAGATACAGGACTCAGCTCGCTGACATTGCGGCTCCAGCGCTGGACCCAGGATAGGTAAGAATAATAATTTTGCTTCTTTATGTGTTACTGATTATTTTTGTGTGTTTGTGTTTTTTTACAGGTTTGGTTGTTGGACTTCGGATACGAGGACTTCAATGACGGCGTTTTTTTTATTCTCAATAAAATGGTTAATGAGGGTTGTGTTTTTTTATTTCAATAAAGTATTTTTTCTATGTGCTTGTATCTTTTTAAACTTTATTATCACCGCCTTAGTAATGGCCGCTGGCTGATTGACAACCTCCATTACTAAGGCGGGGCTTAATGTTAGCAGGTGCAGAGGCCAACACTAACCCCCATTATTACCCCGGTACCCACCGCCACCAGGGGTACTGTTAAGAGCCGGGTACTAACCAATACCCGACCATCTCTAGTGACGGGCAGGCACCAGGGCGGCCGCAGGCTTGTAGTATTAGGCTGGGGAAGGCCAAAAACAGTGGCCCTTCCCTCCCTGGTAATGCTGCCTGCTGCTGCTGTGTTGTATCTGGCTGGTTAGGAAAATTGGGGGGGATCCCACAGCGTTCTTTCCAATTATTTTTTTTTTATTTTTTTTAAATGACGTGGGGTCCCCCCCATTTTTCACAACCAGCCAGATACAATAAAGCAGCAGCAGCAGCCTAGCATCACCAGGGTGGGAAGGGCCACTGTTTTTGGCCTTTCCCCTCCTGATAATACCAGCCTGCGGCCACCCCAGTGGCCGACCATCACTTGACGTCAGGACCTCCGCTGCGATCCGGAACCAGGAAGGTAAGTAAAGTATGTTACTATAGTAACAAATCAAGGGTAGGAGCAGCACTGTGATTCCTTGCCTGTTAAGGCTGGTGCTCAGCTTTCAAACAGGGAGTGACCTCTCCCTGCACAAACGTGTATCCAAAAAAGAGAGATAGAAGCAGCACTCAAAAAAACTCTGGTTTATTCATCCAACATCCACTGCAACGTTTCATAGAGAAGGTGAAACGTTGCAGTGGATGCTGGATGAATAAACCAGAGTTTTTTTGAGTGCTGCTTCTATCTCTCTTTTTTGGTTACTATAGTAACAAGGGCCCGCGGCCCGAGTTACTATAGTAACTTTTTATTGATGTGGTGCGGGGGGCCGTGGGCCCCCTGGCTTCGGGGCCCGGTCGCAATTGCGACCGCTGCGACCCCTATAGCTACGCCAGTGGTCGTGTATTAATAGAGGCATGGACTCGTGGGACAGGGATGTAATATTACCACTTTACAAAGCATTAGTGAGGCCTCATCTAGAATATGCAGTTCAACTAACGGGGGACATGATTAACTTATATAAATATATGGCACATACAAAAAATATGGTGAAATCCTGTTTCATGTAAAACCCCCTCAAAAAACAGGGGAGCACTCCCTCCGTCTGGAGAAAAAAAGGTTCAACCTCCAGAGGCGCCAAGCCTTCTTTACTGTGAGAACTGTGAATCTATGGAATAGTCTACCGCAGGAGCTGGTCACAGCAGGGACAGTAGGTGGCTTTAAAAAAGGCTTAGATAATTTCCTAGAACAAAAAAATATTAGCTCCTATGTGTAGAATTTTTTTTACTTCCAGTTTCCCATCCTTTGGTTGAACTTGATGGACATGTGCCTTTTTTCAACCGTACAAACTATGTAACTATGTAACTATTTTTATCCGAAAGTTAACCCACAGATCAAATATCTGAAAATTGTATAATATTTGATTTTATCTCCAAATTACTTAAAAAACATATAAAGCCTCCCCTAATAAATGTTAACATTTTAAATTAAAGGGAATGTGTCGCTAGAATTTTTTTTTTTTTTTCGTTAAACAGTTAGTATATAAATGATTATACATTGTTCTAATTTTTTTAATTTTTTCACAAGTCAGGAAATATTATAAATTAGATTCTAATTTATAACATTTCCATGTGCTGGTCACTAGAGGGAGCAATTCCCAAATTGCAGCATTGGCATGTGGTAAAGCAACCTCATTGCTTTATGCTGCAAAATTGGAGAAGACACACTCGCTCTAGTGTGCTCAAACAATCCCCCCTTCTTTATCCTGGCTAGTGCCAGGAGAAAGGAGGGGGTTGAATGTTCAAAAATCCTACACTGTGTGCCGCCATTGTTTTTTTAGCGAATGCACAGTGTAGGAGGATTAGATACAGTGGTAATCACACAGTATAACACGAACATACACACACATCACATACACAAACATAACTTACCTGCTCCTGCCGCCGCCGCTGTCGCTGCCTCCGCTCCCTGTCCTTGCTTCTGAACATATGGACGGAAGCCACGACCAGAAGTAGTCATCTTACTGTCCGGCCGCGGCTTCCGGTCCACATGAAAATGGCGCCGGATGTCGCTCGGCCGAAGATCTTCTTTTTGGACTGTGTGGGAGCGGCGCATGCGCCGTTCCCACACAGACGGCGTACACTATAGTGAATGGAACGGCTCCCGTTTGCATTCTCTATGGGGATGTATGTGTCGAATTCGATCTCTGTATGTGTCGTTAATCGACACGTACAGAGATGAAAAAAAAATGGCAGCCCCCATAGAGAAGTAAAAGAAGGGAAAAAGAAAAAAGTACAACACAAAAACACAAATAAATAAAATGTATTTTAACCCCTTCCCCCTGCTGGCATTCTGGGCCCTAATGTCCAAGCCATTTTTTAGATTTTTCCATTGTCACATTCGAAGAGCTGTAACTTTTTTATTTTTGCGTCGGCATAGCTGTATAAGGTCTTGTTTTTTGCGGGACGACTTGCAGTTTTTATTGGTACCATTTGAGAGTAGATGCGACTTTTTGATCACTTTCTATCACATTTTTTTTAAGTCAGGATTAACAGAAAACAGCAATTTTTCCATTGTTTTTTATTTTTATTTTTACGGCGTTCACAGTGCGGGTTAAATAATGTAACAGCTTTATAGTCGGGGTCGTTACGGACGCGGCGATACCAAATATGTGTAACTTTTTTGCTTTATTGTAGTTTTTTTTAATAGTAAAGCATTTTGTAAGGGGAAAAGCTGGGTTTTTCATTTATTTTTTTTTATTAAACTTTTTTTACTTTTTTACTAGTCCCACTAGGGGACTTCCCTATCCTCCGATCGCTATTATAATACACTGCAATACTTTTGTATTGCAGTGTATTACTGCCTGTCCGTTTAAAACGGACAGGCATCTGCTAGGTCATGCCTGCGGCATGATCTAGCAGGCATTCGCTGCAGGCAGACCTGGGGGTCTTTATTAGACCCCCGGCTGCCATAGAAGACACAGACACTCGGCGATTTTATCGCCGGGTGTCAGTGAGATGAGAGGGAGCTCCCTCCCTCTCTCCAAAACCATTCAGATGCGGTGCTCGCTATTGTGCACCGCATCTGAAGGGTTAAACAGGTGAGATCGATACTAATATCGATCTCACCCGGCAGAGCAGGGACGCCCCCAGCCCTCAGCTGCTTCTGGCAGCTGAGAGCAGGGAGATTTCACGGCTCCCTGCTCTGTTTACTTTATTCTACAGCAGCGACGTAGTTTGGCGGCGCTCTAGAATAAAGCCCACTAATGACCGCCGTAAAAAGACGTATCGGCGGTCATTAAGGGGTTAATGACATAATAAAAGCAATAACATATAAAAAAAAAAAAATTTTCGTGACACCTTCCCTTTAAGGCAACCGCTAAGCAAGCAATCATGAGGTGATTATCTATTAAACTTGTGCTGCAAAAGCACCTGTCAAAAATGAGAACCTTATACTCTAGGTGAGGGGTAGGTAAACTTTTTTGTATGGCGTGCCGATAAAAAAAAAAAATGATGAAGTACTCAGTGAGTTATGCAAACATGAAAGTTATATAACACAAGCTGTTACCATGTATATGTGACATAAACCATTTGATCGGTTAATCAAACTTACATTTCAGTCTGACCTTGTCCCTAACATTCTTTACACAGATGATACATCTGTGGTGCATATGAGGCTACTGAACACCAACTGAGGGAACTGCACACAGGAGAGACCGCAACAACTGAACACCAGCTAGGGGAACTGCACACAGTAGAGACCGCGCTACTGAACACCAACTTGAAGGTGATGCACTCAGGAGAAAGAGCGACTACTGGAAAGCAGCTTGGGGGGGGGGTGCACATAGGAGAGACCACAGCTACTGTACACCAGCTTGGAGGGGGTGCACATAGGAGAGAGAACTGCCAACTTTTGATAACTTTTTATTTTACAGAGCCGTTACTGAACTCCTTCCTTGCGGCACTGATCACCAGGAGATAGCAGCGCTTCATTATGCGTTGGAGACTCTGAACACCAGGATAGAGAGCAGTGCTGCATTGTGTGCTTACCAAGTGTTCAGCAGAGACTAACACAATGAAGCATTGCTCTCATCTGGTGATCAGTGCCGCTCCCTCTCCCTGTGTTCAGCGCCACCAAGTACACAACGGTGCTAGACATCAGGAGAGGGAAGTGTGCAAGCAAACAATGCTCCATGGGCCTGCTGTGGCACTGGTGCCACAGGTTGCTGACCCCTGCCCTATATGACAGTAGGTAGATCATTTTGATTGACATATAGGCATAGGATTTTGTTCTATCATCATGAAGTCGCTGCCTGACCTCATGATGAGCATATTGCTGGCAGCATGGTGGCTTAGTGGTTAGTACTGTTGCCTTACAGCGCTGCGGTCATGGATTTGAATCCAAGCAAGGGACTCTGTATGGTTTTCCTATGTTTGCGTGGGTTTGATCTGCATACTGTGGCTTCCTCTTACACTACAAAAAAAAATTTGATAGGTTAATTTACTTTCTATGAAATTAGCCCCCGTGTGTGTGTGTCAGAAACAGGGAAATCAGATTGGGAGCACCATTAGGGACAGGGACGTGATGTGAATAATGACAATCTCTGCAGAATATGTTGCAACTATATAGGCAACAGGAAATAAATAAAAATACTTGTCATATGTCGCCAAGCAGTTAATATCTTGGACAATATACAGTCAGGTCCAGAATTATTTGGCCAGTGACACAATCTTCATGATTTAGGCTCTGCATGCTACCACATTGGATTTGAAATTAAACAACTGAGATGCAATTGAAGTGTAGACTTTCAGATTTAATTCAAGGGTTTGAACAAAAATATCCTGTGAAATGTTTAGGAATTTGAACCATATTTCTACACAGCCTCCTCATTTCAGGGGCCCAAAAGTAATTGGACAAGTTAACATTACCATAAATAAAATATATATATTTTTTTAATACTTTGTAGAGAATCCTTTGCAGGCAATGACTGCCTGAAGTCTGGAACCCATGGACATCACCAAATGCTGAGTTTCCTCCTTTGTGATGCTTTGCTAGGCCTTTACTGCAGCTGTCTTCAGTTGTTGCGTGTTTGTGGGTCTTTCTGCCGTAAGTTTTGTCTTACGCAAGTGAAATGCATGCCCGATCAGGTGGAGATCTGGTGATTGACTTGGCCATTGCAGAAAATTCCACTTCTTTGCCTTAAAAAACTCCTGGATTGCTTTCATAGTATGTTTTGGTTCATTCACCATCTGTACTGTGAAGTGACGTCCAATCAACCTTGCTGCATTTGTCTGAATCTGAGCAGATAGTATCTCCCTGAACCCTTCAGAATTCATCCGGCTGCTTCTGTCTTCAGTCACATCATCAATAAACAATAGTGACCCGGTGTCTTTGGCAGCCATGCATGCCCATGCCATCACACTGCCTCCACCATGTTTTACAGGGGATGTGGTGGGCTTTGGATCATGAGCCGTTCCAAGCCTTCTCCATACTTTCTTCCTCCCATCATTCTGGTACAGGTTGATCTTAGTTTTATCTGTCCAAAGAATGCTGTTCCAGAACTGGGCAGCTTCTTTACATGTTGTTTGGCAAAGTCTAATCTGGCCTTTCTGTTTTTGAGGCTGATTAATGGTTTTGTGGTGAACCCTCTGTATTTGCTCTCATGAAGTCTTCTCTTTATGGTAGACTTAGATATTGATACACCTACTTCCAGGAGAGTGTTCTATACTTGGGTAGATGTTGTGAAGTTTTTTTTTTCACAATGGAAAAGATTTAGCGATCATCCACCACTGTTGTCTTCCGTGTCCAGGCCTTTCGAAGTTTACGAGATCACCAATGCGCTCTTTTTTCAAGAATGTACCAAAGTGTTGATTTGGCCACTCCTAACATTTGTGCTATCTCCCCAATGGATTTCTTCATTTTTTTCAACCTAACAATGGTCTGTTTCACTTGCATTGAGAGCTCCTTTGACCTCATGTTGTGGGTTCACAGCAACAGCTTCCAAATGCAAATGCCACACCTGGAATCAACTCCAGACCTTTTACCTGCTTAATTGATGATGGATTAACGAGGGAGCAGTCCATTAAATTGCTTTTGAGATTACTGTCCAATTACCTTTGGTCCCTTGAAAAAGAGGCAACTACATATTAAAGAGCTGTAATTCCTAAACCCTTCCTCAAATTAGTATGTGAGTACCCTCAAATTAAAGCTGTCTGCACTTTAAGACCATAATGATTATATAACTGTATATTCAATACGTTTTGGTAAACAGCTAAAATGCCAAAACTTGTGTCACTGTCCAAATAATTCTGGACCTAACTGTATTTCTAACAGGACAAATGCGCTACTTCTTCTAAATGTATTGCAATTTATGAAAGATAGCAAATTGTGATTGTAGTGCAACTATGTTGACTTATAACAATCAGTAGAAGGGATTCTATGAGAAATAGGAAATATTTATAAGACAACTGACAAGATGTACAGGGTCCCAGAGGTCACCTGACAATGTGAACTGCTCAAAACTCTTCCACATTTTACTAGGTGAACTAAAGTAAACTAATACAGTTATGTAGCCATAGCATAAACTGATATATACTATTCATTACTCCTTACATTTAAAGTATGACTATTATTACACACTCAGACCCCATGCACATGACAGTGCCCACAACCACGTTCTGTTATTATGGTCACGGTCGTCCGCATTTGCGGGCCGCGGTCGCATTATAAAGTGCATATGAGAGCATGGTCCGTAAAATAAAAAAATAGGACATGTCCTATTTTTTATGGAGGGTTTCTGCGGCACGGACACCTTCCCATAAATATATGGGATGGTGTCCGTTGGCCATAGAAATTAATGGGTCCGTAATTATGGACCGTAATTTCGGACTAAATCTACTGTCATGTGCATGGGGCCTCAATCTTTAGACAGCTGTACATTTTAATTACACTTAGTGCAGCCTGGATTCTTGTCCCAGCAGTAGGACCCTCATCGTTACCTTGATCCTTTGGGATTCCTACGGGTGGTCTCCCACCAATCATACATAAAATACCTCCAACAATAACCACTCCAATGGCCTCTACAGCAGTGGGCAACTTGCATACTACCTGATTAATTTTCTAAACCCCTTACCATCAGGTACATTTTGAGCTACAGTCTAGTGCAATGTAATCTGTACTGTCAAGGCTGCAACATTAACACAATACCACATGATAAAGATATATATGCATGATGTAAAGTATTATAAAAGATATATATTTTTTCTGCATTATTGTTGATGTCTAGATGATTATAAAGCCAAAATACAGGGTAACATAGAAATTTCACAATATTTACATCGAGTTGTCACGTCATCAGACTTGTAAACTAACTCCTAGAGATGAAAGTTAATTTGTTGGTTTATTATGCGTCAAAATGTAATCCCTTCCCATATAAATCATATTCTTTGTACATTAAATAGGACTTCAGAAGCGGAGGCAGGTGAACTCTCTTCACAGACGACAGGTTCTGTAATCTCTCCAAACCAAAAAGTTTACGTAATTTAAGACGGCACAAATGCTTCAGTGGACGGGGGTTTCCTAGTAACAAATGACATTTATAAGCAGGAAAACCTATGAAATTGTCTATATGAACTCTATATATTTCTACAACAAATGGTTTAGCGATACAATGAAAGAATACATCCATCATATGGAGACACCACTGAGCAATTTGTTATAGCGTAAAATACTATGAGCCATTTGTAAAATGTATGTAGGAGTAGGAAATATTGGTGCTTTGCATTAAGCAGACGTATACAGTATATTGTGAAAAAGCTTCTTTAGGTCATTTATTTGCATGTGCTATACTCTATATTCATTAAAGAAATAGATACATTTTAACCGACTCATACCTGACTCGTGAATATTTATAAACAGTAGTAGATGCATGAAATTACTAAATTAGGCTTTTACTAACTTCACAAATCATATAGATCATAGTTTTTCAACCAAGATGTACCATAGGGGGTAAGAGCCCTTGTACCAGACTGGCTCTATAGAGGGGGCAATGTGATTGGCTCTGTTATGGGTGTAAGGTGTCTGACGCTTTTAAGAAGGCACCGTACCAAGGCATGCACAGTTTATTATCTCAGTGGACTAATTTGTTTAAAATTATAATGGATCCTAGCTTATGTAGCCTATGAAGATTTGGTCCAATTGTTTTTTACTTGGGATACTTGACTTTAAAACATTAATAAACACTGATACAGATAATAGGTGGTGTAAATTAATTTACCTATAATCTCCTGGATCTCTGCCCAGTTATTTTGTACTTCAAGAATAGATTTCAGTTTTGTACAAATTGGAACATAATCCATGTAGTCTACTAACACTCGAATAACTTTTCCAACCAAATGCCTCATCCACGACACTGTGATGAAATCGCAAAACTAAAAGAAAAAAGACAGAAAATGTCAAACAATAATAATACAATTACTGTTCTTATTTAAATAATGGAAACACATCAGGCACAAACCCATTCGATTTTATTAGATAACTTATCTGAAGTCGATGCATTCTAGGCGGTTTTGGGTGATGGCTACAATTTGATGTTTCCAATATGTACATTGTGCCTCCTCATCAACTGCACCCAAATGTATTTACCTTTCATTTACCTAATATAAGTGAAACATGAGTTTCTACGTTTGGTCAGTTTATTGCCTGCTAGTGTTTTTTTTTTTTTTTTTGGTGTTTTTTTCCATCTTTTCAGTTTTGCACAAAATGCAGATTTCAATGATGAAAGGAAAATGTTACCAGTAATTGTTTTCCATTTCTATTGAATTGAATTGATCAATTAAATTTCAGACACTTTAGTGTGAATGGATGTTTTATTTCAGTGGAATGTAGTAACCTGAGTTGACTTCCACTAAAGTAATTGATACTAGCATGGCACAAATGGGGGACCATAATAAACAACTCAGATCAGCATATCAAACAGAATGTAGAGGAGGCCACACATACCCACACATATGGGTCCGAAAATTGCATTTTCTAAGCCATAAAAATTTTTTTTTTATATTGATTGATTTAACAAGTCATTGGAACAATAATCAGTATGGTTGAAAAAAGATTCAAGTTTATCTAAATAATTCAATATTAGATGTAGTACAGATAGAAATGTTGTGTCTAACCTGCATAATATTGGGTCTTTTTCCTTACCAGTAGTGGTTTCTGTAAATGCACATTTTCTCTCTCCATGCATGATGAGTAGGTGGATACTTCCTGGAGTGATGTCAGAACTGTGCTATGTGCTCTGAGCCAATCAGATCTCTTTTCCCTGCTGGGTCCCGCCACCCCTTATGCTGTTTCACTGAGCCACTGAGTGAGAAGCTGCAGCTACATTTCCACCTCCTCCTTCTCTATGGTTTGTTATAGTGATAGGTACAATTTACCGTCACATCATATATATATTTGGCAAGGACTTGGTGTCCAAGGCACAGTTAGCTCTGCCCACCGCCCGACCTGCAGGAAGCCTGTGAGGAAGGAGATGTGAGTGCTCAGTCTGTCTGTTGTTTGTCCCTATATTTGTCTGTGTGTCTCTCTGTTTGTGTGTGTATAAGTTCCAGTATGTGTGTCTTTGTGTGTGTATTTGTGTGTCTAAGTGCCTATATATGTATCTGTACAGTGGCGTAGCTATAGAGGTCGCAACAAGCCTGGGGGGCTCTCAGGGTCCGACTGGACTGAAACCTTGCACTGGTGGGTGAATGAATCCCTATGTATTTTTGAAGGGCTGCCTCGTCTCTATTTTGTTTGTGGATATCTGCTGTGGAACTTTGGATTGGGTCCCTCTGAGGCTTGAACCCAGCATTTTTACATCTTTCTCCGATGCTGTGACAACCACATTTTTGCCTGTATGTCTAAATATGTCTTTATGTATGTACAGTATGTATGTACCAGTATGTATGTGTCTATATATGTGGTTAATTTTTGCTTTGTGGAGGGAGGCAATAGAGAGTCCCGCACAGTACGCCATTCAACCTAAGGCCGGCCCTGACTGTGTGGGGTCATTATACTGTATGTGGCAGCTATGACGGGCTGTAAAGGATCTGCCAGGCACAACTTCTGTGTATACGCCCATAGGTAATCAGTCTGCACCTGAGTCTATGTCTCTGAGACTGACTCCATCTTCCACCACTCAGGATGGCAGGCTTAGGAGTGGGAGAGCCTATCGCAGCCTGGCCAGACGGAGCTAGCTCCCGCCCTCTGTCTATTTAGACCTGCCTTTCCTGTTCCTCCTTTGCTTGTGATTCTTCTCGCGTGGTTTCCTGGCCCAGCTACAGCTTCTACTATTTGATCCTGCTCCATACTGACCCTGGCTTACTGACTACTCTCCTGCTCTGCGTTTGGTACCGTGTTCACTCCTGGTTTGACTCGGCTCGTTCACCACTCTTGTTGCTCATGGTGTTTCCGTGGGCATCTCCCCCATTTCCTTTAGCTTTGTGTACCCTTATCTGTTTGTCTCGTGCACTTACTGAGCGTAGGGACCGCTGCCCAGTTGTACCCCGTCGCCTAGGGCGGGTCGTTGCAAGTAGGCAGGGACAGAGTGGCGGGTAGATTAGAGCTCACTTGTCCGTTTCCCTACCCCCTTTCATTACAAGGGCATTATACTGTATGGGGAGCATTATACTGTATGGGACAGCTATGGGTGGCTTTTTACTGTAATGGGCATTATACTGTATGTGGCAGCTATGGGGGGCATTATACTGTGTGGGGCATTATACTGTATGGGACAGCTATGGTAGGCATTATACTGTGTGGGGCATTATACTGTATGGGGCAGCAATGGGGTTCATTATACTGTATGAAACGTATTATACTGTATGGGGCAGCTATGGGGGCATTATACTGTATGGGACATTACAGTGTATGGCGCAGCTATGTGGGGCATCATACCGTATGTGGCAGCTAGGGGGGCATTATACTGTATGGGGCATTATATTGTATGGAGTGCATTATACTGTATGGGGGCATTATACGGTATGGGGCAGCTATGGGTGGCAATATACTGTGGGGGAATATATGGGGCATTATACTGTGTGGGGGCATCTATGGGGGCATTATACTGTGTGGGCAGCTATGGGGGGCATTATAATGTGTGTGAGCAGCTATGGGGGGCATTATACTTAGTGGGGCAGCTATGGAGCATTATACTGTGAGGTCAGCTATGGGGAGCATTATACTGTGGAGGCATTCATGGGGTCTGGCGGCTGGGCATAGGCACGCGCAGGGGTCTGGTGATGTTGGGAAGGGGTAGGGGGTCCCAAGCTGAATTCTTGCACCAGGGCCCATGAGCCTTTAGCTACGCCCCTGTATCTGTATGTGTATATATATATATATATATATATATATATATATATATATATATATATATATATCTGTGTGTGCATCTACTACATTATCTGCACTCAGAGAGTTATCACTGTGTTATTTGTGGTGTTACATAGGACTGCAGGTAACATCTACTACATTATCTGTAATCAGAGAGTTATCCCTGTGTAATCTGTGGTGTTACATAGGACTGCAGGTAACACTGTTACATTATCTGTATTCAGAGAGTTATCAATGTGTTATCTGTGGTGTGACATAGGACTGCAGGTAACATCTACTACATTATCTGTAATCAGAGAGTTATTCCTGTGTTATCTGTGTTATTACATAGGACTGCAGGTAACATCTGCATTATCTGTACTCAGAGAGTTATCACTGTGTTTTCTGTGGTATTACATAGGACTGCAGGTAACAGCTACTATATTATCTGTACTCAGAGTGTTGTCTTTGTGTATTATCTGTGGTGTTACATAGGGCTGCAGCTAACATAACTACATTATCCGTATTCAGAGAGCTATCACTGTGTGTTGTCTGTGGTGTTACATAGGACTGCAGGTGACATCTACTACATTATCCGTACTCAGAGTTATTACTGTGTGCAGGGCTGGGCGATTTTGCAAAAAAAGAAAAACTTGATTTTTGTCAACCCTATGGACGATTTTTGATTTGATTCATGATTTTCTTATTTTTAGAAGTAATTAAGGAATTACTGTCAATGCAATTCCCTTATCTCAAAAAAATACCAAGACACAATTCTTTTACGTAAGAGAATTGCAGGCATAGTTATCCAATAATATATATTGATTATCAGGATTCTCCCTTAGCTGCTACGTGTGATCACGCTCACTTATAAAAGGGACAATGCTGATAATCATCATATAAATTTGGCTCAGAGAATAAGAAGAGCAACTATGAGTGCAGAGGAACGCCAGGAACAACGAGAAACCAATTCCCAAAACAAGGCATTAAGAAAACCCTGAAGTAAGACGAGCCTGTAATGAACAACGTCGTTCTCAAAGAGCACAATTTTAAATACTTATCATTCCTTTTGCTAGCAAACCTGTGTAACAGGTTTGCTATACTAGTTGTGTTATATTGGCGAAGCTCAAATCAACTTAATTGATACATTACAAAGGTGGAGAATATATAAAACATTTAGTTTAGCCCAATAAAGCTACTCACATGGCTGTCTTTTATAACACATGATGTCCAACCAGGTAGCACTTCTTCTGAGGATGTCCATACAAATGATCCACCATACATGTCCCCATGCATGCAGTCAAAGCACCTCTCAACTTGGTATCCATTATTTAACAACATCCGTAGCATGGTTTCATCATTGAGGGCATATTGTATTGCACTTGGAAAATGAGTATCATTCACAAGCATGAAGTAGCAGTTTACATTGGCATGATGAGCTAAGAGAAGTCTAACAATTTCATGGCTTCCGGATCGTACAGCCACTAAGAGACAGTTCAGGGGGTCCAAGTTTGGATTAGCATTAGCTTTTAATAGCAGCTCTGTGCAAAAAACATCTTTATTGGATACTGCAGAAAACAGTGCAGTCATTCTTTTATCACCATAATTTTCAGATATATGTTCAGCTAACAGGTCGTTTACGTCAAAGCCATTCTCAATGAGTAGTTCTAAGCATTGCACGCTCTGTCCTTCAGCTGCAGAATGAATAGGGCTTATTCCGCTTCTTTGTACTGCATGTTGTGATGTTACAGGAATAAGATACTTTAGTGCACTAAAGGGAACCATAAAATATTAAAATATTAGTCCGAATTACATTCCTAGCACATAACTTTATAATTTAGTATGTCGCTAACACTCTCAGAAGCACAATGGGGGGGTCTACAGTGTTTCCACAAATATTAGTGATACACTGACAATGTTGATGGCTGTAAAAGAGCAGCTGCAGATATTTTAAATACATCTGTAGGAAGTTTACTTTAATGGGAATTTGTCACCAGACAGGCCCCTTTAAAGGGGTTATTCCATGTTGGACATTTATGGCATATCCTGTTTTCGAAACTCAGGAACAGGTCATGTATTATATGTTTTTTTCTAATTCACATCAATGGGTGCTCCATTTCAAAGTGTGAATTGTATTCAAATAAAGGTGACTCTCGGCCTCATTGGCAATGAGACACCACGTGATTGCGGCCACTGCCTTTAAGTAACAAAAGCAGACCCCTTTTAGAAAATAAAATCTGCCAGATTTTATTTTCTAAAAGGGGTCTGCTTTTGTTACTTAAAGGCAGTGGCCGCATTTTACATACCCTAAGAGCAAAATACTCACATATAATGCCCTCCATAGGCTGCTTTGTGTATGGGAAGATAACCCTCTTTATCTGGCATATTTCCACTAGCGCCATATTCCAAAAGGAGGGCAATGCAATCTGGATTTCCTCCAGCGGCCGCATCAGAGAGCACTGTGGAGCCATCGTCTGCTTCTATGTTGATATCTCCACCTAGATATATTAAATTTTTTAGATGACTGAGATACTGAAAAAAATCATTTGGAAGGAAAGTGGCAAACAGATAAATACTTTAAAGAGTAGTAATTACAAACCCTCTAAAATTTACTGTGAACTAAATATGTTGTTGACTGCATCAATATTATTTATACATATCCCAAAAGATATAAACCAGTGAATATTATGTGTAAAATGTAAAGCAGCTTTGTCAGATTTCCTATGCTACCCTCTATCCTATACTATCCTCAAAGAGAACAGAATTTATTAGAAAGTTGCAAAATGTTTCACATTTCAATGATTACGCCTGTTCCCTGTGTGGTGGGGGGAACTCATAAGCAACCCCGCGGTTAAAATAAAAAGCTAAAAACCATGTGCACCGCCATGTAACCAAGTAGCTCTAGCCATATCAAAAATGTATTTTGGATGTGTAAATACTGTAGCTTGCCGATGATCACAATGTGTATTATATGTCAGAAGGACTCAGTTGTGGGCTTGCACCTGGATTTTTGAGAACCTGCATAAAAGATCGATTTTTTTTTTTATTATTACTTTTTATTTCGTTTTATTTGCAGTAAAATTTCCTTAAAAAAAATGGGACACGGCTCTGAGAGATAATTGTAAAATATACAACCAACATGGTAGTATAGAGCTTTGTCATATGCCTACTAAGGGCCTTTCCCTAAAGGCATGATGTGATGGTAATGGGGGCCGCCTTTATTCAGGGACCTCATCTCAGACAAGTTTTTATAGAAAGTGTGTATTAACTAAATTATTATCTCTTATAATATCTCCTATAATAATTATCTCTAATATTTGAGTACAAACCAAATCAAAGGGGAAAAAAATGCTTTTTACAAGAACACACAGTTGGCATCATCACAACATATATGTTACATAAGTTTTCACATACCTTTATGTATTAGTTGTTCCAACACATCACAGTGACCAAATTCAGCAGCAACTCCTAATGGCGTTACACCGAAACCATCTCTAAGACTGACATTACCACCATTTTTCAAGAGTAAAGAGATAATATCTTTTTGTCCCTGTTTTGCAGCTTCATGCATTGCTGACCATCTCTTCACACAAGGTTGGTTAATGGTACAGTTGTAACTGATCAAAAGACACCATGTCATAACTTCCTATCCTAATAGCTGAAAAGAAGAAGAATTATACAGATAATATAACAGATTGCTGATAAGATGGGCATGGGGAATCTAATTATCTATTATAAAGGAAGTAATTTGCGCAAAAAGTACATAAAAGGCTGTTGTTGTAAATGCAATTCCTTCATATATAAGTAGAAGATCAAATAAAGGTATAGCTCCTAAAAAGGTGTAATAAACCACATCTTGTACCTGCTTATGTGTTCCCCAACCTTGGTAGATAATAAGATTTCAAATCCTTAGAAAATATTATCAATGATTTTTTATGGAAGGGAAATCATCCAAGGGTAAAACAAGAATCTATGTGTTTGGAAGAGATGAGAGGCGGGTTTGTATCTGCCTAACTTTGGGCTGTATTTCATAGCAGCACAATTCCAATATATTTTGGCCAATAAACATTTTGCGGTATGGCTAATGAAGAAATATAAAAATATTGGGAGTATAACAGAGTTTCTGGAATCGGAAAATGTAAACCAAAATCGGGGGATAGGTAAGATGATGCACAAATTCTGCTTTAGCTTTTGGGACTTGGGTGAGGTTATAAGGGCACTTGTTTGCACTCCTATCTGGGAGAATGAACGATAGCAGGGAATGTAAAAAAAAATTAGACAATATCAGCCTTGGGGGAAATTAGGTTTATTTAGAGTAGAGCAGCGTAAATTGAAGGATTTTAACACGTTGAGTAAGGAATCTCAGGTTCGGAAAAATTTCTATTATAGATACAGTGAAAGGTCTTTGAGACGAACACCCAAAATTGAATTGACAAAAGTTCTTCTAGGGGGTGGTCTCCTCAAGGAATATGGGCACTATGCATAGTATTTAGTGGAACAGAAAATCTGGTCTAGACATGACTGTATGTCTAATTGTAGTAAGATGCACTGGTAAAAATTGTACTTCCACTATTAAAACATTTCAATTGTTTAAAAAAATTACCACTAAAAATGTAAAAGGGGGATATATGTAACAACGATACAGCCATGTAAGGGCTTGATTTTTGTGGGACGAGTTTTAGTTTTTCATGGCACCATTTATTGTACCATATAATGTACTAGGAAATGGGAAAAAAATTATTTGTGTGGTAGAAAATAATAAAACAGCGATTCCTCCATAGTTTTTTGTGCTTTACTTTTACGGCGTTCATCGTGCAATTAAAACATGTTAACTTTTTTCTGCGGGTCAATACAATTACGGCGATACCAAATTGATATATTTCTTTATATTTTACTACTTTTACAGGGAAAAATCTAATTGTCGCCACATTCTGAAAGCTATATAACTTTTTTATTTTTCCGTCGAGGGCTTTTTTTTTGCGGGACAAGCTGTAGTTTTCATTGGTACCATTTTGAGGTACATGCGAGTTTTTGATCACATTTTATAAAAATTTTGTGGGAGATTCTGGTGTTGTACTTTTTTTTTTTTTTTTTTTACGCCATTCACCATGCCTGTTAACACCTTCCCGACCGCCCACTGTCTTTTGACGTCAGGCGGTGCGGGTGCTTAGTCTACAGAGACGTCTTTTGGCGTCGCTGCAGGACAGGCTGATGAGCGAGCGTGTGAGCACTCATCCTCTAAGCAGGAGCTGTTACTAACAGCTCCTGATCTTAGAGCAGCCTCCTGAACACAGCTGGGGTCGACAAACATTCGGATCCCAGCTGTTTAACCCTTTGATTACCGCGGTCCGTAACCGCGGCATGATCAGAGGGAATTCCCCTCTAAGATCGCATCACCGGGATTCCAGTGATGCGATCAAACACTGGGGAATCCCTCTGCAGTCAGCCCTGGGGACCTACAAAGGACCCCAGGGCTGTCTGTTCCGTGTGCCTGCTGTTCGGGCACACTATGTGCTGCCCGATCAGCAGCCTGTGTCATAATGACACAGTGTAATGTATTAGCATACAGAAGTATGCTAATACATTGCAAGTAAAAAATAAAGTTACAAATAAAGTTATCCCTTGATGGGATTAAAAAAAAAAAAGTAACAAAACAAATAAATAAATAAAAAAAGTCCCAAAAAGAGTCTTTATTTTGCATTAAATACATTTTATTGCCCCTACACTAAATAAAAACAAAAAACCTACACATATTAGGTATCTACATGACCGTAATAACCTGAAGAATTAATCTAATGGGTTATTTAGCGTGAAACGTGAACGGGATAAAAAAGAAACAAAAAAAACTATTCCGAGAATCGCTTTTTCCTATATTCACGGCGTAAAAAATTTTTTTTACCCCCAAACTGTGGGGAAAAAAAATACTATTTCTCTCGCATAAAACAAGGCCTCATACAGCCACGTCAATGAAAAAATAAAAAAGTTATGGCTGCTGAAACGCAGAGAGGCAAAAACAGAAAAATTGAGCTGGTCATTAAGGTCTTTTCAGGCCCGGTCATTAAGGGGTTAAATAATGTTTTATTGTAATAGTTCAGACTTTTATGGAGGAGGCAAAACCAATTATGTTTATTATTATTTTTTTACATTGCTTTAGGGGTAAAGTGGGAAAAGTTTTTTTTTTTACTTTTATTTTTTTTTTGTACATAAATAAAACTTTATTTAACAGATTTTTACTGTTTTTATTAGTCCCCCAAGGGGACTTGAACCAGTGACCGTTGGATCGCTTGCACTACATATATACTGCAATACTAATGTATTACAGTATATCGTGTTTCCAACAGGCAACAATAAAGGGCATGACCACACGTGGCGGATTTCCTCCGCAACTGTCCGCATCAATGCCGCACAGAATCTGCGTTGCAGATTCTGCTGCGGATCTGCACAAAATGTGCAGTAAATTGATGCGGACTAGCTGCTGCGGACTGCGGTAAAAGTACTTCCCTTCTCCCTATCAGTGCAGGATAGAGAGAAGGGACAGCACTTTCCCTTGTGAAAGTCAAAGAAATTCATACTTACCGCCCGTTGTCTTGGTGACGCGTCCCTCCTTCGGCATCCAGCCCGATCTCCCTGGATGACGCGGCAGTCCATGTGACCGCTGCAGCCTGTTATTAGCCTGTGATTGGCTGCAGCCGTCACTTACACTGAAACGTCATCCTGGGAGGCCGGACTGGAGACAGAAGCAGGGAGTTCTCGGTAAGTATGAACTTCATTTTTTTTTACAGATAGATGTATATTGGGATCGGTAGTCACTGTCCCGGGTGCAGAAACAGTTACTGCCGATCGCTTAACTCTTTCAGCACCCTGGACAGTGACTATTTACTGACGTCTCCTAGCAACGCTCCCGTCATTACGGGAGCCCCATTGACTTCCTCAGTCTGGCTGTAGACCTAGAAATACATAGGTCCAGCCAGAATGAAGAAATGTCAAGTTAAAAAAGCAAGACGGATCCGCAGCACACATAACATGTGCATGACAGCTGCGGACTTCATTGCGGAAATTAGAATCTCCATTGAAGTCAATGGAGAAATTCCGCCATGAGTCCGCCACTGCTCCGCAACAGACAGAGCATGCTGCGGACACCAAATTCCGCTCCGCAGCCTATGCTCCGCAGCGGAATTTTACGCCTCGTCTAAACGAACACTGCTAAATTAAAGTGTAAGTCAATGGACAAACGGCTCCGCTGCGGATTAACGCTGCGGAGTGTCCGCAGCGGAATTTAAGTGAAATTCCGCCACGTGTGAACCCAGCCTAAGTCTTCTAGGAGGCATGGCTTAATAAGAGTACAAAGATGGCAGACCTAGAGGCCTTCATTAGGCCCTCAGGTTGCCATGCCAACCTTCGGCACCCCGAGATAACGTCGCGGGGGGTTGATGGGTCGTCCCCTCTTTCTAACACTTTAGAGTGAATTGTAGGCTGTAACATACAGCCAACACCCTTTTCTATGGAGCAGGCTCAGCCCGTGAGCCCGCTCCTTACTTCCCTCTACCTGGCTATGACATATGTCATACGTCAAGAGGGAATTAATAATTGAACAAAACATCCCCAACATTTTTTTATAGGTCATACCGATAAGAAGAGGAGATTCGCCACTTCTATTCTTGCTGTTTGGCCAGACTCCTTTCTCTAGAAGTACCTTCACATTCTCAACTAATCCAGACTTTGCAGATAGAGTCAGTGGAGTCTCCCCATCATTTGTCTTCTGTTCACACTGTGTTTTATGTATAGCTATATAAATTTAATAATAGCACAAATTAGTTGAAGGTTATCAAATGTAAATGCAAAAGACAAAGAAAGAGGCCAATATATAGTAGGCTTTTTGTTTACCCAGCCTTTCCATCTACTTTAATGCTATTCAAGAGGTCTGTACAGTATGCATAATCAATGATTAGTTGCCCTTTATATAACTTAAAGGGTCCACTTTGCAGCTTATATTATATTCTAGAGCTGTATTCACACATAGACTATATTCGACACTAACTGTTCAAACAACTTATGCTAATTAATATTATACCTAAAATATATCAACTTTGTAATTTACTTGCTGTTCAAATTTAGTTGTTTTTATTCATGCAAATTCTGTGTGAAGTTACTTAAACTAGGTTGCTACATTCCTGTAATCTGCTGTGCATCCCCTGTTGTCAAGCAAAATTGGTTCCCAGTTACAGAGCAGAGGAGACAGACTGCAGAAAGTGGAGGGTGTCTCTTCACTGCCTGCCCATGGAAATCTATGGAGAGTGGAGGGGGAGCAGGAGGAGGGAGTAAAGAGAGAGAGGAGACGCAGGCACACACAAATGTGCAGTAGCTGCTGGTAAGATTTCTATGTCATCCCAGTGCTGAATTCTCAACTACACTGCTTATTACTGCAGTATAATCTGCTCCATGCTGCTGCTGCTTCTATATATGTGATAGCTAGAGATAGGGGAGCAGGATTCTTCTCTTCTATATGTGCAGTGTATAGAAGATATGATAGCAGTTAGGCTCCACCCACTAGCTCAGCATTAGAGAGCCTGCAGAAAGGAAAACTAAAAAATACAGAATACAAGTCATATAATGGCCAGAAATAGTGTCATTCCTCATGTACACACATATGCCAACTTATTTTGGAAAGCCACCTGAAAAGTTAGGTACGCTTTAAGAGCTGAAATCCACCAGCATTTCCTACTTGTTGAGTTTTGATACAGAAATTGCTTCAGTGATTTGCGTTCTGGAAAGTGTAGTATTTTCACCATGCACTGTACAGTAATCTGAAAAAACAAACAAACTGAATACCTGCATTATAGGAGCCTGGCTAAGCTGTTAGGGTTTTGCACGTTTTGTTCCATTTTGCTGGACTGTGCTGTTCAAACTTTTGGTTATATAAATATATATATATAAATATATATATATATATATATATATATATATAGATATATATATATATATATATATATATATATATATATATATATATATATATATATATATGATATAGCAGGAACAAAGAACAAGTAACGGCACCAGGACTTCAATGTTGGGGAGATGTTGGTTTATTCACCACCAGGTGGAAAGAATGAGCAACGTTTCGGTTCACACCTGAACCTTTCTCAAGCTAATTACAACAGTGCATAGTGCCACATATATATAGGGATACATAGGATGTACATTCAACAGTGCAATTAATAATATATATATAAAAAATCCATAAATATACAACACATAGTTATACAAAGGTAGACATATGCCAATATATGTGTCCAATAAATGTGTTTAAGAAACAACATCTCAAAATATATGATAAGCAATACAGGGAAAATAAGGTAATGTTATAATTACCCTAATCAAAAGCACCAGCTCATAATGAAGGGGGAGGAGCAGAGGGAATGTTCCAACGCAATTATAGTGGAAAAGAAGTCATATTATATCATAAAACTTACAGTGTCAGCTCTCGGTGATGCATGGAATAAACCATGGCGTCCCGCGGTTCGATAATGCGCATGCGCAAAATGGCGAACTGCCGGAAATGCGTCATGTGGAACGCATATCTGGAACGCAGTATAGCCGCGCATGCGCAGACAGTGAATTCTGTCCTGACGTATGTTTACATCAATATGGAAAAAGACTCAAAAGAGTATATAGCCAGCAATCTATGTTTTTTTATATATAGATGGCCCACATTAGATATATATATATATATATATGGGGGATTTATTTAAATGTCTATAACAAAAAAGACTCATTTATGTAGTCTAAAAGGAAATGGCCACGGACCACAACATAAATGGAGAGAACGGCTACACCTAAAGATAGGTGGCCATATCTCACAGAGACAACATAGTCTCAACCACCCATACGTGTCTTTTTGAATTCAGGACCATGTTATAGACATAAATAGAAAAGTAATGATTTGTTACAAATATTGATTATAATTTATTCCATATGATTTCCACAGAGAGCATATAATACACAGAGAAAGTTTCTGATTTACATCAAAGAAAATCTGTATATAATCCTTGGAACAAAATTGATTAAGAAACGTGACCTCTGCTCCCATGATGTACATCCCTTCATATAAGTTGGTATCTGTGAATAGAAAAAAGTGTGTATAAAGTGAGAAAATATGTATATAAAAATAAATATAGATAAAAATTCACATCTGTATTTATATGGATTTAAAAACAATGTCAAAAAGATCCCACCTACACTCAAAAGAATGGATCGGATATGGATATATCAGACTCATAATAGATCATGTCAAATATACATGAACGTTCAGATATGTGGGAAATATGTATATTCTACATTAAGTCCCTTTGGGGACATGGTTTCAAGAGTAAAAATCCACTCAAGTTCTTTACGTTTGAGGGCCAGCTCTCTATCACCTCCTCGTCTGTTTAGGGGTACTGAATCAATAATTTTAAAGCGCATTTGGGATACATTATGTCTACAGTCTACAAAATGTCTAGAGACTGGTAGATCTCGTCTCTTGGTGTTAATACTAGATTTGTGGTTCCTCATTCTAAGCGTTACTTCCGTAGTGGTCTCACCCACATAATATAGGCCACATGGACAAATCAATAGGTAGATTGCAAAGATGGTTTTACAGGTATAGAAGCCCTGAATTTTGAAAGTTTTACCTGTTTGTGGATGACAGAAACTATCTCCCTTAATCATATGATTACACATATGATTACACATATTGCATCCCAGGCACGGAAAGCATCCATATTTTGGAGGGGCTAGAACACTCTGTGACATCTTAGTTTTGGATCCAATCTTCCCTTACTAGCCTATTTCTGATGGTTTTACCTTTACGGTATGCTAATAATGGTGGCTCTTGGAATTCCTTAATAAGGGGAAAAGCCCTGGTTAATAGACGCCATTCTCTTCTCAGAATATTGCCAATCTCTGGGCTTGATGTAGAAAAAGTTGAGACAAATGGTATACGAACATTTTTCTTATGCACCACTGTCTGTTTATCCAAAAGTTGTTGTCTATCCATTTTTATCGTCTGTCTTTTATATAAATTTAGCATATCAGTTGGATATCCCCTACATTTAAATTTGTTGCACATCTCGTCCACTCTTTTGGACAGCTGATCTTCATTACTAACAATCCTTCTAACTCTGAGAAGTTGGCTAAAAGGCAATGATCTCACCATAGCCCAGGGGTGTCCACTATTATAGTGCAACAGACTGTTCCTATCGGTTTTCTTATATATATCTGTAGTTAACATACCATCTTGTAAATAGATCTTAGTATCCAAAAATTCAACCGAAGAGTAAGAATGGATCATGGTGAATTTGATCCCCTGACACATATCATTTAGAAAAGAATGAAATTGTTTAAATTCATCCTCTGAACGGGTCCAGATGAGGAAGACATCGTCTATGTATCGCCACCACCGCAATACATTTCTGAAGTGGTGGGACACATAGACAAGATCCTCCTCAATCCGGCACATGAAAATATTAACATATGTCGGGGCCATATTAGACCCCATGGCCGTACCCCTTTTTTGGAGGTAGAATTTATCACCAACCATGAAATAATTTTTATTGAGTATAAACTCAAGTAATGTTTTAACAAATTCAAGAAGCTGTGTCTGGCAGATCCTTTACAGTACCCCCCCTTTTATGAGGGGCCACCGGACCCTTTCTAGGTGGACCTGTTTTATTGGGGAAACAAGGGTGGAACCTCCTGAGCAATACCCCAGCGTGAACATCCCGGGCGGGTACCCAAGTACTCTCCTCAGGCCCGTATCCTCTCCAATGGACCAGGTACTGGAGGGAGCCTTGGACCATCCTGCTGTCCACAATCTTGGCCACCTCGTATTCTACCCCCTCAGGGGTGAGAACAGGGACCGGAGGTTTCCTCGAGGGAGCCAAGGACGGGGAGCAGCGTTTAAGGAGGGAGGCATGAAACACGTTGTGTACTCGAAAAGACGGGGTCAACTCCAGTCGGAAGGAGACAGGGTTAAGGACTTCAATGACCCTGTACGGCCCTATAAACCTGGGAGAAAACTTCTTGGACGGGACTTTAAGGCGCACATTTTTTGAAGATAGCCACACCAGATCCCCGACCACAAGCAAGGGGTTAGCAGAATGTCTTTTATCTGCCTGAGTCTTTTGCATACTCTGGGACGCCTCTCGGTTCTTCTGAACCTGGGCCCAGACTGTGCACAGTTCCTGATGAACGACATCTACCTCGGGATTGTTGGAACTACCAGGGGAAACGGAGGAGAACCGTGGATTAAACCCAAAATTACAGAAAAAGGGGGAGACCCCTGACGAGTTACTGACCCGGTTATTAAGGAAAAATTCGGCGAGGGGAATGAATGAGACCCAATCATGTTGACAGTCAGAGATAAAACACCTTAAATATTGTTCTAGAGACTGATTAGTCCTCTCCGTTTGGCCATTAGTTTCAGGATGGAAAGCCGAGGAGAAGGACAGATCAATCTCCAACTTTTTACAGAAGGCTCTCCAAAACAATGAAACAAATTGTACCCCTCTGTCAGAAACAATATTGACAGGAACCCCATGGAGACGCAGGATGTGTTTGATAAACAAGGTAGCTAACGTCTTAGCATTGGGTAGTTTCTTGAGGGGCACAAAGTGGCACATGTTACTGAAGCGGTCTACTACAACCCACACCACCAACTTGCCTTGAGATGGAGGCAAATCGGTGATAAAATCCATGGAGATATGGGTCCAAGGTCTCTGGTAATGGGCAAAGAACATAGTAAGCCCACTGGTCGGGACCTGGGAGTCTTGGACCTAGCACAAACCTCACAAGCGGCGACGTAGGCCTTAACGTCTTAAGCAACCCAGGCCACCAGTAGTTTCTGGCAATGATGTGCTTGGTACCCAGGATGCCTGGATAGCCAGATAGTGCTGAGTCATGATTTTCCCTAAGTACCCTTAGCCGGAATTGCAGGGGAACAAACAGCTTGTTCTCAGGAAGGTTCCCGGGAGCTGAACCTTGATCAGCCGCAATTTCGGAGACTAAATCAGAATCAATAGAGGAAATGTTTATACCTGGAGGCAAAACACAAGCAGGATCTTCCTCCGAAGGAGGGCTGGCCATGAAGCTACGCGACAGTGCATCAGCCTTAATATTTTTAGACCCAGCCATATAGGTGACCAAAAAGTTGAATCTGGTAAAAAATAACGCCCATTGAGCTTGTCTCGGGTTTAGCCTCCGGGCAGATTCTAAGAAAACCAGATTCTTGTGGTCAGTAAGGACCGTTACCTGGTGCCTAGCCCCCTCCAGGAAGTGGCGCCACTCTTCAAATGCCCATTTAATGGCTAAGAGTTCGCGGTTGCCAATATCATAGTTACTCTCAGTGGGCGAAAACTTCCTGGAGAAGTAGGCACAGGGACGGAGATGGGTGAGGGACCTGGTACCCTGGGACAAGACATCACCCACTCCCACCTCGGAGGCGTCAACCTCCACGATGAATGGCTCCATTTGGTTGGGCTGAACCAGCACTGGGGCCGAGATAAAGCACTTCCTTAAGGACCTCAAAAGCCTGGACAGCCTCAGGAGGCCAGTGGAGGAGATCAGCACCTTTGCGAGTGAAATCCATAAGAGGCTTAGCGATGACCGAGAAGTTAGCAATAAATCTCCTGTAATAATTAGCGAACCCCAGGAAGCACTGTAACGCCTTCAGGGAGGCAGGTTTGACCCATTCCGCCACAGCCTGGACCTTGGCGGGGTCCATGCGGAATTCATGAGGAGTGAGGATTTGACCCAAAAATGGTATCTCCTGCACCCCAAACACACACATTTTTCGATCTTAGCAAACTGTTTGTTTTCCCGAAGGGCCTGGAGCACCTTCCTGACATGCTCAATGTGGGAGGACCAGTCCTTGGAAAACACAAGTATGTCATCAAGGTACACTACAAGAAATACCCCCAGGTAGTCTCTTAAAATCTCATTTATGGAATTCTGGAAGACCGCGGGAGCATTACACAACCCAAAGGGCATGACGAGGTACTCAAAATGACATTCGGGAATGTTAAACGCAGTCTTCCACTCATCCCCCTCTTTGACGCGGATAAGGTTATAAGCCCCCCGTAGATCAAACTTAGAGAACCATTGGGCCCCCTAAAGCTGATTGAAGAGATCAGGAATCAAAGGAAGGGGGTACTGGTTCCTTACAGTGACCTTATTCAAGTTCCAGTAGTCAATGCACGGCTTAAGACCACCATCCTTCTTCCCTACGAAGAAGAAGCCAGCACCTACCGGAGAAGTAGAGGGGCGAATGTAACCCTTGGCCAGGCATTCCTTGATATACCCTCTCATGGCTTCACGTTCGGGACAAGAGAGATTAAATATCCTACCCTTATGGAGCTTAGCTCCTGGTACCAAATTGATTGCGCAATCGTATTCTCTATGAGGAGGTAACACTTCGGAGGCCTCTTTAGAGAAAACATCAGCAAAGTCCTGAACAAACTCAGGTAGAGTGTTCACCTCTTCAGGGAGAGAAATAGAATTAACAGAAAAACATGACGTCATGCATTCATTACCCCATTTGGTAAGATCCCCAGTATTCCAGTTAAACGTGGGATTATGCAACTGCAACCAGGGAAGGCCTAAAATCAAATCGGACGATAATCCCTGCATCACCAGTACAGAGCACTGCTCCAAATGCATGGAGCCAACAAGAAGTTCAAAAACAGGGGTATGCTGTGTAAAATAACCATTAGCAAGAGGAGTGGAGTCGATACCCACTACTGGGACAGGTTTAGGCAAATCAATCAATGGCATAGCTAGAGACATAGCAAATTCCACAGACATAATATTAGCAGAAGACCCTGAATCCACGAAGGCACTGCCGGTAGCAGACCTACGACCAAAAGAGACCTGAAAGGGAAGCAAGATTTTATTAGGTTTCATATTTACGGGAAATACCTGTGCGCCCAAGTGACCTCCCCGATGATCACTTAGGCGCGGAAGTTTTCCGGCTGCTTATTCTTACGCCTAGGACAGTTGTTCACTTGATGCTTGTCATCCCCACAGTAGAAGTAGAGACCATTCTTCCTGCGGAACTCTCAACGTTGTTGGGGGGACACGGAGGCCCCGAGTTGCATAGGTACATCCGAGTCTTCCGTGGAAGAACGAAGCAACGGAACCTCGGCAGGCATCATGGGGGAGTCAGAGGAGAAGGCACAAAAACGTTCAAGTCGTCGTTCCCTGAGACGTCGGTCAAGTCGTACCGCTAAAGCCATAACCTGATCTAGGGAGTCAGAAGAGGGATAGCTAACTAGCAGGTCTTTCAGGGCGTTCGACAGACCCAATCTAAACTGCCACCTCAAGGCAGGGTCATTCCACCGAGAAGCTACACACCATTTCCTAAAGTCAGAACAATACTCCTCAACAGGTCTCTTACCCTGACGTAAGGTCACCAGCTGACTCTCGGCAAATCAGTCTTGTCAGTCTCGTCATAAATGAGCTCGAGAGCAGGAAAGATCAACGGAGGAAAGTTCAGGGGCGTCAGGAGCCAAGGAGAAGGCCCATTCTTGGGGCCCGTCCTGGAGCTGGGACATAATTATACCCACCCGCTTCCTCTCAGAACCGGAGGAGTGGGGCTTTAAGCGAAAATAGAGCCTACAACTCTCCCGAAAGGAGAAAAAAGTCTTCCGGTCCCCTGAGAACCGGTCAGGCAACTTGAGGTGGGGTTCAAGAGGTGAGGTGGGAGGCACTACCAGGGTAGCATCATGCAAGTTGTCCCTCTGAGCCAGGGCTTGGACCTGTAGGGAGAGGTCCTGCATTTGCTGAGCCAGGGTCTCAAGGGGGTCCATAGTTGTGTCAGGGAGCAGGGTAGACTAGGTATATGGGCCTGTGATTATGTAATGACGGGGTAGGGAGACAGACAGGTGAGCCCTAATGTACCTGCCAATCAGTCCCTGCCTACTTGCAAGGACCTGACCTAGGTGACGGGGTACAACTGGGCGACGGTCCCTACGCTCAGTAAGTGCACGACAGACAAACAGACAAGGGTACACAGAAGCTAGGGAAACGGGGCAGCTGCCCACGGAGACACCGTGAGCAACGAGAGTAGTGAACGAGCCGAGTCAAACCAGGAGTGCACGAGGTACAAAACGCTGAGCAGGAGAGTGGTCAGTAAGCCAAGGTCAATAACAAGCAGAGGATCAGTAGTTCAAGCAGCAGCAGCAGAGCCAGGAAACAAGCAGAGCAGAATCACAGGCAAAGGAGGAACAGGAAAGGCAGGTATAAATAGACAGTGGGCGGGAGCTAACTCCGTCTGGCCAGGCTGTGATAGGTTTTCCCACTCCTAAGCCTGCCATCCTGAGTGGTGGAAGATGGAGTCAGTCTCACAGACATAGGAGCAGGTGCAGACTGATTACCCACAGGCGTCGACACAGAAGCTGTGTCTGGCAGATCCTTTACACTGCCCTGCAGTGATCAAAGGATCACTGAGCAGAGAACTGGCTGTGGGGAGAGTGGCTGAACATGCCTGTCCTGCAGCACTCAGATCACTAGGTGGATGTGCAGCAGATGGCTTTATACTATGTAAGTAAATATCATAACTCTTGTAAATATTTCACATGCAATTTTTATGAACTATACAATGAATATGATATTTAAATATAATATTTAATGGACGGACAGTCCATTTAACTCTACTGTAAATGTGCTTGTGATCATGAGAAGTAGCCTACAGTATAAAATTTGAACATGAATATGGATCTGCCATGAAGTATAACTGTGGTTCAGACTATAAGTTTGATACTAGAAATTAATATAGCCTAGTCCTTAGGTTTGTGAAATATTCTAAACATATTAACTAGCACATTATACATCATAACTATTTGTAATATTGTGTCGTTTATAGAAACTTACCATCAAGGATTATTTCAGTTATCTGACGGACCGGTTGAACAACTGCTTCATGTAGAGGAAACCAGCCTTTTTCATCAGCTTCATCAAGTGCATACTTATATTGCATGTAGTTCTGCAGTTCAGTAATTTCCCCTGGAAAGGATACAATTTATGTCTATGTCTACCAAATATCACTTTATTACTGTAACCAAAATGTACGAACATGTGTTAGTAACTAACCTTGTATTATAGCTGCCACAATCTTTCTGTTTATATCACTTGGTGGTACAAACCTGTGAAAATATTTCAGAGTTAAATCTTTATTTCTATTTCAATGCATCTTTGCTATCTAAATGAGAAATTGTCTCCTAAAAACTTTTGTAATGCAGAGTAAATTGTTGCTTTTTTACATTTAGTGCCGTTTCTCTGGGTATGGAGTTTTTTCAGCCAATTTTCCTATAGGCTTCTCCATAGGACTTCAAAAAGGCCAGAAAAAAAGCATTTACAAAAATAACAGTAAGTAAAAATGCCACTAAAGACGCCATCAAAAACACTGTTACATTTTACAAAACACTGGTTTCTTAACATGCATGTTTTCAAGCTGTTCAAAACAACTAAAATCTATGTATAAAGGAAGCCTAACGTCTATGTTCACACAGAGTTTTTTGCAGGCGGAACTTCCGCCTGTAAAATCTGTTCATTTTTTTCCTGAACGTTTTTTTTTACAGAAGACGTGATATTTGATGTTGTTTTTGACGCGGTTTTCTAACGCGGTTTTGAAGCGTTTTTTTAAGACATCCCTCAGAAAAGAGCTGTACTTCCCAAGAGGGCAAAAACTCCTCCCAGCCTTCTCCCAGTCGCCATTATACACATTACTACTGCTGTAGAAACTGCTATGGACCAAAATCCTGAACAGCACAGCAGTGTGGCATTACCACAGCCACAAATAAAGGTGAGCAGGCGTGAGATGCGCCTCCTCATGAAGGTGGTGTTCAACGTCGTGCGTCGGCATAGGTTGCGTCAGGTAAGTTTTGTCCAACACTTTTTCTACCCTCTATTAGCAAAATTTAGATAAAGCATTCATTTCTGTTCAACACTTCATTTTTCACAGGAGGAAGAACGACGGAGTGAACGGCACCGTCGGTACTGAGTACATCTCATAAATGAACTGCGGCCACAGAGGGGACACATTTGACATCTGTACGCAGAACTGCGATGGTGAGTTGTTTTATTTTTTGTAGTTGCAACAGTACAAAAATGTGAACAGGGAGAACTATGATCCTGTCCATTTAAGCTCTAAATGCTGTGATTTATAGCATCCACGGCATCCAGGCCATTAGCGGGGTTGTAACTAGCACTGCTGCAACCATATCAGCTTGCTACGGGGTACACTGCATGAGGGTGCCCGTGCTGTCCTCCAGCACAGGCCCCCCCATGCCCGGAGACGCCGCTAGCATCTGATATGGGCACACTACAATGAATAGTATCTGCGCCCTTGGATGCAGATACTATTGAACAGTATGGTATAGCAGGGAGCACGGCCGCCATCAGGGGGGTATTAGGGGTAGTACTGTAGTGGGCCCGGCCAAACTTAATTGAAAGGGGGGCCCGGCAACTGCCGCGACTTGCTTTTGGTAGAAAAAAACAAGCCCCTGCAATGGGGCCTGTTCTTTTCACCAAAACAATGTTGTGAGCTGCGGGCCCCCCTCTTGTCAAACACAGCCGTTAGCTGCGGGCCCCCCTCTCATCACCGCCGCCGCGCCGCGAAACACCGCCCGCTTGCTCGCGTACGAGCGCCCGCGACCGCGCACGAACGACCGCAAGCGCGCACGACCGCAAGCGCGCGCCCACGCGCGAACGACTAGGCGCGCCGCCGAGAGGGAGCAACACAAGTACATCGACGTAGAAGGACAGCCACACAGGGACAGCGGCGCACGGTCTACTTACCTGCTGGCCCGCCTCCGACTCCGCCTCCTCGTCCTCCTCCGACTCCTCGTCCGACTCTGCCTCCTCGTCCGACTCCGCCTCCTCCTCCTTCTCCAGAGCGTAGCTGCGTAAGGAGAGGGGGAGGAGTCTAGTTCTTGCGCGGCGGCAGTTCTACGATCCCCGCCATTTTCTGGAGCCTGGAGGTGAAGGACGATGTCTGGACCGAAGACATCGCCTGAAGAGGACTGGAGTGGGAGCAGCTCTTCTGACACGGTGAGTAAAGTGTCTCAAAGTGCTGTTTAAGTATGGCCCTGTTCACACAGTATTTTGCAGGCCGAAAAAAATCTGCCTTAAAATTCCTTAAAGAATTTTGAGGCAGATATTGACCTGCCCACACTATCTTGCTGCGTTTTTATGCTGCGTTTTTTGCCCGCTGCGATTGAGGACAGCAGACAAAAAACGCAGCGAAAAATGCATTTTCTGCCTCCCATTGATTTCGATGGGAGGTCAGAGGCGGAACCGCGGCAAGAAAGGACGTGCTGCTTTTTCTTTTTTCCGCGACTGGCTCCCATTGATTTCAGATTAAATCAATGGGAGGCGGTTTTTTGAGTTTTTTGGTGCTGATTCTGACGCAGTGTCCGAGTCAATATCAAGGCCCAAAAACTCTGTGAACTGGGCCTTATTGTTAGGGCTTATTCAGACGAACGTGTAATACATCCGTGCAACGCGCCTGATTTTCACGCGCCTTGCACGGACCTATGTTACTCTACGGGGCTGTGCAGACTGTCAGTGATTTTCACGCAGCGTGTGTCCGCTACGTAAAACTCACGACAGGTCCTATATTTGTGCATTGTTCGCACATCACGCACCCATTGAAGTCAATGGGTGCGTGAAAATCACACCCAGCACTTCCGCAGCAGTATAAACTATGAATGAAAACAGAAAAGTACCACGTGCTACAAACATACAAACAGAGTGTCATAATGAAAATCACGCAGCCACGCATCATACGCTGCTGCCACACGGAGCTGTTATGGACCTTTTGCATGCGCAAAACGCAGTTTTTGCGCGCGCAAAAAGCACACGCTCGTGTAAATCCGGCCTTAGGGTAGGAACACACTAGGCATGAACACTGCCCAGCACTTCCGCAGCAGTATAAACTATGAATGAAAACAAAAGCACCACGTGCTACAAACATACAAACAGAGTGTCATAATGAAAATCCCGCCCAGCACTTCCGCAGCAGTATAAACTATGAATGAAAACAGAAAAGCACCACGTGCTACAAACATACAAACAGAGTGTCACAATGATGGCGGCTGCGCGAAAATCACGCAGTCGCGCATCATACGCTGCTGACACACGGAGCTGTTATGGACCTTTTGCATGCACAAAACGCCACGTTTTTTGCGCGTGCAAAAAGCACACGCTCGTGTAAATCCGGCCTTAGGGTAGGAACACACTAGGCATGAACACTGCGGATTTTATGCAACACATTTTATTGTGGAAAATCCGCAGCGTATCACAGTCGCAGCCGAGTGGATGAGATTTGAACTAATCTCATTCACACGCTGCAAAAAAAATGGACCTGCAGTGTGGCTTTTGGCTTTTTAAGCCGCAGCACGTCAATTTATGCTGTGGAATCGCCGCTCGTCTGTTGCGGAAATGCTGCGGTTCTGCCGCAAAAATCACAAATGAGAAAAGAAAAGGTGCTTTTTTAAATTGATAAAAGTTTAGACTTGCCCCGGCCGTAGTCCTGTTGACGCGATCCTCTATTCTTAGCGCAGCCCCGCCTCCTGTCATGATGTTTCATCCCATGTGACTGCTGCAGCGGTCACATGGTCTACAGCGTCATCCCAGGAGGCGGGGCTACGTTCAGAAGAGAGAGATGCGTCACCAGGACTACGGCCAGGGCAAGTCTAAACTTTTTTTCCCTACAGGATTCCCGCAGCGGACATGCCTCACGAAACCTGCGCCACTATTTGGTGCGGTTTTGCTGGCAGAATTCCCTGCGGCTCCCGGGGCGGATAAGCTGTGTCGTTTTACTCAGCATATCCGCCTAGTGTGTCCCTTATGATGTCGCTCCTGGAGCTGCTGCCGGTCTCTAAATAGGCAGTTGGTCCAGTAGAATTTGGAATTATTTTTTTTTGTGAACCAGCTTAAAAAAATACAAATCTTTTGTGTTAGGGCCTGTTCACATCACCGTTCGCTTCCATTCCGGGGTTCCGTCTGAGGTTTCTGTCGGGTGAACCCCGCAACGGAAAGTGAAAGTGACAGCACAGCTTCCGTTTCAAGTCACCATTGATCTCAATGGTGACGGAAACATTGCTAATGGTTTCCGTTCGTCACCATTCCGGCTGGTTTTCGGACGGAATCAATAGCGCAGTCGACTGCGCTTATGGTGACGGAAACGGAAGCTGTGCTGTCACTTTTTATGCAAAAGGTCCATAACAGCTCCGTGTGGCAGCAGCGTATGATGCGTGGCTGCGTGATTTTCATTATGACACTCTGTTTGTATGTTTGTAGCACATGGTACTTTTCTGTTTTCATTCATAGTTTATACTGCTGCGGAAGTGCTGGGTGTGATTTTCACGCACCCATTGACTTCAATGGGTGTGTGATGTGCGAACAATGCACAAATATTGGACATGTCGTGAGTTTTACGCAGCGGACACACGGACACACGCTGCGTGAAAATCACTGACAGTCTGCACGGCCCCATAGAGTAAAATAGGTCCGTCCGAGGCGCGTGAAAATCACGCACGTTGCACGGATGTATTACACGTTCGTCTGAATAAGCCCTAACAATAAGGCCCAGTTCACCGAGCTTTTGGGCCTTGATATTGACTCGGACACTGCGTCAGAATCAGCACCAAACAACTTCCAAAACCGCCTCCCATTGATTTAATCTGAAATCAATGGGAGCCAGTCGCGGAAAAAAGAAAAAGCAGCACGTCCTTTCTTGCCGCGGTTCCGCCTCTGACCTCCCATCGAAATCAATGGGAGGCAGAAAATGCATTTTTCGCTGCGTTTTCTGTCTGCTGTCCTCAATCGCCGCGGGCAACAAACGCGGCAAGATAGTGTGGGCAGGTCAAAATCTGCCTCAAAATTCGGTGCGCGGTTCCAGGCGGTCGCCGGTGCGCATGCTCGGGAGTTTGCGGGTGCGCGCGATCGGTCGCACGGGCGGCGGTGTTTGACGGCCCCCATGCCACCCAGGGCCGCTATCAGGGGGGGTATTAGGGGTACTGATGTGAGAGGCCCGGCCAAACCTAATTGAAAGGGGGGCCCGCAGCTCATGACATTCTTTTGGTGAAAAAAACGGGCCCCATTGCAGGGGCCTGTTTTTTTTTTCTACCAAAGGCAAGTCGCGGCAGTTTGCCGGGCCCTCCTTTCAATTAGGTTTGGCCGGGCCTCTCACATCAGTACCCCTAATACCCCCCCTGATGGCGGCCCTGGGTACCATGATATAGTGCTGGACGGAGTACCGTTAACAGGCGGTGCCACGGCAGGGGGGCCCAGAAAATTTAGCTGTAGGGGGCCCTGAAATTCCTGATGGCGGCCCTGGCAGGGAGTAATCTCCCTGCTCTGACATAGGGTAGAGGCCATGTTTGTAATGTATTCTTTATCATGCGCAGAGACAGGATCCCTGCGCCGGCCAGCGTGATGCCATCACTGCATCACGCCGGTCTATGCAAGGATCCCGTTGTTGTCAGGGCCGCACCTGCCATTAGGCGAGGTGAGGCAGCGGCGCCACTGAGCTAAAAACGGGGGGCGGCATATTGTGGCAGGGCCAGGGGGGATGCGTGGGGAAGGCAGGGGAGAGTACTTTACCTAGCAGACGTGCAGCACGATAGGCACACGTCTGCTAGTACACTCCCCCTCTGTGACGCTGCACGCGCCGCGAGAGAGGAGCATAGGGAACCTGGAGGACTGCGGGAGGAGCGGCCGAACGCTCTCTCCTGAAGAAAAGAAAAGCAGCTGGTAAGTAATGAGTTGAGGACAGGAGGCTGAGTCGTTGATAAAGACTAGAGCGGCAGAGTGCCAATTACTGCGCTCAGCCTCCTGCCCTCACTAATTTAAAAGTGATGGGCTGCTACCATACTGACAAGAGGGGGGCATCTGACTGACTGCATTGGGCAGCCTTAGAGGTGTGCGACATGGTGCTTCATCCTCCCACCATGTAGGGGGCGCAACTGTGCAGGCCGTGCTTTGGACTCTATATTCTCTGCTCCTCGTTACACACACTGAGGAAGCAGAGGAAGCAAGTGCAGAGCCGAGGAGGAAGCTCCGCCCACAGTCCGACCTGCAAGAAACCTGTGCAGCTGGAGAGATGGTAAGTTCCTGTGAGTGTGTGTGTGTGTGTGTATATGTATACATGCCTTGTGTCTGACTGTCTGTCTATGTGTGTGTATATATGTGTCTCTATATGTATACATGCTTTGTCTGTGTGTGTGTGTGTGTGTGTGTGTGTGTGTGTGTGTGTGTGTATATATATATATGTGTGTGTCTGTATATGTATACATGCCTTGTGTCTGATTGTCTGTGTATGTGTGTATATATGTGTCTCTATATGTATACATGCTTTGTGTGTGTGTGTGTGTGTGTGTGTGTGTGTGTGTGTGTGTGTGTATATATATATGTGTGTGTCTGTATATGTATACATGCCTTGTGTCTGATTGTCTGTGTATGTGTGTGTGTGTATATATATGTGTCTCTATATGTATACATGCTTTGTGTGTGTGTGTGTGTGTGTGTGTGTGTGTGTGTGTGTGTGTGTGTGTGTGTATATATATATGTCTGTATATGCATACATGCCTTGTGTCTGTCTGTCTGTCTGTATGTATGTGTGTGTATATGTGTCTGTATATGTATACATGCCTTGGGTCCGTCTATTTGTGTATATATATGTGTATACATGCCTTGTGTGTGTGTGTGTGTGTGTGTGTGTATATGTATACATGCATTGTGTGTGTGTGTGTGTGTGTGTGTGTGTGTATGTGTCTGTATATGTATACATGCATTCTGTCTGTCTGTGTATGTGTGTATATGTGTCTGTATATGTATACATGCACTCTGTGTGTGTGTGTGTGTATATATATATATATATATATATATATATATATATATATATATGTGTATATTTGCCTGTATTTGTAGAGGGCAGCAAGAGAGTCCCCCGCACAGTGTGCCATCCAACCTAAGGCTGGCCGGTAATATAATTTAAAAAAAACAAAGACATAAGAAAACATTTTTTATTGAAATAAAAACTCCCCCGCACAACCCTCTTTCACCATTTTATTAAAAAAAAAAATGTACATTATCGAAGTAGTCCAACTAATCTATGATGTTAGGCTGGGTTCACACAACCTATTTTCAGGCGTAAACGAGGCGTATTATGCCACGATTTATGCCTGAAAATACGGCTACAATACGTCGGCAAACATCTGCCCATTCATTTGAATGGGTTTGCCGACGTACTGTGCCAACGACCTGTAATTTACGCGTCATCGTTTGACAGCTGTCAAACTACGACGCGTAAAATGACTGCCTCGTCAAAGAAGTGCAGGACACTTCTTTGGACGTTTTTGGAGCCGTTTTCTTATAGACTCCAATGAAAACAGCTCCAAAAACGGACGTAAAAAACGCAGCGAAAAACGCGAGTTGCTCAAAAAACTTCTGAAAATCAGGGGCTGTTTTCCCTTGAAAACAGCTCCGTATTTTCAGACGTTTTTGGCCACTACGTGTGCACATACCCTTAGGCCTCATGCACACGACCGTAAAAACTCCCGTTATTACGGGTCGTAATCACGACCCGTAATAACGGGCTCATAGACTTCTATTGGCGACGGGTGCCTTCCCGTTTTCTTACGGGAAGGTGCCCGTGCCGTTAAAAAAGATAGAACATGTCCTATTTCAGGCCGTAATAACGGCACGGACAGTCCATAGAAGTCTATGGAGCTCTCATAATAACGGGTGACTACGTGTGTGCACCAGTCATCACGGCAGCGTTGCTAAGCGACGTCAGTAAATAGTCACTGTCCGGGGAGCTGAAAGAGTTAACTGATCGGCAGTAACTCTTTCAGCACCCTGGACAGTGACTACCGATCAGTATAAACCTGTAAAAAATAAAAATAAAAGACGTTCATACTTACCGACAACTTCCTGCTTCCTCCAGTCCGGTCTCCCGCCCGTTGCCTTGGTGACGCGTCCCTCTCGACATCCGGCCCGACGTCCTGGATGACGTTTCAGGCCATGTGATCGCTGCAGCCAATCACAGGTCAATCACAGGCTGCAGCGGTCACAAGGACTGCCGCGTCATCCAGGGATGTCGGGCTGGATGTGAAGAGAGGGACGCGTCACCAAGACAACGGCCGGGTAAGTATGAATTTCTTTAACTTTTATTACAGAAAAGGCTGTCCCTTCTCTCTATCCTGCACTGATAGAGAGAAGGGGCTGCCGATTAGTGCAGTGCTATTTTGCCGCCAAAAACGTGCTCGCAAATACGGGTGGAATACGGGTGACACCGGACCCATATTTACGAGCACGGGTTCGTAAATACTGGTGCAAAACGGGTGGAATACGTGTGACACCGGACCCGTATTTACGCCAGTATTTACGGGTGGGAAAAAATACGGTCGTGTGCATGAGGCCTGAGTCTAAATGGTTCAGCCGAACATAGCAAAAAAATAAAAGTTAGCAGTATTACAAATATAAAACCTATACTTTTTTCTCCCCTGCGCCACAATAGAAACTAGAGGTCAAGGAAAAATAATTTCCCTTCATGTAACTCTGCTTCCTGTCAACTGAAAAGTTAGCCGCCAGAGGGAAAAAATGTTTCCCCATTGTGGAGTACAAGAAAGTCTAATTCCCAGGTGGGGCTTTCTTGTACTCATCGGGAAACATTTTTACTTCTGACAGATGATTTTTCCGTTAACAGGTGACAGAGTTCAATAGGGGTGGTGTTAGGGGGAGGAGGGGGGAAAATATGGTCTGTTCACAGTTTGTGTTTTTTCCACCCCTGCCCTAGATTTCAATCCTATATCCGCCCCTGTGTGCAGAATATCACAAGTTCACAACAGAGCTTGCAGCGGAGAAGCGCCCGCCCCTGCGGACCACGATACAGAGAGCGCGTCTAACGAGTGAGTATGGCAACTCTGCACCTCTCCTCAGCCTCCACATGTTATTGGATGAGAGGAGGAGAAGGGCGGACTGTGGCTGATAACATTCACTACTGGTATATACTTATATCTGTGGTATATTCACTGCTGCTATATATGGATCTGTGCGGTATATACACTGCTGGTACATATTTATTTATAGGTTGTGCGCAGTTTATTTTTTGCTTTGCTACTGTTCCATATGCCTTTTTTTCTAAATATACATTTTTGCCCCTTGCAGTTAAAGGGGTTGTTCCAAGATTAAATGTTATCCCCTGTCTACAGGACAGGACATAACATGCTGATCGGTGGGGGTCCAACTACTGGGACCCCCACTGATAACTGGGACGGTGGTCCCTTGTACCCCTGAGTAACTGGAGCGGCAGGGTGTATGCTTGACCTGCAGCGTCATTAACTCAGGGGTACGAGGGACCCCCACTGATCAGCATGTTATCTCCTATCCTGTAGAGAGGGGATAACATTTAATCTTGGGACAACCCCTTTAAGATCTGAACATGCAGTGAATAGTTTTCAGATTATATTACTGGCTCGATGATCACATTCATTCCTAGTCTGGTCTGTGCAGTTTCGGTTTACAAATATTACGGATTGGTAGTACAGATCCAACAGACGTGGACAGAAAGCAAGTGCAGCATGCGTTACTATACTGACTGTAAAGAGCAGCGTGCGTTACTATACTGACTGTAGAGTGCAGCGTGCGTTACTATACTGACTGTAAAGAGCAGCGTGCGTTACTATACTGACTGTAGAGTGCAGCGTGCGTTACTATACTGACTGTAAAGTGCAGCATGCGTTACTATACTGACTGTAAAGTGCAGCGTGCATTATTATACTGACTGTAAAGTGCCGCATGTGTTACTATACTGACTGTAAAGTGCAGCATGTGTTACTATACTGACTGTAAAGTGCAGCGTGCGTTACTATACTGACTGTAAATTGCAGCGTGCGTTACTATACTGACTGTAAAGTGCAGCATGCGTTACTATACTGACTGTAAAGTGCAGCGTGCGTTACTATACTGACTGTAAAGTGCAGCGTGCGTTACTATACTGACTGTAAATTGCAGCGTGCGTTACTATACTGACTGTAAAGTGCAGCGTGCGTTACTATACTGACTGTAAAGTGCCGCATGTGTTACTATACTGACTGTAAAGTGCAGCGTGCGTTACTATACTGACTGTAAAGTGCAGCGTGCGTTACTATACTGACTGTAAAGTGCAGCATGTGTTACTATACTGACTGTAAAGTGCAGCGTGTGTTACTATACTGACTGTAAAGAGCAGCGTGCGTTACTATACTGACTGTAGAGTGCAGCGTGCGTTACTATACTGACTGTAAAGTGCAGCATGCGTTACTATACTGACTGTAAAGTGCAGCGTGCATTATTATACTGACTGTAAAGTGCCGCATGTGTTACTATACTGACTGTAAAGTGCAGCATGTGTTACTATACTGACTGTAAAGTGCAGCGTGCGTTACTATACTGACTGTAAATTGCAGCGTGCGTTACTATACTGACTGTAAAGTGCAGCATGCGTTACTATACTGACTGTAAAGTGCAGCGTGCGTTACTATACTGACTGTAAAGTGCAGCGTGCGTTACTATACTGACTGTAAATTGCAGCGTGCGTTACTATACTGACTGTAAAGTGCAGCGTGCGTTACTATACTGACTGTAAAGTGCCGCATGTGTTACTATACTGACTGTAAAGTGCAGCGTGCGTTACTATACTGACTGTAAAGTGCAGCGTGCGTTACTATACTGACTGTAAAGTGCAGCATGTGTTACTATACTGACTGTAAAGTGCAGCGTGCGTTACTATACTGAATGTAAAGTGCCGCATGTGTTACTATACTGACTGTAAAGTGCAGCGTGCATTACTATACTGACTGTAAAGTGCAGCGTGCGTTACTATACTGACTGTAAAGTGCCGCATGTGTTACTATACTGACTGTAAAGTTCAGCGTGCGTTACTATACTGACAGTAAAGAGCAGCATGTGTTACTATACTGACTGTTAAGTGCAGCGTGCGTTACTATACTGACTGTAAAGTGCAGCATGCGTTACTATACTGACTGTAAAGTGCAGCGTGCGTTACTATACTGACTGTAAAGTGCAGCGTGCGTTACTATACTGACTGTAAAGAGCAGCGTGCGTTACTATACTGACTGTAAAGTGCAGCATGCGTTACTATACTGACTGTAAAGTGCAGCGTGCATTATTATACTGACTGTAAAGTGCCGCATGTGTTACTATACTGACTGTAAAGTGCAGCATGTGTTACTATACTGACTGTAAAGTGCAGCGTGCGTTACTATACTGACTGTAAATTGCAGCGTGCGTTACTATACTGACTGTAAAGTGCAGCATGCGTTACTATACTGACTGTAAAGTGCAGCGTGCGTTACTATACTGACTGTAAAGTGCAGCGTGCGTTACTATACTGACTGTAAATTGCAGCGTGCGTTACTATACTGACTGTAAAGTGCAGCGTGCGTTACTATACTGACTGTAAAGTGCCGCATGTGTTACTATACTGACTGTAAAGTGCAGCGTGCGTTACTATACTGACTGTAAAGTGCAGCGTGCGTTACTATACTGACTGTAAAGTGCAGCATGTGTTACTATACTGACTGTAAAGTGCAGCGTGCGTTACTATACTGAATGTAAAGTGCCGCATGTGTTACTATACTGACTGTAAAGTGCAGCGTGCATTACTATACTGACTGTAAAGTGCAGCGTGCGTTACTATACTGACTGTAAAGTGCCGCATGTGTTACTATACTGACTGTAAAGTGCAGCGTGCGTTACTATACTGACAGTAAAGAGCAGCATGTGTTACTATACTGACTGTTAAGTGCAGCGTGCGTTACTATACTGACTGTAAAGTGCAGCGTGCGTTACTATACTGACTGTAAAGTGCAGCATGCGTTACTATACTGACTGTAAAGTGCAGCGTGCGTTACTATACTGACTGTAAAGTGCAGCGTGCGTTACTGTACTGACTGTAAAGTGCAGCGTGCGTTACTATACTGACTGTAAAGTGCAGCGTGCGTTACTATACTGACTGTAAAGTGCAGCATGTGTTACTATACTGACTGTAAAGTGCCGCATGTGTTACTATACTGACTGTAAAGTGCAGCGTGCGTTACTATACTGACAGTAAAGTGCAGCATGTGTTACTATACTGACTGTAAAGTGCAGCGTGCGTTACTATACTGAATGTAAAGTGCCGCATGTGTTACTATACTGACTGTAAAGTGCAGCGTGCGTTACTATACTGACTGTAAAGTGCAGCGTGCGTTACTATACTGACTGTAAAGTGCCGCATGTGTTACTATACTGACTGTAAAGTGCAGCGTGTGTTACTATACTGACTGTAAAGTGCAGCGTGCGTTACTATACTGACTGTAAAGTGCAGCATGTGTTACTATACTGACTGTAAAGTGCAGCGTGCGTTACTATACTGAATGTAAAGTGCCGCATGTGTTACTATACTGACTGTAAAGTGCAGCGTGCATTACTATACTGACTGTAAAGTGCAGCGTGCGTTACTATACTGACTGTAAAGTGCCGCATGTGTTACTATACTGACTGTAAAGTGCAGCGTTTGTTACTATACTGACTGTAAAGAGCAGCATGTGTTACTATACTGACTGTAAAGAACAGCATGTGTTACTATACTGAATGTAAAGTGCAGCGTGTGTTACTATACTGACTGTAAAGAGCAGCGTGCGTTACTATACTGACTGTAAAGAGCAGCGTGTGTTACTATACTGACTGTAAAGTGCAGCGTGCGTTACTATACTGACTGTAAAGTGCCGCATGTGTTACTATACTGACTGTAAAGTGCCGCATGTGTTACTATACTGACTGTAAAGTGCAGCGTGCGTTATTATACTGACTGTAAAGTGCAGCGTGTGTTACTATACTGACTGTAAAGTGCCGCATGTGTTACTATACTGACTGTAAAGAACAGCATGTGTTACTATACTGAATGTAAAGTGCAGCGTGTGTTACTATACTGACTGTAAAGTGCAGCGTGCGTTACTATACTGACTGTAAAGTGCAGCGTGCGTTACTATACTGACTGTAAAGAGCAGCGTGCGTTACTATACTGACTGTAAAGTGCAGCGTGCGTTACTATACTGACTGTAAAGTGCAGCGTGCGTTACTATACTGACTGTAAAGTGCAGCATGTGTTACTATACTGACTGTAAAGTGCCGCATGTGTTACTATACTGACTGTAAAGAGCAGCATGTGTTACTATACTGACTGTAAAGAACAGCATGTGTTACTATACTGACTGTAAAGAGCAGCATGTGTTACTATACTGACTGTAAAGAACAGCATGTGTTACTATACTGACTGTAAAGTGCAGCGTGTGTTACTATACTGACTGTAAAGAGCAGCGTGCGTTACTATACTGACTGTAAAGTGCAGCGTGCGTTACTATACTGACTGTAAAGTGCAGCGTGCGTTACTATACTGACTGTAAAGTGCAGCATGTGTTACTATACTGACTGTAAAGTGCCGCATGTGTTACTATACTGACTGTAAAGTGCAGCAGGCGTTACTATACTGACTGTAAAGTGCCGCATGTGTTACTATACTGACTGTAAAGTGCAGCGTGCGTTACTATACTGACTGTAAAGTGCAGCGTGCGTTACTATACTGACTGTAAAGTGCAGCGTGCGTTACTATACTGACTGTAAAGTGCAGCGTGCGTTACTATACTGACTGTAAAGTGCAGCGTGCGTTACTATACTGACTGTAAAGTGCCGCATGTGTTACTATACTGACTGTAAAGAGCAGCATGTGTTACTATACTGACTGTAAAGTGCAGCGTGCGTTACTATACTGACTGTAAAGTGCCGCATGTGTTACTATACTGACTGTAAAGAGCAGCATGTGTTACTATACTGACTGTAAAGAGCAGCGTGCGTTACTATACTGACTGTAAAGTGCCGCATGTGTTACTATACTGACTGTAAAGTGCAGCGTGTGTTACTATACTGACTGTAAAGTGCAGCGTGCGTTACTATACTGAATGTAAAGTGCCGCATGTGTTACTATACTGACTGTAAAGTGCAGCATGTGTTACTATACTGACTGTAAAGTGCAGCGTGCGTTACTATACTGAATGTAAAGTGCCGCATGTGTTACTATACTGACTGTAAAGTGCAGCGTGCATTACTATACTGACTGTAAAGTGCAGCGTGCGTTACTATACTGACTGTAAAGTGCCGCATGTGTTACTATACTGACTGTAAAGTGCAGCGTGCGTTACTATACTGACAGTAAAGAGCAGCATGTGTTACTATACTGACTGTTAAGTGCAGCGTGCGTTACAATACTTACTGTAAAGTGCAGCGTGCGTTACTATACTGACTGTAAAGTGCAGCGTGCGTTACTATACTGACTGTAAAGTGCAGCGTGCGTTACTATACTGACTGTAAAGTGCAGCGTGCGTTATTATACTGACTGTAAAGTGCAGCGTGTGTTACTATACTGACTGTAAAGAGCAGCATGTGTTACTATACTGACTGTAAAGAACAGCATGTGTTACTATACTGAATGTAAAGTGCAGCGTCTGTTACTATACTGACTGTAAAGAGCAGCGTGCGTTACTATACTGACTGTAAAGTGCCGCATGTGTTACTATACTGACTGTAAAGTGCCGCATGTGTTACTATACTGACTGTAAAGTGCAGCGTGCGTTATTATACTGACTGTAAAGTGCAGCGTGTGTTACTATACTGACTGTAAAGAGCAGCATGTGTTACTATACTGACTGTAAAGAACAGCATGTGTTACTATACTGAATGTAAAGAACAGCATGTGTTACTATACTGAATGTAAAGTGCAGCGTGTGTTACTATACTGACTGTAAAGAGCAGCGTGCGTTACTATACTGACTGTAAAGTGCAGCGTGCGTTACTATACTGACTGTAAAGTGCAGCATGTGTTACTATACTGACTGTAAAGTGCAGCGTGCGTTATTATACTGACTGTAAAGTGCAGCGTGTGTTACTATACTGACTGTAAAGAGCAGCATGTGTTACTATACTGACTGTAAAGTGCAGCGTACGTTACTATACTGACTGTAAAGAGCAGCATGTGTTACTATACTGACTGTAAAGTGCCGCATGCGTTACTATACTGACTGTAAAGTGCAGCATGTGTTACTATACTGACTGTAAAGTGGCGCATGCGTTACTATACTGACTGTAAAGTGCAGCGTGCGTTACTATACTGACTGTAAAGTGCAGCGTGCGTTACTATACTGACTGTAAAGTGCAGCGTGCGTTACTATACTGACTGTAAAGTGCAGCATGTGTTACTATACTGACTGTAAAGTGCCGCATGTGTTACTATACTGACTGTAAAGTGCAGCGTGTGTTACTATACTGACTGTAAAGTGCCGCATGTGTTACTATACTGACTGTAAAGTGCAGCATGCGTTACTATACTGACTGTAAAGAGCAGCATGTGTTACTATACTGACTGTAAAGTGCCGCATGTGTTACTATACTGACTGTAAAGTGCAGCAGGCGTTACTATACTGACTGTAAAGTGCCGCATGTGTTACTATACTGACTGTAAAGTGCAGCGTGCGTTACTATACTGACTGTAAAGTGCAGCGTGCGTTACTATACTGACTGTAAATTGCAGCGTGCGTTACTATACTGACTGTAAAGTGCCGCATGTGTTACTATACTGACTGTAAAGTGCAGCGTGCGTTACTATACTGACTGTAAAGTGCAGCGTGCGTTACTATACTGACTGTAAAGTGCAGCATGTGTTACTATACTGACTGTAAAGTGCAGCGTGCGTTACTATACTGAATGTAAAGTGCCGCATGCGTTACTATACTGACTGTAAAGTGCAGCGTGCGTTATTATACTGACTGTAAAGTGCAGCGTGTGTTACTATACTGACTGTAAAGAGCAGCATGTGTTACTATACTGACTGTAAAGTGCAGCGTACGTTACTATACTGACTGTAAAGAGCAGCATGTGTTACTATACTGACTGTAAAGTGCCGCATGCGTTACTATACTGACTGTAAAGTGCAGCATGTGTTACTATACTGACTGTAAAGTGGCGCATGCGTTACTATACTGACTGTAAAGTGCAGCGTGCGTTACTATACTGACTGTAAAGTGCAGCGTGCGTTACTATACTGACTGTAAAGTGCTGCATGTGTTACTATACTGACTGTAAAGTGCAGCGTGCGTTACTATACTGACAGTAAAGAGCAGCATGTGTTACTATACTGACTGTAAAGTGCCGCATGTGTTACTATACTGACTGTAAAGTGCAGCGTGTGTTACTATACTGACTGTAAAGTGCCGCATGTGTTACTATACTGACTGTAAAGTGCAGCATGCGTTACTATACTGACTGTAAAGAGCAGCATGTGTTACTATACTGACTGTAAAGTGCCGCATGTGTTACTATACTGACTGTAAAGTGCAGCAGGCGTTACTATACTGACTGTAAAGTGCCGCATGTGTTACTATACTGACTGTAAAGTGCAGCGTGCGTTACTATACTGACTGTAAAGTGCAGCGTGCGTTACTATACTGACTGTAAATTGCAGCGTGCGTTACTATACTGACTGTAAAGTGCCGCAAGTGCCGCATGTGTTACTATACTGACTGTAAAGTGCAGCGTGCGTTACTATACTGACTGTAAAGTGCTGCATGTGTTACTATACTGACTGTAAAGTGCAGCGTGCGTTACTATACTGACAGTAAAGAGCAGCATGTGTTACTATACTGACTGTTAAGTGCAGCGTGCGTTACTATACTGACTGTAAAGTGCAGCGTGCGTTACTATACTGACTGTAAAGTGCAGCATGCGTTACTATACTGACTGTAAAGTGCAGCGTGCGTTACTATACTGACTGTAAAGTGCAGCGTGCGTTACTATACTGACTGTAAAGTGCAGCGTGCGTTACTATACTGACTGTAAAGTGCAGCGTGCGTTACTATACTGACTGTAAAGTGCAGCGTGCGTTACTATACTGACTGTAAAGTGCAGCATGTGTTACTATACTGACTGTAAAGTGCCGCATGCGTTACTATACTGACTGTAAAGTGCAGCGTGCGTTACTATACTGACTGTAAAGTGCAGCGTGCGTTACTATACTGACTGTAAAGTGCAGCGTGCGTTACTATACTGACTGTAAAGTGCAGCATGTGTTACTATACTGACTGTAAAGTGCCGCATGTGTTACTATACTGACTGTAAAGTGCAGCGTGTGTTACTATACTGACTGTAAAGAGCAGCATGTGTTACTATACTGAATGTAAAGTGCAGCGTGCGTTACTATACTGACTGTAAAGTGCCGCATGTGTTACTATACTGACTGTAAAGTGCAGCATGCGTTACTATACTGACTGTAAAGAGCAGCATGTGTTACTATACTGACTGTAAAGTGCCGCATGTGTTACTATACTGACTGTAAAGTGCAGCAGGCGTTACTATACTGACTGTAAAGTGCCGCATGTGTTACTATACTGACTGTAAAGTGCAGCGTGCGTTACTATACTGACTGTAAAGTGCAGCGTGCGTTACTATACTGACTGTAAAGTGCAGCGTGCGTTACTATACTGACTGTAAAGTGCAGCGTGCGTTACTATACTGACTGTAAAGTGCAGCGTGCGTTACTATACTGACTGTAAAGTGCCGCATGTGTTACTATACTGACTGTAAAGAGCAGCATGTGTTACTATACTGACTGTAAAGTGCAGCGTGCGTTACTATACTGACTGTAAAGTGCAGCATGTGTTACTATACTGACTGTAAAGAGCAGCGTGCGTTACTATACTGACTGTAAAGTGCCGCGTGCGTTACTATACTGACTGTAAAGTGCAGCGTGCGTTACTATACTGACTGTAAAGTGCAGCGTGCGTTACTATACTGACTGTAAAGTGCAGCATGTGTTACTATACTGACTGTAAAGTGCAGCGTGTGTTACTATACTGACTGTAAAGTGCCGCATGTGTTACTATACTGACTGTAAAGTGCAGCGTGCGTTACTATACTGACTGTAAAGTGCAGCGTGCGTTACTATACTGACTGTAAAGTGCAGCATGTGTTACTATACTGACTGTAAAGTGCAGCGTGTGTTACTATACTGACTGTAAAGTGCCGCATGTGTTACTATACTGACTGTAAAGTGCAGCGTGCGTTACTATACTGACTGTAAAGTGCAGCGTGCGTTACTATACTGACTGTAAAGTGCAGCGTGCGTTACTATACTGACTGTAAAGTGCAGCGTGCGTTACTATACTGACTGTAAAGTGCCGCATGTGTTACTATACTGACTGTAAAGAGCAGCATGTGTTACTATACTGACTGTAAAGAGCAGCGTGCGTTACTATACTGACTGTAAAGTGCCGCGTGCGTTACTATACTGACTGTAAAGTGCAGCGTGCGTTACTATACTGACTGTAAAGTGCAGCGTGCGTTACTATACTGACTGTAAAGTGCAGCGTGTGTTACTATACTGACTGTAAAGTGCCGCATGTGTTACTATACTGACTGTAAAGTGCAGCGTGCGTTATTATACTGACTGTAAAGTGCAGCGTTTGTTACTATACTGACTGTAAAGAGCAGCATGTGTTACTATACTGACTGTAAAGAACAGCATGTGTTACTATACTGAATGTAAAGTGCAGCGTGTGTTACTATACTGACTGTAAAGAGCAGCGTGCGTTACGATACTGACTGTAAAGAGCAGCGTGTGTTACTATACTGACTGTAAAGTGCAGCGTGCGTTACTATACTGACTGTAAAGTGCCGCATGTGTTACTATACTGACTGTAAAGTGCAGCGTGCGTTATTATACTGACTGTAAAGTGCAGCGTATGTTACTATACTGACTGTAAAGAGCAGCATGTGTTACTATACTGACTGTAAAGAACAGCATGTGTTACTATACTGAATGTAAAGTGCAGCGTGTGTTACTATACTGACTGTAAAGAGCAGCGTGCGTTACTATACTGACTGTAAAGTGCCGCATGTGTTACTATACTGACTGTAAAGAGCAGCATGTGTTACTATACTGACTGTAAAGTGCAGCGTGCGTTACTATACTGACTGTAAAGTGCAGCATGTGTTACTATACTGACTGTAAAGAGCAGCGTGCGTTACTATACTGACTGTAAAGTGCCGCGTGCGTTACTATACTGACTGTAAAGTGCAGCGTGCGTTACTATACTGACTGTAAAGTGCAGCGTGCGTTACTATACTGACTGTAAAGTGCAGCGTGTGTTACTATACTGACTGTAAAGTGCCGCATGTGTTACTATACTGACTGTAAAGTGCAGCGTGCGTTATTATACTGACTGTAAAGTGCAGCGTGTGTTACTATACTGACTGTAAAGAGCAGCATGTGTTACTATACTGACTGTAAAGAACAGCATGTGTTACTATACTGAATGTAAAGTGCAGCGTGTGTTACTATACTGACTGTAAAGAGCAGCGTGCGTTACTATACTGACTGTAAAGAGCAGCGTGTGTTACTATACTGACTGTAAAGTGCAGCGTGCGTTACTATACTGACTGTAAAGTGCCGCATGTGTTACTATACTGACTGTAAAGTGCCGCATGTGTTACTATACTGACTGTAAAGTGCAGCGTGCGTTATTATACTGACTGTAAAGTGCAGCGTGTGTTACTATACTGACTGTAAAGAGCAGCATGTGTTACTATACTGACTGTAAAGAACAGCATGTGTTACTATACTGAATGTAAAGTGCAGCGTGTGTTACTATACTGACTGTAAAGAGCAGCGTGCGTTACTATACTGACTGTAAAGTGCCGCATGTGTTACTATACTGACTGTAAAGTGCCGCATGTGTTACTATACTGACTGTAAAGTGCAGCGTGCGTTATTATACTGACTGTAAAGTGCAGCGTGTGTTACTATACTGACTGTAAAGAGCAGCATGTGTTACTATACTGACTGTAAAGAACAGCATGTGTTACTATACTGAATGTAAAGTGCAGCGTGTGTTACTATACTGACTGTAAAGAGCAGCATGTGTTACTATACTGACTGTAAAGTGCCGCGTATGTTACTATACTGACTGTAAAGAGCAGCATGCGTTACTATACTGACTGTAAAGTGCAGCGTGCGTTACTATACTGACTGTAAAGTGCAGCGTGCGTTACTATACTGACTGTAAAGTGCAGCGTGCGTTACTATACTGACTGTAAAGTGCAGCATGTGTTACTATACTGACTGTAAAGTGCAGCGTGTGTTACTATACTGACTGTAAAGAGCAGCATGTGTTACTATACTGACTGTAAAGTGCAGCGTGCGTTACTATACTGACTGTAAAGTGCAGCGTGCGTTACTATACTGACTGTAAAGTGCAGCATGTGTTACTATACTGACTGTAAAGTGCAGCGTGTGTTACTATACTGACTGTAAAGTGCCGCATGTGTTACTATACTGACTGTAAAGTGCAGCGTGCGTTACTATACTGACTGTAAAGTGCAGCGTGCGTTACTATACTGACTGTAAAGTGCAGCGTGCGTTACTATACTGACTGTAAAGTGCAGCGTGCGTTACTATACTGACTGTAAAGTGCCGCATGTGTTACTATACTGACTGTAAAGAGCAGCGTGCGTTACTATACTGACTGTAAAGTGCCGCGTGCGTTACTATACTGACTGTAAAGTGCAGCGTGCGTTACTATACTGACTGTAAAGTGCAGCGTGCGTTACTATACTGACTGTAAAGTGCAGCGTGTGTTACTATACTGACTGTAAAGTGCCGCGTGCGTTACTATACTGACTGTAAAGTGCAGCGTGCGTTACTATACTGACTGTAAAGTGCAGCGTGCGTTACTATACTGACTGTAAAGTGCAGCGTGCGTTACTATACTGACTGTAAAGTGCAGCGTGCGTTATTATACTGACTGTAAAGTGCAGCGTGTGTTACTATACTGACTGTAAAGAGCAGCATGTGTTACTATACTGACTGTAAAGAACAGCATGTGTTACTATACTGAATGTAAAGTGCAGCGTCTGTTACTATACTGACTGTAAAGAGCAGCGTGCGTTACTATACTGACTGTAAAGTGCCGCATGTGTTACTATACTGACTGTAAAGTGCCGCATGTGTTACTATACTGACTGTAAAGTGCAGCGTGCGTTATTATACTGACTGTAAAGTGCAGCGTGTGTTACTATACTGACTGTAAAGAGCAGCATGTGTTACTATACTGACTGTAAAGAACAGCATGTGTTACTATACTGAATGTAAAGTGCAGCGTGTGTTACTATACTGACTGTAAAGAGCAGCGTGCGTTACTATACTGACTGTAAAGTGCAGCGTGCGTTACTATACTGACTGTAAAGTGCAGCGTGCGTTACTATACTGACTGTAAAGTGCAGCATGTGTTACTATACTGACTGTAAAGTGCAGCGTGCGTTATTATACTGACTGTAAAGTGCAGCGTGTGTTACTATACTGACTGTAAAGAGCAGCATGTGTTACTATACTGACTGTAAAGAACAGCATGTGTTACTATACTGAATGTAAAGTGCAGCGTGTGTTACTATACTGACTGTAAAGAGCAGCGTGCGTTACTATACTGACTGTAAAGTGCAGCGTGCGTTACTATACTGACTGTAAAGTGCAGCGTGCGTTACTATACTGACTGTAAAGTGCAGCATGTGTTACTATACTGACTGTAAAGTGCAGCGTGCGTTACTATACTGACTGTAAAGTGCCGCATGTGTTACTATACTGACTGTAAAGTGCAGCGTTTGTTACTATACTGACTGTAAAGAGCAGCATGTGTTACTATACTGACTGTAAAGAACAGCATGTGTTACTATACTGAATGTAAAGTGCAGCGTGTGTTACTATACTGACTGTAAAGAGCAGCGTGCGTTACTATACTGACTGTAAAGAGCAGCGTGTGTTACTATACTGACTGTAAAGTGCAGCGTGCGTTACTATACTGACTGTAAAGTGCCGCATGTGTTACTATACTGACTGTAAAGTGCAGCGTGCGTTATTATACTGACTGTAAAGTGCAGCGTGCGTTACTATACTGACTGTAAAGTGCAGCGTGTGTTACTATACTGACTGTAAAGAGCAGCATGTGTTACTATACTGACTGTAAAGAACAGCATGTGTTACTATACTGAATGTAAAGTGCAGCGTGTGTTACTATACTGACTGTAAAGAGCAGCGTGCGTTACTATACTGACTGTAAAGTGCCGCATGTGTTACTATACTGACTGTAAAGTGCCGCATGTGTTACTATACTGACTGTAAAGTGCAGCGTGCGTTATTATACTGACTGTAAAGTGCAGCGTGTGTTACTATACTGACTGTAAAGAACAGCGTGTGTTACTATACTGAATGTAAAGTGCAGCGTGTGTTACTATACTGACTGTAAAGAGCAGCGTGCGTTACTATACTGACTGTAAAGTGCAGCGTGCGTTACTATACTGACTGTAAAGTGCAGCGTGCGTTACTATACTGACTGTAAAGTGCAGCATGTGTTACTATACTGACTGTAAAGTGCCGCATGTGTTACTATACTGACTGTAAAGAGCAGCATGTGTTACTATACTGACTGTAAAGAACAGCATGTGTTACTATACTGACTGTAAAGAGCAGCATGTGTTACTATACTGACTGTAAAGAACAGCATGTGTTACTATACTGAATGTAAAGTGCAGCGTGTGTTACTATACTGACTGTAAAGAGCAGCGTGCGTTACTATACTGACTGTAAAGTGCAGCGTGCGTTACTATACTGACTGTAAAGTGCTGCATGTGTTACTATACTGACTGTAAAGTGCAGCGTGTGTTACTATACTGACTGTAAAGTGCAGCGTGCGTTACTATACTGACTGTAAAGTGCAGCATGTGTTACTATACTGACTGTAAAGTGCCGCATGTGTTACTATACTGACTGTAAAGTGCAGCAGGCGTTACTATACTGACTGTAAAGTGCCGCATGTGTTACTATACTGACTGTAAAGTGCAGCGTGCGTTACTATACTGACTGTAAAGTGCAGCGTGCGTTACTATACTGACTGTAAAGTGCAGCGTGCGTTACTATACTGACTGTAAAGTGCAGCGTGCGTTACTATACTGACTGTAAAGTGCAGCGTGCGTTACTATACTGACTGTAAAGTGCCGCATGTGTTACTATACTGACTGTAAAGAGCAGCATGTGTTACTATACTGACTGTAAAGAGCAGCGTGCGTTACTATACTGACTGTAAAGTGCCGCGTGCGTTACTATACTGACTGTAAAGTGCAGCGTGCGTTACTATACTGACTGTAAAGTGCAGCGTGCGTTACTATACTGACTGTAAAGTGCAGCGTGTGTTACTATACTGACTGTAAAGTGCCGCATGTGTTACTATACTGACTGTAAAGTGCAGCGTGCGTTATTATACTGACTGTAAAGTGCAGCGTTTGTTACTATACTGACTGTAAAGAGCAGCATGTGTTACTATACTGACTGTAAAGAACAGCATGTGTTACTATACTGAATGTAAAGTGCAGCGTGTGTTACTATACTGACTGTAAAGAGCAGCGTGCGTTACGATACTGACTGTAAAGAGCAGCGTGTGTTACTATACTGACTGTAAAGTGCAGCGTGCGTTACTATACTGACTGTAAAGTGCCGCATGTGTTACTATACTGACTGTAAAGTGCAGCGTGCGTTATTATACTGACTGTAAAGTGCAGCGTGTGTTACTATACTGACTGTAAAGAGCAGCATGTGTTACTATACTGACTGTAAAGAACAGCATGTGTTACTATACTGAATGTAAAGTGCAGCGTGTGTTACTATACTGACTGTAAAGAGCAGCGTGCGTTACTATACTGACTGTAAAGTGCCGCATGTGTTACTATACTGACTGTAAAGTGCCGCATGCGTTACTATACTGACTGTAAAGTGCAGCGTGCGTTATTATACTGACTGTAAAGTGCAGCGTGTGTTACTATACTGACTGTAAAGAGCAGCATGTGTTACTATACTGACTGTAAAGAACAGCATGTGTTACTATACTGAATGTAAAGTGCAGCGTGTGTTACTATACTGACTGTAAAGAGCAGCGTGCGTTACTATACTGACTGTAAAGTGCAGCGTGCGTTACTATACTGACTGTAAAGTGCAGCGTGCGTTACTATACTGACTGTAAAGTGCAGCATGTGTTACTATACTGACTGTAAAGTGCAGCGTGCGTTATTATACTGACTGTAAAGTGCAGCGTGTGTTACTATACTGACTGTAAAGAGCAGCATGTGTTACTATACTGACTGTAAAGAACAGCATGTGTTACTATACTGAATGTAAAGTGCAGCGTGTGTTACTATACTGACTGTAAAGAGCAGCGTGCGTTACTATACTGACTGTAAAGTGCAGCGTGCGTTACTATACTGACTGTAAAGTGCAGCGTGCGTTACTATACTGACTGTAAAGTGCAGCATGTGTTACTATACTGACTGTAAAGTGCAGCGTGCGTTATTATACTGACTGTAAAGTGCAGCGTGTGTTACTATACTGACTGTAAAGAGCAGCATGTGTTACTATACTGACTGTAAAGTGCAGCGTACGTTACTATACTGACTGTAAAGAGCAGCATGTGTTACTATACTGACTGTAAAGTGCCGCATGCGTTACTATACTGACTGTAAAGTGCAGCATGTGTTACTATACTGACTGTAAAGTGGCGCATGCGTTACTATACTGACTGTAAAGTGCAGCGTGCGTTACTATACTGACTGTAAAGTGCAGCGTGCGTTACTATACTGACTGTAAAGTGCAGCGTGCGTTACTATACTGACTGTAAAGTGCAGCATGTGTTACTATACTGACTGTAAAGTGCCGCATGTGTTACTATACTGACTGTAAAGTGCAGCGTGTGTTACTATACTGACTGTAAAGTGCCGCATGTGTTACTATACTGACTGTAAAGTGCAGCATGCGTTACTATACTGACTGTAAAGAGCAGCATGTGTTACTATACTGACTGTAAAGTGCCGCATGTGTTACTATACTGACTGTAAAGTGCAGCAGGCGTTACTATACTGACTGTAAAGTGCCGCATGTGTTACTATACTGACTGTAAAGTGCAGCAGGCGTTACTATACTGACTGTAAAGTGCCGCATGTGTTACTATACTGACTGTAAAGTGCAGCGTGCGTTACTATACTGAATGTAAAGTGCCGAATGTGTTACTATACTGACTGTAAAGTGCAGCGTGCATTACTATACTGACTGTAAAGTGCAGCGTGCGTTACTATACTGACTGTAAAGTGCCGCATGTGTTACTATACTGACTGTAAAGTGCAGCGTGTGTTACTATACTGACTGTAAAGTGCAGCGTGCGTTACTATACTGAATGTAAAGTGCCGCATGTGTTACTATACTGACTGTAAAGTGCAGCATGTGTTACTATACTGACTGTAAAGTGCAGCGTGCGTTACTATACTGAATGTAAAGTGCCGCATGTGTTACTATACTGACTGTAAAGTGCAGCGTGCATTACTATACTGACTGTAAAGTGCAGCGTGCGTTACTATACTGACTGTAAAGTGCCGCATGTGTTACTATACTGACTGTAAAGTGCAGCGTGCGTTACTATACTGACAGTAAAGAGCAGCATGTGTTACTATACTGACTGTTAAGTGCAGCGTGCGTTACAATACTTACTGTAAAGTGCAGCGTGCGTTACTATACTGACTGTAAAGTGCAGCGTGCGTTACTATACTGACTGTAAAGTGCAGCGTGCGTTACTATACTGACTGTAAAGTGCAGCGTGCGTTATTATACTGACTGTAAAGTGCAGCGTGTGTTACTATACTGACTGTAAAGAACAGCATGTGTTACTATACTGAATGTAAAGTGCAGCGTCTGTTACTATACTGACTGTAAAGAGCAGCGTGCGTTACTATATTGACTGTAAAGTGCCGCATGTGTTACTATACTGACTGTAAAGTGCCGCATGTGTTACTATACTGACTGTAAAGTGCAGCGTGCGTTATTATACTGACTGTAAAGTGCAGCGTGTGTTACTATACTGACTGTAAAGAGCAGCATGTGTTACTATACTGACTGTAAAGAACAGCATGTGTTACTATACTGAATGTAAAGTGCAGCGTGTGTTACTATACTGACTGTAAAGAGCAGCGTGCGTTACTATACTGACTGTAAAGTGCAGCGTGCGTTACTATACTGACTGTAAAGTGCAGCGTGCGTTACTATACTGACTGTAAAGTGCAGCATGTGTTACTATACTGACTGTAAAGTGCAGCGTGCGTTATTATACTGACTGTAAAGTGCAGCGTGTGTTACTATACTGACTGTAAAGAGCAGCATGTGTTACTATACTGACTGTAAAGAACAGCATGTGTTACTATACTGAATGTAAAGTGCAGCGTGTGTTACTATACTGACTGTAAAGAGCAGCGTGCGTTACTATACTGACTGTAAAGTGCAGCGTGCGTTACTATACTGACTGTAAAGTGCAGCGTGCGTTACTATACTGACTGTAAAGTGCAGCATGTGTTACTATACTGACTGTAAAGTGCAGCGTGCGTTATTATACTGACTGTAAAGTGCAGCGTGTGTTACTATACTGACTGTAAAGAGCAGCATGTGTTACTATACTGACTGTAAAGTGCAGCGTACGTTACTATACTGACTGTAAAGAGCAGCATGTGTTACTATACTGACTGTAAAGTGCCGCATGCGTTACTATACTGACTGTAAAGTGCAGCATGTGTTACTATACTGACTGTAAAGTGGCGCATGCGTTACTATACTGACTGTAAAGTGCAGCGTGCGTTACTATACTGACTGTAAAGTGCAGCGTGCGTTACTATACTGACTGTAAAGTGCAGCGTGCGTTACTATACTGACTGTAAAGTGCAGCATGTGTTACTATACTGACTGTAAAGTGCCGCATGTGTTACTATACTGACTGTAAAGTGCAGCATGTGTTACTATACTGACTGTAAAGTGCCGCATGTGTTACTATACTGACTGTAAAGTGCAGCATGCGTTACTATACTGACTGTAAAGAGCAGCATGTGTTACTATACTGACTGTAAAGTGCCGCATGTGTTACTATACTGACTGTAAAGTGCAGCAGGCGTTACTATACTGACTGTAAAGTGCCGCATGTGTTACTATACTGACTGTAAAGTGCAGCAGGCGTTACTATACTGACTGTAAAGTGCCGCATGTGTTACTATACTGACTGTAAAGTGCAGCGTGCGTTACTATACTGAATGTAAAGTGCCGAATGTGTTACTATACTGACTGTAAAGTGCAGCGTGCATTACTATACTGACTGTAAAGTGCAGCGTGCGTTACTATACTGACTGTAAAGTGCCGCATGTGTTACTATACTGACTGTAAAGTGCAGCGTGTGTTACTATACTGACTGTAAAGTGCAGCGTGCGTTACTATACTGAATGTAAAGTGGCGCATGTGTTACTATACTGACTGTAAAGTGCCGCATGTGTTACTATACTGACTGTAAAGTGCAGCATGCGTTACTATACTGACTGTAAAGAGCAGCATGTGTTACTATACTGACTGTAAAGTGCCGCATGTGTTACTATACTGACTGTAAAGTGCAGCAGGCGTTACTATACTGACTGTAAAGTGCTGCATGTGTTACTATACTGACTGTAAAGTGCAGCGTGCGTTACTATACTGACTGTAAAGTGCAGCGTGCGTTACTATACTGACTGTAAATTGCAGCGTGCGTTACTATACTGACTGTAAAGTGCCGCATGTGTTACTATACTGACTGTAAAGTGCAGCGTGCGTTACTATACTGACTGTAAAGTGCAGCGTGCGTTACTATACTGACTGTAAAGTGCAGCATGTGTTACTATACTGACTGTAAAGTGCAGCGTGCGTTACTATACTGAATGTAAAGTGCCGCATGCGTTACTATACTGACTGTAAAGTGCAGCGTGCGTTATTATACTGACTGTAAAGTGCAGCGTGTGTTACTATACTGACTGTAAAGAGCAGCATGTGTTACTATACTGACTGTAAAGTGCAGCGTACGTTACTATACTGACTGTAAAGAGCAGCATGTGTTACTATACTGACTGTAAAGTGCCGCATGCGTTACTATACTGACTGTAAAGTGCAGCATGTGTTACTATACTGACTGTAAAGTGGCGCATGCGTTACTATACTGACTGTAAAGTGCAGCGTGCGTTACTATACTGACTGTAAAGTGCAGCGTGCGTTACTATACTGACTGTAAAGTGCTGCATGTGTTACTATACTGACTGTAAAGTGCAGCGTGCGTTACTATACTGACAGTAAAGAGCAGCATGTGTTACTATACTGACTGTAAAGTGCCGCATGTGTTACTATACTGACTGTAAAGTGCAGCGTGTGTTACTATACTGACTGTAAAGTGCCGCATGTGTTACTATACTGACTGTAAAGTGCCGCATGTGTTACTATACTGACTGTAAAGAGCAGCATGTGTTACTATACTGACTGTAAAGTGCCGCATGTGTTACTATACTGACTGTAAAGTGCAGCAGGCGTTACTATACTGACTGTAAAGTGCCGCATGTGTTACTATACTGACTGTAAAGTGCAGCGTGCGTTACTATACTGACTGTAAAGTGCAGCGTGCGTTACTATACTGACTGTAAATTGCAGCGTGCGTTACTATACTGACTGTAAAGTGCCGCAAGTGCCGCATGTGTTACTATACTGACTGTAAAGTGCAGCGTGCGTTACTATACTGACTGTAAAGTGCTGCATGTGTTACTATACTGACTGTAAAGTGCAGCGTGCGTTACTATACTGACAGTAAAGAGCAGCATGTGTTACTATACTGACTGTTAAGTGCAGCGTGCGTTACTATACTGACTGTAAAGTGCAGCGTGCGTTACTATACTGACTGTAAAGTGCAGCATGCGTTACTATACTGACTGTAAAGTGCAGCGTGCGTTACTATACTGACTGTAAAGTGCAGCGTGCGTTACTATACTGACTGTAAAGTGCAGCGTGCGTTACTATACTGACTGTAAAGTGCAGCGTGCGTTACTATACTGACTGTAAAGTGCAGCGTGCGTTACTATACTGACTGTAAAGTGCAGCATGTGTTACTATACTGACTGTAAAGTGCCGCATGCGTTACTATACTGACTGTAAAGTGCAGCGTGCGTTACTATACTGACTGTAAAGTGCAGCGTGCGTTACTATACTGACTGTAAAGTGCAGCGTGCGTTACTATACTGACTGTAAAGTGCAGCATGTGTTACTATACTGACTGTAAAGTGCCGCATGTGTTACTATACTGACTGTAAAGTGCAGCGTGTGTTACTATACTGACTGTAAAGAGCAGCATGTGTTACTATACTGAATGTAAAGTGCAGCGTGCGTTACTATACTGACTGTAAAGTGCCGCATGTGTTACTATACTGACTGTAAAGTGCAGCATGCGTTACTATACTGACTGTAAAGAGCAGCATGTGTTACTATACTGACTGTAAAGTGCCGCATGTGTTACTATACTGACTGTAAAGTGCAGCAGGCGTTACTATACTGACTGTAAAGTGCCGCATGTGTTACTATACTGACTGTAAAGTGCAGCGTGCGTTACTATACTGACTGTAAAGTGCAGCGTGCGTTACTATACTGACTGTAAAGTGCAGCGTGCGTTACTATACTGACTGTAAAGTGCAGCGTGCGTTACTATACTGACTGTAAAGTGCAGCGTGCGTTACTATACTGACTGTAAAGTGCCGCATGTGTTACTATACTGACTGTAAAGAGCAGCATGTGTTACTATACTGACTGTAAAGTGCAGCGTGCGTTACTATACTGACTGTAAAGTGCAGCATGTGTTACTATACTGACTGTAAAGAGCAGCGTGCGTTACTATACTGACTGTAAAGTGCCGCGTGCGTTACTATACTGACTGTAAAGTGCAGCGTGCGTTACTATACTGACTGTAAAGTGCAGCGTGCGTTACTATACTGACTGTAAAGTGCAGCATGTGTTACTATACTGACTGTAAAGTGCAGCGTGTGTTACTATACTGACTGTAAAGTGCCGCATGTGTTACTATACTGACTGTAAAGTGCAGCGTGCGTTACTATACTGACTGTAAAGTGCAGCGTGCGTTACTATACTGACTGTAAAGTGCAGCATGTGTTACTATACTGACTGTAAAGTGCAGCGTGTGTTACTATACTGACTGTAAAGTGCCGCATGTGTTACTATACTGACTGTAAAGTGCAGCGTGCGTTACTATACTGACTGTAAAGTGCAGCGTGCGTTACTATACTGACTGTAAAGTGCAGCGTGCGTTACTATACTGACTGTAAAGTGCAGCGTGCGTTACTATACTGACTGTAAAGTGCCGCATGTGTTACTATACTGACTGTAAAGAGCAGCATGTGTTACTATACTGACTGTAAAGAGCAGCGTGCGTTACTATACTGACTGTAAAGTGCCGCGTGCGTTACTATACTGACTGTAAAGTGCAGCGTGCGTTACTATACTGACTGTAAAGTGCAGCGTGCGTTACTATACTGACTGTAAAGTGCAGCGTGTGTTACTATACTGACTGTAAAGTGCCGCATGTGTTACTATACTGACTGTAAAGTGCAGCGTGCGTTATTATACTGACTGTAAAGTGCAGCGTTTGTTACTATACTGACTGTAAAGAGCAGCATGTGTTACTATACTGACTGTAAAGAACAGCATGTGTTACTATACTGAATGTAAAGTGCAGCGTGTGTTACTATACTGACTGTAAAGAGCAGCGTGCGTTACGATACTGACTGTAAAGAGCAGCGTGTGTTACTATACTGACTGTAAAGTGCAGCGTGCGTTACTATACTGACTGTAAAGTGCCGCATGTGTTACTATACTGACTGTAAAGTGCAGCGTGCGTTATTATACTGACTGTAAAGTGCAGCGTGTGTTACTATACTGACTGTAAAGAGCAGCATGTGTTACTATACTGACTGTAAAGAACAGCATGTGTTACTATACTGAATGTAAAGTGCAGCGTGTGTTACTATACTGACTGTAAAGAGCAGCGTGCGTTACTATACTGACTGTAAAGTGCCGCATGTGTTACTATACTGACTGTAAAGAGCAGCATGTGTTACTATACTGACTGTAAAGTGCAGCGTGCGTTACTATACTGACTGTAAAGTGCAGCATGTGTTACTATACTGACTGTAAAGAGCAGCGTGCGTTACTATACTGACTGTAAAGTGCCGCGTGCGTTACTATACTGACTGTAAAGTGCAGCGTGCGTTACTATACTGACTGTAAAGTGCAGCGTGCGTTACTATACTGACTGTAAAGTGCAGCGTGTGTTACTATACTGACTGTAAAGTGCCGCATGTGTTACTATACTGACTGTAAAGTGCAGCGTGCGTTATTATACTGACTGTAAAGTGCAGCGTGTGTTACTATACTGACTGTAAAGAGCAGCATGTGTTACTATACTGACTGTAAAGAACAGCATGTGTTACTATACTGAATGTAAAGTGCAGCGTGTGTTACTATACTGACTGTAAAGAGCAGCGTGCGTTACTATACTGACTGTAAAGAGCAGCGTGTGTTACTATACTGACTGTAAAGTGCAGCGTGCGTTACTATACTGACTGTAAAGTGCCGCATGTGTTACTATACTGACTGTAAAGTGCAGCGTGCGTTATTATACTGACTGTAAAGTGCAGCGTGTGTTACTATACTGACTGTAAAGAGCAGCATGTGTTACTATACTGACTGTAAAGAACAGCATGTGTTACTATACTGAATGTAAAGTGCAGCGTGTGTTACTATACTGACTGTAAAGAGCAGCGTGCGTTACTATACTGACTGTAAAGTGCCGCATGTGTTACTATACTGACTGTAAAGTGCCGCATGTGTTACTATACTGACTGTAAAGTGCAGCGTGCGTTATTATACTGACTGTAAAGTGCAGCGTGTGTTACTATACTGACTGTAAAGAGCAGCATGTGTTACTATACTGACTGTAAAGAACAGCATGTGTTACTATACTGAATGTAAAGTGTGGCGTGTGTTACTATACTGACTGTAAAGAGCAGCGTGCGTTACTATACTGACTGTAAAGTGCAGCGTGCGTTACTATACTGACTGTAAAGTGCAGCGTGCGTTACTATACTGACTGTAAAGTGCAGCGTGCGTTACTATACTGACTGTAAAGTGCAGCATGTGTTACTATACTGACTGTAAAGTGCAGCGTGTGTTACTATACTGACTGTAAAGAGCAGCATGTGTTACTATACTGACTGTAAAGTGCAGCGTGCGTTACTATACTGACTGTAAAGTGCAGCGTGCGTTACTATACTGACTGTAAAGTGCAGCATGTGTTACTATACTGACTGTAAAGTGCAGCGTGTGTTACTATACTGACTGTAAAGTGCCGCATGTGTTACTATACTGACTGTAAAGTGCAGCGTGCGTTACTATACTGACTGTAAAGTGCAGCGTGCGTTACTATACTGACTGTAAAGTGCAGCGTGCGTTACTATACTGACTGTAAAGTGCAGCGTGCGTTACTATACTGACTGTAAAGAGCAGCATGTGTTACTATACTGACTGTAAAGAGCAGCGTGCGTTACTATACTGACTGTAAAGTGCCGCGTGCGTTACTATACTGACTGTAAAGTGCAGCGTGCGTTACTATACTGACTGTAAAGTGCAGCGTGCGTTACTATACTGACTGTAAAGTGCAGCGTGTGTTACTATACTGACTGTAAAGTGCCGCATGTGTTACTATACTGACTGTAAAGTGCAGCGTGCGTTATTATACTGACTGTAAAGTGCAGCGTTTGTTACTATACTGACTGTAAAGAGCAGCATGTGTTACTATACTGACTGTAAAGAACAGCATGTGTTACTATACTGAATGTAAAGTGCAGCGTGTGTTACTATACTGACTGTAAAGAGCAGCGTGCGTTACGATACTGACTGTAAAGAGCAGCGTGTGTTACTATACTGACTGTAAAGTGCAGCGTGCGTTACTATACTGACTGTAAAGTGCCGCATGTGTTACTATACTGACTGTAAAGTGCAGCGTGCGTTATTATACTGACTGTAAAGTGCAGCGTGTGTTACTATACTGACTGTAAAGAGCAGCATGTGTTACTATACTGACTGTAAAGAACAGCATGTGTTACTATACTGAATGTAAAGTGCAGCGTGTGTTACTATACTGACTGTAAAGAGCAGCGTGCGTTACTATACTGACTGTAAAGTGCCGCATGTGTTACTATACTGACTGTAAAGTGCCGCATGTGTTACTATACTGACTGTAAAGTGCAGCGTGCGTTATTATACTGACTGTAAAGTGCAGCGTGTGTTACTATACTGACTGTAAAGAGCAGCATGTGTTACTATACTGACTGTAAAGAACAGCATGTGTTACTATACTGAATGTAAAGTGCAGCGTGCGTTACTATACTGACTGTAAAGAGCAGCGTGCGTTACTATACTGACTGTAAAGTGCAGCGTGCGTTACTATACTGACTGTAAAGTGCAGCGTGCGTTACTATACTGACTGTAAAGTGCAGCATGTGTTACTATACTGACTGTAAAGTGCAGCGTGCGTTATTATACTGACTGTAAAGTGCAGCGTGTGTTACTATACTGACTGTAAAGAGCAGCATGTGTTACTATACTGACTGTAAAGAACAGCATGTGTTACTATACTGAATGTAAAGTGCAGCGTGTGTTACTATACTGACTGTAAAGTGCAGCATGCGTTACTATACTGACTGTAAAGAGCAGCATGTGTTACTATACTGACTGTAAAGTGCAGCAGGCGTTACTATACTGACTGTAAAGTGCCGCATGTGTTACTATACTGACTGTAAAGTGCAGCATGCGTTACTATACTGACTGTAAAGTGCAGCATGCGTTACTATACTGACTGTAAAGAGCAGCATGTGTTACTATACTGACTGTAAAGTGCAGCGTACGTTACTATACTGACTGTAAAGAGCAGCATGTGTTACTATACTGACTGTAAAGTGCCGCATGCGTTACTATACTGACTGTAAAGTGCAGCATGTGTTACTATACTGACTGTAAAGTGGCGCATGCGTTACTATACTGACTGTAAAGTGCAGCGTGCGTTACTATACTGACTGTAAAGTGCAGCGTGCGTTACTATACTGACTGTAAAGTGCAGCGTGCGTTACTATACTGACTGTAAAGTGCAGCATGTGTTACTATACTGACTGTAAAGTGCCGCATGTGTTACTATACTGACTGTAAAGTGCAGCGTGTGTTACTATACTGACTGTAAAGTGCCGCATGTGTTACTATACTGACTGTAAAGTGCAGCATGCGTTACTATACTGACTGTAAAGAGCAGCATGTGTTACTATACTGACTGTAAAGTGCCGCATGTGTTACTATACTGACTGTAAAGTGCAGCAGGCGTTACTATACTGACTGTAAAGTGCCGCATGTGTTACTATACTGACTGTAAAGTGCAGCGTGCGTTACTATACTGACTGTAAAGTGCAGCGTGCGTTACTATACTGACTGTAAATTGCAGCGTGCGTTACTATACTGACTGTAAAGTGCCGCATGTGTTACTATACTGACTGTAAAGTGCAGCGTGCGTTACTATACTGACTGTAAAGTGCAGCGTGCGTTACTATACTGACTGTAAAGTGCAGCATGTGTTACTATACTGACTGTAAAGTGCAGCGTGCGTTACTATACTGAATGTAAAGTGCCGCATGTGTTACTATACTGACTGTAAAGTGCAGCGTGCCTTACTATACTGACTGTAAAGTGCAGCGTGCGTTACTATACTGACTGTAAAGTGCCGCATGTGTTACTATACTGACTGTAAAGTGCAGCGTGCGTTACTATACTGACAGTAAAGAGCAGCATGTGTTACTATACTGACTGTTAAGTGCAGCGTGCGTTACTATACTGACTGTAAAGTGCAGCGTGCGTTACTATACTGACTGTAAAGTGCAGCATGCGTTACTATACTGACTGTAAAGTGCAGCGTGCGTTACTATACTGACTGTAAAGTGCAGCGTGCGTTACTATACTGACTGTAAAGTGCAGCATGTGTTACTATACTGACTGTAAAGTGCCGCATGTGTTACTATACTGACTGTAAAGTGCAGCGTGCGTTACTATACTGACAGTAAAGTGCAGCATGTGTTACTATACTGACTGTAAAGTGCAGCGTGCGTTACTATACTGAATGTAAAGTGCCGCATGTGTTACTATACTGACTGTAAAGTGCAGCGTGCATTACTATACTGACTGTAAAGTGCAGCGTGCGTTACTATACTGACTGTAAAGTGCCGCATGTGTTACTATACTGACTGTAAAGTGCAGCGTGTGTTACTATACTGACTGTAAAGTGCAGCGTGCGTTACTATACTGACTGTAAAGTGCAGCATGTGTTACTATACTGACTGTAAAGTGCAGCGTGCGTTACTATACTGAATGTAAAGTGCCGCATGTGTTACTATACTGACTGTAAAGTGCAGCGTGCGTTACTATACTGACTGTAAAGTGCTGCATGTGTTACTATACTGACTGTAAAGTGCAGCGTGCGTTACTATACTGACAGTAAAGAGCAGCATGTGTTACTATACTGACTGTTAAGTGCAGCGTGCGTTACTATACTGACTGTAAAGTGCAGCGTGCGTTACTATACTGACTGTAAAGTGCAGCATGCGTTACTATACTGACTGTAAAGTGCAGCGTGCGTTACTATACTGACTGTAAAGTGCAGCGTGCGTTACTATACTGACTGTAAAGTGCAGCGTGCGTTACTATACTGACTGTAAAGTGCAGCGTGCGTTACTATACTGACTGTAAAGTGCAGCGTGTGTTACTATACTGACTGTAAAGTGCAGCATGTGTTACTATACTGACTGTAAAGTGCCGCATGCGTTACTATACTGACTGTAAAGTGCAGCGTGCGTTACTATACTGACTGTAAAGTGCAGCGTGCATTACTATACTGACTGTAAAGTGCAGCGTGCGTTACTATACTGACTGTAAAGTGCAGCGTGTGTTACTATACTGACTGTAAAGTGCCGCATGTGTTACTATACTGACTGTAAAGTGCAACGTGTGTTACTATACTGACTGTAAAGAGCAGCATGTGTTACTATACTGAATGTAAAGTGCAGCGTGCGTTACTATACTGACTGTAAAGTGCCGCATGTGTTACTATACTGACTGTAAAGTGCAGCATGCGTTACTATACTGACTGTAAAGAGCAGCATGTGTTACTATACTGACTGTAAAGTGCCGCATGTGTTACTATACTGACTGTAAAGTGCAGCAGGCGTTACTATACTGACTGTAAAGTGCCGCATGTGTTACTATACTGACTGTAAAGTGCAGCGTGCGTTACTATACTGACTGTAAAGTGCATCGTGCGTTACTATACTGACTGTAAAGTGCAGCGTGCGTTACTATACTGACTGTAAAGTGCAGCGTGCGTTACTATACTGACTGTAAAGTGCAGCGTGCGTTACTATACTGACTGTAAAGTGCAGCGTGCGTTACTATACTGACTGTAAAGTGCAGCGTGCGTTACTATACTGACTGTAAAGTGCAGCGTGCGTTACTATACTGACTGTAAAGTGCAGCGTGCGTTACTATACTGACTGTAAAGTGCAGCATGTGTTACTATACTGACTGTAAAGTGCAGCGTGCGTTACTATACTGAATGTAAAGTGCCGCATGTGTTACTATACTGACTGTAAAGTGCAGCGTGCGTTACTATACTGACTGTAAAGTGCCGCATGTGTTACTATACTGACTGTAAAGTGCAGCGTGCATTACTATACTGACTGTAAAGTGCAGCGTGCGTTACTATACTGACTGTAAAGTGCCGCATGTGTTACTATACTGACTGTAAAGTGCAGCGTGTGTTACTATACTGACTGTAAAGTGCAGCGTGCGTTACTATACTGACTGTAAAGTGCAGCGTGTGTTACTAAACTGACTGTAAAGTGCAGCGTGCGTTACTATACTGAATGTAAAGTGCCGCATGTGTTACTATACTGACTGTAAAGTGCAGCGTGCATTACTATACTGACTGTAAAGTGCAGCGTGCGTTACTATACTGACTGTAAAGTGCCGCATGTGTTACTATACTGACTGTAAAGTGCAGCGTGCGTTACTATACTGACAGTAAAGAGCAGCATGTGTTACTATACTGACTGTTAAGTGCAGCGTGCGTTACTATACTGACTGTAAAGTGCAGCGTGCGTTACTATACTGACTGTAAAGTGCAGCGTGCGTTACTATACTGACTGTAAAGTGCAGCGTGCGTTACTATACTGACTGTAAAGTGCAGCGTGCGTTACTATACTGACTGTAAAGTGCAGCGTGCGTTACTATACTGACTGTAAAGTGCAGCGTGCGTTACTATACTGACTGTAAAGTGCAGCATGTGTTACTATACTGACTGTAAAGTGCCGCATGCGTTACTATACTGACTGTAAAGTGCAGCATGCGTTACTATACTGACTGTAAAGTGCAGCGTGCGTTACTATACTGACTGTAAAGTGCAGCGTGCGTTACTATACTGACTGTAAAGTGCCGCATGTGTTACTATACTGACTGTAAAGTGCAGCGTGTGTTACTATACTGACTGTAAAGAGCAGCATGTGTTACTATACTGAATGTAAAGTGCAGCGTGCGTTACTATACTGACTGTAAAGTGCCGCATGTGTTACTATACTGACTGTAAAGTGCAGCATGCGTTACTATACTGACTGTAAAGAGCAGCATGTGTTACTATACTGACTGTAAAGTGCAGCGTGTGTTACTATACTGACTGTAAAGTGCAGCAGGCGTTACTATACTGACTGTAAAGTGCAGCGTGCGTTATTATACTGACTGTAAAGTGCAGCGTTTGTTACTATACTGACTGTAAAGAGCAGCATGTGTTACTATACTGACTGTAAAGAACAGCATGTGTTACTATACTGAATGTAAAGTGCAGCGTGTGTTACTATACTGACTGTAAAGAGCAGCGTGCGTTACTATACTGACTGTAAAGAGCAGCGTGTGTTACTATACTGACTGTAAAGTGCAGCGTGCGTTACTATACTGACTGTAAAGTGCCGCATGTGTTACTATACTGACTGTAAAGTGCAGCGTGCGTTATTATACTGACTGTAAAGTGCAGCGTGTGTTACTATACTGACTGTAAAGAGCAGCATGTGTTACTATACTGACTGTAAAGAACAGCATGTGTTACTATACTGAATGTAAAGTGCAGCGTGTGTTACTATACTGACTGTAAAGAGCAGCGTGCGTTACTATACTGACTGTAAAGTGCCGCATGTGTTACTATACTGACTGTAAAGTGCCGCATGTGTTACTATACTGACTGTAAAGTGCAGCGTGCGTTATTATACTGACTGTAAAGTGCAGCGTGTGTTACTATACTGACTGTAAAGAGCAGCATGTGTTACTATACTGACTGTAAAGAACAGCATGTGTTACTATACTGAATGTAAAGTGCAGCGTGTGTTACTATACTGACTGTAAAGAGCAGCGTGTGTTACTATACTGACTGTAAAGTGCAGCGTGCGTTACTATACTGACTGTAAAGTGCAGCGTGCGTTACTATACTGACTGTAAAGTGCAGCGTGCGTTACTATACTGACTGTAAAGTGCAGCGTGCGTTACTATACTGACTGTAAAGTGCCGCATGTGTTACTATACTGACTGTAAAGAGCAGCATGTGTTACTATACTGACTAAAGAGCAGCGTGCGTTACTATACTGACTGTAAAGTGCCGCGTGCGTTACTATACTGACTGTAAAGTGCAGCGTGCGTTACTATACTGACTGTAAAGTGCAGCGTGCGTTACTATACTGACTGTAAAGTGCAGCGTGTGTTACTATACTGACTGTAAAGTGCCGCATGTGTTACTATACTGACTGTAAAGTGCAGCGTGCGTTATTATACTGACTGTAAAGTGCAGCGTTTGTTACTATACTGACTGTAAAGAGCAGCATGTGTTACTATACTGACTGTAAAGAACAGCATGTGTTACTATACTGAATGTAAAGTGCAGCGTGTGTTACTATACTGACTGTAAAGAGCAGCGTGCGTTACGATACTGACTGTAAAGAGCAGCGTGTGTTACTATACTGACTGTAAAGTGCAGCGTGCGTTACTATACTGACTGTAAAGTGCCGCATGTGTTACTATACTGACTGTAAAGTGCAGCGTGCGTTATTATACTGACTGTAAAGTGCAGCGTGTGTTACTATACTGACTGTAAAGAGCAGCATGTGTTACTATACTGACTGTAAAGAACAGCATGTGTTACTATACTGAATGTAAAGTGCAGCGTCTGTTACTATACTGACTGTAAAGAGCAGCGTGCGTTACTATACTGACTGTAAAGTGCCGCATGTGTTACTATACTGACTGTAAAGTGCCGCATGTGTTACTATACTGACTGTAAAGTGCAGCGTGCGTTATTATACTGACTGTAAAGTGCAGCGTGTGTTACTATACTGACTGTAAAGAGCAGCATGTGTTACTATACTGACTGTAAAGAACAGCATGTGTTACTATACTGAATGTAAAGTGCAGCGTGTGTTACTATACTGACTGTAAAGAGCAGCGTGCGTTACTATACTGACTGTAAAGTGCAGCGTGCGTTACTATACTGACTGTAAAGTGCAGCGTGCGTTACTATACTGACTGTAAAGTGCAGCATGTGTTACTATACTGACTGTAAAGTGCAGCGTGCGTTATTATACTGACTGTAAAGTGCAGCGTGTGTTACTATACTGACTGTAAAGAGCAGCATGTGTTACTATACTGACTGTAAAGAACAGCATGTGTTACTATACTGAATGTAAAGTGCAGCGTGTGTTACTATACTGACTGTAAAGAGCAGCGTGCGTTACTATACTGACTGTAAAGTGCAGCGTGCGTTACTATACTGACTGTAAAGTGCAGCGTGCGTTACTATACTGACTGTAAAGTGCAGCATGTGTTACTATACTGACTGTAAAGAGCAGCATGTGTTACTATACTGACTGTAAAGTGCAGCGTACGTTACTATACTGACTGTAAAGAGCAGCATGTGTTACTATACTGACTGTAAAGTGCCGCATGTGTTACTATACTGACTGTAAAGAGCAGCATGTGTTACTATACTGACTGTAAAGTGCAGCGTACGTTACTATACTGACTGTAAAGTGCCGCATGCGTTACTATACTGACTGTAAAGTGCAGCATGTGTTACTATACTGACTGTAAAGTGGCGCATGCGTTACTATACTGACTGTAAAGTGCAGCGTGCGTTACTATACTGACTGTAAAGTGCAGCGTGCGTTACTATACTGACTGTAAAGTGCAGCGTGCGTTACTATACTGACTGTAAAGTGCAGCATGTGTTACTATACTGACTGTAAAGTGCCGCATGTGTTACTATACTGACTGTAAAGTGCAGCGTGTGTTACTATACTGACTGTAAAGTGCCGCATGTGTTACTATACTGACTGTAAAGTGCAGCATGCGTTACTATACTGACTGTAAAGAGCAGCATGTGTTACTATACTGACTGTAAAGTGCCGCATGTGTTACTATACTGACTGTAAAGTGCAGCGTGCGTTACTATACTGACTGTAAAGTGCCGCATGTGTTACTATACTGACTGTAAAGAGCAGCATGTGTTACTATGCTGACTGTAAAGTGCAGCGTGCGTTACTATACTGACTGTAAAGTGCAGCATGTGTTACTATACTGACTGTAAAGAGCAGCGTGCGTTACTATACTGACTGTAAAGTGCCGCGTGCGTTACTATACTGACTGTAAAGTGCAGCGTGCGTTACTATACTGACTGTAAAGTGCAGCGTGCGTTACTATACTGACTGTAAAGTGCAGCGTGTGTTACTATACTGACTGTAAAGTGCCGCATGTGTTACTATACTGACTGTAAAGTGCAGCGTGCGTTATTATACTGACTGTAAAGTGCAGCGTGTGTTACTATACTGACTGTAAAGAGCAGCATGTGTTACTATACTGACTGTAAAGAACAGCATGTGTTACTATACTGAATGTAAAGTGCAGCGTGTGTTACTATACTGACTGTAAAGAGCAGCGTGCGTTACTATACTGACTGTAAAGAGCAGCGTGTGTTACTATACTGACTGTAAAGTGCAGCGTGTGTTACTATACTGACTGTAAAGTGCAGCGTGCGTTACTATACTGACTGTAAAGTGCCGCATGTGTTACTATACTGACTGTAAAGTGCAGCGTGCGTTATTATACTGACTGTAAAGTGCAGCGTGTGTTACTATACTGACTGTAAAGAGCAGCATGTGTTACTATACTGACTGTAAAGAACAGCATGTTTTACTATACTGACTGTAAAGTGCAGCATGTGTTACTATACTGACTGTAAAGAGCAGCGTGCGTTACTATACTGACTGTAAAGAGCAGCGTGCGTTACTATACTGACTGTAAAGAGCAGCATGTGTTACTATACTGACTGTAAAGAGCAGCATGTGTTACCATACTGACTGTAAAGTGCCGCATGTGTTACTATACTGACTGTAAAGTGCCGCATGTGTTACTATACTGACTGTAAAGTGCCGCATGTGTTACTATACTGACTGTAAAGTGCCGCATGTGTTACTATACTGACTGTAAAGTGCCTCATGTGTTACTATACTGACTGTAAAGAGCAGCATGTGTTACTATACTGACAGTAAAGAGCAGCGTGCGTTACTATACTGACTGTAAAGAGCAGCATGTGTTACTATACTGACTGTAAAGTGCAGTGTGCGTTACTATACTGACTGTAAAGAGCAGCGTGTGTTACTATACTGACTGTAAAGAGCAGCATGTGTTACTATACTGACTGTAAAGAGCAGCATGTTACTATACTGACTGTAAAGTGCCGCATGTGTTACTATACTGACTGTAAAGTGCCGCATGTGTTACTATACTGACTGTAAAGTGCTTCATGTGTTACTATACTGACTGTAAAGAGCAGCGTGTGTTACTATACTGACTGTAAAGTGCAGCGTGTGTTACTATACTGACTGTAAAGAGCAGCATGTGTTACTATACTGACTGTAAAGTGCAGCGTGCGTTACTATACTGACTGTAAAGTGCAGCATGTGTTACTATACTGACAGTAAAGAGCAGCATGTGTTACTATACTGACTGTAAAGTGCAGCGTGCGTTACTATACTGACTGTGAAGAGCAGCGTGTGTTACTATACTGACTGTAAAGAGCACCGTGCGTTACTATACTGACTGTAAAGTGCAGCGTGCGTTACTATACTGACTGTAAAGAGCAGCGTGCGTTACTATACTGACTGTAAAGTGCAGCGTGCGTTACTATACTGACTGTAAAGAGCAGCATGTGTTACTATACTGACTGTAAAGAGCAGCGTGCGTTACTATACTGACTGTAAAGTGCAGCGTGCGTTACTATACTGACTGTAAAGAGCAGCATGTGTTACTATACTGACTGTAAAGTGCAGCGTGCGTTACTATACTGACTGTAAAGTGCAGCGTGCGTTACTATACTGACTGTAAAGAGCAGCGTGCGTTACTATACTGACTGTAAAGTGCAGCGTGCGTTACTATACTGACTGTAAAGAGCAGCATGTGTTACTATACTGACTGTAAAGAGCAGCGTGCGTTACTATACTGACTGTAAAGTGCAGCGTGCGTTACTATACTGACTGTAAAGAGCAGCATGTGTTACTATACTGACTGTAAAGTGCAGCGTGCGTTACTATACTGACTGTAAAGTGCAGCGTGCGTTACTATACTGACTGTAAAGAGCAGCGTGCGTTACTATACTGACTGTAAAGTGCAGCGTGCGTTACTATACTGACTGTAAAGTGCAGCATGTGTTACTATACTGACTGTAAAGTGCCGCATGTGTTACTATACTGACTGTAAAGTGCAGCGTGCGTTACTATACTGACTGTAAAGTGCAGCGTGCGTTACTATACTGACTGTAAAGAGCCATTAAAGGAGCCCTGACACAAGTTTGAACACTGACATTGTTCTTTCATTTTTGTGTTTGAATTTTGGATACACGTTGCCCTGGTCATTTTAGTAGTATTTATAGCTGGTGCAATATAGGGATATTTACTACACAATTGCCTGTAGCATTATGAGACCTTGCAGTTTATAACAATGATGTTCAATAAGGGCCTGTTCACATCACCGTTCGATTCCGTTCCGTAGTCGACTCCGCTATTGATTCCGTCGGAAAACCGGAAACCAGCCGGAATGGTGACGAACGGAAGCCATTAGCGATGTTTCCATCAACATTGAGATCAATGGTGACTGAAACGGAAGCTGTGCTGTCACTTTCACTTTCCGTTGCGGGGTTCACCCGACAGAACCTCGGAACGGAAGCGAACGGTGATGTGAACAGGCCCTAATGTATTTTTTTGTTCACACAGCTTTAATTTTCTTGTTTCGTTTTACAAGTTGTTTCTTACTTACAATTTATTTTTATTTATTTATTTTGTGTGGAGGGGGGGGGGGGCGCCATTTCCATTTTTGCCTCAGGCAGCAGAAAAGCTAGAATCGGCCCTGGTTGTCGTTAATGTTGTGGATCAGCTTAGTTCATCGCCTAGGTGAGTATAATGCTCTTTGTTTTATTTGGGTGGTGTGGCTGTATGGCGCTATTTACAGTGTGGTCTGTATGGCGCTAGCTACAAGGGGTAGGTGGGGTGCGCTATCCACAAGTGGGTTGTGACACTGTCTACAGGGGGGGGGGCTGTTATTTATGTTTGATAGTGGTGAATGTAAAAAGTTAATTGAAACTTAAAAATGCTTAATCCATTGGGATTTTGTATTTACAGCTATCCTGAGAAGTTTTTCGATTTCATTAAATTGGCTATGAGCTCATTTGATCGACTGGATGAAGTCCTGCAGTGCCATTTGATGCGCCAGGACACCACCATGAGGAGGGTCATCTCTCGTACATATAGGCTGCTTATCACATTGCGGTGAGTTTATAAAAATAAAACAAAACAACGTTTTGCCTTCTTGACCATCGATTAAATTTGTATGATATTAGTGGGTATGGTCAAGATAGGCTTGTATATACGTGATTGCTCCTTGTACTAATTTTATTCTCGCTCTCTTTTTCAGATTTTTGGCAACTGGGGAGAGTTACGCATCTCTGCACCTCGAATTCCGGGTTGGTAAATCGACCGTAATTGTGAGGAGGACATGTCACGTGATCTGGCAGCACTTACAGACGATTTCGATGCCCAGTCCGACCCAGGAGACTTGGTTGCGGGCAGCAGCAGGCTTTCAGTCTGTGGCCAATTTCCCGAACTGCATAGGCGCCGTCGATGGTAAGCACATACGTGTGTAGCAACCACCGCACTCAGGATCACATTGCTTCAATTACAGGAAGTAGTAATATAAGTTTGTTGCTATTGAAGTCGGCGCCTATGGCAGTACTGGGGACTCCCGGGCGCTACTGACATCGACATTCGGCCAGCGAGTGCTGGTAGATCAAGTGACTGCCCCCTCCAAGACCTCTTCCGGGTACCTTGCATCCATTCCCTTTCGTCATGGTAGGGGATGAGGCTTTTCCGCTGATGACCAACCTGCTGCGCCCATACCCACGAAGGGGACTGGATGCCCGGAAGAGAGCCTTCAACATGAGGCTGAGCCGGGCACGACGCTTCGTGGAGTGCACCTTCGGGATCATGAGTAGTAAGTGGAGGGTCTTCACCTGTGCAATGCAGTTGGATGCAGGCAAAGTTGACATGGTCATTAAAGCTGAATGTGTGCTCCACAACTATGCTTGGGACTATGACAGTTTGGACATAGGCGAGGAGCAACAGGCAGCTTTTAGTGACCTACCTGGCAATTGTTTTTTTGGCCGGTCATCCAACCGTGCTTTACAGGTGAGAGATGCCTTTGCAGACTACTTTATGAGTCCCGAAGGTGCCGTGCCCCGGCAATTTGCATGTCTCAGCGAAGAGCAGCCTGTCCAGGACTGATGGTCCTCCTCATGGGTTCCATCCAACCTCTCATCAACCAGCCTGCTAGCAACTTTCGTCTGCTGGCTTTGGGTCATGTCGATTCGTTTTGCTTTGATTTAAAGGCCTTGTATACTTCAATAAAATTTAAGTTCTGTTGTAATACATCTGTTGTTTTTTTTTTCATATAAGTTTGAATGAAGGCCTTGGCCACACGTAACGTAATTTGATCAGCAATTGTAGCAGGCTTTCCGCTGCTCAAATTCAGTACACTTTCCACAGCAGGAATTGACGTGCCGCGGGCCAATAAATAAACCGTGCACGTCAAGTTTGGCTTTGAATTTTAGTGCAGTGTGTGTATGAGATTTGTTAAATCTCATACACTTTGCTACTACTGTATTCAGCTGCGTAGTTTCCATCCACAAGTCAGGACGGAAAATACGCAGCAATTACGCTACGTGTGGACAAACTATGAAATATTTGTAACCGACCCTGTGGCTATGTGTTATTTTTATTCAGTTGGATAATCCATATGTAAATGTACCTAGACATTTAACAAGCTTCTGACATGTCATAGTGACATGGGTGAAATTTTGATTAGTGGCGGTCCAAGCACTCAGACCCCAACAATCAGTAAAACTAAGCAGTTGAAGTGCTTCTGTCAGCGCTCAGCCGCTTCGTGTGTGTTTTAGCTTTTTAAGTAAATCAATGTATCGGAGGACGGGCTCAAAAAAAAGTCTATGAGCCCGTACTCCAATACATTTGATTTAGAGAAAAAGCCAAACACAAGAAACGGATGAGTGCTTACACAAGTACTTCATGTTCTTTCTCCGTGCTCGAACCCCGCGAATCAAAACTTTACACATGACACTACCACATGTCAGAAGCTTGCAAAAGTTTAGCTACACTTATTTTGTAATCTGAAATGTTATTAACAAATAGTTCACTACAGATTACAAATTAAACTAGGGGTTAGACCTTCATAAAACAGGTCCATTAATGCAGCCATATAAGGTATAGTGTCATGGTCAACCCAAGTCTTTTCTGTCTGACCAGGACACTGTACAGTTGTGTGGTGGCGGAAATGTACCTCATGCTTCGTTCACATCTGAGCAGACACAAACTGACACCGTCGGAAAACAGAGGTTTCCGTCTCCATCACCATTGATTTAAATGGTGACGGAGCCGGTGCATGTGGTTTACGTTTGCCTCTTTTGTGCACTAGATCAGTAGTTTGGGCGGAAGCAAATGCGTAGTCAACTATGCTATTGCTTCCGGCCAAACGTTGCGTTCGGTGCACAAAAGAGTCAAACGTAAACCACGGGCACCAGCTCCGTCACCATTGAAATTAATGGTGATGGAGACGGAAACCTCTGTTTTCTGAGGGTGTCAGTTTGTGTCTACTTAGGGTCCCGTTCTGATGGAAACCTCCCACGGAACGTAAGAACGGGACCCCAACGCAGAGGTGAATGAACCCTAAATGGAGTGGATTAACCCTAATGAGATAAAGTGTTTTCCCATGAGGGACATTTATGAGCTATCCGCTAGATATGTCATGAATGTCAGATAGATGCGGGTCTTACCTCTGGGACCCGCATCTATCTCCAGAACAGGGCCCTTAAATACCATTCAGCCGCTGAATGAGGTATTTTCCAAACTTTCCAAAGGTTTTCTGGTGGTGCGTTACGTAAACAGCGTAACTCGTTAAGCTACACAGTTTCCTTAACTACATTAGTAGTGAATTGCAGTTAGAGAAGCAGCGTAACATGTGAGTTACGCTGTTTACGTAACTACCATTACCTTTGGTGAGACTTACGTAAACAGCGTAGCTCAGGGAGTTACGTTGCTTACGTAAGTCATGACGACATAACCTTTTTCATAGACAAAAACTAACCTCATTCAACAGCAACACACAGCGGCTCCCGTTGTGGAGACAGATAGATGCGGGTCCCAGCTCTGGGACCCACACCTTACATTTATGACATATCCTGTGGATGTATCATAAATGTCTCTCGTGTGAAAACACCAACAAAATGAACGTTAAAAGAAATAGACACACACAATTTAATGAAATAATTAAAATATAATTTATTACAAAACCAAACAAAAAAACAATCAACGGATCCCTTATTACCCACCCACCATAATTTACTCCTATTTTAAACATGACAGCTAAACAAAAACATGTACACCACCAGGCACAGCTAAACTATAAATTATAGTAATGAGGGGGTGTGGTGGGGTTTGAGTCAGTAGGCTGTGGACCTCTGCTGGTAGGGTGGTATGGGTAAAATGATTGATGAAATTGTCCACCAGCAGTGGGCAGGGGAGGAGCGGGGTAAGGGGCAGGAGCGTTAAGGGGTTGGCTGTGGGTGGCGGTGGAGACCGCGCCCGAAAGTTGGGCCTGATGGAGCTCTACATCCTGCCGGAAATGGCTGAGAAGTACACTCAGGCAGGGCAGGGGCGTTAGAGAAGTCTGCCGCCACAGCGTGACAAAAGGCAATAAAGTGGTCTTGCCTTTCCGTTGGCATCTGGTGTCAGGAAGATGCCAACGCATACCCAAAATAATCAAACTTGTCATCGCCGTCCACCCTCTGGATAAGGGACATGGCCTCAGACTCCACATCCAATTGTCTGTCCCTTACCCGGGGGATCCTTCAACGCCCCCGCGTGGAAGAGGTGCTGGTAGGGGGGGGGGCGGGATCACTGACCTGGGTGGCCACAGTGGGGGCATCGCGATGAGAGACCGTCAAGGGTGACGAGACAGGTGTCTCCTCCCCCAGCGGAATGCCTTTTTCCACCAAGTCTTCCGCCAGTTGCTCTTCCCCCTCCGCTTCATGCTGGGTGGATGTTGAAGGAGTAGGTTCCCTCTCCATCTGCTGCTGTTCATCTTGGGTGGCAGGGGCCTCTGGCTCTTGAAAATTGCCTTCAGTTCTGTGTAAAATAAAAAAAACATTAAGTACCTAGGAAAATTGTTTTGGGAAATGAAAACATAGGCATCAATACTTACGCCCGTTGTCCCCTGCTAGGCAAGATGAACAGCAGCTCATCATAATGAGGGACCTTTGGTTTTTTCAATGGAGAGTCCCCACTCCTCTCTGCCTTCCGCACCTCCTTCATGAAGCGGTCCCGCACGATCTTCCACCTTTTTTTCACATCTTCCTCTGCAAATAAAAAAATGTATTTAGTTTGTAAAATACTTTACAAAAATAACATAACATGTGGGAAAAAGTGCAATTTTAAATAACAAAGACATACTCACCGTTACGCCTTTTTTGAGCAGGTGAGAGACTACTCCAGTTTGGGTACAGTGCCTTACAAATGTCAATCCATGCATCTTCCCTGACATTACGGTCACTGTACCCGTCCGCGCCTTTGTCCCATAGACAGGGATGTGACTGGACCTGTAATAACATATAATTGAAACGTCAGTTTATTAACAAAATTAACATTGTCCTGCGCACACAAGTTATCATCCGCCACTGCGTATGTTCAGATGAAAGGTATTCATAGTGGAAAATCTGCAGCGTACAGTAGAAGCAGAGTGGATGAGTTTTAAAATCTCATCCAGACGCTGCATAAAATCCACTAATAACATATGTTCACACAGGACGCAGACGCTGCCGATAAGGGCCAGATTAGGTGACGGAAACCTACAGCTAGGTGTCCAAAACCATTCAGTGAAATCGTGAGGAAAGCTGCAGCGTAACTTTCAGTTGGCCTTTCCGTCGAGGGGATACGGATCCTCTGTTGGGACCCCTTAACGGAAGGGCAACGCTAGTGTAAGGGCCTGTTCACATCAGCGTTGGCTTTCCATTCCAGGGGTTCCGCCGGAGGTTTCCGTGGGGTGAACCCTGCAACGTAAAGTCTAGAACAGGTTCTAATTCCAAATAATGACATTTCTGCTGGCATTCCCCGGGGCGGCCAAGGCAGATATGCTGTGTACATTATACTATGCGTATCCGCCCTGTGTGAACATGGGCTAAACAAATTATCAAACAAATGTAAAAGCAGACATAGAAAAAAGCATACATTACGCTTGGTTCAAATCTCACTCTGGGCTCCATTCATGATTGACCACCCATGAGTCCAAACTGAAACAAACGTAAGCTGGAGGTTTGTGTTTGCATCACCATTGATTTCAATGTTGATGGATCGTGTGCAAATGGTTTTCGTTTGTCTCCGTTGTGCAGTCGACTGCGCTATTGATTCCGTCTGAAAAACGTAAACCTGCCGGAATGGTGACAGACGTAAGGCATTAGCAGTGTTTCCGCCACCATTGATATCAATGGTGATGCAAACGGAATCTGTGTTTTCCGTTTGACTTTCCGTTGCGGGGTTCCACAACGGAAACCTCAGACGGGACTCCAGAACGAAAAGCCAACGCTGATGTGAACCAGCGGAACACTTGCACAACAGAGCCAAACGAAAAACATTATCAACAGATCCATCATCATTGAAATCAATGGTGATGCAAACGTAACCTGTAGTTTACGTTTGCCTTTCCGTTGAAGGGTCACACCAACTGAAAGCACTGACTGAACCCCTCAACGCAAACACAGCGCTAATGTGCACAGGCACATATGAAAAAACATTGATTACTCACTTCCTGAATCATTTTTCCCACGTTTAAGTCCATTCGATGGTATGCCTCCTGAGACATTTCTGTTCCTGAAATGTTAATTACAAAAATAAATTTGTGAAATAAAGTGCAGCAACCAAAAAAAAAAAAAATAGGAAAAAAAAACAACATTAGCACATCTGCCTACATGTATGGCATGTATGGCAGATGTGAGCAGTAATGTACTTACTTTTTTAAAATTGTGATGGAGGTTTGCAGAAAATTCCAGCTCCTATCCACATGGGAGTTCTTCCACGTTTTGGCAAACTTGAAAATAGCTGCCTCCAGCTTGCATCAGATGCCAGCCCCTTTTTTGGGCTGTGCTTGCTGTGCTTTGCAGGCGGAAATAACGCGAGCGTTATTTGACAAAATCCGCGTCAAATAACGCCTCGCCAGCTCGACACGCTGTTTTTCCGTCTCCCATTGATTGCAATGGGTTGTTGGAGGTGGAAACCGCCTCAAGATAGGTCATGTCGCTTCTTTTTCCCGCGAGCGTTTTTTCCGCTCGCGGGGAAAAAAAACGCCTCCGCCTCAAATTGAAATCAATGGGAGACATTTTCGGCCGTTCTTTGCCGCGGTTTCCGATGCGGTTTCCGCGTCAAAAACATCGTAAAAAAACCTCAGTGTGAACATAGCCTTAGACTTAAAGTGTACCTCCAGTTATAAAGAAGAATGATTATAGTGCAGGACTTTTTAAAATAACTTTCTTTTAATACACCGCATTCCAAATTATTATGCAAATGTTATTTTTCGCTGATTTTCCTAAATAGTCGATGCAAATGACAGTCAGTATAATCTTCAAGCCATCAACCGTTGGTGTATAATGTGAATTTTATTGAACAAATCTCCTAATGATAACAGATTTTTTTTTAGAAGTAAAAAACTCAAAATGAACTGTTTCAAATTATTATGCACAACAGGGATCAAAACATTTTAAAGGTTGCAAAGAGAACTAAAATGGTAATTTGTTGAATTTGCAGCATCAGGAGGTCATATTTACAGAAATAAAAAGCTCTTTCAATCAAAAAAAAACTTAACAGGCCAAGTTACATGTCAACATAGGACCCCTTCTTTGATATCACCTTCACAATTCTTACATCCATTGAATTTGTGAGTATTTGGACAGTTTCTGCTTGAATATCTTTGCAGGATGTCAGAATAACCTCCCAGAGCTTCTGTTTTGATGTGAACTGCCTCCCACCCTCAGATATTTTGCTTGAGGATGCTCCAAAGGTTCTCAATAGGGTTGAGGTCAGGGGAACATGGGGGCCACACCATGAGTTTCTCTCCTTTTATGCCCATAGCATCCGATGACACAGAGGTATTCTTTGCAGCATGAGATGGTGCATTGTCATGCATGAAGATAATTTTGCTACCGAAGGCACGGTACTTCTTTTTGTACCACGGAAAAAAGTGGTCAGTCATAAACTCCACGTACTTTGCAGAGGTCATTTTCACACCGTCAGGGACCCTAAAGGGGCCTACCAGCTCTCTCCCCATGATTCCAGCCCAAAACATGACTCCACCACCTGCTTGCTGACGTCGCAGCCTAGTTGGGACATGGTGGCCATTCACCAACCATCCACTACTCCATCCATCTGGACCATCCAGGGTTGCACGGCACTCATCAGTAAACAACACGGTTTGAAAATTAGTCTTCATGTATTTCTGAGCCCACTGCAACCGTTTCTGCTTTTGAACATTGTTTAGGGGTGGCCGAATAATAGCTTTATGCACACTTGCAAACCTCTGGAGGATCCTACACCTTGAGGTTCGCGGGACTCCAGAGGCACCAGCGGCTTCAAATACCTGTTTGCTGCTTTGCAATGGCATTTTAGCAGCTGCTCTCCTAATCCTATTAATTTGTCTGGCAGAAACCTTCCTCATTATGCCTTTATCTGAACTAACCCGTCTGTGCTCTGAATCAGCATCAAATCTTTTCACAGTATGATGATCACGCTTAAGTTTTCTTGAAATATCCAATGTTTTCATACCTTGTCACGCTTTTCGGCAGCAGAGAGATCCTTTTTCTTTCCCATATTGCTTGAAACCTGTGGCCTGCTTAATAATGTGGAACACCCTTCTTAAGTAGTTTTCCTTTGATTGGGCACACCTGGCAAACTAATTATAACAGGTGTCTGAGATTGATTACAATGATCAAAAGAGCCATAAGACACAATACCATCCAGGAGTTTAATTGAAAAACGAATAATTAAATGTTTATGACACTTAAATCCAATGTGCATAATAATTTAGAACACAGTGTATATATTGTTAGCCTATACATCTTTTATACAGCAGCACAGACTAGCTACAGCTAGCTACAGACTAGCTACAGCCCATAGAAGAAGACAGAGCATCCTGCTCAATTTCCTTGGCTTCAGTTTTCAGTATGGGAGCCAGCACTGTAGGATCCCATTACATTCTACTGCCGGCCCATGCTGTTGTTTAGAAGTATAGGTCAATGAAAGTATATAGAAAAATTATTATTTTGCAAATCCTTGCACTACATTGTTTTTTCTATATAACTGGGGATACACTTTAAGCATACAGTCCAGAACCACATTTAACGCAGTTATTTATATTTAAAATTGTTATTGTAATAGTTACCAGCAAAAAAAAAAAAAGATGACATTATTATCAATAAACCGGCTGTCTTATCACAGAAATTGATGGCATCACTAGGATATGCTACCAATGTCCAATTGGTGGGGGTTCAAGTTCTGTGACCCCTGCCGATCGCTAGAATGAAGTGGTAGCTGATCACGAGAATTAAGTGGTAGTTGATCACTAGAATGAAGGGGTAGCAGATCACTAGAATGAAGTTGTAGCTGATCACTAGAATTAAGTGGTATCTGATCACTAGAATGAAGTGGTAGCTGATCACTAGAATGAAGTGGTAGCTGATCACTAGAATGAAGTGGTAGTTGATCATTAGAATGAAGTGGTAGCAGATCATTAGAATGAAGTGGTAGCTGATCACGGGAATGTAGTGGTAGTTGATCACTAGAATGAAGTGATAGAAGATCACTAGAATGAAGTGGTAGCTGATCACTAGAATGAAGTGGTAGCTGATCACTAGAATGAAGTGGTAGCTGATCACTAGAATGAAGTGGTAGCTGATCACTAGAATGAAGTAGTATCTGATCACTAGAATGAAGTGGTATCAGATCACTAGAATGAAGTGGTAGCTGATCACTAGAATGAAGTGGTAGCTGATCACTAGAATGAAGTGGTAGCTGATCACTAGAATGAAGTGGTATCTGATCACTAGAATGAAGTGGTATCAGATCACTAGAATGAAGTGGTAGCTGATCACTAGAATGAAGTGGTAGCTGATCACTAGAATGAAGTGGTATCAGATCACTAGAATGAAGTGGTAGCTGATCACTAGAATGAAGTGGTAGCTGATCACTAGAATGAAGTAGCTGATCACTAGAATGAAGTAGCTGATCACTAGAATGAAGTGGTGGCTGATCACTAGAATGAAGTGGTATCAGATCACTAGAATGAAGTGGTAGCTGATCACTAGAATGAAGTGGTGGCTGATCACTAGAATGAAGTGGTAACTGATCACTAGAATGAAGTGGTAGCTGATCACTAGAATGAAGTGGTAGCTGATCACTAGAATGAAGTGGTGGCTGATCACTAGAATGAAGTGGTAACTGATCACTAGAATGAAGTGGTAGCTGATCACTAGAATGAAGTGGTAGCTGATCACTAGAATGAAGTGGTATCAGATCACTAGAATGAAGTGGTAGCTGATCACTAGAATGAAGTGGTAGCTGATCACTAGAATGAAGTGGTAACTGATCACTGCAATGCGTTAAAAGAATGATCCAAGTAAAAATTCCACTAATCCATAACAACCTCTAAAATAACTGGATTCATGCTGGTGTTTTGTTTGCATAACAATAAGCTTAAACCAGGATGTTCTTCTTCTAATTTTATCTTGACAAAACAATTCCAGTCATTTGGCTCGTACAAATCAGCTTCTAAACCTGGGACGATTCTGTGTAAACCATTTAGTCATGAGATATTATTGGTCTATGACACAGAATTCCTACCAGTCCTGCATTTTCTATTGAGCTCTAGAAGCTTCAGTGCTTGACTATTTTTGAAATGCTGGTGCGAAAGCTAGTTACTTCAAGCAAAACCATTGGAAGAGAAAAGTAAAAGAACAGAAACCAATCAATGACATAAAAAGTGTGAATGTTTGAGCATCCTGTTCCAATATCAGTTTGTGTTTTATCTTTCCAGACGGATCCGTTAAATAATCCATAAATTATGATGAGGCTTTCATCATGGTAAAAAGTGTGAGTTTGTCTCCTTTTGCAAGTTTCCGTCAGGATCCGTTTTTTAAACAGGATAGACAAACGGACTGTTCTATTTTCTGTTGAAAAACTGGATCCTGATTGATGCATTTTTCTGTACAATGGAAGTCTATGTCAATTGGGCTCTACAGGGCATCCTGTTGCACCGTCCTGTTTGACATCCGTTTTTTATTAATGATAAAAAATACAGGACATTTTAACAGGTTGCTAAATTGAGATTTGAACCTATCGTAAGCAAATACTTGTTATCAGTGGCAGAACAAAGTAGTATGGCCCCAGTATAACAAAAATATGGAACTACGTTATTAACCCCTTAAAGAGAACCTGACATCTGCCCAAAAAACTGCAGCTAGACACCTCAGTTAGATTTCCGCCGCTACACAGATACTGGCACTTTTCTTCTAACCCCCACTGTTAAAGAGATATTGATGCCAGTAGTCAGATACTGTCAGGTCATGTATTACCGCATGATGGTGGTTCAAGGGGTTAAAACGACCTAACAAGTTCCCATTAAGGGTCAATGCACACAATGCGTGTTACATGTGGTTTTGCTGAGCGGCAAATCCGCAGTGTAATACATTACTAGCATAGTCAATGAGATTCTAGGAAATCTCATGTACACGCTGCAGTATTTTTTCGGGACGGAAATTGACCTGCGGTGCGTTTTTTAGAATTCCGCAGCAATTTATCTTGGGTTTCCACTTGCGAACTCTATCTGCCTAGTGCAGAGGAAAATTGCAACAAAACCCGCACATGAAAACACGCCGGAAACTCATTAAACCATAAAAAAGGCACCATTAGGTTTTTACTTGTGAATTTCCTGAGTATTGCTGCGGTTTTGGTGCGTATTTTCCGCAGCAAAATACGCAACGTGTACATGAAGCCTAAATATAAAAATGAATTGAAAACAATTGCATCTGCCCTTCAATTTTGTTATTATAAATGTATCCTATATAATTACAGCTCCAGAACAAAAGCTCTAACATATATACAGTACCATAACCAAGCTCAGTACATAAATACAGCACCAAAACCAAGCTCAACACATATATACAACACCAGAACCAAGATCAGCACATATATACAGCACCACAACAAAGCTCAGTACATAAAGAAAGCACCAGAACCAAGCTCAGTACATAAATACAAGGCCAAAACAAAGCTCAATACATATATATAGTACCAGAACCATGCTCAGTACATAAATACAGCAACAGAGCCAAGCTCAGTACAGTACATAAATACAGTATTACAATCAAGCTTAGTACATATATATTTCACTAGAACCAAGCTCAGTACATAAATACAGTTACAGAACAAAGATTAGTATATCTGCCATATAGGTTCCCGCGCCGTACTCTTGCAATGCAGACCTGCTCTCTTCTGAGCAGGTCTGCTGGGACTGAACAACACAAGCGGCGTGATGACGTCATAGCACCGCTTGCATTGTTGAAAGGCGCTGAATTGCAGGGCAAAGCATTCTGCCCTGTCAATCAGTGCCTTTCAATGATGCAAGCGTCGCGAGAACGTCATTGCAACGATTGCGTCGTTGAAAGGCGCTTATTGACATGGTGCCTTGCTATTTAACTACGCAAGCGGCTCCATGACGTCATCACACCGCTTGCATCATTAAAATGCACTGAATGGCAGGGCAAGGAACATGTCCTGCCTTTCAGTGCTATTGCAGCACGCATGCATGTAATTGTATCTGCGCTCTATAGATGCAGGTACAATTATAGTGCAGGAAGGGGTGGCGGCGGCTGGTTTCAGTGGCACCGCCACCTCTCCAGATAGGCAGTAGGTCGCCGCATGTGGCGAGATACTTATCTCGCCTCATAGACTGTGCGGACTTGTCTGACAGTCAAGTGGGCAGTTACTCCTTGGCAATTGAGCAATGTTAATAACCCACTTGACAGTCAAAGGCCTAATTTACATATTGGGCACCAAAACTAATGGCACCAATATCTCAGGAATCTGTGTGGTGGCAGTTATCAGTAAGATGACAGCTGCAGTTTTTTGGGCAGGTGACAGGTCCTCTTTAAGGATGCCACAATTTTTTTGCATTTTTGAATAAGCGCATTCCAAGAGTCATAACTATTTAATTTTTTCATCAACGTAGCTGTATTAGGGCTTGTTTTTTTGCAAGACAAATTTTATTTTTTAATGCTCTTATTGGGGCACTTAGAATTCATTTACTAACTTTAAAAAAAATTGTAGAGGGAAATGGAAAGTAAAGCAATCATATTTTTGGGGGATTTATTTTTTGCTGTTCACTGTGCAATATAAACATTCTACAGGTGATTATGATTACAGAAATACCAAAAATGGACTTAAATCTGTGGTGGCTTTTATAATATATTGCAGTACACTGATTGCAATGAGTGCACTTAAAATAAGCAGTATTTTCAATGGAGATATGAGCTATAGAGAATAAGTTTATAAATTACGAACATTTTCTTTGCATCCTTTATGTGGAAATTGCTAGCTCATCTTTCCTAAAGTTACTTGTCCATTTGTTCTGGTAGTAAATCCAATATTCTGCCAGAACATCTCATGCATTACTCTTGAGTCTTCTCCCTTTCTACTAGAGCACTTTTTCTTACTTACGCCTACTCATTGGAGTGAATCTGATAGTGAAATGTGCATGCCAGATTTTAATCCTACAGCTCAGATTCAGGGACAAATCTCTAATTGACCCGTTGCAATTTTATCCTGGCTAACTTATCACGTTAACTTATACTAAAATAGAGCTTAGCCTTCTCATATTCTTCACCAAAGAAGATCCATCATTCATTTCCACAAGTTAAAGTACAGAGAACCCGAATTTATATTTTTGATCCAGCAGACAGTCTACTTGCCACTTTTGGCACACTAGACTCTTTAGGCCATAAATCTTCCCAGCTTGTTACTTTGCTAACCACTGGCTACTGAATCATCTGCAGCCAGGAAGGCCTTCTGATCAACTACTCAAGACCTTTGTCATTTCAGTGATTAAGATGTAAAACTGGTCAATGTAAGATAATTTTTTTTTACCCAATAACATAACAGCTGCATCAAGCATGGTTCTTGGCTTAGGAAGATCGCCAACATTACAAATGTTCTGAGTTAGAGTATAGGTTTCTGCTTTCTTACCCATCTTGACGAATAAAAGGTGCAGTAGCTTGCAAGGATTCTTGAATACCCAACTGGATTTCATAACTGTCTAACTGGTCTTCGTCGGTTTCCTCCATACCTCAAAGCAATTTGATATTGAAATGATAACTGCATGAAAAGAGAAACACAATAAATGCAATTTGTCAGGAGTGTTCATTCCAACATTAATATTTGGTTGCAGTTCCATGAAGTTTCCACCATTTTAGCTGTAGGTTTACAAAATGTAATTAAAGTAATATGACAACAAAAGTCAGTACAGGACTTGTTTTGTAACTTCACAACACTGTGTAGTGAGACATTTGCCAGTTATATGTGGCATATAAGCAGTGTATGCCATCCTTCAATCAAACAACTTAACCCTCCATTCCCAAGTTTGTTGAGCCACATACAGTAAGGCTCAGTTCACACATTACAATTATAATTGCAAATAAATTTTTTAACCAAACACAAAATTGTAAACTTTATACTATTTTGTATTTTTTGTATTTGTTCCCAGTTTTGTCTAAAAAAATTCAAAAGTGTGAACTGGTCTATATTCACACCCAAATTTACGTTATGTTCACACTATCATTGAAATAGTACACAATTCTTTAACACTAGTTAATGGTATAACTGATATGTTTGGGTATTAGGCTTCGTTCACATCTCCGTCAGGGTCCCGTTCAGACGTTCCGTCAGAGCTTCCCGTTAGAATGGTAACCCTGACTGAAACAAACGTTTGCATCACCATTGATTTCAGTGGTGACGGATCTGGTGCCAATGGTTTCTGTTTGTCTCAGTTGTGCAAGTGTTCTGTCGCTTTGACGGAATCAATAGCGTGGCCATCATATGTTTTAGGCAGTATATATTTATACAATGTAAATTATCATGGTTAAAAAAAACAAAAAAAAAACAAAAAACATCTCATTGATACAGAATGCATCCTTCATTCAAATAAATGAACCCAGTTGAAATCGCTATGTACTAAAAATACTATGTGGCAGAAATCTGAGGGCCCCTGTGAATAAACACCGTGTGGACCCTCTTACCCCAGAATACCTGCAAATCTCATATATTTAAAAATAATAATTTTCTCAACATAACAGATGAATAGTCATAAAATCCCCTGTATTCAAGGGCAGTGAAACGGTTTATGGGTACATCCCTGATGGTCTAAAGCAGTTAAGGGTTTAATGATAAATAGCAATACCTGGTGTGCTAGGGCAGTGATAACATCCCGTCCAGCACTCGATCTAATAAAAACAAAAGTTTAATTAATCTGTTTTAAACAAGATAAAACATTCCTAGGACAGACGCTTACGTGTTTCAAACCAGAGGGTTCTAAGGCCTCATGCACACGGCCGTGCCCGTAATCACGGCCCGCGATTGCGGGCAGGGCTGGCCGCTATCGGCCGCGGGCCGCAGCCCGCATTTTCGGCCCGTGCTCCCATACAAAGTATGGGAGCACGGCCCGTAAAATGCAAAAGATAGGGCATGTTCTATCTTTTGCGGTACAGTTCTACGACACGGACACCTATCCGTAGCGATACGGAAAGGCGTCCGCGGCCAATAGAACTGAATGGGTCCATAATTACGGATCGTATTACGGTCCGCAATTACTGAGATTTTTTACAGTCGTGTGCATGGGGCCTTAGTCGTAGCTAACTGCACAATACTAGAAGGAAGAATGACATGTGATCTACTAGCACCATTAACTATTTAGATGCCAGACACAACATAATGTTATAGTGTATAAATACGTTCAGTTAAACATAATATAATATCATATGAAACAATGCAACAAGCACTTGCCAAAATATAAATGAATAATGAGCGACATAAGGTACATATGGTCGGTTCTGAAATTCATGCCTTTGGGAAAAAGTATATCCATTTTAAGTATCCATAATGCTTCCCTATTGAGTAGAAGCCTACGCAAATCCACTCTTTTAGGTTTAACTACCTTTTCTATTGCATGAACTTCTAAATGGCTAGTATCTCCCTGGTGGATATCCAGACAATGTCTGGCAGCTCCAGACACATTACATCTGTCTGGGTTATGTATATCAGCTTTTTAAAGAACGTATAGTGCAACCTATATATTGCAAATTGTACATGCTGCAATGTATCAGATACACTACATGAGTGGTGTTGCAGTTCATAAATGAACCAATAGAAAAATGTTGTTTTGTGGAAGAAGAGACAAACAAAATCAATCATGTTGTGCATAATCGGACATAAGCCGCATTGTGTGAATCCGCACTTATACGATTCCTTAATAATAAGCCAGGTGGAATTATAATTAGTTTGGGATCTAGAGTAGTCACTAGGGGGAAGAAGATTGCCTAGTGTTAAGGAGTTTTTAGGCACAAAATTACACCCTATGCTAAGGATTTCCTTTTAATGTGGGGTCCTTGTCTAGAACTGGCAAATATCTTTTTATAATCTCTATTATCTGATGATAATTGGCACTAACCTGGGTGGAAAATTATTTATTTTTGTTATAGGATGAATCAATATTATGTGCAGATTTATTAGTCTAAAGATATTGTTGCCTACTCTTGGTGTTAGCTATTTTTTTTGCCCTATTTAGAATAGAGGGTGTGTTACTCCTCGCTTGTAATCTACTGTCTATGACAAAGCATTCCTCTAGGTATCGTTGTTTTTCAGTATAGCCTTTTTAGCTCGGATATATTCTTCTATCGGTACATTTTTAATAATATGCTTAGGATGAGAAATGAAAGCATGGAGAACAGAGTTCACAGCTACAGGTTTCCTATACACGTGGTGTATATCCAGATAAAAGAAGGTCCAAGAAAGGAATAGATTCAGAGTTAACATTATGTTGTGTCTGGTATCTAAATAGTTAATGATGTTAGTGGATCACACATCATTCTTCCCCACCTTGTTATAACCTGAGCAAAAGGTATTGTGAAGTTAGCTATGACTAAGAACCCTTAGGTTCGAAACGCGTAAGCGTCCTTCCTAGGAATGTTTTATCTTGCTTTAAACAGATGTATTAAACTTTTGTTTTTATTGGAACGAGTGCTATTCATCTCTTTTTTACCTTTATACATTACCAATGAAAACTACAGATTGTCCCGCAAAAAATAAGCCCGGCAAGCGCTGGCCCCAGCCTCCACCTCAGGAGACGCCAGCGCTCGCGTCCACTCACCTCAGCCGGATCCCGTGGGGTGCGCGCGCACGCTCGTGCCCGCTCTTAAAGGGGCAGCGATGAACTTTGAACTCGTGAGTACCCTGGACTATAAGAGGGGTCTAGCCCCCTGCTTCTATGTCTGAGCGTTGTTGATGTTTCTTAGTTTGTTATGGCCTCCTAGAGTGTTTCCTGTTTCCTGTACCTGTTACAGTTCCTGTTCCTTGCATTCCATACCATCCCGGATGAGCACTGTGCCAAAGTCGTGTCGTGCTGTATCCACGTCTGACCTGCTTCACCTCGCCTGACGTCTACCTGCTGCCTATGCAAATTAATTAGGCTGTGAAAATGAATTCAGTAAAAACCTGTGGGGTCAAAATGTTCACTATACACTTATTCCTCATGCACATGACCGCAATTATGGTTCGAAATTACGGACCCATTCACTTCTATTGTCTACGGACACTTTCCCATTCATTTACGGGAAGGTGTCCAGGCCGTAGAAGTGAACCGCAAAATATAGGACATGTCTTTGTTCGGGACCACAGGCCGAGAATGTGGCGGCTGTCGGCGGCCGGCCGTGCCCGCAATCGCCGTGTGCATGGGGTCTTAGATGTGTTCCTTGAGTGATGTCGTTTCCAAATGGAGTCACTTTTCCTTGGGTGTTTGCACTGTTTTAGTACCTCGGGGGCTTTGCAAATGCGACATGGCACCCGAAAACCATTACAGCAAAACTAGAGCTCCAAAAGCCAAATGGTGCTCCTTCCTGTCTGAGCTCTGCTGTGTGTCCAAACAGCAGTTAATGACCACATATTGGGTATTACTGTACTCGGGAGAAATTACTTTACAAATGTTTGGGTGATTTTTCTTCTTTATTCTTTATGAAAATGAATAAAATCTGCGCTAAATCTTAATTTTATGAGAAAAAAATTACAATTTTGATTTTCAAGTCCTAATTCCAATACATTTAGCAAAAAAGTCTGTGGGGTCAAATTGCTCACTATACCCATAGATAAATTCTTTGGGGGTGTAGTTTCCTAAATGGTGTCGTTTTGGGGGTGTGTGTATGTTTTGGCACCACAAGACCTCTTCAAACCTGACATGGTGCCTAAAATATATTCTAATAAAAAAGAGCCCCAAAGTCCACAAGGTGCTCCTTTGCTTCTGAGGCCTGTGTTTCAGTCCATTAGCACACTAGGGCCACAGACTGGAATGATGCAGTAAAAAGGGAGTGAAGCAGCATAGGTACCGAGAAAATGGGATGGTGTCACGACGTCATGTATCAGGCAAAGCCCAGCTGATAGACTACAATATTACCACCAGTGTTCAGACAACAGCATACATCTCCAATAGTATCCAAAAGAAGTGGTATTTATTCGTCAAACATCATATGCATAACAGCAATATTTAAACCCATTCTGCATGTAGGGTCTAGAGAAGCTTCAGAAAGACCCTACATGCACAATGGGTTTAACGTTGCTGTTTTGCATATGATGATTGATGAATAAATACCACTTTTTTTGGATACTATTGGAGATGTATGCTGTTGTCCAAACACTGGTGGTAATATTGGTGTCTGTAATCTATGAGAGACCTGTGGAGACCGTTATAAGGGGAAAGAGGTAAGAAAAGCAGCATACTTGTTTTAAAACCACCTGTGGTCATAGTGGACCCCCTGCCCCCTTTTGGTCTTTGTGCAGCTGAACAGGCTATTTGTGCGCCCTGAGCCCTGGGATTAGCTTTACTCAGTCAGACAGCTGTAATACAGCTCTGTGCAGAAGGTGTATATTTAGTGTCAAGTTTGGGATTGTATCCCGTCAAGACAAAGAGCAAGATTTTCCTATTTTAAATGTCAGATCTAAATCGATTCTTGTCACTAAATATATGGATCCTGTATGGAGGAGGTCAATCAAACTGAACAACTCTTTAGTGAAAACAATTGTTTTCAATATTTTTTAGTTTAATCAACAGTAGTAAATTCATCAGGTAAATACTTCAGGAATCACATGAACTGATAAAATTCAAAAGTGTCATATGAACATGAATTTACAATTGAACACTAAATCCTTAAATTGTATATTTTTATAAAGTACCAATTCTATACAGTACCTACCGCCTAATTTTGCCCATCACAGCTGTTATAGGTGCTGAACATTGTAAACCCTAGTGTTCTCAAAAATGTATTTGAAGCAGTTTGTAAGCTAACAAATAAATTGTTTTATTTCTGTATATAGTGACTTCAAGTGCTGAGGCTATCCTTCCCAAAATAATTAAGTCCATTTTCATAATCAATTTTGTTAATTTATTGTCCCAATGCATCTAAAATGAGAAATTAAGCAACAGCTCTAAATTAAAAATGTCCTATTGTTTTGTTTCTACAGCTCCTATACGGACCTATATGTCTCCATGGTACCAGACAACAAACAAACCGAATGTAGTCTGATCCGCCAGTCATACTTCTTTCCACTAAACCCATACTTTATGTTAATGTAAATTTGGTAGGTTAACAAGAAGTAGAGAACAGATGGAAGGGAGTGTGATTTAGGATCACAGTACACAGGATCTGTTTGTTGTCTGTTACCATGGAGACACATTGGTCTGCATAAGGTTGTAGACACAAACTAATGGGAATAAAGAACTATTGCAAAGTTGCTTCATCTCTCATTTTGGATGCATTGGGACAAAAATAATAATAATTATAATAATAATAATTAGTTGTGAAGATGTCTACATAGCCTTCAACCCCTTTCCAAATGCCCACTGTCTTTTGACGGCAGGCGGAGTGGGTCCCTAGTCTACAGCGACGTCTTTTGGCGTTGCTGTAGAAAAGGCTGGTGAGCACTCATCCCCTAAGCAGGAGCAGACTAACAGCTCCTGAACTTAGAGAAGCCTTTTGAGTACAGCTGAGGATCTGAAAAATTCGAACCCAAGCTGTTTAACTCTTTAATCTCCATGGTCCGTGACATAATCAAAGGGGAAACCCAGTGGCGCTTTCGAAGACTGGGGGAACCCTATGCAGTTAGCCCTGGGGTCCTAGAAAGGACCCCCGGGCTGTCTGCTCACTAAGGCCCTGTTCACATCACGTTTGCCTTGAGTTAATATTTTCTGTTCATCTGTTTCGTCAGAGGAACAGAAAGACAATTGGAAAGTAGCATTTCCATTTGCAATACCATTGATTTCAATGGTATTTTTTTCTTTAAGTTGGTTTCAGTTTGCGTCGATTCCTCTAGGTTTCTGTTTTTTCGACGGAAACAATAGGGCATTACTATACTGTAATGACGGGGTAGGGATACAGAGAGGTGAGACCTAATCTACCCGCCACTCAGTCCCTGCCTACTTGCACGGCCTGTCCTAGGCGACGGCGTACAACTGGGCGACGGTCCCTACTCTCAATAAGTGCATGACAGACCAACAGACAAGGGTACACAGAAGCTAAGGGAAATGGGGCAGTTACCCACGGCAACACCGCGAGCAACAAGAGTAGTGAACGAGCCGAGTCAAACCAGGAGTGTACGAGGTACCAAACGCAAAGCAGGAGAGTATTCAGTAAAGCCAGGGTCAATTTTAAGCAGAGGACAATAGTACAAGCAGGAGCGGCAGAGCCAGGAAACAGAAGAATCACAGGCAAAGGAGGAGCAGGAAATGAGGGTTTAAATAGACAGAGGGCGGGAGCTAGCTCCGTCTGACCAGGCTGTGATAGGTTCTCCCACTCCTCAGCCTCCCAACCTGAGTGGTAGCAGATCGAGTCACTCTAACAGATCTAGGCACAGATGCAGGCTGATCAACCACGGGCGTCGACAAAGAAGCTGTGTCAGGAAAATCCATTACAGTACCCCCCCCCCCTTTTATGAGGGGCCACTGGACCCTTCCTAGGTGGACCTGGCTTGTTGGGGAACCGAAGATGGAACTTCCTGAGCAATAACCCGGCGTGAACATCCCGGGCGGGTACCCAAGTCCTCTCCTCAGGCCCGTAACCTCTCCAATGGACCAGGTACTGGAGGGAGTCCTGGACCATCCTGCTGTCCACAATCTTGGCCACCTCAAATTCTACCCCTTCAGGAGTGAAAACAGGGACCGGAGGTTTCCTCGAGGTAGCCAAGGACGGGGAGCATCTTTTCAGGAGGGAGGCATGGAACACGTTGTGTATCTGAAAGGATGGGGAAACTCCAGCCGGAAGGAGACAGGGTTAAGGACCTCAATGATCTTGTACGGCCCTATATACCGGGGAGCAAATTTTTTGGATGGGACTTTAAGGCGCAAATTTTTTGAAGACAGTCACACCAGATCCCCGACAAAAAACATGGGGTTAGTGGAACGTCTCTTATCTGCCTAAGTATTTTGGATGCTCTGGGACGCCTCAAGTTTCTTCTGAACCTGGGCCCAGACTGTGCACAGTTCCCGATGAACTACATCTACCTCGGGATTGTTGGAACCACCAGGTGAAACGGAGGAGAACCGTGGATTAAACCCAAAATTACAGAAAAAGGGGGAGACCCCCGACGAGTTTCTGACCCGGTTATTAAGGGAAAATTCGGCGAGGGGAATGAAGGAGACCCAATCATCTTGACAGTCAGAGATAAAACACCTTAAATATTGTTCTAGAGACTGATTAGTCCTCTCAGTTTGGCCATTAGTTTAAGGATGGAAGGCCGAGGAGAAGGACAGATCAATCTCCAAATTCTTACAGAAGGCTCTCCAAAACAATTAAACAAATTGTACCCCTCTGTCAGAAACAATATTGACAGGAACCCCATGGAGATGCAGGATGTGTTTGACAAACAAGGTAGCTAACATCTTGGCATTGGGTAGTTTCTTGAGGGGTACAAAGTGGGACATCTTACTGAAGCGGTCTACTACAACCCACACCACCGACTTGCCTTGGGATGGAGGCAGATTGGTGATAAAATCCATGAAGATATGGGTCCAAGGTCTCTGGGGAATAGGCAAAGAACATAGTAAGCCCCTGGTCGGGACCTGGGAGTCTTGGACCTAGCACAAGTTTCACAATCGGCGACGTAGGCCTTAACATCTTTAAGCAACCCAGGCCACCAATAGGTTCTAGAAATTAGGTGTTTGGTACCCAGGATGGCCAGATAGTGCAGAGTCATGATTCTCCCTGAGTACCCTTAGCCGGAAATGCAGGGGAAAAAACAGCTTGTTCTCAGGTTCTCGGGAACTGAACCTTGATCAGCTGCAATTTCGGAGGCTAAGTCAGAATCAACAGAGGATATGATTATACCTGGGGGCAAAACACAAGCAGGATCCTCCTCAGGAGGAGGGCTGGCCATGAAGCTACGCGACAGTGCATCAGCTTTAATATTTTTAGACCCAGCTCTATAGGTGACCACAAAGTTGAATCTAGTAAAAAACAACGTCCATCAAGCTTGTCTTGGGTTTAGCCTCCGGGCGGATTCTAGGAAAACCAGATTCTTGTGGTCGGTAAGGACCGTTACCTGGTGCCTAGCCCCCTCCAGGAAGTGGTGCCACTCTTCAAATGCCCATTTAATGGCTAAGAGTTCGCGGTTGCCAACGTCATAGTTACTCTCAGTGGGGGAGAACTTCCTGGAGAATTAGTCACAGGGACGGAGATGGGTAAGACCCCTGGTACCCTGGAACAAGACAGCACCCACTCCCACCTCGGAGGCGTCAACCTCCACGATGAATGGCTCCATTTGGTTAGGTTGAATCAGCACTGGGGCAGAGACAAAGCACCTCTTAAGGACTTCAAAAGCCTGAACCGCCTCCGGAGGCCAGTGGAGGAGATCAGCACCCTTGTGAGTAAGGTCCGTAAGAGGCTTAGCGATGACCGAGAAATTAGCAATAAATCTCCTGTAATATTTAGCGAACGCCAGGAAGCACTGTAAAGCCTTCAGGGAGGCAGGTTGGACCCATTCTGCTACAGCCTGAACCTGTGGCAGGGTCCATGCGGAATTCGTTAAGAGTGAGGATTTGACCCAAAAATGGTCTCTCCTGCACCCCAAACACACATTTTTCAGTTTTAGCAAAGAGTTTGTTTTCCCAAAGGGCCTGGAGCACCTTCCTGACATGCTCAATGTGGGAGGACCAGTCCTTGGAAAACACAAGTATATCATCAAGGTACACTGCAAGAAATACCCCCAGGTAGTCTCTTAAAACCTCATTTATGAAATTCTGGAAGACCGCGGGAGCATTACACAACCCAAAGGGCACGACGAGGTATTCTAAATGACCTTCGGGCGTGTTAAACGCAGTCTTCCACTCATCCCCTTCCCTGATTCGGATAAGGTTATAAGCCCCCCGAAGATCAAACTTAGAGAACCATTGGGCCCCCTGAACCTGATTGAAGAGATCAGGAATCAAAGGAAGGGGATATTGGTTCCTTACAGTGACCTTATTCAAGTTCCGGTAATCGATGCATGGCCTAAGACCACCATCCTTCTTCCCTACGAAGAAGAAGCCAGCACCTACCGGAGAAGTAGAGGGGCGGATGTAACCCTTGGCTAGGCTTTCTTGGATATATTCTCTCATGACTTCACGTTCAGGACAAGAGAGATTAAATATCCTACCCTTGGGGAGATTAGCTCCTGGTACCAAATCGATTGCGCAATCGTACTCTCTATGAGGAGGTAACTCTTCCCCGATGGTCACTTAGGCGCGGAAGTTTTCCGGCTGCTTATTCTTACGCCTAGAACAGTCGTTCAATTGATGCTTGTCATCCCCACAGTAGAAGCAGAGACCATTCTTCCTGCGGAACTCTCTACGTTGTTGGGGAGACACGGAGGCCCCGAGTTGCATAGGTTCATCTGAGTTTTCCGTGGAAGAACGAAGCAACGGAACCTCTGGAGCCATCATAGGAGAGTCAGAGGAAAAGGCACAAAAACGTTCGAGTCATCGTTCCCTGAGACATCGGTCAAGACGTACCGCTAAAGCCATAACCCTCCCGAAGAGGGATAACTAACTAACTAACAGGTCTTTCAGGGCGTTCGACAGACCCAATCTAAAATGACACCTCAGGGCAGGGTTATTCCACCGAGAAGCTACACACCACTTCCTAAAGTCAGAACAGTACTCCTCAACGGGTCTCTTACCCTGACGTAAGGTCACCAGCTGACTCTCGGCAAAGCTAGTATTGTCAGTCTCATCATAGATGAGCCCTAGAGCGGAAAAAAAAAATCAACAGACGAAAGTTCAGGGGCGTCAGGAGCCAAGGAGAAGGCCCATTCCTGGGGACTGTTCTGGAGCCGGGACATAATTATACCCACTCTCTGGTTCTCAGAACCTGAGGAGTGGGGCCTTAAATGGAAATAGAGCCTACAACTCTCCCGGAAGGAGAAAAAAGTCTTCCGGTTCCCTGAAAACCGGTCAGGCAACTTGAGGTGGGGTTCTAGAGGTGAGGTGGGGGGCACTACCAGGGTAGCATCACGCTGGTTGCACCTCTGAGCCAGGTCTTGGACCTGTAGGGAGAGACCCTACATTTGCTGAGCCAGGGCCTCAAGGGGGTCCATAGTGTGTCAGGGACCAGGGTAGAAAAGGTATTTGGGCCTGTGATTATGTAATGACGGGGTAGGGAGACAGACAGGTGAGCCCTAATCTACCCGCCACTCAGTCCCTGCCTACTTGCACGGCCCATCCTAGGCGACGGCGTACAACTGGGCGACGGTCCCTACGCTCAATAAGTGCACGACAGACCAACAGACAAGGGTACACAGAAGCTAAGGGAAATGGGGCAGTTGCCCACGGCAACACCGTGAGCAACAAGAGTAGTGAACGAGCCGAGTCAAACCAGGAGTGTATGAGGTACCAAACACAAAGCTGGAGAGTATTCAGTAAAGCCAGGGTCAATTTGAAGCAGAGGACAATAGTACAAGCAGGAGCAGCAGAGCCAGGAAACAGAAGAATCACAGGCAAAGGAGGAGCAGGAAATGAGGGTATAAATAGACAGAGGGCGGGAGCTAGCTCCGTCTGACCAGGCTGTGATAGGTTCTCCCACTCCTCAGCCTCCCAGCCTGAGTGGTAGCAGATCGAGTCACTCTAACAGATCTAGGCACAGATGCAGGCTGATTAACCACGGCCGTCGAAAAAGAAGCTGTGTCAGGCAAATCCATTACAGATACGCAATTGTTTGCATTAAAAAATCCTAGCGGAACGAACGCAAACTGAAACCAACTGAAAGAAAAAAACATTGAATGGTGGACTACTTTCCATTTGTCTTTCTGTTCATCTGTTCCTCTGACGGAACAGATGAACGGAAATACCAAACCTAGGACAAATGTGATGTGAACAGGGCCTAAGCCTGCTGTTAGGACACACTATGTGCTGCCCTAACAGAAGCCTCTATCATAGTGACACAGTGTAATGTATCAGCATACAGGAGTATGCTAATACATTATAAGTGAAAAATAAAGTTATTTCTTTATGGAATTTAAAAACAAAAAACAAAAAAAATTAGAACAAAAAATTTAAAAATGTCCCAAAAAAGTCATTATTTTGCATAAAACATATATTATTGCCCATAAATTACATAAAAAAACGAAAACCTACACATATTAGTTATCTATACCTATACAACCGTAATAACCTGAAGAATTTATTTAACATGATATTTAGCGAAAATTGTGAATGGGATAAAAAATAAAAACAATGCCGAAAATTGCTTTTTCCTATATTAACGCCGCAAAAATAAATGATATAACTTACAAAGTACATTTTTTCCACCCCCAACCACACAGATAAAAAATACAATTTCCTCCACATCAAACAAGTAATAAAAAAGTTATGGCTGCTGAAAGGCAGAGAGGCAAAAACGAAAAATGTAGCTGGCCATAAAGGCCCTTTCAGGCCTGGTCATTAAGGGGCTAACTGTCCTCTGATGAGAGGATGTACCAGCTACAGAGTACACATTTCAATTATGAATCATGGAAATAAAATACCTTGTTAGGCACTAGTGTAAGTAAATTTATTGTCTATACCACCAGTGAAGATTTTGACATAATTTTAGCGCCAATTTCAATTTTATCCTATTTTTTTGGTGGATGGCTTGTTAACTTAGACTGTAGAACCTTTCCAATCCAGCAGAACACACCTGAAGTTGTGTCCAAATGTATAATACGGATTTCTCATACTAGTCTCCTGAGTCATAGATCTGCTCTGTATGAATCAACCAATCCACTGCAAAAGCGGACACTCATACAATCCCTGCTTCATTAGACATGTTCCTGACATAGTCCCATGCTGCGTAGAAGTAAAAGAGAGCGAGTCATATTTAAAGAGGTGTAAATACTATTGTTATTCCTTGTATATCATTGGCCACACCATTGCAACACCTGTTACATATTAGATAGTTAAATCCCCGACACTAACAAACTCAACCAAGACACCTTGTAATTTTACATAAAGTATTGATTTGGTCCCAAAGTGCAGATCTCAGGGACCGTGGCTACAGATGAGGAATGCGTATGAAGGACCAACTCACTATATAGATGACATTACAAAGTGTGATTATATACTGTAATGACTTGAACGAGCTTTATTTGCTAGTTTCAGAGATCCCTTGGAATAACTCTACAACATAAAGAGTTGGCTATTCAGCTACAGCTAGCAGTTTGCTTATTTTCTAGTGTTTGTTCGATTAATATGTTTAATATGTATAAAGATTTTCTCACCTTTTTCCAGTCCTCATTAGAACATGACTAAACAGAGGCCTTTACTTGTGACAAGAGCAGAAGCGTGCAGAACACAGATCATACATGCATTCTAAAATTAAACATGAAGTGCTGCGTTATATATAGCTATGACCTTGTCAAGCAGCAAACCAAGTACATGCACTCTCATAGAAAAGAACTACATGATACAGTCAGTAAATAAACAAGTCTGGAAAACAATGTCTTCATCTCTACATTAAAAAATCGTTTTAATAAAAACAAAATTGGTTCAATAATGCAAATAGAATTAGAAAAATATATAAGGCTGGATTCACACATGCAGTTTTGGTGTATTTTTTTTTAGCCAAACACAGGAGTGGACACAAAAGAAAGGAGATGCATCAGTCTATGCTTTAAACTTTTCCTTCTTTTTGGGTCCACTTCTGGCTTTGGCTAAAAAAAAAAAAAAATGCACTAAAACTGTGTGTCTGATTCTAGCCTAAGATTGTGGGTTTTTTCCATTCTTAGATTTCGCGGCCAATCCACAACAAAAACATGTGTCACATGCGGATTTTAGTGCGGATTTCCAAAGTGTGAATCTGCCATAAATCTGCAACAGAGTTGACATGCTGCGGAAAGGAGAATCTGTACAAAACCCTCAATTCCGCGCAGATTTTTTTCTGCTACATGTGGATAGGGTTCTTAAAACCTCATCTACAGGTATTACACCCTAAATAGCTCCTCCCACTTAGATTTTACAAGCTTCTATCAGTGTCTCTCCTCCCCTGCACCATGTTGAAATCTTGCACATGCTCAGTACAATCTGCAGTCTCCTTGGCTCTGCAGTGATAGAGTCTGTCTTCCAGCAGCAGTTTTAGTGTAGAATTATAGCTTCTAATTCCATTTGCTGCTTACTTTTACTGCAGAGACAAGGGGACTGCAGCTTGTACTGAGCATGTGTGAGATTTCAGCATGCTGTGGGGGAAGGAGGGATGTCATGCCCATGGCCGTGGGCCATCAGGCTCACTCACCTCCTGACGCCCGCAGGCATGGATCTGTGAGCGCTGGCCCCAGTCTCCTCCTCAGGAGATGCCAGCACTCACTTCCGCTCACCTCGGCCGGGTCCTGTACGGTGCCTTCGCACGCTCGTGCCCGCTCTTAAAGGGGCATCGCGCGCACCGGACTTTCATGTTTAATTAGCCCATAGCACCCTGGACTATAAGAGGGGCTCTGCCCCTTCCTCCCCTTGCCTGAGCGTTGTTGTCGTACTCTAAGTTTGTCTATGCAAATGGCCTCCTAATGTTTCCCAGTTCCCCGTGTTCCCTGCTCCTGTATCCTGTATCCCGTGCTATCCTGGTCAAGTGCCGTGCTGAGCTGAAGTCGTGCTGTGCTGTATACCACGCCTGTCCTGCTACACCACGCCTGACTTCTGCCTGCTGCCTAGTCCCAGCCGAGCCTGCCTTGCTACTGGCCGAGCTGCCACAGGTACCCTATACGAACTATAGACTGTAACCTGCGCCCTGTTGGCCAGCAGCCATCCCGCCAAGGCGGTACGGCCCAGTGGGTCCACGAACCCAACGTGACAGTACGCTCAGGCCATGGACCCTGCTGGTCGATCCAAGACCAAGATGATGTCACAAGAGATGCGGACCTCCGGTCTCGACAGGACCAACTCCTCCAGGCCTTGAACATTCTCATACGTCGGCAGGAGGCACAAGCTGTCGTTCCTCCTACTACACCTCCTGGCAATGTTGATCCCCACTTTTCTTTGCCTCTTCCTGACCACTGTGATAGAGACGCAGGTACCTGTCGTGGATTTTTGAACCAGTGCCAGATCCACTTCAGCCTGTATGCAAATACATTTTCGTCTGATGGCGCAAGGGTCGCTTTCATCATCTCTCTCCTTACTGGCAAGGCTCTTGCATGGGCGAATCCTATCTGGGAGAGACAAGGACCAGAGACCCGCGACTTCCAGGGCACTTTTCGCATGGTGTTTGAGGAGCCTGAACGAGTCTCATCTGCAGTGGCTTCCTTGCTAAACCTACGTCAAGGAGACACCTCCGTGAGCGAGAACGCCATTCACCTCCGCACCCTGGTGGGAGAACTGTTGTGGAACAATAAGGCCCTGGTAGCTACATTCTGGCAGGGTCTGTCTCCTAAAATTAAAGACGAACTTGCTGCTCGAGATCTACAGTCTACCCTGGATGACGTCATCCTTCTGTCCGCCTGGATTGATATGAGAACTGCTCCAAGAGGCTTGTCGGGAGGGAGGTCTTCCTAGTGCGGTCCCACCCTTGCAGCAACATCTGCTGTCCTCAGGTGCCAGATGGACCAGTGTAAGCTATCCACCCAGGAGAAACAATGCAGACACACTTCGGGCCTCTGTCTATATTGCGGCCTCGGAGGCCATCTTGTGCGTCTGTCTCCCTAAAAGTCCCAAAGCCTAGGGTTGGTAGGAAAGATAACCTTGGATAAAAAAGGACTTCCATCTAAATTGTCCATACCAGTGGCCATAGTGTCCGGCGGGAAAACGCATCAGGTGTCTACGTATCTGGACTCTGGATCCACTGCTAATTTCATTTGTAGAGACCTGGTGGATCTTCTTCAATTGCCCACTACCCGTCTGGAGAGGCCGTTGACGGTTGCATCTGTGAATGGACTACCTCTGCCAGATCCAGTTATTGCTGTGACCAAGCCACTGAGGCTCCAAGTGGGAGCTCTCCACTCCGAGCTGTTATCGTTCTTTGTCTTGTCCAAGGCCGTTAACCCTGTGCTGCTGGGCCTGCCTTGGCTCCGATTACATGCCCCAGTCCTGGACTGGAACTCTGGAGAGGTTCTCTAGTGGGGCCCCGAGTGTCACAACCGTTGCCTGGGACAGATTCATTCGGCTCAGCCTCTTCTGCATCAGTCATTGGCAGGAATGCCTGGTCATTATGCTACATTTTCGGATGTCTTCAGCAAGAGGGAGGCGGAGACGCTGCCCCTTGAGCTGATTACTGGTGCATCCCTTCCCCGTGGTAGGGTATATCCTCTATCCTTACCAGAGACTCAGTCCATGTCCGCATATGTTAAAGAGAACTTGGAGAGAGGCTTCATATGGAAATTTTCCTCTCCGGCAGGAGCTGGGTTCTTCTTCATCAAGAAAAAGGATGGTTCTCTACGTCCCTGTATCGACTACCGGGGTCTCAACCAGATCACGGTGAAAAATAAGTATCCGTTGCCACTGAACTGTTTGATCGTATACGTGGTGCTAAGATTTTTTCCAAACTAGACTTGCATGGGGCATACAACCTAGTCCGGATTCGCCGGTGTGGTGAATGGAATACTGCATTTAACACCCGTGATGGACACTATGAATAAGTAATAATGCCCTTCGGCCGGTGTAATGTTCCCGCAGTCTTCCTGGAGTTTGTTAATGACATCTTCCTTGACCTCCTCTATGTTTGTGTTGTGGTCTATCTTGATGACATCTTGATTATTTCTCCAGATCCTAATACTCATCAGAGACATGTCCGTCAAGTTTTGCTGCGGTTAAGGGAAAATCGTCTGTACGCTAAGTTGGAGAAGTGCGTGTTTGAGAAAGATGCTCTACCCTTCCTGCGCTACATCGTCTCAAAGCGAGGTCTCGAGATGGATCCTGAAAAGGTAAAGTCCGTCCTGGAATGACCACACCCTCAAGGCTTGAGGGCCATACAGGGCTTTCTGGGATTCGCCAATTTTTACAGACAGTTCATCCCAAACTTCTACTCACTGACTTCTCCTATTTCTAACCTCACCAAGAAGGGCATGAACGACAAGGTGTGGACTCCTAAGGCAGAGTCCGCATTCAATAGCCTGAAGAATGCCTTTACGTCAGCCTCTATCCTCCATCATCCGGATATTTCCCTCGTTGGAGGTGGACGCCTCCTCTGTCGGTGCTGGTGTACTCCTGTTCCAGAGAGGTTCCAAGGGCAAGTCAATGGTATGTGGATATTTCTCTAAGCTCTTCTCTTCCGCAGAACGCAACTACTCGATTGAGGATCGGGAGTTACTGTCCATCAAATTGGCTCTGGAGGAGTGGAGACATCTACTAGAGGGCGCAGCTCATCCTATCCTAATTTTTACGGACCACAAGAACCTCACTTATATCCAGACAGTCCAACGACTGAATCCTCGTCAGGCCAGGTGGTCGCTGTTCTTTCCAGGTTCCAATTTGAGCTCCATTATCGCCCGGCTGACAAAAATTTGAGGGCCGATGCCTTGTCCAGGTCTTTTGAGACAGAAGACACCATGGAGATTCCACAGAACATTATTGATCCGTCTTGCATTGTCTCTGTCAACCCCCTGCAAGTTGGGGACATTCCTCCAGGGAGGACTTTTGTGCGCCTGGCTGACAGAGGGAGAATCCTCCGCTGGGGATACTCCTCTAGACTGGCAGGTCACAGGGGTACCCGTAAGACGCGAGATCTGATTGACCGTCATTTCTGATGGCCCACGCTGCCCAAAGACATTATGGACTTTGTGTCTTCCTGTTCAGTGTGTGCAGCTAACAAGCTAACAAGGTCGCTCACTCCAGACCTGCTGGCCTGCTCCAGCTATTGCCTGTGCCTGATGCTCCCTGGCAGCATATAGCTATGGACTTTATCACTGACCTTCCTCTCTCTGCGGGATGCAGGACTGTCTGGGTGGTGGTGGACCGATTTTCGAAGATGGCCCACTTCGTTCCTCTGACCAGTCTTCCTTCTGCTCCTCTGCTGACCAAGCTTTTCATCCAACACATCTTCCGCCTGCACGGCTTGCCGCAGCATATTGTTTTCAGTTCACCTCGAAGTTCTGGAGAGCCCTCTATGGACTCCTAGTTGTAAAGTTGGACTTTTCCTCAGCCTACCATCCTCAGTCCAATGGTCAGGTCGAGAGGATTAATCAGATCTTGGAGAACTACCTACGCCATTTCATCTCCAAGCAGCATGATGACTGGGTGCAGTTGCTCCCGTGAGTTGAATTTTCTAACAATAATCATACCAGCGAGTCCACAAGGAAGACACCATTCTTTATTGTCTATGGCCAACACCCATGAATTCCTCTCCCGGTGCCTGATAGGTCTGAGTTACCAGCTGCTGACACTGCTTTTAGGGACTTTTTGCAGATCTTGCAGCAGACTCGATCCTCCATCCTGCTGGCGGTCGACTGCATGAAACGGAAGCGGACACTAGGGGAAGAGAACCACCTCAGTTTCTCCCTGGCACGAGGGTCTGGCTGTCCTCCAGGAATATCCGACTGAGGGTGCCATCTTGCAAATTTGCTCCCAGGTTCCTCAGACCCTTCGAGATCCTGCAGCAGATCAACCCTGTCGCCTACAAGCTTCGGCTGCCTCCTACCCTCAAGATTCCCAACTCCTTCCATGTCTCACTCCTGAAACGGGTGGTTCTGAACCGCTTTACCAAGACTCCTAGCCCTGCGATTGCCTCCAGCGGCCGTTCAGACACCTTCGAAGTTAAGGAGATCTTGCACCAAGAAGGTAAGAGGTAAGTCTTTTTATTTGGTGGATTGGAGGGGGTTTGGTCCTGAAGAGAGGACCTGGCAGCCAGAGGAGAACCTCAATGCTCCTACTCTTCTGAAGAAGTTTCTCTCTCGCTCTGGCCCAAAGAAGAGGGGCGTAAGAGGGGGGTACTGTCATGCCCATGGCCGTGGGCCGTCAGGCTCACTCACGTCCTGACGCCCACAGCCATGGATCTGCAAGCGCTGGCCCCTGCTCCTCCTCAGGAGACGTCAGCGCTCACTTCCACTCACCTTGGCCGGGTCCCGTAGGACTTTCATGTTTAATTAGCCCATAGCACCCTGGACTATAAGAGGGGCTCAGCACCTTCCTCCCATGCCTGAGCGTTGTTGTCGCACCCTAAGTTTGTCTATGCAAATGGTTTCCTAGTGTTTTCCAGTTCCCAGTGTTCCCTGCTCCTGTATCCTGTACCCTGTATCCTGTGCTATCCTGGTCAAATGCCATGCTAAGCGGAAGTCGTACTGTGCTGTATACCATGCCTGTCCTGCTACACCACGCCTGACGTCTACCTGCTGCCTAGTGCCAGCAGAGCCTGCCTTGCTAGTGTCCGAGCTGCCACAGGTACCCTATACGAACTATAGACTGTAACCTGCGCTCTGTTGGCCAGCTGCCATACAGCCAAGGCAGTACGGCCCAGTGGGTCCACGAATCCAATGTGACAAGGGACACTGCATAGGAACTTGACAGCTCTAGGCAGAATTAGATTGAGATTACATCATGCATATACTTGGTCTCATAAAATGCTTATTTTAATATCAGGCAGGAAAACTTTGAGAAAGGATTATACAGCCATTCTTACATGGATTTTAAAAGTAAGTTCATTATGTGTAAGAGATTTATTTAATAATGCATGCAAATTATAATGTGAAATCTGGTGACAAATCCTCTTTAAAGGGAACCTGTCAAGATGACAATGCTATTTAATCTGCAAGTGTTATGTTATCGATAAGGAGCAATTTAGCAGATTAATATATAGTTTTGTCGGAGAAGATTCAGGATAACCTGCAATTTAATGATTTAAATCCCTGCTCGCTGTGTGCTCAAGAGTCAAGTGGGTGGCCCTTCTCAGTGATTGACAGCTTTCCCTGAATTACTGTAGTGTGCACACATAACTAGCAATCATTGAATGAGACCGCCCACTGAACTATTTAGCCAGGGGCGTAGCTAGGGGGAGGGCAGGCGGGGCATGTTCCCCGGGCGCAATTTAGAGGGGGGCGCCAGCGCCACCTCCTCCTGCACTATAATTGTACCTGTGTCTATAGGACACAGGTACAATTAGAAGCAATGAATGACCGGGCACGTTCCGTGCCCGGCTATTCAGCGCTTTTGCATCAGTGAAGCGACTGGTACCTTTTGTACCAGTGAAGCTTCCGTCGATGAAAGGCGCTGAGTGACAGGGAAAGTCATCCTGCCCAGCCAATCAGCGCCTTTCATAGACGCTGCGTTCAACCCCCAGGAGACCTGCGCAGAAGAGAGCAGGTCTCCATGGCTGCCGGACGGCGTGGGAGCGGGATTAATGTGAGTTTGAATCGTTTTTTTTAATTTTTAATTGTAATAAAAGTGTGTGGCATTATCTACAGGGGGGGCTTTATCTACGGGGGGGGACTTTGTCTACACGGGGGGCATTTATCTACCGAGGGGGACTTTATCTACGGGGGGTGGACTTTGTCTACACGGGGGGGACTTTATCTACGGGGGGACGACTTTGTCTACACGGGGGGGGGGGTTTATCTACAAGGGGGACTTTATCTATGGGGGGGTTTTATCTACACGCGGGGGGGCTTTATCTACGGGGGGTGTCTATCTACAGGGGGGGCTATATACTGGGGTGGGCTATCTATGGATCACCATATACAGGGGTGGGCTATAGCTACAGGGGGGGCTATATAGTATATAGCCCCCCTGTTGATATAGCCCACCCCTGTATATAGTGCTCCATAGATCGCCCACCCCTGTATATAGCCCCCCTGTATATAACCCACCCCTGTAGATATAGCCCACCCCTGTAGATATAGCCCACCCCTGTATATAGTCCCCCTGTAGATATAGCCCACCCTGTAGATATAGCCCACCCCTGTAGATATAGCCCACCCCTGTAGATATAGCCCCCCTGTAGATATAGCCCACCCCTGTAGATATAGCCAACCCCTGTAGATATAACCCACCCCTGTAGATATAGCCCACCCCTGTAGATATAGTCCCCCTGTAGATATAGCACACCCCTGTATATAGTCCCCCTGTAGATATAGCCCACCCCTGTATATAGTATCCCACAAATAGCTCCCCCTATAGTGCTCCACAGAAAGCCCACCCCTATATATAGCCCCCCTGTACATATAGTCCACCCCTGTATATAGTGCTCCACAGATAGCCCACCCCTGTATATAGTATATACAGGGGTGGGCTATCTGTGGAGCACTATATACAGGGGTGGACTATCTAGTGGAGCACTATATACAGGGGTGGACTATATGTACAGGGGGGCTATATACAGGGGTGGGCTATCTGTGAAACACTATATACAGGGGTGGACTATATGTGGAGCACTATATACAGGGGTGGACTATATGTGGAGCACTATATACAGGGGTGGGCTATATCTACAGGGGGACTACATACGGGGTTGGGCTATATCTACAGGGGGCTATATACAGGGGTGGGCTATCTGTGGAGCACTATATACAGGGGGGGCTATATACAGGGATGGGCTATCTGTGGAGCACTATATACAGGGTTGGGCTATATCTACAGGGGGCTATATACAGGGGTGGGCTATCTGTAGAGCACTATAGGGGGAGTTATTTGTGGGACACTATATACAGGGGTGGGCTATCTGTGGAGCACTATATACAGGGGTGGGCTATATCTACAGGGGGCTATTTACAGGGGTGGGCTATCTGTAGAGCACTATAGGGGGAGTTATTTGTGGGACACTATATACAGAAGTGGGCTATATGGGGGCACAATCTACAGTGGGCTCTATGGCAGACACTATCTACAGGGGTCAAGGTGTGTGGGACACGGTGTATGGTGCTATTATAATTAGAGGTGCAGTGTATGGCACTATTATATTTAGGGGCGTAGTGTGTGGTATAATGAGAACTTTATCTTTATTTATAGGTGCAGAAATGTTAGAAAAGTGAGAAGCTGAAGACATGTGAGCGGCAAACTGCAGAAATGGGCTGTGACCGGGAGAAGTTATAATAAAGGTCTGGACCGGATGGAGAAAAATAACTAGAATCTGAGACGTCACTGGTGAGTCACTTAATGTAAATGTTTATTCTGCCTCTAATCAGTATTGTAGTCATTGTATGATCTGCAGCGAGATGATTATGATAGGATTTATTTTTGGTGAAACAGCAACTCCCAGCATATCCTTATCATTGTTCGGGCTATGCTGGGAGCTGTAGTTTTACGGCGTACAAACCTGTACAGCAGGGGTTGCACTAAATTGAGCTGTATTTGTGCTGGTGCTGTATTTATGTACTGAGCTTGGTTCTGGTGTTGTGTATAGAACCATATTGCTTGTAAAATGTACAAATGTTTTTATGCTCGCGTTACATAAAAAGAAATGACACGTCGATTGGTAGAGAAAACAAACATGGTGAGGGGGAAGGAGATGTCGGGAAAGAGGTTGGGAGGGGGGGCGCCAAACTGAATCTTTGCCCCGGGTGCTGGAGAGCCTAGCTACGCCTCTGTATTTAGCCCACAATAAGCAGGAGTTTTAATCAATAAATTACAGGTTATCCTGAACCTCTTCCAACAAAACTATATATCAACCTGCTCAGCTCCTCCTGCTGAGCATTTTGATGTCACATTTCCCTTTATGGCCTCATGGATATTGCACAGCCAAGTGCACAGAGCCTGTACGAAGGCACGTGGAGTCCCTGCAGCGCTGTACTTAAGAGCTGTAAGCAATCAGTGTACTGTGGTATGAAGCCAATTGTACAATTGAAATCCCAACAGGACTTCACTTCGTATCGCAGTGTGCGGTGTTTGAAGGATGTTGTACACGATGCAGCACTGATGACGAAGTGCTGCGTCGCATTTAAGTCCCTGAAACTGCTCAGCGTCAGGACTTTTCACGAGCTGTGCTGCAATGATAAAGAAGCCGGAGGGGTGAAGAAGAGCGCTGAGATGAGTATGTGTTTTTTATTAATTTTATCACCAATGCAGGGAGAATCAATGAAGCATGGCCATGGTCATTCTGCCACACTTGTAACGCACGGCCTGGCCGATGAATGCAACACATTTCTTGAGAGGCTTTCGCCTCTTAATAAATGTGTCACAGTTTACTCTAATCTTTCTTACTATTAAGACTAGCGTATGAAACGCCTTTCTTAATAAATTGCCCCCCTGGGATTAACCCTTGGCTTGTCTCCCATCTTTGTCTGCTCACATGGCTTGATCAGCTCTCCCGCTATCGACTCCTGGCTTCGTTCTGACTCTGTTTCTAAACCTGCTCTAGACGTTCCCACAGTGCACCAGACGCCAATTGGTGACTACTCTGGGTACCACGACCTGGGAAGCTGACCATCATAGACCATGGAGATTCCTTAAAATAGGTGCTTCAGTTTCGCTAGCATAAAATTGTGGTTTAAATATCCAGAGCTATAACAAGTTGCTTTCAATATAATGAACCCCTTAATGACCTTAAACCTCAAGGACCAAGCAATTTTTTTAGTTTTTACATCGTTGCATTGCAAGAGTCATAAATTATAGATTTTTCCATAAACATAGCCGTATAATGGCTTGCTTTTTTGTGGGATGAGTTGTAGTTGTCAATGCCATAATTTTGGGGTACATATAAGTTATTGATTAACTTTTTATTTTATTTTTTTGGGAGGAGGTGTAAAAACATACAGCAATTCCACTATTGTTTTCAGCAGGGTTTTTTTTTTAGCAGTTAACCATGCGGTAAAAATAACAAATTATATTATTATTCCAAATATGTATAGTTTATTTTACGTTTTAGTACTTTTGCACAATAAAAACATGTTTTATGGAAAAAAGTAATTTTTGTGTCATAGCATTCCAAGACTATTCCATAACTATTTTGTTTTTCTGTTGATAGAGCTGTATATGGGTTTCATTTTGCAGGACAGGTTATAGTTTTTATTCACATTCATGGCTCTCCATATAACGGGTATAACATGCCTCTGTGCTTAGAACCCTATATATGTATTAAATGTCTTATTTAATGTATTAAGCACAGTTTGTTATCAATACCGCTGGGCTTTTACATTGTGATAGCATTTCATCAACCCCTTTTGTTTTTATCTCTTCTTATTTCCTTTATTATAGGGTTTACTTGTTTGCTTTTTATATTATTTCCATGTAATTTTGTTCTGTTGATATTATGACTTTTATTTGGAAGATTAATAAAGAGTTACATGAAAGGGTCTTTTAGATTTAGATATTTTTCATCTTGTTGTGGATTTTGGACTCCGTAAGGCCCAATTAAACGGGCCAATGATCGGGCAAACGACCTGTGATTGGCTGCAGCGGTGACATGGGATGAAACATCATCCTAGGAGGCCGGCCTGGATGAAGAAGCACAGAATTCTGGGAAGTATATGTTTTTCTTTTTCTGAGTTGCGATTTTTGCGGCAGAATCGCAGCTTTTTCGCTGAAATAATCGCAACATCTGCTATTTGTTGCGGGTTTTACCTCCCCATTGAATTCACTGGGGAAAACCCGCAACAAATAAGCAGTGATTACGAAAATACAATTGACATGCTGACATGTTGATTACAAAACCATACCACAGGTCAATTTTTGTGCGTTTTTTTCCCTCATCATTTACGCAGCGTGTGGATGAGATTTTTTCAAGTCCCATCCACTTTGCTGCTACTGTATTATGCAGCGGATATTCCGCCATAAAATCAGTTCGGAAAATCTGCAGCATTTATGCTACGTGTGTTGCATATGTTATTTGAATCACCAGAATGTAACAATATAATGGGTTAATTATTAATATTGTTTATATTGTAGCATATTTTTTCAAGTAATAATTCAGAAGAAGGATTATTCAAAACCAATAGTGCTTTCATGTGCCTAGAGCCGCACAGCTTCCAAAGGCGTGGGTGGCAGTTTAAAGCCATGGCACTATTTTTAGGAGTAGATTAGAATTAATGCACGTAAACCCTGCAGAAAGGCTCAAATGAGAGAGGAAAAAATAAACCTATTTATAACCAGATGCTGACTGAAAAACATTTCAGATTCAATAATATCTATTTAAAGTAGTTGCTGGTCATTGCAACTTTTAGTAAATTATTATTATTATACATTTTTTTAACAAACTTAGATGTCAATTTTTATAGCCCAGACGTTTAGCTATGACCAGGGCTGGATTTAGACAAAGTGTGGCCCTGGGCAAAGTTAAGGCTGGGTTCACACGACCATGTTACGTCCGTAATGTACGGAACGTATTTCGGCCGGAAGACCCATACCGAACACAGTGCAGGGAGCCGGGTTCCTAGCATCATAGTTATGTACGACGCTAGGAGTCCCTGCCTCTGCGTGGAACTACTGTCCCGTACTGTAATCATGATTACAGTACGGGACAGTTGTCCTGCAGCGAGGCAGGGACTCCTAGCATCGTACATAACTATGATGCTAGGAGCCCGGCTCCCTGCACTGTGTTCGGTCCGGGTCTTCCGGCCGAAATACGTTCCGTACATTACGAACGTAACATGGTCGTGTGAACCCAGCCTAAAAGTGGGGCCACAAAATGCTGAATTATTGTAAAAACAATGCAGTCAATTCAGAAGGCGGTGTGCAGAGAACTGCTTCGCTGATTTCTAGAGTGTCCAGGAGTGTTGCAAGCCTAAAAGCATATGTCCCCCATCTCACACAACAAAATAGCTATATACATATACAGTTATTAAATCATATCAGATGAAATATTACCTGCATATTGTTACTGAACACAACTCACTATTATAAGACCAATATTACCAATAATAACACAATATAAGGTCCAAATAATACCGCCACACCATAACCACATAGTGACTGAATAATACCCCCATACTGTTAATAAATAATACCGCCACACTATAACCACATAGTGACTGAATAATAGCCCCATACTGTTACTGAATAATACCACCACACCATAACCACAGTGACTGAATAATACCCCCATACTGTTACTGAATATTACCGCCACACCATCACCACATAGTGACTGAATAATACCCCCCATACTGTTACTGAATAATACCGCCACACCATCACCACATAGTGACTGAATAATACCCCCATACTGTTACTGAATAATACCGCCATACTGTTACTGAATAATGCCTCCACACCATAACCACATAGTGACTGAATAATACCCCCATACTGTTACTGAATAATACTGCCACACCAGAACCACATACTGACTGAATAATAACCCGATACTGTTACTGAATAATACCGCCACACCATAACCATATAGTAATAATGATCCCTCAGTCCTTGGCACAATAAAAGTGCCCATCAGTAACTGTGCCCCCACACAGTAATAATGCCCCCTTTGTGCCCCATGTATATAGCGCCACAGTAACCCCTGTAGATAACGCCACACACAACCCCATGTAGATAGCGCCACTACAGCCCCCTTGTAGATAGTGCCACACAGCTCCCCTCTTTTAGATAGTGCCACACAGCCCCCCTCTTGTAGATAGTGCCACACAGCCCCCATCTTGTAGATAGTGCCACACAGCTCCCCTCTTGTAGATAGTGCCACACAGCTCCCCCGCTTGTAGATAGTGCCACACAACCCCCACTTGTAAATAGTGGCACACAGCCCCCCCCTTGTAGATAGTACTATGCAGCCCCCTTCTTGTAGATAGTGCAACACATCCCTCCCGCTTGTAGGTAGCACCACACAGCCCCACTTGCTTGTAGATAGTGCCACACAGTTCCCCCTCTTGTAGATAGTGCCACACAACCCCCAATTGTAGATAGTGCCACACATCCCCCCACTTGTAGATAGCACCACACAGCCCCACCTGCTTGTAGATAGTGCCACCCAGCCACCCCTCTTGTAGATAGTGCCACACAGCCCCCTCTTGTAGATAGCGCCACAAAGCCCCCCTGCTTGCAGATAGTGCCACGGAGCCCCCCATTCTTGTAGATAGTGGCACACAGCCGCCCTCTTGTAGATAGTGCCACACAGCTCCCCCGCTTGTAGATAGTGCCACACAACCCCCACTTGTAAATAGTGGCACACAGCCCCCCCCTTGTAGATAGTACTATGCAGCCCCCTTCTTGTAGATAGTGCAACACATCCCTCCCGCTTGTAGGTAGCACCACACAGCCCCACTTGCTTGTAGATAGTGCCACACAGTTCCCCCTCTTGTAGATAGTGCCACACAACCCCCAATTGTAGATAGTGCCACACATCCCCCCACTTGTAGATAGCACCACACAGCCCCACCTGCTTGTAGATAGTGCCACCCAGCCACCCCTCTTGTAGATAGTGCCACACAGCCCCCTCTTGTAGATAGCGCCACAAAGCCCCCCTGCTTGCAGATAGTGCCACGGAGCCCCCCATTCTTGTAGATAGTGGCACACAGCCGCCCTCTTGTAGATAGTGCTACACAGCCCCCTCTTATAGATAATGCCACGTAGCCCCCTTCTTGCAGATAGTGCCACACAGCCCCCTCTTGTAGATAGCGCCACAAAGCCCCCCTGCTTGCAGATAGTGCCAAGGAGCCCCCTATACTTGTAGATAGTGGCACACAGCCACCCTCTTGTAGATAGTGCTACACAGCCCCCTCTTATAGATAATGCCACGTATCCCCCTTCTTGTAGATAGTGCCACATAGCCCTCTTGTAGATAGCGCCACACTGCCCCCCTCTTGTAGATAGTGCCACACTGCTCCCCTTTTGTAGATAGTGCCACACAGCCCCCCTTTTGTAGATAGTGCTACACAGCCCTCCTCTTGTAGATAGTGCCACACAGCGCCCCTTTTGTAGATAGTGCCACACAGCCCCATTGTAGACATTGCTACACAGCCCCCCTCTTGTAGATAGTGCCACACATCCCCCGCTTGTAGATAGCACAACACAGACTCACCAGCCCCATTGTAGACATTGCTACACAGCCCCCCTCTTATAAATAATGCCACGTAGCCCCCCTCTTGTAGATAGTGCCACACAGCCGCCCTCTTGTAGATAGAGCCACACAGCTCCCCTCTTGTAGATAGTGCCACACAGCCCCCCTCTTGTAGATAGTGACACACAGCCCTCCGACACTTGTAGATAGCGCAACACAGCCCCCTGCTTGTAGATAGTGACACACAGCCCCCCTATTGTAGATAGTGCCACACAGCCCCCCTGTTGTAGATAATGCCACACAGCCCTCCTCTTGTAGATAGTACCACACAGCTTCCCTCTTGTAGATAGTGCCACACAGCCCCCCTATTGTAGATAGTGCCACACAGCCCCCATGTTGTAGATAGTGCCACACAGCCCTCCTCTTGTAGATAGTACCACACACCTGCCCTCTTGTAGATAGTGCCACACAGCTTCCTTGCAGATAGTGCCAAACAGCCCCTCTATTGTAGATAGTGCCACACAGCCCCCCGTTGTAGATAGTGCCACACAGCTCCCCTCTTGTAGATAGTGCCACACAGCCCCCATCTTGTAGATAGTGCCACACAACCCCCACTTGTAAATAGCGCCACATAGCCCCCCCTTGTACATAGTACTACGCAGCCCCCTTCTTGTAGATAGTGCAACACATCCCTCCCGCTTGTAGATAGCACCACACAGCCCCACTTGCTTGTAGATAGTGCCACACAGTCCCCCCTCTTGTAGATAGTGCCACACAACCCCCAATTGTAGATAGTGCCACACATCCCCCCACTTGTAGATAGCACCACAGCCCCACCTGCTTGTAGATAGTGCCACCCAGCCACCCCTCTTGTAGATAGTGCCACACAGCCCCCTCTTGTAGATAGCGCCACAAAGCCCCCCTGCTTGCAGATGGTGCCACGGAGCCCCCCATTCTTGTAGATAGTGGCACACAGCTGCCCTCTTGTAGATAGTGCTACACAGCCCCCTCTTATAGATAATGCCACGTAGCGCCCCTCTTGTAGATAGTGCCACATAGCCCCCTCTTGTAGATAGTGCCACACTGCTCTCCTTTTGTAGATAGTGCTACACAGCCCTCCTCTTGTAGATAGTGCCACACAGCGCCCCTTTTGTAGATATTGCCACACAGCCCCATTGTAGACATTGCTACACAACCCCCCTCTTTTAGATAGTGCCACACATCCCCCCGCTTGTAGATAGCACAACACAGACTCACCAGCCCCATTGTAGACATTGCTACACAGCCCCCCTCTTATAGATAATGCCATGTAGCCCCCCTCTTGTAGATAGTGCCACACAGCCGCCCTCTTGTAGAGCCACACAGCTCCCTTGTAGATAGTGCTACACAGCCCCCTCTTGTAGATAGTGCCGCAGTCCCTCCCCCACTTGTAGCTAGTGCCACACAGCTCCCCTCTTGTAGATAGTGCCACACAGCCCCCTCTTGTAGAAAGTGCCACACAGCCCCCCACTTGTAGATAGTGCCACACAGCCCCCCTCTTGTAGATAGTGACACATAGCCCTCCAACACTTGTAGATAGCGCAGCACAGCCCCCTGCTTGTAGATAGTGACACACAGCCCCCCTATTGTAGATAGTGCCACACAGCCCCCCTGTTGTAGATAATGCCACACAGCCCTCCTCTTGTAGATAGTACCACACAGCTTCCCTCTTGTGGATAGTGCCACACAGCTTGCTTGCAGATAGTGCCACACAGCCCCCCTATTGTAGATATTGCCACAGAGCCCCCATGTTGTAGATAGTGCCACACAGCCCTCCTCTTGTAGATAGTACCACACAGCTGCCCTCTTGTAGATAGTGCCACACAGCTTCCTTGCAGATAGTGCCAAACAGCCCCTCTATTGTAGATAGTGCCACACAGTCCCCCTGTTGTAGATAGTGCCACACAGCCCTCCTCTTGTAGATAGTGCAACACCTTCACAAGTGTCAGAAAAAGTGGTGCGGATTAATAAACATGGTGTTTGACCTATACGCCAGTCATTTCAATGAAATTATATTTCTAGTAAACAGAAGGAAATAGCCTGGCACTGCTCAATCCCAAGACATCACTTTACATGCTTTGAGACTATCCGAGGCAATCCTATTCAAAAGCGGATTCAGCTGTGTTGGTGCTATGGAGGTGCTCAGCAGCCAGGGCAGCACAATTGCATGTGAAAATATTCAAATATAGAACAGATTCTGCAGCATTTGTACTATATTTGAGCAATTATTTTCTTTCGACATAGTTGTATGTGGGCTTGTTTTTTGGAAAGAGTTGCATTGTTTGAGGGGGGATTGGAAAAAAACCTGGAATTCCGCCACTGTCTTCTGGTATTTGTTTCTAAGGCATTCACATATGGCATAAATGACATGTTAATTTTATTCTGCGGGTCATTAACATTACGGCGATACCAAATTTTGTGTTTTTGTTTTTTTAAAGTAATTTGTTTTTGTATCGCAACATTCCAAGACTTAGAACATTTTGGCCCAGTTCACACAGTGTTTTTTGGTGCTGATATTGAAACGGAAACCGCATCTGAATCAGCGCCAAAAAACACCCCAATTCTCCCTCCATTGATTTCAGTAGGAGGTAAAGGCTTTTTTTTCCCCACTCGTTTTTTGACTGCTCCCGAAAAAAAAAGTGTCAGGCCCTATCTTTTGAGCAATTTCCGCCTCTAAACCTCCATTGAAATCAATGGGAAGCAGAAAAAAATGTGGCATTCCTTTAGAGCATTTTTACAATTTTATTTTTTTTAAAAAAGCCTAAAGAAAAATCGCCTCCAAAAATTGTCAATAAATACTTACATTTGAAAATCTGCCTCAAAAATCCTGAACTAATAGGCTGGGTTCCCACAGAGTTTTTTTCAGGCACAAAATCGTCCTCAAAATTCCATTCAGAGTTTTGAGGCAGATTTTGCTCTGCCTGCACGCCAATTTTCGCTGCGTTTTTCATCCGCGGCCATTGAGTGCCGCGGGCAAGAAACGCTGCAAAATACTCTTTCTCTGCCTCCCATTCATGTCAATGGGAGGTCAGAGACGTAAACGCCCGAAGATAGGGCATGTCCCTTCTTTTTCCCGTGAGCCGTTTTTTGGCGTGTTTTCCAACGCGGTTTCCGCGTCATAAAAACATGTCAAAAATCTCTGTGTGAACTGACCCATATTGAGGCAGATTTTTTTCGACTAGGACTTTTATTTTAATTTCTCTGAACACTTTGACCTTTTTTTAGTCCTGCTAGAGGAATTGACCGTGCAATTATTTGATCGCTAACGTAATGTACTGCAATACTGTATTGCAGTGTATTGTGCCTGTAAGTGTTACATTAACAGGCAGCCTAGTAGGTTCTGTCTTAGAGCTCATTCAGACAAGCGTAATACTCTTCCGTGTGCTGTGCGTTAAAATAACACACAGCACACAGACCCATTCATTTCAATGGGGCTAAACAGACGTGTGGATTTTCAATCAGTGAGTGTCCGTTGCGTGAAACTCACTGCATGCCCTATTTTGGTGCGTTTTTGCGCACCTAGTCGCCCATTGAGGTCTATGGGTGCGTGAAAACCACGGACAGCACATGGACGACATCTGTGTGCTGACCCTGTTTCATGCATCAGTTACATAGAAAAGCAGAGAAATAAAAAAACAAAAAAAAGAAGTGCTTGCACGGACGTGAAAAACGCATGCCACGCGCAAAGCACACTGATGCCAATACACACAGACATAAAATGTAGGAAAAACGCTGCATTTTTTACGCGTGCAAATCCGATATGCTTATCTGAATGTAGCCTTAGACTTTCATACTTGGCAGACCTGGGGATGCCGATGTACTTGCAGAGGTAGACCCCTCTCTCTGTAAAACCACTTAGGTGGCGTAATTAGCACAGTGGCGTAGCTAGGGGGGCAGGTGGGGCATGCGCCCCGGGCGCAACTAGGTGGTAGGGAAGGGGGGGCGCAGCAGAGCAGCTGACCGCAGCTGATAGGCGCCACGTATGTCGGACACCTCCAGCAGCGATCAGCTTTAGGAAGAGCCAGGAGATCATGCAGCGGCATTCTGACTGGCGTCTGTGACGGCCAGGGAGTGGAGCAGTGCAGTCACCTGACCTGTCATCTGACCTCACGTCAGAGACATGAGGTCAGATGACTCAGGTAAGGTGACTGGACTGGTCCACTCCCGGGCTGTCACCAGGGCCGGCCTTAGGGGTGTGCGAGCGCACAGGAAGCTGCACCGTCCCAGCATGTAGGGGGCGCCACTGGGCTCTGCCTCTACTCTGTGCTCTGCTGTTACACACGGAGTAAATAACAGCCGAGGAGCAGAGGAAGAAGCTCCGCCCACAGCCCGTCCTGCAAGAAACCTGTGATACTGTCAGCAAAGAGACATGGTGAGTGTCTATATGTCTGTGTGTATATATGTGTGTGTAGTGGGTATACAGTATGTGTCTCTGTGTTTGTATGTGTATATGTTACAGTGTGTGTGTGTGTGTGTGTGTGTGTGTGTGTGTGTGTGAGAGTATATGTCTCTGCATGTGTTTATGTCTCTTTGTAAAAGTGTGCACTCAATATTAAAGTAGAACAGATAAAATGCAGATATCTGTGCTGCCTCCTATATACCCTGCTGCTCCCTATATACCGTGCTGCCCCCTATATACCCTGCTGCCACTATCCCTTCTTTCCCCTATATATCCTGCTGCCCCTTATATACCCTGCTGTCCCTATATACCCTGCTGCCCCTTATATACACTGCTGCCACTTATATACCCTGCTGCCCCTTATATACCCTGCTGCCCCTATATACCCTGCTTCCCATTATATACCCTGCTGCCCTTTATATGCCCTGCTGGCCCTATATACCCTGCTGCCCCTATATACCCTGCTGTCCCTTATATACCCTGCTGATCCGTATATACCCTGCTGACCTCTATATACCATGCTGCCCCTTATATACTCTGCTGTCCTTCTATATATGCCTCTGTGTGTGTGTTTATATGTGTCTGTACTCAGAGAGTTATCACTGTGTTATCTGTGATGTTACATAGAACTGAATGTAAAATCTACTACATTATCTGTACTGGGTATATATGGGTCTGTTTGTGAATGTGTCTTTGTGCTTGTATATATGTGCCTTTTATGTATTTGTATATGTTCCTGTCTGTGTATTTATCTGCCGGTGTGTGTGTGTGTGTGTGTGTGTATATAGGTGTCTGTACGTCTATATACTTACCTGTATGTATATATTCCAGAATGTGTGTATGTATATTTGCCTGTATGTCTAAATATCTGTCTTTATGTACAGTATATATGTTCCAGTATGTGCGTGTCTATATATGTGGTTAATTTTTGGTTTGTGTTGGGGACGGCAATAGGGAGTCCCGCACAGGGCGCCATCCAACCTAAGGCCGGCCCTGGCTGTCACCGACCCTAGTCTGAAGGAACTCCGCCGCTGCATGCGCCGTATGACCTCCTCGGCTCCTCCGGTAAGTCACATCAGGCAGAGCGTAGAGTGGTAGCGGTAGGCTACAGCTTGCTGCTCTGTTTACAGTGTGGCGCTAAGTACAAGGGGGAAGTGTGGCGCTATTTAAAAGGGAGGAATGTGGCGCTATGTACAAGGGGGGAATGTGGCGTTATTTACAAAGGGGCAGTGGGCTGTGTGTGGCACTATCTACAAGGGGGTAGTGTGCCGGTATCTACAATGGAGAAGCGGGCTGTGTGTGGCACTATCTACAAGGGGGGCTGTGTGGTGTTATTTACAAGGGGGGCTGTGTGTGGCGCTATCTACAAGGGGGGATGTGTGTGAAATGATCTATAAGAGAGGGGCTGTGTGTGGCACTATCTACAAGGTGGGTGTGTGGCGCTATTTATAAGGCGGATGTGTGTGGCACTATCTACAAGGGGGGCTGTGTGTGGCACTATTTACAAAGGGGGATGTGTGTGGCACTATCTACAAGAGAGGGGCTGTGTGTGGCACTATCTACAAGGGGGGGTGTGGCACAATTTACAAGGGGGGCTGTGTGGCACTATCTACAAGGGGGGGCTGTGTGTGGATCTATCTACAAGGGGGGCTGTGTGGGGCACTATCTACAAAGGGGGTATGTGTGTGGCACTATCTACAAGAGAGGGGCTGTGTGTGGCACTATCTACAAGGGGGGGGGGTGTGGCACAATTTACAAGGGGGGCTGTGTGGCACTATCTACAAGGGGGGGCTGTGTGTGGATCTATCTACAGGGGGGGCTGTGTGGGGCGCTATCTACAAGGGGGCTGGGTTGCGTATCTACAAGGGGCTGTGTGGCACTATCTACAACAGGGGGGCTGTGTAGAATTAACTACAAGGGGGGGCTGTGTGTGGCGCTTTCTACAGGGGGCTGTGTGTGGCCTCTTTAATTTATTTTCGTTTATTTTTATGTTAACTACATTATATAACTATATCGCTTGTAAAATGTAGAAATGCTTTTATGCTCGAGTCACATTAAAAAAATTGTGAAAAAAATGTACACCTCATTGATTGGTAGAGAAAGCAAACATGGCGAGGGGGAAGGAGATGTCGGGAAATAAGTTGTGGGTGGGGGGGGGGGGCAATCTGAATATTTGCCCTGGGTGCAGGAGAACCTTGCTACGTCTCTGGGTTAGCATTGACTGCGGCATCTGAGGGGCTTAAACAGCTACGATTGAACTTATCTCTGATTTTGGCTTTTTAATCTGGGACATCTATACTGTATCAATTTAATATTCCATAAGTGTCTGAACAGTGAGGTTTGACAACTGGGAGCCCCAAAGATCCTGAGAGCGGGAATTCCCAGCCCCTTTCCCATTGAAGAGGTGGCGAAGTATCCACAGTTACTCTCCATCACAGCCTATAGGAGATACAGAAAAAATCTGTAAGGACATCTAATGTCCTGGCAACAAGTGCAGTTTAACTCTCATCCAGTGGTCACATGAAGTAACATTTTAGGAAGGAAATCTGTGGCAGGCTCTTAAGGGGATATCTATTATGAAACATGCTTGAAAAAGGCCCCATGGAGTAGGGCTGAAACGTTGCATGTGGTGAATAAATTCACTTTTTCACTAACTTTGGAGTGCTGTCCTATATTTTGGAGTTCTTTGATTGAGTATCTAGGGACACTGGTCACGTGTCTAGACAGGAATCTTGCATCCTATACATACAGATTGATAAACAGTGCTGCTTTTTTACTTCTTTTCTTATTATGAAACATAGGTATATTTGGCAGACATACTGTTAAGGGAGCATCCGTGGTAGGCACAATGATATGAGGGCTTCTGTGGCTGGCATACACTACATTGGGGACCAATTGTGTCAAGCACACTGATATGTGGGCATCTGTGGCTTACACTTTGGGGCAAATTACAGGTTGCATATCTGTTTTAATTTTGTATGGCATTATCACTAGCACTATCTGAGCACAGTATGCACTGTTGGCTTGGGCAATGTACACATAGCTGACACAGGCCCGAATTTGCCGGGATTGTGCCGAATTTACAGAGACAGTCCCGGCAAATTACTGTCCCGGGACGTGTCCTGGCAACTGCCACATTCAATTGTATCTGCGTCGTCAGGATGCAGATACCATTAAAAACATGGCAGAGCAGAAAACTATCCACTTCCTGCTCTGCCATTCACTCCTCCTGCAGCGGAATCCCCGTCCAGGGCGTTGTCGATGCACAGGCCAGGGATTTCACTCTTAGAAGGAGCCCATGACGTCACTGTCCATATATGGACAGTGACGTCAGGGGCTCCTCCTGGAGCGCTGGAATCCCGGGCCAGAGCGTTGCCGACTCTCTGGCTGGGGATTCCACTACTGGAGGAGCCCTTGGTATCACTGTCCATATATTGACAGTGATGTCAGGGGCTGCTCCAGGAGAGGAATCCCCGACCAGAGTGTCTGGCTCTATCTACAGGAGGGAGTATATAGCACTATCGAGAGGGGGGAGTGTGTGGTATCATCTACAGGGGGGAGTGGGTGGCATTATCTACAGGGAGCAGTGTGTGGCACTATTTATAGGAAGCAGTATGTGGCACTATCTACAGGGAGCAGTGTGTGGCATAATCTACAGGGAGCAGTGTGTGGCATTATCTACAGGGAGAAGTGTGTGGCATTATCTACAGGGAGCAGTGTGTGGCACTATCTATAGGAAGCAGTGTGTGGCAATATCTAGAGGGAGCAGTGTGTGGCACTATCTATAGAAAGCAGTGTGTGGCATTATCTACAGGGAGCAGTGTGTGGCATTATCTACAGGGAGCAGTGTGTGGCACTATATACAGGAAGCAGTGTGTGGCACTTTCTACAGGGAGCAGTGTTAGGCACTTTCTACAGGAAGCAGTGTGTGGCACTATCTACAGGAAACAGTGTGTGGCATTATATACAGGGAGCAGTGTGTGGCATTATCTATAGGAAGCAGTGTGTGCCATTATCTACAGGGAGCAGTTTGTGGCACTATCTACAGGGAGCAGTGTGTGGCATTATCTACAGGGAGCAGTGTGTGGCATTATCTACAGGGAGCAGTGTGTGGCACTATCTACAGGGAGCAGTGTGTGGCATTATCTACGGGGAGAAGTGTGTGGCATTATCTACAGGGAGCAGTGTGTGGCATTATCTACAGGGAGCAGTGTGTGGCACTATATACAGGTAGAAGTGTATGGCACTTTCTACAGGAAGCAGTGAGTGGAACTATCTACAGGAAGCAGTGTGTGGCATTATCTACAGAGAGCAGTGTGTGGCACTATATACAGGAAGCAGTGTGTGGGGCACTTTCTACAGGAAGCAGTGTGTGGCAATATCTACAGGAAGCAGTGTGTGGCACTATCTACAGGAAGCAGTGTGTGGCATTATCTACAGGGAGCAGTGTGTGGCCCTATATACAGGAAGCAGTTTGTGGCACTATCTACAGGAAGCAGTGTGTGGCACTATCTACAGAAAGCATTGTGTGGCATTATCTACAGGAAGCAGTGTGTGGCACTATCTACAGGGAGCAGTGTGTGGCACTATCTACAGGGAGCAGTGTGTGGCACTATCTACATGAAGCAGTGTGTGGCATTATCTACATGAAGCAGTGTGTGGCATTATCTACAGGGAGCAGTTTGTGGCACTATATACAGGGAGCAGTGTGTGGCATTATCTACAGGGAGCAGTGTGTGGCATTATCTACAGGGAGCAGTGTGTGGCACTATCTACAGGGAGCAGTGTGTGGCACTATATATAGGAAGAAGTGTGTGGCATTATCTACAGGGAGCAGTGTGTGGCATTATCTACAGGGAGCAGTGTGTGGCACTATATACAGGTAGCAGTGTGTGGCACTTTGTACAGGAAGCAGTGAGTGGAACTATCTACAGGAAGCAGTGTGTGGCACTTTCTACAGGAAGCAGTGTGTGGCACTATCTACAGGAAGCAGTGTGTGGCATTATCTACAGAGAGCAGTGTGTGGCACTATATATAGGAAGCAGTGTGTGGCACTATCTACAGGAAGCAGTGTGTGGCACTATCTACAGGAAGCAGTGTGTGGCACTACCTACAGGAAGCAGTGTGTGGCATTATCTACAGGGAGCAGTGTGTGGCATTATCTACAGGGAGCAGTGTGTGGCACTATATATAGGAAGAAGTGTGTGGCATTATCTACAGGGAGCAGTGTGTGGCATTATCTACAAAGAGTAGTGTGTGGCATTATCTACAGGGAGCAGTGTGTGGCATTATCTACAGGGAGTAGTGTGTGGCATTATCTACAGGGAGCAGTGTGTGGCATTATCTACAGGGAGCAGTGTGTGGCACTATCTACAGGGAGCAGTGTGTGGCATTATCTACAGGGAGCAGTGTGTGGCACTATTTATAGGAAGCAGTATGTGGCACTATCTACAGGGAGCAGTGTGTGGCATTATCTACAGGGAGCAGTGTGTGGCATTATCTACAGGGAGAAGTGTGTGGCATTATCTACAGGGAGCAGTGTGTGGCACTATCTATAGGAAGCAGTGTGTGGCAATATCTACAGGGAGCAGTGTGTGGCACTATCTATAGAAAGCAGTGTGTGGCATTATCTACAGGGAGCAGTGTGTGGCATTATCTACAGGGAGCAGTGTGTGGCACTATATACAGGAAGCAGTGTGTGGCACTTTCTACAGGGAGCAGTGTGTGACACTTTCTACTGGAAGCAGTGTGTGGCACTATCTACAGGAAACAGTGTGTGGCATTATATACAGGGAGCAGTGTGTGGCATTATCTATAGGAAGCAGTGTGTGCCATTATCTACAGGGAGCAGTTTGTGGCACTATCTACAGGGAGCAGTGTGTGGCATTATCTACAGGGAGCAGTGTGTGGCATTATCTACAGGGAGCAGTGTGTGGCACTATCTACAGGGAGCAGTGTGTGGCATTATCTACGGGGAGAAGTGTGTGGCATTATCTACAGGGAGCAGTGTGTGGCATTATCTACAGGGAGCAGTGTGTGGCACTATATACAGGTAGAAGTGTATGGCACTTTCTACAGGAAGCAGTGAGTGGAACTATCTACAGGAAGCAGTGTGTGGCATTATCTACAGAGAGCAGTGTGTGGCACTATATACAGGAAGCAGTGTGTGGGGCACTTTCTACAGGAAGCAGTGTGTGGCAATATCTACAGGAAGCAGTGTGTGGCACTATCTACAGGAAGCAGTGTGTGGCATTATCTACAGGGAGCAGTGTGTGGCCCTATATACAGGAAGCAGTTTGTGGCACTATCTACAGGAAGCAGTGTGTGGCACTATCTACAGGAAGCATTGTGTGGCATTATCTACAGGAAGCAGTGTGTGGCACTATCTACAGGGAGCAGTGTGTGGCACTATCTATAGGAAGCAGTGTGTGGCATTATCTACATGAAGCAGTGTGTGGCATTATCTACAGGGAGCAGTTTGTGGCACTATATACAGGGAGCAGTGTGTGGCATTATCTACAGGGAGCAGTGTGTGGCATTATCTACAGGGAGCAGTGTGTGGCACTATCTACAGGGAGCAGTGTGTGGCCCTATATACAGGGAGCAGTGTGTGGCACTATATATAGGAAGAAGTGTGTGGCATTATCTACAGGGAGCAGTGTGTGGCATTATCTACAAAGAGTAGTGTGTGGCATTATCTACAGGGAGCAGTGTGTGGCATTATCTACAGGGAGTAGTGTGTGGCATTATCTACAGGGAGCAGTGTGTGGCATTATCTACAGGGAGCAGTGTGTGGCACTATCTACAGGGAGCAGTGTGTGGCATTATCTACAGGGAGCAGTGTGTGGCACTATTTATAGGAAGCAGTATGTGGCACTATCTACAGGGAGCAGTGTGTGGCATTATCTACAGGGAGCAGTGTGTGGCATTATCTACAGGGAGAAGTGTGTGGCATTATCTACAGGGAGCAGTGTGTGGCACTATCTATAGGAAGCAGTGTGTGGCAATATCTACAGGGAGCAGTGTGTGGCACTATCTATAGAAAGCAGTGTGTGGCATTATCTACAGGGAGCAGTGTGTGGCATTATCTACAGGGAGCAGTGTGTGGCACTATATACAGGAAGCAGTGTGTGGCACTTTCTACAGGGAGCAGTGTGTGACACTTTCTACTGGAAGCAGTGTGTGGCACTATCTACAGGAAGCAGTGTGTGGCATTATCTACAGGGAGCAGTGTGTGGCATTATCTACAGGGAGCAGTGTGTGGCACTATCTACAGGGAGCAGTGTGTGGCATTATCTACAGGGAGCAGTGTGTGGCACTATCTACAGGGAGCAGTGTGTGGCCCTATATACAGGGAGCAGTGTGTGGCACTATATATAGGAAGAAGTGTGTGGCATTATCTACAGGGAGCAGTGTGTGGCATTATCTACAAAGAGTAGTGTGTGGCATTATCTACAGGGAGCAGTGTGTGGCATTATCTACAGGGAGCAGTGTGTGGCACTATCTACAGGGAGCAGTGTGTGGCATTATCTACAGGGAGCAGTGTGTGGCACTATTTATAGGAAGCAGTATGTGGCACTATCTACAGGGAGCAGTGTGTGGCATTATCTACAGGGAGCAGTGTGTGGCATTATCTACAGGAAGCAGTGTGTGGCATTATCTACAGGGAGCAGTGTGTGGCATTATCTACAGGGAGCAGTGTGTGGCACTATCTACAGGGAGCAGTGTGTGGCATTATCTACAGGGAGCAGTGTGTGGCACTATCTACAGGGAGCAGTGTGTGGCCCTATATACAGGGAGCAGTGTGTGGCACTATATATAGGAAGAAGTGTGTGGCATTATCTACAGGGAGCAGTGTGTGGCATTATCTACAAAGAGTAGTGTGTGGCATTATCTACAGGGAGCAGTGTGTGGCATTATCTACAGGGAGCAGTGTGTGGCACTATCTACAGGAAGCAGTGTGTGGCATTATCTACAGGGAGCAGTGTGTGGCATTATCTACAGGGAGCAGTGTGTGGCACTATCTACAGGGAGCAGTGTGTGGCATTATCTACAGGGAGCAGTGTGTGGCACTATCTACAGGGAGCAGTGTGTGGCCCTATATACAGGGAGCAGTGTGTGGCACTATATATAGGAAGAAGTGTGTGGCATTATCTACAGGGAGCAGTGTGTGGCATTATCTACAAAGAGTAGTGTGTGGCATTATCTACAGGGAGCAGTGTGTGGCATTATCTACAGGGAGCAGTGTGTGGCACTATCTACAGGGAGCAGTGTGTGGCATTATCTACAGGGAGCAGTGTGTGGCACTATTTATAGGAAGCAGTATGTGGCACTATCTACAGGGAGCAGTGTGTGGCATTATCTACAGGGAGCAGTGTGTGGCATTATCTACAGGGAGAAGTGTGTGGCATTATCTACAGGGAGCAGTGTGTGGCACTATCTATAGGAAGCAGTGTGTGGCAATATCTACAGGGAGCAGTGTGTGGCACTATCTATAGAAAGCAGTGTGTGGCATTATCTACAGGGAGCAGTGTGTGGCATTATCTACAGGGAGCAGTGTGTGGCACTATATACAGGAAGCAGTGTGTGGCACTTTCTACAGGGAGCAGTGTGTGGCACTTTCTACAGGAAGCAGTGTGTGGCACTATCTACAGGAAACAGTGTGTGGCATTATATACAGGGAGCAGTGTGTGGCATTATCTATAGGAAGCAGTGTGTGCCATTATCTACAGGGAGCAGTTTGTGGCACTATCTACAGGGAGCAGTGTGTGGCATTATCTACAGGGAGCAGTGTGTGGCATTATCTACAGGGAGCAGTGTGTGGCATTATCTACGGGGAGCAGTGTGTGGCATTATCTACGGGGAGAAGTGTGTGGCATTATCTACAGGGAGCAGTGTGTGGCATTATCTACAGGGAGCAGTGTGTGGCACTATATACAGGTAGAAGTGTATGGCACTTTCTACAGGAAGCAGTGAGTGGAACTATCTACAGGAAGCAGTGCGTGGCATTATCTACAGAGAGCAGTGTGTGGCACTATATACAGGAAGCAGTGTGTGGGGCACTTTCTACAGGAAGCAGTGTGTGGCAATATCTACAGGAAGCAGTGTGTGGCATTATCTACAGGGAGCAGTGTGTGGCCCTATATACAGGAAGCAGTTTGTGGCACTATCTACAGGAAGCAGTGTGTGGTACTATCTACACGAAGCATTGTGTGGCATTATCTACAGGAAGCAGTGTGTGGCACTATCTACAGGGAGCAGTGTGTGGCACTATCTACAGGAAGCAGTGTGTGGCATTATCTACATGAAGCAGTGTGTGGCATTATCTACAGGGAGCAGTTTGTGGCACTATATACAGGGAGCAGTGTGTGGCATTATCTACAGGGAGCAGTGTGTGGCATTATCTACAGGGAGCAGTGTGTGGCACTATCTACAGGGAGCAGTGTGTGGCACTATATATAGGAAGAAGTGTGTGGCATTATCTACAGGGAGCAGTGTGTGGCATTATCTACAGGGAGCAGTGTGTGGCATTATCTACAGGGAGCAGTGTGTGGCACTATATACAGGTAGCAGTGTGTGGCACTTTCTACAGGAAGCAGTGAGTGGAACTATCTACAGGAAGCAGTGTGTGGCACTTTCTACAGGAAGCAATGTGTGGCACTATCTACAGGAAGCAGTGTGTGGCATTATCTACAGAGAGCAGTGTGTGGCACTATATATAGGAAGCAGTGTGTGGCACTATCTACAGGAAGCAGTGTGTGGCACTATCTACAGGAAGCAGTGTGTGGCACTATCTACAGGAAGCAGTGTGTGGCATTATCTACAGGGAGCAGTGTGTGGCATTATCTACAGGGAGCAGTGTGCGGCACTATCTACAGGGAGCAGTGTGTGGCACTATCTACAGGAAGCAGTGTGTGGCACTATCTACAGGAAGCAGTGTGTGGCACTATCTACAGGAAGCAGTGTGTGGCATTATCTACAGGGAGCAGTGTGTGGCATTATCTACAGGGAGCAGTGTGCGGCACTATCTACAGGAAGCAGTGTGTGGCACTATCTACAGGAAGCAGTGTGTGGCACTATCTACAGGAAGCAGTGTGTGGCACTATCTACAGGGAGCAGTGTGTGGCATTATCTACAGGGAGCAGTGTGTGGCACTATCTACAGGGAGCAGTGTGTGGCCCTATATACAGGGAGCAGTGTGTGGCACTATATATAGGAAGAAGTGTGTGGCATTATCTACAGGGAGTAGTGTGTGGCATTATCTACAGGGAGCAGTGTGTGGCACTATCTACAGGGAGCAGTGTGTGGCATTATCTACAGGGAGCAGTGTGTGGCACTATCTACAGGGAGCAGTGTGTGGCATTATCTACAGGGAGTAGTGTGTGGCATTATCTACAGGAAGCAGTGTGTGGCACTATCTACAGGGAGCAGTGTGTGGCACTATCTACAGGAAGCAGTGTGTGGCACTATCTACAGGGAGCAGTGTGTGGCATTATCTACAGGAAGCAGTGTGTGGCACTATCTACAGGGAGCAGTGTGTGGCACTATCTGTAAAAATCAGTGCGTGGCATTATCTACAGGGAGCAGTGTGTGGCAATATCTACGCTGGTTTTTACGCCACCAGTAGTGGTCAGCACATATTACCTAGCCCTAGAGATAGAGTCATCACCTGCCTGTAAACAACCAGAAAGATACTAGCCACCATAGTAGTTGTCAGCCAAACTAGTGCAGAAATTTTTGTATGCAGAAATTCTGGAAATAAAGCCACGCCAACTAGCCACACCCGCCAGATAAGACACGCCCCCATGATCCACACTGACCAAAGACACCACACCCTAAGTGTCCGTGGAGAAAAATTCAAATGTTGCCAAATATGTGTATAGCAATCTATGGGCAATTCATTTACTACTTATCTGGGCACTGTTCTCCATTTTTATTTTTTAGGCACTCTTTGTAATGTTTATGTGTCATATATGGCACTTTGCAGTGGAGAATAAAAGCTTGGCTGGTTGCTATGGGAAACATGTTTACTTTTTTTTTTTAATAAAGCGAATTACTGGATCAGACACAACTCATACACGTTGGAAGTAGGATGCACACAATAGCCAGATATTATCACGACACTACTGATCGGGGCAGAAGCAGCGCACAATAAAATCACAAAGATCACAAAGCAAAGTCCTGAACTCCCATTGCGCCACAAACAAACCAAACCAAAGCTACGCGATGACGTAAAGCGCAGATCCGGACGTAGGCGGAACTGTTCCTGTACAGGATCGTTCTATGACTCGGGCATCGCTTGTTTAGGTCTAGAGCGGCGTCAACTCTTTGTACCCAGAGTGCAGTGCGAAGCAGCCATGGCCGGCGTTCTGAAGAAGGTGAGACAGAGGAGGTCACGGGGACGATGTGGAGCTTGTGTGTGTCAGTAGCGGGATGTCTGCAGGAAGGCTGGTTACCCGACATTACAAGTTACTGGAGCTTTGTTGCCGCTACACATCGCTATTCTTGTAATGTATAAATTACACACGTACGAGCAGATCAGCTACTGAGCTGGTGCAGACATGAATTATTTCCCCAAATGTATCGGCAATCCGCGATATCAGTGGTTTCACCTAGAAAAACTGTAAAAATCATCCAGTCCTGCAGCCATGTTTCAGCTGTGTCTGTCTGAGGAAGCTGCGTGACCGCTAATGATGGGTGATAGTGATTGCCATAGCGGCTGTCACCCAGCTTTCCTGGAAGTAAGCGTGTATTACTGGCCTGATTACCATTCAGGAGTCTGGAAATGCTGCGTGACAACCGCTGTAGGGCTGCAGTTTGCTTTTCTATGTGTTTTTTTTTTTTTCTTAAAGAGACTGGGAAATATTACCTAGGGGATGTCCATTGAGCCAAGATCCGATCAGTCCTACGACTTAAAGAGGCTCTGTCACCACATTATAAGTGCCCTGTCTCCTACATAAGGAGATCGGCGCTATAATGTAGGTGACAGCGGTGCTTTTTATGTAATAAAACGATCTGTTTTCACCACTTTATTAGCGATTTTTAGATGTATGCTAATTAGTTGCTTAATGCCCAAGTGGGCGTGTTTTTACTTTAGACCAAGTGCGAGGGGAGACTGCTGATGGCCAACAGATATAACCTGTCATTTACAGCGAGATCTCGCGAGATTACGAAGTGCAGAGTAACGAAGTGCAGAGATTGTGAATAGACATCCCGTGGAATGTCTATTCACTGTCTAAACACTTCAGTATTGTTAATGTGTTAGTATAAGACAGCACATAAGGATCTAGCAGGATCCCTATGCGCTGAGTAAATAGAGAGGAGTGAATGACGCCGATTGTTCAGCGTCATACACTCGCCTGTACAACGGCCACTTGGTCTAAAGTAAAAACACGCCCACTTGGGCATTAACCCCTATCCGCATGAGGACGTAACTACGTCGTTGCGTGACAGCTGACACTCCACTCTTGCTGACCAGCTGTCCTTTGCCGCTGATTTCGGCAAATTAACCCCTTAAATTCGGCGATCGGTTGCAATCGCCGAATTTTGGGGGTTTCTAACATATCGGCAGACCCCCGGTCCGAAATCGTGGGGTTTGCCGATAGTTAGTATGGCAAATGGAAGCCAAACAATGTCTTCCGTGTCTGCCATGGATGGAAGCCCATCAGGACCAACCTTCGGCTGGTCCTGATAGGCTTCCTGTCAGTGACAGAATGTCACTATGTCGTTCCCAATGCACACTGTCAGCAACAAGGTGTGAATCGGGAACTTGGAGATCAGCTGTCCCCGACAGCTGAAACTCCAGTGTTGCCGATCAGCGGCTCATCGCCGCTGATTTCGGCAATTAACCCGTTACATGCGGGGCTCGATTGCGATCTCCGCATGTACAGGGTTTGTACCACATCAGCAGCCCCCATGCAATCGTGGGGGCTGCTGATGCTTGTGATGGCATCCGGAGGCCAGACAACGGCCCCCATGTATGTCAGCCTATGAGGATCAGCCTCTGCTGATCCTCGTAGACCAACTGTCAGAGTGACTGTGACGTCACACTGACAGTTGGAACACATTACACTATCTAGGTAGTGTAATGTATTCTAGCAGCGATCAGAGCTGCAGGTCAAAAAAAGAAAGTGTAAAAAGTAAAAAAAGTTAATAAAAATATTTTGTAAAAGTGTTTTCCTATAAGTCATTTATTATAGGTAAAAAATGAAAACGTTAAAAAAAAAAGTACACATATTTGGTATCACCGTGTTCGTAATGACCCAAACTATGAAACTATAATGTTAATTTTTCCGCACGGTGAACGCCGCAAACAAAATAAATGGAAAACTATGTCAGCATCGCTATTTTTTTGGTCCCCACCCCTCCCAAGATATAGAATAAAAAGTGATCAAAAAGTCGCATTTACCCCAAAATAGTACCAATAAAAACTACAACCCGTCCCGCAAAAAACAAGACCTCCCACAGCTTTTTTGACGAAAAAATAAAAAAGTTACGGCTCAGAATAGCGTGTCTCAGAAAATAAATTATTTTATAGAAACGCAATTTTATTGTGCAAACGCTGCAAAACGTAAAAAATACCTATACACATATGGTATCGGCGTAATCGTACCGACCCGCAGAATAAAGTAAAACGTAATTTATTGCGCACGGTGAACGCTGTAAGAAATAAAGAATTTAAAGCGGCAAAATCGTTGTTTTTTTGGTCACCTTCGCTCTAAAAAAGATCCTGTGGGGTCAAAATGCTCACTATACCCCTAGAAAAATTCCTTGAGGGGTGTAGTTTCCAAAATAGTCACTTTTGTGGGGTTTCCACTGTTTTGGTCCCTCCGGGGTGTTGCAAACCTGACACGGCACTGAAAGCCAATCCAGCAAAATCTGCGCTCCAAAAGGCGCTCCTTCCCTCCTGAGCCCTGCTGTGGGTCCAAACATCAGTTTACGACCACATATGGGGTATTGCCGTAATCGGGAGAAATTGCTTTACAAATATTGGGGTGCTTTTTCTCCTTTATTCCTTGTAAAAATGAAAAAATTCTATGTTTCCACAGAAAAATAGGTGATTTTCATCTTCACAGACTAATTCCACTAAATTCTGCAAAAAAAAACTGTGGGGTCAAAATGCTAACTATACTCCTAGAAAAATGCCTTGAGGGGTGTAGTTTCCAAAATGGGGTCACTTTTGGGGGGTTTCGACTGTTTAGGTACCACAAGACCTCTTCAAACCTGACATGGTGCCTAAAATATATTCCTAAAAAAAGGAGGCCCCAAAATCCACTGGGTGCTCCTTTGTATCTGAGACCTGTGTTTCAGTCCATTATCACACTAGAGCCACATGTATTGAGTTGCGTTTCTCTGGTAAAACCTTCTGTTACAGATTTTTTTTTATTACAAATGAATTTCGGCAAAAAAAATGAAATTTGTATATTTCGCCTCTACTTTGCCTTAATTCCTGTGAAACGCCTAAAGGGTTAAAATACTTTCTGAATGTGGTTTTGAATACCTTGAGGGGTGCCGTTTTCAAAATGGTGTGATTTATGGGGACTTTCTAATATAGAAGGCCCTCAAAGCCACTTCAGAACTGAACTGGTCCCTGAAAAAATGGCCTATTGAAATTTTCTTGAAAATATGAGATTTTTTGCTGCTAAAGTTCTAAGCCTTGTAACGTCCTAGAAAAATAAAAGTACGTGAAAAAAAATGATGCAAACATAAAGTAGACATATGGGGGATGTTAACTAGTAAGTATTTTGTGTGGTATTAATATCTGTTTTACAAGCAAATACATTTAAATTTAGAAAAATGGTAATTTTTGCAAATTTTTGACGTTTTTCACAAATATTGAATTTATCGACCACATTTTTTCACTAACATAAAGTACAATATGTCACGAGAAAACAATCTCCGAATCGCTTGGATAGGTAAAAGCGTTCCGGAGTTATTACCACATAAAGTGACACATGTCAGATTTGAAAAAATCATCTGTGTCCACAAGGCCAAAACAGGCTGTGTCCTGAAGGGGTTAAGCAACTCATTAGCATAAATCTAAAAACGCTAATAAAGTGGTGAAAACAGATCGTTTTATTAAATAAAAAGCACCGCTGTCACCTACATTATAGCGCCGATCTCCTTATGTAGGAGACAGGGCACTTATAATGTGGTGACAGAGCCTCTTTAAGTCGTAGGACTGATCGGATCTTGGCTCAATGGACATCCCCTAGGTAATATTTCCCAGTCTCTTGCTCACATCTCGTGCCTCACATTAATAAGTGAAATCCGTTTTTTTATTTTATTTTTTTACAGCGTACACATCATGAAGCTATAAATTTGTTGTGCAGGGTATTACCGTCGCGACGATACCGAATGTGTGTATATTTTATATATTGTGACTTATTTTAATGTTAATTGTAAAAAAAAAATTTGTGTTCTTTACATTTTTATTTTATTTTTTTAACATTACTATATATTTTATTATTTTTTATTTATAAACGTTCATGTACTGGCATATATCTATATACTGATAGTATACAGGCAGTTGTTAGGTCATACCTAAAGTATGCCATAACAGTAAATACACGGTAAGACAGCCCTGGGGTCCTTCAATGGACCCTGGGCTGTCTGCCCATATATGGGTTTCCCTGTGACGGGATCCAACGGCATCCCCCTTCTCGTTTTCCCCTTGAATGCCGTGGTCAGCTTTGTTTGCGACATTTGAGGGAATAGCGACGGAGATGAAAGGTTTCTCTGATCTCTGGCGTGAGAGCGGGTCTGTGTAATACAGCCATTGCCGCGCTCCTAACAAGTGCGCACGCTCGGTCAGCATGAAGAGATGCGGCCGGTCGCTGCACTAATTAGCGGCGACGCCAGCACTGAAGACAGAACATGGGGGTGTTTTGCAGTGCTGTCTTCAGTGCCACAACTCATTAGTGCAGCACTGGCCGCATCACATCATGCTGACCGCGTGCGCACTGTTGTCAGGAGCGGGGCAATGACTGTATCACACAGCCACAGCCCCGCTCTGACTACATTCATGTGTTACAATACTAAGATGTGTGGCCGCACATCTTCGTATCGAAATACGTGGATTAACATTATTGGACCGTTTGAGAGTGCACGGCGTCAAAATAGCATCGAAATATTGATACTATTTCGACCCCACTGTGAGGCATAGTTTTCTTTGCTGAAGTTCGTGCTCTTTTCTCTTACAGACCACTGGCTTAGTTGGATTGGCGGTTGCACAAAATCCACATGATGTAAGTTCATTTTGAAAGTTTTGCTTCAGATTTGCCTAAATATGAGAAAGTTGTTTCTGTCTTGATGCCCTGATATATTTGCAATAACACATAGTGGTAAATCGATCTATCTGAACATCCTGAGCTGGAGCTTTTAAAAATGCCAGTAGTCAGCATGTGTAGTCTGCGGGGGATGGGCAGCTGCATGAAATTATACAGCCGAAATAAAGCATTTTTGACAACTCTAAATAACTGTTTGCAACTTCCTTTATATATTTAAGGGGGTTATCCACTATTGAACAACTGATGACCTATCCACCGGATAGGTCATCAGTATATCATCGGTGCGGTTCTGACACCTGGACCCCGCACACTTAAGCCGCTCCGGCTGCCTCCGGGCACTGGGTTTTATGACCCATTATGCGATGTACGAAGCCGGAAGCAGTTGGCTCCATACATAGCATAGCGGCCATGCTGCCAAACTGCAGCTCTGCTCCTATTCGCTATTTATTGGCTGGAGCATGTACGTCCGATGATCGGAGGCGGCTTAACGGTGCAGGGTCCAGGTTTCGGACCCCCACAGATCATGTATAGCTGACCTATCCGGTGGATAGGTAATCAGTTGTCCAGTAGTGGACAACCCCTTTATGAGTGGATAGTCAAAAATAAGGATGTTGAGTTCATATTGTTTTGATCATTTTGATAATTTTATTTCTACAAAAATATTTTTAATTAAATTCTGTGTTAACGTGTTCATTATGTGCTTTTACATTGGCAGCGCTTGAGAATATTGTATACAAAAATTCTTACTGCCCTGCAGACCATTCCAAAAGATGCAGCATACCGGAAATACACTGAAGAAATTGTAAACAACAGATTTAATGCCATAAAAACCGTAAGTAGTTACAGCAATTTAAAGTAAATAATTTTTTTTCACTTTCATTTGTTTAACAATTTGATTTCTTCTCCCTACTTCATTATCCTAGGACTGTATTTCTATGTCAATGATTACTGGGCGTCCTATGCACTAACTAACCTCATTCACTTCATAACTCTTCAGTTAAACCAATATCTCACATAGAGATTCACCATATATATATATATATATATAATTGTCTTTTAGGCATCTTTCATACAGTTTTGTTTTTTTTGCAGAGGTTTTTTTGGGCTGGTGAAAAAAAAAAGGCATGAATCTCATGCGTTTTTTGGATGACATTCTCTAAAGAGAAGCCTATGGGAAAAGGGCTGAAATAAAAAACCGCCACATGCTGCGTTTAAAAAAACAAAACAAAAAAACAACACGTCATGAACCCAAATAGCGCACCAATGTGAGAAAACAAACGCCAAAAAAAAAAGCACTGTTTGTACTGCATTAAATATTTCCCTATTGACTTACAGCTAACCTCTGGCTGTAGTGTTTTTTTTGCATAAAAACCGCTATGTTAAACCACCTAGGGTGGATTGATTTTTTTTACCACTTCTGTTCCATTGACAAAATCTATGAGATGCTCCTAGCAGTGTTTAGGACGCACTTCATCTTAAGATTACAGCTAGAATAAAGGGGGAGACTTTTTCAAAAGTAGTGTGAGGGAAAAGTGGAGTAGTGGCCCATAGCAACCTACCAAATTTCATTTTACAAAGGACCTCTGGAATCTGGTTTCTATGGGCAACTTCTCATTTTTTCTTTACACTACTTTTGATAGTTATTCCCCAAAGTATATTGAGGGAAGGGGTGGTAAACATTTGTATCAGGAAAGGAGAGCAGTCAGGCTTTAATGGGGTCATAAGTTTAATTTCTGGAGAGAGCGCAGGGATCATCTTTGTGTTAGGCTATTACAAGTAATAGATTTTTAGGGGCTCTGTTACCAGGACAGACCCCTGGTCTGTGACGATCTACTAGACCCCAGTTTTGTGTGCCTATTTAAAACGCCTGCCCTGCTGTGCTGAAAGGCACCATTTAACCATATCCACAAATAATATGCCACTGGATCGGAAAAGCGGTTGAAAAATAGACCCATCATAAAAAGTGGTGCTGGGTTAATAAATGTGATATTTTGCCTGAATGCCAAATATTTTAACTTCTACCAGAAAAGCGCAGTAATACATTGGTAAAACGGCCCCATGTATTATGCTTAGCGTAGGCACTGAGGGGGAAGGTGCGCGACACACAGGTATTTTCCGAATTCTTATGTTATGCCTTTGCCATCCCCTAGGCATCAGAGTTTTGCCCTGGGTGTTGCTTCTAAGGGGTCTGCCCTGGTGACAGGTTGTATTCAGGCAGCTACTCCTCTGCTGTAGATAGTCCTTTACTATATCTGTAGACTTGTATATCTGGTTTGCTCACATATTTATTCTTATTGCCAGTGAAATCTTAGTTTAAATAGTAATAACTGTGTAATGGTGCTTACATGTGGTTTTCCTACAATCTGCGGCGCAGGGACAAATGTTGACCTCTCTGTGGCATTATGGTTATGCCATGTCGTCACAGTTGTGAAATTGCGTGACATCCTGGTTGTGGTGCCATAACAGGTACCTTGCAGCAATATCATTGGCTGCGAATGACCAGAAAATGTTCTTCCTTTTGGTGTCCTCACGGAAGCCGTTCTTTGGAACTCTGTTGTGCTACCGTCCCAGAAACCACAAGAAAACGTTATTGCTAGCATGTTATTTTATGTTTGTTTTTTTTGTTTTTTTTTCGTATATAGGAAAGCGATCTAGAAAAGCTGGAGAAGAAGATTAACTGTGGCCAAATAGAAGAAGTAATTGTGCAGGTAAAAAAACACCTGAATTAATGTTCTTTTATTTAGAGTCCCCCCTCTGATCAACTGTTACTGTTGGAGTATGTGACCAGCAAATCCTCCTTTTCCCTGCAGTGAAATAAAGCATTACATGTGGCCTGTAAATCAATGGACCATCCGTGAAATGCACAGACAAGATACTTCACATGGAGAACCTCTCTTTGTAACAGCTCTCTGCTTTTTATTGTGAACCTCTGAGTAAAGCTAGGACTACATGGTGGTGGTGTTAGGGGGTTGTTCCTGCATAGTCACATCATCAAATCCTGAAAAAAAAAAAAAATGGTACTAGGCTTTGCGTTACCCACTTCTCGGAAAGATTAATCCAAGAGTTCTATGGATGAAATTTTATAAACTTATTTTGTCTAAAAGCACATAATGCATTTTGGGGGGAGAAACCCTTCTTCAGGCACATAAGACAGTATGAATCGTTCTATATATAATAACATTTCTGGACTCCCTAGGATCTTCGTGTCATGCGGTTGTTGTGGCAGTTTTTTTCTTTTTTCTTTTTTTTTTTTTTCTTTCTTATAGGGCTTTTCCCATCAAAGACATTTATGACATATCCACAGGATATGTCAGATAGATGTGGGTCCCATCTCTGGGACCTTCACCTATCTCTACAACGGGGCCCCCTAATCCCCGTTCTAGCTCTATCTGATCTCGCTGACTCCCGGCCACTTCCTGGCTATGTGGTCGGAAGTTACTTAAACAGCGATGCTCGCTGAGCTACGCTGTTTCCGTAACTACCATTCAGTTCTATGGGACTTATGGAAACCGCGCAGCTCAGCGATTTACGCTGTTTACTTAACATACGACCTTTTTCATGGTCAGATTTCACCTCATTCAGCCGCAACACAGCGTGGCTGAACGGTGTTTAGGGGGCTCCGTTCTTGAGATAGAGGTGGGACCCGCATCTATCTGACATTTCCTGTGGATTTGTCATAAATGTCTCTCGTGGGAAAACCCCTTTAATTCCCCCTCGGAACGTCCACCCACCTAATGTGTTTGGTGATAAAAAGCAGTTTCTAGTGCCCCAATTCTCATTGGCCTTCACACTAGCAGAAATCTCTCCACTGCAAGTACAAGAGTTTCCAGGTGGTGGAACTAATCTACTGAGCACGTGTGACCACCGGCGCTGAACACATTCGGTAGACGTTGTGAGAGGGAATCAAAGGAACAGCAGGGAGCACCAAGACAAGCATGTACCAGCAATATCTAGACACAGAAGCATTTTCTTAAAATTATTCTAATTCTAAAAAAATAGTTGACCGTGCAGAAGTTATTGACCGGTAAATCAAGGGAGCAAAGAACTGGAAAATAATCTCCAGCAGTAAAAGGGTTAATCAAGGAGTTAGTTAAGAGCCAGCACTAGCATAACCTCATTGCCTAGATCTCCTAGAAATGCTATATATATATGGCTACGTTTTACTAGACCAGTAGGTCGTCTGACTATCCGTCATCTGCAAAAAAACTGATGCCTATGGTGTTGAAGTGATACAGCAAAATTCTGGAGGAATTAAGAGTTTCGTGAACACGTGCTAGAATTACGTTCATTAGGAAGCTTAGATGTTTTATAACATGAAAGAAAAGCTGGATTCACACGTGGTAATGTTTTTTTGGGGTAATCTATTCGTCAGATGTTCTATTGTTGCATAAGTTTGTACTGTACCTTACTGCAATGTGTGAACCAGGCCAGGGAGCAGTGGTACAAGGACATTCATTTATATAGTCTTGTTGATACCTACCTCTTCTTTGGGTCCAGACCGTTTGTAGATTGTAGGCTGCTATAAATGGCGCTGCTCTGGGGCAGCAGTGGCAAACTGTATATAATCAGATCGCTTGCAGTAGGAGGTATTCCAATGATAACATATTACTGAATTGCTGATGTGCATGCAACTATGTTATGCAGATTAAGGCTAGGGATACACGCCGTGACCCAGGTCACACAGCCAAAGATTTTTTGCGTCTCCTTTCCTGCATGGTAATGAAAGTCAATGTGGCCACGTTGTAACCTGCGGATTCGCTGCAACTGCGACACGATAGTCGTAAAAAGTCCGGCATGTTCAGATTTCTTGCAAAGCGACCGCGTTAACTTTCATTCCCTGTGATGCAGACCGGGTAACACAGCAATATTTAGCTTTGCAACCTGTGTCGTGGCCAATGTCGCCGCTGTAGTCCTAGTCTAAAGGGAACCTGTCATCTCCGTTATGATGCTTTCACAGCGTATTCATGAGCTGCCACGTAATACGCCGTCTCCTCAATAGCCGCGTGGACTTATTTCTAGCAGTACGCTGTAAGGGTATGTTCACACAGTCTTTTGCAGGCTGAAAATTCTGCCTCAAAATTCAGTCTGGAATTTTTGATACAAATTTTGATCTGCCTGCACGCCATTTGCCACGTTCTTCGCCGGCGTCCATTGAGCGCAGCAGTCAAAAACGCTTTCTCTATCTCCCATTGATGTCAATACGAGGTCAGAGACGTGAACGCCTGAAGATAGGACATGTCGCTTCTTTTTCCCGCGAGCCGGTTTTTCCCTCACGTGGGAAAAACGCCTCCGCCTCCAACTGAAATTTATGGGAGTCTTTTTAGGACGTTTTTTGGTGCGTTTTCTGACGAGGTTTCCGTGTAAACAGGGGCTTAAGATTCTTCTCCAGACAAACCACTGAAATCGGTGATAGCAGTATAACTGAGATGGCAGGTTCCCTTTATGTAATTCTACTGTACATAGAACGTCCTATTTAACACTGTTGTATAAATCCATAACAGGCAGAAAATGAGCTGTATCTGGCGAGAAAAATGGCAGAGTGGAAGCCATGGGAGCCCCTTATAGAAGAACCCCCTGCAAATCAATGGAAATGGCCAATCTAATACCTGCATTAAATGTACATATGTGTGAAAATGTCTTCTGAATTCCAAATAAAAAATATCTTATTCTTGATTGTTCAGTTTGACATTGTGTACATGCACTATTTTTACACTTTGTTTAAATGTTAAGACTGAGCATTACATGTATTGTAGTATCTGTTGTGGAAAATACGGCTTTTTTTTAACATTGCCCAGTCATACCCATATAAAAGTGCAGAATAAAAATGTTCTACTTTAACTACAAATGGCTATAAACTGAAGACCGTGTTCTGCTGTGCAGTGACGAGCAATCTGTTCCTGTAAGCAGTCGGTTCAGGCTGGCGAGGGGCTAACTGTACTGATTCAATCCGATTTATGACATTCCAGAAGAAAAATGACTGCCCACATGATCCCTACTTTCTCTTATATAATCAGTTCTGTGAAATGCAGGTCTGAATTTTTGATAAAAGCCCTTTTTTTTTATTTTTAACTAGCTTTACGCCTCATACGCACGACCGTATGTGCTGTCCGAGTCCCGTCAGTGATCCGAGGAAAGATAAGACATGTTCTATCTTTCCTTGGATCGAAGACTCAGACCATTTTTCACAGAGACCCGATTCATCCCAGTGGGATGCTGTCAAAAACGGCCCGAGTGGCACAACAGTCGTATGCGTGAGGCATTACTTTTATCAACTGTCAGTTTAGCACTCCTGTAACCCTTTGCCGCCACAGCTATTTTTCTGTTTTGTATCTTGGTGTTTTCCTCTCTACATCTTAAAAGCCATAAAGTTTTTTTATTTTTTAATCAATATAGCTGTATGAAAGCTTATTTTTTGCATGACAAGTTGTAGTTTTCCACTGCACCGTTTATTGTACTGGGGAACAAAAAGCTTTGGGGTAAAATGGAAAAAAAAACGGATTCCACCACTTTTTTTGTTTTGTTTTTACGACGTTCGCCCTGCAGTAAGAACAACATGTTAACGTTATTCCGTGGCCCAATATGATTACGGCGATACCAAACTTGTACAAATTATTTTTTTCTTGTGTTTTACTACTTTTACAAAGAAAAAAACGAATTGTCGCAATATTCTGAGAGCCATAACTTTTTATTTTATTTTTTCTCGGTAACTGAGTGTTGTGAGGGCTTGTTTTTAGTCGGACGAGCTCTAGTTTTTATTGGTACCATTTTGGGGTACATAAGACTTTTCAATTACTTTCTATTACATTTTTTGTGGGAGACAATGTGACCAAAAAAAGAGCGATTCTGGCGGTTTAATTACACCGTTCACTGTGTGGATTAATTCATATGTTGTAATAGTTTGGACATTTACAGATGCGGCAATACCAATTATGCTTATTTTTTTTTACAAGTATGGAAGAGGGTGTTTTTATTTTTTACGCTTTTCTGTGTAATATATAAACTTTATTGAAGCGGAAATATGGCAGATCTGGGGCCCTTCATTAAGCCCCCAGGCATTTAAAGGGGTTAGTTTCAATTTTGCTCATTTATCTCCGATTTCGCCCGTTTGTTTGTAGTGTCAGCTGTAACATACAGCCGACCTCTGCCTAGTATGGAATGAGCTCGACCCATGAGCCTGCTTTACACTTCTTTGCCATCTATGACGTAGCCCTACTTCAAATGTCACAGGGTTAAACATAGTTGGCAACATTTGAAACATTTTTCCAGGTACCATTAGGGTGTGGCTTCTTTGGGTGTGTCTCATAGGGGTGTGGTTTATCTGGTGGGAGTAGCTAATGGGGCATGGCTTTTTTTTTCCCAGAATTTCTGCATACAAATAAACAAACAAAAATTTCTGCACTAGTTTGGCTGACAACTACTATGGTAGCCAGTATCTCTTTCTGGTTATCTGGTTGATTATAGGCTGGTGATGTCTCACTTTATCACTAGGGCTAGGTGATATGTGCTGACCACTACTGGTAGCGTAAAAACCAGCGTAGATAGTGCCCCTTGTAGATGGAGCCTCACAGTGCCTTCTGTAGATGAAGCCCAACAGTGCCTTCTGTAGATAGCTCCGCTGGGGATTCCTTTCTTGGAGGATCAACTGACGTCACTGTCCATATATGGACAGTGACGTTAGGGGCTCCTCCAGGAGAGGAATCCCTGGCCTGAGTGTTGCGGATGCTCTGGATGGGGATTCCTCCTGGAGGTGCCCCTGATGTCACTGTCCATATATGGAGGAGTGAATGGCAGAGCAGGGAGCTGATATTTTCCTGCTCTGCCATAATATTCAAATGTATCTTCCTTCTCAGCACGCAGATACAATTGAATAAGGCCGTGTCCGGGACAGTCATTTGCCGGGACTGTCTCCGTGAATTCGGAACCATCCCGTCAAATTCTGGACTGTTGGCAACTATGGTTAAATGTGATATATTTGATTTGCTTTTATAAAATGGAAATACACTGGGGCCATATATCAATCATGTCAAAAGAAAGCGGGAAATACATATGATTTAATTTGGTGTAGCTCACGAAGTGTACTAGACACACCACCTTATTGTTATCATATATACAGTCCAGTATTTTGTACCACAAAATGGTGCTAGTCCATAATTTAGCACCACCGTAATTTTGCCACACGTTTTTCAAATTTGTCCTACATGATGCAGTATACTATTATAAATGGCATATATTACTTGTGCTATTTATTAAAAAAGAAAAAATTAATAACACTTTATTATGCTGTGCTTCTGGAGCATTTTTTTTAAATTAATGTTCCCCTATGTAACTTGTAGTCCAATTTACTATGAATACTATACCCTCTAGTGGACAGTAGAAAAATAACATCCTCAACAGAGACATGAAAATAAGCGTATCTTCTGTAAATGAGTATTTTGTTTCTAGCAATTTGTGTGCTTCACACAGATTTGTTTTCTGCAGGGAATATTAAATTTTTATTCTTACGCCACTGAGAACTGCCAGTTATATACTCCGTACACAAAGTGCGTACACATTACATTCCTTGTCAATGAATTGTTCTCTTAGGTGATTGTGGCAGTCAATATTTTTCATGGCTGGAGGTGTAAATATATATATATATATATATATATATGTGTGTGTGTGATGGCTGGTGGTAGTAACAGTAGTGGTTACCATTACATGTCAAATGGATAAATTAACATAGGAAATTACTTGGGCATTCAGGTTCTTCTCAATGAATTAGAATATCATCAACAAGATAATTTATTTCAGTAATTAAATTCAAAAAGTGAAACTCCTATATTATATAGATTCATTACACACACATAGGCTGTGTTCACACGGAGTTTTTTGACGCGGAAAACGTGCCAAAAAACGACCCAAAATGACTCCCATTGATTTCAATGGGAGACGGAGGCGTTTTTTTACCGCCTCGCGGCAAAAAGAAGGGACATGACCCATCTTGATGCGGTTTCCGCGTCCAAAACCGCATTGAAATCAATGGGGACACGTCAAAAAACACCTCGAACTAGTGAGGTGTTTTCTGACGAGTATATTGCCGAGTGTTTTGGAGGAGTTTTTTGCAGGAGTCGTCTCCTGCTGCTAGTCCAGCCTAGAAAGGAGCTGTCATTTCCTGTCTGCTCGTGGAGGCTGAAAAACATCGAGGACAGAACTCCGAGGGATACAGAAAACCGAAGTCCTGCATCTAAATACAAGTAATTGCAATTGCTCCTATGTTCCATACATGCTATACATGTATGGAGCTGTGCATTTTTTTTTTTAATTTTGTTATGCAGTTGTTCATGTATGTCATCTCTTTTTTTTTTTTTTTTTTTTAACATTTCGGGAACAGAAATGACGACAGCAGAGGTGTACCACCGAATGGACATTGATGTTGGTAAATTGATTCAAGAAGTAAGTATACTTTTTTTTTTTTTTAATGTGGGCCTGTTCACATCAGCGTGGTTTCCGCTGAGGGGTTCCGTCGGTGCTTTCAGTCAGGGGAACCCCTCAACGGAAAGGCAAGTGTGAAGTGGTGACAGATCCGTTGCTAATGGTTTCTGTTTGTCCCCGTTGTGCAAAGGGTTCTGTCGTTTTGACGGAACCAATACCGCAGTGTAGGGAATCCCATTAGCAACGGATCCATCAGCATTGAAGTCAATGATGATGCAAACAGAAAACAATGTTTTTTTTAATGTGGGCCTGTTCACAACAGCGTGGTTTCTGCTGAGGGGTTCCGTCGGTGCTTTCAGTCAGGGGAACCCCTCAACGGAAAGGCAAGTGTGAAGTAAGTTCCATTTGCATCACCATTCATTTCAATGGTGACAGATCCGTTGACAGAAGGATGTCATGCATGTGAAAACCTCGGCAAAAACCGCATGGAAAACCGCCTCAAAAACCACATCAAACATGAAAACCTCTAGGGTCAGTTTTTACAGGAGGAATTTTCCTCCTGCAAAAAACTCTGTGTGAACACAGCCATATAGAGTACAGATACCGACCTTTTATTAAAGCCACCATGAATCTGGATGGGGTTAAGGAGACCAGATCTGTGTCAGACCAAATGTTTGAAGATCTATCTCCTAGACGTTACAAGGTCTTTCCGCTACACAAATATATTAAATGTATTATTGTGAAAAATGATTGCGATAATACTTCTAAAAAGACAATGGAAAACTCCAGAGAGAATGTTTTTCGTTCCTAAAAAGGAAATATTCCATTGATGAAGAGAACTGGTCTAAATGTGATCGGGCCCCAAAAACGGATGCACCAGTGGCAAGCATACGCCTTACATTTTGAGGATTTCTGTTGTCTGGCAAACCCTATGGATAAAAAGGCCGACTAATTCCTTAACCCCTTCCCGCATTTTCACGTACATGCATGTCGGGGAATGAGGCTGGTTAGCGCATTCCCACGTGCATGTACGTGATGCAGTTAAACTGTCACAGCGCCGCGGGGCGAGGTGACAGTTCACTGCAAACTGCTGTCCGAGACAGCTTAGCAACAGAGGTAGCCGACAGGGGACCAATGAAAGTGGTCCCCTGTCGGCGATCGCTGTGATTGGTCTGTCAGTGCAGACAGACCAATCACAGTTAGTGTGACTTGTTTTTCTACAGTCTCCGTCTCTGAGCTCCTCTGTTGGTTTTGAGAGGAGATCAGAGACGGATCTAATTTTACTTCTGCATGAAATATACCCCCCCAGTGCCTGACCTGTCACCCCCCAGTGCCTGACCTGTCACCCCCCAGTGCCTGACCTGTCACCCCCCAGTGCCTGTCCTGTCACCCCCCAGTGCCTGTCCTGTCACCCCCCAGTGCCTGACCAGTCACCCCCTGTGCTCCATCAGCACATTCTTTTGCCTCATCAGCACCCCAGTGTGCCACATCACCCAATCAGTATCGTCTGTTGCCTAGTGACAGGCATCACTGAATCAGTTCAGTCTTTTTGTACTAAAAAAAATACTAAAAAAAATATATATAAAAAAACAAAACTATAAAAAAAAGTTTGCTAGTGAGCGACAGGGATAGTAAATTAGTTAGGGATAGTATCAGACTAGCTTGTTAGAGTGTACGTGGTGTAAGGTTAGGTAGTCAGGGCTAGTTAAAAATAATTTAGTATTAGGTAGGGCTAATTAGGGTTAGAGGTTCAGGGAGTTAAAAACTATTATAATGACAAAGCGGGTGTTCACTGCTGAAGATGCGTACGCCTTATTCTGTGCAGAGTCAGAGTCTGACAGTGGAGATGAGGTGACATTTTTGATGTCGTCATCCTCAAGTGACACATCTAGTGATGAACCCCCCCCCCCCCCCCCCCCCGTAGACATTCTAGGGCTAGTGTGCAAGCACAACCAAATTCAGATGCCCCTGCGTGGATTGCCCCTGATAATTATATGCCCCAGGTGCCTGAATTTACTGCCACCCCAGGCACCAACGTGGACACTACTGGTTTCAGAGAGATAGATTTTTTTTAAATTATATTTCTCTGATGAACTAATTTGTCTTATGGTACAGCAGACAAATATTTATGCGGCACAATTCATTGCCCGCAATCCCAACAGTTACTATGCCAGGCCCCAAAAATGGACCCCTACCAATGCAAATGAAATACTGAAATTTTGGGGCCTATTACTTAACATGGGCATTACAAAAAAGTCCTCTATTCGCTCCAATTGGAGCACTGATATGCTACATCATTCCCCACTTTACCGCCTCACCATGCCTAGGGCTCGTTTCGAGATCCTGCTACGGTTCCTGCATTATAACCATAATGAGGAATGCCCACCCACAAATGACCGCAGTTTTGACAGACTGTTCAAAATTAGACCTGTAGTGAACCACTATAATTCAAAATGTAAAGAGATTTACACCCCACAAAAATGCATTGCAGTGTACGAATCCTTGGTTCATTTCAAAGGCAGGCTACACTTCCGCCAGTACCTGCCCAACAAAAGGTCTAGGTATGGCGTGAAGCTGTATAAAGTGTGTGAAAGCGCGTCTGGATACACTTTTAAATTCAGAATCTATGAGGGAAAAGATTCTGCAATAGAGCCCCCGGACTGTCCCCCTGTTCTAGGAATAAGTGGGAAGATAGTATGGGATTTGCTGCACCACATACTAGACAAGGGATACCATCTATATACTGATAATTTTTACAATAGTGTCCCCCTTTTGAAGTGCCTTGCTGCTAGAAGAACCGCAGCATGCGGCATAATCAGGAGAAACCAAAAGGGTCTCCCCAAGGACTTTGTAGATCATACAGTGCGCCGAGGGGAAAGCAGGGCTGTTTGCAGTGACAATTTGCTGCTGGTCAAATACAAGGACAAGCGTGATGTCCTTGTATTGACCACTCGCCATGCAGACCAATCCAGCCCTGTCCCAGTGCGAGGAACCACAGAGCACACCATCAAGCCTGTGTGTATCCAGGATTACAACCAGTTCATGGGAGGGGTGGATCTTTCGGACCAGGTTCTGCAACCCTACAATGTCCTCAGAAAAACAAGAACCTGGTATAAAAAATTGGCCGTATACCTGACACAAGTGGCACTATATAATTCCTTTGTTTTGTATAAAAGTGCAGGCCATAGGGGGACTTTTCTTGATATTCAAGAAAAAATTATTAAAACTTTGATTTTTGGAGACCAGGAAGGGCAGAGCAGCAGTGGAAGCAGCAGTGCTTCTGGAATAGTGGGCTCAAGAATTGTTCATGTGCAGCATTTCCCTGGCGTACTCTTCCCTGGTGATAGATTTTGTGGTGTGATTCTTCATTTTCATGTTCGCATTACAAAGAAATTGGTCTTCAATCTGATACTTTTATGAAAAAAGTGAATTTATTTTTTTTCACCTGCTATGCATTAAATTTTGCAAAAAACTGTGGAGTCAAAATACTTACTATACCCCTAAATAAATACCTTAAGGGGTCTAGTTTTCTAAATGGGGTCGTTTATGGGGAGTTTCTATCGTTCTGACAGCTCAAAGCTTCTCCAAATGTACAGTGGGGCCTAAAACATTTTCAAGCAAAATATGAGTCCTGAAAGCCTCCGGGTGCTCCCTTCCCTTTGGGCCTTGCCATGTGTCCAGGCAACGCATAAGGGCCACAATGAGGGTATTTTTGAAAACAGGAGAAACAGGGTGATAGATTTTGTGGTGTGTTTCTTCATTTTAATGTTTGCTTTACAAAGAAATCGGTATTCAAACTGATACTTTTAGGAAAAAAGTGACATTGAATTTATTTTCACCTGCTATGCATTAAATTTAGCAAAAACTGTGGGGTCAAAATGATTACTATACCCCTAGATTAATACCTTATGGGGTCTAGTTTTCTAAATGGGATCATTTATGGGGGTTTCCATCATTCTGAGACCTATGAGCCTCTGAAAACCTGGCTTGGTGCAGGAAAACAAAATGTACTTCAAAATGTAAAAAATTATTATTCAATTTGTAAGTCCTCTAAATTGCTGAAAATTTATTTAATTTTTTCAAAAGTGCTGCCAAAATAGAGTAAAGAGATGGAAATATATTTAATTTAAAAAATTGTACAGTATGTGTGTACATATGTGACATATTGCAGTTAAAAATAGGAAAAAATGTTAATTTTTACAAAATTTCTTAAATTTTTCTATTTTTTAATTAATTTCCACAAATCGTATCAGTCTACTTTTACCACTAAAATAAAGTACAACATGTGACGAAAAAACAATGTCAGAATTACTTGGATATTCAAAACTTTTGCAGAGTTATTCTCTGATAAAGTCAGACATACCAGATTTGAAAAATCTGGCTTGGTCATTAAGGTCCAAACTAGCTTGGTCATTAAGGGGTTAAAAAGACCTGGGAACATGCTTCAGCTAGCCTTAAACCTAATATAGTAGCCAACTGTGTGGCTAGGGCCCAAAAAATTTGGATTAGTCAGTTTGAGGTACACCTTAAGGGCAGTGGTACATAGTATTGGATCTTTTCCTATCCTACAGATGCTCTATTAGAGAAGCAATGTCCGTTTTTGCCCTGATGACCTCGGCAATGCCAGCAGTAAATGCAGTTTCACTCCAGACACCTTCAGAATGAGATCCTCCGAGAATTGGATTGCTCCCCAACGTCTTTGGATCTACAGTTTCATTTAACAGCAGGTACAAGGAAGTCTCTCCTCTGGTGGATCCAGTAAAGTAATCTAGAATCTGGGGTCCCCTGGGTTCTCCAAAGTTTGTTTTTTTTTCCTCTTAAAATGTCTTTATTAAGAATTGTGTCACAATGTATACATACATTCCAATAGCAATGGATAATATCAAAGCATTGTATACATCCATGCAGAGACTAAACCTAAACATCTACAACAGTAACAAAGAGTAGAATCCTTGTGGATATGACGCATTGCAGTTAGAGTTTTGTGTCCAAGCACTCCAAATAGAAGAGAAGGACTTAAAAGTGTTGGCACCATATGCAATAAACTTTTCATAAAGAAAGGTGGTGTTAATTAAGGAAATAACTTCTGTATTAGAAGGGGCAATCAGGCTTTTCCAATGCCTTGTTACAACTGATTTAGCAATGAGAAGTATTTTACAAGTTAAGATTCTGTATGATACCGGTATTAATTGGATACCCATGAACAATAAAGCCAGTTGGGGTACAGCAGTAATTTGAAATTGCAATACATCAGATCGTAAGCCGAAGACATCTACCCAATAGGACGTCAGGATAGGGCAGCTCCATCAAATATGGTATAGAGATCCTCTACAACCACAATTCCTCCAACAACTAGGTGAAGAGCTCAGATACATCGAATGTAGTCGATCAGGGGTAAAATACCAGCGCAGCATAGTCTTCGTAGCTGCCTCGAACTGTGAACTGCATCTAAAGGATCTATGAATTAGATTAAGTGCATTAGTCCATTCAGCATCAGTAAAGGAGGTGCCCAAGTCTCGTTCCCATACTCTAAAAGGGTATGTCTTCTGAAAAAGATTATGCTCATGTAACAAATTATAAATAGGCTTGAGACCTCTGCTGCCTTTTTGAAATATATTAAATATTGGAGAGTTGTATCTAACCAAAATAGTGTTACTTGACAGAAAATGTTGAATTTGTAAAAACGTATAGCAATCACTTCGAGGGAGTGAAAAACCAGCTGATAAATCTGTAAACTACCTGAGCAGGGTATTTTCATATAAATCAGCTAATGAACAAATACCATTTCTTATCCAGAAGTCGACATTTAGATCCAATATAGCTAAGTTCAGTAGCTCCAATGGGACATCTGATGTCTGCAAGCCCACTATATTATCTCAGTTAGCATGAAAAAATGACCAACATAGTAGTGAGGACCTTGTGAATGGAGAAATCTGAGTTGGTAACTTAATATTCCACAGGGGAGCTATCAACAACGCCTTCAAACTGGTCGAAGAAGCCAAAGTATTCTCAATATGCACCCAGTGTTTATCAAGGTCCAATAGCCACCAATGTCTTAATTGTGAAGCTACAAAATAATCAAACATATCTGGTATCTCTAAACCACCTTTCTTCCTATCTTTTGTGAGTAATTTGTATGAAATTTGTGGTTTACGGTTAGCCCATATGAATGTAGAAATGATCTGACGTGTAGATATAAAAAAGGATTTCGTTACATCAAGTGGGAGGGTCCTGAACAAGTAGAGAAGTCTTGGCAGTAAAAGCTGCTATTCTACCAATCCAGGAGACTTCAAATGCAGAAAGTCTTTGGGCTTCAGTAGAAATATCAGCTAGGAGTGGTACATAATTAGCCATATAAAGTTTTTTTGTGTGAGACAGTTAGCATGAGACCTAAGTATTGTATACCCTCTGTCTGCCAATCTAGAGGGAATTTACATTTCAAAAGAGAAAGTTGAGCAGAGGGTATATTTATAGGAAGTACCTGCGATTTTTGGGTGTTGAGTTTGTAGCCTGAGAGAGCACCAAAATCATTAAGAATATCAAGGGTTTTTGCTAATGATAATTTAGGATCACTCAAGGTAAGTATCACATCGTCTGCGTGTAAAGAAACAACATGGGTACGGTCTCCAAATGTTATGCCTGGTATATGGATATCCTCCCGTATAGCTTGTGCAAGTGGTTCTATGGATAAAACAAAAATTAGAGGGGATAAAGGACACCCTTGACGAGTTCCATTAGTGATGGAAAACATCAGATAGAGAACCATTAGTAAATACACGTGCAGAAGGATCTGAATATAAGGCTTGAATAGCTGTAAGGATGTGTCGTGAAAAACCCATTCGCTTCAACACAGAAAAGGCATACGTCCCGTTAATGCGGTCAAAAGCCTTTTCAGCGTCAAGCGAAAGTAAAATTTCAGGCACATTGTGGGAAGTTAGATAATGTATGATATTTAATACTCTTCTAGTATTTTCCGTAGCTTGCCGACATTTTATGAATCCAACCTGGTCTTCCTTAACGAGTGGGTAAGAGTGGAGCTAATCTGGAAGATAAAAGTTTCGCATAAATCTTTAAGTCTGCATTTAGCAGAGAAATAGGGCGAAAGTTCTGGGCGTTATCTGGGCTTCTTCCTGGTTTTGGTAGGGTGAGTATTGAGGCCTCACTCACACGAGCGTGGCGTTTTTGCGCGCGAAATAACCACTTAACAGCTCCGTGTGGCAGTATCATATGATGCGCGGCTGCGTGCTTTTCGCGCAGCCGCCATCATTATGACACTCCATTTGGTTGTTTGTAAACAGAAAAGAACGTGGTGCTTTTCTGTTTACATTCATCCTTTTGACAGCTGTTGCGCGAATCACGCAGTTCGCACGGAAGTGCTTCCGTGCGGCATGCATGGTTTTCACGTACCCATTGACTTCAATGGGTGCGTGATTCGCGCAAAACGGCGAAAGAACGGACATGTCGTGACTTTTTTTCAGCGGACTCACGCTGAGTAAAAATCACGGACATGTCTGCACGGCCCCATAGACTAATATAGGTCCGTGCAACGCGCGTTCAAATCACATGCGTTGCACGGACGTTTTTCCCGTTCGTCTGAATAAAGCCTAAGGCTGATTGGTTTTCTTTGGGAAATTTGCCTGTAAGCATGGCATTATGGTATGTTCGTCGTAGGTGTTCTATATGGATATGTTGAAAGGATCTATAATATTCATTTGTTAACCCATCAGGGCAAGGGGATTTACCTAAGGGAAGTCCTGTAATTATATTTTAAATTTCTGCATCTGTTATAGGACAATTAAGAGAAGATACTTGGTCGAACGACAAATTAGGGAGATTAAGTGATTGCATAAACCTCTGAATAGTGTCTTGTGTCACTAGATGGGAGCTAAAATCATCTCTCAAATTATAGAGCGAGGAGTAATAATACCTAAATTTATTACCAATGTCTCTTGGGTTATACAGCTTCCCATTAGATCCTGCTTCCTGGGAATTAGTCTTCCTTACTTTCTTTTCGTAGTTTTGTATTAGACACGTCCTTAACGATGAGTGACGGATATATCCGTCGCAAGCAGGTGTTAGTTCCCGCATAGTGACGGATATATCCGTTGCTCTGATTGGGTGGGTGCTGCCAGTGTACCCACGCGATTAGCGTCAGGAGCACAGCTGTTGTACACAGCCTGGCTCCTGCCGGAATCTAAGCCCGCTCCGATTCCGGCAGTCTAACCCATTGGATGCCACTGTAAATAGCGACAGCTACATCTAATGTGTTTGACAGAGGGAGGGAGCTCCCTCTGTCACCCCATCGACTCCCCCGCAAAGAAATCGCGGGGCGCCGTCGGGTTTCCATGGCAGCCGGGGGCCTAACAAAGGCCCCCAGGTCTGCCTTCAGCATCTGCCTATTAGGCTATGCGAGAGGCATGGCCTAATAGATTGCCTGTCAGCCCGTTTGTCTCTGTTGTGCACCGAACCTGTAGTTTTGCCGGAAGCAAAATAGTACAGCAGCTGAATGTTGCTATTTGAAAAAAAAAATTTGTTATGAAAGGAAAATTTTAGAGCAGAAAATTCTGTGAAGTGTATATATAAAAAGAAAAATTAGTTTGCATGTATCACTTCTAGTTACTGCTCAATGTGAATGTTTAATGTAAAGATGTCATTGTTAATGGTTTTTTTCAACTGACTTATCTGATTAAGATCAATTAATGATTATGTAATGAAAAACATTGTTCTCCACAGGGGGTGTCCAACTGGGAGCAGAAGGCGTGAAAACCATATTCTAATAGAATGTGGACAGATAAAGGAATTGATTTAATTTAAGGGCCTGACATTGTTATTGTATGTACTTAGAACAATTTTTATATTATGTAGATGTTATCACCAGACTAGCTTTTATTTTAATAATTGACAAAGGTTGGGTCCCCAGCAAGTGCCAGTAAACCTAAACTAAAAGACTTTTAACATGATGAACTTCATCACTGAGATGCGGCAGGCGCAGCCTGAGCCAATACAATGTGTTTGTCATGAACTGACGGCAGTGTCACAATTCTAAGCAGCCGCACAGACAAGCAACTTGCCAGAGAAGGACGATTTTGATGCAGAGGGTTTTGTGTTAGTCACAATAAAACTCCACTAAGCCGTCTACGTGGGAACGCACCCCAGGCTCACAGTATAAGGTACTGTGTACAGCCCAGTTACATAGTTACAAAGTTACATAGTTTGTACGGTTGAAAAAAGACACATGTCCATCAAGTTCAACCAAGGGATGGGAAAGGGGAAGTAAAACATTTCTACACAGAGGAGCTAATATTTTTTTGTTCTAGGAAATTATCTAAGCCTTTCTTAAAGCCATCTACTGTCCCTGCTGTGACCAGCTCCTGCGGTAGACTATTCCATAAATTCACCGTTCTCACAGTAAAGAAGGCTTGTCGCCTCTGCAGGTTGAAGCTTTCTTTCTCCAGACGGAGGGAGTGCCCCCTTGTTTTTTGAGGGGGTTTTACATGGAACAGGATTTCACCATATTTTTTGTATGTGCCATTCATGTATTTATATAAGTTAATCATGTCCCCCCCTTAGTCGTCTTTTTTTCAAGGCTAAATAGGTTTAATTCTTTTAATCTTTCCTGATGACTTAGATTCTCCATGCCCCTTATTAGCTTCGTTGCTCTTCTTTGTACTTTTTCCAACTCCAGGGCATCTTTTCTATGAACTGAAGCCCAGAACTGGACTTCATATTCTGGATGAGGCCTCACTAATGCTTTGTAAAGTGGTAATATAACATCCCTGTCCCGTGAGTCCATGCCTCTTTTAATACACGACAATATCTTGCTGGCCTTTTAAGCAGCTGATTGACATTGCATGCTGTTATTTAGTTTATGATTTACAAGTACACCCAGATCCTTCTCAACAAGTGACTGCCCCAGTGTAGCTCCCCCTAGGACATATGATGCATGCAGGTTGTTCGTACCCAGGTGCATAACTTTACATTTATCTACATTAAACTTAATTTGCCAATTGGACGCCCAAACACTCAGTTTGTTTAAATCCACTTGCAATTCACAAACATCTTCAATAGTCTGAACTATATTACATAGCTTGGTGTCATCTGCAAAAATAGAAATAGTGCTATTAATCCCATCCTCTATTTCATTAATAAATAAGTGGAATAATAGTGGTCCCATCACTGAACCCTGGCGTATACCACTTATAACCGATGACAATTCTGAGTAGGAATCATTGACCAAAACTCTCTGGATACGGTCCTTGAGCCAATTCTCAATCCAATTACGAACTATACTTTCTAAACCTATAGTCCTTAAAGTCCAAAAACACTATATCCACAGCGGCCCCTCTGTCTAGGCTTCTGCTCACCTCTTCATAAAAACAAATCAGGTTGGTTTAACAGCTTCTGTCCTTAGTAAAACCGTGCTGGCTGTCACTTATAATACTATTTATTGTCACATAATTCTGTATATAGTCCCTCAATAGCCCTTCAAACATTTTCCCCACAATTGATGTTAAGCTATAGTTACCCGGCGAAGACCTAGAGCCCTTTTTGAAAATAGGCACCACATTGGCCCTGCGCCAATCCCTTGGCACTATACCAGTCACGAGAGAATTTCTAAATATTATGAAGATGGGGACAGAAATAACTGAACTAAGCTCCCTAAAGGGAATGTGTTGCCAGAAAAACATGTTTTTTTTTAAAAAATTAAACATTTAGTGTGTGGGTGATTAAACACTGTTCAAATTTTTTTAATTTTTTTGCACGAGTCCAGGTAATATTATAAATTATTTCTAATTTATAATACTACCCATTTTTGGTCACTAGATGGAGCTGTTCCCAAAATTGCAGCATTGCAACATTGTGTTAAAAGCCCTCGCTCTAGTGAGCTCTCAGCATCCCCCCCTCCTTTATCCTGGCTAGTGCCGGGATAAACGAGGGGTTTGAACGATGTAACCTCCTACACTGTGTGTCGCCATTTTTTGAGCTAACCCACAGTGTAGTAGGTTTACATACAGTAGTAAACACACACAAACACGAACATACATTGAAATCTCTTACCTGCTCCTGCTGCCGCGGCTCCCTCCGGCCCGTCCGCTCCGTTTGCTGCCGCTGGTGCAAGTGCACAAATCCGGAAGCCGCGACCGGAAGTAGTAATATTACTGTCCGGCCGCGACTTCCGGTCCACAGGAAAATGGCGCCGGACGGCGCCAATTTCGAATAGGACTGTGTGGGAGCGGCGCATGCGCAGTTCCCACACAGACGCCGTACACTGCAGTCAATGGGACGGGAGCCGTTCGCAGTCCCTATGGGACTGTGGCTGCCGTATTCCATGTCTGTATGTGTCGTTAATCGACACACACAGAAATGGAACAAAAAATGGCAGCCCCCATAGGGAAGAAAAAGTGTAAAAATAAGAAAAAGTAAAACACAAACACACAAATGAATATAAACGTTTTTAATAAAGCACTAACATCTTTAACATATAAAAAAATAATTTGTGATGACACTGTTCCTTTAAGAACTCTAGGGTGTAACCCATCTGGCCCCGGGGCCTTGTGTACGTTTATTTTATTTAATTTAGCTTGCACCATATCTACATTCATCCAATTCAGTATATCAACTGATATATTAACAGCACTGGCAGCAGCTACTTCAGCTGCTCTTCTGTTGTATATACAGAGCGGAAGAACCCATTTAGTAACTCTGCCTTCTCTTGATCCCCTGTGACCAACTCCCCTTTACCACTATCTAGGGGTCCTACATGTTCAGACCTTGGCTTTTTTGCATTAATATGCTTGAAGAATTTTTGGGGATTTGTTTTACTATCCTTGGCCACCTGCCTTTCATTTTGTATTTTTGCTGATTTTATTACTTTTTTACAGATTTTATTAAGCTCTTTATATTTTACAAAGGCTACAGCTGTACCCTCAGATTTGGATTTTTCAAATGCCCTTTTTTTGTCATGTATTGCCCTTTTTAGAGAAGGTGTAAGCCATGTGGGGTTTAATTTTAGTCGTTTATACTTGTTACCTATAGGAATAAATTTTGCAGTATAATTACCCAAAGTAGATTTGAAAATCTCCTATTTATTATTGGTACCATTATTTGACATTAGTTCTTCCCAGTCTATATCCTGAATTGCAGCCCTCATCCTGGGGAAATTGGCCTTCTTAAAATTAAGTGTTTTTGCCCTCCCAGCCTGTGTTTGTTTTTTACAGTATATGTGAAATATAACTATATTATGATTACTGTTACCGAGGTTTTCACGAACATTATTGGAAATGTATTATTAGAAATGACCAGATCCAACAGAGCTTCACCTCTAGTCGGGTCTTCCACAAACTGGCCCATAAAATTTTCCTGCAACAGGTTGGGGAAATGTCTCCCCTTTGCAGTTGAAGCCGAACCATGACACCAATTAATATCCCGGTATTTAAAATCTCCCATTATCAGTACAGTACCCGCCTGTGCAGCCCGCTCCATCTGTTTATATAGCTGAACTTCCATCTCCTCAGTTATATTGGGGTGTCTATAGATTACACCAAAAGTAATTTTTTCAGTGTTTACCTCCCTTCCACCCACAAGGTTTCAACCTCCTCACAATCTTCACCCTCTAATGTCTCATTCACACTCACCTTCATATCGCTTCTCACATACAGACATACACCACCACCTTTCCTATTCGCCATGTCTTTCCGAAACAGTGTAAAACCCTGTAGATTTACAGCCCAATCATGTGAAGAGTCTAGCCATGTTTCAGCAACACCAACTATATCTATATTTTCTTCCAGTACCAAGGCCTCCAACTCCCCCATTTTGCTTGCTAGACTTCTGGCATTTGTGAACATACACTTTAACTTGCCTTTAAATGTTTCACTTTCAGTATCAGAAATGTGTTTATTTGACATTATTTGGGCTTTTTTATTTCCACTGCTGTTTTGTAACGAAAGGATCTCCTTATCTTGTTGCCTAGTCCTCTCCCCACGGTCTGTTTCTCCCCCCACCAATATAGTCTGACCCCTCTCTAACCTAACTACCCCTTTATTTTCTACATTGGCCTCCCTCCTCAGCCCTCAGTGACGTATACTAACAAGAGACCGTGTCTGACAGACGAGGAGGACCAAACCATGTCCTGATGACATCAGGAATTGTCAAAGTAAAGCAAAGGCCAAAGACCTGAGTGAATCCGTCAGCAGCATCCAAGTGTTTTAATAAGTAAGTGACCAGGAGGAGGGTAATAAGAAATCCCCCACTGGACACCACCGTACAGCCTGACTCCATAATTGTGTGGGTTACCCTAAGTGCGACAGTCAGTGAAGAACAGAAGAGGATGAAAATGTACAGGACTTGTCAATGCACTGGTGGGACCCTATACCCGAACCTGAGATTGGTGATGGCATTATATTATTAAGTTGTGGCCCTGTTGTTATATATAATATCTGTCATTTAATATGAGAAAAAGGGGGGTTTATGATGGATAGTCAATTTGCTTATACTCTCTGTATTAAATTACATCATGAATTATCAAGCAGGATGCCGAATTACGAAGATACGTATTCTCCATTATTTTAATGACCTTTCCTCTACATAGTTCTGCTCAAGTCTCAAAGAAATGTGTTATCTCTGTGTTTTTTGTGTGGCCTTCATGCATCCATGGCTAGCGGGTCGGCTGAACGCCCAGACATAAAGCTATCAGAATTGCATGGTTTTTCTCGTTATTCGCAACAAACTCCCTCATGGGAAAGAACAGCTAACACCACTCTATTGTATGCCTGTCTCCAGGTGTTTCCTTATGTCAGCATTTTAATGAAGAATTATAATTATGTATTTAAAATATTATCATTGTATGCTATTGGCTGAATAAGAGATATTGCCTCTGATTGGTTAACCTCAAGCCTACACCACTTTTGAATGATATTATTATAATTGCGCTTGGCAATAAACCCCCAGAGGAGTATTTTGAGCATACCAGCAGCGTCTGTGTGTTATTTCTCCTCTCTCAATATATATATCGGTATGAAATCTCCTGATTAGAAAGCTGAATAAAGTTCCTGGTGTGAGTGTCTGTTGGAACACTCGTCTAAATTTAAGTCTAATATATTTTGAGCCATTGAGTTCCACGACCGTAAGATATTAATTTTAGTATAACTGCAATGCACAGAGCTTTGGAAAAATGAAAGCTTTAAGTGGTTTAATAGGGGGTTAGAATACATATTTGACTTTGGCTGAATGTGCGTAAGTATTTACTCAAACAAACCTCTCAGGAGAGCTGGCAAGAACCATGCGTTGTAAATGGACTTTAAACCCACATCAATGTAAAGGTATGTTCACAAGGGTCAGGTATCCGACCCAGAAACTACAGGAAAATCTACCCGAATATCCGCACCAAATTGTGCTTGTTTTGTTGCAGATTTTCTGGTGGATTTGCTGCTGCGAATATCAGCGGACAGGAAAAAAACAACAACTTCACCTCTCCTGGCACTCCTATAGCACTGCACCCTGTTTTTTCTGACTGGTCTGTGTACAACCTGCCTCCTATGATGACGTTTTGTCAGATGTGTCTGCTGCAGCTTGTAATTGTAACAACATCACGGGAGGCCGCATATACACAAGCCAGCTGAAGAGGGCGAAGAGACGCGTTGCTATGGGAGTGCCATGAGAGGTGTGTATAGTCTTCTTATTGTTTTAAATTTGCAACTTGTTTTTTTTACTTGCAGATTTTACAACAATCTGCAACAACGGTCATTTTTCTGGATATTGACTTCCCCCATCGAACTCAATAGGGAAAATTTGCAAAAATTCTGCAGTATTCCTTAATATAGATAAACATGCTGCAGATTTAAAGTCCACACCACAGGTCAATATACGCACATATTTTGTGTGGATTAGATTTATTTGACTCTCATTCACTTTGCTGCTACTCTAAACGCTGTGGATTTTCTGCAAAGAAAATCTCCACTAAATATTTGCAGCGTTTCCACCATGTGTGGGCCCGGCCTAAATGTACAACAAAGGTTTAAAGCCCCTGCATTCCAGCAGGAGCAGGTTGTATGCTATCCGAGCCGAACACCCTGAGGAGAAGACAGAAGTGTTTTGAGGGTATGTGCACAATACGTCTGAAATTACGGAGCTGTTTTCAGGAGAAAACAGCTCCTGAATTTCAGACGTTTTGGCAAGTACTCACGTTTTTCGTGGCGTCTTTTACGGACGTAATTGGAGCTGGTTTTCATTGCAGTCAATGAAAAACTGCTACAAATACGTCCCAAGAAGTGTCCTGCACTTCTTTGACGCGGGCGTCATTTTACGCGCCGTTTTTTGACAGCGACGCGTAAAATGACAGCTCGTCTGCACAGAACATCGTAAGACCGATTGCAGGCAATGGGCAGATGTTTGCCGACGTATTGGAGCCGTCTTTTCAGGCGTAATTCGAGGCGTAAAACGCCTCCATTACGTCTGAAAATAGGTTGTGTGGACATACCCTAATACTGCTACTTCTGCCTTCTCTATTTCAGCATACACGTCGCTCAGTGAGGGCTCTACTGGACCTAGTGATCACATGATCGCTAGGTGCCCCTTCTCTTTGTGTGATTGTCACTACAGGGGATTGTTTTACCCTGTAACTGGGGCTCTTATGGTTGCCCTGCATAATGAAAAATAGATATAAAGCGTGAATGGCCCCCAGAGGTCTTTTAAGACCTTTTGAGAGGCTTCTTATGTAGACTTAATACTTAGTGGCAAAACCCTTGTTGGCAAGCACAGCAGTCAGACGTTTTTTGTAGTTGATGATGAGGTTTGCACACATGTTAGATGGAATTTTGGCCCACTCCTCTTTGCAGATCATCTGTAAATCATTAAGATTTAGAGGCTGTCGCTTGGCAACTCGGATCTTCAGCTCCCTCCATCAGTTTTCGATGGGATTAAGGTCTGAAGACTGGCTAGACCACTCCATGACCTTAATGTGCTTCTTTTGAGCCACTCCTTTGTTGCCTTGGCTGGATATTTCAGGTCATTGTCGTGCTGGAAGACCCAACCACGAGCCATTTTTAATGTCCTGGTGGAGGGAAGGAGGTTGTCACTCGGGATTTGACGGTACATGGCTCCATCCAGTCTCCCATTGATGCGGTGAAGTAGTCATGTGCCCTTAGCAGAGAAATACCCCCAAAACATAATGTTTCGACCTCCATGCTTGACAGTGGGGACGGTGTTCTTTGGGTCATAGGCAGCATTTCTCTTCATCCAAACATGGCGAGTTGAGTTAATGCCAAAGAGCTAAATTTTAGTCTCATCTGACCACAGCACCTTCTCCCAATCACTCTCAGAATCATCCAGATGTTCATTTGCAAACTTCAGACGGGCCTGTACATGTACCTTCTTGAGCAGGGGGACCTTGCGGGCACTGCAGGATTTTAATCCATTACGGCGTAATGTGTTACCAATGTTTTTTTGGGTGACTGTGGTCCCAGCTGCCTTGAGATCATTAACAAGTTCCCCCCGTGTAGTTTTCGGCTGAGCTCTCACCTTCCTCAGGATCAAGGATACCCCACGAGGTGAGATTTTGCATGGAGCCCCAGATCGATGTCGATTGACAGTCATTTTGTATGTCTTCCATTTTCTTACTATTGCACCAACAGTTGTCTCCGTCTCACCCAGCGTCTTACTTATGGTTTTGTAGCCCATTCCAGCCTTGTGCAGGTCTATGATCTTGTCCCTGACATCCTTAGAAAGCTCTTTGGTCTTGCCCATGTTGTAGAGGTTAGAGTCAGACTGATTAATTGAGTCTGTGGACAGGAGTCTTTTATACAGGTGACCATTTAAGACAGCTGTCTTTAATGCAGGCACCAAGTTGATTTGGAGAGTGTAACTGGTCTGGAGGAGGCTGAACTCTTAATGGTTGGTAGGGGATCAAATACTTATTTCTCTGTGCACAATGCAAATAAATACATATAATTTTGACAATGTGATTTTCTTTTTTTTTTTTAAATATAATCTATCTAAATTAACCAAGCCTAAAAATTCTAGACTGTTCATGTCTATGACAGTGGGCAAACTTACAAAATCAGCAAGGGATCAAATACTTATTTCCTTCACTGTATATATAAAAATAACTGTACAATGGCGATCCTGATGAGGCTTTTGACAGAACCTATCCTTTTCTTATAACAATTTTGTTGTCTGTTGGAAGCCTCGGTTTGTGGTAATGAACTTTAACTGATATTTATATTTTCGTTTTCTTACAGTAAATAATTCATTCATCATAAAGTCTTTGTAGGATTTTTTTTTTCCCCAGGAGCCATATTGTGGAAAGGTGGCTTTTAAAATGTCAGGGCAGTTGTGATTTGACATTGGAGATGCTTTCATATTCTCCTTTTGGTTTATTGTAAACTACGTAGATAATGTGAATTCGGATATGTATCTGAAGTTTTTCAGTTTACTGATGTGGATTAAATATAGCATTGATATTATTCAATGTAATCTGCTAATCAGTTTTATAACCAGCTTTGATTATTCCTTGCCTGTCAGATGAACCAACCTTTAGAAAAACATGGTGCGGCACCTCATCAAAAAGTAACAACTTTTGAATTACTCCTGTCTTGCATGACATTTATAAAATGCGTAACACATTGGAACATAACCTTTAGGTGCTAAAATGCAGCCCTATTACACAAAAAAGCAACTTAAAAAGCCCTTTAAAGCATTTAAAGCAACTTAATTTAGGCTTTAAATGGCTCCTAAATATAAAAACAGTACGGAAAATTTACAAGTGCATCTAAAAAAAAAACAGTAGTGTTCTTTATGCCAGCCTTTCCTAGACAAAAACTGTACACCTAATTGACTGCCAAAAATAAACATAAATAAATTAGCTAAAGTATTATCTATTTTATCTAATCTCAGATAGATCAGACTGACTGACTGAACAGATAGATTTACACGGGCCAATAAGCAGCCAAACGAGCGTTGTTACAAAAGCTTATTCCCGATTATTAGCCAATGTAAACAGGGCAGAGATCAGCCAACAAATGAGCAAACGCTTGTTCTATAGTCTATGCAGCCTGTGTAAACAGGGGATGTGCTGCTGACAATGATTCAAACTGATGGGGACCAAACGATCGTATTAACGATCATTTATCCACATATAGTATAGCATCGGCCCATGTAAAAGGACCTGTTAACGAGCGTTGATCAATTTGTTATATCGTCGATTGGCGCTCGTTATTGTCTGAAATCTGGCAGTCTAATACAGCCTTTAGATAGATAGAGAAAGACAGATGATTGATCAATAGATAGATAGAATCTCTTTTTATTTATTTATTTATCTATCAAATACTTGCCTTCAGGGATATTCTGAAAAGCACTGCACAAAGTCCCACCTATTTATATAGGACATGCCCTCACCAACTACATAAATATAGTACCATGCAGGCCTTACATCACCAGGCACAATGCCGAGCGTCAGATGGAGTGGTGTAAAGCACGCCACCACTGGACTCTGGAGCCATGGAAAAGTTTTATGTGGAATGACTAAACCCGCTTCTCTATCTGGCGAGTCTGGGTTTGGCGAATGGCAGGAGAAGTTACCAGCCTGACTGCATTGAGCCAGCTGTAAAGTTTGGTGGAGGAGGGATAATTCTATGTGGTTGGTTTTCAGGGTTTGGCCTAGGCCCCTTAGTTCCAGTGAAGGGAAATCTTAATGCTTCAGCATACCAAGACATTTTGGACAATTGTATGCTTACAACTTTGTAGGAACAAATTGGGGAAAGCTCTTTTCTGTTCCAGCATGACTGTGCCCCAGTGCACAGAACAAGGTCCATAAAGGCATGGTTGGATGAGTTTGTGGTGGAAGAAATTGACTGGCCCACACGGAGCCCTGACCTGAACTCCATCAATCATATATGGGATGAACCAGAAAGCATAGTGCGAGCCAAGCCCTCTTGTCCAACATCAGTGTCTGACCTCACAAATGCTCTTTTGGATGAATGGGCAAAAATTCCCACAGAGACACTACAAAATATTATAGAAAGCCCCAACAGGAGTGGAAGCTGTTATAGCTGCAAAGGGGGGGGGGGGGGGGGGGCGACGACCAACTCCCTACCTATGGGATTTCATAAAAGCTACTGTCAGTGTAATGTGTTGGTGCCCCAATACTTTCCTCTATATAGTGTATAATGATGCAAGGGAATGGCCAGCATAGGGGCCGTTCACATATGTCCGGCCTCCGCTTCAGCTTACCTCCGGCGTGTTGAAGAAAAGCCGGAGACAAACTGATGCTAGAATGGATCCCATAGCTTTCTGTGGGATATGTTCTGGTACAGGGGACATAAGTTGTGGCACCGGACCTCCCTGGGAGCCGGATTCAAAAACATTACCTGCAGTGTTTCTAGGTCCGGCTCCTAGGAAGGTCCGCCGATGTATCCTATCATAGTACATTGTAGCCATATGAAGCCGGGTGCTGCCGCATTCACCTTCCGGCAGCACCCGGCAGGTAGGTGGATGTGAGCTGGGAGCAGAACCCCCGTTCATAACATTGCTGAGGATTCCGCTCCAAGCGGAGCCCCTGATTACCTCCCAACCGTCCCGGTATGTCCCGCTGTCAACAGTTGAACTAATACTGAAGCAGGGAACCGTCAGTTCCCTGCTTCAGAGTTAGTTCACAGCGGAGGAGCAGAGGTAGCTCCTCCGCTCGCCGAGGATTCCCCAGGCACAGCGCTACTTTAAAGGGAACCTGTCACCAGCATTTCACCTATTGAACTTTACTTATCCCTCACTGGCAGCTGCATTCAAAAGTTCATTGCCGTTATCCCCTTCCCTAAACTCCTCCTCTGACTGTAAATAACGGTCTGCAAACATTTTGCGCCTTTTATCGTAATAATCCGGTGTCCCGTTATACGCACATACCAGAATAGGACATCAATGCGCAAGCTCAGGATTTTGTGTGGCGAGGAGCTGTCAATCAAAAGTAGGGAGGCGGAGTAAACTCGGAAAGACTTGAGGAATGAAGATATGACTCTTCAAACGAAGATTTGACTCTTTTCAAACGAAGATTTGACTCTTCTGCTCATTAGCATACGGTGTGGGAACACTAAAAAACGGAATACTAAAGCTACAGAGCCGACTAGGAAGACAATTATAGGTTATATAGAAATGATTTTTCACCCACTACCACCAGGTATTGCTGGTTTAATAGGTGAAATGCTGGTGACAGGTTCCCTTTAAGCGCTGTGCTCGGGGAAGCCATTGACATCACTGTCCATATATGGACAGTGACGTCGGTGGCTACTGATGATCTGGCCGGGGATTCCTAGACGAAAACTCCTGAGGTCACTGTCCATATATGGACATTGACGTCAGGGACTTCTCCTGGAGGGAATCCCCGACCACAGCGTCGGCAATACTGTGGCCGTGGATTCCCCTGCTAGAGGGAGCTTCAGTGGCGCTATCTACAGTACAGGGGAAGTGGGGTGCTATAAACAGTGGGGGTGGCATAATCTACAGTGGGCGCTGTGTGGTGTCATCTACAGTGGGGGCTGTGTGGCGCTATCTACAGGGGGGCTCTGTGACCTCTACATGGGGTACTGTGGCATTATATACAGAGGGCACTGTTTCATTGTCTACACATGAAATTCATCTGTTTTTAAAAATGTGTCAAAAACGGAAAACACGGACACGGAACAGATACAAAACAGATGCAAAACGGCTGTCAAAACGGACCTAGATGGCCGTTCTTAATGGCCGACACCCAAATAGAATAGGGAATAGAAACAACAGCAATCCCTGTGTGGTGTGGGTAAGAAATGCGGGGTGGTATTGGGTAGCTGTAAAGGCGGCAAAAACAAGCTACTCCCTGAAGTTAGGGCTAGCGTTTAGCGTCTTTGCAGGCTCACAAGGCTGCGTCGAAGATCTGATCTGAGTAGACAGCAGCTGCCTTCTGGGCTCTCTCTCTTGCCGCCGGCCTTGGCGCTGCACTGAATACGACACACGTGACATTACAATGTGTGTGTCAGTCTTTAGTGTAGCGCTGAGGCTGGAGCAGAGAAGGAGAGCCCTGACATGGTACACAAGTATCTAATCTATCATGTGCCCAATCTACCAAAAGCTATGCACCACTGATAAAATTGTCACCTATGACAGCACCCCTGGAGAGACGTCCCATCCGCTGGACAGGAAACCTGAGGATATAAAAATGGACACACCTCTCCACACACCCAGTCAGGTTTCCTGTCCTCCGGATGGAAGGATTGTCCTGAGGAAAAGCACTTCTCCCGGGGTTGCAGACCCCCTAGCAAGGTCTCACCTTATTCCACTAGGGGTGCTCTGGAAGGTATAAGTCTCCTTTGGAGGGAGCAACCTTGAGTCTGGTACAGGTACTCCCTCCTCTCCCGGTCCATCGCCTCCCTCCTGCTGCTGCAAAAGGAGGTGGTTTAAGGCCCACACTGTGGGCCTTCCTCTGGCGGGGAGCGGATTCCCGGGGTCCCGTTCGGCTCTGCCGGACCATGCCCAGCATTGGCGGCTTTCCGGCGCTCTCACTGGCACTTCCGGTGGCCGCGACGCGTCACTTCCGGGCATTGATGCGTCCAACACTCCAGGGGGCGGTGTTCCGATGACCCACGTGGGGAGGAGGGGCTCCAGTGTCCGGAGCCGAGGGCCTCCCAGCCAATCCATGGCCTATTTAGGCCAGAAACAGCAGGAGCTTCGGTCTCCAGTCTTCTTCCTCCATTATGGAAACGCCAGGAGAAGCGCCAGGACGCACTGACCGCTCGGATGCCAAGTCCTCCAGTCCGGTACTTGAGGACGCCAGAAATATGGGGTAAGATAAAAAACCCTCTTCCTTACCTAATACTGTTCCCTTTCTCTTGTACATATGTTTAGGCCAGGGATTGTCCTAGAAAAAAACAGGATAAGGCTCATAACAAGGAATGTGCGATATGTAAAAAGAAACTCGCATCATCCTATAACAAAAGGCTCTGTCAGAAATGTTTAGACAACATCATCTCAGAAGAGTCTACAAACTTAGCCACAAGTATCAAGGATATTGTAAGGGCTGAAGTTAGGAACTCATTAAAGTCCCTTAAGAGGAAAAGAGATCCTCCGTTTGCCTCTTCTAGCCGGATGGATTCTGATTCCTCAGCTGAAGAGTATCCCCAACTAGGTGAAGAAGGGGAGTACAGCTCCTTTGATTCCTCAGGTGAGGATGAAGGAGAAAGGAATCTGTTCCCAACTGAGGACATAGACCTACTCCTAAAGACGGTTAGGGCGACTATGAATATAGATCATCCTAAAGAACCTCGGTCCGTCCAGGACATAATGTTTCAAGGCCTAGGACCTAAGAAGAATAGAACCTTTCCTATCTATAGAAACATATCTAACCTCATTAAAAAAGAATTGGAAAAATCCTGATAGGAAAACAAGTATTCCCAAATTTCTGAAAAGGAAGTATCCTTTTGAGGACGAGGCATGCAAGGACTGGGACAACATCCCTAGACTTGACGCTCCAGTAGCCAAGATATCAAGGAAACACTCCCTTCCCTTTGAAGATTAGGCTCCTTGTCTGACCCTATGGATAGGAAGGCCGACTTCTACCTTAAAGACCTGGGAAGCCTCTACGGGGGCTTTTAAACCAGGCACTGCAGCCACTTGTGTGGCTAGATCCCTGAAAATCTGGCTCACACAATTGGATTTACATTTAAAAGACAAGACCCCTCGGGATTAGATCCTAGCCTCCCTTCCAACACTTTCCAAAGCCGCAGATTTCTTAGCAGACGCCTCAGTAGATGCTGTACGCCTTTCCGCCAGATCAGCGGCCCTGTCAAATTCTGCTAGACGAGCTATCTGGCTAAAAACTTGGAAAGGGGACACTGGATCCAAAGGGAAGCTGTGTGCTATTCCCTGCTCAGGAGATTACCTTTTTGGGCCCCCACTTGATGACCTGCTAGAAAAAGCATCAGATAGTAAGAAAGGGTTACCTGCACAAACAAGGCCAACAAGAGATTCCTTTCGTCCAAAAGGGCCTAATAACAAAAGACCTAACCCTAGGGGACAGGACTTTAGACCATCAAGATTTACTAGGAAGAATAAGTCCTTTCTCTTCAGGCCCCAGAAGGACCCTAAAAATAGGGACCAACAATGACGCCACAGGACCTACAGTGGGGGGTCGTCTTTCCCTATTTTTCAAGGATTGGCAAAAGATATCAGCAAATTCTTGGATTCTAGGAATTATAAAAACCAGGTACGTACTAGAGTTCAGATCTCTTCCCCCAGACAGATTTTTTCCCACAAGGGCCCTAAGGAGCACAGACCAACAAAAGATTCTAGAAATAGAAGTTCTGTCACTCATAAAAAAAGGAGTCCTAATCCAAGTTCCAAGCATAGAGACAAAACAGGAGGCAAACACAGGGTCATTATAAATCTAAAAAAATTAAACCTTTATCTGACCTACAAAAAATTCCGCATGGAGAGCATCGCATCAACTATAAATCTCCTCTCCAGAGATTGTGTGATGGCTTCAATAGACCTAGAGGATGCTTACTATCACGTAGCCATATGTCATCATCATCAAAGATACCTAAGGGTAGCAGTGACACTCAACGGGTCTGTCTTTCACCTACAATACAGAGCCCTCCCCTTTGGCATCTCACAAGCCCAAGGGTATTTTCAAAACTGATAGCGGAAATGACCTCTTACATCAGGGTGAACGACATTCTCCTGATACCATATCTGGACGATTTCCTGTTGGTTGCAGAAACATCTCAAACCTTGACCCTACAGATACAAATTTTTCCCCGAGATATACTAACAAAATTAGGATGGAACATAAATTTAAAAAAATCAAATTTAAACCCATCAAAAAGATGTGTATTCTTAGGAACCCTGCTGGACTCCTCCAAGCAGATGTCCTTCCTTCCAGAAGAAAAAAATCGGTCCCCTGATAAGCAGGGTATCAGAGATCTACCTGAGCCATACGACATCTTTCAGGAAAGCTATGTCAGTCCTGGGCCTCATGCCCTCAGATGATGGTTGAACAGGGAGAAACTCATGAGGGGTATTCCATGGAAGTTAACCCCTACTCTCAACATGACCACAGATGCGAGTCCTTGGGGGTGGGGAGCTCATTACGACTCCTCTCTTCTTCAGGGTCAGTGGGATCAGCAGACCGCTCAAAGATCCCCCAACTTCAGGGAACTGGCAGCAGTTCTTCAGGCCTTGAAGAGATCCATACATGCAATCTCAGGTCAGCACTTGAAAATATATTCAGACAACACGACCACAGTATGTTATATAAATCGGCAGCGTGGTACGAGATCGGCCTCGCTGATGGACTTATCCTCACAGATATTTTCTCTGGCAGAACACCACCTATTGACCCTATCAGCTGTTCATCTGAAGGGAAAGGACAACCAGGTGGCAGACTTCCTAAGCCGAGAAAGGCTTCACCAATCAGAGTGGTGCCTGAATACAACAGTATTTCAGGAAATCATCCTCAAATGGGGAACCCCATCAATAGATCTATTTGCGTCCAAGGAAAACAGAAAAACCCAGAGATTCTTCTCCCTAAACCCTTCAGACCACCCAACAGCAATAGACGCATTCTCCCAGTGTTGGAGTCAATAGAGAGGATACGCCCCCCCCCCCTTGAACCTCCTCCCAAGAGTAATAAAAAAGGTTAGAGAAGACAGGGCCAGTGTGATACTAATAGCCCCTTCTGGCCAAAGAGACCATGGTTCACGTGGTTAAGAAAAATGTCTTCACACCAACCATGGGTTCTCCCAAACATGTCAGACCTATATCAGGGCCCAGTAATACACCCCGACATTCAGAAACTCCATCTGATAGCCTGGAAACAAAGGATAATCCTTAGGCAAAGAGGATTCTCAGAATCTGTCATCTCCACCCTACTAGCCAGTAGAAAACTGATTACCTCAAAAATATATCTGAGGTCATGGAAGGCATTCTTGAATTTTGCAGGCAGGGATATTAATCCTTTAACCAAACCAGATATTCCCTTAATATTGGATTTCCTCCAGGCACGATTAAATAAAAACCTTAGGCCTACTACGTTAAAGGTTCAGATTTCTGCTTTAAGTTCCTTGTTCAATTTCAAATTAGCAGAACACCCCTGGATCAAGAGATTCCTAACTGCCGCCTGCAGACTTAAACCCCAGATAAGATCCCCAGTTCCTCCCTGGGACTTAAACCTTGTTCTCCAGGCTATAATAAAACCACCTTTTGAACCAATAGACTCTATCTCCTTGAAAATGCTGACACTCAAAATGACATTTTTGTTAGCCATTACATCAGCCTGTAGAGTGAGTGAGATTCAGGCCCCCTCTGCCTTTCCTCAACATACCCTACTGCTAGATGATAGTCATCCTAAAAACCTTACCAGAATTCCTTCCTAAAGTGGTCTGTCCCTTTCACTTAGACCAAGATATTGTCCTTCCCACTTTTTGTGATTCCCCAAAAAAAATGAGGGAACAACAGTTTAACTGCTTAGATGTAAGAAGATGCCTAGTCCAGTACCTAAAGATTACCCAGGATCTGAGATCCCCAGAAAACTTGTTTGTCCAGTTTTAGGGTCACAACAAAGGTTCGGCAGCCAGTAAAGCCACCATAGCGAGCTGGATCAAGCAGGCCATACAATTAGCCTACATAAATCAGAAGCTCAAGCCCCCAGAGTTTTTCGGAGCTCACTCCACCAGGGCCGTGTCCACTTCATGGGCAGAGAGAGCAGACGCATCCCTAGATCAAATATGTAAGGCTGCCACATGGAGTTCTCCTCACACCTTCTTTAAACACTACCGATTACAACTGCATGCAGCCTCTGACTTGGCCTTTGGTAGAAAGGTGCTACAAGCTGTGGTCCCACCCTAAAAATATTGGTTTCTATTTTACATCACAAGGGGTGCTGTCATAGGTGAAAGGGTAAAAGATTGATTACTTACCGGTAATCGGTTTTTCAAGAACCTATGACAGCACCCCACTGTTACCCTTCCCATGGTTCTAGCAAATGATCCTCATAAGCTGGATCGCTAACCTTAAATTTAAGCATTTCTGTAAATATTGTATATATAAAGGTGTGAGGGAATTTCACAAAAAACAAAAAACCTATAAACTAAACTACTTCTCATCCTGAGTTCTTCCTAAAGACTGGGTGTGTGGAGAGGTGTGTCCATTTTTATATCCTCAGCTCTCCTGTCCAGCGGATGGGACGTCTCTCCAGGGGTGCTGTCATAGGTTCTTGAAAAACCGATTACCGGTAAGTAATCAATTTTTTCAGACCTTGGACTACCTTTTTGGTGGACCATTGTGGTAAAAAGTGATGTTAAAAACGGATGGTAAAAAACGGTGACAACTAAGGGCCTGTTCACATCAGCATCGGCGTTCCGTTCCGACGGAATCAATAGCGCAGTCGACTGCGCTATTGATTCCGTCATTAAAACTGAAACCTGCCAGAATGGTGACGAACGGAAACCATTAGCAATGTTTCCGTCGCCATTGATATCAATGGTGACTGAAACTGAATCTGTGGTTTCAGTTTGACTTTCCGTTGCGGGGTTCACCCGACGGAAAGCTCTGACGGAACCCCGGAACGGAAAGCCAACGGTGATGTGAACAGGCCCTTACAACAACTGATGGTTTTGTAGTAAAAATCGTGAAAAAGCCTGATGGCAACTGATACATTTTTGCATCAGTTTTAATCACTTGAGAGACAAAAAAACTGATGCTGATACAACTGACTTGAAAAAAACCTATAATGTTATAAGAACTGCGCAATATAAACTGCACAATGTGAATAGGACTTTCAGAAAATCCAAGTTATGCCTCATGCACACGACCGTGTGCGCCGGCCGAGTCCCGTCAGTGATCCTAGGAAAGATAGAACATGTCTGATCTTTCCTCGGATCGGAGACTCGGATCATTTCTCACGGACCCGATTCACCCGCTAAAGTGAATGGTTCCGTGAAGATTATCGGGTGCCACTCGAATGCCGTCAAAAACGGCCCGAGTGGCACAACAGTCGTGTGCATGAGGCGTTAGCGTGCATTCACATATCAGTTGCATCAGCATCAGGTTTTTTTCTCTATCCAGTGATTACAACTCATGCAAAAACTGATGCAAAAATGTATCAGTTGCCATCAGTCCTTTTCACAATTTTTACTACAAAACCATCAGTTGTTGTTAGTGGTGATCAGCTTTTACCATCCGTTTTTAACATCAGTTTTTACCACAGTGGTCCACAAAGAAGATAGTCTAGGGTCTAAAAATGTGCCAATTTTATCAGTGTTTCATAGCTTGTGATAGATTGGATACATAATAGATTAGATAGAAGGGCTCTCCTTCTCTGCTCCGGCCGAAGCGCTACACTGAAGTCTGACACACACATTCTAATGTCACGTGTGTCATATTCAATGCAACGCCAAGGCCAGCGCCAAGAGAGAGAGCTTAGAAGGCAGCTGCTGTCCACTGACCTCACCTCAGATCAGATCTTCGAATCAGCCATGTGAGCCTGCAAAGACGCCAAACACCAGCTCTAACTGCAGGGAGTAGCTCGTTTCTGGCGCCTTTACAGCTACCCAATCCCACCCCACATCTCCTACCGACCCCACACCACGCTGGGATTGCTGTTGTATCTATTCACACAACAGGGTCCAGGTGTCGGCTGTTAAAAACAGCCGTATCGGTCAGTTTTTATGGCCGTTTTGCATGTGTTTTGCATCCGTTCGATGTCCGTGTTTCCGTTTTTTACTAATTTTTAAAAACAGGTGAATTTCATATGTAGATAATGCCACAGTGCCCTCTGTAGATAGTGCCACACTGCTCTCTGTATGTAGTGCCACCCCCTGTAGATAATGCTGCAGTGCCCTCTTTAGATAGTGCCACACACCCCTTTGTATATAGTGCCACAGACCGCCTGTAGATAATGCCACAGTGCCCTCTGCATAAAGTGCCACACACACCCTGTAGATAATGTTGCAGTGCCCTCTGTAGGTTGTGCCACACACCGCCTTTTACATAGTGCCACACACCCCCTTGTATATAGTGCCACTCCCCCTCTTGTAGATAATACCACAGTGCCCTTTGTATATAGTGCCACACACCCCCTGTATAAAATTCTGCAGTGCCCTCTGTAGATAGTGCCACAACCCCTGTAGATAATGCCGCAGTGCCCTCTGTAGATAATGCCACAGTACCCCTGTAGATAATGTCACACAGTCCCCTGTAAATAGCGCCACACAGCGCCCCCTGTACATAGCGCCACACAGCGCGGCCTGTGCATAGCACCACACAGCGCCCCCTGTACATAGCACCACATTGCCAACTGTAAATAGCGTCACACAGCGCCCCCTTGAGATAGCGCCACCCCCACTGTACATAGGGCTACTCCCCTTCCCCTGTAGATAGCGCCACTGAACCTCCCCCTAACAGCTGAGAATCGCAGACGGTGTAGCCGGGGATTCCCTCCAGGAGAAGCCCCTAATACCACAGTCCATATAAGGACAGTGACGTCAGAGGTTACCAATAGAATCCCCAGCCAGCAGAGCATCTGCAAAACTCTGGCCGAAAATTCCGCTTCTAGAGGTAACTGCTGACGTTACTGTCTTTATATGGACTGTGGCATTAGAGGCTTCTTCTGGATGGAATCCCCGGCCACAGAGTCGACAATTCTCTGGCCGGAGATTCCTATGCAGGGTGCTGCCGGAAGGTGGATGCAGCAGCACCCGACTATTATGAAATAAGATACGGCGCCGGACCTCCCTGGGAGCCAGACCCAAAAATGCTACCGCATCCACCTTCCGACAGGTAACGTTTTTGGATCCGGCTCCTGCATAGGTCCAGCGCCGTACGCCGCCACAACTGATGTCCCCTGTGCCAGAACAGATCCCATAGAAAACTATGGGTTCCGTTCTAGCATCAGTTTCCCTCCGGCTATTCTGCAACACGCTGAAGGGAAACGGACAGGTACAACATACTGTATATATGTGAACGGCCCCTTACTACTACGTTAAATCCTTCCCCCGGTTTTATTTGTGAGGTTAACAATACACAAAAAATGTCTTCACGAAAACTTTTTTTCTGTATTTTTTCTTTTTTGCTTATAGAAAACGTGTTGAATTTCAAGTTTTTCTTATTTTTTTCATTGAATTTCTTAAAGCATTTTTGGTTACATTTTTTCTATCAATACATTGGTACATGCGTTTTTTTCTGGCATGTTTAAAAGGGAACATGTCAGTAGTTTTGATTCCTCAAATCTGCTGACATCGCTATATGAAGTGTACCATACCTATGTTGACAGTCATGCAACTTGCCTGACCGAGAAATCTCAGTTTTGATGCCCCCGGCCCCTTGATTGCAAGTGCCACTCTCTACTCTGAGTGACAGCTATAGCGGTTTCTGGATTAGATTCTAGAGCCGTCAGTAGAGGGGGGGGGGGGGTGGGCTTACATCATTCAGTGCAAAGACCCGGAGGACTGAAAATGAAGATGCCACTCCATGGCACTTGTGACCGTGGCCCAAAATGGAAAACGGGGACATCAAAATGGAGAATTCTCGGTCACGCAGCTTTACTGACAACATATGCTGCGCTCCCCAACCTATATATAACCCTATTAGCAATTTTGAGGACTTAAAACTGCTAACAGGTTCCCTTTAATCCTATAGAGAACTCTAATGGATAAGCGCCAGAAAAAAACGACAAACTATAGTGCATGCTGACTGAAAAAAATGCACCAAAGTACAATAAAAACGCCACAAACCTAAAACCATTGCTTGCAGTGTGTTTTATATTTGTCTATAGACCTTACAGAGGCTCTGTCACCACATTATAAATGCCCTATCTTCTACATAATGTGATCGGCGCTGTAATGTAGATTACAGCAGTGTTTTTTATTTAGAAAAACAACCAATTTTGACAGTTATGACCTATTTTAGGTTTATGCTAATAAATTTCTTAATCCCTTCCCGCCGCAGCCCTTTTTCAGATTTTCATTTTATTTTTTTCCTCCCCACCTTCCAAAAGCCATAACTTCTTTATTTTTCCGTCTATATAGTCCTATGAGGGCTTGATTTTTGCGGGACGAGTTGTAGTTTTTCGTAGCACCATATAATGTACTAGGAAATGGTAAAAAAAATATTTGTGGGGTAGAAAATGAAAAAAACAGCGATTCCTTCATTGTTTTTTGAGCGTCGTTTTTACGGAATTCACTGTGCAATTAAAACAACATGTTAACTTTATTCTGTGGGTCAATACAATTACGGAGATACCAAATATATATCGTTTTTTCTATATTTTACTACTTTTACAAGTAAAAACCTAAATGTAAAAAGAAAAATTTATTTTCTGTCGCCAAATTCCGAGAGCCATAACTTTTTTATTTTTCCGTCGATTATGTGGTATGAGGGCTTATTTTTTGCGGGATAAGCTGTAGTTTTTAATAATACCATTTTGGGGTACATGCGACGTTTTGATCACTTTTTATTTTATTTTTTGTAGGAGATGAGGTGACCAAAAAAATAGAGATTCTGGCGCTTACAATTTTTTTTTTTACGTGTTCACCATGTGGGTTAAATAATGATATATTGTAATAGTTCAGACTTTTGCGGACGCGGCGATACCAATTATGTTTATTTATTTATTTTTTTACTATGCTCTAAGGGGAAAATGGGAAAAGGGTTTTTTTTTGAACTTTTAATTAAAAAAATTTTTTTTACATAAAAAAAAAACCTTTATTTAACTCATTTTTCCTTTTTTTATTAGTCCCCCTAGAGGACTTCAACCAGCGATCGATAGATCGCTTGCACGATATACTGCAATACTAATGTATTGCAGTATATTGTGATTTCCGACAGGCTTTTATTAAGCCATGCCGGAGGCAGGGCTTAATAGGAGCACAAAGATGGCGGACCTGGAGGCCTTCATTAGGCCCCCAGGCAGCCATAGCAACCATCGCCCCCCCCCCCGCTATTGCATTGCGGGGGGCGCAATGAGCTGTTAGAGGGGGTTGCCCCCTCTTTCTAACGAATTAAATGCTGCGGTCGGTATTGACCGCAGTATTTAACGAGTTAAGCGAGCGGGATCGCGCTCGAGCGTGATGCCGCTTGTTACTCTGAAGTGGCGGCTGTAACAAACAGCCGACACTGGCATCGTATGGAGCGGGTTCACTCCGTGAGCCCGTTCCATACTTCCCCTACCCGACTTTGGCGTATGGATATGTCAAATGTCGGGAAGGGGTTGTGGAGAGAAGTGTATGACGCTTTGACCAAGTGGGCGTTGTGGAGAGAAGTGTATGACGCTGACCAATCAGCGTCATACACTCCTCTCCATTCATTTACTCAGCACATCATGATCTTGCTAGATCACGATGTGCAGTCACATACTCACACATTAACGTTACTGAAGTGTCTTGAGAGTGAATAGACATCACTACCAACCAGGACGCGATGTCTATTCACAATCCCAACACTTCGGTAACGTTTGTGTGGGACTTAATGACAGCAAGCGTGATCTCGCGTAAATGACAGCTTATGTCTATTCACTCTCAAGACACTTCAGTAACGTTAATGTGTGAGTAAGTGACAGCACATCAAGATCTCGCAAAATCACAATGTGCTGAGTAAATGAATGGAGAGAAGTGTATGTCACTGATTGGTCACTGATTGGTCAGCGTCATACACTTCTCTCCACAACGCCCACTTGGTCAAAAAGTAAAAACACGCCCAGTTGTCTATTAACCCCTTCCCTCTTTAGCCACTTTTGACCTTCCTGACAGAGCCTCATTTTTCAAATCTGACATGTGTCACTTTATGTGGTAATAACTCCGGAATGCTTTCACCTATCCAAGCGATTCTGAGATTGTTTTCTCGTGACACATTGGACTTTATGTTACTGGCAAAATTTGCTCGATATGTTCAGTATTTAATTGTGAAAAACACCAAAATTTAGCGAAAAATTGCAAAAATTAGCATTTTTCTCAATTTAAATGTATCTGCTTGTAAGACAGGCAGTTATAATACACAAAATTGTTGCTAATTAACATCCCCCATATGTCTACTTTAGATTGGCATCGTTTTTTGAACATCCTTTTATTTTTCTATGACCTCACAAGGCTTAGAACTTTAGCAGCAATTTCTCACATTTTCAAGAAAATTTCAAAAGGCTATTTTTACAGGGGCCAGTTCAGTTGTGAAGTGGTTTTGAGGGCCTTATATATTAGAAACCCCAAAAAAGTCACCCCATTTTAAAAACTTCACCCCTCAAAGTATTCAAAACAGCATTTAGAAAATGTCTTAACCCTTTAAACATTTCACAGGAATTAAAGCAAAGTAGAGGTGAAATTTACAAATTTCATATTTTTCTGCAGAAATACATTTTTAATACAATTTTTTTTATAACACAGAAGGTTTTACCAGAGAAATGCAACTCAATATTTGTTGCCCAGTTTTTGCAGTTTTAGGAAATATCCCACATGTGGCCGTAGCGTGCTACTGGACTGAAACACCGGCCTCAGAAGCAAAGGAGCACCTAGTGGATTTTGGGGCCTTATTTTTGTTAGAATATATTTTAGGCACCATGTCAGGTTTGAAGGGCTCTTGCGGTGCCAAAACAGTCAAAATCCCCCAAAAGTGACCCCATCTGGGAAACTAGACACCTCAAGGAAATTATCTAGGGGTGTAGTGAGCATTTTCACCGCACAGGTTTTTTACAGAAATTATTGGAAGTAGGCCGTGAAAATTAAAATCAACATTTCTTCAAAGAAAATGTAGGTTTAGCGATTTTTTTTCTCATTTCCACAAGGACTAAAGGAGAAAAAGCACCGCAAAATTTGTAAAGCAATTTCTCCCGAGTAAAACAATACCTCACATGTGGTAATAAACGGTTGTTTGGAGACACGGCGTGGCTGAGAAGGGAAAGAGCGCCATTTGGCTTTTGGAGTTCACATTTAGCAGGAATGGTTTGCGGAGGCCATGTCACATTTACAAAGCCCCTGAGGGGACAAAACAGTGAAAACCCCAAACAAGTGACCCCATTTTGGAAACTATACCCCTTGAGGAAATTATCTAGGGGTATAGTGAGCATTTTGACCCCACAGGTTTTTTGCAGAAATTTTTGCAAGTAGGCTGTGAAAATGAAAATCTACATTTTTTCAAATAAAATGTAGGTTTAGCTAATTTTTTTTCATTTCCACAAGGACTAAAGGAGAAAAATCACCATAAAATTTGTAAAGAAATTTCTCCCGAGTAAAACAGTACCCCACATGTGGTAATAAACGGCTGTTTGGACACACGGCGAGGCTGAGAAGGGAAAGAGCGCCATTTGGCTTTTGGAACTCAAATTTAGCAGGAATGGTTTGCGGAGGCCATGTTACATTTACAAAGCCCCTGAGGGGACAAAACAGTGGAAACCCCCCACAAGTGACCCCATTTTGGAAACAACACCCATTGAGGAAATTATCTAGGGGTATAGTGAGCGATTTGACACCACAGTTTTTTTGCAGAAATTATTGGAAGTAGGCCCTGAAAATAATAATCTACATTTTTTCAAAGAAAATGTAGGTTTAGCTAATTTTTTCTCATTTCCAGAAGGACTAAAGGAGAAAAAGCACCACAAAATTTGTAAAGCAATTTCTCCCGAGTAAAACAATACCCCACATGTGGTAATAAACGGCTGTTTGGACACACGGCAGGGCTTAGAAGGGAAAGAGCACTATTTGACTTTTTGAGATCACATTTAGCAGGAATGATTTGCGGAGGCCAGGTCACATTTGCAAAGCCCCTGAGGGGACAAAACAATGAAAACGCCCAAAAAGGGACTCCATTTAGGAAACTACACCTCTTGAAGAATGCATCTAGGGGTGTAGTGAGCATTTTGACCCCACAGATGTTTCATAGAATTTATTAGAATTAGGCAGTGAAAATAAAAACAGTCCTTTTTCTTCAATAAGACGTAGCTTTAGCGCAAATTTTTTCATTTTCTCAACAAATAAAGGAAAAAAAGAACCCAACATTTGTAAAGCTATTTCTCCCGAGTACGGCAATACCCCATATGTGGTCATAAACTGCTGTTTGGGCAAACGGCAGGGCTCAGAAGGGAAGGACCGCCATTTGGAGTGCAGATGTTGCTGGATTGGTTTCTGGGCACCTGTGGGCCCAAAACAGTGGAAACCCCCCAGAAGTGACCCCATTTTGTAAACTACACCCCTCAATGCATTTACCAAGGGGTGTAGTAAGCATTTTAACCCTGCAGGTGTTTTGTAGAAATTAGTGTGCGCTCAATGTTGCAGAGTGAAAATGGGATTTTTTTCCATAGATATGCCAATATGTGGTGCCCGGCTTGTGCCACCATAACAAGACAGCTCTCTAATTATTATGTGGTGTTTCCCGGTTTTAGAAACACCCTACATGTGGCCCTAATCTTTTGTCTGGACATATGACAGGGCTCAGAAGTGAAGAGTACCATGCGGAGTGGAGGCCTAATTTGGCGATTTACAAAGTATTGGTTCACAACTGCAGAGGCTCAGATGTGAAATAATAAAAAGAAACCCCTGATAAGTGACCCCATTATGGAACTGCACCCCTCAAGGCATTTATTAAGGGGTGTAGTGAGCATTTTCACCCCACAGGTCTTTTCCATAAATGAATGCGCTGCGGATGGTGCAAATTAAAAATTTATATTTTTCCCTAGATATGCCATTCAGTGGCAAATATGTCATGCCCAGCTTATGACGCTGGAGACACACACCACAAAAATTGTTAAAAGGGTTCTCACGGGTATGACGGTGCCATATATGTTGAAGGAAACTGCTGTTTGGGCACGCTGTAGGGTTCAGGGCCGAGGGAGCACCATTTGGCTTTTGGAGAGCGGATTTTGCTTGGTACTATATTTGTTTGAGTATTGCTGGTGTTTTATAATGTGGGGGTACATGTAAGCGGGGCGGAGTATATAAGGGGCATAGTCAGGTGGTATAAAAAAATAAAAATAATCCATAGATGTGTGTTACGCTGTGAAGCAATCCTTTCTGCACAGGCCGGTGTCGCACTGATAAATGGTGTCATTTCTTATCCCCCTTTTGGTCCACACTCCGCGCCTTTGTAGTTTGGGGAATTTTGCTGGGAAAGTATTATCCTGGTATAATACGGGCACCGTCGCTTCCATCGGATATGATTGGGCCCTCCCTTCCTGGTTCCCTAATTTTAGGTCCTTGATAAATCGCCTCTTGAAACAGAAGAAATGTTCTCCTCGGGCACAACTGCATATTTTTTTATTTCCTGACTTATTGGAGCCATAACTAATTTTATTTTTCATAGACGTAGCGGTATGAGGGCTGGTTTGTTGCGGGACGAGCTGTAGTTATTATTGGTACCATTTTGGGGTACATGTGACTTTTTGATCACCTTTTATCCTATTTTTTGGGATGCCAGGTAAACCAAAAAACGCAATTCTGGCACAGCTTTTTTTGGTTTTTTTTTATACAGAGTTCACCACGCATTATAAACTACATGTTACCTTTATTCTGCGGGTCAGTACGATTCCGGCGATACCTCATTTATAGAACTTTTTTATGTTTTACAACTTTTTGCACAATAAAATTACTTTTGTAAAAAGAATGTATTTTTTCTGTCGCCAAGTTGTGAGAACCATAACGTTTTAATTTTTTTGTCGACGGAGTTGTATGAGGGCTTGTTTTTTGCGGGACGAGCTATAGTTTTTATAGGTACCATTTTTGGATACGTGCGACTTTTTGATCACTTTTTATTGTAATATTTGTAGGGCAAAGTGACTAAAAAACAGAAACTCTGGTAACGTTTTTTACGGGTTTTTTTTACGCTGTTCACCGCGTGCAATAAATAATATAATATTTTGATACCTCCGGTCGTTACGGTCGTGGCGATACCAAATACATATGGTTTATTATTATTTTTCAATAATAAAGGACTTGATAAGAGTAAAAGGGGGATTGTGTGTTATTTGATTACTTGAAACTTTTATTGTTTTCAAACTTTTATTTTTTGCACTTTTTTTTACACTTTTTTATACTTTTTTTACACTTTTTCTCAAGTCCCACTAGGGGACTTGAAGGTCCAACGGTCAGATTTTTTTTTTTCTAATACATTGCACTACCTATGTAGTGCAATGTATTAGATCTGTCAGTCATTCACTGACAGCAAGCCGTTTAGGCTTCGCCTCCCGGCGGGGCCTAAATCGGCTTCCGTAATGGCAGAGCAGGAGACCATTGTGTCTCCTGTTGCCATAACAGCAGTCGCCAGTCCCGATTGCCTGTCAGGGCTGGCGATCTGCTTGTAACCGCTACGATGCAGCAATCGCTTTCGATTGCTGCATCGAAGGGGTTAATGGCAGGGATCGGAGCTAGCTCCGGTTCCTGCCGTTACAGGTGGATGTCAGCTGTACAGTACAGCTGACTTCCACCGCTGATGACGCCGGATCAGCTCCTGACCCGGCGCCATCTTGCCGGCAGCTACGGAAGCCGATCAGGCTCCGCCGCTGGGCGGATCTTGACCGGCTTCGGTGCTAGGCAGACCGGGAGGCCAGTATTAGGCCTCCGGTTGCCATTGCAGCCACCGGAACCCCGGCAATTTCATTACTGGGGTTCCGATGAGCTGCAAACACCTTAAGTGCAGCGATCGCGTTTGAGCGCTGCACTTAAGGGGTTAATGGCGGGGATCGAAGCTAATTTCGGTCCCCGCCGTTACAGTCGGATGTCAGCTGTAAGATACAGCTGAGATCCGGTGATGATGGGACCGGCTCAGCTTCTGAGCCGGTGCCAAACGTTTGACGTACATGTACGGCAAGATGCGGGAAGTCAGTACTTTCCATGACGTACATGTACGTCAAATGTCGGGAAGGGGTTAAGAAAGTCATTAGCATAAAGCTAAAATAGGTCATAACTCAGTCAAAATGATAGTTTTTCTAAATAAAAAACACTGCTGTAATCTACATTACAGCGCCGATCACTTCATGTACAATATAGGGCATTTATAATGTGGTGACAAAGCCCCTTTAATCTAACATCTGGTCACAATGTTTTTGGTCCAAAGAAACGCAGCATAAAAATGCAACAAAAAACTGTTTTTCCCAAAAAAATCTATGTGTAAAATCACCCTCAGCCATCCTTCACACTAGGTTTTTGTTCTGCTTTTTAAAACTCTTGTAGAAAACGGCAAAAATCGTTTTTTTTTTTCAATGGCATTAATATTAAGTTATTAGGCTTTGTTCACATCTGCGTTAGCGCCCCGTTCAAGTGTTCTGTCTGAGCTTTCTGTCAGGGGAACCCATGAACGGAACCCTAACTGAAACCAACAGAACCCTTGCACAACAGAGACAAACGGAAACCATTTGCATTCGGATCCATCACCATTGAAATCAATGGTGATACAAATGGAAACATATGGTTTCAGTTTGTTTCAGTCAGGGTTCCTTCCGTTCATGGGTTTCCCTGACGGAAAGCTCAGACGCAGATGTGACGGAACTGAGCCCTGACACAGATGTGAACGAAGCTTTAAGGCTGTGTTCACACGGAGTTTTTTGCAGGAGGAAAATTCCTCCTGCAAAAACTGCTCCGGTAGGTTTTTGCACAGTGGTTTTACAAAAACTCGTCAAAACACTCGTCGAGGTTTTTTTTCCTCTTTCTGACTCATTGAAATGGGGTTTTGGAGGAGGAAACCGCCTCAAGATGGGTCATGTTGCTTCTTTTTGGGCCCTGTTCACACTGAGTTTTTTGACACGTTTTTTGACGCGGAAAACGCGTCGGAAAACGCGCCAAAAACGACCCAAAATGACTCCCATTGATTTCAATGGGAGACGGAGGCGTTTTTTTACCGCGAGTAAAAAAAACGCTTTGCGGCAAAAAGAAGGGACATGACCCTTCTTGATGCGGTTTCCGCGTCCAAAACCGCATTGAAAGCAATGGGGACACGTCAAAAAACACCTCGAACTAGTGAGGTGTTTTCTGACGAGTATATTGCCGAGTGTTTTGCAGGAGTCGTCTCCTGCTGCTAGTCCAGCCCAGCAAGGGGCTGTCATTTCCTGTCTGCTCGTGGAGGCTGAAAAACATCGTGGACAGAACTCAGGGATACAGAAAACCGAAGTCCTGCATCCAAATCGAATACAAGTAAGTGCAATTGCTCCTATGTTCCATACATGCTATACATGTATGGAGCTGTGCATTTTTTTTTTTAGAATTTTTTTTTTAAAATTTTTTTTTAGATTTTTTTTTTCAATTTTTTTATTTTTAATTTTTTAATTTTTTTATGCAGTTGTTCATGTATGTCATCTCTTTTTTATTTTTTTTTAACATTTCAGGAACAGAAATGACGACAGCAGAGGTGTACCACCGAATGGACATTGATGTTGGGAAATTGATTCAAGAAGTAAGTATACTTTTTTTTTTTTTTAATGTGGGCCTGTTCACATCAGCGTGGTTTCTGCTGAGGGGTTCCGTCGGTGCTTTCAGTCAGGGGAACCCCTCAATGGAAAGGCAAGTGTGAAGTAAGTTCCGTTTGCATCACCATTCATTTCAATGGTGACAGATCCGTTGACAGAAGGATGTCAGGCTGGGTTCACACGACCATGTTACGTCCGTAATGTACGGAACGTATTTCAGCCGGAAGACCCGGACCGAAGACAGTGCAGGGAGCCGGGCTCCTAGCATCATAGTGATGTACGACGCTAGGAGTCCCTGCCTCGCTGCAGGACGACTGTCCCGTACTGTAATCATGATTACAGTACGGGACAGTAGTTCCACGCAGAGGCAGGGACTCCTAGCATCGTACATAACTATGATGCTAGGAGCCCGGCTCCCTGCACTGTCTTCGGTCCGGGTCTTCCGGCCGAAATACGTTCCGTACATTATGTACGTAACATGGTTGTGTGAACCCAGCCTCATGCGTGTGAAAACCTCGGCAAAAACCGCCTGGAAAACCGCGTCAAAAACCACGTCAAAAACCACGTCAAACATGAAAACCTCCAGGGTCAGTTTTTACAGGAGGAATTTTCCTCCTGCAAAAAACTCTGTGTGAACAGGGCCTTACCACGACAAGTTTTTTTTACTCGTGGAAAAAAAACTCGTCTGCCTCCCATTGAAATCAATGGGAGGCATTTTCGGGCGGTTTTTGAGGAGTTTTTTGGTGTGGTTTCTGCCCCAAAAAACTCGTCAAAAAACTCCGTGTGAACAGGGCCTAAGTGGCGTTTTTACATTTGTATCATTTTGCACATGCGTTTTTCCAGGCTTTTTTAAGTTTTATTGAGAAGCTTATGGAGAAAAACACCAGACAAAACACCATACCCAGAGCTTTTTGAACAAACCACCACAAAAGGCTACAAACCAAAATGCTGTGTATGTAGACACTCATATTTTACTATTGACTTTGAACTAAAATCTAGTCGCAGCATTTTAGCCCCAAAGAAAACCCCGAAAAATACAACTCTAGTGGAAAACCCCCGAAAAATACAACTCTAGTGGAAAACCCCCTAAAAATCGCCGTACTGACAGAATGCTGTTTTTGGGGGGGAAAAAATGCATGAACGTGTCTGTGGGATTTTTACTTCCAAAAAGAGAAAACACGTAATAAAAAATATCACATTTATGAGTGTGACTGATAATTCACTGATAAGCAGAATGCAACTACTGGATTATTTTATTATTTCTCCATTTTACCAACAATTGTTCTGTCCACGGCACACTGGAGTCTGTAGTTACCATGTTTTTTTTTTATTTTGAACGAAGTTCAAGTATGATGTATGTGTAATTGTATTGAAATACTTCGATAAAACTCATCTAGTTCTTTGCTATGTTCAGGGAATGACTAGAAAGCCGCGCTTTCCACAATGTAAACTCGTCATAATATCTGCTCATTATCGGAAAGGTAATGAGCAAAGGCGAGTTCAGCGTCACAGATTTTCCCGCCCTTCGACAATGTCCTGGGCGGTGTCGCCCCGCCCTCTTGTTACCCGAGAAACGCGTGTCCCGCCTGCCGTCCGTTGCCCTGGAGACAGCAGTGACAACAAGTCATCCAGGACTCCGGGGCCGGTGAGCGTGGTATGAGGGGGCAGATGATATCTAATGGAGCTTATTACTGACTATTGCATATGGTTTGAATTTGCTGAAAGTTATTATCAGATGTACATTGCAGACAATACCATATCAGTAAGATGCTTCTTTATTCAGCCATTACAGCACTATAAAGTACAGTAACTATTTGTGTGGGTTTGTCTGTTGTAGTCTGTAGTCAATGGTCCACAGCCTGGGGTGCTCCAGCTGTTGTGGAACTATAACTCCCAGAATGTCCTGACATCTGCAGCCATTATAGGCAATCTGTTACCAGGACCCCTTGTTTGATAGAGGGTACAGAAGATGCTGTGCCATATGCTGTCTGCGGGTGCTTAGAAACTCTGCCACAAAAGAGGGCAGTGGTAACATATCTTTCACATGGCCGTAACCATTTAAAATCTCTAGAAATCCATGTTCTAGAGATGACTATGTTTCCATTGTGCTGCAATGTCAGCAGGTGGCATGCTGGATATCCATAGGAGCGTGCTCTTAAATGATCAATGAGGGCTCGAAAGCTGTTTCTTTAGAATGGGATCCCGTAGTACCGGTTCAGGAAAGGCTTTCGTGATCTGACATATATTATGAATGTTAACTGGGCCTAGGCAGATCTTTGGCTCTATAAGTCAGGGCCACGTCCACCTCGCAACTAGGGCTGTGCAAGCATGTCCTTACCTCCCCCCAGTAGTCAGAATTGAGCTGCACTTCGTTACAGCGGGGCACCTCAGTCCTCTGATAATAATTGACACGGGATAGTAAGGCTGGGTTTTCACGTTGCTGACAAAGTATGTTTTTTGCGGCAATTTTTATCCTGAAAATCGCCTTATGGTGCAGCAGAGCCACACCATTGCCACAATGTGGCACAACTACATGAAAATGCATGCAATTTTTGCTGCAGTTTTACCACAATTTACATGCTGTTTTGTCGTGGTTATTATGGTGCTGCTCTCCCTCCGCTTCCCCAGTAGTCATAGCAGCCTCTGGTCACTTCCCTATTAGTCACAAAAGCATAGCAGCATCCCCCTACTTTCCCAGTAGTCACAGCAGCCTCTCCACTTCCCCAGTAGTCGCGGCAGCGTGCCTCCACTTCACCAATAGTCACAGAAGCCCTCCCACACTGCCTCAAAAAAGCTTCCGAGCTGCCCACCACCTTCTCAGTAGTCACAGCAGCCTCTCCACTTCCCCAGTAGTCGCAGCAGCGTGCCTCCACTTCACCAATAGTCACAGAAGCCCTCCCACACTGCCTAAGAAAAGCTTCCGAGCTGCCCACCACCTTCTCAGTAGTCACAGCAGCCTCTCCACTTCCCCAGTAGTCGCAGCAGCGTGCCTCCACTTCACCAATAGTCACAGAAGCCCTCCCACACTGCCTAAGAAAAGCTTCCGAGCTGCCCACCACCTTCTCAGTAGTCACAGCAGCCTCTCCACTTCCCCAGTAGTCGCAGCAGCGTGCCTCCACTTCACCAATAGTCACAGAAGCCCTCCCACACTGCCTAAGAAAAGCTTCCGAGCTGCCCACCACCTTCTCAGTAGTCACAGCAGCCTCTCCACTTCCCCAGTAGTCGCGGCAGCGTGCCTCCACTTCACCAATAGTCACAGAAGCCCTCCCACACTGCCTCAGAAAAGCTTCCAAGCTGCCCACCACCTTCTCAGTAGTCACAGCAGCCTCTCCACTTCCCCAGTAGTCGCAGCAGCGTACCTCCACTTCACCAATAGTCACAGAAGCCCTCCCACACTGCCTCAGAAAAGCTTCCAAGCTGCCCACCACCTTCTCAGTAGTCACAGCAGCCTCTCCACTTCCCCAGTAGTCGCGGCAGCGTGCCTCCACTTCACCAATAGTCACAGAAGCCCTCACACACTGCCTCAGAAAAGCTTCCGAGCTGCCCACCACCTTCTCAGTAGTCACAGCAGCTTCTCCACTTCCCCAGTAGTCGCGGCAGCGTGCCTCCACTTCACCAATAGTCACAGAAGCCCTCACACACTGCCTCAGAAAAGCTTCCGAGCTGCTCACCACCTTCTCAGTAGTCACAGCAGCCTCTCCACTTCCCCAGTAGTCGCGGCAGCGTGCCTCCACTTCACCAATAGTCACAGAAGCCCTCACACACTGCCTCAGTTGTCACAGAAAAGCCTCCGAGCTGCCCATCGCCTTTCTCAGTAGTCACAGCAAAGCCTACCCCAGAAAGTTATGAAATTAGAGGGCTATTGCCAGCTTCTGATTGTAGCATCCAGATGAAGAAACAACACCGAGTGATGTCCGTTTATGACCGCCACTGTGCACTACCTTTGCCTGACAGGAGGGGTTTCTGACTGCTTCTGCAGGAAGATATGGAGGTTGATGCTGTCATTTACAGCATCCAACTCTATGCATCCGTCATCAGGTGGAATCACCTGCCTCCTGAATGTTTAAAATGTACAGAGCAAAACCATCAGGGCCAATATTCTAGTTGAATAATGACCGGGTTTTGTCCAGCCCTGATGCGAGCATACTCAAACGGGCTATCAAGCGAGTGCCACGGCCGCTTCATTATTTATGCAGGCACAACGCCATACATACAGTTGTGGCTGTGCTTAGTACTGCAGTCACTTGATAGGCCATCAAGTCCTTGAAAACCCTGATAATTCAGTTGTCAGGACTTGCTAAGGGCAATTATGGTGTTATTTATTGTTGTAATGTTTGTTAGTTTGGATGGGAACTGCCTAAATTTATAAATATGATCATTTTTTGGATAACGTGTTGTGAGTTATTTGCTGGGTAGGAGAATGGTGATCATTCACTGGATAGGATCATATCGAAATCTGTATGTATACCCTTAACGACCGCCCACTGTCTTTTGGTGGCAGGAGGTGCGTACAGCTGGGATCGGAGGAACCTCCAATCCCGCCTTTTAACCCTTTAAGTTATGGCTGCTGAAATGAAGGCCTAAATAGGCCTGGTCATTAACGAGTTAATAACTTTTAGCGTTCAGAATTCCTTCTTTGTGTAATCTGATTTTGTACAAATCTCATACTTCAGTTAAACCAAAATGTATTTCTTTATTCATGTGTCCAGGGTGGCAAGGGGAATAAAAGCTGACGGCGTAAGATGGAAAATACAGCTGTATCTGGGAGTTCAGATGTAGCCCAGCAAACAGATGTAGAGCTAATATCAGCAGATAACGAAATGCAGCAAGAAATGGTTTCCACCGTCGAACATGTACAGTATGAAGCAAAACATGAGGAACAAGACCAGAAGCTTGATCTCCAGAATGGAGAAGTACAAGATTTAGACCAGAAACCACATATTGAGAGTGAAGAGACACCAGATATGTTGGAAGGCCAAGATATAAATAAGAATAAAGGTAACATAGGAGGTGAGTGGCCACATTCAGAAAAGCTATACATCATAGTACAAAACCTAAAGTACAACCATTTTAATTTGTTTTAGATGAAGAATTATCACAAACAATTCAACACGGTGGAGACAGTCCTCACCAAATGGAGGTAAGCGCTGATCTCCTTCAACAATTGCAGGACAACAATGCACAATCATCTATAAAAAATGAAGAGGACCAAGATAACAATCCACAGATGTTTTCAGAAAATAAACTTGAAAAGAACATTTCTTCAGATGAGTCCAGCGCTACAGCTACAGGTATTCCATCTTCTAGACATCTAGGATATAGTGTCCTATCTAATAAACACAGGGTTGCCAACCGTCTGTAAATTTATGGGCAGGCCACAAAAAACGGTGTTTTCTTCTGCTGTCCGTAGCGTCCGGCAGAAATAAACACTGTCCAATACATAGACTGGTGAGTCTCACAGTCACTCCCTGTGCATGCAGCGGCAGCCAGGCTGACTCTGAGTCTCTGACCAGTTACCACCCCCATTCAGCAGACAGCCCCTGCCGGTGGGAGAGACTGAAACATTGCCCGCCGTAATTGACCCTCAACTACTACTGTTTGCAAGTATCAGGTTGACTATCCAAGTTTCTCTAGTGTAGTGGTTCGCTTATTTGCCTTACACGTGAAAGGACCCTCGTTCAAAGCCCGGGAGAGTTTTTTTTTATTTTTTTAAATATAGTATTAATATCTTAATTGTATTAGTTTACACTAGCATAAGGCTTCGTTCACATCTGCATCAGGGCTCTATTCCGACATCCTGTCTGAGCATTCCGGCAGAATGGAGCCCTGAATGACACAAACGGAAACCATAGGTTTCCATCACCATTGATTTCAGCGGTGAAGGATCCGGTGCCAATGGTTTCCGTTTGTCTCCGTTGTGCAAGGGTTCCGTAGTTTTGACGGAATCAATACCGTAGTCGACTACAACGGAGACAAACGGAAACCATCGGCACCGGATCCGTCACCATTAAAATCAATGGTGATGGAAACGGAAACCTATGGTTTCTGTTTCTGTCAGTCAGGGTACCGTTCTGATGGAAAGCTCTGACAGAACGGAGCCGTGACGCAGATGTGAACGAAGCCTTAATATACGTTTACCTCTCTTCCGTTAGAGGAAGAGAGGATCGATACATTAAAGGGAAAGCAACAGTTCCCTTAGAATTACCATTGAATTTAATGGTAATTCTTTTGTATAACTTACTTACCGTTTGTCTCCGTTCGCTAGGTTTCCGTTCTTTTGAACGGAAACAAAAGTTCTGCAGACTGCACGTTTGTTTCCGTTCAAAAAAACGGAAACCTAGCGAACGGAGACAAATTGAAAGCAACTGATTCAAAAGAATTACCATTGAAATCAATGGTAATTCTAATGGAACTGTCGCTTTCCATTTAATGTATCGATCCTCTCTTCCTCTAACGGAAGAGAGGTAAACGTATATTAAGGCTTCGTTCACATCTGCGTCACGGCTCCGTTCTGTCAGAGCTTTCCATCAGAACGGACCCCTGACTGACACAAACCGTTGCTTTCCGTTTAATGTATTGATCCTCTCTTCCTCTGACGGAAGAGAGGTAAACGTATAGAAACGCCAGTGTGAAAGAAGCCTTACTTAATCGTTTTTTAATTCATCTCGAGTTGTGCCCGTGCTCTTCTTTTTACTATCCCACTCGTGTTATCACTTATAAAAGGTGTTAGTTATGCTCTTTATTATCACTTAGGCCCCACGGTCCGTGATTACGGGCAAAGACTGCTCCGGACAGTCATCTGCATTTGCGGACCATGCTCCCAATATAAAGTATGGGAACACGGTCCGTAAAATAAAAAAATATGACATAGGTTTCTACGGCCATAGAAATGAATGGGTCCGTAATTACGGACGAAATCTACGGTTATGTGCATGTGGCCTTACTCTTGATTTTGTGGTCTGTCCGTGATTTTTAGCTGAGTTGTCCAGAAATTTCTGAATTGGAGGTTGGCAACCCTGAATAAACATAGAAGGGGAGTTTATCACTGCTGGGACACAAGAGTTACTTGTTTTCCAAAGTAAAATGTATAGTATACCATTGAAAAAAAAAATACAATAAATTCAATCCATTTATCAAAATGGTTTATTGTTTTTAATTGTTCTAGCTCAGGGCCACCCAGATGCTTATGGCATAGCAATTCATTTTTTTGTGCAGACTGTGTAATTTATGTTGATCATTTAACTCATATCTTGGATCTCAGGGTATGTTCACACGCAGTGTTTTCAGGCGTATTTCGGGGCGTTTACACCTCGAAAAACGCCTGAAAAAACGGAAACTGAACGCCTACAATCATCAGCCCATTGAAATGGGAAAAACAGCATTTAGTTCATACAGGGCGTCTTTTTACGCCTCTGTTTTAAAGAACGCCTAAAATGACGCTCTTGAAAAATTGACGCCCTCTAAAATAATGATTTTCTATTGAACACTATGAAAAACGCCTCAAAAGAAGCTCCAAATTAAAAGAAGCTTAATTTTCAGCTTCAAAACGCCTGAAAATCAGATGCTGTTTTCTCTGAAAACAGCTCGGTATTTTCAGACATTTTTGGTTAAGCGTGTGAACATACCCGAACATCCCAAATCTGAGAAGCCCTGGGGAAAATAATTTGAAGATATAAATCTTCAGGATTTTGTGGTTTGTAAGCTCAAAATAACTTCCAAAAATCTTGTGGCAAATATTTATTCTTTATTAATAGACATGTCTTTGTACATACAGCAATCAAACAATACTCTTTGAGGGAGTTGAAGCCAATGCAAACATTTAATCTGCAGTCTGAGTGCTCTCATGTTAGCCAAGAAAAGTGCCAGAACTAAGGGTGCGTGGCCATATAACAGCTTTGTTTTGTATGGGACCACAAACGGGTTTTCATAGAGGTACATAGGACCTCCACTGTACCTCCATATGCGTCCGATTTTATACAGAAGCATTTTAGGTTTTCGTATGACAGAGCCCGTAGTCTCATGTGTATGACTAGGGATTTTATTTAGATCTTAATCACTATTCCAGTACAATATATGCCTGTACTGTGTTATCTCACATGTCATATAGCTTGTACATTTTTAGGTAGCAACCTTCGGCACTCCAGCTGTTGTGAAACTACAACTCCCAGCATGCACTGACAGCCAAAGGCTTTATTATTCCAGTCAAAGGCTGTCAGGGCATGCTGGGAATTGTAGTTTCACAACATCTAGAGTGCGGAAGGTTGCTGACCCCTGAGGTAGTCAACAGGCTCACAATACACTATACAATTTTCCCATTGAACAATTGTGTCTGCTCAGCATAATAAAGTAATTTGGCCACGTAGTAGCAGTCATACTTTAATGAGCTAGTGGTTGGACCCACTGGTTTATCACATTTTGCTTGGGCTAGGTAGAGGTGTGAAGTCTAATGTATTATTTGTTCTTTACCTTTAAAAAAAACACATAATTAAGGTATCGAGTTTTCCAGGGGGAATCCACTGGTCACTGTTCTATCAATAGTCTACCACAGGAAAATCTGATGAAGGACAAGCTGGGAAATCAGAAGCATAATACAAGATGAGCAATCATAAACATAATCAAACAAGGTAGACGCCGACTTATAAACAGGCACGGGTCTCGGCAGGAAAAGATCAGTAATGTCAGTAATAGAATAGCTGAAACAACCAAATGGTGAAGCTTTGCAGGGTTGTGGGTTGGCACTACTCAGTTCACGTCTTTTCCCAGCTCATCTGTACATTTAAATAAAATAAAATACAAAATGAGTGGATAAACCAACAAGTAGCTATAGTACATTGATAAGGTACGACTGATATGTGGTAACTAATGTAACTATTTTCTTAATCTTAGTAAAGGTGATGCTAACTCCTGATGGCCAAGTAGTCACAGTTGCATTTTCTATTGGAAAATCTATTGAGCACGTTAAGACTTACTTTGCATCTCAAATGAAAATTCCAGAAACAGTCATACGGATAATGTTTGAAGGTAAAAAAAAAAATATTTGACAATGTGCAGTATATGATTGTTTTCAGAATGTTTGGTTATGGAGTTTAAGGTATCTCAATTATGGCCTTAAAGAATATTGACACCTTTACACTGATTTAGATTTTTGTTCTTTTGCTTCCTAAGTTAAAAATTAACCCCTTCACGACTGCCATACGGCTATATACGTTCTAACTGCCGATGCCCCGTGCAGTTAGCACATGTATAGACGTCGGCAGCCTGGAAGGGGTTTAATGAGTGCAGTGCTGCTTCAGCGTGGGCAGCTCTGCACTAATCTATGTGTCGGCTCTCTTTACAAGTGACGACACCTCTTTGACAAACGTGTTTTTTTAATGAAACAGAAGTTAAAAGGGTTGTCCGAGATTAAATGACTATGTGTTAATGCTTGTAATTTATAAATGTAAATACATTTGTAATATACTTCCATTTTCCAAAGTGGCCCCGTTTCCAGATCCTGAAGTGGGTTACTTGACGGGTGACGTCACTCTCTTCACTGGCTCTGGCCTCTTTGTTGATCTTCAATTCTTTGCCGGGTATACGAAACGTCACTTGTGACGTGCCGTGTATGTGCTGTTCTGCTGCACAGCCTGTAACGCGCATGCGTGGACTGAATTACTGTGTTTCAGAGGAGATGTCACCATCTCCCAGCATTGAGAAAAACGCAGCAAAATCCGCACCATTTTCTGCAGTAAAAAAATGCAGGAAATGTTGCGTTTTTTACGTTGCAATTCCAAAACATTCCAGAAAATGTCTGCAGCAACTCCATTGAAAGTAGCTGACATTCCGTCTGCTAATTTCAATGGAATTACTGCAGAAATTTTCTGCAGCAATTCCGTTACGTGTGGACAAGCCCTTAGTCTTCATTAAAAATGTCCTACTATTGTGCTCTAGGGAAGAAGGTTGTACACCATAGCATATTAAGCTGCATTAGATAGGGATGGGAGAACCCACAGCAGACTCTGTAAAAGGAAGGGGGGAGATCACACAGTCTGTATATAGGAGGAGAGCACACATGGCAGAATCTGCAGAGGGAGGGGGTATATCTCACACACACAGGCAGCATCAGTGTCCCTGTCAGCACAGGGGAGAGGAGATTAAACATGGGTTGTATTAGGGTATGTTCACACGATTAAGGGAAAACAGCTCCTGATTTTCAGACTTTTTTGAGCAACTCACGTTTTTCGCTCCGTTTTTCGCTGCGTTTTCGCTGCGATTTTTACGTCCGTTTTTGGAGCTGTTTTCAATAGAGTCTATGACGGCTCCAAAAACGTCCCAAGAAGTGTCCTGCACTTCTTTTGACAAGCTGTCATTTTGCGCGCCATATTTTGACAGCGACGCGTAAAATGACAGCTCGTCTGCACAGAACATCGTAAGACCCATTGCAAGCAATGGGCAGATGTGTGCCGACGTATTGGAGCCATCTTTTCAGGCGTAATTCGAGGCGTAAAACGTCTGAAAAGAGGTCGTGTGCACATACCCTTAGAAGACGAAATCACAGGAATGAAGCTGTACTAGTTAATGAGAGCTAGTGAAAGCAGCAGCATCCTGGAGTCACATACCTCATATTCAGCATGTATCACTGGGGGGGACACAACCACATGAGAAAAGTCTAAAACTAGGAGCAGGTGCAAACTGAATATCGGGGGTCTGAATTTAAATGAAAAAATGTAGATTGCAGCCTGAAAATTAGTGCAACTTTTTTTTTAACTCCAGGTAACACCCAATCATTTTTTCCATGTGTCAAAGGTGTCCAGAGCATTGCTGTGTACAGTATATAATGTGATCTAGTTGTACTGTAAACATGTACTCTTCATAATTCCACTGTACATGTGTACATATTGTTGAGGAATTTGGTTGTCCCTTTAGGCCGAATTATAGAAGACTGTGAGACTCTAGTGGATCTTGGTATTATACCTCATGGAATGATTCAGCTGGACATGCAGTCAATGGATCCTGAAAACTATCCAATCAAAGCTATGAAATTCCAGCATGAATACAGCATGCCAGATGTTATTACCGTTAGGGTACAAACAGGTTTGACTTTCAACTTCTATTTTTTTTCCCATATGATATATGTATACTTTCCATAATTTAACTACTTTCATTGCAATGTCTACTGAACATACTTCCAAGAAGTATCTGATGTCTGTTATGTATATTTGTTATATATTTGTTTAGGAGAAGAAACCTATCAGGATATAGCAGTAGAAATTGAAAGGCTTAACTACCGTAAGCCTTATTTGGGTGGATATCGGCATAAAGTGACTGGCGTGGTGTTCCATCATGCTGGGACACAAACTGTACCCAAAAAGAGACCAGAAAAAGACATTGTAGTTTTCTGCAGAGATACACAGGTACCATTTGATCATTATTATTGCTCGGTGTATTATTGTTTATACTATTATATACAGACATCTTTACCCCTTACGGACATTTGACATACATAGTCAGGAGTGGGGAATGGAGCGGCCTCAGGAACTGAGTGGTACTGTATATTACAACCAACATCTCGCAGTAAGGGCCAGGATAGGAGATAAATTTGATCCTGGCCATTTAATCACTTAGATGTCACAGTCAATAGTGACAAAGGCATTAGCAGCATTATACAGCAGTGGTGGCCACTCTATTATCCCATTGGCTTCCCTGTGGCACGATTGCGGTTTGCTGTCATGGTGGCCAGGGGCCTAAAGTTGGCCCCCAGGTCTACCATGATACTGCTCCGTTAAAAGTACCTTACACTGCAAGGATGTCCAGTTTCAGAAAATAATTATTGTTTTATAGTATGGTGTAAAGTAAATTTTTAATATAATTTGTGTATTGTCTCCTAACATTTTTTCAATATTTCTGCTTGCTGTCAGTGAGTAGGAACCCTCTTCATAACACAGATGCACAGGTTATTACAGGAGAGAGCTCTGATCTGGTTACAGTACAGTAACGAGTCATGCGCCTGTGTAATCATCACATGACCAGAACAGATTTTAAACCTCCATAAGTAAAAATTTAAGGTTTTCATTCAATTACTACAAGCAGAGACCTTGAAAATTTTGAGCAGTTAATACCCAAAGTATATTAGAAAAAGTTGAACTTTTCATTCGGAAATAAATAAGCTTAATTTGCTTAAACCAGAATACTGCTTTAAAGGGGTATTCCCTTCATTGTTATGGCATATCACGTTCTGATCGGCGGGGGTCCAACATCTGTGACCTTTGACAATTTATAGCGCTTGCTGTGCTGGGGATTACAACACCACCTCATTAAAGTGAGACGACCTCTTCGTTCTAAAGATTGGTAAGGGTTATTAATTAGTTATGTTAAAGGTCTAAAAAAATTTGCTTACTCTGTTTCTTCTAGCTTAAAGGGTTTTTCCAACGAGGGACGTTTATGACATATCCACAGGATATGTTATAAATGTCAGATAGATGCGGTTCCCACCTCTTGGACCTGCACCTTTCTCTAGAACGGGCCCCCCTAAACCCCGTTCTAGCTTTGTCTGCTATGGTTGACTCCCGCTCACTTCCAGACTTTATGGTCGGGAGTTACAGCTGTTTCCGTAACTCCCATAGTAGTGAATAGCAGATACGGAAGCAGCGTAGCATGCGAGCTACGCTGTTTCCGTAACTACCATATCCTGTGGATATGTCATAAATGTCCCTCGTGGGAAAACCCCTTTAAGCTGGCCAATCACAGATGTATTTCGGCCGAATCTGCCAATTTCGGCAGGACCGCCCAAACATCTAATGTGTATGGTGACGTCCCGACTTTCCCCCTACAGCAAATGTTGGGCGAGGGAAGGATCAGATTGTTGAATTTTAACATGCACGATCCTTTTGTTCGTAAGGAGATAAACTGGCAGCGGCTTTCTCCCTTCTTTGTTTTGAAAACACATGGACGCTCTGCCTGCTGCCTTAATCATGAAACGTATGTGTACTTCTCCTATTTCTACTAATACTGAATATACTTGTATTTAAATTAGCATTATTGTACTGTTTATACATGTTAAAATCTAATTTTTTCTTTTTAGACAGTTTTTGAAAAGAACAAATCCCAACAGTCAAAGAATACAATGGCCACACAAATGACAAAAATTGGTTGCTACGTAACAAATATAACAGACAAACTAATAGAGCCAAAGAAGTATGTGACTGCTGATGAATTCCATGCAAGAATGCTGAAAGCAGTAAGTGACTAGATGCTCACATTTGGCTTCTTCAATACCTTAGAATATATCTAGTGGGTAAAAGAAGGCTATTATTGAACAAACCCTTTAGATGTGTGGGAGGATATGATTTAAAAAAAAAAAATGTTTAGAAAAAGTTAAAGGACAGTATTTATAGTGGCTTATATTATAACATATATCATAAATAATATATATTATATTATTTATTATAATACAGGTCTGATGTTCTAATAGTCAGCATGTCTGATGCAGAAAATGAAACACTGGTTTGCATATATATATATATATATATATATATATATATGTATATATATATATATATATATATATATATATGGAAAAAATCGAGCAAAGAAGCAGCACTCCATAGCAAAAAATGAAGTTTATTCACCCAACACAGCAACGTTTCACTTCCTCCATGGAAGCATTTTCATATATATAATGAACGCAGCTGTCTCAGCAGGTACAAAGCTGTAAGTCTATGACTAGATATTTTTTATGGCGGCATCTGTGGTATCCTTTATGGTAGTTCTGTCGATGGCACTTATGGAGGGGTTTTGTGTCTGCCACACAACGTAGAGAATCTGTGACAGGGGAGTGCCGCAACAGGAACATTGTTAAAGAGCATCTGAGGCTGGCACTTACGGGTGCTTCTGTGGCTGGCAATTATGGGGAAGGTTTGTGTCTGCCACTTGGTAGGCACGCTGTCATGGGGGTATATGTGGTTGGCACACTATTATGTAGGAAATTTGGAGCCACCCAAAAAATATCATGTGAAAAAATTAATGTGCTGTGCAAAGCATGCCACATACATCCATTTCAGTGTTCTAAATGGTTATAAAGAGGCAAGTGTAGCTGGGTCTTTTATGGAGGCATCGTTGGCTGGCCACTTATAAGGTCTTCTGTGGCTGGCAGCATTAAAGGGGACATATAAGACCAGTAAATTGTGATGGGGACATCTGTGGCTGGTAACTTGTAATTGGGCTGTTAAGGATCTGCCAGGCACAGATTCTGTATCCATGCCCATAGGTAATCAGTCTGCACCTGCTTCTATGTCTGTGAGACTGACTCCATCTTCCACCACTCAGGATGGCAGGCTTAGGAGTGGGAGAGCCTATCACAGCCTGGCCAGACGGAGCTAGCTCCCGCCCTCTGTCTATTTATACCTGCCTTTCCTGTTCCTCCTTGCTTGTGATTCTTCTCGTTTTGTTTCCTGGCCCTGCTGCAGCTTCTTGTACCATTTGACCCTGCTTCATATTGACCCTGGCTTACTGACTACTCTCCTGCTCTGCGTTTGGTACCTCGTACACTCCTGGTTTGACTCGGCTTGTTCACCTCTCTTGTTGCTCACGGTGTTGCCCCTTTTCCCTTGCTTCTGTGTACCCTTGTCTGTTTGTCTGTCGTGCACTTATTGAGCGTAGGGACCGTCGCCCAGTTGTACCCCGTCGCCTAGGGCGGGTCGTTGCAAGTAGGCAGGGACTGAGTGGCGGGTAGATTAGGGCTCACTTGTCTGTTTCCTTACCCCCATCATTACAGGGGCTTAAGTTGCTGGCGCATTGTTATGGAGACATCTGTAGTAAAGTGGTCTAAAAATAATAAATATGGACATCACTCTTTATTAGGTAATTGTAACAACTGGCAGGCATGTGGACCCACATAATGATAAAGTACCTGGTAAGTCAGAAATGGGTTTATGCCAGATAGTCAGGGGGAAGCAGGCCTGTACAGGATAATGAAGTTTGGCTAGGACACCAGACTAGAGTAGTGCAGTCATCTTGGACACTGGACTTGGCTGGGACACCGGACTGGAGTAGTGCAGTCGTCTCTGACATTGGACTTAAATAGGACACCGGACTGGAGTAGTGCAGCCGTCTCGGACATTGAACTTGGCTAGGAAACCGGACTGGAGTAGTGCAGTCGTCTCGGACACTGGACTTGGCTAGGACTCCGGACTGGAGTAGTGCAGTCATCACGGACGCTAGACTTAGCTAGGACACCGGACTGGAGTAGTGCAGTCGTCTCGGACACTCGGTTTGGCACGGGCACCGGACACAGATGGTGAAGTAGTCTCGGAACACTCGGTTTGGCACGGGCACCAGACACAGATGGTGAAGTAGTCTCGGAACACGCTGTTTGGCACTGCCACTGGACACTGATGGTGAAGTTGTCTCGGACACTCGGCTTGGCACGGGCACCGGACACAGATGGTGAAGTCATCTTGAACACTCAGTTTGGCACGGGCACTGGACACAGATGGTGAAGTCGTCACAGACACTCGGTTTGGCACGGGCATCGGACACAGATGGTCGTCTCGGATACACGACTTAGTCACTAGAACTAGACACAGATACTGGAAACAGGATACGGGATACAGGAAACAGGATACAACTAAGGAACCATTTGCAAATCAAATATAGAAAATACACAACATTGCTCAGGCACGGGAGGAGAGGGCAAGCAAAATTAAATATCCCAGGGTGTACAGGGATAGGCTGGCCATTTAAGAGACCACCAGAGCGTGCGTGCACCCTAGAGGAGCAGGAAGAAACACACGCCGGCGTCCCCGGGGAGGAGGAGACGCCGGCATTGTGGTGAGAGTTGCTGGCGGCCGCCAGGGGCTGTAGGATGGCGATGGTCGGCCGCCGTCAGCGTTACTGTAACCCCCTTTATGCCCTCTCTTCTTAGGACCAGAGCATAGAAGCAGGGGCGTAGTTAAAGGCTCATGGGCTCTGGTGCAAGAATTCACCTTGGGCCCCCCTACTCCTCCCCAACACCACCAGACCACTGCGCGCCTATGCCCAGCCGCCTTACCCAACAGGCCCCATGGATGCCCCGCGGTATAATGCCCCCCCCATAGCTGCTTCCACAGTATAATGCCCCCACACAGTATAATGCTTCCCATAGCTGGCCCACAAAGTATAACGCCCCCCCCACAGCTGCTCCCGCACAGTATAATGCCCTCCATAGCTGCCCCCACACAGTATAATGCCCCCCACAGCTGCCCCCACACAGTAAAATGTCCCCCATAGCTGCCCCCACAGTATAATGCACCCCATAGCTGCCCCCACAGAATAATGCTCCCCATAGCTGTCCCCACAGTATAATGCCCCCATAGCTGCCCCCACAGTATAATGCCCTCACAGAGTATAATTCTCCCTATAGCTGCCCCATACAGTATAATGCTCCCCATAGCTGACACTCACACCGTATAATGCCCCGAATAACTGCCCCCACAGTATAATGCTCCTCATAGCTTCCCCCACATAGCATAATGCCCCCCATAACTGCCCTCCACACAGTATAATGCCCCCCACAGTATAATGCCCCCACAGTAAAATGCCCCCTTAGCTGCCCCCACAGTATAATGCCACCCATAAATGCTCCATGCTGTATAATGCCCCCATACAGTATAATGCTCCCACACAGTATAATGCCACCATAGCTGCCCCATACACTATAATGCCCCCATACAGTATGATGCTCCTATAGCTACCACCATATTAGCCTCCCTCCCATACCCAGTATAGTGCCCCCATATGTGCCTAATAGAAAATAATAAAATAATTACTTACCTATCCCCATTCCCACGATGAGTGGAGAAGATCTTTCTCCTCCCTTGGCCTGTGCTATGGTTGACTCAGCGCAGACAGGCGTGGTGACGTCACTACATCGCGCCTGGCTCAGCTCCTTGCTCCAGCGTTTAATTCAACTGTATCTGCGACGCAGATACAGTTGGAACCAGGACCAACACTGTCAGCGCTGTGTGGCTGTGGGCCCCCTAGGCTTAGGGGCTCGGTCACAACTACGACCGATGCGGCCCCTATAGCTACGCCACTGCGTAGAAGGAATCTTTTGATGAGCGAAGGGGCATCAACGTTCTCTTCAGGTTCCCACGACTTATCCTCAGGACCAAACCCTTTCCAGTCCACCAGGTAGAAGATTTTCCCCCCTACCTTCTTGTAGTCCGGGATCTCCTTTACCTCAAAGACATCAGAAGCACCACTTGGAGAAATTGCAGGGCCAAGGGATTTGCTGTAACGATTCAGGACCACAGGCCTCAGGAGAGACACATGGAACGAGTTAGGAATCTTGAGAGTGGGGGGCAGCTGTAGCTTGTACGATACAGGGTTGATTTGTTGAAGAATTTAAAAAGGACCAAGGAATCTGGGAGCGAATTTGTAAGAGGGGGTTTTCAGATGAATATTCTTTGACAATAACCAGACTTTGACTCTGGGAAGAAACTGAGTAGGGAGTTTTCTGTTTCTTTTTTCATTTTTCTTCATGCGTCCACTGCCTGCAGGATCGATGACTTGGTTTGCTGCCTGATGTGAAGAAGGCTTCCAAAAAGAATAATTAGCTGCAGGCACTTGAGATGTAGTCGGTACAGGAAGAGGAACACGTGGATGTTGGCTGTACAAATGAAGAATCGGGAAGAAGTAGTAGACTCACTGGTGTGGTTGTTACGAGTAAATTCGGGCCAAGAAAGAAGATGCACCCAATTCTCGTGTGAAACTGAAATAAAATTACGAAGATAATTTTCCAGTATTTGATTAATCTTTTCAACTTGGCAGTTAGATTGTGGGTGATAAGTCGAATTTTACATCCAAAAGTTTACACACGGCTCTCCAGAATTTAGGCATAAATTGTACAGGCCAGTCAGACACGATATGGTTGATACTCTGTGCAGACAAAAGATATGCTGAAAAAAAAAAATCTGACAAACAAGGAGCTGAGGGAAGGCCAAACAGAAGGATGAAATGTGCCATTTTAAAAAAGCAATTCACCACGAACATCCAGCAGAAGGAGGAAGGTCGGTAATAAAATCCATGGCAATGTGTTGCCAGGGACCATTAGGAACAGGCAAAGGTTGGAGCAGACAAGCAGGCTTGGAATGGGTAGACTTGTTTTGGGCACAGTTGGTACAAGAGGAGACATAGTCCACAACATCTGTAGGCAGCGTCGGTCACCAGTAGTAAGGAGAGATAAAGTCCCGTGTCTTATGGACTCCAAAGTGCCTAGCCAGCTTGGAATTATGTCCCCAGATGAGAATTTTCTTCCTGCCAGCAGGACGAACAAACATTTTTCCAGGAGGAATGTCTCTAATCTGCAGAGGGTTAACCGCAATAATCCTGGAAGGATCAATGATATGTTGGGGGTCTTCCTCAGAGTCATCAGTCTCAAATGACCGGGATAGGGTATCGGCCTTTACATTTTTATCTGCAAGACAGAAGTGAAGCAGGAACTGGAATCTGGCAAAAAACAGCGACCATCTGGCTTGACGAGGGTTCAGTCGTTGCGCAGACTGTAGATACCTGAGATTCTTGTGATCGGTATAGATGATGATAGGGTGAATAGCCCTCTCTAGCATGTGCCTCCACTCTTCTAAGGATAATTTGATCGCCGGTAACTCACGGTCCCCAATGGAGTAGTTGCACTCTGCAGGAGAGAAAAGTTAAGAGAAGAAGCAACAGGCTACTGCCTTACCCTTGGAGTTTCTTTGAAACATTAGTGCTCCAGCGTCAACCTCCAGCGAGAACTGCCGAGTCACGTCAGGATGGTGAAGAACGCAGGCTGAAGTGAAGGCGCTCTTGAGGTTGGTGAATGCCGACTCTGCCTCAGGGGTCCAAACCTTAACATTCACTGCCTTCTTGGTGAGGGCAGAGATTGGTGCAGTATGAGACGAGAAGTTTGTGATGAATTGCCGTTAGAAATTTGTGAACCCAAGAAATCTCTGTATGGCCTAAAGACCTTGTGGACGTGGCCAGTCTAAGACGGACTTCACCTTCTCTGGATCCATCTTGAGTCCATGATCTGAGACAATATAGCCCAGGGCAAGGACTTCTTTTCGAAGACGCACTTCTAGAGTTTGGCAAAAAGGCTATTCCCTCTTAACCGCGATAGGACTTGGTGAACATGCATCCGATGCGTCGTCAGATCTGGTGAGTAAATAAGGATGTCATCCAAATATGCCACCACACAGACATACAGTAGATCCTGGAAGATGTCATTCACAAATTCCTCAAACACAGCTGGAGCCTTACACAGTCCAAATGGGAATCAAGAGATATTCTTAGTGACAGTCTCGGGGTGTTGAATGCGATCTTCTATTCATCACTCTTACGGATATGGATCAGGTTATAAGCCCCACGTAGATCCAGCTTTGTGAAAATCTTGGCCCCACAAATTCTATAGAAGAGCTCGGAGATTAGCGGCAAGGGGTACTTGTTTTTGACCGTGATTTGGTTTAAACCACGGTAATCGATACATGGTCGGAGTGATACATCTTTCTTTTCAACAAAGAAGAATCTGGCTCCTGCCGGTGAAGAAGGCTTCCTATTGAACCCCCTCTCGAGGTTCTTCTTGACATAAGCCGACATGGCCTGGGTTTCGGGTAAGGACAGAGGATAAACCCGTCCACGAGGGGGTGAAGCTTCAGGGAACGATTCTATAGAACAATCGTAGGGACAATGAGGAGGAAGGACCTCTGCCTCCTTCTTGCTAAAAACATCCGCGAAACAGGCATACTGTGGAGGCAGTTCTGAGAGTGACTGATGCAGTGGGGACAGAACAGGATGAACCTGAGGCAGGCAGTGGTGAAGACATTGTGAACTCCATTAGAGGACCTCTCCGGAATTCCAGTCGAGGACAGGAGCGTGTTGGCGAAGCCATGGCAGTCCCAGCAGGATGGGGTTAATAGCTTTTGGCGGAACATACAAAGCTATTTGTTCTGAATGAAAAACTCCTACTTGTAGCCTCAGCAGTTTGGTGATGGAAAGAATAGGGTCTGGTAGAGGTTGATCATCCACAGAAGCGACCGCCAGAAGTTTCTCAAAAGTTACTGTGGCCAAGTGGAGACAGTCTACTGAGGCGTGTTAAATGAAATTTGCAGCCGCTCCAGAGTCCAGATAAGCGGGGATAGAATGCGAGTCTTCACCAGAGAAGATAATCACGGGAATAGATAATTTGGGAGAGAATTTAGCAGTTGACGAGGATCCACCTTGGGTAGTCTCTCCTATCAACCCTAGGTGCTGGAGTTTCCCGGCTTCTGTGGATATTGACGCACAAAATGTCCCTTGTGGCCACAGTACAGACAAAACCCTGCTGAACGTCTGAACTGCCGCTCCTGGTCAGACTGCTGCAGTTGCAAAAGACGTTCGGCCCGATTCTTCGAATACCATACGAAAAGTCTCCAGAAACAATTGTAGGTCCGAAAATTCCGGCCCCTCACGTTCCCAGATAGGGTTCGCCCATGCCAGGGCTTTGCCAGAGAGGAGGGAGACAATAAAAGCCACCTTGGTCACATCAGAGGGGAAAAACGCAGCGAAAATCGCGAGTGGCTTATAAAACGTCTGAAAATCAGGAGCTGTTTTCCCTTGAAAACAGCTCCGTAATTTCAGACGTTTTTAGTGTGTGAACATACCCTAATACAGTACCAGGAAAGTATATGAGATTTCATGAAATCTCATCTACACGTTGTGGTTTTTTTCTGCATGTAAATTGTAATTTAAAATCCGCAGCATGTCAACTTTCCGCTTGTGAATTGCATCTGACTAGTTAAAAAAAAAAAAAAAAAAACGCACCAAAATCTGGAGCACTATAAGGGCTCGTCCACACGTAACGGAATTGTCGCGTTTTTTTCCGGCCGGAATTTCATTCGGCGAATACACAGCAGAATACAGTAGCAGCATAGTGGATGAGATTTAACAAATCTCATCCACATGCTGCGTAACCTGCTGTGCGTATTTTTCGGACTGCAGCATGTCAATTCCTGCTACGGAAAGTGTGCAGAATTGCTGCATTTTTCATAGGAGATGTCTCCACCTCCCAACATTTGGAAAAACGCAGCAATTTATACACCGTTTTCTGCCGTAAATACCGCAGGAAATGCTGCGTTTTTGCCACAGTGGAAAGCCTTTGACTTTCTACGGAATTGCAGAAATTTTCTGCAGTGATTCCGTTGTGTGTGGACAAGCCCTTAGGTGCGTATTTTACCTGCGGAACTACCTGCGTTTACCTGTGGTTTTGATGCAGATTTTCTGCACCAAACTCCGCAACGTGTGCATTTAGCCTTGGAATGCATATTTATTGTCTCAGAAGAGACAATAAATATTTGTGCTTTATACCCACTGCTGGATTATGTGGATTCCTACTGGAGGGAGCACCTTTGAAGTTTTCTGTTTTTTCCTGTCTTATTATTTGGCTTGTGTGTGCATCAGGACATCTGTGGCATGCACTCTGTTATGTGGGTGTTTATGACTGACACACTTTTATGGGGGCATGAGTTGTTTACTCTGTTATGCAGGAAATTCGGGACCACTTAAGAAATGGGTGTAGGCTCTAAGCATGTCTCATATCCATAAGGAGTGCACATGTTGAACCACCACTCATCTAACACGCAATAACAATATTATGGAAAAAACATTTGTGGCACTAGTTACTCTTTATTTATAACGACATGAAGCTCAGTTGGGTGAACCTAACCGATTGCAGCACCTCAAATGATGGGCCGGGGCATGACTGCCTCCCGGCCCTTCCACCAACAAGGAGCCAGTGGTGCCCACACATATCTACTGGCTCCCCCCAAGCAACTGCTGATCCATCCTGACCAACCTTTGTGGTTGCCCGAGTCTATGCAAACAGGGAACCAGACGAGAAACCCTGCTGCACGTCCCGTGGTTATCTCGCTGTGGCCCAAAGCTATCAACTCCATGTGTGTGGGAAGTGCCGCAATCATGACTTACTACATCACAATAATAAGGGCTGGGTGGGTCTTGCTTTACCTTTTAAGTAGAAACAAAATTAGCCTGCAGTCCCTCATATCCCCCCCCCCTTACACTATACAACCGCTAAACCCCTCACCCAGTTAACTTTTCACCTATCTTCTCACCCAAACCGCCCCTCTATTTTTCTCTTACCTCTCCCTAGGCTACCTGGCACCGCCAGCTATGTGGCCAGTGCCATTTTGCACAAAGAAACCCCTAATGTAAACTATCCCTATTTTTACCTAACTATCTGAGGCTCCCCACCACCCTTCAATCCTGGTGCCAAATGTTCCTATTTATGATTCCTAATAGGCATTTTGTCAATTCGTCACTGTTTGTGTTTGTCCTGCTGAGGTGGAAGGGACTGTAGGTAGGAGAAGACTGGAGCACATATGGTTGAGCTTACAAAAGAAGGACAGCACATAGCTACTATACATAAGGATTTAGCAGTACAAACAAAGTATGTTTGAATACCCTTAGTGGCTGAAGCATTCACTAAGATTTAGTTCTCATCTGCGCTAAGTTATTCCGTTCTTCTGTTCTGTCACAGGAACGGAAGAAAAAATGTAAGTGCCTCAGCCATTGCATCACGGACACTAACGGCGCCTGACGGAACCCATTCACTTTAATGGGTTCTGTCAGGTTTCTGTGAGGGTGTTAGTCATTTTACTGGAAGAAATAGTGCGGCATCCTGCGCTATTTCTTGGTGCATTTTTCAACACAACTGCCACGGAGGCCTCTAACGGAGCCTCAGACGCAGATGTGAGCAGCAATTTAGTCTTGTAAATGCATCTCTGTAATTGTTCCTTTTGGAGACGACTTTGTGTGGATAATTTGTAATAATAATTATTTGTATAATTTCAGGTAATTACAATACAGACCTACTTTCGACGTTTCCACTCCAAAAGAGTGGTGCAACAGTTGAGAGAAGAAAGGACGCTACGGTTGGAATGGGAGGAAAAAGAGGATTTAAGAAAAAGAAAAGAAAAGGAGGAGAGGCTCAGAAAAGAATATGAGCGCAGAATGAACCCAAAGAACAAAGAAGACTTTGAGTTGCTCTATCATGCTCTTGAATGTAGGTATATAGTACTGCATTGCATAGTACAGGACATGTGACAAGTGAGGATAATATTTAAAAAGTTAGATATAGGAGAAGGATGGTGTTAACTGTAGCAACTAGTCAAATGGTAGCTGCCATTTTGTAAGAGAAGGTTAGAAAATGTACATAAGCAAGCATCTAAATCGTTGCTGTAGGCAGTGCCTCTATTATTTTCTCTTAATTTGTTTTTATTCTATGTGATGGTAAAATTACATATTCAGCCATTTAGTATAGTGTTTGGATAAAGAAGATTCTGTCTACAATGATAACAAGATGTTTTGGTTATTTCTTTAACCAACCTCTACAACCAAACCTGTCTTTCTGGGTGTAAAAAGGAAAAAAATAAAAGGTGAACAAAAATTAGGAGTAGGACTTACATTTAACCGACCCAGTGACTGATTGTAACATCACTGGTGCTTTTTACAATAGCGGGTTTACTATGTAAAAAAAATAAATCTTTTTTTTTGGATTGAACTGCCACTACTTTGTTAGTCAGGAAAATAAATTAACCAGTGACTGACGTTTTTCCTCCATCTCACACATAAGCATGTAGGTACAGTGATAGCTAAAGCAGCATTAATGTGTATGGATCATGTGACATGCAAAGAGATATTGAGACTAACTGCAGATATTTATGTCTGATAGGTGGGGGGCCACTGGCACCCATTCTGTCAGGCAAGGTGGTAAACTTCCGTGTTCAGGACCACTTTCTCTTCTTTTCTGAACTATTAGAAGCAATCTGATTGGTTGTCAGGCGCTTAATGATCTCAGTTGGGAGGGTTGTGACAGGGCATGGAGGGGAAGGGGGCCCACCAGCTTCGGACCCTTGGGAGAGCTCTACTTAGTATGGCTGAGCAGAGAGCCACTGGCTCCCTGCCCCTCTTACTCTTTTAATCAACAGGCTGTTTTAGGCCTGTTGTATACTAAAGGTCGGGAGGTTGTTAGCATGATTTCCTGGGGCAGGCAGCGCCTTGAAATTGTGGGAACGGGGTTAGGTGGGTTTCAATCTTTCATTTTCATTAGTACGAAGGGGCAATATTAGGTGCCTAAGTATACAGTCTGTAGCTCGCCTGTGCAGAACTGGTATCTTCCACTATATATTTGCTAAATGCAGGTAATATTGGTCTTGTCGATTTGCAGGTCCATAGAACACAAGGGTAAAAAAAATGTTCTCATTAATTCGCCCAAAACAAATCTTAAACCTGGTGAATTAATTCCCCAATGCATCGTAGTGAGTGATGAATCAGCAAAATGAAAATCGACAACAAAATGTTCTCAACTCCAACCAGGAGCATGGATTTATTTTTTATTTTTTAACCATGTATTAAGATTTCCCTGAGTATTATGCAGCTAAGGTTGCTGGTGCCAGTATTTAATTTGTACCACCAAAACTCATGACCAGTAATTTTTATAATATCCGTCGGCTAATGCGCAATTGCGCATTAATTCATGGCGGCAGCCCACGGTGCAGGACAGTAGGAGAATGGAGAGCAGGAGCTGGACTCTCCTCCCCTCCTTTGATGGGTGCGGGACTTAAGACTCCTCCTTCCATTGCACACTGGTGGGTAAGTAGAGTCAGGGTATGTGCACACACACTAATTACGTCCGTAATTGACGGACGTATTTCGGCCGCAAGTAGTGGACCGAACACAGTGCAGGGATCCGGGCTCCTAGCATCATAATTATGTACGATGCTAGGAGTCCCTGCCTCTCCGTGGAACTGCTGTCCCGTACTGAAAACATGATTACAGTACGGGACAGTTGTCCTGCAGAGAGGCAGGGACTCCTAGCATCGTATATAACTATGATGCTAGGAGCCCGGCTCCCTGCACTGTGTTCGGTCCGGTACCTGCGGCCGAAATACGTCCGTCAATTACGGACGTAATTAGTTTGTGTGCACATACCCTTAGTCAGGAGCGCATGGTAGGGAAGGAAGAAAAGACTGACCTATGCTGGCAGTTAGTCCCTGCTCGGCCTCGGCTGCTCCGTTTACAAAATGTTGGGTTTGCCTGACTGGCTCGGGCCACCGCTGAGCAGGCTATGGGCAGCTGAGAGTAGTTTGACTGCTGGACATTCACAGTCACTGGTGTCAGCCGCAGCTCACACCCTGTACCTGTAGCTGCTGTGGTGGCTGTGCAGACAGACCCTTCCCTGGATGTGTGCCCCTCCAGTCTCCTATCCTCTCGTCTTTTCTCACGCTTCAGTCAGTCTTCAGAGTAGTTTACGCAGTATGGAGACTAGGAATCCTTGAAACACTACTACGTAGGGTACTCAATATTCAGATTAAGCGGTCATGTTGCTTTGTTTTGTCGCGGCTACTGCCAAATCCCATTTTACACGATTTTGTAGTAGTCGCTGCAATAAACAGCAACATGACCACTACATCTCTGAATATTCCCTCTGAATATATTCTAAGGCTGTTTTCACACACAGCGACCAAAACCACGCTGACTTTAAAGTCGCGGTTTTCAAATTGTAAGCAGCAAAAAGCAGTTTGGTTAATGGCCGCACAGTATTGCGTGTATTAGTCATTAATCACCAAACAGCTTTAAAATAATCTTAATTTAAAAACAGCGCTGACATGTCGGCGTAGTTGCGACTGCAAGGTTTACACTAGACTGTCTACTGATTGGCGACATCGTCTACACTAGACTGCGGACTGACCGATGGCAGCGTTTACACTGGCACCATTACTACCACCGGGATTTAAATTAAGGATAGGCTCTTAGGGCTGAATATCGCTATCTAACCTTGACACCTTATGTGACTGGCTGACCAGGCACTCAATTTACAAACAATAAATTATTCCAAGGTCTAAGTGTCAAATCACAATCGGTGTTAAGCCATGCCCCAAAACCACACCCCTTTTTATCTTGGCAGGAATTTTTGGGTGAAAAGGTGGCAACCCTATATAATGCAGTCCATGTAGAGGAGGAGGATACAGCTGCTTGTAAAGAGTTAATCTGCTAGAGGAAGAGGACACAGCAGCATGTAAAAGGGTTAATCTGCTAGAGGAGAAAGCGGCTTGTAAACGGTTATTCTGCTGGAGGAGGACACAGCTGTTTGTAAAGAGTTAATCTGAGTCTCACTACATACACACAGAACCAACATGTAACGTTGGGTGCGTGGACCCACTGGGCCGTACCGCCTTGACTGTATGGCAGCTGGCCAACAGGACGCAGGTCACAGTCTATAGTTCGTATAGTGTACCTGTGGCAGCTCGGACAATAGCAATGACAGGCTTTGCTGGAACTTAGGCAGCAGTCAGACGTGGTGTTCCAGGACAGGCGTGGAATACAGCACAGCACGACTACAGCTCAGCACGGCACTTGACCAGGTAGCACAGGATACAGGTACAGGAACGGGGAACACTGGGAACTGGAGATCACTAGGAGACCATTTGCGTAGACAAACTTAGGGTACGACAGCAACGCTCAGGCATGGGAGGAAGGGGCTGGGCCCTTCTTATAGTCAAGGGTACTCATGGGCTAATTTTGACATTTAACTCCGGTGTGCGCGCTGGCCCTTTAAGAGCGAGCACGAGCGTGCACGCGCACCCTACGGGACCCGGCCAAGGTAAGCGGAAGTGAGCGCTGGCGTCTCCTGAGGAGGAGACTGGAGCAAGCGCTCGCAGACCCATGGCTGCGGCCGTCAGGAGGTGAGTGAGCCTGACAGTCCGCGGCCATGGACATGACACAGCATAAGTCACTGAGGAGAAAGCTGTTACAGGATTTACCTCTGCGTCTTCTTTAAGCCCCCGCCTCCTGTTTCTCCATAATCATTTTACATTGCTGCTAATATAATTACATCCAGCATGAAGTAATATAGCAGCAGAGATGTTCCCTGTACACATGATGCACACTCACATTCTCTGACACAGTGGACATTCCCAACTTAGAAGCAGAAAATCTCAGAACAATCAAAATTTGGAGACTCAGCTGAAGTCGTCTCTCTTTCTCATAGTGGCAGAGCTTTTATCACTAAATTAGGAGAGGACATTTTTTAATTTTCCTATATATATTCATACATATCGTTTATATTTTGAAAAATATTTAATATTCTTGTCTCCTATTACTTCATGAGGTTTACCGGGAACTGATAGGTCCTCTTTAGTAATCATTTTATTATTGATGTTTATAATACCTTTTCTGTTTCATTTTCACAACCTTAGATTTTATATTTAATTAATGAGAATTTTTATATCAATGAACATATTTGTGTTTTGTTTTTAGTATGGAGAAAAGAAGAGGTGGAACAAATTAATCAAATATATACTGGTGCTGAAAGGAAAGCAGCCCTTTGTGCTCTTCTGGAACAAGAGACTCAATTGATGAGCTCTATTGGCAGGCACAAAATAGATGCAGGGGAAGAGAACCAACAGAAAGCTATACAAGATCTTCTAAAAAAGGTCAGTTATTCCACATTTCATGTATAAAATGGCAAAATTAGGCAGAAAGACTTTTCTGGGTCTTGCTAGTATTGCTAAATCATATGTTAATATATTTTTTTTAAATCTAGTTTATTTAATACTTAGGAGACATTGTATAAACTTCAACATATAATATGAGCACTGATATATATATCTTATACAGAGATAAACATCGCTAAATTGTATTTCCACACTCCCTATGGCTTTAAACAATTTTTTTATATTGTTCCAATCCATATGAAATGAAAACTGAAGCAAATTTGCAAATTATTATTAAAAACAGACTACAAAGTCTGTGTAGTCTGATCCTGCTGTCATACTCTCTTCCATCTGACCCTTACATTTTACTAATGTACATTCAGTAGGTCAACAACAAGAAGGGGACAAATGGAAGGGAGTATGACTGCAGGATCAAACTACACATACTTTGTTTGTAGTCCCTTACCATGGAGACACATAGATCTGCACTAAAGCTGTAGACACAAAAATATAGGACATTTTTAGTCCAGAGTTTTTTGAAAGTTGCTTTAATTATTATGTTAAATGCATTGGATCAATAAAAGCGTTGGTTTGCAAAGGTGGACATAGCTTTACAGGATTTTCCCGCCACAGACTTTTATGGCATAATGACTGGATATGTCATAAAAGTCTGGTCTGTAGTCAATGGGAAATATAGTGCTCAATTGGCATTTTCATTGTCTCCCATTGCTTTGGATGACCTGTCGCCATAAACTTGAAATGGTCTATGGTCAGCTTAAAGATGTGCAATGGTATAATCGACTTGCAGAAGTCTCCTATGTAATTGTAACCACTTCCCTCCTCACAATTATCAAAGACTATGGATGACTTCATGGAGCAGGTTTATAAATGCAGACTTATAAAATTTTAATTGATTTAAAGGACGAGTGTCGCGAAAAAACATTTTTTTATATTAATTTGCTTTTAGTGTTTTATTAATTTTTTTTTTATTTATTTGTGTTTGTGTTTTATTTTTTCACTTTTTCGTGTCTATGCGGGCTGCCATTTTTTTTTTTTCCCATCTCTGTATGTGTCAATTAACGACACATAGAGACATGGAATACGGCACATACAGCCCCATAGAGAATGCGAACGGGGCCCCTTCCATCCACTATGCTGTACGCCGTCTGTGTGGGAACGGCGCATGCGCCGCTCCCACACAGTCCAAATTGAAGGTCTTCGGCCGAGCGACGTCTGTCGCCATTTTCTTGTGGACCGGAAGCCGCGGCCGGACAGTAAGATTACTACTTCCGGTCGCGGCTTCCGGACTTGTGCACTTGGAGCGGAGGGAGCGGACGGACCGGAGGGAGCTGCGGCGGCAGGAGCAGGTAAGTTAGGTCTGTGTATGTACGTGTTTTACTGTGTGTTTACTACTGTATGTAAACCTACTACACTGTGTGTTAGCTCAAAAAAATGGCGACACACAGTGTAGGAGGTTTGACCGTTCAATCCCCTCCTTTCTCCTGGCACTAGCCAGGATAAAGGAGGGGGGATTCTGTGAGCTCACTAGAGCGAGTGAGTTTTCTAAAATTTTGCAGCATAAAGCAATGTGGTTGCTTTACCACATGCCAATGCTGCAATTTTGGGAATTGCTCCATCTAGTGACCAGCACTGGGAAATGTTATAAATTAGAATCTAATTTATAATATTTCCTGACTCGTGAAAAAAATTAGAACAATGTTTAATCACTTATACACTAACTGTTGACTAAAAAAAAAAATTTTTTTTAAAAGTTACATGACGCATGATTACAGAGTGTAATGCCCTTTTAAAAGAAAAGAAAAAGTGTTTTAGGTGTTGCTAGCCATCTTGAAAATGTTGCGGCATTATGGTAAATATGGCACAAGACACTTGTTTTCAAGACCGGTTTTACAACACATTGATGAATCTGTCCAATATTTCTCTGCACCTGCCATCAGGCTGAAACGTGTCACGGTACAAGACAAGGCAAATAGAAAAAAAAACTTAGCTCACCCGACTCTGGTAGCTAGTATTCTCTGGCTCACAGTTCGGCATTCACAGGTGCACGCATCACCTCCATAGGTTCAGATTAGAAAATCAAAATGAGAACAGCCCATTTCCTTGTATTCAACTCCAATGTAAAGACATCACAAGATAATGAGAGTTATAAGCACCAGTGATGCTTAGTGACTCCATACAGTATTTAAATGTGCACTCATCAATTACCTGGTACCAGAGTACCTTGCGTGTTACATCTTCAAAGGTGCAGTTCAAAGGTTAATATTGACAAAATACATAGACTTTATTAATACTAAAAATCCAGATAAAAAAGCTAAACTTTTTTTTGTCACGGGTGTCCTAATCAATTAACACTATGTCCTAAGAAAAACACCTTTCTGTTTGCGAACACTGTCTCTCGTCATAGCAATATGTCAGCCTGAGTACAACACAATGGATTCATAGGAAGACTAGTAAAGGAACAGTAGTTCCCTTTGTAGGTTCAAACCTGTTGAAAAAGACTAGCATTAAGACAAAATAACTTCTCAATCCAAAACTTTCCTCCTCCAATCACCCCTTCTTACTGGGCATCTTACTCTCTCTATACATTGTATGTAAAAACTTCAAAAGGACCCCGAATGAACCCCAAGGAAATATTTAGCTGTACTAGGTATATTTTTATTTCGGGGGTTGGAGAAGTTATTAAGATGTTCGAATATCCATATTCTAAGCTTACGTATTGTAAATCCCACATATTATTTTCTTCACTCAGTGCATGAAATCTCATAAACAATGTGATCACTGTTGGAGTTTAGCATCCAAAACATGCCCCTCTCAAAACTGTCCACTTTAGAATTTTACCTAAAATGTGCTTATATTACAGCGTGCACTGTATGTAAATTACTAGAGAAGAGTTTTGAGCAATGGCATCCTGCACATGCTCAGTCCTCAGATGAAGCCGAGGCCGGTACACCTGGACTCATCTCTGGACTCTTCTCTGGTAATTCACATACATCTATTGTAATTACTTTTTAGACAGAATGCTAAAACGGTCAGTATTGAGAGGGGAATATTTAGGATGCTAAACCCCTGCCGTAAAATTACACACTGGTGGTCTAGTGCCCCAAAATCTAGTGACCGCTTCCCTGTAACATTCTAGTGGCCTGACAACCATTCAAAGGAAAATATGTGATTTTTATTTTTTTCTACATGAAGTGCTGTGCACCCAAACAATGGAAAGCATTTGATGGAAGAACTACTGAGATGGATACCCAATTTACTATCCGGGCTAGAGAACTACGTGAGATTTATAACAGTATCAACACCAAATACTTCACTCGCGATGAGAGGCTTGATGCTCTTTTGACACTTAAACATACTGTCAAGGTAAGAACACTAAAAGCACAATATACTGCAAGTATTGCTGTGTATTGTAGATATTGTACAAAAGTGTTGCAGTGTATTGTAAAAGCGATCCAACGATTACATGTTCAAGTCCCATAGTGGGACTAAACTATTTTTTTCAATGATATTCATATATTCATGCTGCCCCCGCCCTCCAGCTGCTGATTGCCACTTTTTCACCCTATGCACAGTAAGGATAAGTTCACACGTAGCGCAAACACTGCAGACATTTTTAACCACATTTTCTGTGCGGACATTCTGGATCGTATTACAGTAGTAACAAAGTGGATGAGAATTAAACAAATCTCACTGATACCCTACATAAAAAAAAGAAGTGCGGAAATTGACTTGTGGTGCAGCTGCTCAATCTGCAGCATGTAAATTTCTCTGCAGTGTTTAACACCTTAACGACCGGCGTATAGTGTTTTTACGTCGGCCGTTTCGGCTAGTTCTTCTGAAGTGCCGCCTTTTCACATCGGCACTTCAGAAGAACTTTTCCCGCATCGTGCAGGGTGCTGCTGAAGTCCGGGTTGTTGCGAACACTAGCAGTGGTCTCCGATCATATTTAACCCCTCAGATGCGGCGCTCAATAGCGATAGCTGCATTTGAGTGGTTTTAGAGGGAGGGGGCTCGCTCTCTCACCCCACTGGCATCCCACGTGCATCGCGGTGTGCCGATGGTTTCTATGGCTAACAAAGGCTCCCATGTCTGCCTTTAGTGATTGCCTGTTAGGACATGCCGGAGGTTTTACACTGACAGGCAATAATACACTGTAATACAGAAGTATTGCAGTGTATTATAAAAGCAGTCAGAAGATCGCACAGTAAAGTCCCCTAGTGGACCTAGTTCTATAAAATTTGACATAAATAAATAAAAGTCCCAAGTAAACAAATATTAAAAACCCACTTTTTCCCATTACAGAATACTTTATTATGAAAAAAAGTAAAAAGTTACTCATATTTTGTATTGCCGCGTCCGTAACGAACCCAACTATAAAACGATTACATTATTTAACCCGCACGGTGAACGCTGTAAAAAATAAAATAAAAAACAGGGCCAGAATTGCTGTTGTCTGTTCATCCTACCTTCAAAAAAATTTGATAAAAAGTGATCAAAAAGTCGCATTTACTCCAAAATGGTACCAATAAAAACTACAGATCGTCCCGCAAAAATACAGCCCTCATAGAGCTGCATCGATCGAAATATAATAAAAGTTATGTCTCAAGATATGGCGACACAAACAAATAATTTTGGAAAAAAAGTGTTTTTAATGTGTAAAAGTAGGAAAACATAAAAAAACTATATAAATTTCGTATCGCCGCAATCGTAACAACCCGCTGAATAAAGTGATTATGTTATTTATACCACACGGTAAACGGCGTAAAATTAAGACGCAAAAAGAATGGCGAAATGTCTGGTTTTTTTCCAGTACCCCACTAAAAAAGTTAATAAGTTAATCAATCAATTATATGTACCCCAAAATAGTGCTATACAAAAATACAGAAAAAAAAGTCCTTATACAGCTATGTCGAAGGAAAAATAAAAAATGTATGGCTCTTTGAAGGCGACGATGGAAAAACTCAAAAAATGTCACGGTCACTAAGGTTTAAAATACCTTCGGTATTAAGGGGTTAAGCTTTGTGTGAATAATAGGGAGAAAAGTGTCAATCAGCGTGTCTGTCACTTCTTCATGCTACCCACAGACAGGGAAGCATAAATATATGACAGATCCTCTTTAATAAAGTTTTTAAGAATATATAATAAAACATTTTAAAAAATGAACAACGCGAGAATTGCTGTATTTAGTCACCTTCCAAAAACAAATGGAATAAAAAGGGATGGAAAAGTCGTATATACCCCTAAATTGTACCAATAAAAACTACAGCTCGCCCCGCAAAAAATAAAGGCCTCACAGAGCTCCATCAATGGAAAAATATTTTTAACAAATTGTTTTTATCTTGTAAAAAACAAGAAAAAACGATATAAGTTTGGTATTGCCGTAATCGTACTGACCCGCTGAACAATGTTAACATGTAGCTTTTACCGTGTAGTAAACGCCGTTAAATGAAAACTTAAAAAACAATTGAGGAATTCATGTTTTTTGCCCATTTTTAAGAGTATTTAATTACATTATATGGTAGATTTAATGGTTCCTTATAAAACTTTGACTCATCTCGCAAGAAAACAAGCTCTTATATGGCTATGTCTGCGGAAAAATAAAAAAGTTGTTACTCTTGATTAGCAGGTAGGAAAAAATTAACAAATAATAGCTGGCTGTTAGGGGTTAAACATTAATGACCTATCCTCATCATGGTGCGGGGGCTGAAATATGGAGCAGGCTCACGTCCTGAGCCCGCACCATACGTTGCGGGTGTCAGCTGTGTATTACAGCTGACACCTCGCTCCAAAGGCCAGGAACAGCGATCACGATTTCAGCTTGCTATCACTTATTTAGTAATGTTAAGTATTTGCTGAGTATTTAGATTTTATACTTATGGCGCGTGACCAGCGATGCAGCTGATCAGTCCAAATATATGCCACTGATTGACTCTTATCTACTTATGCAAAATAATTAGGAGAAAATTGTCAATCAGTGGAAAATCCAAATACAGAGCAACTCCTTAACATAATAGCCCGCTGAAATCATCATGTCTGTCACTTCTTTATGCTGCCCTCAGACTTATAATTATATGTTTAAAATGTATTAAATAATACAGTTAAAACTTTTATTATAGTGTTTAATGGTAATTGTAGTGTTACTAATGCACTAAATGTTGTATTTTGTATTTTAATTTATTGTCTATCTAGTTTCCACTTCACCCTTAATAGTTAGTGTTCTTGCACCCATTTCTCCTAGCGAGATATATATACAGTCCAGATACAAATGAACACAGCACTTCAACATACCTATATATCAGGCCATGTGCTCGTTACCAGGGGATGAATCAATTCCCCAACTTGAGCATAAAGCAACCATAGAACGTAGTAACGACACCAGGACTTCAGAGTAGATGAAACAGGGTGGATTTATTCACCTCAAGTGAACGACATTTCGGTTCAACAGAGAACCTTTCTCAAGCTAGCGTTCTATGGTTGCTTTATATATATATATAAATATATCTACATATACCTGTTTTTAATACAATTACAAATAATATTATAGAAAGACTTAGTTGTAGGTACTAGTTAGGGTTTTTTCTAAGTAATCATTTTCCAATTTAATAGTGTTTTTAATTTCAGGAACATGACTGCAAATTAACCGGAGAGATTGTAGAACTGATTGACAGGGAAGCTGATCTTTTAATGCGGGGGATGCAAAACTGCAATCTAGAGGGACTTCGGAAGAGAATATCTACACTCTTCTTGCAGTATATAAAAACTCCCACTTTTAACCCTGAAATTGCCAGGCTGCTCAAGGTAAATAGTTACAACACCAAATTATATCATAAACATATGTCTCTCAGGACAAATAAATTAATGGCTAGGCGATCCCTGAGTAAGGTATAACGCCTCCAAGGTATAGAACGTAGTAACTTTAATAGAAACTCCAATTATCATTTGCATACAAAAGAGAAAGAAGGGAGTCATGCATTATAAATAGTATGAAAAATCGAAAAATTTCAATTTGTATTAAATACACAGAAACAAAGTAATATAAAATATACAGGAGAACCAAAAACTGTATAAGGGCCATACAAAATGACAAGACATCAGTATGACGTAATTATTGGCCATATATAGAATTACATAGCAGGTGAAAAAAGAGGGTGTGATATCGATGGTCTAATACAATGGGTATAAATTACCATAAACGGGACACGAATGACAGGTCAATATATGAATGGTAGTACAAACACATAACTACACAAACGTGCATAATATAAATGAACAGAATAGTAGTGTCAAAGTATATCCACAGTAGAAGACCATCAGGGAGTGGTATTTGTTAAGAATAAGTGGCCCTCAAACGCATAGCTTTTTTTGGGGGGCGATCTAATTACATTGTACAGATATATGAATGGACAGCATAAAGATCTTTCTAATGATCTTCTTACACTTGACAAAGGGGCATCCTCTGTTTGTTTGAGTGAACATTTACGAAAGAGATAAGATGACGGTCTGCTAAAGCATGTTCTCTTTGAGCCCATTTTTTTATGCGAGGTGTGGGAGCACCAGAATTTAATCTGGTCAAGTGTAGTTCCAAATAATATTGGAGCACATCAGGGACTCCCCTACCTCCGCAATACCATTTCCTAGTCATTGTGTGGAACCTAATCCTAGCCTTTCTCCCCACCCAGATAAAATCATTACAAATATTCTGTAGTTTTTGTTTTATAAAAAGGAGAGAGGTATTGGGTTAATTAAGGCATGGCACAAGTACAGAATAATGGGCATATAATCATCATTTTGACTTAGGGAGAGTAACCACTGTTGCTGTTAACATTTCTGAGGAAAGGATCCTGTTTCTGCGGCCCTATTATAGACTGATTAAATGTGGCGTCAAAGTGGAGCAAAATATTTTATAATAACTGTTGGTGAGGTCATCTAGTCCAGGGGTCTTACCACATTTGAAGGCTTTTATTGCAGTGGATACCTCCATATTAGTGGAGGGCATGAGAGAGAAGTTAGGTCTGATGGAGAAAGAGAGGGCAAATTTAAGGAACCTAAAAAGCGTTTAATTTCTGCATGTGATGGCTGACACACTTCTGAGGAACCTAGAGGGTTGTAGAGGTCATGGTAGTAGTGTTTACATTTTTCACTAATATCCTGGGGGTGAGTAATCTGAGTACCATGTTTACAGCTCCCTGTTTGACCACTCTCTTTTTAAGCATTTTAGCCAACAGTACACCTGGTTTGTTGCTGTGTGTAAAAATTCAATTAGAATTTCTTGCCGACAGACATTTTTTTTATACATGACCCCTTTATGTTTACAAACTCTCATAAATTAATAGCAGGTAACAATATGCTTTTGTAGTCGTCCATTTAACCCGTGGGATTCAAACATCCACTAAACAGTATTGCACTTGTGTAGACTCCATATATACAGAATAATTACACTTATTTATTATTTCAGGTTCCTCAGGACTCTGCAGTCTTCCGTAAAAACATATATTTCTGTCCCAGTTGCAAAAGCTATCTCCCTTCAACTGAGTTTTCGCTGTCTGCTAATGCACGCACTATTGGGCGATGCCGAAAATGTTCAAAATTAGACAATGAAGCTCGGCAGAGAGAAGAGTTTACAAAATACAAAATGTTACTCAAGCAGCTGAAAAAATCAGAAGCAGATTATGGAGATGACGCCAAATTTGCATTCTTACTCCAGGTAACACTTTTTTGTCAAAATTTAATTGGATAGTATTTTGCAGTCTTCTTTCAATACAATAACTTTTCAAATCGTTATTCAAAACAGAAATAAGAATATGTTTCTTAACATATTATTACAAACACTTATAAAGACTTGTTCATAGCATGTATTTTTACACTTCCCACATCAGTCATTCCTCTGTCACCACTACCTGTTTATTTATACAACATGTATTTTTTTCCTTTATTTTCTCTTTCATGTGAATGTTTTCAAATTCCTAGACAAGTGTAAGCAATAAAGTAACGCATTTCATTTTTACAATGCAAACACTGCAATATAATTAGCTAAGGCGCTGTTTACATTAGCATTATTCTAAAACACAAAGCAGAAAGGATTGCATGACTGAGTTTTCCAATCTATGGTCCATCTACATAAATATATAATAATAGAATGAGAAATATACTTACGCAAAAGGACTATTTAATAATAAAACCCTACATCTGTTATGTAGTACTTTCCACATCATCCTTGAGCGTAATATATAGATATATATTTATATTTTACCAGAGTTCTCATCTAGCAGTAGTTTCCACCTAAACAAGGTAGGCTGTGGATGCATGCTGTATTGCTAATAGGCCTACGAAATCAGGGATACATTTTACACTTTCTCATTGACATTGACTATTCCAGCTCTCTCTGTTTAGGTGTTAGGGTATGTGCACACGATAGCTGCCTTTTACGTCTGAAAAGACAGACTGTTTTCAGGAGAAAACAGCTGCGTCGTTTCAGCCGTAAAAGCTCCTCCTTGCATTTTGCGAGGCGTCTTTAATGCCTGTAATCTTGAGCTGCTCTTCATTGACTTCAATGAAAAACGGCTCAAATTATGTTTCAAAGAAGTGTCCTGCACTCCTTTGACGAGGCATTCATTTTACGCATCATCGTTTGACAGCTGTCAAACGACGACGCGTAAATGACAGGTCGTCGGCACAGTACGTCGGCAAACCCATTCAAATGAATGGGCAGATGTTTGCCGACGTATTGGAGCCGTATTTTCAGGCGTAAATCGAGGCATAATACGCCTCGTTTAGGCCTGAAAATAGGTTGTGTGAACCCAGCCTTACTGTAGCCGTCCCTAATCAGAAACACTGTGTACTGACACCAAAACACTCCTGCAGGAATCAGGCAGAGCTGGACAGTGTCGGTTCACTCGTGAACTAAGCTGGTTCCTCACCATCACACTGCATAAGGATTGATGGAATGTCACTAGAGTGTGCAATTCTTTTTCATACCCATGATTTTTTGGCAACTTTAATATAAAATTGTAAAGGGTTTCTATAGCTTTTTTTTCTAAAGATCCAGATATAGCATGTGACAAATAAATGACATATTTGGAGTAGCTGTTTTCTAGGACACATCGGCCTACTTGATCTGTTATCTTGGGAACATGACAGTTTAACTAAGGGCTACCTCTATTGCTGGGCCTTATAATCATCATATTGGTTTTTATAGCTATATAATAAAACTTTTGGTCATTCAACTGCACTTGACTGTTTCATTGCAGCAAGAAGATCTTCAGTATCTTGTTGAGAATATCTGGGGTTTTAATTCTGCGTTAAGCGCCTGTGATGACCTTTATGAACTCGCCATGGTGAGATGGAACACATTTTATGAGTGGTCACCATGGAACTGTATTCTCTTAACAAAAGAGGAGGCAGCAGCTCATTTGAAACTTGCGAATGCTGATCAGGTAATGAATAATGGGTTGGTCTGGATTTCACAGTTCGCTTTCTTTCTGCACGTGTGAAACATTTCTTTGATTTTATTGATTGCAGAAATTAATGCAAACGTCTCCTTTTTTTTTTTACAAACTCTGTCACCTCTGAAATATAGTATTATGCCCATCCAAGTCATGCAGTGTAGCTGTATCAATCCCTCTTTGCTTCTCCCATGTGTATAAATCCAAAATTGTTCACTCATCATAAGTGACTGGAGTGGCAAGCTGGTGGAGGAAACGCTTTGGCAGGGGGGACAGACCTAGAGCTACTCTCGTTTGACTCATCGCCCCTTCTTGTCAACTCTTCCATCATCATGGAGCCAATAAAGTGTGCCTGTGTAGGACAAAAAACTCAACCACTCAGCAAGTTGTATTGATTTAGCTCCATTTAGGTTTACGTGAGCTATTGTGATGTTTTTCTTATTCTACAGTGGTGTACAAACCTATTTAACTAGGGCAAATTATATTTGTGCATTTGTTCTTCTAAAGAGATACTTACAATATCAAGGAATATTGTATATAAGCGATGTGACAATCAATCAGACTATCACTAAAAACTCAATCAGTCTATGCTGTTTCTGACAGAGCAAAGGTTTAATACGTTTATTTTGCTATAGTGGTACGCCATTGTGACTAAAGAACACCACTGTGCACTGAAGTAAGAAGATACCTCACCAGCCAGGTTGATTTATCTGTTATGAAATAGAAACTACAGAGCTTTAGTTAAAGTCACATGCCTCAGTAACGTGTGCATGATATGTTCACTTGTGCATTATAGATTTCTGCCAACAGATGGCATTGCAAAATCAGCTATTGTGTGTTTTAATTATGAACCCAGTAAGGACGTTTTGCACGTCTCTGAGAAGCTGCACGCTATTTGCTTCATTTACAGGTTAAGTGTACTTTGCGATTTCAAAGTGACAGTCACTAAGTGCCAGTGAAATATCTTCTTAAAGCTTAAAGTGTAGCTAAACGTTTGACAAACTTCAGACATGTCATAGTGACATGTCAGAAGTTTGGATTGGTGTGGACCGAGGACTGAGACCCCCACCAATCGCTAGAACGAAGCAGCTGAAGCGCTCGGGTGAGCGCTCAGCCGCTTCGTGTCTGTTCGGCTTTTTTCCGGAAAGCCGATGTATCGGAGTACGGGCTCATAGACTTTCTATTGAGACCGTACACCGATGCATTTATTTCCGGAAAAAGCCGAACAGACACGAAGCAGCTGAGCGCTTCAGCTGCTTCGTTCTAGGGATTGGTGGGGGTCTCTGTGCTCGGACCCCCAGCAATCCAAACTTCTTACATGTCACTATGACATGTCAGAAGTTTGTCAAACATTTAGCTACACTTTAAAATAACACCAGAAAAATGTATTTCCATTCAGTGAAACCTGGCTAATGTGTAAGATAATTCTTTTACCAAGAGAATCTTCTATATATTGGAGCTGTTTAGCAGTTTGGATTTTCCTTACTGTATTACGAGCAGACTTCTGACATTTGAACACTAGCTATGAAACATTAACTTGCCTAACCACAAACGAATAGGCTCCATAAGCAGTTGGTTATTGTTTAACCCCAATTAATGAGGATTTCGCCAATAAACCTAACAATGCCCATATATTAGTAAATGAGAAATTACTACGATGGCCAAAGTTTAGTAATTGAGTTTGTTTTACTCATTTAGACATTTTGGCATTTTTCTTTTTTTGTGAGGGACATACTAGCATAAGTGACAGCAGGAATAGCTGCCATATTGGTTGTAAAGTTTTGAATTAGAGTCTAATAAACTGACGACAAACTGTTATTTTCAGCATAATCAAGCAAGTGACAGTGTCACAATGAGTTACTGAGAAGCTAATTCAGAATTAATAACCTATATGACTGCACGTCCTGTTGTCACTTATGCAAGAATGTCTGCCACAATAAAACCTCTTCCCGTGAGCCTTGTCATTACATGTTGCTTTCTGTCCACTGGTGCCGGAGACTCCCATTCCCCTTCACCTCCCCCTTTTAAAACAGTGAGGGTATGTTCACACGTAGTCAACAAAAACGTCTGAAAATCCAGAGCTGTTTTCAAGGGAAAACAGACCCTGCTTTTCAGACGTTTTTTTACCAACTCGCATTTTTCACGGCGTTTTCACGCCGTTTTCGCGGCGTTTTTTACGTCCGTTTTTGGAGCTGTTTTCATTGGAGTCTATGAGAAAACAGCTCCAAAAACGTCCAAAGAAGTGTCCTGCACTTCTTTTGACGAGGCTGTATTTTTACGCGTCGTCGTTTGACAGCTGTCAAACGACGACGCGTAAATAACAGGTCGTCTGCACAGTACGTCGGCAAACCCATTCAAATGAATGGGCAGATGTTTGCCGACGTATTTCCAGACGTAAAACGAGGCAAAATACGCCTCGTATACGTCTGAAATTTGGCCGTGTGAACATACCCTAAGCTGGACAAAACCAGGGCTGGCAAGAACTTGGTCACCATGTAGATATGTTGACTAGAAAATCGTCACTGCCAAATTGGTTTTATTTTTTGCCCTTCATGCATTTGGGAACCGGGTCTTTTCACCAGGTGCTGAATGCATGGCCTTGAATGCTGTCTCCATCTCTCCCTGCAGAAGCGGGGGCACAGACCACTCTTGCAGGGCAGAGTAAGCCCACAGCGTCTGTCATATAATGATAGTGCTGTGTGCTCCTCCTGTTTCAGTCTCTGTTACTACTAAAGAGGAGGCTGCTGGGACAACTGCCGAGAAAGTATACTATTGAAGGAGGGTAGGGCAGCTGTTAATACTACTAATGGGGAAGAGCTGCTGTGGCTACTATTGTAGGGGATTTGTTGTGACTATTACTTTACGGGGAGGGCTGCTGTGACTACTACTATATAGGGAGGGGGGATGTGTGACTACTGTAGGGGGGGGGCAGCTATTGTGACTACTGGGGAAGTTAGGGGTGTCTGCTGTGAATACTGTGGTGAGCAGGACTAATATGACTACTAGTTGTTGGGGAAAGGGACAATTATGACTTATGGGGAAGTGGGAGGAAAAGGCGGCTAATCTTACACAAGGATATTACCGTTACAGATACCTGGAATACTTAACAATAATTGCTACTTGTAAACAGGTATTTAGAGTAGTGGTGTGACCAAGGTATAAAATTGCAGCCCCTCATCACTAAAATAGTATAGCTGGCAGAGAAAGCATTGTGATGCATGAATATCTTAATCTACATGCTAATGCACCTTTTACTGAGTTTAAATGTACTTTTCATTTACGCATTTAGATCTACACTAATGACAATAATCATACAAAATAAGTACCCTTTTACACCGGCGAATTATAAGGCAAACGAGCGTTCACAAAACGTTCCTTTCTGATAATTGGCAGGTGTAAACAGGATGACGATCAGCCAATGAACAAGCAAACGCTCATTAATCGGCGGTTTGTATAGTTTACGCAGCCTAAAATATTATTGTTGTCGGCAGCACATCTACCTGTGTAAACAGGGAGATGTGCTGCCGACATGATGTATGTATGGGGACGAGCGATCGCGGTAACGAGCACTCGTTCCCATACATAGCTCCTTGTGAAAGGAGCAAACTAGCACCGATCAACGAGCTGTCTTCTTGATCGGTGCTCGTTTACACGGCCTTCGTTGGGCCGTGTAATAGGACCCCAAGAGTCTTATCAATAACTTTTCAAGTTGTTGATAAGATCCAATCTGCTTTACTCATATAATTAGGATAATGAAACTGGGTGTATGTTTCCAATTCTTATTTATTTTTATCTCTTCCTATCCAGGCTTATGGTATTGTTTTTATTCGAAAGATCAAGCACAGGCATACTCTTGCCAAGAACTATTTTTCACAGATTCCTGAGATGGCAGCATTTCTTCATCGGGAGAAATAAGATCAGATGTCTACAGTTAATGATGTGGTTATTAGTAAACCTATTAAAGCCAGTCTCCAAGTCTAGATTATTCCTCCTGCTGAGTTTAGCGTTTGTCATATTCATGTGTCAGCCTCGTATTCTGTCATCATTAACTGATTGTATTATACAATGTTTTCTAGGCTAATTACTCTGTAAAATACAGTAAAAATTTATTTACATCTAACATTATTTGGATAATCTTTCTGTCATCTTATTAAAGAAAGGTACTGGCTATTAATTGCAGCAATTGGGTTTTTTTTACTTGGAAAAAAAACCACAACTGTAGACCTACATTTTCATCTCTGTCCTTGGGCAATATAGTGTGTATACAAATATTTGGTATTGCCATATTTCACAGAATTCTCAGGCTAGTGAATCATTCATTGTAATTTCATTGATAAACTGAAATTAAGTTATTGGTGATATTAGAACCTATTGGATGTAGCAACAGTGTTTATCTATGATTGTATGAATTATAAAGTGGAGGAATCTGTCTGTTTATAATAGAGTGCATACTCTTTAGAGCTGGGATAAATGAAAATCACGATTAATTGAACATGTAACCTCGATTACAATTAATAAACGATTATTTAAGCCACACCCTGATTTGCATGCTACGCCATTGAATTAATATATATCTCCTGAGCCTGCTTTATACTAATGTATATAATATACCCCCTGATACTGTACCCCACACAGTATAATGCCCCCATAAGGCTCCCCACACAGTATAATGCCCCATAGCTGTCCCACACAGTATAATGCCCCATAGCTGCCCCCACACAGTATAATGCCCCCATAGTGCTCCCCACACAGTATAATCCCCCCGTAATGCTCCCCACACAGTATAATGCCCCCCATAGCTGCCCCTCACACAATATCAGCTGAGGAACAAACGCTTGTTTATCGGCTGATTGAATCATTTTAAATGCCGAAACTATTATAGTTGTCGGCACCACATCTCCCTGTGTAAACAGGGAGATCTCCTGCCGACGTGTCAAAAATGTATGGGAACGAGCGATTGGAATAACGAGCGCTCGTTTCCATACTAGCTCCTTGTGAAAGGAGCAAACAAGCGCCAATCAACGAGCTGTCTCATTGATCGGCGCTTGTTTACACGGCCCAAGTCAGGGCGTGTAATATCACCTTTACTCCTAACTTCTTCCTGCACTCATACATTTATCTAATGTGTATGATTAGCTTAAATCAGGTGCAATATGACAAAACAATAGTTTGAGAAATTTACTCACAGCTTCACATTTTCTGGTATTTTCATGATTTTATTAACATCTTCAAGAGGGAATAAGAGATTTTTATATATAACAGCATGGGCATATGAGTGTTCCTTCAAATAAGATTAGTATTTCAGTGTATATAGAGTTATTTGATTTAGTCAAAGTGTTTAGCATTGAAAAAACAACAGAGGTTCCGTTTTTGCTCCATTCATCTTCATCCCTGTGATTCATTGCATTTCAAATGGCATGTTTTAAAGCAAATCTGTCACCTAAATTTATGATGAAATCTTTAAGAGTAGTATGCAGTAGTGACAGGCACGCTTAGTTCAGCAGTTCCTTTTATGTGAAAATATGGTGTTGTTTGGGAAACTTACAGTTTACTATTTGCAGCGCGCTGTGAGCTTAGAGTCTGCCGTATTTATAATCTTTGGTATCCCCCACTCACACGCCACTGATTGACCGCTTTCACCACTTTTTCCCTATGCACAGTAATAGGGAGGAAGCTGTCAATCAGCAGTGGGTGGGTGAGAGGAGCCCGCAGCTCATAAATACAGAGCACTCCAGGGTCACAGCACTCTGCAAATAATAGTAAGATTAGCCAAACTTCACCATATTAACACATAATAGAAGCACTGTTTAAACCAGCGTGCCTGTAACTTCTCCATGCTGCTCTAAGAGAGGTCAGTATGTACAAGGTGACAGTGTTATTCCTCACATACACCCATTTGACAACCTTTCCCAAAAATTATTTCTTGACAATATATGACTTGTATATGGCATTTCTTTTTTTTTTAGCAGTTTTTCCCTCGACAGGCGCTCTCTCTCTAATTCTCAGTTTTTCCAGAGTATTGGTTTGGAGCCTATATGCTATCCACACAGAGAAGAGTAGAGTCCTGCTCTCTTCCTTCTATCAATCTATCTATCTATCTATCTATCTATCTATCTATCTATCTATCTATCTATCTATCTATCTATCTATCTATCTATCTTATCTATCTTATCTATCTTATCTATCTATCTATCTATCTCATATCTATCCATCTATCACATATATATCGCAGTGTAGCTGTGAATCCAGCACTGAGTTGTGATATAACGCTTGCTAGGAAGCTGTAGCAGTGTCTGTCTGTGTCTTTCTCTGCCTCTATCACTCTGTTCCTACTCCCTCCTCTCTCCATAGACTTCTATGGGCAGCTGTAATCTGATCCCTCAGTTTTCTTAACCCATTAGTGACCACTAATACGCCTTTTCACAGCGGTCACTAAGGGGCCCTAGGCTAGGCCGTCGCCTTTATACATGTTTATGGAGGGAGGGAGCTACAAATACAACCGCTGGCCTCTGATGGGGTGCCATGGCAGCCGGGGGGGGGGGCCTGATAAAAGCCCCCTGGTCTTCCCTAGGCATATGCCTGTTAGGACGTGCCAGAGGCTAAGTATACCAAAGCATTATAGCAGCGATCTAAAGATTGCATAGTAAAGTCCCCTAGTGGGACTAACAAAATAAGTAAGTAATGTTAAATAAAAATTATTAATAAAAATGACCATGAAAAGTGGTTTATTTTTTACAATTTTACTAAATAAGAGTACACATATATGGTGTCGCCGTGACCGTAATGACTCAAACAATAAAGTTACATAGTTACATAGTTACATAGTTAGTACGGCTGAAAAAAGACACATGTCCATCAAGTTCAACCAAGGGACGGGAAAAGGGAAGGAAAAATTTCTACACATAGGAGCTAATATTTTTTTGTTCTAGGAAATTATCTAACCCTTTTTTAAAGCCATCTACTGTCCCTGCTGTGACCAGCTCCTGCGGTAGGCTATTCCATAGATTCACAGTTCTCACGGTAAAGAAGCCTTGTCGCCTCTGCAGCTTGAACCTTTTTTTCTCCAGACGGAGGGAGTGCCCCCTTGTTTTTTGAGGGGGTTTTACAAGGAACAGGATTTCACCATATTTTTTGTATGTGCCATTAATATATTTATATAAGTTAATCATGTCCCCCCTTAGTCGTCTTTTTTCAAGGCTAAATAGGTTTAATTCTTTCAATCTTTCCTCATAACTTAAATTCTCCATGCCCCTAATTAGCTTCGTTGCTCTTCTTTGTATTTTTTCCAACTCCAGGGCATCCTTTCTATGAACTGGAGCCCAGAACTGAACTGCATATTCTAGATGAGGCCTCACTAATGCTTTGTAAAGTGGTAATATTACATCCCTGTCCCGTGAGTCCATGCCTCTTTTAATACACGACAATATCCTGCTGGCCTTTGAAGCAGCTGATTGACACTGCATGCTGTTATTGAGTTTATGATTTACAAGTACACCCAGATCCTTCTCAACAAGTGAATCCGCCAGTGTAGCTCCCCCTAGGACATATGATGCATGCAGGTTGTTGGTACCCAGATGCATAACTTTACATTTATCTACATTAAACTTCATCTGCCAAGTGGACGCCTGCAATTCATGAACATCTTCCATAGACTGAACTATATTACATAGCTTGGTGTCATCTGCAAAAATAGAAATAATGCTATTAATCCCATCCTCTATATCATTAATAAATAAGTTGAATAATAATGGTCCCAGCACTGAACCCTGGGGTACACCACTTATAACTGGGGACCATTCAGAGTAGGAATCATTGACCACAACCCTCTGGATACGGTCCTTGAGCCAATTCTCAATCCAATTACAAACTATATTTTCTAAACCTATAGTCCTTAATTTACCCATTAGGCGTCTATGGGGGACAGTGTCAAATGCCTTTGCAAAGTCCAAAAACACTAAATCCACAGCGGCCCCCCTGTCTAGACTTCTGCTCACCTCTTCATAAAAACAGATTAGGTTAGTTTGACAACTTCTGTCCTTAGTAAAACCGTGCTGGCTGTCACTTATAATGCTATTTATTGTCACATAATCCTGTATATAGTCCCTCAATAGCCCCTCAAACATTTTCCCCACGATGGATGTTAAGCTTACTGGTCTATAATTACCCGGGGAAGACTTAGAGCCCTTTTTGAAAATAGGCACCACATTTGCGCTGCGCCAGTCCCTTGGCACTATACCAGTCACTAAAGATTCTCTGAATATTATGAAAAGGGGGACAGAAATAACTGAACTAAGCTCTTTAAGAATTCTAGGGTGTAACCCATCTGGTCCCGGGGCCTTGTGCACATTTATTTTCTTTAATTTAGCTTGGACCATATCTACATTCATCCAATTCAGTATATCAACTGATATATTAACAGCACTGGCACCGGCTACATCAGCTGCTCTTTCTTCTGTTGTATATACAGAGCTAAAGAACCCATTTAGTAACTCTGCCTTCTCTTGATCCCCTGTGATCAACTCCCCATTACCATTATCTAGGGGTCCTACATGTTCAGACCTTGGCTTTTTAGCATTTATATACTTGAAGAATTTTTTGGGATTTGTTTTACTATCCTTGGCCACCTGCCTTTCATTTTGTATTTTTGCTAATTTTATTACCTTTTTACAGATTTTATTAAGCTCTTTATATTTTACAAAGGCTGCAGATGTACCCTCAGATTTGTATTTTTTAAATGCCCTTTTTTTGTCGTGTATTGCCCCTTTCACAGAAGGTGTAAGCCATGTGGGGTTTAATTTGAGTCGTTTATACTTGTTACCTATAGGAATACATTTTGCACTATAATAACTCAAAGTAGATTTGAAAATCTCCCATTTATCATTTGTTCCATTACTTGACATTAGTTCTTCCCAGTCCATATCCTGAATTGCAGCCCTCATCCTGGGGAAATTGGCTTTCTTAAAATTAAAAGTTAATATGTAATTTAAACCACAAGGTGAACACTGTAAAAAAAAAAAAAAACGCAAAAACCAATGGCGAAATTGATGGTTTTTTCCATTGCCCCCCAAAAAAGTCATAATAAAAGTTAATCAATAAGTCCCATGTACCCTAAAACAGTACCAATCAAAACTACGTCTCGTCCCGCAACAAACAAACCCCAAAAATCACTACATTGACAGAAAAATAAAAACAATTACTGCTCTTGGAAAGCGACGATGCAAAAACATATAATTTTAGCTCAAAAGTGTTTTTATTTTACAAAAGTCGTAACATAAAAAACCTCTACATATGTGGTATCGTCATAATCGTACCGACCCATACCATAAAGGTAATGTGTTATTTACGCTGCACAGTGAACGGCGTCAATTTAAAACGCATGGAACAATGGCTGAATTTTAGTTTTTTTTATATTTGCTCGAAAAAAAGTTAATAAAAGTTAATCAAAAAATGGTGCCATTTAAAAAGTACAACTAATCCCGTAAAAAAAAGTCGGCATACAGCTATGTCGACAGAAAAATAGAAAAGTTATAGCTCTTTAAATGCGACTGTAGAGAAATGAAAAAAAAAATAGCTTGTTCACTAGGGCCTAAAATAGGCTGGTCACTAAGGGGTTAAAGAGATGGAAAAAGCAGTAAATTTAGAGTGAGTGATCAGTTAGGGCATGACCAGACGTGGCGGAATTGCTCTGGAATTCCGCTGCGGACAGTCCGCAGCGGAAATCTGCAGCATACACGTTTCTCCATTGCCTTCCACAGCTTTGTGGTTGGGTTCGTTTACACGTTGCAGACAATTCCGCTGCGTAGCATAGGCTGCGGTGCGGAATTTGGTGTCCGCAGCATACAATGGTTGTTGCGGACGTGTAGCGAACTTGTTGCGGACTCATTGCGGAATTTCTCCATTGACTTCAATGGAGAGTCAAAATTCCGCAATGAAGTCCGCAGATGTTATGTGTGCTGCGGAGCGTATTGGTTTTACTAACATGACATTTCTTCATTCTGGCTGGACCTATGTATTTCTAGGTCTACAGCCAGACTGAGGAAGTCAATGGGGCTCCCGTAATTATGGGTGACTACGTGTGTGCACCCGTAATTACGGGAGCGTTGCTAGGCGATGTCAGTAAATAGTCACTGTCCAGGGTGCTGAAAGAGTTAAACGATCGGCAGTAACTGTTTCAGCACCCTGGACAATGACTTCCGATCACAATATACATCAACCTGTAAAAAAAATAGAAGTTCATACTTACCGAGAACTCCCTCCTTCTTCCTCCAGTCCGGCCTCCCAGGATGACGTTTCAGTCCAAGTGACGGCTGCAGCCAATCACAGGCTGCAGCGGTCACATGGACTGCCGCGTCATCCAGGGAGGTCGGGATGGATGGCGAAAGAGGGACGTGTCACCAAGACAACGGCCGGGTAAGTAGATGTCCCTTCTCTCTATCTGATAGAGAGAAGGTAAGCCCTCTTCCCCTCAATACGCAACGGCTAGTCCGCATCAATTTAATGGCCATTTTAGGCAAAGCCGCAACAGAATCTGCAACGCAGATTCTGTGCGGCATTGATGCGGACAGTGGCGGAAGAATTCCGCCACGTCTGGGCATGCCCTTAGGAGGAAGGGGGAAGGAGAAGAGCCTGATAAGTGGTGAAATAGGCATTTTTCTCTAATAAGATTTATTACAAAGTTTCTTATATTTACTTGTACTAAAGTTTGTTAAAAAGTTAGTAACCATTTAAAGTGATTTAACCCCTTAATGACCAGCCTATTTTAGACCTTAATGACCAGGCCATTTTTTATGTTTTTCCATCGTCTCATTCAAAGAGCTATAACCTTTTTATTTTTGCGTCGACAGAGCTATATAAGGTCTTGATTTTTGCAGGACAAGTTGTAATTTTTAATAGCACCATTTTGGGGGTACATAGAATTTATTGATTAACTTTTATTAACTTTTTTTGGGGGGGGGGGGATAGAAAAAAAACCAGCAATTTCGCCACACTTTTTTGCGTCCTAAATTTACGCCGTTTACCGTGTGGTATAAATAACACAATAACTTTATTCAGTGGGTTGTTGCGATTGCAAAGATACCAAATTTGTATAGATTTTGTATGTTTTACTACTTGCACAGTGAAAACACTTTTTTTTCCAAAATTATTTGTTTTTGTGTCTCCAATATTTTAAGAGCCATAACTTTTTTTATTATTCCACCGATGCAGTTGTATGAGGGCTTTTATTTTTGTGGGACGACTTGTAGTTTTTATCGGTACCATTTTGGAGTAGATGCGACTTTTTGATCACTTTTTATCCAAAAAATTTTAAGGCTGGATTCAAAGAAAACCGCAATTTTTGCATGCTTTTTTATTTTATTTTTTACGACGTTCACCGTGCAGGTTAAATGATGTAATAAAATTATAGTTGGGCTCGTTACGGACGTGGCGATACCAAATATGTGTAGCTTTTTTACTTTATTTTGTTTGTTAATAATAAAGCAGTTTGTAAGGGGGAAGTGTGTTTTTTATTTTATTTTTTTACTAGTCCTATTAGGAGACTTCACTATGCGATTATCCGATCGTATTTATAATACAATGCAATACTTCTGTATTGCAGTGTATTATGCCTGTCCGTGTAAAATGGACAGGCATCTGCTAGGTCATGCCAGAGGTCATGCTGAGAGCAGGGAGATTTGACAGCTCCCTGCTCTGTTTATTTATTCCGATGCAGCGACGTAAAAAGTCTATTGCATCGGAATAAAGCCCGTTAGTGACCAACGTAAAAACACTATGGGGCTGTCACTAACGGTTAAAATACAGTTACACAACAGTTAAATGTATGCGTGTTATGCATGTATATAAACAATAATTAAGTGGACACCCCACTTAATTATTGAGTTCAGGTGTTTCAGTCCCATTGCAAACAGGTTCATAAAGACAAGCACCCAGTTATGCAATCTTCATAGACCGACATTGGTAGTAATATGGGTTCTACTGAAGAGCTCCATAACTTTAAACCGTGGCACTGTAATAGGATGCCACCTTGGCCACAAGTCTGTTTGTGAAATAACAACACTAACTGATGTTATTGTGAAGTGGAAGCATCTAGAAGTGACAACAGCTCAGCCATGAACCGGTCAACCAGGCAAACTCACAGAGTGGGGCCACTGGGATAAAAATCGCCTGTCCTCTTTTGCATCACTCACTACAGAGTTCCAAACTGCTCCTGGAAGTGACATCAGCACAAGAACTGCATCGGGAGCTTCATGAAATGGGTTTCCATTGTTGAGCAGCTGCACACAAGCCTAAGATCACCATGCGAAAGGCCAAGTGTAAGCTATAGTCATGTAATACACGCCTCCACTCTACTCTGGAGCAGTGGAAACATGTTCTATGGAGTAAGGAATTACTGTTTCACTATCTGCCAGTCTGATGAACAAATCTGGGTTTGGCGGATACCAGAAGGACACTACCTACCGCAATGCACATTGCCTATTGTAAAATTTGGTGGAGGAGGGATAATGGTCTGAGGCTGCTTTTTAGGGTGCCTAGACCCCTTATTTCCAGTGAAGGGTAATGTTAAAGGGAACCTGTCACCAGCATTTCACCTATTGCACTCTACTCACCCCTCTCTGGCTGCTGCTGTCAAAAGGTCATTGCTGTTATTCCCTCTCCTAAACTCCTCCTCCAACCATAAATAACGGTCTGCAAATATTTCACCCTTTTATGGTAATAATCCGGCAGTCTCGTTTGTTCCTCTTCTTATGCCGGCCCACCGCCGAAAACTGGGCAACCCGCAATGCCAAAATCTAGTCTGAGATTGTGCACATGCGCCCGTTATGTATGGACCGATACCCTTCCCTGCTTCTTCGAGGCCTCAAATCTAGTTACTGTGCATGCGCTGCTATATTGTCCCGTTGTGCGCACGCACCAGAACAGGACATCAATGGGCAAGTGTGGGATTTCGTGTGTGCTGGTGGAGTTGAGGAGCTGTCAACAAAAAGTAAGGAGGCGGGGTTAACTCGGAAAGGCTTGAGGAATGGAGATATGACTATTTTCAAACTAAGATTTGACTCTTTTATGCTCATTAGCATACGGCACAGGAATTGGAAAAATTGATTACTAAAGCTACAGAGCCTACTGTAACGTCTATGGCCGCGGACCGTCGTTCTGACTTACCCTCTGACGGCCGCGGCCATGGATGTGTGAGTTCTCGGCAGCATCTCCCTCCTGAGAGATGCCGGCACTCACTTCCTGGTTCAGAGACTGTCTCCTGCAGGGCGCCCGCGCGTTCACGGCCTTAAAGGGCCAGTATACGTCCAGTTGCAGTGAATGTGCAATTAGACCAGAATGCTGCTGGACTATAAAAAGGGCTCTGCCCTCTTGATCATTGCCTGAGCATTGTTGTGTTACTTTAGTTTGTCTTGTAAATGGTCTCCTAGTGTTTTCCAGTTCCCAGTGTTACCCGTTCCTGCTGCCTGTACCCTGTATCCTGTGCTACCTTGCCTCTGTGCCGTCTAGAGTTGAAGTCGAGTTGTGTCTGCAGCTGCATCTACTGTGTTACACCCACTGGGTGTCTGTCTGCTGCCAAAGCCTCATCTTAAGCCTGAATCACAGCTACTGTCTACATTGCCACAGGTACCCTTTCTGAACTATAGACATTGTATTGAACCTGGTAGGCCAGCTGCCTTCCTGCTATCCGGTAAAGCCCAGTGGGTCCACACCCCGCGCCGTGACACCTACTTAGAATATAATTCGAAAAAAAAATTTTCACCCTCTTCGACCAGGTATTGCTGGTTTAATAGGTGGAATGCTGGTGACAGGTTCTCTTTAATGCTACAACATACAAAGACATTTATGTGAACAGTATGCTTCCAACTTTGTTGGAACAATTTGGGGTAGGCCCTTACTTGTTCCAGCATGGCACTGTTGTGCACAAAGCGTGGTCCATAAAGGTTTGGTGTGGGGGAACTCGCGTTGCCTGCACAAAGCCCTGACCACAACCCATTGAACAGATTTGGGGTGAATTTAAATGCCCACTGTGAACCAAACCTTCTAGTCTGACATCAGTACCTGACCTCAAAAATGCTCTTTTTGCTAAATGCCCACATACACATTCCAACTCTGTTACAGCTGCAAAAGGGGGCCCAACTCCATATTAACACCCATGGTTTTGGAATGGGGTGTCCAAAAAGTTCACACAGGTGTGATGGTCAGGAGTCCCCATACCTTTATTCAGATAGTATATATATATATATATATATATATATATATATATATACATACACATACAGTGGCGTAACTACCGCTATAGCAGCCATAGCGGCTGCTACAGGGCCCGCAGAATGAGGGGGCCCGTTCCACCCGCCGGCACGGGCCATCTCTATCATGGCCAGAGGCTCCGCTAGCAGCCGCTATGGCTGCTACAGCGCGACGCCACTGAAGGGGTTGTTCCTACAAAAGACATGCATCCCCTATCCACAGAATAGGGGATACATGTGGGATCGCTGGGACACCCAGCGAAAAGGAGAACAGGGGACCGAAAGTCCCCCAAAGTTCTCCATGACAAACCTCAGACTTCCGGGGTGTGTTGGCAGATCCATAGAAAGGACTTGTGCACCGGTCGTGCTTGTGCGCATGCGTGACCAGCGCTCCTTTCATTTTTATTGAACTGCGCAGACCCCGGAAGTTCGAGGTTTGTCATGGAGAACTTCGGGGGACTTGTGAACAAAGCAACCAACCACTGATCCACCAGCTGCCTCATTGGTCGGCGCTTGTTTTCACGGCCAATATCGGGCCATGTAAAAGGACTTTAAGGGAGGCCTCTTGTTTTTTATTGCAGTGTCGCATGTCGAAGTTTTTTAGTGAGCGAGTCACTCAAATAGAGGGACACTGGTATAAAACCTATCCAGGTACAGGTGGTAACACTGGTCCAAGAGTAGTTGCACCAAACCCCACAATATTTTCCCGGTAACTCCCAGGAAGAGGGGGCATTCTGGGGGGGGGGGTCAAGCCTGGTGTACTTCCCTTTGTATAGAAATGCACTTCCTGGGGGTGTAGGCTCAGGCAAATTTGGCACTCAAATGGTCTATGAGGGGTCTAATGTTAAAGAAACAGTCAAAACGATGGTCACTTCGGGATGGGCATTGCTCATTATCGATATAATGCAAGAACTTAAGTATAAACCTCAAAACATGGGTTTGAGACATGGGTTGTGGTACAAGATGTCCATGCCTGATGGATGGTACAAGTTCAATATCTGGCCCCAGAATTTTCCCATCTCTGCTATGTCTACCGGAGTCCACCTGTGGGGCCGGACATCAATTGATTTGGAGTTTTTGGTAATAAGCTGCTGGGACACCATTAACTCATAAACTCATCAGTGAAATAACTGTAAAGGATCTGTCAGGCACAGCTTCTGTGTCAACGCCCATAGGTAATCAGTCTGCACCTGCTTCTATGTCTGTGAGACTGACTCCATCTTCCACCACTCAGGATGGCAGGCTTAGGAGTGGGAGAGCCTATCACAGCCTGGCCAGATGGAGCTAGCTTCCGCCCTCTGTCTATTTATACCTGCCTTTCCTGTTCCTCCTTGCTTGTGATTCTTCTCGTTTGGTTTCCTGGCCCTGCTGCAGCTTCTGAACTATTTGACCCTGCTTCATATTGACCCTGGCTTACTGACTACTCTCCTGCTCTGCGTTTGGTACCTTGTACACTCCTGGTTTGACTCGGCTTGTTCACTACTCTCCTGCTCTGCGTTTGGTACCTCGTACACTCCTGGTTTGACTCGGCTCGTTCACCACTCTTGTTGCTCACGGTGTTGCCGTGGGCAACTGCCCCATTTCCCTTTGCTTCTGTGTCCCTTGTCTGTTTGTCTGTCGTGCACTTATTGAGCGTAGGGACCGTCGCCCAGTTGTACCCCGTCGCCTAGGGCGGGTCGTTGCAAGTAGGCAGGGACTGAGTGGCGGGTAGATTAGGGCTCACTTGTCTGTTTCCCTACCCCATCATTACAATAACGCTTAAAAAAAATCTATCCCTGCCTTGTCAAACGTGAACCCTGTGCTGTCATAATTTTCAGATGCGGGATCCACATGGGGTCTTGGGGACTTCAAATATGGTTGTACTGGAGTGCCTTCTTGTGGCTCCACCCTAATCGGTGAATGAGGAGAATGACAGGAAGAACAGATCGTGATCATCACTTGCCGACTTAAACCCATGTAAATTTTTTACAAATGTACAAATTATATTCTGTTTGTACTGTGGGAAAAAAATAGATATATGCGCTTATCTAGAAAATACACAAAATATTAGATTTAAAAATAATTTCATTTTGAAGACAGAAATTAGTGTATAGACACTGAAAATTAGATATATGTGTACAAACACCAAAAATTAGACAGATGTGTATAGACACCAAAAATGTGATATACGTATGTGTATAGAAATCAAAAATAAGATATTAGTTACATAATTACATAGTTAATACGGTTGAAAAAAGACACATGTCCATCAAGTTCAACCGAGGGATGGGAAAAGGTAAGGTCAAAATTTCTACACATAGGAGATAATATTTTTTTGTTCTAGGAAATTATCTAAGCCTTTTTTTAAAGCCATCTACTGTCCCTGCTGTGACCAGCTCCTGCGGTAGACTATTCCACAGATTCACAGTTCTCACAGTAAAAAAGGCTTGGCGCCTCTGCAGGTTGAACCTTTTTTTCTCCAGACGGAGGGAGTGCCCCCTTGTTTTTTGAGGGGGTTTTACATGGAACAGGATTTCACCATATTTTTTCTATGTGCCATTAATATATTTATATAAGATAATCATGTCCCCCCTTAGTCGCCTTTTTTCAAGGCTAAATAGGTTTCATTCTTTTAATCTTTCCTCATAACTTAGATTCTCCATGCCCCTTATTAGCTTCGTTGCTCTTCTTTGTATTTTCTTCTAACTCCAGAGCATCCTTTCTATGAACTGGAGACCAGAACTGAACTGTATATTCAAGATGAGGCCTCACTAATGCTTTGTAAAGTGGTAATATTATATCCCTGTCCCGCGAGTCCATGCCTCTGTTAATACACGACAATATCTTGCTGGCCCTTGAAGCAGCTGATTGACATTGCATGCTGTTATTTAGTTTATGATTTACAAGTACACCCAGATCCTTCTCAACAAGTGACTCCCACAGTGTAGCTCCCTCTAAGACATATGATGCATGCAGATTGTTGGTACCCAGATGCATAACTTTACATTTATCTATATTAAACCTCATTTGCCAAGTGGATGCACAAAACTTAGTTTGTTTAAATCTGCCTGCAATTCATGAACATCTTCCATAGACTGAACTATATTACATAGCTTGGTGTCATCTGCAAAAATAGAAATAGTGCTATTAATCCCATCCTCTATATCATTAATAAATAAGTTGAATAATAGTGGTCCCAGCAAGGAACCTTGGTGTACACCACTTATAACCGGGGACCATTCAGAGTAGGAATCCTTGACCACAACTCTCTGGATACGGTCCTTGAGCCAATTCTTAATTTAATTACAAACTATACTTTCTAAACCTATAGTGCTTCATTTACCCATTAGACATCTATGAGGGACAGTGTCAAATGTCCTTGAAATTCCAAAAACACTAAATCCACGGCGGCCCCTCTGTCTAGGCTTCTGCTCACCTCTTCATAAAAACAGATCAGGTTGGTTTGACAACTTCTGTCCTTAGTAAAACCGTGCTGGCTATCACTTATAATACTATTTTTTGTCACATAATCCTGTATACAGTCCCTCAATAGCCCCTCAAACATTTTCCCCACGATGGATGTTTAGCTTACTGGTCTATAATTACCCGGGGAAGACCTAGAGCCCTTTTTGAAAATAAGCACCACATTTGCCCTGCGCCAGTCCCTTGGCACTATACCAATCACTAGAGAATCTCTAAATATTATGAAGAGGGGGACAGAAATAACTGAACGAAGCTCTTTAAGAACTCTAGGGTGTAACCCATTTGGTCCCGGGGCCTTGTGTACATTTATTTTATTTAATTTGGCTTGGACCATATCTACATTCATCCAATTCAGTATATCAACTGATATATTAACAGCACTAGCACCGGCTACATCAGCTGCTCTTTGTTCTGTTGTATATACAGAACCCATTTAGTAACTCTGCCTTCGCTTGATCCCCTGTGACCAACTCCCCATTACCACTATCTAGGGGTCCTACATGTTCAGACCTTAGCTTTTTTGCATTTATATACTTAAATAATTTTTGGGGATTTGTTTTACTATCCTTGGCCACCTGCTTTTCATTTTGTATTTTTGCTGATTTTATTACCTTTTTGCAGATTTTATTAAGCTCTTTATAATTGAAAAAGGCTACAGCTGTACCCTCAGATTTGTATTTTTCAAATGCCTATTTTTTGTCATGTATTGCCCTTTTTACAGAAGGTGTAAGCCATGTGGGGTTTAATTTTAGTCATTTATACTTGTTACCTATAGGAAAAAATTTCGCACTATAATTACCCAAAGTAGATTTGAAAATCTCCCATTTATCATTTGTACCATTATTTGACATTAGTTCTTCCCAGTCTATATCCTGAATTGCAGCCCTCGTCCTGGGGAAATTGGCCTTCTTAAAATTAAGTGTTTTTGCCCTCCCAGCCTGTTTGTTTTTTACAGTATAGGTAAAATGTAACTATATTGTGATCACTGTTACCGAGGTTTTCACTAACATTGACATTCCCAACAAGCTCCGCATTATTAGAAATTACCAGATCCAACAGAGCGTCACCTCTAGTCGGGTCTTCCACAAACTGGCCCATAAAATTTTCCTGCACCAGGTTGAGGAAATGTCTCCCCTTTGCAGTTGAAGCCGAACCATGACACAAATTAATATCCCAGTAATTAAAATCTCCCATTATCACTACAGTACCAGCCTGTTTATATATGTGACCTATCTCTTCAGTTATATTGGGGGATATATAGATTACACCAAAAGTTAAACATTTTTTTTATCAAATCTGTTTTTATTGGTATATAGTACAATTAAGACATAACAAAACATTACAAAACATTACATATTTCTTTAACAACACAAGACATTATCTATCAGTTTGTCTCACAAAATATATGCCATTTATTCCAACCACTGTGTGTACTTTATGCAATTCAGTTCAAGCGTATCAGTAGCACCTTTAATCATACATTTAGAAATGCGCCATATAATGACATAGAATATGATTATACATCAAACATTAAGGAGGAGGAAATTCCAAACATGGGGAAAGAGTTGGTGGTAAGGACAGAAATTTGGAGGTAGGGAAGGAGAGGGGGGGGGGGGAGGCAAATGAATGAGTGTCAGCTATACCCTATTACCCTATAATATAAAAACCATATGTATTATAGAATTATAAAATTATAAGATTGTCCGGCTTAAATTATCTCTACGCTGAATCCACGGAGACCACATCTTCAAAAACCTCTCGTAAGTGTTCTCCTTTCTATTGGAGAGTTCTTCCATACGACAGATTTGTTTAACCTTATCTACCCAGTTCCCTACTGTAGGGGCAGTGGTTTGCAACCAATGCAAAAGGTATTAATATTTTTGCAGCTGCTAATAAGTGCGTATGCAATTGCTTTTTAGACAAGGCCATGGTACTAGAAGGAAGTCCCAATGCTACGTTGTTCCAGGTTAAAGCTATATCTGTGTCACATACCCAGTTTATATGTCTTTCGATCTGTGTCCAGAAGGGGATAACCCCCGGGCAGGTCCACCAAATATGTGTGAAGGATCCCTCATGAGACTTGCACCTCCAGCAGAGAGCATTTGGGGCAAGCCCCATACGGTATAGTGCTTGCGGGGTCTTATACCATCTAGTGAGCAACTTATAGTGATTTTCTTGCAGTTTCACACACCTGGAGAATCCATGTGAATTACACATGACCGTATTCCTCTCCTGATCCGACAGCTACAGCCCGAGCTCCGCCTCCCAAGATGCTACGAAGGATGGTAGATCTGTCCCCTCAAGTGCCACCAGTTGGTGATAAATCTTGGATATTTTATGTTTACTCCCTTTATGTGTAGCTAGGTACTTTTCAAACCACGTGAGCTCTCTAGTTATATTGTACTGTTTTAGAAATTTTTCACATGCCATTTGTATATGATGTATCTGAAGAAAGTTACATTTTGGAGCATTGACCTGCATCATAGCCTGGATCTCCTCTGCTGTTGGGACTCTATTCTCCGACATGAAATCTCTAATCCGTATTCCTTCAAAACATTTCCACAAGTCTGAGCAAGAACCGACCTGTAATGAAATGAGTTTAGGCAATACCGCTACCGGTAGCAACGGTGATGGTTGAGGAAGCACATCCTCTTTCAAGCCCACCCCAGCCCAAACCGCCAAAGTGCCTTTCATTAAGGGATTCTTCATAGAGCTTATGTCCTGTTGGGTCGGTGCCCAAAGAATCGCTAAAGGGTTATCTTCTCCCTGTACTGATTCCCTAGCTAGCCCTCCTAGATCCTCAGATGCTGAAGCCATATCCAACCATCTCTGCAAGTGTACAGCTTTATAGTAACTCTCTACGCTAGGAAATCCCATTCCACGTTGGCGTTTACTCTTTGTGAGAGTGCGGTATGCTATTCGCGGCCTTCTTTGTTTCCACAAATAGTTGTTAAACATTTGTTGCACTGTCTTGAAGAAAGTTTTCGGTAGATAAATTGGAACCATATTCATAATGTAAAGTACCACAGGTAGAATATATGTATGGAGCAAATTTCTCCTACCCATCCACGAGATGTATGGGATATTATAGGAAGTAAGAAGTTCTTTTATCTTCCGAAGGAGTGGCTTGTAATTTAACTTGTATAGCGCATTAAGATCTGCAGGCAATTGGATACCCAAGTATTTCACAGATTCGGAAGGCCATTGGAATTCGGAAGCCGTTGCCAACCTTCTCACTTGTCTCTGTGGTAATGTAACATTAAGAATTTCTGACTTAGTGTAGTTTACCTTAAAATTAGACACCAATCCATAGCTGTGAAAAACTTCTAAAATACATGGTATAGCACTAATTGGATTTGTGATGGTAAGTAACATATCATCCGCAAATGCGTGAACTAAATGTTCTTTTGAATTTATAGTTAAACCTTTAATGCGGTCATCTTGCCTCAAGGCTTGCAAAAGAGTCTCCAAGGTCAAGATGAAAAGAGAAGGTGAAAGAGGGCACCCCTGTCTTGTGCCATTCCCTATTGAAAAAGAGGGAGACAGAACCCCATTCACCCTTATCTTAGCCGATGGCCTACTATATAGTGTAAATATTGCCTTAATAAATGGTTCTGGAAAGTTGAATTTTGCTAGAGTGGCTGCCATGAAGTCCCATGCCACTCTATCAAACGCTTTTTCAGCATCTGTACCCATTAGCACTAGAGGAATTTTAGATTCATGCGCTTTCTGAATGTAGTGCATCAGTCGAATGGAGTTCTGTCTTCCCTCCCGTCCCGGCACAAAGCCCTTCTGATCCGTGTGAACCAAGGTAGTCAGAAACTTTTTAACCCGAGTGGATAGCAATTTAGCCCATATTTTGAGATCTAGATTTAAAAGAGATATAGGCCTGTAGCTAGAACATAAGAGAGGATCTTTTCCCTCTTTAGGTAAAATTGTAATATACGCTTCCAACGACTGCGCCGTGAATTTATTTCTTCAGAAGCAGGATACGGCGCCATCTTGGAAGCTCCAGCCACCGTTTGTGAGTCTCGTTTTTGCAGAAATTTATCCAGGTCAGCCTGTTGTTTTTGCGATCCTGGAGTGCACGATGTGTCCCTGAGTTTGTCCTTTCCCGTTTTCACCATTTTAAGTAAAGTTGTGCCTCGTATTTTCTATGAATCTGAGCCGGCTTGTGAGGAGCACTATTTTATGCTGCCATCACGTTCAGCGGTCAGGCTCCGCCCCCACCAAAAGTAAATTTTTTAACTTGCCTTTAATGTTTTCACTTTCAGTTTCGTGATTATTTTACATTATTTGGGCATTTTTATTTTCATTGCTGTCTTGTAACAAAAGGATCTCCCTATCCTGTTGTCTAGTCCTCTCCCCACAGTCTATTTCTCCCCCCACCAATATAGTCTGAACCCTCTCTAACCTGACTACCCCTTTATTTTCGACATTGACCTCCCTCCTCAGCCGTAGTTTAAATACTCCGCCACCCCAGCTAGAATTCTCTCCCCCCAGCACAGCAGAACCCCTTCCATTTAGGTGCAAATCATCTGCAGAATACAGTTTGTCCCCAAGTGAAAAGTCAGCCCAGTGCTCTAGGAACCCAAAGCCTTCTCCTCCACACCAAGACATAAGCCATGCATTTAATTCCCTGAGCTCCCGCTATCTTTCCTGTGATGCGCATGGCACAGGCAGTATTCCTGAGAATACTACCTTGGAGGTCCTTCACTTCAGCTTGTAACCTAGTTCTTTAATATTATTCTTAAGGCTTCTCCACCTACCATTTATTCTGTCGTTGGTACCTACATGGACCACGACAGCTGGATCATCACCAGCCTCTCCCAGTAATTTATCCACCCGTTCCACCACATGCAGAACCCTGGCACCAGGGAGACAGCAAACCATTCGGTTGTGGCGGTCTTGGCGACAAATTATTCTATCCGTCTTCCTGATTATAGAATCCCCTACAACTACCAATTGCCTTGCCCTACTTGCATTACCATCCCGCCGATTACTAGCTGGGCTTTTCTCCCGGCTGTTAGGGAGATCAGTATCCACTAGGGCTGCCATTTCTGAGACCGACACCCTCGGATCATCACCCAACTTGGCAATTTTGCTTGGAATATCAGAAACAGGATTAGCCTTCCTTTTCTTGGAGCCCTTTCTACTACCCCTAACTACATTAACCCAGCTACTTGCCTGATCCTGCTGACCCATGTTGTCACCCTCCAGTTCTACCCCACTAACTGCTTGCTCAGTGAGCAGCATGCTCCGCTCATGATTGTTTATCGCCCTCAGTGTTGCATTTTGCTCCTCCTGATTTCTAATTCTAGCTTCCAGGTGAACAAGATGCTCACATCTGCCAGAGAGGTATTCACCCTGGAACTCCTGCTCCAGTCGTGCATACATATGGCAAACTGTGCACTGAAGAAAACCTCCAATCTTGCTATCCATTATCTTAGTTACAAATAAACAGTGAACAATTGTTAAAGTAAAAGAAAAGAAGAGTACTTACAAGGGCTTTAACTCCTCTTTTTAACTCCGGTTTAGTAACTCCACTTGATATACAAACCACTTGAGTTAGCAAGCCAAAACAGAGCAAGCTCAACAGAGGCCAGAGGGCTAATTTATACCACCTGAGAGCAGTTAACCCCTCCCCCTAGTCAGCTGCACAGCAGGACAGAAGCTAAGAAGGAAAAGGGGTTTTAAATTGTGTCAGTTTTGAAAACTATTTGCAAGCACTCAATTCATAGATCACACACAGTATCCCACAGAGTATCCCACACAAGAACACAGCAAGTCAATCCAGTTTAGTAACTCCACTTGATATACAAACCACATTTATTTAGCAAGCCAAAACAGAGCATATATGTGTGTATAGCTATATATGTATACAAAACTATATCAAAACAAGAAATGTATATAAAAATATTTTTCCCTAACTACCAGACACTAAACCTAACTACAGTACTTAAAGAGGCTCTGTCACCAGATTCTCAAATCCCTATCTCCTATTGCATGTGATCGGCGCTGCAATGTAGAGAACAGTAACGTTTGTTTTTTTTAAAAACGTTCATTTTTGGCCACGTTATGAGCTATTTTATATATATGCAAATGAGCTTTGAAATGGACAACTGGGCGTGTTTTTTTCGTATGTCCAACTGGGCGTGTATTGTGTTTTTAACTGGGCGTGTTTACGTGTATGACCTGACCAATCAGTGACCAGTCAGCGTCATACACTCCTCTCCATTCATTTACACAGCACATAGTGTTCTTACTAAAACGATGTGCAGCCACATACACAAGTGTCCTGATAATGAATACACATGACCTCCAGCCTGGACGTCATGTGTACTCAGAATCCTGACACTTCTGAATCTTTTCTGTGAGATTTCCAGCAAGGGAAACGAAATCTCGTTTACCTCGTAATCTCGTGAGATTACGCGCGGCTTGCTGGAATCTCACAGAAAAGATTCAGAAGTGTCAGGATACTGAGAACACATGACGTCCAGGCTGGAGGTCATGTGTATTCATTATCAGGACAATTGTGTATCTAGTAAGAACACTATGTGCTATGTAAATGAATGGAGAGGAGTGTATGACGCTGACTGGTCACTGATTGTTCAGCGTCATACACGTAAACTCGCCCAGTTAAAAACACAATACACACCCAGTTGGACATACGAAAAAAAACACGCCCAGTTGTCCATTTCAAAGCTCATTTGCATATATATAAAATAGCTCATAACTTGGCCAAAAATGAACGTTTTTAAAAAAAACAAAACGTTACTGTTCTCTACATTGCAGCGCCGATCACATGCAATAGGAGATAGGGATTTGAGAATCTGGTGACAGAGCCTCTTTAATGCTAAATTCTCTGACGCTAACCCTACAGTAATTATGCTTTTTTATGGTAAGTTCCCTGACACTAAACCTAACTACAGTACTTGACGCTAACTTCCCTAACCCTGATGCTAAACCTAGATATGTTGCGTTTATAGCAACCTGTTAATGCAGCACTGTACTATTACGGCACTTCGCATTAACTACTTTCCCACCTCAATGTAATAGTATGGAGCAAGGGTTAATAAATCGGCCCCTGTTTGTCTCTTTCCTTCTTTACTTACATAATTTTCTGTTGTGTAGGTCCCCGGAATGAATACAATATAATAACCTTGTATTTATCAATAAATTATACTTTATATTCCCTTATACATCATACAATATCTTAGCATATATTGGTAAGTTTAAGACTTGAAGTCATTGGTAGTAGTAATCCATAAATATCATTGATCTTGAGTAGTCTTGAGTAGTTGGGCCAATAAGGTATTCACTTAGATTGACGTGTTAATATTTGCTGTAGCGGCCTCTGAAAGAGTCTTCAGATTCAGGATATCATTAAGTTTTGGCAGCATAGAATTATGGTAACAACAAAGATCAAAGTCCAGTTAAGAATGACTGAAACCGAAGCTCATGTGCTTGGCCTTTTGAACTCTGCATGAGGAAGAGAAGATATACCAAGCAGGAATATTAATAAATAATCAAGTAGAAATTATAGACATAAATATGCATCTATTCTTGTTTAACCTTCTGTATTTAGGGTGTCCATCAAATAATCAAACAGCATCAAAGCCATGATCCCATATATTTATTGTTAAAGCTATAAGGATATATATTTAGTTATAAGTTACATGGCTGTAACTAACAAGATCAAAAACTACATGTACTGCAGTTCCAAGTATTCTTGGACTAGTAATGCTTACTAAATCTAGATAAGGTTATAAAGGTTTTTATCACACTAAGCACCTGCATGATGCTCAGTGTAACACCATCATATAGTACATGAAAATTAAATAATTTTTTTAAATTCCCATTCACACAGATGGCTAATGCACTGTGTGTTGTAAAGTCCCGGCAGTGTTATTTTAAAACAATACTCCCTATGCCTGGTGTTAAAACAACCCTCCAGTCTCCCCCAAAAATGTAACTATACATCATTGGAAATGATACCTGCTGTAACATCTGTGGTCACTGACCACGAACTCCTTCCATTCAGTCGACGCCCTTCTCTCAATAGATATCTGCACATGCGGCCGTCCTGTTCCACAGTGAGCACCAGGGTGCGCTCGCGAGCTCAGTCCAGACAAGGAGCCAGGTCGCACACAGGTGGTAGATTGAGCTGATTGCTCCCAGAGCACCCTGGAGTATAAGAAGGGCCAAGTCCCTTCCGGCCATGCCTGAGCCTTGTTGTCGTTATCATAGTATGTCTATGCAAATGGTCTCCTAAGTGTTTTCCAGTTCCCAGTGTTCCCCATTCCTGCTACCTGTATCCCGTACTATCCTGGTCAAGTGCCGTGTTGTGCTGAAGTCGTGCTGTGCTGTGAACCACGCCTGTCATGTTGCGCCATGCTTGGCGCCTGCCTGCTGCCTAGTCCCATCCGAGCCTGTCTTGCTACTGTCTGAGCTACCACAGGTACACTATATGAACTATAGACTGTGACCTGTGTCCTGTTGGCCAGCTGCCCTATCCGTCAAGGCGGTGTGGCCCAGTGCTTCCACATACCCAATGTGACAGTAGGCTCAGGCCATGGACCTCGCTTGTAAATCCAAGACCATGACGACGTCACAGGAGATGCGATCGGATAAGCTAGACCTCCGTCTTGACAGGACCAACTCCTCCAGGCATTGAACATTATTGCACGTCGGCTGGAGGTGCAAGTTGCCGTTCCTCCTACTACACCTCCTGGCAGTGCTGATCCCCGATTTTCTTTGCCGCTTCCTGACCACTATGATGGAGACGCGAGGACCTGCTGTGGATTTTTGAACCAGTGCCAGATCCACTTTAGCCTGTATGCAAGGGCATTCTCGTCTGATGGTGCAAGGGTCGCGTTCATCATCTCTCTCCTCACTGGCAGGGCCCTTGAATGGGGGAATCCTATCTGGGAGAGATAAGGACCAGAGACCCGTGACTTCCAGGGGTTCCTATGGACATTTTTTACGGTGTTTGAGGAGCCTGGACGACTCTCGTCTGAAGCCGCCTCCTTGCTGAACCTACGCCAGGGAGACACCTCCGTGGGCGAGTACGCCATCTACTTCCGCACCCTGGTGGGAGAACTGTTGTCGAACAATGAGGCCCTGTTGGCTACATTCTGGCAGGGACTGTCTCCTAGGATTAAGGACGAGCTGGCCGCCCGAGATCTACCATCTAGCCTGGATGCCCTCATTCTTCTGGGTGCCCGGATTGATATAAGGATCCGAAAACGGTTCCAAGAAGCTCATGGGGATTAAGGACTCGCTAGTCCGGTTCCTACTTTGCAGCAACCCCTGCTGTCCTCAGATGCTGATCCTCCTATGGAGTTCGTGAGGCCGGACCAGTTTAAGCTGTCTACCCAGGAGAGACAATGCAGATGCACCTCGGGACTCTGTCTATATTGCGGACTCAGAGGCCATCTTGTGCGTCTGTGTCCCCAAAAGCCCCAAAGCCTAGGGTTGGTGGAAGAGACAGGACTTTCATCTAAATTATCCATCCCCGTGACCATAGTGTCCGGCGAGAACATGCATCTGGTCTCTGCGTATCTGGACTCTGGATCCGCTGCTATTTTCATTCATAGAGACCTGGTGGATATTCTCCAATTGCCAACAACCGCTCTGAAGAGGCCGTTGATGGTTGCATCTGTGAATGGACTACCTCTACCAGACCCAATTGTAGCAGTGACCAAGCCACTGAGGCTCCAAGTGGGAGCCCTCCATTTCGAGCTCCTTTCGTTCTTTGTCCTGGCTAAAGCTGTCAATCCTGTGCTACTGTGTCTGCGCTGGCTCCGACTACATGCCCCAGTCCTGGACTGGAATTCTGGAGAGGTGCTCCAGTGGGGTCCCAAGTGTCTCAACCGCTGCCTGGTACAGCCTCCTCTGCCTCAGCCCTTGGCAGGATTACCTGGTCACTATTCTGCATTCTCGAATGTCTTCAGCAAGAAAGAGGCGGAGTTTCTGCCCCCACACACGGCGTATGGCTGTCCTATTGACCTAGTTCCTGGTGCATCCCTTCCCCGTGGTAGGGTATATCCTCTCTCCATGCCAGAGACTCTGTCCATGTCCGCCTATGTTAAGGAGAACTTGGAGAGGGGCTTCATACGGAAGTCTCCCTCCCCGGCAGGAGCCGGGCTCTTCTTTGTCAAGAAAAAGGATGGTTCTCTGCGTCCTTGCATCGACTACCGAGGTCTCATCCAGATCACGATAAAAAATAGGTATCCGTTGCCTTTGATTTCTGAACTGTTTGATCGCATACGTGGAGCCAAGATTTTCTCAAAGCTAGACCTGCGTGGGCCTTACAACCTAATCCGGATTTGCCGCGGTGACAAATGGAAGACGGCATTTAACACCCGTGACAGACACTATGAATATCTAGTAATGCCCTTCGGTCTGTGTAACGCTCCCGCGGTCTTCCAGGAGTTCGTTAATGACATCTTCCATGACCTCCTCTATGTATGTGTTTTGGTCTATCTTGATGACATCTTGATTTTTTCTCCAGATCCAATGACTTATCGGAGACATGTCCGTCAAGTTTTGCTACGGTTAAGGGAGAATCGTCTGTACGCCAAGTTGGAGAATTGCGTGTTTGAGAAAGATGCTTTACCCTTCCTGCGCTACATCATCTCAAATCAAGGTCTGAAGGTAGATCCTGAAAAGCTAAAGGCCGTCCTGGAATGGCCATGCCCTCAAGGATTGAGGACCATACAGCGCTTCCTGGGATTCGCCAATTTCTACAGACCGTTCATTCCAAATTTTTCCTCACTGACATCTCTTATCTCTAATCTCACCAAGAAAGGCATCAACGCCAAGGTGTGGACTCCAAAGACAGAAGCTGCATTTAATAGCCTGAAGAATGCCTTCACGTCAGCCTCGATTCTCCATCATCCAGATGTTTCTCGACAGTTCTCGTTGGAGGTGGACGCCTCCTCTGTCGGTACTGGTGCACTCCTGTCCCAGAGATGTTCCAAGGGCAAGTCAATGGCATGTGGCTATTACTCCAAGCTCTTCTCTTCTGCAGAACGCAACTACTCGATTGGGGATCGGGAGTTACTGGCCATCAATTTGGCTCTGGAGGAGTGGAGACATCTATTAGAGGTACCACTCCTGTCCTGCTGCGCCACGTCTGGCACCTGCCTGCTGCCTAGTCCCAGCTGAGCCTGTCTTGCTACTGTCTGAGCTACCACAGGTACACTATATGAACTATAGACTGTGACCTGTGTCCTGTTGGCCAGCTGCCATACCGTCAAGGCGGTACTGCCCAGTGGGTCCACATACCCAACGTGACACCTGCTGCTCGGCTCCTGAGTGATCTGGCCTCCATTCCTGTGTTCTGATCCCTGGTTTTCCAATGTATACTCAAATTTGTTTATTTTGGACTGAAGAGTGACTTTAATTGTGCATGAGTTCCCTATTGACTTTATTAGAAAACGCTTTTTACACTGCTTCCATTTCTCACATAGGCCTCTTTCAGACGAGCGTATTTTACATCAGTATTCCATACGGAGCTAATATTATTTAAATGAGGCTATTCACATGGTTGTAAAAATATGTGTGCATTTTAAAAACGCAGCATGCAGTACTTTCATTCGTATTGTGGATGGAAGACGCCCATTGAAGTCTATGGAGAGTGATTAAAATACGGATGCATCCAGATTTGGTCCGTGTCTGACCCATATGTCATCCGTACGTCATCAGTATTGCATTTGTTATTTAAAGGTGCTGTCTGATGTCATTCAGCTGTCTTCCTAGAAAGAAGCCCATCAGTAATACGAATCTATAATACTGATGAAATACTGATGACATACTGATGCAATATCATCTGTAATACGTCCGTATTATGGACGTTTACAAATACACTCGTTTCAAAGTGGTCTTATGCAAATTCAATGTAAAAGAGGTTGTCTCACTATGACAATCCAAATTCATCTATATCTATGTATCAGCGAGTCCGACTCTGAGGGACCCGTCAATGCATTTCATGGACAGCAATTCATTTTAAAGCATGCCCCTGCAATATGCAAGGAATTTGCAGTGCCACACACACATAGAGCTCATATACACAGGCTGTGCACAGACCTTGTACAGCGTCACAGGGAGTCCTATGGGCCAAAATTACAGACTCGTAGACACTCTTTACATTTCTAAGAGACAATTCCACCATAATGTGGCAATATTTTTCTAGCAGATTTTAACTGAATCTGTGGGGGTGGGGGGGGGGATTCTATGTGCCTCTATGTAAAATCGAAGACAAATGGAGGTACAGTATGATCCCATAGCAGGCTATGGTGCTATGTTATGGGTCCAAAATATGTGGATCCATAATACGGCTTTGTGTGTGGGGCCTTCAACTGTTACATAGTTACATAGTTACATAGTTAGTACGGCTGAAAAAAGACACATGTCCATCAAGTTCAACCAAGGGAAGGGAAAAGGGAAGGAAAAATTTCTACACATAGGAGCTAATATTTTTTTGTTCTAGGAAATTATCTAACCCTTTTTTAAAGCCATCTACTGTCCCTGCTGTGACCAGCTCCTGCGGTAGGCTATTCCATAGATTCACAGTTCTCACTGTAAAGAAGCCTTGTCGCCTCTGCAGCTTGAACCTTTTTTTCTCCAGACGGAGGGAGTGCCCCCTTGTTTTTTGAGCGGGTTTTACAAGGAACAGGATATCACCATATTTTTTGTATGTGCCATTAATATATTTATATAAGTTAATCATGTCCCCCCTTAGTCGTCTTTTTTCAAGGCTAAATAGGTTTAATTCTTTCAATCTTTCCTCATAACTTAAATTCTCCATGCCCCTTATTAGCTTCGTTGCTCTTCTTTGTATTTTTTCCAACTCCAGGGCATCCTTTCTATGAACTGGAGCCCAGAACTGAACTGCATATTCTAGATGAGGCCTCACTAATGCTTTGTAAAGTGGCATTATTACATCCCTGTCCCGCGAGTCCATGCCTCTTTTAATACACGACAATATCCTGCTGGCCTTTGAAGCAGCTGATTGACACTGCATGCTGTTATTGAGTTTATGATTTACAAGTACACCTAGATCCTCCTCAACAAGTGAATCCGCCAGTGTAGCGCCCCCTAGGACATATGATGCATGCAGGTTGTTGGTACCCAGATGCATAACTTTACATTTATCTACATTAAACTTCATTTGCCAAGTGGACGCCCAAACACTTAGTTTGTTTAAATCTGCCTGTAATTCATGAACATCTTCCATAGTCTGAACTATATTACATAGCTTGGTGTCATCTGCAAAAATAGAAATAGTGCTATTAATCCCTTCCTCTATATCATTAATAAATAAGTTGAATAATAGTGGTCCCAGCACTGAACCCTGGGGTACACCACTTATAACCGGTGACCATTCAGAGAAGGAATCATTGACCACAACTCTCTGGATACGGTCCTTGAGCCAATTCTCAATCCAATTACAAACTATATTTTCTAAACCTATAGTCCTTAATTTACCCATTAGGCGTCTATGGGGGACAGTGTCAAATGCCTTTGCAAAGTCCAAAAACACTAAATCCACCACGGCCCCTCTGTCTAGACTTCTGCTCACCTCTTCATAAAAACAGATTAGGTTAGTTTGACAACTTCTGTCCTTAGTAAAACCGTGCTGGCTGTCACTTATAATGCTATTTATTGTCACCTAATCCTGTATATAGTCCCTCAATAGCCCCTCAAACATTTTCCCCACGATGGATGTTAAGCTTACTGGTCTATAATTACCCGGGGAAGACCTAGAGCCCTTTTTGAAAATAGGCACCACATTTGCCCTGCACCAGTCCCTTGGCACTATACCAGTCACTAGAGATTCTCTGAATATTATGAAAAGGGGGACAGAAATAACTGAACTAAGCTCTTTAAGAATTCTAGGGTGTAACCCATCTGGTCCCGGAGCCTTGTGCACATTTATTTTATTTAATTTAGCTTGGACCATCTCTACATTCATCCAATTCAGTATATCAACTGATATATTAACAGCACTGGCACCGGCTACATCAGCTGCTCTTTCTTCTGTTGTATATACAGAGCTAAAGAACCCATTTAGTAACTCTGCCTTCTCTTGATCCCCTGTGATCAACTCCCCATTACCATTATCTAGGGGTCCTACATGTTCAGACCTTGGCTTTTTTGCATTTATATGCTTGAAGAATTTTTTGGGATTTGTTTTACTATCCTTGGCCACCTGCCTTTCATTTTGTATTTTTGCTAATTTTATTACATTTTTACAGATTTTATTAAGCTCTTTATATTTTACAAAGGCTACAGCTGTACCCTCAGATTTGTATTTTTTAAATGCCCTTTTTTTGTCATGTATTGCCCCTTTCACAGAAGGTGTAAGCCATGTGGGGTTTAATTTGAGTCGTTTATACTTGTTACCTGTAGGAATAAATTTTGCACTATAATAACTCAAAGTAGATTTAAAAATCTCCCATTTATCATTTGTTCCATTATTTGACATTAGTTCTTCCCAGTCTATATCCTGAATTGCAGCCCTCATCCTGGGGAAATTGGCTTTCTTAAAATTAAATGTTTTTGCCCTCCCAGCCTGCGTTTGTTTTTTACAGTATAGGTAAAATGTAACTATATTGTGATCACTGTTACCGAGGTTTTCACGAACATTGACATTCCCAACAAGATCTGCATTATTAGAAATGACCAGATCCAACAGAGCTTCACCTCTAGTCGGGTCTTCCACAAACTGGCCCATAAAATTTTCCTGCAACAGGTTGAGGAAATGTCTCCCCTTTGCAGTTGAAGCCGAACCATGACACCAATTAATATCCCGGAAATTAAAATCTCCCATTATCACTACAGTACCCGCCTGTGCAGCCCGCTCCATCTGTTTATATAGCTGAACTTCCATCTCCTCAGTTATATTGGGGGGTCTATAGATTACACCAAAAGTAATTTTTTCAGTGTTTACCTCCCTTTTTAATTCCACCCACAAGGTTTCAACCTCCTCACAGTCTTCACCCACTATTGTCTCTTTCACACTCGCCTTCATATCACTTCTCACATACAGACATACACCACCACCTTTCCTATTTGTCCTGTCTTTACGAAAAAGTGTAAAACCCTGTAGATTTACAGCCCAGTCATGTGAAGAGTCCAGCCATGTTTCAGCAACACCAACTATATCTATATTTTCTTCCAGTATCAAGGCCTCCAGCTCCCCCATTTTGCTTGCTAGACTTCTGGCATTTGTGAACATACACTTTAACTTGCCTGTCAGTTTTTCACTTTTATTATCAGAAATGTGATTTGACATTAATCGGTCCTTTTTATTTACACTGATGTTTTGTAACGAAAGGATCTCCTTATCTTGTTGTCTAGTCCTCTCCCCACATTCTGTTTCTCCCCCCACCAATATAGTCTGACCCCTCTCTAACCTGGCTACCCCTTTTTTTTCTACATTGACCTCCCTCCTCAGCCCTAGTTTAAATACTCCACCACCCCAGCTAGAATTCTCTCCCCCAGCACAGCGGACCCCCTTCCATTTAGGTGCAAATCATCTGCAGAATACAGTTTGTACCCCAATGAAAAGTCAGCCCAGTGCTCTAGGAACCCAAATCCTTCTCCTCTACACCAAGACTTCAGCCATGCATTTAACTCCCTAAGCTCCCGCTGTCTTTCCTGTGATGCGCATGGCACAGGCAGTATTCCTGAGAATACAACCTTGGAGGTCCTTCCCTTCAGCTTGTAGCCTAGTTCTTTAAAATTATTCTTAAGGCTCCTCCACCTACCATTTATTCTGTCGTTGGTACCGACATGGACCACGACAGCTGGATCATCACCAGCCCCTCCCAGCAATTTGTCCACCCGTTCCACCACATGCCGAACCCTGGCACCAGGGAGACAGCAAACCATTCGGTTGAGGTGGTCTTGGCGACAAATAATTCTATCCGTCTTCCTGATTATAGAATCCCCTACGACTATCAATTGTCTTGGCTTACCTGCATTACCATCCCGCCGACTACTAGCTGGGCTGTTCTCCCGGCTGTTAGGGAGATCAGTATCCACTAGGGCTGCCATTTCTGAGACTGACACCCTCGCATCATCACCCAACTTGGCAATTTTGCCTGGAATGTCAGAAACCGGATCGGCCTTCCTTGTCTTTGACCCCTTTCTACTGCCCCTAACTACATTAACCCAGCTACTTACCTGATCCTACTCACCCATGTCTTCACCCTCCAGTTGTAACCCACTAACTGCATGCTCTGTGAGCAGCAAGCTCCGTTCAAAATTGTCTATCCTCCTCAGTGTTGCATTCTGCTCCTCCAGATCTCTAATACGAGCTTCCAGGTGAACAATATGCTCACATCTGCCACAGAGATATTCACCCTGGAACTCCGGCTCCAGTCGTGCATACATATGGCAAACTGTGCACTGAAGAAAACCTCCAATCTTGCTGTCCATTATCCCAGTTACAAAAAAAACAAAAAACAGCGAACAGGTGTTAATCAAAAAGATAAAGAAGTAGAAGAGCACTTACTTGGGCTTTAACTCCTCTTTTGAACTCCGGTTTTTGGAACTCCACTTAATATACAAACCACTTGCTATTCAAGCCACAGAGCAGGCTCTACAGAGTAGTGAGGCCTGATTTATACCACCTGGTAGCAGCTAAGCCCTCCCCCTTACTCAGCTACTCAGGAAACTGCAAAGGAAAAATAGTTACAAATTATGTCACTTTTGCAAACTTTGTAGCAAGCAAGCAATCAATACATATATCACATACAATGGCCCCCCACTTTGTCACACACAACACAGTAAATCAATCCGGTTTTTGGAACTCCACTTAATATACAAACCACTTGCTATTCAAGCCACAGAGCCCTGGTATTATGGTTTCAACAAATAAAGAAACAAAAGAATTTTCTAATATACTTTTTGTATCAATTAATTTTTATTCTCAAACTCTCCACTTACAGTTATTGAATAGGAAACCTTATTGTTTACTTCCAAGCTATAAAAGTCTGTCCTGGTCATGTGATGATCACGCATATGCACAGCTTGTTACAGTACAGTTATCAGAGCTGTGTCTTGTAACAAGCCATGCTCCTGTGTGATTATTTTATCCCCTGAGGTAAACAATGAGAGTTCCTATTGATTGACTGCATGCAGAGATCCGTAAACTATAAGGAATTGATACAAAAACTGCAACAAAAACATTTATAACTTTCATTATACAATAAATAAACTTTGTGTGCTGAAACTGTAAGGCTATGTTCACACGGGGTCTTTTGCCGAGTTTTTTGACGCGGAAACCGCGTCGCAAAACTCGGCAGAAACGGCCCGAGAACGCCTCCCATTGATTTCAATGGGAGGCGTCGGCGTCTTTTTCCCGCGAGCAGTAAAACTGCCTCGCGGGAAAAAGAAGCGACATGCCCTATCTTCGGGCGCTTCCGCCTCCGACCTCCCATTGACTTCAATGGGAGGCAGGAGAAAGCGTGTTTTCTGCCCGCGGCGCTCAATGGCCGCGGGCGAAAAACGGCGCGATCATTGCTATTCACACGGAGTATTTTGGGGGAGGAATATCTGCCTCAAAATTCCGTTTGGAGCTTTGAGGCAGATATTCCTCCCCCAAAATACTCCGTGTGAACATAGCCTAATAATGCTTTGAGCAAGAAGTCATTCACAAAGAGGTTACACTATCCTGACAAATGGTGTTCTTAAAAAGTTGAATTTATTTTCATGTACGTTAACTTATTAGGCATTCTTTTGTGAAAAAATCCCATTTAAAAAAAATTAAAAACAAATCGGTAAGTTACGAAGATCTGTTAGCACAATTATTAATGAAACCTCATATAAAAAATATTAAACTCCCTTTTTTGTGCACCAGTTCCCTTTTCAGTGGGCCTCAAGACAAAACAAACCAGGGGCTGGTCTTTTTATTATATATACAAGCTGCCTCTTGTTTACCCAAAACAGCATGCACTCTGTCTCGGTACTAACCAGAAGCTGCAGCTATAACTGGTTTTCTTCTTTCATATGGCTTACTTACCAGTGCAGGATCATTCTTAGTTCTCCTCTGCTTGCAGACATGCAGCTTATAACTGGGCTTTTGCTCTTGTCTTGTATCTGTGCTACCGGAGTCAACCCTTTAAGTCATGTACCTGTCCTTCTATGGTCAACTGAAAGGTGAGTACCTAAGAGGGCACATTATTGTATGCAGGATGTAATAATGATATACAGTAGGCAATGGAATTATATTAGATGTTCTATTAGTAATCATACAAGGGCAACCAAGGTTATGGCCAAGTCTGATAAGGCAATTTGTGGCAGACTAGTTGCATGGTCAGAAGATAGCATTCATGCCTGGTCATCCTGCGCATGTATTTACCATTTAACCCTATGGAATGCCACTGATTGCTTGAGTCCAGGATCACATGCATAGTTTTTATGCAGTTTTTGGTGATGTTTCTAGCCTAACACAGGAGTGGACAAAGAAGAGATGAGTCAGTCTTTTCTTCTTTTGGATCCACTTCTGACTTGGGAGACACGGCCAATTTAAATTTTTTCATTTTTGTTTTTTCCTCCCCGCTTTCCAAAAGCCATAACTTCTTTGTTTTTTTGTCGACATAGTCGTATGAGGGCTTGTTTTCTGCAGGACAAGTTGTACTTTGTCATGGCACCGTTTATAGTACCGCATAATGTACTGGGAAGCTGAAAACAAATTATTTGTGGGGTGAAATGAGAAAAAACAGCAATTACGCCATTTTTGTGGGGTTTTGTTTTTACGGCGTCCATCAGGTGTTAAAAATTACATGTGCACCTTAATCTACAGGTTGATACGATTACGGCAATTTCAAATTTATATGTTTTATCACTTTTAGGGTATTTTCACACGGGCTATTTTCGGACGTTTTTCGGGCCGTAAATGGCCGAATAACAGCCGAAGAATCAGAAGCAGAACGCCTCCAAACAGCTGCCCATTGATTGCAATGGGAAAAATGGTGTTCTGTTCCGACGGGTCGTTTTGTTTACGCGGCTGCGAAATTGAAGTGCATATCACTTATTGAGACGTTTTTCTAGCCATTTTTCATAGACTCTAAAGAAAACAGCGCCAAAAACATCCGCAAAAAATGCTGCGAAAATCGCGAGTGGCTTAAAAACTGTTTTCCCTTGAAAACAGCTCTGTATTTTCAGACGTTTTTTGCTAAGCGTGTGAACATACCCTTAAAAAACAACAACTATTTGCTAAAAAAAAAAATGTTTTATGCCACCATATTCTGAGAGCCATAACTTTTTTATTTTACCGTCAATTTAGCGATGTGAGGGCTTAATTTTTGCGAGGTTGAGCTGTAGTTTTGATACCATACCGATACCATTTTGGGGTATATGCGACTTCTTGATCACTTTTTATTTCATTCTTTGAAAAGCTAAGGTGACCAAGAAACAGAAATTTGTGTGTTTTATAAAGTTTTATTTTTACGGCGATCACCGAGCGGGTTAAACAATGCTATATTGCAATAGTTTGGACTTTTACGGATGCGGCGATACCAGTTATGTTAACTTTTATGTTTTTTAACATTACTCTAGGGGAAAAATGGGAAAAGGTTTTTTTTCTAACTTTTAATCCTTTTTTTTTTTTAAACATAAAAAAACCCCCTTTATTTAACTGTTTTTTTTCCTTTTTTTATTAGTCCCTCTGGGAGACTTGAACCAGCAATCGTTGGATCGCTTGCATGATATACTGCAATACTAATGTATTACAGTATATCGTGATACGGATAGTCTCGTTTGAAGCCCTGCCAGAGGCAGATCTTCAAAGGAGCACAAAGATGGCAGCCCCGGGGGCCCTTATTGGGCCCCCAGGCTGCCATAACATCCATTGTAAATGGACAATCGCGCCGTGGGGGGGCACGATGGCGTGTTTGAGGGTGCGCCCCATTGATTCTAACAATTTAAATGCATTGGTCACGATTGACCGTGGCATTTAAAGTGTTAAATGGGCGGAATCACAGTGAACTTTGATTCCGCCCGCTGGAGTGAGTTGTCGGCTGTATAACACAGCCGTCACCCGCCGAGTATGGAGCGCGCTCAGCCCCCTGAGCGCGCTCCATACTTCCCTTGGTGACATCTCAGTAATAGTACATCGTATGTCGCCAAGGGGTTAAAAGAAAACCAAGACAAAAACTGCGTGTGTGATCCTGTCCTAATGAAGATTTTGTTCTGTATGGTCAATTTTGAGTTATTTTTAGGCGTCTAAGTGCATGAACAAGTAGTTAAACCTGAATGTATCTCACATAAGATATGCTGTAATAATTGAGGTATGTTTAAATGAATTGAATTTTCAACAGGTAGACCACTAAATGGCCAATTCCAAATATCTTTTTGTACTTAAAGTGTAGCTAAACATTTGACATACTTCTGACATGTCATAGTGATGGATTGGTGGGGGTCCGAGCTCTGAGACCCCCACCAATCGCTAGAACGAAGTAGCTGAAGTGCTCGTGTGAGTGCTCAGCTGCTTCGTGTCTGTTCGGCTTTTTCCGGAAAGCCGATGTATTGGAGTACCGGCTCACAGAGTTTCTATTGAGTCCGTACACGATGCATTTATTTCCGGAAAAAGCCGAACAGACACAAAGCTGTTGAGCGCTCACATGAGCGCTTCAGCTGCTTTGTTCTAGCGATTGGTGAGGGTCTCAGTGCCCAGATCCCACCAAGCCAAACTTCTGACATGTCACTATCACATGTCAGAAGTTTGTCAAACGTTTAGCTACACTTTAAAGATTTTTTAGGTGTTTCAGTAAAAGCTCTTCCTTGCGCAAACTTCTATGTTCACACATCATTATTTCAATTAACAAATTACAAATAGACTTCCTATTACTGCCGATTAATTCAGCACTGGATTGCGCAGCAGTAAATTTGGTTCATGTTCAAGAGCAGAAACATGAGATGTGTCCGAGCTAGCCTTGGTTAATAGACACTGGACAAAGAAAAAGTTATTGAGATTGGTCTTTCAGACGCTAGTCTTAATCTAAAACAAATGGAACTGTGGGAGGGATCCTCCAGCTCACCTTGGATGCAGATTTTCTGCGCTCTGCGCGTGGATCTCCGTGACGGCTCACGGTGTTGAAGACAGGAAAAAACGAACAACAGTAGGGGATCCAGCGCAATCATTTAAAATAGAACATGGTTCCAATTTTATTGGGATATTAAAACAAAATCGATCCCGAGTGTTGAGTTTAGAGATAGGTAGATAGGTGCCTACGCGTTTCAGACGCTCTACACGTCCTTCCTCATGGCTTTAATTTCCCCTGGAATCTAATCTAAAACACTCTGGAATAAAAGGATCCTAATTTATTAATAGGCACATCCCTGGCCATCCGTGCGCCAGAAAGTCAAATCTACGCCAGCTATGAGCTGAAGTAGATTTGCGATAAAATTTACATACTAGACAACACATGGATTACTGTGTACAATTTTGGCGTAAATGATAGTAAATTTGGTTAGGCCACACTCCCTTTTGCGAAAGTCACAATATTGTTTGCCCGCATTGTGACTTTTGAGGCATTTGCAACGTTTCTAGAAAGAATAATTAATTCCCCCCATAGTGTTTTCCAAATTAAAGCAAGCTTTTATATCCTAATTCCATAATAGAAGTGTATATATATATATATATATATATATATATATATATATATATATATATATAAACATACCTTCTAAAACTCTATTCATGGTGCTGTGTTAAATTCCATCAGGGTTTCCTTGTTATTGACAGCAAGAATTGGAGTCATAACCTGTAGATCGTGGGTTCATCCCATGCGTTATATGGGCCATTCTTAGTACTGGTGTGTTCTTATGTGGCAGATTGGTCCCCTCTGGCAACTGCTATCTCTAACTATGCTCCTGGCAAAAATAGTGTAACCTGCAGTACTATTCTTGTCATCAAAAGTACCAGAAAATTGATGGACCCCATTATAAGTCCATGGAATCTGTGAGGACATGTTGGGATTCATTTGAAAATGGATCCGTCGTACCTATCATGGCTCGCTTAAAGAAGCACTCCGCCCCCCCCCCCCCCATTTGGAAATGTAATGTACAGTAGTATAATGTAGGCATGTGCATTAACTTATCTGGTGCTATATTTCATGGGACATTGCTTCGTTCCGGGCTGCCATGGGATCACGTGATCTTATTTCAGATAACTCAAATCCTGCAGCGTCTACTGTAGAAGCCAGTGGTGAGTCTCTTAATGCAAGTCTATGAGACACATCGAGACAAAGTAGACTCTTTTTTCTTATATGCAGAAATGTGTGTGGAGATAAAGTGAACGTATCACAATTTGTTAGATATGTACATCACCTCTTCCATGTACATCACATCCAGTATTCCATTACAGATACCTGGAACAGTTTATTAAATGTCAACTCAGTAATACAATAATAATTCTATTCAGATATTTCGTCAAAAAGCGGCCAGCTTATTGCCGTTATTATGGATATTAAAATAATGATGTTTAAAGCAAATGCAAATGAAAATCCTCAATTGCTTGTCAGCTATTAAACAGCAAGGTGTACAGTATGAAACATATTACTCCCAGTTAAGGCGACCATCTGGTTATATGTCCAGGTCTTTTATTCTGATGGAGCAGACTTATGAAAAATGTATGGCACAGCATCTCATTCAAATGAATTTTTCATAAGCTTTCTTTATTGAATGGAGACCCAAAGTTTATATGAGTGTATTCTATAAAAGGTCAGTTAGTACTCTACAAAACAAAATATATTAGAATACTAAAACTAACATGTTGAGAGAATTAAGCGTTTCTCAAAGTCAAGTTTTCCTAATGCTTATCATTTGCAGTAAAATAATTATTAACCAATAATACAAGAATATAACAGTTAACTTAACCTTACAGAATCCAGGGTATTTTAACTTTCTAAGTAAACAACTTTCTAATATACTTTAGGTTTCAATCCCTCGAAATTTTAAAGGGATTTTCGAGCCATTAAAAATGAAAGGCCTATCCTCAGTATAGGCCATCAATGGCTGGAAAACCTGTGTTCACTTCTGTGTTGCAAGTTTTGTTAGGAGCCTTTGTCGCAGATCAGGTAAAAAATGGCAAACAAAATATTGCAGTGTGCAGCGCTCTTTTGCCTGGTAAACTCAACGAAACCCATGATAGTTCTATGAGGGTGCAAAATAACAGAAATTAGCAACACAGAACTGAGCCTAAAGATCTTTGTTTGCTGTAAGGGAATGAGAACCTTCTTGGTTACATTCAGGCCTCGTTTACACGAGCGTGATATACGTGCGTGCGACGCGCTTTTCAAGAGTGTCGTACGCACCTTTATTAGTCTATGGGGCCGTGCAGACATGTCCGTGATTTTTACTCCGTGTGAGTCCACTGAAAAAAACTCACGACATGTCCTATCTTTGTGCGCTGTTCGCGCATCACGCACCCATTGAAGTCAATGGGTGCGTGAAAACCACGCATGCCGCACGGAAGCACTTCCGTGCGAACTGCGTGATTCGCGCAACAGCTGTCAAACTCTGAATGTAAACAGAAAAGCACCACGTGCTTTTCTGTTTACAAACATCCAAACGGAGTGTCATAATGACGGCGGCTGCGCGAAAATCACGCAGCCGCGCATCATACGCTGATGACACACGAAGCTGTTATGTGCCTTTTGCGCACTCAAAACGCCGCGTTTTTTTGCGTGCGCAAAACGCACACGCTCGTGTAAATCAGGCCTCAGAAGCAGCAAACCCCATACATAGCTAATTCTGCTCTCATCTGACAAGTCAATACAATTGTGTCTAGTATAAGAAATGCTCTGTGAGTTAAAGAGGCTCTGTCACCAGATTTTGCAACCCCTATCTGCTATTGCAGCAGATAGGCGCTGCAATGTAGATTACAGTAACGTTTTTATTTTAAAAAAAACGAGCATTTTTGGCCAAGTTATGACCATTTTTGTAGTTATGCAAATGAGGCTTGCAAAAGTCCAAGTGGGTGTGTTTAAAAGTAAAAGTCCAAGTGGGTGTGTATTATGTGCGTACATCGGGGCGTTTTTAATACTTTCACTAGCTGGGCGCTCTGATGAGAAGTAACATCCTCTTCTCTTCAGAACGCCCAGCTTGTGACAGTGCAGATCTGTGACGTCACTCACAGGTCCTGCATCGTGACGGCCACATCGGCACCAGAGGCTACAGTTGATTCTGCAGCAGCATCAGCGTTTGCAGGTAAGTCGATCTTACCTGCAAACGCTGATGCTGCTGCAGAATCAACTGTAGCCTCTGCTGCCGATGTGGCCGTCACGATGCAGGACCTGTGAGTGACGTCACAGATCTGCACTGTCAGAAGCTGGGCGTTCTGAAGAGAAGAGGATGTTACTTCTCTTCACAGCGCCCAGCTAGTAAAAGTATTAAAAACGCCCCGATGTACGCACCTAATACACGCCCACTTGGACTTTTACTTCTAAACACACCCACTTGGACTTTTGCAAGCCTCATTTGCATAATTACAAAAATGGTCATAACTTGGCCAAAAATGCTCGTTTTTTAAAAATAAAAACGTTACTGTAATCTACATTGCAGCGCCTATCTGCTGCAATAGCAGATAGGGGTTGCAAAATCTGGTGACAGAGCCTCTTTAAGCAGTCGGGACTCCAGATACTTTGAATACATGATACATTGTAGTAAACTACTAGAGATTCGTGCAGCTGCTGGTTATGTACTTAGCTCATACTTTAGAGCATTGCATTGGATACAATTGGATTCACTTCTTAGCTAAGAGCAGAACTGGGTCTGTAGGGGCCAGTTCACACTGAGTTATTTGACGCGGAAACCGCGTCGGAAAACGTGCCAAAAAACGGCCGACTCGCAGCAAAAAGAAGCGCCATGCCCTATCTTTGGGTGTTTACGTCTCTGACCTCCCATTAACATCAATCGGAGGCAGAGAAAGCGTATTTCGTGGCGTTTTTTGGCCGCAGCGATTTATGGCCGTGGGCAAAAACCGCCATGAAAAACGTGGCAAACGGCGTGCAGGCAGATCAAGAGCTGCCTCAAAATTCCAGACGGGATTTTGAGGCAGAATTTTCTGCCTGCAAAAAAACTCAGTGTGAACATAGCCTAAGGGTATGTTCACACGGCTTATTTACGGACGTAATTCGGGTGTTTTCCGCCTCGATTTACGTCCGAAAATGCGGCTCGATAGCGTCGGCAAACATCTGCCCATTCATTTGAATGGGTCTTACGGAGTTCTGTTCCGACGGTCTTTTTTTTAACGCCCCGCTGTCAAAAGGCGGGGCGTAAATAGACGCCCGCGTTAAAGAAGTGCCTGTCACTTCTTCAGACGTTAAATGGAGCCGTTTTCCATTGACTCCATGGAAAAACAGCTCCATTTACGTCCGTAATTGACGCAGCGAAAAAGCGCCTCAACATGCCATTACGCCTGAAATTACGGAGCTGTTTTCCCCTGAAAACAGCCCCGTAATGTCAGCCGTAAGGGACGCTGCCGTGTGAACATACCCTCAGGGTGCGTCCAGACGTGGCAGATTTGATGCAGATTTTAAAATCAAATAATCCTTCAACCGCAGACTGCCATACACATGTAATGATCCTTCAACTACAGACTACCATAACACAAATTTTTTGTAGTCAGTAGTAAATGGGATTTTGTAAATCAGCAGAGTGGTCAGTACATTCTGATAGGGGATACATGTCTTTTGTTTAATGGCAGAGCGGGGAGATACCTCCCTGCTCAGCAGTAGTGTTCAGTGGCGTCGCGCTGTAGCAGCCATAGCGGCTGCTACGGTGGTAGTTACGCCACTGCCTAAACCCTAGGCCGTCCAGCCTCTAACTAAACATACAGCTTCCCTCGCTATCAGAGTGAAAGGCCTTCTGCCCAGCACCTCACAACAAACATGTGTTCTTACCAGAACTTCTGACTCCACAGGCTGGCAGTGCCTGTCTTCCACAGACTGGGAGCCCTGTGTGAATAGATCACACCATTCTTAACCCCTTCAGGACTGAGCCCGTTTTGGCCTTGTGGACGCAGCCGATTTTTTCAAATCTGACGTGTCACTTTATGTGGTAATAACTTGGGAATGCTTTTACCTATACAAGCGATTCTGAGATTGTTTTCTTGTCACATATTGTACTTTATGTTAGTGGAAAAATGTAATCAATAAATTTAGTATTTGTTTGTGAAAAGCACCAAACTTTAGAGAAAATTTTAAAAAAATTGCATTTTTCTAAATTTAAATGTATCTGCTTGTAAAACAGATAGCAATACTACACAAAATAGTTACTAATTAACATTTCCCATATGTCTACTTTAAGTTGGCATCATTTTTTTACCAGCCTTTTTTTTTTCTAGGACGTTACAAGGCTTAGAACTTTAGCAGCAATTTCTCACATTTTCAATAAAATTTCCAAAACCTATTTTTATAGGTACCAGTTCAGTTCTGAAGTGGCTTTGAGGGCCTTATATATTACAAACCCCCATAAGTCACCCAATTTTAAAAACTGCACCCCTCAAAGTTTTCAAAACAGCATTTAGAAAGTTTCTTAACCCTTTAGGTGTTTCACAGGAATTAAAGCAAATTAGAAGGGTGATTTACAAATTTCTTTTGTTTGTCAGAAAATCCATTTTAATCCATTATTTTCTGTAACACAAAAGGTTTTACCAGAGAAACGCAACTCAATATTTATTGCCCAGATACTGCAGTTTTTAGAAATATCCCACGTGTGGCCCTAGTGTGCTAATGAACTGAAGCACCAGCCTCAGAAGCAAACGAGCACCTAGAGGACTTTGGGGCCTCCTTTTTATTAGAATATATTTTAGGCACCATGTCAGGTTTGAAGAGGTCTTGTGGGGCCAAAATAGTGGAAACACCCCAAAAAGACACAACTACACCCCTCAAGGAATTCATCAAGGGGATTTGTGAGCATTTTAACCCCACAGTTTTTTATCTGAATTTAGCAGAATTAGGCCGTAAAAATTAAAATCTAAATTTTTTCCAATAAAATTTAGAAATTATCAATTTTTACAAGGAATAAAGAAGAAAAAGCACCCCAACATTTGTAAAGCAATTTCTCCTGATTACGGCAATACCCCATATGTGGTAATAAACGGCTGTTTGGACACACGACAGGGCTCAGAAGTAAAGAAGTGCTATATGGCTTTTGGAGCTCAAGTTTGCTGGATTGGGTTTCGGGTGTCATGTCGCATTTGGAAAGCCCCTGAGGGACCAAAACAGTGGACACCCCCCAGAAGTGACCCCATTTGAGAAACCACAGCCCTAAAAAGAATTTATCTAGGGGTATAGTGAGCATTTTTATCCCATCGTTTTTTTTTGCTGAAATTAGTATAATTAGGCCGTCAAAACGTTGTTTTTATTCTTTTTTTTTACGGCGTTCACCGCGCACAATAATTTACATATTTAATTTATTCTGTGGGTCGATGCGATTGTGGCGATGCCATATGTATATAGCTTTTTTATGTTTTATGGTGTTTGCACGATAAAATCACGGTTTTAAAACAATTATTTTGTTTTTGTGTCGCCATATTCTAAGAGCTACAACTTTTTTATTTTTTCATCAAGAAAGTTGTGTGAGAGCTTATTTTTTGCGGAACAAACTAGTTTTTATTGGTACAATTTTTGAGTACATGCAACTTTTTTAACCCCTTTTATAAAAAATTTTGGGGAGCTGAAGAGCATAAAAATAGCGATTCCGGTATCGTTTTGTTGGGTTATTTTATGGCGGTCACCGTGCGGGATACATGACAGTATATTTTTATAGTTCATGCCCTTATGAACGCGGCGATACCAATTATGCTTAGTTTATTTATTTTTTCATTTTTTTCTAATAGGGCGATTTTTTATTTTATTATTTTTTACTTTTATAATTTTTTTTGTAACTTTTCTTTTTTTTAGTCCCACTAAGGACTTGAAGATTCAATTGTTTGATCGTTGTTATAACACCCTGCAATACTTATGTATTGTAGGGTATCATACCTGTCATTTTCACACTGACAGGGGGCATATTAGATCCTGCCTCTAGCAGGACCTAATCGCCGTCCATAGATAGCCATAGCAACAATCGGCCCCTGCAATCGCGCCGCGTCGTGCCGATGTTATAACAAGTTAAATGCGGCAGTCGCTATTGACCGTCACATTAAAAGGGTTAATTGGAGGGGATCACGGCTGTGATTCGACCCAATGTTTTCCCCCAGTACTAAGGCTGCTAGTAGCAGCCCGTATTGGGAGATGCCGGGCTGTTGGGAGTACCTGTGTGCTCTGTTAGGAGCACACGTAGATTAACGGGCTGCAGGCACAAGGACCAACGCTGCAGCCCATTAATCTACGTTGGGTGGTCGGTGGGGTTAAAGGAAACTTCACAGCTGGCAGCTAATGAGACTCCTAAGGCAGCCCAAACCCTGGACTGTCCTGAAGACGAAGTGGAACTTTTACTTTTCTCAAGACCATACTTTCTATTGTAACATTCCTTCTAAATATATAATTCTGGGCAAAAATCCTGCTCTTTAGTAGCTACATTGCTACAATATATATATATATATATATATATATATATATATATATATATATTATTCTATTATTTATTTATTTTTTATTTCATTATTTAATCATTGAAACCAGAAAGTGAAATATAATCTTTTTTTCTAGTCTATATTTATTTATTTTAATTGTAGATTTTTAATTCTATTTTCTGACATGATTATGGGGGCAGCCATCTCGCCTTAACTGTTGTTAACTGCATTTAGAAAAATGCTTTACAGCAACCACATAGCCATAGGACCCTGTGAACACTAGGGGACCATTGACTTGTATGGGAGAGTTTTCGAGGCATGCTCTGTGATTTGTGCAGAGGTCATTGTGCAGGAAGGGATAAGAGTGGAGCTGTGTCCATCACCTATTGTCAATGGTGGATCCTGTATTATAGAGGTGTTACCTTCCATTGTAATCCTGCCTGAGATGATAATGAGATGACTGCTGAGAAGAGAGATCTCTACAGAACAGGAAGTGTCAGTCTATTATGAATGGTGGATCATTTATTATCTATATAGAGGTGTTACCTTCCATTGTAATTCTGTCTGAGGTGATAATGAGATGACTGCTGAGAAGAGAGATCTCTACAGAACAGGAAGTGTCAGTCTATTATGAATGTTGGATCATGTATTATCTATATAGAGGTGTTACCTTCCATTGTAATCCTGCCTGTGATGATAATAAGATGACTGCTGAGAAGTGATCTCTACAGAACAGCAAGTGTCAGTCTATTATGAATGGTGGATCCTGTGTTATCTATATATAGGTGATACCTTCCATTGTAATGCTGCCTGAGATGATAATGAGATGACTGCTGAGAAGTGATCTCTACAGAATAGGAAGTGTCTGCCTATTATGAATGGTGGATCCTGTGTTATCTATTTAGAGGTGTTACCTCTCATTGGAATCCTGCCTGTGATGATAATGAGATGACTGCTGAGAAGTGATCTCTACAGAATAGGAAGTGTCTGTCTATTATGAATGGTGGATCCTGTATTATCTATATAGAGGTGTTACCTTCCATTGTAATTCTGTCTGAGATAATCAGATGACTGCTGAGAAGAGATCCCTATAGAAAAGGAAGTGTCAAGGTACTTTTACAAGGCCTGACCAGCATGTTTATCGCACTCCAATCACAAGGAGCAACGATCACTGCTGTATGGGGAAGAATGATCGTTACTATGATAGTTCGTCCCCATGCATTTGCATTATGTTGGCAGCACTTCACAAAGACGTGTGCTGCCGAATAGTGATGCATTTTTTGAGCCGCATAAAAGATCGGATCAGCTAAAGAACAAGCGTTTTCTCGTTCTTCGGCTGTATTGTCAATTGTGGATCTTGTATTATCTATATAGAGGTGTTACCTTCCATTGTAATGCTGCCTGAGATGATAATGCTATTACTGCTGAAAAGTGATCCCTACAGAACAGGAAGAAGTGTCAAGTCTATTATGAATGGTGGATCATGTATTATCTATATAGAGGTGTTACCTTCCATTGTAATTCTGTCTGTGATGATAATGAGATGACTACTGAGAAGTGATCTCATGCATTTGCATTATGTCGGCAGCACTTCACCTGTTTACACAAAGCGGTGTGCTGCCGAATAGTGATGTATTTTTGAGCCGCATAAAAGATCGGATCAGCGATGAACAAGCCTTTTCTCGTTCATTGGCTGTATTGTCAATGGTGGATCCTGTATTACCTATATAGAGGTGTTACCTTGCATTGTAATCCTGCCTGAGATGATAAAAAGATGACTGCTGAAAAGTGATCCCTACAGAACAGGAAGTGTCAGTCTATTATGAATGGTGGATCATGTATTATCTATATAGAGATGTTACCCCTCATTGTAATCCTGCCTGTGATGATAATGAGATTACTGCTCAGAAGTGATCTCTACAGAATAGGAAGTGTCAGTCTATTATGAATGGTGGATCATGTATTATCTATATCAGGGGTCTCAAGCTCGGCCAGGTAAGTGGGCCGCATATAGAAAAAATGGGAAGTTGACGGGCCGCATTACTTTCAAATTTGATACAGTACAAAATTATTATTAATCAATTAGTTATTTGAACTACTATAACACTATATTACTATAATAATAATACTACATTACTATAATAATACCGCTAGGTTTAAAATTAGAGATTTTTCTCCACATTCTTATTTCAACAATCCAGTTTTCCATAAGTGTGGCTAAATGCAATCCGGCAGCTCATTTAGCAGCGTTTGGCAGACACACATGTCAAGATTGGGCAGCCCCTTTTTAGATAGTGCCGCAGTGCCCTCGGTGGATGCTGCCGCAGAGCCCTCTGTGGATGCTGCCGCAGTGTCCTCTGTGGATGCTGCCGCAGTGTCCTCTGTAGATGCTGCCGCAGTGCCCTCTGTAAATGCTGCCACAGTGCCCTCTGTAGATGCTGCCACAGTGCCCTCTGTAGATGCTGCTGCAGTGCCCTCTGTAGATAACGTCACACACCCCTAGATAATGCCACTGTGCCCTCTGTAGATAATGCTACAGTGCCCTCTGTAGATAATGCAACACGCCCCTATGCCACAGTGTACTCTGTACATACTGCCACAATGCCCTCTGTAGATGCTGCCACAGTGCCCTCTGTAGATGCTGCCACAGTGCCCTCTGTAGATGCTGCCACAGTGCCCTCTGTAGATGCTGCCACAGTTCCCTCTGTAGATGCTGCCACAGTGCCCTCCGTAGATGCTGCCACAGTGCCCTCCGTAGATGCTGCCACAGTGCCCTCCGTAGATGCTGCCACAGTGCCCTCCGTAGATGCTGCCACAGTGCCCTCCGTAGATGCTGCCACAGTGCCCTCCGTAGATGCTGCCACAGTGCCCTCCGCAGATGCTGCCACAGTGCCCTTCGCAGATGCTGCCACAGTGCCCTCCGCTGATGCTGCCACAGTGCTCTCCGCAGATGCTGCCACAGTGATGTCAGGGGAATGCCCAGAGCTGGAGTCCCGGAGGAGAGCCGCTTCTAGCACTCTGCCTGGGATTCCAGCTCTGCTCCTGACATCACTGTCCATATATGGACAGAGATGTCAGGGGCAACACCAGAGCTGGAGTCCCGGGCAGAGCGCTAGTAGGCTCTTCCTAGGACTCCAACTGTGCTCCTGACATCACTGGGACTCCTGCTCTGGGGAAGCCCCTGACATTATTGTCGATGTATGGACAGCGATGTCAGAGGCTTCCCCAGAGTCCTAGAGCAGAGTCTATACTAGCGCTCTGCCCGGGACTCCGGCTCTGGGGAAGCCCCAGACATTGTGTGTCCAAACATGAACACCGATGTCAGGGAATTCCACAGAGTCCCGGAGCAGAGCCGATACAAGCGCTCTGCCCGGGTATCCGATCTGGGGAAGACCCTGACACACTGTCCAAACATGAACACCGATTTCAGGGAATTCCACAGAGTCCCGGAGCAGAGCCTATACTAGCGCTCTGCCCTGGACTCCGGCTCTGGGGAAGCCGCAGACATTGTGTGTCCAAACATGAACACCGATGTCAGGGAATTCCACAGAGTCCCGGAGCAGAGCCGATACAAGCGCTCTGCCCGGGTATCCGATCTGGGGAAGACCCTGACACACTGTCCAAACATGAACACCGATGTCAGTGAATTCCACAGAGTCCTGGAGCAGAGCCGATACTAGCGCTCTGTCCGGGACTTCCGCTCTGGGGAAGACCCGGACACACTGTCCATATATGGACAGCGATGTCAGGGAATTCCACAGAGTCCCGGAGCAGAGCCTGTACTAGCGCTCTGCACGGGACTCTGGCTCTGGGGAAGCCCCAGACATCGCTGTTCATATGTGGACAGCGATGTCAGGGAATTCCGGAGTCTCGGAGCAGAGTCTGTACTAGCGGCTCTGTGTCCCGCGGGCCGCAGATGACAGCCCCAGGGGCCGCGTGCTTGAGACCCCTGATCTATATAGAGGTGTTACCTTCCATTGTAATTATGTCTGTGATAATGAGATGACTGCTGAGAAGAGATCCGTATAGAACAGGAAGTGTCAAGGTACTTTTACAAGGCCTGACCAGCATGTTTATCGCACTCCAATCACAAGGTGCAACAATCACTGCTGTATGGGGAAGAATGATCGTTACTATGATAGTTCGTCCCCATGCATTTGCATTATGTCGGCAGCACTTCACCTGTTTACACAAAGAGGCGTGCTGCCGAATAGTGATGCATTTTTGAAACGCATAAAAGATCAGATCAGCTGATGAACAAGCGTTTTCTCGTTCATCGGCTGATCGTTGCCCCTTTTACACAGAGCTATCAGGAACAATTGTTCCTATGAAGGCTCGTTTGCCATGTAAAAGGGACTTCAGTCTATTGTGAGGCTCAGTGGCCAGAGTGAAAGAATTATTGCAACCTCCAATTCAAAAGTGGAACTTCATTTTAAAGCTCAATATTTCTCACCATAGTGGCATTTTGTATTTTATAACGAGAATGTTATTTAATTTGTAAAAATGAATTTGCAGATTAAAATTTTGGATATATCGAGAAGTGCTTAAACCAGGAGGCCAGAGGATAGTCTTTATGCTAACTTCCTTTAATCTGTTTATTATTAATTCATATCTTGCTTGATACTGATACTGTGCCAGAACGTATATTAAAAATTCCACTTCCTCATGACACGATCCTTTGTTCAAAAACAAAGAGGTTTCGTATATATGTGGAATTGTCAGTTTATGCAATAGTCTTCAGCCAATCCCGGTTTTCAGTCTGTATCATCTAAGTGTTTACCAAGTCATGCTCATGTTGATTGTTAAAATGCTAAGACTATTGATTTAATGGGCAGAAGAAAAGGAATGTTACAAAAACATTATAAATATTTGATAAGAACAGTGGGAGTCACCCGCTTAGGGTGTTACTTACTGTTAATAAGATTTCACAAAAGGTCAAATCTACACACCAAAGCCAGGCCAAGTAAATAGGGTTCCGATATATATATTTATTACATGCCAACTCTTGACTTGAACATTATAAAGAATATTATAAAGTGTAAACATCATAACCATTTAGCTTACAGCAGCAGACCAAATATTAGCATTCACTAGTATAATGCTTATTAGACTCTGTTTACACAGTTCCGTGTTGGTTCAGTTGCTGCATGAGTTTTTCATATTCAAAACAAGCAGTAGATACCAGATACAGGTAAAGGTTAGGCAGAAGAGGCAGCCGCGTAGGGCGTAGGTCTCTTCTATGCATAGACAAGTGCATTAATATGCCCCCGAACGTCATTAGCAGTAGCCGTCACAAGCTATAATGTTGATCATACAGAAAGATCATACAGCTGCATCCCCCTGATGCAGAGAAAAGAGCGCCAACACTTGATGACAGCCCAGTTTTCTATCCTGCACTGATCATATCAATTTCTGCTTACAGCAGGTGAGTATAATGTGGCATGATTTTTTTGGGTGTTCTGTGGCTAGTATTCTTGGGGGAACACTGTAGTTAGTAGTACTGCTTGGGACATTAGTGCTGGCATATATTCAGCCAAATAGTGCAGTATACCCAAAATTGGTCAACAAGAGCATGGCTGGGTAACTGTAGTCACCTTAATCCATTTACTAAATCATCATGAATGACTACAACATTACCTTTTTACTAATATCAATTAAAATAATTCGGCACATATGACAAACAATATATATACACAAAGGAGTAAAGTCATTAGACAAAAACCTACTCACAGAGACCAAATCTACGTATAATGGTCATATTAGTCAAAAATATAACTTCATCATCCAATGTATGCTGTCCTACCTGCAAACCAATGTGTGAGACTACAGAAGAAGAAATTGGAAAGATCTTACCAGATTTAAATGAGACTCTGGTAGCTCCTACCGGAAATCCATGGACAGGGAGGTCGCATTTACTGTCCCTATTCTGCCCTGTTAGATTCTGGACTGCTATTCAGTCTTGTTATCCACAGGATACAGCCCCTATGCATATACGAAGCACCTGCCCCAATAGAGGCAACCTCGTCTGGAAAATGCCCTATACTGTTTTAACCCTAAAAAAATGTCCTCTAACGTTTTGCGTCCAATGCGTTTTGTCCCATAATTTTTGACAGGATTCATCAGAAAACCCACAGGATTCAGAAGATTGTCCAGTCAATGTAGCCTGGCTAGTTATTGAAGAAAGGTGCTCCAACAGCGATGGGCAGCATGATGTCTCTTGATATTTTGGATATGGCGCCCAATAATGCGCTACCACTTCCTACTTTATATGTGGTCCAAAAGTACTCTCGTCCCTCTGACGTACCGCATAGGAGTGAGCGCTGAGTCAGTGAGCGCTGGGTCAGAAGGCCCAGCCCAGTCCACAACATCCTGCATCTGACGTCAAGGGGCAGGTTTATGGAGCGTACTTGGTCACCAAACTTAATTTTACAATTATCTCACAAGCTATTTAATGGGCTGCATGGGCTATTCCCTCGTTAATCCATCATCAATTAAGCAGGTAAAAGGTCTGGAGTTGATTCCAGGTGTGGCATTTGCATTTGGAAGCTGTTGCTGTGAATCCACAACATGAGGTCAAAGGAGGTCTCGATGCAAGTGAAACAGACCATCATTAGGTTGAAAAAAATGAAGAAATCCATCAGAGAGATAGCACAAATGTTGGGGGTGGCCAAATCATCAGTTTGGTACATACTTGAAAAAAGAGAGTGCACTGGTGATCTCGTAAACTCCAAAAGGCCTGGACGTTCACGGAAGACCACAGTGGTGGATGATCACAGAATCCATTCCATGGTGAAGAGAAATTCCTTCACAACATCTACCCAAGTGAAAAACACTCTCCTGGAAGTAGGTGTATCGGTATCTAAATCTACCATAAAGAGAAGACTTCATGAGAGCCTAATACAAAGGGTTCACCACAAGGTACAAAGCATTAATCAGCCTCAAAAATAGAAAGGCCAGATTAGACTTTGCCAAACAACATGTAAGGAAGCCAGCCCAGTTCTGGAACAGCATTCTTTGGACAGATGAAACTAAGAACAACCTGTACCAGAATGATGGGAGGAAGAAAGTATGGAGAAGGCTTGGAACGGCTCATGATCCAAAGCACATGACATCCTCTGTAAAACATGGTGGAGGCAGTATGATGGCATGGGCATGCATGGCTGCCAAAGGCACTGGGTCACTAGTGTTTATTGATGTGACTGAAGACAGCAGCAGCCGGAGGAGTTCTGAAGTGTTCAGGGATATACTTTCTGCTGAGATTCAACCAAATGCAGCAAGGTTTATGGGACGTCACTTCACAGTACAGATGGACAATGACCCAAAACATACTGTGAAAGCAACCCAGGAGTTTTTTTTAAGGCAAAGAAATGGAATATTCTGCAATAGCCAAGTCAATCACCAGATCTCATCCCGATCGAGCATGCATTTCACTTTCTTAAGACAAAACTTACGGCTTGGTTCACACAGAGTTTATTGCAGGAGGAAAATCTGCCTAAAAAATTCTGTTTGGAATTTTGAGGCAGATTTTCCTCTGCCTGCACGCCGATTTTCGCTGCTTTTTTCGCCCGCGGCCATTGAGCACCGCGGGCATTAATCACCGCGAAATACGCTTTCTCTGCCTCCCATTGATGTCAATGGGAAGTCAGAGGCGTAAACGCCCGAAGATAGGGCATGTCCCTTCTTTATCCCGCGAGCCGGTTTTTCCGCTCGCGGGAAAAAAATCTCCTCCGCCTCCCATTGAAATCAATGGGAGGCATTTTCGGCCGTTTTTTGGCGCGTTTTCTGACGTGGTTTCCGCGTCAAAAAACTTGTCAAAAAACTCTTGTGTGAACTCCCCCTAAGGGTATGTTCACACGGCCTATTTACGGACGTAATTCGGGCGTTTTTGCCCCGATTTACGTCTGAAAATAGCGCCTCAATAGCGCTGACAAACATCTGCCCATTGAAAGCAATGGGCAGACGTTTGTCTGTTCACACGAGGCGTATATTTACGCGCCGCTGTCAAATGACGGCGCGTAAATGGACGCCCGCGTAGAAGAAGTGACCTGTCACTTCTTTGGCCGTAATTGGAGCCGCTATTCATTGACTCCAATGAATAGCAGCGCTAATTACGGCCGTAATTGACGCGGCGTTCAAGCGCCTGCACATGCCGGTACGGCTGAAATTACGGGGATGTTTTCAGGCTGAAACATCCCCGTAATTTCAGCCGTTACGGACCCCCGCCGTGTGAACATACCCTAAGGCAGAAAGACCCACAAACAAGCAACTGAAGACAGCTGCAGTAAAGGCCTGGCAAAGCTTCACAAAGAAAGAAACCCAGCGTTTGGTGATGTCCATGGGTTCCAGATTTCGGGGCAGTCATTGCCTGCAAAGGATTCTCTACAAAGTATTAAAAAAAAGCATTTTATTTATGGTAATGTTAACTTGTCCAATTACTTCTGAGCCCCTGAAATGAGGAGGTTGTGTAGAAAAATGGTTGCAATTCCTGAACGTTTCACAGGATATTTTTGTTCAACCCCCTGAATTAAACCTGAAAGTCTACACTTCAATTGCATCTCAGTTGTTTCATTTCAAATCCAATGTGGTGGCATGCAGACCCCAAATCATGAAGATTGTGTCACTGTCCAAATAATTCTGGACCTAACTGTACATAGCAAGATGTGGTTAGCCCTGTATCATTATAAGGCTTTTCACTCCACAAAACCCTTTATAGGGGATTCCAGAAATGCATGCTAAAACTGCATTAATAAACCCAATTCCCACAGGTGTATAACACGATTGTGCGCAAAATGTATAGTTAGTACCAAAATGCGGAATCAACCTTTTCTAATTTTCCTTAATGGGAAGTGATTCTGTTTTTGGTGCTAAACATATATCTTACACAATGAGACAATAGGTGCCCACGTGAATAAAGCCTTAGGCTATGTTCACACAGGGCGGATACGCTCCGTAAAAGTGCACAGCGTATCCGCCCTGGTATCCGCAGGGAATTCCGGCTGAAAAAATGCACCAAATTGTGGTGCAGTTTTTTGGCCGGAATGTCCGCTGCGGAAAACACACAAAAAAAAAGCCTATACTTACCCGTAGCCATGGCGACGCGCCCGTCTGTCGTCCTGCAGCCCGGCCACTTGGTATGACGTTTCATCACGTGACCACTGCAGCCTGTGATTGGCTGCAGCAGTTACATGGGATGAAGCATCATCCCCGGAGGTCAAGCTGGGCACAGGATCATAGGTAAGGCTCTGAATAAGTATAAGTATTTTTTTTTTGCAGGTTTTTGCAGGTTTTATGCGGCAAAAATTTCAACCTCTGCTATTTCTTGCAGGTTTAACGTCCCTATTGAATTCAATGAGGAGAAACCGGCAACAGAAAACCAGCGCTGTTTTTTAATCCGCAGCATGTCAATTTATGCTGCGGATTAAAAAACAGCGCCGCAGGTCAATTTATACCGTTTTTTCGTTGTTTTTTCTTTACGCACAGCGTGTGGATGAGGATTTGTTAAAACCTCATCCACATTGCTGCTACTGTAATATGCTGCCGATTTTCCGCAATGAAATCCTTTGCAGAAAATTTGCAGCATTTACGCTACGTTTGGACTTACCCTTAGACTGGAAAAATAGAGTTCCTAATTGGTTTCTATAGCTTAGGAATCAGCATAGCTACAGATGTAGCAATATTTGACTTGACTCCTAATGGGTTAAACACTGTGGCAAGAAACTTTACAATGATTGAGGTTGAAAAAGAATTCAACCTACTATGGATCCTCAAGGTTTTAATCAAGAGGTTGGCAACACTAAAACCCCAGTGAGCTATCTGATTAGAGTTATTGATACTACGCTTTGTATGGAAGGCACCTAATCCATTTTTAATTTCTTTAGACACTTTATTTAACCATTAAATCTTTACTTAATTCCCTAGAAGTGAATTTTATAGTTCATCTATGGTCACAATTAAACATTTTCTTTGCCTTGGATATTTCTGTTCTTTGAGCACAAGTCCACCACTGCTGAAATCTGCTGCTTTACATTTAACATCTGAAAACAAACTCTGAGCCTGTGTTGTTAATATGAAAACTTGTTGTCAGATGCTGAGGAGCAACTGTTAGGCTGGGTTCACACGAACAATTTTCAGGCGTAAACGAGGCGTATTATGCCTCGATTTACACCTCAAAATACGGCTCCAATACGTCGGCAAACATCTGCCCATTCATTTGAATGGGTTTGCCGACGTACTGTGCCGATACCTGTAATTTACGCGTCGTCGTTTGACAGCTGTCAAACGACGACGTGTAAAATGACTGTCTCGTCAAAGAAGTGCAGGACACTTCTTTGGACGTAATTTGAGCCGTTTTTCATTGAATTCAATGAAGAACAGCTCTAAATTACGGCCGTCAATGACGCCTCGCAAAATGCGAGGACGAGCAATTACGTCTGAAATTACGGAGCTGTTTTCGCCTGAAAACAGCTCCGTAATTTTAGCCGTATCGGACGCTGCCGTGTGCACATACCCTTAGAGTGGAAAATAGAATGCAGCAAATCTTAAGACATTTCTACTATACACACCAGTACTGTTCAGTTATCATGTTGACATGACCAGCCCTGGCTTCTGCTTCGGCAAAGCAGAGGACACCAGAGTATTTCAGGAGCGGCGCTGATCAACTAAGTAAAATTTTGGGGGTAAGTAGACGTGAAGGCTTTTGGGTCATCTAATGTGTAAGGAGGCAGCCCCACTGTCCCCTGATGTTTGCCTTTGGGGAAAGCAAGGTCAGCAAAGTTGCTTTTTAAGGAGCCAGAAGAGTCTGACAGCTACTTCTCCCCTTCTCCCCATGGCAATAATAATCATTTCTTCTAGTTAACAATGCAGGCAGATGGGGCATCTAAGCTCCATGCAAGTAGATCAGAGCTCTATACAGTGTACAAACTCTCAAGTTGTAAGTGAGTGTGAAGAGCTGGAGAACACAGGGTGGTGAAGGATTCTCGGCAATTGCCCCCTTTGCCCTACCTATAATTCACCCCTGCAAGTAGAGCTCCATACGTCTCAATAAAAGCTACATTTTCAGTTTAACCACCAAATTGGATTAGCATCCAAAATCATAAAATTTAAAATCTGACATTGTTGTCCTATATTTCCATTGTTTTTTTTTCCATTCAGTATAGCAGCTGTTGTGGGGGGGAGGGGAGGGATCTAATATTGCTTTATTTTAATTCTTATTATAGCTTATGTGAATGCCCAGGACATTCCGACTCTTGGCAAATGAACATCCATTCTGATTAACGTACAAATACCTAACCCTACTTACACTGGGTATGCGTGTTATTGTGAAGGGCTGCAGGGGGTATAAGGATGTTAATCAGTCATTCAGGCACACAGTCAATTCATAGCAGATACTTATAAGAAAGACAGATCCACTAACAGCAACTTGATAATAGTTTCCATGTGGCAACAGGAGTTTGCTTTTATGAACTGTACAAACAAACTAGAAAAAGAAGAAAAACAACAAAAATAGGTAATCACACAAAATTAAAGAAATTATAAATGTATACATTGAATGCCTCTTTAGACATTGTTAGACACAGTTGGAGCTTCATTTTAAAGCATAAGATTGACTTTAATGAACCTTCACTGATACTCAGTATTAAAGCGGTCAATCCCTACTTGTTAACCCCTTCCCGCAGCAGCCATTTTTCAGATTTTAATTTTCGTTTTTTCCTCCCCACCTTCCAAAAGGCATAACTTTTTTATTTTTCCATCAATATAGTCCTATGAGGGCTTGATTTTTGCAGGGACGAGTTGTAGTTTTTCGTAGCACCATTTATTGTGCAATATAATGTACTAGGAAACTGGAAATAAATTATTAAGTGGTATGAGGTCTTATTTTTTGCGGGATAAGCTGTAGTTTTTAATAATACCATTTTGGGATACATGCGACGTTTTGATCACTTTTTATTTGATTTTTTTGTGAGAGATGAGGTGACGAAAAAAGAGCGATTCTGGCGTTTTACATTATTTTTTTTACGGCATACACCGTGCGGGTTAAATAATGATATATGGTAATAGTTCAGACTTTTATGGAAGCGGCAATACCAATTATGTTTATTTTTTTTTTTTTTACTATGCTCTAGGGGGAAAATGGGAAAAGGTTTTTTTTTTTTTTTAGTTTTAATATTTTTTAATATCCCTAGGGGACTTCAACCAGCGATCGCTCTATATACTGCAATACTAATATATTGCAGTATATCGTGATTCTGACAGGCTTCTATTAAGCCCTGCTGGAGGCAGCGCTTAATAGGACCACAAAGATGGCGGAACCTGGGGGCCTTCATTAGGGCCCCAGGCAGCCGTGGCAACCATTGCCACCCCGCGATTGCATTGTGGGGGGGGGGGGTGATGAGCTGTTAGAGGGGGGTCGCCCCCTCTTTCTAACGATTTAAACGCAGTGGTCGCTATTGACCGCAATATTTAATGAGTTAAACGAGCGGGATCGCACTCGAGCGCGATCCCACTCATTACTCTGAAGTGTCGGCTGTAACATAGAGCCGACACCCGCATCGTATGGGACGGGTTCACTCCGTGAGCCCGTTCCATACTTCCCCTACCTGATTTTGGCATATGGATACGTCAAATGTCGGGAAGGGGTTAAGGTCCTTTTACATGGGCCACTGATCAGGTAAACAAGCGTTCATATGAATGCTCATTCCCAATTATTTCCCTGTATAAACAGGGCAATAATCAGCCAATGAACAAGCAAACACTCGTTCATCGCTGATCAGCTCGTTTATGCGGCCGATAAAATGGTCGCTAGTCGGCAGCACATCTTCCTGTGTACACAGGGAGATGTGCTGCTAACATGATGGTAATGCATGGGGACGAGCGATCAGAGTAACGATCACTCGTCCCCATACATAATCAATCATTGCTCCTTGTGAAAGGAGCAAACGAGCACCAATCAACGAGTTGTCTTGACGTTTGGCGCTTAGAAGGGTCCCTTAACAATAAGCTGATCACAAAGTGTTTCCCTGATGGGACACCCAGTTGTAATCTGTGGCCGCACCACCGCAGGGGAAATTAATCATTACACAGTTCTCATTCAAAGTAATGGGCCATAATATTAACTTAGAATTCCCTAGTATGGTAGATGAAAATTAGTTTTTTTTAAACTGTACAACCCCTTTAAGGAATTGTATAACAGCAGTTCCCTAATTTGTCACTAACTGTGATTTTCTTGACTATTTGAGACTTGGTCCGTTTCACACTTTCACATCGTTTGTCCCCATACATTTTCATCAGGTCAGCAACACATGTGCTGCCGACTAGCAACCATTTTTTTAGCTGCATAAAAGATCCGATCAGCCGATCAATCAGCATTTGCTCGTTCATCGGCTGATCCTTGCCCTGTTTACACAGGGCAATATTTAGGAACGCTCGTTCACCCAATCATTGGTCCATGTAAAAGGGCCTTTAGGCTTCTTGTTCACATGAATACACATGGAATGCACTATGAGTCCTTGTGCCAGTCCTGTAGGCCTTCTGTGCCTCCATGATGCAACATATTCTCTCCTAGAAGCAATTAATTTCTAAAGCTACTAGATCAACAAGAACTGCTCTTGACTATGTTGTGTGTTTTTGACCTTGTTCTCTATTCTATTACTATTAACTTTAATGACCACTCATGCTTGATACAAGGAATATCTGATTTAGTGTACTCAAGAAAAAAAACAAAAGCTATAAAAACTCAATAAGCATAAATATAATCAGTTTTAGATGCACCATCATTATTCGTAAAAAAGCCTAGTCATCAAATGTATCTGACATGGGTTGTATTGTGTTTTATAGCTATGTATTGTCTTAATATTGTAGTATTTTCAAATAGAAATATAATATAGTGGGAAATGGACATATGAATACTGATAACTTTCCAATATTACCTTGAGGATAAGCACAATGACTGTCATTATGTGATGTAATCAGATTAGAAATACATGTAGGTATCTCTGGCACAGTGGGCAGGTTTTCATTTTGTATGTGATCATCGCGTAAAAAGGGATTATGATCATGACAATATGATGTGTTGGGAACGTAGTTGGACGTGCAACTGCTGTATCTTTGACTCAATTACTTTACATAGAATTTTTTTATATTAAACTACTCTATGACTTGAGAATAACTAAAAGTTTAATGACATGACATTATGTCAAATCAAATAGTAATTTAAAGGAAAATCCCTTTAAAAATGGAAACATGCTATCATATTGTGCTTGTATGTGTTTTGAATGTGCATTGTAAAAGCTTTTGTGCTTCCTTTATTCAGTATCCAGATAGTACAGTTTCTATTGCAGCAGCTAGAGACATTTATCTACAGTATAAATGTATACATTGTGTCAGTCATATATTAACTACCATAGGTGCCAGTTGTCAAGTGAACAGTCATGTGGCAACTAAGCCTCACCCATAATGGCAATTGGAAATGATATATGTAGAATATGTCCTAACAAAAATAATTAAAAAAAGCAGTGAGACTAATGTTCTGGACTTGGACTCATGGACTTGTCTGGAATTGCAGTCCAGCCATGTTCCCTTCAATACAAGACACAGCCTACAATATGGTTTTAAGTGGCACTGTTTCTGGAAGCTTTTTTCTAATCCTGGGCGACCCTTTTAGTATTTTTTAACCCCTATCATGACTGGTATTTCTTAAGGGCTTCACCAATTTAAAATGATGTCATGATTTGAGACTTTCTATAACACATGGTCACACTGAGTTGAGAAAAAAAAAGAGACCTAGAGTACAGATACATTGAAGTATCAAGCTGGCCATACTTATAAGATGGGATCCGCAGACAATCTAATGTGTATGGGGAAGCCCAATTGTCCTCAGACATCTGTTCGTCAGTGGCTTTTCCGTCTTACCTATGGACAGTAAGCATATGTATCGGAGCATGCATGTTCAGTCAGGGGATATAGCTGTCAGCTAAACCAGCATTTGAGTGACAGCTAGCTAAGGTGTCTATGTCAGCTTTACACTAACATATGTTTCACCTTTGACCTGTCAAGTTCTTCATGGTCTTTGACACAAGGTTATTCATTAATTTGATTCATTATTTATTTACTTTCATTAGTTAAAGTGCATTTATACATTACAATTTTATTAAACCACTGATTTACTATCCTTTAATCTAAAAATCACTACGTGCACAAGATGGATAAACTAAAAAACTTTTATACACATACTTGTAGATTGTAAGCTCTTATGGCCAAAGTCCTCTCTTCTTCCATATTTGTGTCTTTGTTCACTACGTTTGTCTACTGTTTTTGTTTTGTGACTGTTGTATGTTCATACGCTGTGTATTAATCCCCCTCTATTTCACATGTACAGCACCCTGGAAGTTTATGGCGCTACTGTATATAAATAAATGCTCATATCAAGTCGACTTTGAAAGCTTATTCGATTATACTAGCAATGCAGTTTAGTTAGTAAGACAAGGATCCTATTACTGTATAAATGACCAACTTTTACCAGCGGTTACTTATATTTATTATTTATTGTTGATCATTGGTACATTTCAATGATTCTAAATTGTAATGGTTAGAATAGTAACGACAAGCTGCACTTATAAATATGAATTTAGTTGTCTTGTTTAATGCATTATACTGTATTCAATATGTAAATTAAATAATTGCTAGTATAGTAACCTAGTACCGGCAATTCCCTTTGTATTTTGTTTCTCTATAAATAAGCTGTATTTTAGGAAAACACACCCTCTTGATGATAAAGGTGGTTGTTTGAGTTTTTCTACCCGAATACATTGAACATAGAACATGCATACTGTAAACAGAGAGGAGCTCATTCTCAGCAGTTTATTCCAGATCTTCACCCGTCACCGTTTACATGTCAACAGGAGGGGTGGAGTGGTGTATCTACTGTACACATGGCATAGATCATGGTCTGGACCAGTCATAGCAGGACTAGCTGCAAGAAGTTACTGTAGAACGACTTGTGAACTGTACTTATACAATGTAGGATATACTTCTGTAGGACATCAGTTACCCCAGCAATTGCAATATTGATTCTATTAACCCCTTAGTGACCAACAATACGCCTTTTCACGTTCGTCACTAAGGGGCCTTAGGCTAGGCTGAGCCTTTTCACGTTGGCCCAGTCTAAGTCCTCCACGGGTCTCCCGTGCAGTCTGGAGCCGGGGCTCTGCTGTCTGATAACAGCTGGGCTCCTGCTCCAACACCTTCGATCGCAGCCGTTTAACCCGCTAAATGCCGCCAATAGCGACCGCAGCATTTAACTTGTTTACAGAGGGAGTGAGCTCCCTCTGTCACCCGTCGGCGGCCCGCAAATGCAATCGCGGGTCTCCGATGGGTTGTCATGGCAGCCGGGGGCTTGATAAAAGCCCCCAGGTCTGCTCTGGACATATGCCTATTAGATTTACACTGACAGGCAATAATGCTCTGGTATACGAAGTATGCCAAAGCATTATAGCAGCGATCTGAAGATCGCACAGTAAAGTCCCCTAGTGGGACTAATGAAATAAATAATAAATGTGAAATAAAGATGAATAAAAATGACAGTAAAAAAATAAATAAAACCATTTTTTTTCCATAAAAAGTGGTTTTATTTAGTAAAAGTGTAAAAAAGAAATAAAAGTACACATATATGGTATCGCTGCGACCGTAATGACTCCATTAATAAAGTTGATATGTAATTTAAACCGCAAGGTGAACACCGTAAAAAAAAACGCACAAAACAATGGCGAAATTGCAATTTTTTTCCATTGCCCCCCAAAAAAACATAATAAAAATGAATCAATAAGTCCCATGCACCCCAAAACAGTACCAATCAAAACTATGTCTCGTCCCGCAGAAAAAAAGCCCAAAAAATCACTACATTGATGAAAAAATAAAAAAGTTACGGCTCTTGGAAAGAGACGATGCAAAAACAAATAATTTTAGTTCAAAAGTGTTTTTTATTGTGCAAAAGTCGTAAAACATAAAAAACCTCTACATATGTGGTATCGACGTAATCGTACCGACTCATAGAATAAAGGTAACATGTTATTTATGCCGCACAGTGAACGGCGTCAATTTAAAAACGCATAGAACAATGGTGGAATTTCAGGGTTTTTTTTTTATAATCCCCCCAAAAAAGTTAATAAAAGTTAATTAAAAAATTATATGTACCCTAAAATGGTGCTATTAAAAAGTACAACTAATCCCGCAAAAAACAAGTCCTCATACAGCTATGTAGACGAAAAAAAATAAAAAAATTATAGCTCTTTGAATGCGACTATAGAAAAACGAATAAAATAGCTTGGACATTAGGGCCTAAAATGGGCTGGTCACTAAGGGGTTAATCTGTATTATTATTATTGAAAAAAGTACTCACAAAAAGGCAACAATTTTATTTCCTATCCTCCCACCACTCTAACCACCCTACCTCACATTTGGAAGAGAAGACCAAAAGTTTTAAAAGAAGTAGAAAAACTGTACAGAATTCAATTGTGAATAACCATAGCAGTAATAATTGTAATATTTGAATAATGTAATAGTTGTATAATGCTTTCGTTTGTGAAGTAACATCCAGAAAGAGATATGCTTTTCCTATGCTGCTCAACTGCAAATAAACAAGTAGATGGCGGAATACTGTGTTGCAACTCCAGTGATCCACCACCACAGGGCTTAGCACAGTATTTAGCACTGTGTTCCCAGGGATTGCCAAGTTGTATACTTGTAATGATCAGTAAGGACAGAGGAATATATCCCACTATATGGGATATCATGAGGGATTGCATCCAATATTAACTCCCAGGCCTGCAGAATGTATATATCTCCAAATATTTCATATCCTTCTTGGTGACCATAGACATTGCTTTGCCTGCATATATCATGTGCGAAAGGCTGGACACTTTCTGCCAACACAGAAGACAATAAAGCTTGCTATGAGATAGATAGATAGATAGATAGATAGATAGATAGATAGATAGATAGATAGATAGATAGATAGAAAGTTTGATCAGTACATTTCAGGAAAATGTAAAAAACATCTTTACAGGTGCAGGCAAAACAATACACATGAAAATGGCGACAGTACTCTTCGAACACCACACATATGCGTACTATCACCTGTACACACGTTTTTACATTTTGCTGGAATGTGCTGATCAAACTTTCTTGTGTGTTGTATATGTGTGGGGGTGGTGACTCCCTCCATTTTTGATCTTGCAGTCCTCCTATTCTGCCCTGGGGTGATTTTAATTAGTTTAATGCTAGTTCCAACCTTCCCTGAGTATATTCTGCAGGCTTAGTCCCAGAACAGAGGTGTATGTTCAGCGTAGGGACCCACCTTATAAATGAGGTTGTCTTGTCGTGGCAGGTGGCTCACACAATTTGATCAAGAACCTCACTATTGTAAGTAGATTTAGCAGTAAAGCATATTTATTGTAGTGTTTTAGATGGCATTGGTGTTCGCAGAGTTCTGTCACCATTTTCTTGTGTGTGGCAGATAGATAGATAGATAGATAGATAGACATATATTATGCAGCTCATTCATTAGAAATAACAGTGTCATTAAATGTAAGCATGGTAGATATAGTAGAGTTAGAAGGTGACTATTATTCTATTTTTAAACTTTGTCAGAAATGTTACCAGTAGGGATGTCAGTGATCACATTTTACTTCCTAGGGACAAATGTTCTAAAGACACATTTGATGAGAGAAATTGGCTGGACATCAGTAATCTTATTGATTTCAAGACAAGTGGTCCCCTCAGAAACAGGCACATTGTTTGGCACAGTGCAAGAGCATGCTGTGCTGTCAGTAGAAAGTATTTGCCAGATTATGTACAATATCAGGAACATAGCCAATATGCTGTAATTTTGCCTACCTAAAAACGGCCTCAAAGCTTACATTACTCATTCTTTTTACATTTATCACAATATCATTTGAGTTTACTTATGGAGGGTAATGTCCAACCATACGTCTTTATTTTGGGAGCAAATATATAATTACAGCATAAGCCATTTTTATTATTCCCTACATTACATTGAATTCTTATTTTCTCTAGTTTCAGTAATATATTCTACTGAAATGTATAAATAATAAACTATAACTACATTTAAAAATAAAATAAAAATTCCTTTAGGTGGAATTGTAGTACAGTACTGTCTGCTGATTTAGTATACCTCGTTATATGCTTGCATGCAATATCTTAGCAGCTATGGTACAGTAAGTATCTCTGAAATGTAATAGTTTAAAGGGTTTGTCCAGTCATAAGAAATTGATGGCCAGTAATATCTGATTGGTAGGGGTCCGATACCACCCCCGATCAATCATCTGTTTTGAAGGGGCCACAGCGCACATGCAAGCGCTGCTTCCCCTTCATTTCTGTTACTGCTCGTACTTACTGGTGAATAACTCGTACTGAATGGTGGATGGGAGAAGGCTATAATACTGTGAACTACCCCTACAAGTGTGTCGAGCAGATAAGGAATGAAGGAGCGCTGTGGCCCCTTAAATACAGCTGACCTCAACCAATCAGAAGTAGATGGCCTATTCTGAGTATAGGCCATCAATTTCTTATGACTGAACAACCCCTTAACAAAAGAACTGTATTCTCTCTTGTTGGATTGGCCTACTGGAGTCCATTGACAAAGACTGATACAAACTGGTTCACTTTAACATCATATAAATGAACAGGATTCATGAATGGATTCATGCATGCCACACACAACCACCTACAACCAACCAACCTACTTAACTTAACCTCAAGAACCCACATGCAGCCTGAGTCCTATTAATAAAGATACATTGGTCTGTGCCCATAGAGTATTAAATCTGGAACCGCTGTGTGTTCACTGCTCTGTCACTGGCCATACTTTATGTAAAGAGATAGATTCAGATGTGTTCTAGATCTATATGATCCGAGAGTCACGGCTTTGTTCGGGTATGTTCACACGCTTATTGAAAAACGTCTGAAAATACAGACCTGTTTTCAAGGGAAAACAGCTCCTGATTTTCAGACTTTTTTAAGCCACTCGTGTTTTTCGTTGCATTTTTACGGCCATTTCTGGAGCTGTTTTCAATAGAATCTATGAAAAACTGCTTCAAAATAGTCCCAGGAAGGGACCTGCACATCTTATTCGCGGCCGTTTTTTTACGCGGCCGTTTTTCAAAACGCACGCGTAAAATAACGGCCGATCGGAACAGAGCGCAGTTTTTTCCATTGAAATTAATGGGCAGATGTTTGGAGGCGTTCTGCTTCCGATGTTTCGGGCGTTTACTGCCCGAAAAACTGCCGAAAATAGGCCATGTGAACATACCCTTATTGTGACTGTGCTTTTGTTTTGTCTAACTAGAAGAAAAGTTCTCCAAACTTCAGCACCCATTCCTTCTCTGGAAATCAGGCAATGTTCAACTTCTTTAACTGCCATGCCAGACACCATTGGTATGACTATCATCCTCTTTTTCTATCCTGGAAAATTTGTAAAACTTTTCAAGCTCATCTCCAATGACCTCAATTTATATTTCACAAGCCAGTCCATGGACATTTGGTTTCCGAACTTCATTGCATCATTGTGTTAAAAACAGCGTTAAAACAAGTAATGTTTTAACAAGGTAACTGCTTTTAAAATATAGATTTTTCCATTTTTAGTAAATATGATAAAATAACGCAGCACCCTTTCACTAAATAATAGCAAAATAATAGCTGTACCATCATTCCAGATCACCTTTTGTATCATGAACACTGACCTTTACTTACTTAAAACTGCAGAAGTGAATGTTCTGCAGCAAAAGTAATTTTCTAGCCAGAAATGAATTTCCCTTTCTTCTAGAAAGATAATACGTGCATTGTTTAAATTATTGCTAGCTGTGATAAAAATACAGTTCTTGTATTAAAGTACTAAAATGTGTTTTTAAAATAATCTATTTCTGCTCAAACAATTTGTTTTGTACATTCAGGTTTATCCCATTATAAGTGTCGGAGTAGGGCAACCTGAACCCACCAGAAAACATTCTGAGGGCCCACTGTCTATATAGAACATATGACTGTGCACTTTAAAATGCATTATAAACTTTGCATTCCGCTCATGCACAAGTCTAATAGGTTATTTAGGAATGAACCCATAAAAATAGCCCAGAGCAGAAAGTAATTGGCTAAAAAATAGCTCCAAATTGTGTTGTCTTTTGATGGCTTTTAGGACCATAGTAGGCCGATAGTTATGTCAGAACTTGGGCTCATCAGAGAATTTTCTGGTACTCTAGTAGGCTCATCATTGGGGTTCCATTTAATTCTGCAGGTATTAAGGCTGTTGGATGGTGCTAGCCACAAGAGCAATATAAAAAAAATATAGCAACAAACGGCATAGATTATAAATTGTATGCTATGAACCCCTTCCCGCTTTGGCAACTTTTGACCTTCCTGACAGAGCCTCATTTTTCAAATGTGACATGTTTCACTTTATGTGGTAATAACTTCGAAATGCTTTTACCTATCCAAGTGATTCTGAGATTGCTTTCTTGTGACACATAGGACTTTATGTTAATGGCAAAATCTGCTCGATACATTCAGTATTTATTTGTGAAAAACATAAAAATTTTGAGAAAAATTGCAAAAATTAGCATTTTTCTAAATGTAAATGTATCTGCTTGTAAGACAGTTATACCACACAAAGTTATTGCTAATTAACATCCTCCATTAGTCTACTTTAGATAGGCATCATTTTTTGAACATTCTTTTATTTTTCTAGGACGTTACAAGGCTTAGAACTTTAGCAGCAATTTCTCACATTTTCAAGAAAATTAGAATATCCCAACAAGTCACCCCATTTTAAAAACGTCACCGCTCAAAGTATTCAAAACAGCATTTAAGAAACTTTCTTATCCCTTTAGACGTTTCACAGGAATTAAAGCAAAGTAGAGGTGAAATTTACAAATGTCATTTTTTATTTTGCAGAAATTCATATTTAATCCTTTTTTTCTTTTTTTGTAACACAGAAGGTTTTACCAGAGAAACACAACTCAATATTTATTGCCCAGATTCTGCAGGATTTAGAAATACCCACATGTGGCCCTAGTGTGTTATTGGACTGAAGCACAGGCCTCAGAAGCAAAGAAACACCTAAAGGATTTTTGGATGTCCTTTTTATTAGCATATATTCTAGGCACCATGTCACAAAGAGCTTTTGCAGTGCCAAAACAGTGGAAATGCCCCAAAAGTGACCTAGGGGTATAGTGAGCATTTTAACCCCACAGGTTTTTTGCAGAAATTATTGGAATTAGGACGTGAAAATGAAAATCTACATTTTTTCAAAGAAAATGTAGGTTTAGCTCATTTTTTCTAATTTCCACAAGGACTAAAGGAGAAAAAGCACTGCAACATTTGTAAAGCAATTTCTCCCGAGTAAAACAATACCGCACATGTGGTCATAAACGTCTGTTTGGACACACGGCAGGGCTTGGAAGGGAAAGAGCGTCATTTGGTTTTGGAAACCCCCCACAAGTGACCCCATTTTGGAAACTACACCCCTTGAGGAAATTATCTAGGGGTATAGTGAGAATTTTGACCCCACAGGTTTTTATCAGAAATTATTGGCAGTAGGCCATGAAAATGAAAATCAAAATTTTTTCAAAGAATATGTAGGTTTAGCTAATTTTTTCTCATTTCCACAAGGACTAAAGGAGAAAAAGCTCCACAACATTTGTAAAGCAATTAAAACAATACCCCACATGTGATCATAAATGGCTATTTGGACACACACAGCAGGGCTTAGAACGGAAGGAGCGCCATTTTACTTTTGGAGCTCAAATTTAGCAGGAATGGCTTGCAGAGGCCATGTCACATATGCAAAGCCCCTGAGTAGCCAAAACCGTGAAAATACCCAAAAAGCGACTCTATTTAGGAAACTACACCCCTTGAGGAATTCATCTAGGGGTGTAGCGAGTATTTTGACCCCACAGGTGTTTTATATATTTTATTAGAGTTGGGCAGTGAAAATAAGAAAAAATTATTTTCCTCAATAAGATATAGCTTTAGCTCAAAATTTTTTGTTTTCTCAACAAATAAAGGAAAAAAAAACAACAAAATTGTAAAGCAACTTCTCTAGAGTACGGCAATACCCCATTTGTGGTCATAAACTGCTGTTTGGACACACGGCAGGGCTCAGAAGGGAAGGAGCGCCATTTGGCTTTTGGAGTGCAGATATTGCTGGATTAGTTTCCGGGCGCTATGTCGCATTTGCAAAGCCCCCGTAGGAGGAAAACAGTGGAAACCCCCCTGAAGTGATGCCATTTTGGAAACTACACCCCTTTAAAAGGTATTCAACGAGGGGTGTAGTGAGCATGTTAGCTCTGCATGTGTTTTGCAGAAATTAGTGTGCACTCGATGTTGCAGAGTGAAAATGGGATTTTTTTTGCATAGATATGCCAATATGTGGTGCCCAGCTTGTGCCACCATAACAAGACAGCTCTCTAATTATTATGCTGTCATTCCCGGTTTTATAAACTCCCTACATGTGGCCATAATCTTTTTCCTGGACATTCGACCTGGCTCAGGAGTGAAAGCGTACCATATGAAGTTGAGGCCTAATTTGGCGACTTACAAAGTATTGGTTCACAATTGAAGGGCTCTGATGTGAAACAATAAAAGAAACCTCTGGAAAATGACCCCATTTTTGAATTAACACCACTCAAGGCATTTATTAAGGGGTGTAATGAGCATTTTCACCCACAAGTCTTTTCCATAAATGATTGCGCTGTGGATGGTGTAAAGTAAAAATTTAAATAGTTTCCTAGATATGCTATTTCAGTGGCAAATATATCATGCTCAGGTGGTGCCACTGGAGACACACACCACAATAATTGTTAAAAGGGTTCCCCCGGGTATGGAGATGCCATATATATGGAAGTAAACAGCTGTTTGGGCACGCTGTAGAGTTCAGAAGGGAGGTAGCGCCTTTTTGCTTTTGGAGCGTGGATTTTGCTTGGTAGTAGTTTTGTTTGAAGTTTTACTGTTATTTTAGTTTAGAATGTGGGGATACATGTAAGCTGGGCAAAGTACATCGGGGCATAGTCAGGTGGTATAATAATAGGGTAAAAAAACAATAAAAACAATCAATAAATATTTGTTACGCTGTGAAGCAATTCTTTCTGCACAGGCCGGTGTCACACTGATAAATGGTGTCCTTTCTTATCCCCTTTTGGTCCACACTCAGCACCTTTGCAGTTTGGGGAATTTTGCTGGGAAAGTGTTGTCCTGGTATAATACGGGCACCCTCACTTCCAGCAGGTATGTTTGGGTCCTCCCCTTCCTAGTTCCGTACTTTTAGGACCTTGATAAATTTTGAAACAGAAGAAATGTTCTCCTCGGGCAGGCACAACTGCCTTAACCAATTTATTTTTTCATAGACGTAGTGGTATGAGGGCTGTTTTGTTGCGGGACGAGCTATAGTTATTATTGGTACCATTTTGGAGTACATGCAACTGTTTGATCACTTTTTATCCTATTTTTTGTGAGACAAGGTGACCAAAAAACAGCAATTCTGGCCTAGTTTTTTAGTTTTCCTTATACAGCGTTCACCACGCATCATAAATTACATGTTAACTTTATTCTGCTGGTCAGAACGATTCCGGTGATACCAAATTTATAGCACTTTTTTAGGTTTTACTACTTTTTGCACAATAAAATTACTTTTGTAAAAATAATGTATTTTTCTGTCGCCAAGTTCTGAGAACCATAACTTTTTAACTTTTTTGTCGACGGAGCTGTATGAGGGCTGTTTTTTTGCGGGACAAGCTGTAGTTAGTATTGGTACCATTTAGGATACGTGCGACTTTTTGATCACTTTCTATTCCAATTTCTGTAGGGCAAAGTGATAAAAAGAAACTAAATTCTGGCATTGTTTTTTACGGGTTTTCTTTTATGCCGTTCACCGAGTGGAATGAGTAACATAACATTTTTATAGTTCAGGTCGTTGCGGTCGCGGCAATACCAAATATATATGGTTTATTTCTTTTTTTCAAAATAAAGGACTTGATAAGCGAAAAAGGTCAATAGCGTTTTATTTTATTACTTGAAACTTTTTTACACTTTTTTTTCATTTTTCTTTAGTCCCACTAGGGGACTTGAAGGTCCAACTGTCCGATTCTTTTTCTAATACATTGCACTACCTATTTAGTGCAATGTATTACATCTGTTAGTCATTCACTGACAGAAGGCCGATTAGGCTTCACCCTTGGGCGTGGCCTCCTGTTGCCATAGTAGCTGTCGGCAGTCCTGCGATTGCAGGCAGAGCTGCCGAACTGCTGCCAATTTGCTCGATACATTAAGTATTTAATTGTGAAAAACACCAAAATTTTGCGAAAAATTGCAAAAATTAGGGGTGAAATCTAAGGGGTGAATGGCAGGAATCAGGTCTAGCTCCGGCTCCTGCCGTTACATGTGGATGTCAGCTGTAACATACAGCTGACATCCACCGCTGATGACGCTGGCTCATCTCCTGAGCCGGTGCCATCTTGCCGGCGGCTACAGAAGCATTTTAAGCCCTGCCTCCGGTCGGTGCCTGAAAGTCTTCCATACTAGGCATACCGGGAGGCCTCCAGTTGTCTTTGTAGCCATCTGCATCCCGGCAATTTCATTGCTGGGGGGCCGATGAGCTGCAAACACATTAAATGCAGCAATCGTTTTTGACCTCTGCATTTAAGGGGTTAATGGCGGGGATCGGAGCAAACTTCGGTCCTCGCCATTACCCCAGGGTGTCAGCTATAACATGCAGCTGACACCGGGGATCGTGGCACCAACTCCGCTTCTGAGCCGGTGTCCACCATTTGTCGTATGGATACGGCAAAATGCGGGAAGCATTAGCTTTCCATGACATATCCATACGACAAATGTCGGGAAGGGTGAACATTGATTCATAAAATTTGTTATTATTTCCTGGTTGAGAAAAAGACTGCTCACCTCATGGCACTATATGTATTTTTAGTGTGAATTTTGGATTTTTTTTCCATGATAAAATTTACAGTATAGTCTCATGAGTTTTCCTATAGCTGCCATCTTATTGTAGCAGTAGGTAGCAACTGGACACCATTACATAGCATCCCAGCATTCAATGTCGTTTTTGTATTTTAGTTTTTGGTTGTTTTACTAGGTATCAATTAAATGACACAGTGAATAAGATAGTTTGCCAAACCGCACATAGGCCTTATTTACACGAGCGTTGTGCACCTCGGGTATGAAAAACTAGTTTTTCACGCCCGAGGTGCATTCGTGCTCGGCAGCTTTGAGTGATTCTGCTGTGGCCTTGAATAAATATAACTGGTATGCCTTAACATATTTTACAGTGTTGAGAAGAAAACAGTTTTAATATAATTACTTCTAATACTGTGACGGCAAAGTGAAGAACAATATGTTATTTATGAATTAAGTCTTATTAACCTTACTATTTATTCTCAGCTGCAAAGTAAAGATCATAATAAAAACAGAAATATGAAGAGTAATAGTCCAAATGCCAGATTTTCTTCTATTGTGAGAAGCAGCTCTTATTTATGCGATTGTACTTAGTCTACGGACACATATACAGTGAAGGAAATAAGTATTTGATCCCTTGCTGATTTTGTAAGTTTTCCCACTGTCAAAGACATGAACAGTCTAGAATTTTTAGGCTAGGTTAATTTTACCAGTGAGAGATAGATTATATAAAAAAAAAAAAGCAGAAAATCACATTGTCAAAATTATATATATTTATTTGCATTGTGCACAGAGAAATAAGTATTTGATCCCTTTGGCAAACAAGACTTAATACTTGGTGGCAAAACCCTTGTTGGCAAGCACAGCAGTCAGACGTTTTTTTTTTAGTTGATGATGAGGTTTGCACACATGTTGGATGGAATTTTGGCCCACTCCTCTTTGCAGATCATCTATAAATCATTAAGATTTCGAGGCTGTCGCTTGGCAACTTGGATCTTCAGCTCCCTCCATAAGTTTTCGATGGGATTAAGGTCTGGAGACTGGCTAGGCCACTCCATGACCTTAATGTGCTTCTTTTTGAGCCACTCCTTTGTTGCCTTGGCTGTATGTTTCGGGTCATTTTCGTGCTGGAAGACCCAGCCACGAGTCATTTTTAATGTCCTGGTGGAGGGAAGGAGGTTGTCACTCAGGATTTGACGGTACATGGCTCCATCCATTCTCCCATTGATGCGGTGAAGTAGTCCTGTGCCCTTAGCAGAGAAACACCCCCAAAACATACTGTTTCCACCTCCATGCTTGACAGTGGGGACAGTGTTCTTTGGGTCATAGGCAGCATTTCTCTTCCTCCGGCGAGTTGAGTTAATGCCAAAGAGCTCAATTTTAGTCTCATCTGACCACAGCACCTTCTCCCAATCACTCTCAGAATCATCCAGATGTTCATTTGCAAACTTCAGACGGGCCTGTACATGTGCCTTCTTGAGCAGGTGGACCTTGCGGGCACTGCAGGATTTTAATCCATTACGGCGTAATGTGTTACCAATGGTTTTCTTGGTGACTGTGGTCCCAGCTGCGTTGAGATCATTAACAAGTTCCCCCCGTGTAGTTTTCGGCTGAGCTCTCACCTTCCTCAGGATCAAGGGTACCCCACGAGGTGAGATTTTGCATGGAGCCCCAGATCGATGTCGATTGACAGTCATTTTGTATGTCTTCCATTTTCTTACTATTGAACCAACAGTTGTCTCCTTCTCACCCAGCATCTTACTTATGGTTTTGTAGCCCATTCCAGCCTTGTGCAGGTCTATGATCTTGTCCCTGACATCCTTAGAAAGCTCTTTGGTCTTGCCCATGTTGTAGAGGTTAGAGTCAGACTGATTAATTGAGTCTGTGGACAGGAGTCTTTTATACAGATGACCATGTAAGACAGCTGTCTTTAATGCAGGCACCAAGTTGATTTGGAGTGTGTAACTGGTCTGGAGGAGGCTGAACACTTAATGGTTGGTAGGGGATCAAATACTTATTTCTCTGTGCAAAATGCAAATAAATATAATTTTGACTATGTGATTTTCAGTTTTTTTTTAAATATAATCTATCTCTCACTGGTAAAATTAACCTAGCCTAAAAATTCTAGACTGCTCATGACTTTGACAGTGGGCAAACTTACAAAATCAGCAAGGGATCAAATACTTATTTCCTTCACTGTATGAGCTAGCAAATTCAGGTGGTGTCTATTGCCAACTACAGTTTACTTTATCTGTCCGGAGATACCGGCTAGAGGGATATTGTGATTGTATATAGCATCCTGCCTAGTTACATTATAGTAAGCATTCTTATATTACATATTTTGATTTAATAAAATACAGGACCTAATAAATGTGGTTGGGTGAAGGTTTCACATTTTGGAAGGTGTCCTTAGTTAAAAGGAGACTGTCACTATTTTTAACCCCTCAAGCTGCTAACATTGCTAGATAGGCAGAGAGGATACAAGTTTATACATACCTATGTTGGCCATCACACTACAAGCATAAGTAGGAAAATTACGTTTTAGTTGCTCACGCAAAATTTGCTACTGAGTTGGGAAGTGTCTGCCTGTCAGGGAGTGATCCTGGCTTCTCAGCTGTAAACCGTCCCCAACCCCTCCCCTCTGCTCTTGAGTGACAGCACAAGTGGAAAAGCATGATATGATGCAGGAGATTGCATCATACCAAAAAACAGCAATGCTTAAATTATGAATATTTTTCTTTTCATATTTTAATAATTCAGACTTATACAGACGGGGCGGCACCAATTATGTTTACTTTTTTTTGTTCACATAATTTTTATCGAAAGATGAAAAAAGGGTTTTTGCTTAGCTTTTAGTTATTTTTTTAATATATATTTTTACATTTCATTTCACATTTTGTTACTTTTTTTTCCTAGGGGGCCTTATCATGCGATCATTAGATCACTCATGATATACACTGCAATGCTTATGCATTGCAGTGTATTACCTTTATCTGTGCTCTATAAATGGGAACCAATTAGCACCCTGTGTTTTTCTTGGGGGTGGGCGGTGATTGGGTGACATTAGGTAGCCCCCACCCACTGTCTAACTGCTCAGATGCTGCGGTCACTATTGACTGTGGCATCTGTGTGGTTAAACAGCCAGGATATAAGTTATCTCCGATTCCCGCCATTGCAGGCAGGTGTCAACTGTTTGGAAAATCCGGCACCCGCAGTATTCTGTTCGGGGTCAGCTCCTGAACCAGCTCCATATGGTGATGGCGTATTGTGCATCGGGCATAATAGTACGTTGTATGTCATCAAGGGGTTAAGAGATGGCTACAGAGCAAGACTTTATAGCTGTATCTAAAATATCTAAGTCATATATTTCAATTAGCAGTATTTTATGCAGTATCAAATCAGAGAAAAATTGTAAATTAATGTGGGTTGAGTCAAATGCTGCAGAATTGCAAACTATTTTAACCAACTTAGAGTATGTAGCTGTACACAGAAGCATAAGACAAATATATCGATTTTAGAAAAGTTCATTATGATAAGCCAGTTCAAAAATGATTTTTTTTTTAGTCTAAATATTTAACACAATAAGTTTTCTTATTTCAGCTCTACATGGGGTACAACGCCAACTGTTAATGCTGGACATATTACAACAAGCCATGAATTTTACCAATTATTGAAACAAGATGCTAAAAAACCAAGGCTCATTGTCATGTTTCTCCAAGACACAGTAAGTGACTTTATTAAAGGAACAGTCCAGGCAAAACCTATACACTGTATTATGCCTAATGAAGGGCCTGTAGGGGCAGGGTATGACTCAGGGACTGCAAGAATGCTAAAGATAGAGGTCATGCACCGCCCCTGAGGCTCTGCACTAGGTATGGCACAGTGTATGAGTTTTGATTGGAATATTCCTTTATCCACAGAGGTCAATATAAATAATAAAGTATATTTCTATTGTGTGCACCCGTTTTTTTTGTTTCCTGAGTTTCATGTTTTTCTTCTTTTGTCAGCTGAGCATTGAGGACTTCACATACTATAGCACAGCGTATGGAAATGAAAATCCACTGAATAATGTCCAAGTAAGTGTTTATATGTGTTTCTTTGTATAGTGTAGTTTGTTTTGTAAGTCAGGATTGTGGAAGGGATTTTCACTCCCCTTTCTGCAGTCACCTATTGTAGATGTGTGGCTCAGAGCATGTAATATAGTAGAAGGTATGGTACATGTTGTAATATAAGCAATAACAAAAATAATTTTTGTATGATGTTTTATGGGAACTAGACAACACAAAGTCCTACTGTATAGTCTACCTCAAATGAGCCATGACCCTCTGAAGTTGTCTCACCAACAATAATGGTGAGAGGTTTGCTATACCTTGAACCCGTTATAAACTATATAAGATTTAATAGACTTTGCCTGCAGCATATGAACCATCCTTACCATTCTTTCTCACCTTTTCTAATAGGAAAGGGAAAAATTGGTTTGGTTTTATGAGGATTTTCAATCATATTTGAAAAATATCTGTTTGCTGTCAGGAGTACTTCCAATGACCATGGGCACTTGATATGACTCCCATATACTGTCCCATTCTCACCAGTTGATTGTATCAGACCGTGTATGGACAGCTCTAAAAAAGAAATAATGTAAACTGTGTGTGTATATATATATATATATATATATATATATATATATATATTTATTTTTGTGGACTGGAAACGTCACAACGTGTCAGCAAACCAGCATTGGAAATTTTTTCTCTACAAGCCAGTTTGCGCACAATTCATTGTAAGCACCACATTGCGCCCAGCATGTAAGAAATGCACACATATTTGGTATCGTTGAAGTCGGCAGAAGTTGCCGAATATGTTTTCAGGTGTGTTTACCCAGTGGCATGTACCACATGTAAAAAAAAAAAAATCACCTAATATCACACATTCAAATTTTTTTGAACTTTTTTTTTCCCATTTTTCCTTCCATATTTTAAAAAAAAGTAAAATATATCTATTTTTTTACACAATATGGAAGCCCAATATGTTCTGAGAAAAACAACACCAAATACATGTAGATTGGAAAAATAATAGAACAACAATTGACTTTTAAATTGGCACATGGCTTAAACATAAAAATGGGCCTGGTCAGGAAGGGGGTTAAACTTTCCTGGGGGTATTACAGACCACCTACACAAAAACAATCATTAACTCTTTATCTCATTCTCATGGTCCGAATTATACAGGGTAAACTACTTAACCCTTCGGTTACTTTTATAAACCCTTCTTTTGTATATCCTTGCTGTGTATCATTCAGCCTACAGCAGATCCGAATGCCTCACAGAGGTACTTCTGCCCCAGCCAGGGTATTATTCCTAGCTGGTACAGGGAGGCTTCACCAACCATCTTCACTCCATTCTCCCTGTCAGAGCACCGGACCTGCTTGGTTACCTATCCCATTTGTTCGGAATCTCATTCTGTACTCTTTTGTTCCATTAGTACAAATTCATAGGTTGGGAGTTCTGGCCTGGTGGCTGGCCAGTGGGTAACAGTTTTTGCCACTTTAGATCTATATAATGACAACTCGTGGGACCTATTACCTGGCACAATCCTCCTTGTACAGCAGTGAGATAGTCTAGGACTATTATATGCTGGCTGGTTACTAGGATTAACAGTACCATATATATATACCAAACAATTCAGCAAGCTTTTATATATTATGTGCACTCTTAAATGCTAAACCTACAAGTTTTTAAAGTAAAATCAGGCGCATACTGGCCCAAACAGCAGCTAAGTTAAAGAGGCTCTGTCACCAGATTATAAGTGCCCTATCTCCTACATAATGTGATCTGCGCTGTAATGTAAATAACAGCAGTTTTTATTTTGAAAAACTATAATTTTTTAGCAAGTTATAAACATCTTTAGATTCATACAAATTAGTTTCTTAATGGCCAACTGGGCGTTTTTTAACTTTTGACCAACTAGGCGTTGTAAAGACCAATCAGCATCAAACACTTCTCTTCATTCATGTCCATCTGTACTCACAGCACAGCGTGATCTCGCTGTGCTGTGAGTACAGTTGAACATGAATGACAGCACAGCGTAATCTCACGCTGTGCTGTGAGTAAGTCCCACTGTAACTTTACCGAAGTGTCGGGAGTGTGAATAGACATTGCATCCTGGCTGGAGGCGATGTCTGTTCACTCTCAAGAGACTTCGGTAAAGTTACTGTGGGAGTAAGTGACAGCCCAGCGTGATTTTGTTAGATCACGCTGTGCTGTGAGTACAGAGGGACATGAATGAAGAGAAGTGTATGAGGCGGATTGGTCAAAAGTAAAAAAACGCCCAGTTGGGCATTAAGAAACTAATTAGCATAAATCTAAAATTGTTCATAACTTGCTCAAAAATGATAGTTTTTCAAAATAAAAACCACTGTTGTTATCTACATTACAGCGCCGATCAGATTATGTAGGAGATAGTGAACTTATAATTTGGTGCCGTCACATTGGCCCTTTACCAATTTCCTGGGGTTTGTTGCCTATAGTCCATTATCCTTGGGTTTGCTCTTTTGGTAATATTGGCCACCCACCAATGGTCAAAAACATGCCTCACTATTGGAGGAGGGACACTAATATTTGTCCACTTATTGTCCTATACATCTTTCAAATGTTCATTTAGGGTTGAGGCATGCGGTGTCAGGCAGAGGAGGACAACGGTCCAGACTCATGTACCTGCTTGCAGTCGGGTCCAGGCTCCTGCACCTGCTTGCAGTCGCTGGCGTGGACCGATGTCGGTTTTTCCTTACTAAATTGGCCATGGTCAGCTGGATACGTTAGGGCCCGTCAAACCTTGGCTCGATGCTTTTCCTCACATGTCTTTTGAGGATGACCCAATCTCCTGGTTGTCTCGTGTGTACTGTCTGTGGAGTCAAGGTCTGGAATGGAAGAAAATACATGTTTGTACACTTGTTGTAAATGCTTCTGTAGGGCCCCGACATACTGGGTAAGGTCCCCATTCATTGCCTGTAACTGCTGAGGGAAGTACAAGCCTGTCTTGGGGACACTAACAAACAAAATTTCATAGGGGCTAAGTCTCAACTTCCAGTTAGGCGATACCCGGACTGAGTGCAAAGCACGGGGAAGGCATTCAGTCCAGGGATTCCCTGTCTCTTCCATTACCTTTTGTATCCTCAACTTCAGGGTACCATTCATCCCTTCCACCCTACCACTGCTCTGGTTGTGGTAGGAAGTGTGGAAAGCCTGTTCTATCCCCACTGATCCCATGACCTCCTTCATAATTTCTCCGTAAAATGGGTTCGCCTGTCACTTTCTATGGTCTCATGGACTTCATATCTTCACACAACTTCACTGAGAATTTTCTTGGCTGTGTTCTTTGCAGTGGGAGAAGATACTGGCCAGGCTTCAGGCCACCCTGAGAACAGGTGTACGCATAGAAGCACATATTCATGCACACCAAACTTGGGTAGTTGTATGTAGTGAATATGCAATCGCTGGAATGGTTAATCTAGCCAGGGTGCACTTTTCATAGATACCTTCTCTGGTTTACCTATGTAATGCCGTGTGCATATCATGCAAGCTGCTACAAACCTAGTGGTAGCATTATTGATTCCAGGGGCAAGTCAATTTGCTGATACCTGGCTGCACATACTCTCCTTCGAGAGTTGCGTACACCCGTGCGCCAGGTGAGTCATCATTGGGTATAGAGACCTGGGAAGACATAACTTAGTCTCTACATCCCAGAGGCCATCCTCTTTCAGGGCAGTCCCTGTCTCTTGCCATTGGTGCTTCTCCACCTTGTCTTCTTGTGCCTGGAGGACCTTCAACACCTGGAGGTCCACTCCTGTCACCGACAGGTGGGTGAATGTGCTAATCCCTCCTTCACCGTCCAGGGGCAGCATTGCAGCCGCTTTGGCAGCCTCATCAGTCCTTCTATTGCCTCAGGTGTGGTCTCCTTGGTCTGGGCTTGCACTTTTATTAAGGCTACATGGCTGGGTTCTAACAGGGCCAGTGATACTTTGGCTACTGCTCTTGCGTTCTTAAATGGCTTACCCGATGATCCAATAAAGTTCATACTTTGCCATAATGGTGGGTAATGCCAAAAGCGTACCTAGAGTCAGTGTAAATATTGTCTGTCCTACCTTTTGCCAGGTTACAAGCTCTGCAACTTGGGCAGAACATGAAGGTGGAACTGGTCTCTGTATGATTACCTCGTGCATCATGATTACCACGCATCCTGTCTTGTAGGTGCCTTCATGGTGGTACAAAAAGCTCAAAATCTGGGTTACTATGGTGTCTCATAAACATGTTGTAAACCTCATCGCTCTGAGTTTATTAAGCCAACACAATTGTGAGGTGTCTCATTGGGATGTAACTGATCAGTTTCGTCACTACTCCCCCCTTTTGGACTTTGCGAAAGCAATGTAGCAGGGTTTAAAACTGAACATCTCTGTATAGTGAGGTTGGGTGGGGTGAGAAAATCAACCTTATACTTGGTGAGCTGGGCTGCAGACAGGTATTTGGTCTGGACCTGGTGCAGGATAGCGTTGACGCTATGAGGGACCATGAGTACCATGGGGTGGTCCAATACAAAATCCACTGCTTTCTGGACTCCTTTCGAGGCCGCTGCTACCGCTCGTATACACGAAGGCGCACCTCAAAACACTTCATCCAGTCTCACGGATAGGTAAGCTATGGGTCTCTGTTTGCCTCCATGCTTTTGCATGAGGACACCATGTGCATGGCCCCCATTTTCATGGCAAAATATGTAGAAGGGAAGCTCATAATTGGGCAGTCCTAAAGCAGGACCTTCTTGCATTAGCAGGACTAGTTGTTGAAAACATGTGAGAGCCTCATGCGGAAATTGGAATGGCTTGAGGTGTAGACAGTCATAGTAGGGCAGTAGGAGGCTGGACACCCCTGGTATCCACTCCCTACAGTATCCCACGAGTCCCAGGAAAGCACAGAGTTGTCTGGGAGTGGCTGGAACAGGAGTGTCTCATATTGCTACCACTCTATCTGGGGACAAATCTTTGGCCTCCTGGGATATGCAATGGCCTAGAAAAGTGACTTTCTCCTGACAAAATAAATGTGTACCTCTGTCACTTTCAAGCATCTCAGGTACACCATATCTATACACAATTTCATTAAGACATTGGTGGTTACCACGACATAACCAGTTTTGTATTCTCCATCCTGATGGTATCAGGATCGATCTACAAAACACTCAAGATATGCATTATTCATTTTAAGCAATCATGGGGAGGGTCAGAATTTTCAATATCTGTATGTCCTATGTGTATTTTAATTCTCTTCCTCCCATAGTTTTGGACCCAGCAGAAGCAATGTAACTGGGTTCAAGACACTACAACGTTAGATTAGAACATGTGAAAATGCAAGGAGGGAGACATCATACTTAGTGAGTCCAGTTTAGCGCCACCACTGATTAAGACACCTCATCCCTGGCACTGAATTTCCAGAAGTCCACATTTGTAATCTATCTTTCATGCTGACAAATACTTGGTCTGAGCTTGTTGTAGTATTTCACTATCAGCATGTGGGACCATCATGATGAGATCATGGTTGATGACAATATTAATAGCTTTGTCCTTTAGTGTGTTACTGAGGGCGGTACTAAGAACAGCAGTGTGCTGAAATAAGATAGCGTTGTGTCTTTAAAGGACATTTCACATTTCTTGTAACGTTCCCACGTACTCTAATCAGCTGCCTGTTGCCTCACCACCCCCTCCTCTCAGACATATTCTTGTAGAACTAGGAGTCTCAGCAAGACAAAATGCTGAAAGAAACTAATACTCTGCTGTATTTATAATTCTAAAACCTAGCTTTACACAGCTAACTTAGTTATTTAAACCTTATAGATAAGGTACGTTAAAAAGCCAGCCGATTTACACAACCTGGTACTTAAAGAGGCTCTGTCACCAGTTTAATACTTCACTATCTCCCACCTAATCTAATAAATGTTTTGATGCTGATAACTACTGTTTTGTTTTGTTTTTTTAAAACGTTTATCATTGACAAAGTTCTGATCATTTTTAGATTTATTAATTTTTTTTCTAAATGCCCAACTGGGCGTTTTTTTTTTTTAGTTTCACCACGTGAGCATTGTAAAGAAAAGTGTATGTCGCTGACCAATCAGCATCATACACTTCTCTTCATTCGAGACCAGCTTTATTCACAGCAAAGCGTGACTGATGTCACTTACTCCCGCGGTTCCTTCACCAAAGCGATGGGAGAATGACCCGACATCGCCTCCAGTCGTGCTAGGACTGCTGCTGTGGAGGATAATCGTCCTGACATGGCTGGAGGCGGTCTGTTCAGCCAGAACGCTGCGACCTTCGGGGGACTGTAAATACACGGAGTCTCTGCGGACTTGCATTCTGTTAGCTGCCGTATATTTACGCAAAGTGGTCGGAAAGGGGTTAAAAGGAACACTAAACATAGAAAATGCACACAAAAAATTAAATTTGGACCTACTTACCTCTGTCCCTCTTTGCGCTTTAAATGTCCTTCTTTTGACCCTGAGAATACATTTGCATTAATAAATTTACTATCTAATTCGAATGAATTGCGGACCCATTCATTTCTATGGGCCCATACACACAACCGCGGTTTACACGGACCGTATGGGGGCTGAAATTGTGGACCACAAAAACTCAGAATAAATCATTTTACGGTCCGCAATTGTGGTCTGTCACCATTGAAATGAATGCACATCTTTTGTGTGCATGGTCAGTGATTTCGGACGGCCTGCAGATGACACTCTGCGGCCGTCCATGCCGATAATCACGGGCCATGTGCATGAGGGCTTAGACCTTAACGTGTATATTATTTTATCATTTGGTGCTATTTGGATCTTAAACATTTCTATGTATAGAGGATTTTTTTGGCTAGTATTTAAATTAAAAACTTTTCAAGCATATAGATATGCATAACAAAAAGGGATGTTTCACACAATGAACTATAAGTGTACCTCTTTGACTGTCCAATATGTTGGCAGATATGCCCTAGATGCTGTGGTCAATATTGACCTTAAGGAAATTCCTTAAAGAGGCTCTGTCACCACATTATAAGTGCCCTATCTCCTACATAATCTGATCGGTGTTGTAATGTACTGTAGATAACAGTGTTTTTTATTTTGACAAACGATCATTTTTGACCAAGTTATGAGCAATTTTAGATTTATGCTAATTAGTTTCTTAATGCCCAACTGGGCATTTTTAAACTTTCGACCAAGTGGCATTGTAAAGAGAAGTGTTTGAAGCTGACCAATCAGCGTCATACACTTCTCTCCATTCATGTCCATTTGTATTCAGCACAGCGTGATCTCACATTAACATGACATTAACTTTTACTGAAGTGTCTTGAGAGTGAATAGACATCACCTACAGCCAGGACGGGATGTCTATTCACACTGACACTTCGGTAAAGTTTGCTGTCAGCATGCTGTCATTCACAGCGTGATCTCGCGAGGTCACGCAGTGCAGCGATTAAGTCCCACACAAACTTTACCGAAGTGTCGGGAGTGTGAATAGACATCGCTGGCTGGAGTTGATGGTCAAAAGTTTAAAAAAACGCCCAGTTGGGCATTAAGAAAGTAATTAGCATAAATCTAAAATTGCTCATTACTTGGTCAAAAATCCGGAAACAAATGTAAAGTCATGTAAATATGAGTGATTGGGGGAGCACTTACTGTAGGAGCACTGTAGTGATGTTCACAGCCCTCTGCAGTCTCTAAGGAGCAGGGGAATCGCTGATGATCGGACTGCAAACTGCAGGTTCCGTACCCGGTAAGGTCTCAGGAGATGTCATGACTGGTGGGCGGGATCTTCTCTCCTGGGTTGAAGCAGCTGACTTCTTTCAAGTTCCGCGGCCTCCAGTCTTCATGCTGCTTGTGCAGCAGCCTCATATCATTGTTTTACAGAGGCGGTGTGGGCGGACCCTCTGGCCCCCTGACTTTGGGGTCCAGTCGCAAGTGCGACCGCTGCAACCCCTATAGCTATGCCACTGCTTCTGTTTCCTTATGAGGCAGAAGGGCCTTTGGGTCTCCTCAGGCACTAGGCCTTGGTGTGAATTCTACCACTTCACCCACTATAGCTAGGCCCCTGACTAAGTCTGTTCCATTTTATGATTTCACAGTTAGGCCCATTTTGCACAGTGTTTTGGCACTGATTTTGACGCGGAAACGGAGTAGAAATCAGCAACAAAAAATGCCCGAAATCACTCCTTATGAATTTCAATGGGAGGCAGAGGTGTTTTTTTTGCCAGGCGGATTTTAGCTGCTCACGGGGAAAAAAAGTGGCATGTCCTAACTTGCTGCGGCTTCCATCTCTGACCTCCCATTGACATCAATGGGAGGCAGAAAATACCTGCGGCGCTCGTTTCCAAGCATTTTTTACGGCGTTTTTTGCCTGCGATCCTCAATAAATGCGGGTGAAAAACGCTGCTTTCTGTGAAAGATCCCTTTTTGTTATGAATATCTATATGCTTCAAAAGTTTTTAATTTAAATATTATCCCAAAAAATCATCAAAAAAATATAGACATTTTTAAGATCCAAATAGCACGAAATTATAAAATAAAATTAACGTTACAGACTAACATAATTTTGAGACAGATTTTTTTTTCGGCCTACAAAAAACTCTGTGTGAACGAGGCCTTAGGGTGAACAAGTAAACACATACTATACACACCCTGTTGGACCGTTCACCCTCTCCGCCTCAACACACTTTTAACCCCTAGGCGCACCACGATGCAACTGTACGTCCATGTGCCCAGTGTCTTAGCGCACGGGCACGTACAGTTACTGCGAAGTTCCCGGTGCACACTGTCGGCGACAGTGTGCACCGGGAACCGGGAAGCCAGCTGTCCCTTATAGCTGACACTTCACTGTATGCCGATCAGCGGCTTATTTCCGCTGATTTTGGCAATTAACCCCTTAATTGCGGTGATCGATTGCAATCACCGCATTCAGGCGTTTCTAGCACATCGGCAGACCTCACAATGAAATAGTGAGGTTTGCAGATGGCTAGCATGGCGACCGGAGGCCAAATAATGGCCTCCGTGCCTGCCATGTACTTAAGCCTATCAGGACCAGCCTCCTGATAGACTTCCTGTCAGAGTGACAGGTCGTCACTGCCGTTCGCGATGCACACTGTCGATGACAGTGTCTGTGACAGTGTCGGTGACAGTGTGCATCGGGAACCGGGAGGTCAGCTGTCCCTGACAGCTGACACTCCACTGTTGCCGATCAGCGGCTCATTGCCGCTGATTTCGGCAATTAACCCGTTAAATGCGGAACTCGATTGTGATCTCTGCATGTAGGGGGTTTGTAGCACATCAGCAGCCCTCATGCAATTTGTGGGGGCTGCTGATGCTTGTGATGGCACCCAGGGGCCAGACAACGGCCTTCGGATCTGCCATGTATGGAAGCCTATGAGGACCAGCCTCTGGCTGATCCTCGTAGACTAACTGTCAGAGTGACTGTGACGTCACACTGACAGTTGGAATACGTTACACTACCTAGGTAGTGTAATGTATTCTAGCAGCGATCAGAGCTGCAGGTAAAAAAAGAAAGTGAAAAAAGTAAAGAAAAAAGTAAAAAAAAAAGTTAATAAAAATGTTTTACAAAAGTGTAAAAATAAAAGGTTTTTTTTCCCTATAATAAGTCTCTTATTATAGGGAAAAAATGAAAACCTTAAAAAACAGTACATATATTTGGTATCACCGCGTTCGTAACGACCCAATCTATAAAACTATAATGTTATTTTTACCGCATGGTGAACGCCGCAAAAAAACAAACTAAAAACAATGCCGGAATCACTATTTTTTGGTCACCACCCCTCCTTAAATATAGAATAAAAAGTGATCAAAATGTACCCGAAAATAGTACCAATAAAAACTACAACCCGTCCCGCAAAAAACAAGCCCTTACACCGCTTTGACGGAAAAATAAAAAAGTTACGGCTCTCACAATATGGTGACACAGAAAATAAATTATTTTATAAAGAAGTGATTTTATTGTGCAAACGCTGAAAAACATAACAAAACTATATAAATATGGTATCTCCGTAAACGTACCGACCCGCAGAATAAAATAAAATTGTCATTTATAGCGCATTATGAACGCCGTAAGAAATAAATAATTTAAAATGCCAAAATCACTGTTTTTTGGTCACCAAAGCTCTAAATAACATGTAATAAAAAGTGATCAAAAAGTTGCATGTACCAAAAAATGGTACCAATAAAAACTATAGCTCGTCCTGCCAAAAAATACGCCCTCACACCGCTCAATTCATGGAAAAATAAAAAAGTTATGGCGTTTGGAAAGCGGGGAGTGAAAAACTAAAATGGAAAAGCAAAAAAGGATCAATCCTGCAAAGGTTAATTAATTTCTATTAAAAAAATTAATTATTACCACATGTGGGGTATTATCATACTCGGGAGAGATTGCATTACCAATTTAGGGCAACTTTTTCTCCTTTATTCCTTGTGAAAATGAAAAAATTCAACATTTTAGTGGACAAAAATGTTTATATTAATTTTCACAGCCTAATTCTACTAAATTCTGCAAAAAAAAAAACAGTGTGGTATAAGCTCTTACTATACCCCTAGAAAAATTCTAGTAGTTTCCCAAATGGGGTCACTTTTGGGGACTTTCCACAGTTTTGATCCCTCCAGGGCGTTACAATCGCGACATGGCACTAAAAACCAATCCAGCAAAATCTGCGCTCCAAAATCCAATTTGCGCTCCCTCCCTTCTGAGTGCTGCCGTGGGTCAAACAGCAGTTTATTACCACATATGGGGTATTTCCGTAATCGGGAGAAGATGCTTTACAAATGTTGGGGTGCATTTTCTTCTTTATTCTTTTTAAATATTACAAATTTCTATGTTTTTTCAGAAAAAAATATTTTCATTTTCACAGACCAATTCCAATAAATTCCAATAAATATAGAAAAATACCTGTGGGGTCAAAGTGCTAACTATACCCCTAGATAAATTCCTTGAGGGGTCTAGTTTCCAAAATGGGGTCACATTTGGGGAGTTTCCATTGTTTTGGCACCACAAGACCTCTTCAAACCTGACATGGTGCCTAAAATATAATCTAAAAATAAGCAGGCCCCAAAATCCTGTAGGTGCTCCTTTGCTTCTGAGGCCGGTGTTTCGGGCCATTAGGGCACTAGGGCCACATGTGGGATTTTCCTAAAAACTGCAGGACCTGAGCTATAAATATTGAGTTGTATTTCTCCGGTAAAACCTTCTGTGCTACACAATTTTTTTTATTACAAATGAATTTCGGCCCAAAAAAAAAGGAAGTTTGTAAATTTCCCCTCTACTGTGCTTTATTTCCTGTGAAACGCCTAAAGGGTTAAGAAACTTTCTGAATGCTGTTCTGAATACTTTGAGGGGGCAGTTTTTAAAATTTGGTGATTTATTGGGGGATTCTAATATATAAGGCCCTCAAAACCACTTCAGAACTAAACTGGTCCTTGTAAAAATAGCCTTTTGAATTTTTCTTGAAAATGTGAGAAATTGCTGCTAAAGTTCTAAGCCTTGTAACATCTTAGAAAAATAAAAGGATGCTCAAAAAACAATGCAAATATAGATTAGACATATGGGAAATAGTAATACCACACAAAATAATCACTAGTTACCATCTGTTTTACAAGCAGATACATTTAAATTTAGAAAAATGCAAATTTTCTCTAAATTTTGGTGTTTTTCACGAATAAATATTGAGTTTATCGACCACATTTTTCCACTATCATAAAGTACAATATGTCACGAGAAAACAATCTCAGAATCGCTTGGATAGGTAAAAGCATTCCGGAGTTATTACCACATAAAGTGACACGTCAGATTTGAAAAAAAATTGGCTGTGCCACACGGCCAAAACAGGCTGCGTCCTAAAGGGGTTAAAGACCAACTAGGTGCATACCTACTTTTCCTTTCTGTATATAAGCTGTAAAGAAATATACATATTTTGTTTGTCTTTTTCCATTTTCCAGTATTTTTGTTAGTTGTGTTTGCTAAATATATAGATAAAATAAAAGGAATGTTCAGAACTGGGATATAGGTGTGTTGTGGACAAAATTGTTCACTTTGGTTCATTTCTGAACATTGTCTAGCACACCCCAACTGTTTACTCTGCTTGATGATAAAAGACAGTTGTGGAATCTACAGTGGGTGTCCTTTTGTCAAGGAAAATATCTTTGTTTGCAAATCTTCCAATTTGTAAGCTGTTAAATTAAGAGCTCTAGCATGCATGAAAGACTTTGACAAGTCAAGTCTGACATGTTTTGATATGTATACCAGGGGTAATGTACTATCATACTGTCTGTATAATATACTAGACAAGTAGGAGATCTGCGAACCCTGCCATGTGACTGTGCAGTGCGGGGCCAGGGCTTTGTTGGTAGAGCCTAATTATTGGGCAACAACATTTAATTGGCAGTTAAATTCTGTTTCATTTAGCTGATTATCCAGATGATGAGATTATGTAATGAATTCAGCTCTGCTTATAATTATATGTGAACAGTCATTCTCTGTCACTATTGTGTTTATGTGCAATGCATAATTTATACCACTTGCACTTTGCTGCTTCTCTGTCTGACAGCTGACCTTTATATAAAATTATTTGCTAGGCATAATTTCTGGACCATGAAACAATACTTTTTCTGTTTATCAAGCGCTACATAAATCTTTCATTTCTGATACATGAAGTCTGAATAGGGCAATCATACATTTGCCAGAGCTGTTATTATACTCTTGTGCATCTATTACAGGACATTTTGGATTCATCACCAGCCTCCTTAATTCTGCCCTCGGTAGAGGAGAAGACAGTTACTAACTTGCCAAGTTACCTAAAACAGCAAGATGATTGGAATATAGTCAATGTTGACAATTTAAATGTATCTTCATTGAAAATGGATTACAATAAACCAAACCTAATAATAATAAGACTACAATCTATACCCAGGTACAGTAAAATTATATTTAAATTTACCCTTATCCCTTCCCATTATCCACATCCTCTACCTTCCCCTGGTTAAACTTAATGGACGTATATTTTTTTTTTACTTTTGGCGCAATGTTTGTTAGGGCAAACAAATTCAGAATAAATGATATGGCTGTAATGACGGGGTAGGGAGACGGACAGGTGAGCCCTAATCTACCTGCCACTCAGTCCCTGCCTACTTGCACGACCCGTCCTAGGCGACGGCGTACAAGTGGGTGACGGTCCCTACGCTCAATATGTGCATGACAGACAAACAGACAAGGGTACACAGAAGCTAAGGGAAATGGGGCAGTTGCCCACGGAAACACCGTGAGCAACAAGAGTAGTGAACGAGCCGAGTCAAACCAGGAGTGTACGAGGTACCAAACGCAGAGCAGGAGCGTAGTCAGTAAAGCCAGGGTCAATATGAAGCAGAGGTCAATAGTAATAGCTGGAACAGCAGAGCCAGGAAACAAGTGAGAATCACAGGCAAAGACAAGAAGCAAATGAAGGTATAAATAGACCGAGGGCGGGAGCTAGAACCGTCTGGCCAGGCTGTGATAGGTTCTCCCACTCTTCAGCTTACCAGCCCGAGTGGTAGCAGATCGAGTCACTCTATCAGACCTAGGAGCAGATGCAGACTGATTAACCACGGGCGTCGACACAGAAGCTGTGTCTGGCAGATCCTTTACAATGGCAGTAAATAATTTCACAAAACCTACAAGAGTTAAACATGACAGAACCATAAAACATATAGATTAATTAAAAAGCTAAATGAAGTTGCAGTTCAAAAATAACATGGGCCCATGGTGTTGATTAAGGTATGGGCAAACACACTTCTTATTGTGTATAGTGTCTCGTATATTAAACAAACATCAAAAACATGTTTGTAGCTTATCAAGATATCGTTCTGAGAAACACAATATGTACCACTCACTGATTAGTTTGTGATCTTTAAAGGCCATGTACGCCTTTGAAAAAGTTTTTTATTTTTCTTTATTTATAAAAACAAATGTGTATAAGTGTGTTTGGTGCAACTTTCTAATTACTTTTTATGAAAAAATATTTTTATTTTTTGAGATACAGCTGCTTTGTATTCTGTATGCAGAGCAGCTGTATCGTGCGCTGAGACCTAAAGCTGTCAGATCAGCGGCACTGACGGGTTCAGTGACAGCGGGTCCTGCGTGTCCACCTTTTGTCGATCACATCTAAGTTATGAAGTTAGATGTGATCGGTAACCAACCAGGATTGCCAACCTCTACTTCAGTAATTTCTGGTCAACTGAGCTAAAAAGCACAGACAGACCAAAATCAATGTTCCCTCTAAGGGTATGTTCACACACAAACTCAAAAACGTCTAAAAATACAGAGCTGTTTTCAAGAGAAAACAGCTCCTGATTTTCAGACGTTTTTTAAGCCACTCGCGATTTACGGCCGTTTTTGGAGCTGTTTGCCATAGAGTCTATGAAAAACAGCTCCATATACGTCCCAAGAAGTGGTATGCACTTCTTTTTCGCGGCCGTTTTTTTACGCGGCTGTTTTTCATAACAGCCACGTAACAGGCCCGTCAGAACAGAACATCGTTTTTCTTATTAAAATCAATGGGCAGATGTTGGGAGGCGTTCTGCTTCTGTTTTTTCTGGCGTTTACGGACCGAAAAGTGGCAGAAAGTAGGCCGTGTGAACACACCCTAAGTCTTGGCAGCTCCTGAGCGGGGCAGTTAGGGAGTAGGACAAGTCTCCATCAATGGTGGGCGATCTGATGACCAAAAGTAATACCCTCAGTAAACGTTAATATAGTGACAAAATAAGAGAATAAGAAAACTTATTTGAAATTAGTTTTAAATTACTTTTTTAAATATTATAATATTACAAGTACAGCAGTAAAATAGACAGTTATAAACACCAATTATAGACATCAATGAAAGAATCCCTCATTACACCACTGCCCCTAAAGATAGCGCCACACAGACCGCCTGTAGATAGCGACGCACACACACACCCTGTAGATAGTGCCACAGACCGCTGTAGAGAGCGTCACACAGCCTCTGTAGATAGTGCCACACACATCCCCCTGTAGACAGCTTCACCCCCCTGTGGATGGCGACAAACACATCCCCCTGTAGATAGCATCACACCCACCCTGTAGATAGCATCACACACATCCCCCTGTAGATAGCGTCACACACACCCCCTGTAGAAAGCGTCACACACACCCCCCTGTAGATAGCGTCACCCCCTCTAGATAGCATCACACACAGCCCCCTCCAGATAGCGCCACACGCAACCCCCTGCAGATAGCGTCACATGCAGACCCCCCTGTAGATACTGCCCCACAGCCATAGATAGTGCCACACAGATCCCCCTGTATATAGTGCTACACAGCCCCCCTCTCCCCTTGTATATAGAGCTACACAGCCCCCCTCTCCCCCTGTGTATATAGTGCTGCACAGCCCCTTCTTCCCCTTGTGTATATAGTGATACACAGCCCCCCTTCCCTTGTATATAGTGCTACACAGCAATTCCCCCCTGTATATAGTGCTACACAGCCCCCTCTCCCCTTGTATATAGAGCTCCACAACCACCTCCCCGTATATAGCGCTACACAGCCCCCCTCCCCCTGTATATAGCGCTACACAGCCCCCTCTCCCCTTGTATGTAGTGCTACACAGCCCCCTTATCCCTTTGTATATAGCGTTACACGGCCCCCCTCTCCCCTTGTATATAGTGCTACACAGCCCCCCTCTCCCCTTGTATATAGTGCTACACAGCCCCCTCCTCCCCTTGTATATAGCGCTACACAGCCCCCCTCCCCACAGTTCCTTATAATATTGTACTTACCTTGCCCCGTTTCCACGACAAACAGAGCGCTACACTGCCTCTCCGGCGGGATGCATGCGCAGACCGGCATGAAGATGTGATGTCATCACGCAAGCCTGCGTGACTCCCAGCGCCTCATAGGCTGCAGGCCTAACGTGACCTGCAGCCTATAGTATTCATTTGTATGTGTGTCCTGAGGACGCACATACAAGTGAATGTGGCTGTCGCTAGCACCGGAACCCCCTCCAGTGCTAGCGATGCCACTGCATCCGCCCGTGACAATGCGCAAGCTTTAAAGTTTAGTAAGCGGGCAGATCATGGAAGGTGCGCGGCCGCGCAGCCACGCACCTTATAGGGAACACTGAACAAAATGTTTACAACATCATTGCCTGTACACTGTGCAGTGTCCTAGGGGTGACTCACCAATCACAGCCCCGCTTGTATCTTTCCCTGCCAGCTGTGCTGTGATTGGTGAGTCCGACTCACTCACCACTCACTTCAACCCCCACCACCGCTACCGCCAGGGCCTGTTTTAGACAAAGTATGGCCCTGGGCAAAGATAAAAGTTGGGCGCTAAATGCTGAATTATTGTATTAATAATGCAGTCAATTCACAAGGCAGTGTGCAGAGAACTGCATCACTTATTTCTAGCGCATCCAGGAGTGTTGCAAGCCCCAAAAAATATGTCCCCTCTCACATAAAAAAAAATATATATATATATATTCATATACATAAACATACCACTATACCAGATTAAATATGACCTGCATACGGTTACCGAACACAACTCTCTATTATAAGACCGATATTACAAATAATAACACAATATAAGGTCCAAATAATACCGCCACATAGTGGCTGAATAATACCCCCATACTGTTACTGAATAATACAGCCACACTATAACCACATAGTGACTGAATAATACACCCGTACTGTTACTGAATAAAAACCCCTATACCAAGACCAATATTACCACCATATAGTGACCATATAGTGGTAGATGTCAGTTGTACACAGGAGCTCTGCAGACCATATAATATTACCACCATACAGTGACCATACAATGGTAGATGTCAGTTATACAAAGGAGCTCTGTAGACCATGTAAGTGATTACAAGCACATTTATATCCAGTGACTCACAGGTGATGTTTTTTTCTGATCAGAATCATTTACTTTCCCTTTTTTTCTCCATCCGGCCCAGACCACTGTGACACGCACAAACATACACAGACCTTATAGATAGTGTCACACACGCACACACACACACACACCCTTTTGTAGATAGTGCCACACAGCCCCCGTTCTACAGCGTGACACCACCCTTGTACTTGTAGAGAGTGACACACAGCTCCCCTTGTAGAGAGTGCCACACACAGCACAGCCCCCCCTTGTAGAGAGTGCCACACATAGCCCCCCCTTGTAGAGAGTGCCACACATAGCCCCCCTTGTAGAGGGTGCCACACAGCCCCCCTTGTATAGGGTGAAACACAGCCCTCCCTTGTAGAGAGTGCTACAAACCCCTTTGTAGAGAGTGCCACACAGCCTCCCCTTGTAGAGTGTGCCACATAGCCCCCCAGAGCTGAGAGCGGTAGCCTACCGCTGCCGCTCTCAGCTCTACATGACGTGACTCACATTTAGTAACAGGTTACGCGGCGGCGATCTGAGTGAGGTCGGTGCCGACCCAGGAGTGGACCAGTCCAGTCACCTGACCTGAGTCAGTCACCTGATCTCACGTCACTGACGTGAGGTCAGGTGACTTGACTGGTCCACTCCCGCCACTGACCTCCCTCAGACCATTTACTCACTCTTTCCTTTCCAATGTGCATGTACATTTTGGCGCATGCACAGTGCAACGTTCCGGGAGAATTTTACAATAATCTCCCACAGTGCATTTTTCTGCCGGACTCTACTTTTTTTTTTTCCAGACAGTCTGTAAATTTACAGACGGTTGGCAACCCTGTTGGTAACAGTTCGATTCTGCCTGTCAGAGACACGCAGGACCTGCTTTCACTGAACTCGTCAGTCCCATAGACCTAACGGATACAGGTTTCAGTGCAATACACAGCTGCTTTATATACAGGATACAAAGCAGCTGTATCTCAAAAAGTAAAAATAATTTCTAATAAAAAGTAATTAGAAAGTTGCACAAAACACACTGATAGACATTTTTACTTAAATTTTTTTTTTCAAAGGTGTTCATAGCCTTTAACCCCTAGCCACACCACTCAGTAAATATACGTCATCGCGGGACGTTACTTCCTGATGGGGACGTAAAGTAACTGAGTTCCCAACAGTGTGCACTGGGAATAGGAGGTCAGTTATGCCTCTAAAAAAGTTATGCCTCTCAGAATGTGTTGATACAATTTTTTTTTAACAAATAGTCTTTTCTTTGTAAAAGTAGTAAAATATAAAAAAAACGATAATACGATTACGGTGATACCTAATTTATGAGACAGAATAAAATTAAGTTGTCGTTTTTACCGCATGGTGAAAGACGTATAAACAAAACACCAAAAACAATGGAGGAAACAGTTTTTTCCAACCTCAATCCGCAAATATTTTTTTTTCAGTTTCCCAGTATTTTATAAGGTGCTTTAAATGGTGTCAATAGAAACTACAACTCCTCCTGCAAAAAATAAGCCCCCCACCACCACTCTATTGATGGAAAAATTAAACAGTTTTGGCTCTAGGAAGGCGGGGAGTGAAAAAGCAAAAAAAGATCAGTTCTGAAAGGGTTAATTCATTTCTAATAAAAAAACATTTATGACCACATATGGGGTTTTGCCGTACTCGAGAGAAATTACTTTTCAAATGTTAGGGTGCTTTTTCTCTTTTATCCCTTGTGAAAATTAAAAAATTCAACATTTTAGTGGACAAATATGTTGATATTCATTTTCACGGCCTAATTCGGCTAATTTCTACAACTATAAACCTAGAAAAATTCCCCACTTTTGGGAATTTCCACTGTTTTGGTCCCTCCAGGGCGTTGCAAACACGACATGACACCGAAAATCATTCCAGCAAAATCTACGCTCCATAATCCAAAAGGCGCTCCTTTCCTTCTGAGCCCTGCTGTGGGTCCAAACATCAGTTTATGACCACATATGGGGTATTGCCGTAATCGGGAGAAATTGTTTTACAAATGTTGGGTTGCTTTTTCTACTTTATTCCTTGTAAAAATGAAAAAATTCTATGTTTCAGCAGAAAAAAAGTAGATTAAAACTGTGCGGTCAAAATGCTAACTATACCCCTAGAAAAACGCCTTGAGGAGTGTAGTTTCCAAAATGAGGTCACTTTTAGGGGGTTTCGACTGTTTAGGCACCACAAGACTTCTTCAAACCAGACATAGTGCCTAAAATATATTCCTAAAAAAGGAGGCCCCAAAATACACTAGGTACTCCTTTGCTTCTGGGGCCTGTGTTTCTGTCTATTACAACAATAGGACCACATGTGGGATATTTCTAAAAACTGCAGAATCTGGGAAATAAATATTGAGTTGCGTTTCTCTGGTAAAACCTTCTTTGTTACAGAATTTTTTTTATTACAAATGAATTTTAGCAAGTCAATTTGTAAATTTTACCTCTACTTGACTTTCATTTCTGTGAAACGCTTAAGTGTTAAAATACTTTCTGAATGCTATTTTGAATACTTTGAGGGCTGCAGTTTTTAAAATGGGGTGATTTATGGGGACATTCTAATATAGAAGGCCCTCGAAGCCACTTCACAACTAAACTGGTTCCTAAATAAATAGCCTTTTGACATTTTCTTGAAAATGTGAGAAATTGCTGCTAAAGTTCTAAGCCTTGTAACATCCTAGAAAAATAAAAGGACGTGAAAAAAAAAAGATGCAAACATGAAGTAGACATATGAGAAATGTTAACTAGTAACTATTTTGTGTGGTAAAACTATCGGTCTTACAAGTAGATACATTTAAATTTAGAAAAATGCTAATTTTTGCTAATTTTCTCTAAAATTTCAAGTTTGTCACAAATAAATATTGAATTTATCGACCACATTTTTCACTAACATAAAGTGCAACATGTCACGAGAAAACAATCTCAGAATCGCTTGGATAGGTTAAATCATTCCAAAGTTATTACCACATAAAGCGACACGTCAGATTTGTAAAAATCAATCTGTGTCCTGAAGGCCAAAATAGGCTGCGTCCTAAAGGGGTTAAACAAGATCTTGCTTCAGACACATTGTTTCTCCTTAGCCAGTAGACTTCATGTTTGTATTTTGAATCTGTGTCCTGCTGCATAAGCCCTTATTCACACGACAGGGTTTCCCGGCCGGGTGACGGCCGTTCATAAATCGGCCGTCATCCGGCTGCATTAGGAACAATAGACCCCTAATGGGGCTATTCACACAACCCATTTTTTGACGGCCCGGGAAACCTGGCTGTCAAAAAATGGGACATGCTCTATTTTCAGCCGTTTACCCGGCCCCCATAGAAGTCTATGTGGCCGGGTAATACACGGCCATCACTGGAATGTGTCCCGAGTGATGGCCATGTATTCCGTCGCTCGCGCTCTCTCTCCTCCTCCTCCTCACAGTGCAGAGTGTATGTGAGGAGGAGGAGGGTCTTTTTTGCTCCCTGTAGAAGTCGGAATCTCCAATCCCCGGCCGGGGATTGGGGATTCCGCTACAGGAGAAGTGAGTCACTACACTGTCCATATATGGACACAGCGACGTCACTCACTTCAGAAGCGGTATCCCCGACCCTGTGGCAGTGAATTCCGCTACAGGAGAAGTGAGTGACTACACTGTCCATATATGGACAAAGTGACGTCACTCACTTCAGAAGCGGAATCCCCGACCCTGTGGCCTGGGATTCCTCTCCAGGAGAAGTCAGTGACTAAACTGTCCATATATGGACATTGAAGTCAGTGACTTCTCCTGGAAGGGGGCGGATGGGTGCAACCTACAGGGGACTTGGTGGCATCACCTACATGGGGCTGGGTGGCATCACCTACAGGGGGCAGGGTGGCATCACCTACAGGGGGCAGGGTGGCATCACCTACAAGGGGCAGGGTGGCATTACCTAAAAGGGGCTGGGTGGCATTACCTACAAGAGGCTGGGTGGCATTACCTACAAGGGGCTGGGTGGCATTACCTGCAGGGGGCTGGGTGGCATTACCTGCAGGGGGCTGGGTGGCATTACCTGCAGGGGGCTGGGTGGCATTACCTGCAGGGGGCTGGGTGGCATTACCAACAGGGGGCTGGGTGGCATTACCAACAGGGGGCTGGGTGGCATTATCTACAGAGGGCTGTGTATGACAACAAATTTAAATGATATTCATCCGATTTTAAAACGGACAGGGAAAAAAAAACGGATGCAAAACGGGTCAAAATTGGCCGTTAAAAATGGCAACACGGCCCGGAACGGAATCGGAACGGATGCAAAACGGATGCAAACTGGCCGGGAAAAACTGCCCAAAAAAATCGGCCTCAAAATCCATTTAGTCTATGTTCACACGGAGTCTTTTGCAGGCAGAATTTCTGCCTCAAAATTCCGTTTGGAAGTTTGAGGCAGATTTTCCTCTCCCTGCACGCCGATTTTCGCTGCCTTTTTCGCCCGCGGCCATTGGGCGATGCGGGCATAAAACGCAGCGAAATACGCTTTCTCTGCCACCCATTGAAGTCAATGGGAGGTCAGAGGCGGAAACGCCCGAAGATAGGGCATGTCGCTTCTTTCTCCCGCGAGCCGGTTTTACTGATCGCGGGAGAAATTGACGGGAGGCATTTTCTGGCCGCTTTTGACGAGCTTTTTGGCGCGGTTTCCGCGTAAAAAAACTCATCAAAAAACTCTGTGTGAACTTAGCCTTAGGCAGATTTGGACTTTCCAGCATTGTTTGATGCTTTTTTCTGCACGTAAGCATTGTTTTTTGCCTGCGGCATGTAAATCTAATGCAAAAACTGCTGCAACAAATTGTTCAATGAGCGCTGCAGGTTTCTTTTGCTTCCCATTGATTTCAATGGCAGGTCAGAGGTGGAGACCGCTAGATCATGCCGCTTTTTATTCTGTGAGTGGCCAAAATCTGCCTGGGGAAAAAAGCCTCTGCCTCCCATTGAAATCTATGGGGGGTGATCTGGCCCATTTTTTGGTGCGGATTTTGACGTGGTTTCCACATTAAAATCAGCAATTGTGACCGTTGGATGTGTTTTTGTGTCCTTGGCGTTACTTTGACCATCAAGGAGCAATATAAATCTCACTAAAAAGAACTAATGTAAGTTTGTACATTGCTGTTTTGTTGCAATTATTGCTGTTAAAAGTGGGGAAACCAATCTGGTTGTAGATTCTTCACCCAGATGTGTTATATGTATTGTCAGATATTACATATTGTTGTAGTATAAGAGACAAATGTATGACAAATATACAGTAAGGGCACGTTCAGGCAGAATTTTTCCGCTGCAAATGTTGGTGCAGATTTGGGGCAATTATGCAACAAATCTGCACCAACATTTGCATATTTGACAGGTAATTCAGACGTTGCAGAAAACATAGCGGACTTGCCATAGATTTCAGTTTTTGTACTGCAAAGGCTGAAATCCGCAGTGAAATTCCGCTTCTTCTCTGCAACAGACAGTGCATGCTGCGGAGGGAAAATTCTGCACCGCAGCCTATGGTCCGCAGCGGAGTTTTCCGCAATGTCTGAACTAACTTGCCTAAAAATGTATAGAAACAAATGTAAAAAACGGCCGCTGGAGAATTCCACTGCGGACCGTCCGCAGCGGAGTTCCACAGCAATTCTGCCACGTCTGAATGTGCCCTAACAGATAACTTTTGTAATGGAGCAAATAGCATTCCACGCACTTTATCAATACTGTATGGAGGGCCAAACTCTTCCTAAATTCCCATTTGTCATGTAAAGTACGTTATTGTTCTGTTGTGATAAGAATTTGATGGTCACCTTAATATTCTGGGCCCTTGGTTACCAATTCAAAGCTGATAACGCAAAACTAATTTTCCACTTTTAACACTAAATTATCCTAATAAATTATCAAATTCCATTTTCCTTTAAGTACAACTAAAGAAGCGCCTCAGCTATGTTCATGTCTCATGCAGGAAACTCGCTGCCAAACCACGATGTTTAAGCTTGTTTTCCCTATTAATGAAAGCTGTGAATCTATTACATAACTCCTGGATGCAGCTAATTAGCAAACCTTATGGGAAATCTATCAGAGAACGGGTTATTCAAAGGAGGACAATCCTTTAAATTCCCAACATTTTTCCCTTTACAATATTTCCTCTTATCGGGCCCAATTCATTTCAAGAAATGTGTGAAATCTTTTAAAAACATGAGGGTTTTATATATCATATACTGCTTAGATAATATCCTTTGATCAAGTAATACGCTTAGACAATAAAGAGGGTTGCCCCATTTGGATAACCACTCCTCTAAATGAGGACCTACTGGCAATCAGTGGATTGCTAAGGGAAGCTATGGACAGACGCAAAGAGTTTTTTTCCAACATACTGTATTAGAAATTCTCTATCCGATGAACATGTGAACACGTGTGATCTCACCGGAAGCATGACCTTCATTTCTCAGGGGGCACCAGAGCAGATATCAGTCTATCTAAAGGAGTCCAAAAATCTGTAGATGTGGAGTATCTGGCAGACGCCTTTCTACTTCTTCTCCATCTATATAACATGCATGTCGATATGGGAATCTAGATTATGGGACCTGTACAGTGTCCTATTAAAAAATTGCTAATTTAGTTCAGAAAAAGTGAGCACCACCCATCCTTTCCCATTTTCTTAGAATCAGGGCCTTTCTAGAATCTCAGGGTGTAATACTTAACTGGCAATCTGGCCCTGGTGTGTCTTTTGTACTTTATGGCGTTTAGGAGAAGGCCACCTCATAGGGTGCAGCTACTTTTTCCAGAATAATGATCAGGATTTCATAAGTGTAAGGGATTCTGTTCTGAACAAAGGGTTTCTATAGGTGTAAATGACAATTTAAGCTTATAGAGAAGATATATTTTTTTGTATATTTATTATGCATGAGTCCGTGCTACATGTTCATTCCCCAAAAAATGGGCATATACTGTATAAGATTATTTTAGCATAATTTGTGCTTTACGTAATTAATGCATCAGTGATAGCATGTATGATTCTAATAATAATATGAGATACATATTTTGTCCTCTCTGCAGGTTAAACAAAAATTCTGCTGCAATGGTCTTCACTGAAAATGGTAAGACAAATCTAAGATGAAATTCATATAATATATAATTTAATAATAATATTTATTTATATGGTGTCAACATATTCCACAACACTTTACAATTCAGAGAGAACATGTACAGACAATATCAGACATTACATAGTGACAAAACTATTTAACAAGTGTGAGGGCCCTGCTCCCAAGAGCTGACAAATACATGTAAAATTAACTTTCTTCTAAAGTGATCCAAGACAGGGGATTCCTTAGCTTACTCGCATTGTAGACCTTTCCATAGGCATCTTTTTTTTTTTCTTCCAAAAATATATTGTAGGATTTCCTACAATTTATTTTTAATACCAAGAGGTGACAGAGAAACAGGAATGTAGGTTTGGTCCAATTATAGGAAATAGAGGATCAAATCGACCCTACATTGTAAAAAAAAAAAAAGTTTTACTTGTAATATGGCCATATCTTGCTGCTACGGTCAACTGGAGTAATCTAGTCTTCTTTAATAATGTCAAATTTATCTGTGTCTTAACTAGTACAGTAGCTGAAAATGGCCCATGTGGAATTAAATTGGGCAACTAGTACTAAATTTTGGCTTATAAAAAAGTGAGTTTTGGCCCAAAATATTTGTATTTGGTGGCAGTCCCACAGGGAATGATAGAGGGAAGCTTTGGGTGTCCTACATTTTAAACATTAAGGGGTAGGGTACAGATGCATTCTGTGGCCACACAGGGAATGAATGTTCTGTGAATAATTTTAAGAAGTTTTTCAGTATATCTAGCTGAAGGGAGGTGTCCATGAGAATGGTCAATAGTTGAAAGAATGACAGTAGGCGTAAACTCTGAGTCCCCTTTCTTTTTTTCTTATAAAACATCACCACTCCAGACTAAGCATCGTGAAGGGAATTGCAAAGCAAGTAAGTGAGCAGTGTTGCAATACCAGCACAACGTTAGACGCCACAGCCTCATTGTTCTAGGCATCGTGTGGGGAGGGTCTCAGCATTTGGTCTCACACATAACAGACATTGACATTGATATGCCTTTACCAGTTTATTGTAGGAAAACCTGTTTGACATGTACTCACTATGTTTGAAATGCCATGTATACTACGCATCACTTTATTATTCTCCATCCATTAATATAACATTTTATCATTCATTTAATTTTTAATAAATTGCACTTCCTGTAGAAAGCTCTGGACACAAGTTCTTCTTATATGAGATCTACAACATTGGACGCCATAGTAATTTCTTCCAACAACAGTCACTGTTGAATGATAACCAAATATTTTCTTCTTTTGTAAATGTATATTTGTATATCCTTTGGATAAATAAATTGCTCTAGTCCAGGGCTTCTTAAACTGTGAGGCGGGCGGGTCTTTGATGAGGCGCAGCTTCGGAAGCAGTTTTGCCAGGAGTGATTATATCTTGCACAAGCCTTTCTATGGATGCTCAATCTCTGGTTTAGCAATGTAATTAATTCCCTTTGCAGTTTCTTTTTATGTACCACTAGGTTCTGGCTACAAATTTTAAATGGTAGCTAAACTTTCAAAAAACTTCTGATATTTAATGGTGACATGTCAGAAGATTTGATTGGTGGGGGTCTAAACAAGCGACTCTGTGAGCGCTTAGCCACTCTGTTTCTGATCGGCTTTTCTCTGAAAGCTGAGCAATTGGTGTACGGGATCATAGACTTTCTATTAAGCCCGTACATCAATTGCTCGGATTTCCGAGAAAAGCCAATCAGAAACTAATCTGCTCATAGGAGATTAGGCATGTGACGATCGAAGCTCCGCTCCCGTCTCCTCTGTCCTGTGATGCACCGCTAAGCCACTCCGGTCCCAGCTTCTTCTGATTGATGCAGCCGGCACACTGTTAAGGCTAGGCTAACACTGCTACTAACGCCACTACTGCTACTGCTGGGATACTGCTGCTACATGCTACTACAGGCTGACTCCCTGTAGCTAGCTCTAATCCTTTTGGCTCTCTAGCTTTGGTCTGCTGGCTCTCCTACACCTTGATACTACTAATAGTTTGTATGCCTGCACGCTGAGCTTGGTCAAAGTCATTGTATGTACTCCAGGACAAGTCCAGGATCCTAAGGCGTTCAAGACCAGGAGGTGTGAGATCGTTCCTGTGAATATCAGTGTTTATCTGTGCATTATATTATTAAGAGCTGATATATGCTGTAGCTGATTTATGAGTGGTTGCCTGACTGCCTGTACACTTCTCGCTTGTTGCTGTTTTGTTTTTTAAATTAATATTACAATAGTCAGTACCACTGATTGTCTCTCCTCAAACTGGACTTTTTTTTGTTGTTTGTGCTCAATACTTATTGGAAGTGGTCTATTCTATCTGTGGCTCCGGTCAGATTATATATTTGGTAAGGAGATGCCTCCAAAGGAACATGATAAGGATAACGTTCCAGCAAGCAAAATATATAGTGGGGGCTCTGGAGGGAAAACTGCACTTTCTAGGATAGATAAGTTCCTATCCTCCCCCGCCCCTGTGACTTCTAGAGGGAAGCAGAGTAACCTGGAAGAGCATTATATTACAGCAGAGGAGTCAGAGAGTGCGCATGGAGAGGGCAAAAGTTATGGCCTGTTGTCTGAGACATAAACTATAAAGGCAATTCTCCAGATCTCTTCAAAATCTGGAGGGGTCCATGGTGGGGCTAACTGGCCAAATAGGGGGAGTACAGGTGGATATGAGTCTTATTAATTATGACCTGTCTAAAATAAGAGAGAGGCTGAAGGAAGCAGAGGAAAGGGTCTCTTTTCTTGAGAATACAGTGACCACTTTAAAATCTAAGGTTGTAATTTTGGAAAGAGATGTGAAAGATTCTGCTAATAAATTGGTGGACTTGGAGGATAGATCCAGGAGAGCAAACATTCGCTATATGGGATTCCCTGAGGGGATAGAAGGAGAATATTTCTGCGAATATATCACAAATTGACTGCTGGAGAAGTTTGGAGAGGCAGTGTTATCCAAAGTCTTTGCATTGGAAAGGGCTCACAGAGTCCTGTTTAAACCCAGACCTGTAGGCCAGGCCCCAAGATCTATTCTGGTCAAGTTGTTATGTGCAGGAGCCTGGGACATAATCCTAAGAAATGCATGATCAAGGGATAAAAATGGAGCCCAGATAATGCTTTTTCCGGATTACTCAATTGCCTCTTCCAAAAATAGGCTTAAGTTAGTTGAAAGTAAGAAACGTCTGAGAAAAGTAGAGCTACAATATTTCTTGCTATTCCCGTCAATGCTACGTGTGATACATGAGGGACCTAGCGAACAAGGGAGGGAAGGAGGGGATGTGTTTTTTTGTTTTTTTTTAAAGTATGAGAATTATATCATGGAATATTAGGGGACTGGGCAATAAATGTAAGAGATTGGCAGTTTTTAATTTAATCCAAAATGATCTGCCCGCAGTGATTTGTTTGCAGAAGACACATCTGCGGTCTACCTAGGGGGTCGGTTTCCTATATGTACCACTCCGTCTAGTCGTCCTTTTCTAGAGGAGTGAGTATTTTGGTTCATAAAAGTATTATGGTTCAGATTGATGAGGTCCTCGTAGACGATGCAGGAAGATTTGTGTTACTATATGTGAGATTTGATGGAGTGGACATGGTATTGGGGTCGGTGTATGTCCCCCCGCCTTTTGCTTATTTGATCCTGGATAATATTACCCTTTTTCTGGCTAATAAACCTGGAGATCCTCTTCTCCTAATTGGGGAGTTTAATAAGGTTCCAGATGAAGTTAAAGATCAGCACCAAAGGTCCCCTTTAAAACCTGGGAGTGTTAGTGACTCTTTTGGGTGTTATTTGGAGGAGATGGGATGGTTCGACACATGGAGGATTTTTCACCCAGACACATCCCAGTTCTTTTGCTATTCTAAGACCTCGGAATCCCTTTCAAGAATTGATTTAGCACTGGCAAATAAACAAATGATGGGCTTAGCCAAGAGAGTGGAATATGAAGAAAGAGGCCTGTTGGATTATTTACCATTGCTTGCTGAAATTGAGACCATAAGGCGAAATCTTTAATTCTCGGAATAGAATGAGAAGAGGAAGCTTTGGTTCAGCTTGTGGAGTTTTTCCAGATTAATAAGGCGACCGCATTTAGAACAGTAATTTGGGATAACTTCAAAGCTTATGAGAGAGGATTCTATAAAAAAAGAGAAATATTGAAAAGAACAGGAGAGAGAGAGACAGGTGGTGGACTCCTTGAGGCAGGATTTGAATAGAGCACAGGACTATACGCTTTTCCCTTCAGATGATGCGGCAGTGGTATGGCGGGCTTCTCAAAATCGGTACGACAAGTTTCTAAGGCTGGGATCCTTGGAGAAAAATGTGATTATTTCAGGTAAATATTATTTGGAAGGAGGTAGAGTTGGAAAATTCTTGTCATATTGTGTGAAAAATCAGAGGGGGCAGTCAGAAATAGTTGCGATTAGAGGAAGTTTGGGGGAAATTCTTACAGATGCCGTACGGATTGCAGAGGAATTTTCTTCTTTCTATAAAGAAGTATATGCAGAGGATACTTGTACGTCGGATCTGGGGAAATCCTATTTGGATAAAATAGTTTTTCCCAGAATATCAGGGATTCAGAGAGAAACTCTGGAGGCACCTCTGTTAAGGCTCGAATTTGAGGTGGCTATCAAACAAGCACCATGGGAAAAGTCCCCTGGGTTGGATGGGATTATGAATTGCCCCCTTGCATATAGTGCCACAGAGCCCCCTCCCTTGTATATAGTGCCACACAGCCCCCACCCTTGTATATAGTGCCACACAGCCCCCTACCTTGTATATAGTGCCACACAGCTTCCCTTGTATATAGTGCCACACAGCCCCCCTTGCATATAGTGCCACACAGCCCCCCTTGTATATAGGGCCTCACAGCCCTCCACTTGTATATAGTGCCACATAGCCCCCCTTTGTATATAGTGCTACACAGACCCCTCCCCTTTATATAGTCCCCCACAGCCCCCTCTGCCTTGTATATAGTGCCACACAGCCCCCTCTCCCTTGTATATAATGTCCCACAGCCCCCTCCCTTGTACAGTGCCACACAGCCCCCCTCTCCCTTGTATATAGTGCCACACAGCTTCCCTCCCATGTATAAAGTGCCACACAGTTTCCCTTGTATATGGTGCCACATAGTGCCGGCCTTAGGATAGAAGGCGCCCCGTGCAAAATTATCTTTTGGCGCCCCACCCCATCATAAATTTTTTTATAATGCCCCCCCACAGTATAATGCCCTATATAGTGCCCCCACACGGTATAATGCCCCTTTAGTGCCCCCCATACAGTAGAATAATAATATTTAATAATATATTATAACCCCTTCAAGGACACAGTTAGGGCCGGTTCTCATCAGCATTGGCTTTCAGTTCAGGGGTTCCGTCGGAGGTTTCCGTCGGGTGAACCCCTCAACGGAAAGTCAAATGGAAACCTTAGCTGCCGTTTGCATTACCATTGATATCAATGGTGACGGAAACATTGCTAATCGTTTCCGTTTGTCACCATTCCAGCAGATTTCTGTTTATTCTACGGAATCAATAGCGCAGTCGAAATGACCATCAGCCCAGCACTCACAGTAAAATGACCATCAGCCCGCCACTCACAGATTCCCCCTGTAGATAGTGCCACACAGCCCCCTTGTAGCTAGTGCCACACAGCCCACTGTAGATAGTGCCACACACACACACACACACACACACACACACACACAATTGACTTCAGAAAAGTGAGTAAGTGGTCTGAGTGAGGTCGGTGCCGGGAGTGGACCAGTCCAGTCATCTGACCTGAGTCAGTCTCCTGATCTCACGTCACTGACGGGAGGTCAGATGACTTGACTGATCCACTCCCGGCACCGACCTCACTCAGACCACTTACTCACTTTTCAGAAGTCAAGCAGAATCTGAAAATACGCCCACGGCTTACTCTTTCCATTTTGGTGCATGCACAGTGCAATGTTCTGGGAAAATTAGACAAAATCCCCAACATTTATGGACAGTGACATCAAGCGCTTCTGCTAGAGTGGAATCACCAGGCACAGAGTTGGCAACTCTGTGGATGGGGATTCCGCTTCAGGAGTTGCCCCTGATGTCACTGTCCATATATGGACAGAGACAACAAGCGCTCTGTCCAGGAGCGGAATCCCCAGCCACACAGGGATTTCGCTCCTTCAGCGAGCTACAGTGGCACTAGTAGATAGCAGAGCAGTGAGATACCTCTCTGCTCTGCTATAGTGGCATCACTACCGCTGTAGCAGCCACAGCAGCTACTAGCAGCGCTGTTGGCCATGAGGGGGCCCGTTCCGACGGGCGGCTTGGGCGCCCTCATGCCCGGTGTCGCAGCTAGCAGCCACTATGGGTGCTACAGTGGTAGCGACGCCACTGAGTGAAGAAGCGCCTGAGCAGAAAGGCGGCTGCTGAGTCGCCGGGCCCAGGCGCTTCTGAAACAAGCAGGGGAAGGGAGCCAGCGCAGCGCCCCATTTCACCTGCTGGAGTGATGCGCCCTGTGCAATGGCACAGGTCGCACACCCCTGAGGCCAGCCCTGTTGCTACACAGCCCCCTTGTATATAGTGCCACACAGCCCCTTGTATATATAGTGCCACACAGCCTACCTTGTATATAGTGCCACACAGCCCCCCTTGTATATTGTGCCACACAGCCCCCCTTTGTATATAGTTCCACACAGCTCCCTCCCTTTTATATAGTGCCACACAGCCCCCGCTGCCCTTTTATATAGTGCCACAGAGTCCCCCCTCTCCCTTGTATATAGCACCACACAGCCCCCCTTGTATATAGTGCCACACAGCTCCCCCCTCCCATTGTAAATAGTAACACACAGCCCTTACCTCTTGTATATAGTGAGGACACAGATACAAGTGAATATGGCTGTTACTAGCATCGGTGCCCCCTCCAGTGTTAGCGGCATCACCGGGCATGAGAGGGCCCATGCCGCCCGTCCCATAAATGTTATGTTATGACCGGCCCATAAATGTTATAGAAAAACATTGAGAAGCTGTGCTCTAATTAACACAAAAAAGTAAAAGTAATATCAATAAATCTTTCCAAAAATGTAAACTTTGCAAATGTAAATGACAATTTTTTACAATAATAATTATGTCTATAGTAGTAAAATAATTGTTTACAGACAATGGAAATGCTTTTAGGTTAACAAAGCGCAAACACAGTAAAGAGAGTATTGAAAACATTTTTGAATACATCTAATGGCAAACTAGTACAATACACTACATGCAGCAGCACCAGATTGTTAGCTTGTCTGATGTTACCATTGGAGGTACACTTAAAAAATTGTTAGCATTAATGTAAAGGATCTGCCAGGCACATCTTCTGTGTCTATGCCCATAGGTAATCAGTCCGCACCTGCTTCTATGTCTGTGAGACTGACTCCATCTCAGGATGGCAGGCTTAGGAGTGGGAGAGCCTATCACAGCCTGGCCAGACGGAGCTAGCACCCGCCCTCTGTCTATTTATACCTGCCTTTCCTGTTCCTCCTTGCTTGTGATTCTTCTCTTTAGTTTTCCTGGCCCTGCTGCAGCTTCTCGTACTACTGATCCTCTGCTTGTGATTGACCTTGGCTTTTCTGACCACTCTTCTGCTCTGCATTTTTGCACCTCGCTCATCTCCTGGTTTGACTCGGCTCGTTCACCTCGCTTGTTGCTCACGGTGTTCCGGTGGGCAACTTCCCATTTCCCTGGCTTCTTTGTACCCTTGTCTGTTTGTCTGTCGTGCACCTATTGAGTGTAGGGACTGTCGCCCAGTTGTACCCCGTCGCCGAGGGCGGGTCGTTGCAAGTAGGCAGGGACTGAGTGGCGGGTAGATTAGGGCTCACTTGTCTGTTTCCCTACCCCGACATTACATAATCACAAGCCCATATACCTAGTCTACCCTAGTCCCTGACACTACTATGGACCCCCTTGAGACCCTGACTCAGCAAATGCAGGGTCTCTCCCTACAGGTCCAGGCCCTGGCTCAGAGGGACAACCAGCCTGATGCTACCCTGGTAGTGCCCCTCACCTCACCTCTTGAACCCCACCTCAAGTTGCCTGACCGGTTCTCAGGGGACCGGAAGACTTTTTTCTCCTTTCGGGAGAGTTGTGGGCTCTATTTTCACTTAAAGCCCCACTCCTCTGGTTCTGAGAGCCAGCGGGTGGGTACAATTATGTCCCGGCTCCAGGACGTTCCCCAAGAATGGGCCTTCTCCTTGGCTCCTGAAGCCCCTGAACTTTCCTCCGTTGATCTTTTCTTTTCTGCTCTCGGGCTCATTTATGACGAGACTGACAAGACTGCCTTTGCCGAGAGTCAGCTGGTGACCTTACGTCAGGGTAAGAGACCTGTCGAGGAGTATTGTTCTTACTTTAGGAAATGGTGCGTAGCTTCTCGGTGGAATGACCCTGCCTTAAGGTGCCAGTTTAGATTGGGTCTCTCGAACGCCCTAAAAGACCTGCTAGTTAGCTATCCCTCTTCTGACTCCCTAGATCAGGTTATGGCTTTAGCGGTACGACTTGACCGACGTCTCAGGGAATGACTACTTGAACGTGTTTGTGTTTTCTCCTCTGACTCCCCCATGATGCCTCCCGAGGTTCCGTTGCTTCGTTCTTCCACGGAAGACTTGGAGGTACCAATGCAACTCGGAGCCTCCGTGTCCCCCCAACAACGTAGAGAGTTCCGCAGGAAGAATGGTCTCTGCTTCTACTGTGGGGATGACAAGCATCAAGTTAATAACTGTCCTAGGCGTAAGAATAAGCAGCCGGAAGAACTTCCGCGCCAAAGTGACCATTGGGGAGGTCACTTAGGCGCACAGGTATTTCCCGTAAATATGAAACGTAATAAAATCTTGCTTCCCTTTCAGGTCTCTTTTGGTGGTAGGTCTGCTACCGGAAGTGCCTTCGTGGATTCAGGGTCTTCTGCTAATATTATGTCTGTGGAATTTGCTATGTCTCTAGCTATGCGATTGATTGATTTGCCTAAACCTGTCCCGGTAGTGGGTATCGATTCCACTCCTCTTGCTAATGGTTATTTTACACAGCATACCCCTGTTTTTGAACTCCTTGTTGGCTCCATGCATTTGGAGCAGTACTCTGTACTGGTGATGCAGGGATTATCGTCCGATTTGGTTTTAGGCCTTCCCTGGTTGCAGTTGCATAATCCCACGTTTGACTGGAATACTGGGGATCTTACCAAATGGGGTAATGAATGCTTGACGTCATATTTTTCTCTTAATTCTATTTCTCCCCCTGAGGAGGTGAACACGCTACCTGAGTTTGTTCAGGACTTCGCTGATGTTTTCTCTAAGGAGGCCTCCGAAGTGTTTCCTCCTCATAGAGAATACGATTGCACAATCGATTTGGTACCAGGAGCTAAGCTCCCTAAGGGTAGGATATTTAATCTCTCTTGTCCCGAACGTGAAGCCATGAGAGAGTATATCCAGGAATGCCTGGCCAAGGGTTACATTCGCCCCTCTACTTCTCCGGTAGGTGCTGGCTTCTTCTTCGTAGGGAAGAAGGATGGTGGTCTTAGGCCATGCATTGACTACCGAAGCTTGAATAAGGTCACTGTAAGGAACCAGTATCCCCTTCCTTTGATTCCTGATCTCTTTAATCAGGTTCAGGGGGCCCAATGGTTCTCTAAGTTGGATTTACGGGGGGCTTATAACCTTATCCGCATCAAAGAGGGGGATGAGTGGAAGACTGCGTTTAACACGCCCGAAGGTCATGTAGAATACCTTGTCATGCCCTTTGGGTTGTGTAATGCTCCCGCGGTCTTCCCGAATTTCTTAAATTAGATTTTAAGAGACTACCTGGGGGTATTTCTTGTAGTGTACTTTGATGAAATACTTGTGTTTTCCAAGGACTGGTCCTCCCACATTGAGCATGTCAGGAAGGTGCTCCAGGTCCTTCGGGAAAACAAACTGTTTGCGAAGACCGAAAAATGTGTGTTTGGGGTGCAGGAGATACCATTTTTGGGTCAGATCCCCACTCCTCATGAATTCCGCATGGACCCCGCCAAGGTCCAGGCTGTGGCGGAATGGGTCCAACCTGCCTCCCTGAAGGCGTTACAGTGCTTCCTGGGGTTTGCTAATTATTACAGGAGATTGATTGCTAACTTCTCGGTCATCGCTAAGCCTCTTACGGATCTCACTCGCAAAGGTGCTGATCTCCTCCACTGGCCTCCTGAGGCTGTCCAGGCTTTTGAGGTCCTTAAGAAGTGCTTTATGTCGGCCCCAGTGCTGTTTCAGCCCAACCAAATGGAGCCATTTATCGTGGAGGTTGACGCGTCCGAGGTGGGAGTGGGGGCTGTCTTGTCCCAGGGTACCAGGTCCCTCACCCATCTCCGCCCCTGTGCCTACTTCTCCAGGAAGTTTTCGCCCACTGAGAGTAACTATGATATTGGCAACCGCAAACTGTTAGCCATTAAATGGGCTTTTGAAGAGTGGCGCCACTTCCTGGAGGGGGCTAGGCACCAGGTAACAGTCCCGCTTGTGAAGTTTGTGCTAGGTCCAAGACTCCCAGGTCCCGACCAGCGGGCTTACTATGTTCTTTGCCCGTTCCCCAGAGACCTTGGACCCATATCTCCATGGATTTCATCACCGATTTGCCTCCATCTCAAGGCAAGTCGGTGGTGTGGGTTGTAGTAGACCGCTTCAGTAAGATGTGCCACTTTGTGCCCCTCAAGAAACTACCCAATGCTAAGAAGTTAGCTACCTTGTTTATCAAACACATCATGCGTCTCCATGGGGTCCCTGTCAATATTGTTTCTGACAGAGGGGTACAATTTGTTTCATTGTTTTGGAGAGCCTTCTGTAAAAAGTTGGGGATTGATCGGTCCTTCTCCTCTGCCTTCCATCCTGAAACTAATGGCCAAACGGAGAGGACTAATCAGTCTCTAGAACAATATTTAAGGTGTTTTATCTCTGACTGTCAATATGATTGGGTCTCCTTCATTCCCCTTGCCGAATTTTCCCTTAATAACCGGGTCAGTAACTGATCAGGGGTCTCCCCCTTTTTCTGTAATTTTGGGTTTAATCCACGGTTCTCCTCCGTTTCACCTGGTAGTTCCAACAATCCTGAGGTAGAGGTCGTTCATCGGGAACTGTGCACAGTCTGGGCCCAGGTTCAGAAGAACCTAGAGGCGTCCCAGAGCATACAAAAAACTCAGGCTGATAGAAGACGTTCTGCTAACCCCTTGTTTATGGTCAGGGATCTGGTGTGGCTATCGTCAAAAAATTTGCGCCTTAAAGTCCCGTCCAAGAAGTTTGCTCCCCGGTTTATAGGGCCGTACAAGGTCATTGAAGTCCTCAACCCTGTCTCCTTCCGACTGGAGTTGCCCCCATCTTTTTGAGTACACAACGTGTTTCATGCCTCTCTCCTTAAACGCTGCTCCCCGTCCTTGGCTCCCTCGAGGAAACCTCCAGTCCCTGTTCTCACCCCCGAGGGGGTAGAATTCGAGGTGGCCAAGATTGTGGACAGCAAGATGGTCCAAGGCTCCCTCCAGTACCTGGTCCATTGGAGAGGATACGGGCCTGAGGAGAGGACTTGGGTAACCGCCCGGGATGTTCACGCTGGGGTATTGGTCAGGAGGTTCCAGCTTCGTTTCCCCAATAAACCAGGTCCACCTAGAAAGGGTCCGGTGGCCCCTCATAAAAGGGGGGGTACTGTAAAGGATCTGCCAGGCACGTCTTCTGTGTCTACGCCCATAGGTAATCAGTCTGCACCTGCTTCTATGTCTGTGAGACTGACTCCATCTTCCACCACTCAGGATGGCAGGCTTAGGAGTGGGAGAGCCTATCACAGCCTGGCCAGACGGAGCTAGCTCCTGCCCTCTGTCTATTTATACCTGCCTTTCCTGTTCCTCCTTGCTTGTGATTCTTCTCTTTAGGTTTCCTGGCCCTGCTGCAGCTTCTCGTACTACTGATCCTCTGCTTGTGATTGACCTTGGCTTTTCTGACCACTCTTCTGCTCTGCGTTTTTGTACCTCGCTCATCTCCTAGTTTGACTCGGCTCGTTCACCTCGCTTGTTGCTCACGGTGTTCCCGTGGGCAACTTCCCATTTCCCTGGCTTCTTTGTACCCTTGTCTGTTTGTCTGTCGTGCACCTATTGAGTGTAGGGACTGTCGCCCAGTTGTACCCCGTCGCCTAGGGCGGGTCGTTGCAAGTAGGCAGGGACTGAGTGGCGGGTAGATTAGGGCTCACTTGTCTGTCTCCCTACCCCGACATTACAATTAACTAATACAACTTGATGGACTTGGTTTAACTTGAATACATATGTCGACTGTACTAACTATGTAACTACAGTATGTAACTATTTAACTATCATAGTGATTGTAGAAAACCTTGCCAAGAACTTGCATGTGGAGCTGTTCAATAAAACAATATATCTAATGATACATATGATTTCCCACATGGAAAAATTACTTTTTTTTTAATCATTTCCTGTATGTCCTATCCTAAAATTTGTTCAGATAATGCAAAATATTGATCTGGAGTAAAATCTGTGCATCTGTGGACATCTTTAATCAAATTTCCAGTCCATCATGAAAATCAAGGCTTTAGTGTAGTTAAAGGAGTTGTCTCAACATGACAACTTATTTTTAATAGGAAGCTGGACAGCGATCAGGTAATAACCGTGGGTCTGGCTTCTTAAAGCCCCAGCAATCAGCAATCATTGCAGGTGTAAGTAACGGCCAGCCACACACTTAGAATACCATGGTGCCCATCCAAATGAATAGGCTGCCATGCTATACGTGAATACATGGATGGGCCGAGTACGCCAGAGCGGGATCCACTCTTTCATTACGGCTTTCCACTCTGCATTATAGAGCAGGATGAAGCAGCCCTAAAAAGCCCTCCACTCCAAGGTCATACTCAAAAGGCTCTAGGAAGCAAAAGATGTGGACTGCTGTGTACAAAGTTCTCACAATGAAGAGCTGCTTAGGTTATTCGGATGCCTGCAAAATTCATATAGATGAAGGCAGGCAGTCACTCATGTCATTTTATTCCCTTACAAACAGTATAGTCTGCAGGGGCAAAAAAAATATTTTCTCACTTACATTAGTCTTAAAGGGCCAATACTTTGTCAGTCAGGGAAACAAATCCATTGGTAGGCAGGGCCTGAAGTGTTGGAATAGTGTTTGAATACAAGCTACCTACCCTTCCATACTGCTTAGCAAACAGCATGGCTGAAAAATTGCCCATTAGGGAGTCTGTTTTTCTGTTTATTGCCAGGGATTCAACATAAGAAACATGAATAAACATTATTTTCAGAATTCATGTAGAAAGCAAATAATTACCATACAAAATAATATACTTAAAAGTAATATAATATACCCAGGCTCTGATCACATCTGCATTGGACACTGTTAGGCTGTAAAATGATGGAACTCATTATAATCCATTGGAGCCATTGTTTTCTGTGATGTAATTCATCCATCACAGTATCTATCTATCTATCTATCTATCTATCTATCTATCTATCTATCTATCTATCTATCTATCTATCTATCTATCTATCTATCTATCTATCTATCTATCATAGTGATTTTGCCGTTTTAAATGCTTTATTTTTCACGTGAGAAGCTCCATACATCACCCTCCACACTACGACATGCCATGTCGTGGTGCGCGCAGGGGTTAATGTGCAACGGATGGTGCAGAGTGAAAATTAAAATTTTCCACTCATATTCCATTTTAGTGCATAATATGTTATGCCCAGTTTGTGCCACTGAAGACAAATACCTCATAAAATATTAACCGGGTTCTCCCGGGTATGGCGATGCCATATCTATGGACGTAAACTGGTGTTTAGGCACGCTGCAGGGCTCAGAAGGGAGGGAGCGGCATTTGGCTTTTGGGGCGCAGATGTAGCTTGGTAGTAGTTCTGTTTGGGGTTTTACTGGTGTTTCAGTTTATAATGTGGGGGCATATGTTATCTGTGCAGAGTACATCAGGGTACATGTTATCTGTGCGGGGTACATCAGGGTATAATAAGAGGGTATAATAATGCAGTAAATAAATAATAATCCGCAGATATGTGGCCGGTGTCGCACTGATAAATGGCGCCCGATCTTATCTGCTTTTGGAACACTCTGCACATTTTGCCTCACCATATTCTGAGAGCCAGAACTGTTTTATTTTTTCTCCACCGGAGCTGTGTGAGGGTTTATTATTTGCGGGACAATCTGTAGTTTTCATTGGTACCATTTTGGGGTACCAGAAAAAATTTTGATCACGTTTTATTCAATTTTTTGGCAAGCAAGGTGACCAAAAACCATCAATTCTGACAATGTTTTTTATTCTTTTTTTTTATGGCGTTCACCCTGGGCTATAAATTACCATTATATTTTATACTGCGGGTCGGTACGATTATGGCGATACCATATGTATATAATTTTTTTATGTTTTGCAGCGTTTGTGCAATAAAACTTATTTATAAAATAAATAATTTTTTGTATCACCATATTCTGAGAGCGATAACTTTTTTATTTTTCAGTCAAAAACGCGGTGTAAGGGCTTGTTTTTTGCGGGATGGGTTGTAGTTTGTATTGGTACCATTTTGGCATACATGCGACTTTTTGATCACTTTTTATGGTATATTTTGGGAGGGTTGGTAACCAAAAAATTGTGATTCGGGCACTGTTTCGTTTATTTTTTTCGCGGTGTTCACCGTGCGGGAAAAATAATATTACAGTTTTATAGTTGGGGTCGTTACGAACGCGGTGATACCAAATATGTGTACTTTTTTTAACGTGTTAATTTTTTTCCTATAATAAAAGACTTTATAGGAAAAAAAGCATTCTCTGTTTATGTCACTTCTAACTTTTATTTTTACACTTTTTAAAAACATTTTTATTATCTTTTTTTAACTTTTCTTACTTATCCCACTAGGGGACACTTAGACTTGCAGCTCTGATCGCTGCTGGAACACATTACACTACACACGTAGTGTAATGTGTTCTAACTGTCATTGTGACGTAACTGTCACATTGACAGGAAGCATCGGAGGACCGGCCGGAGGCTGATCCTCCGAGGCTTCCGTACATGGCAACCCGGAGGTCATTGTCTGGCCTCTGGTTGCCGTGAGAAGGATCGCCAGCCCCCGCAAATACATGTGGGGGGCTGCCGATCCGCTGTAAACCTCTTCAATGTGGTGATCGCAATCGACCACCGCATCGAAGGGGTTAATTGCCGATTTCAGCGGCGACAGGCCGCTGATCGGCAATGGGGAGAGCAGGGCTGACACCCTGCACAGTTAACCGCGGCGCTACACCGCAGCGGCGGTTAACTGTCAAAGCACTGACGTTAGTGCACGTCAAGGTGCGCGAAGTTACTGCACACATTGACGTGCATTAACGTCAAGGTGCGGGAAGGGGTTAAAAACAGTTACCATGTGATACCATGGATCCATGTTCCATTCTGTATTTCCGGCGCCCTAGGAGTGGAACGGCACTCTTCTATGACATATATCCATGAATCTAATGCACACTCTCGCGCATGCGCATAGTAAATCTCATGTCAGCGGCGGCCATTTTGGTGAAGGAGTCTACGCCTGATAGTTGCGTGACAACAAGTAGCGTATGTACAAAGTAACCACTCATTGTAACTGTATAAATGAAGAACTACTATGTGGATAAAGTATAGATTTAGACATATATTAACCTCCATTCACTATAATATGTTAAGTACAATGCGCACATATACGCCTACGTATGATCACTGTGAAGCCAACAGTGGCCATCTTAGTAATGTAAATTGTATTTCAGTCTGCTCTGTCAAAACGGCGCATGCGCTGTTCAAATTACGTGACGGGCTCATCCTAGCTGCAGAAGAAATGTAAGTAATAAAAGCTCTGATTTAGATATTCGGCTATAGAACCAAAATATATGATGAAATAAATATATGCTTATAGAAAGGACAATCATGTCCTGTATCAAGTGGTAAGTAAATTAATATCACTGCAGAAGAGAGCCCGTTCGTAAAAAAACGTGAATATTATCAACAATAAATGTTGGCAAAAAACGCTGCTAAAATGCACAGTGTGTATGTTAGCAGAAAAATATATATCTAAACTGAAAAAATTGAGTTGAAGTAACATATTATTAAGCTATTTGTACAGCATATCCTTAACCCCTTCAAGACCAAGCTATTTTTGGCCTTCAGGACCAGACCCATTTTTTCAAATCTGACATGTGTCACTTTATGTGGTAATAACTCTGGAATGCTTTTACCTATCCAAGCGATTATGAGATTGTTTTCTCGTGACATATTGTACTTTAGGTTAGTGAAAAAATGTGGTCGATACATTTATTGGTTATTTGTGAAAAACACCAAAATTTAGAGAAAATTTGAAGAAATTATGATTTTTCTAATTTTAAATGTATCTGCTTGTAAAACAAATAGTAATACCACACAAAATAGTTACTAATTAACATTTCCCATATGTCTACTTTATGTTTGCATCGTTTTTTGAACATTCTTTTATTTTTCTAGGACGTTACAAGGCTTAGAACTTTAGCAGCAATTTCTCATATTTTTAAGAACATTTCAAAAGGCTATTTTTTTCAGGGACGAGTTCAGTTCTGAAGTGGTTTTGAGGGCCTTATATATTAGAAACCCCCATAAAACACCCCATTTTGAAAACTTCACCCCTCAACGTATTCAAAACAGCATTCAGAAAGTGTTTCAACCCTTTAGGCGTTTCACAGGAATTGAAGGAACGTAGAGGTGAAATTTACTAATTAAATTTTTTTTTATAAAATTCATTTGTAATACATTTTTTTCTGTAACACAGAAGGTTTTACCTGAGAAATGCAACTCAATATTTATTGCCCAGATTCTTCAGTTTTTAGAAATGTCCCGCATGTGGCCCTAGTGCGCTAATGGACTGAAACACAGGCCTCAGAAGCAAAGGAGCACCTAGAGGATTTTGGGGCCTCCATTTTTTAGAATATATTTTAGGCACCATGTCAGGTTTGAAGAGGTCTTGTGGTGCCAAAACAGTGGAAACCCCCAAAAGTTACCCCATTTTTGAAACTACACCCGTCAGGGAATTTATCTAGGGGTATAGTTAGCATTTTGACCCCACAGATTTTCTGCTAAATTTATTCAAATTAGTCTGTGAAAATGAAAATCTACTTTTATTGTGGAAAAACTTAGAATTTTCGAATTTTTGCAAGGAATAAAGGAGAAAAAGCACCCCAAAACTTGTAAAGCTACTTCTCCCGATTACGGAAATACCCCACATGTGGTAATAAACTGCTGCTTGGACCCACGGCAGTGCTCAGAAGGGAAGGAGCGCCATTTGGATTTTGGAGCACTGATTTTACTGGAATATTTTTCGGTGCCGTGTCGTGTTTGCAATGCCCTGGAGGGACCTAAACAGGGGAAACCCCCCAAAGGTGACTCAATTTTGGAAACTATGCCCCTCAAGGAATTTTTCTAGTGGTATAGTTGGCATTTTGACCCCACAGGTTTTTTGCTGAATTTATTAGAATTAGTCTGTGAAGATGAAAATAGACTTTTTTTCTGAAAAAACATAGAATTTTCTAATTTTTATAAGGAATAAAGGAGAAAAAGCACCTCAACATTTGTAAAGCAATTTCTCCTGATTACGGCAATACCCCATATGTGGTAATAAACTGCTGTTTGGACCCACGGCAGGGCTCAGAGGGGACGGAGCACCATTTGGATTTTGCAACTCAGATTTTGCTGAATTGGTTTCCGGGGGCCATGTCGCATTTGCAGAGCCCCTGAAGTACCAGTATAGTAGAAATTCCCCAGGTGTGATCCCATTTTGGAGACTATACCTATCAAAGAATTAAATTAGAGGTGTAGTGAGCATTTTGAGCCCTCAGGTGTTTTATAGATTTTATTAGAATTGGGCCGTGAAAATGAAAACAATTTTTTTTCCAATAACCTATAGATTTAGCACATAATTTTTCATTTACACAAGCAATACAGGAGAAAAAGACACCCCAAAATGTGTGACAAAATTTCTCCTGAATAGGGAAGTACCCCATATGTGATTGTAAACTGCTATTTGGACATACAGCAAGAGTCTAAAGGGAAAAAGCGCAATTTCGTTTTTGGAGTGGAGATTTTACAAAATTTCTTTTTTACTCCATGTTGCTTTGCTCTGAGGTACCAGTACAGTGAAAACCCCCGAAAAGTGACCCCATTTGGGAAACTACACCCCTCAAGGAATTCATCTAGAAGTGTAGTGAGCATTTTAACCCCAAAGGTTTTGTAGAAATTAGTGCACAGTGGATGTTGCAGATTTAAAATTGCCATTTTCCACATATGCTATTTCAGTGCCCAATGTGTTGTGCCCAGCTTGTACCACCGTAGACACACACCCCATAAATTATTGTTAAGCGGTTCTCCAGAGTACAGTAATATCCCATATGTGGTCATTAACTGCTGTTTGGGCACACTGCCAGGCCCAGAAGGAGCTCCATTTGGCTTTTGGAGCGCAGATTTTGCTTGGTAGTAGTTTTGTTTAGTGTTTTACTGGTGTTTCAGCTTATAATATGGGGGCATATGTAAACTGGGCGGAGTGCATCAGGGTATATGTTAGCTGGGTGGAGTGTATCAGGGTATATGTAAGCTGGGCGGAGTGCATCAGGGTATATGTAATCTGGGCGGAGTACATCAGGGTATATGTAATATGTGAGGAGTACATTAGGGTATATGTAAGCTGGGCGGAGTACATCAGGGTATATGCAATATGTGAGGGGTACATCAGGATATATGTAAACTGGGCGGAGTACATCAGGGTATATGTAAGCTGTGCAGAGTACATCAGGGTATATGTAAGCTATGTGGAGTACATCAGGGTATATGTAAGCTATGTGGAGTACATCAGGGTATATGTAAGCTGTGCAGAGTACATCAGGGTATATGTAAGCTATGTGGAGTACATCAGGGTATATGTAAGCTATGTGGAGTACATCAGGGTATATGTAAGCTGTGTGGAGTACATCAGGGTATATGTAAGCTGTGCAGAGTACATCAGGGTATATGTAAGCTATGTGGAGTACATCAGGGTATATGTAAGCTATGTGGAGTACATCAGGGTATATGTAAGCTATTTTGCATTTACAGGGTCTACCAGTGGGGGCTGCAAATAATGACGTGGGGTTTTAGGTGAAGAACTGCTGCACATATAAATTAGTCTGGGTCGTCGTTTTGCATTATTGCGTTCCAAGAGTCATAACTTTTTATTTTTCCGTTGACGAGCTGTGTGAGTGCTTGATTTTCATGTGATGAGCTGTCGTTTTTATTAGTATCATTTTGGGGTAAATGTGATAATGTGATCAGTTTTTATTACATTTTTTGGAGACCATTTATCAATTTTTACCGGCGTTCTCTGTGCTGCATAAACAACATGTTTGCTTTATTCTGCGGTTTGATACGATTATGGCAATACCAAATTTATATAGTTTTTATATGTTTTACTACTTTTACACTATAAAAACCCTTTTTATAAATAAAATATTTTAGTGTCACCATATCCTGAGAGTCATAACTTTTTTATTTTTATGTCGACGGAGCTTTGTGAGGGCTTGTTTTTTGCGTAACACACTGTAGTTTTTATTGGTACCAAGTTTGGGTACATGCGGCTTTTTGATCACTTTTTATTCCATTTTATTGGAAACAACGTGACCAAAAAAGGAAATTCTGGCATTGTTTTTTATTGTATTTTTTTTACGGTGTTCACCGTGCGGGATAAATAATATTATATTTTTATAGGTCACGCCGATACGAACGCGGCGATACCTATTATGTCTAGTTTTTGTCTTTTTTTCCATTTTTTTCTAATTATAAAGGACTTGATCAGGGACACAAGATGATTATTGTTTTTATTACATAAAACTTTTATTTATTTATTTATTTATCTAAAACTTTTTTTAACCTTTTTTTTACTTTTTATTTTACACATACTAGGGGACTGGAAGATCTGATCTTCTGATCCCCTGTACAATACACTGCACTACTTGTGCAGTGCAGTGTATTATAACTGTCATTTTATAACTGACAGTTGAGCCTATTACGTCCTGCCTCGGGCAGGACCTAATAGGCTTCCCTACCTGGCAACCAGGAAGCCATTGCTAGGCTTCCTGGTTGCCATTGCAACCATCAAAAACACGCGATTTTTCGCGGGGGGCCAACGGGGTACAGAGGGAGCCCCCTCCCTCTGTATCAATTGAAAAACAAATGCCAGAGGCAAGGAAGCCTTATTTCCCAGCTACCATTCGATTGATTAGATTTTTAAATTTTTAAATTATAATCTTTATTATGCTATTGTAGCAAACAGACATACAGACAAACCAACATGAATAGTTAAAATTTCCAATGCATGGATAGGGGCAGTGGCCGTTAGTGGCTATAACAATGTAGATGTGTTCCTGCCGTCTGTAACTGCAGACAGGCAGATTCAGGAGGTCACCGATATAGCTGAGAACTCCTAAGTAGTTAGATTGTTAAATTAAAGATGCCCTAATACCAGCATGTATTAAAATTGTAAGGGGGGCTCTCCTTACAATTTTAATACATGCTGGAATTAGGGCATCTTTAATTTAACAATCTAACTACTTAGGAGTTCTCAGCTATATCGGTGACCTCCTGAATCTGCCTGTCTGCAGTTACAGACGGCAGGAACACATCTACATTGTTATAGCCACTAACGGCCACTGCCCCTATCCATGCATTGGAAATTTTAACTATTCATGTTGGTTTGTCTGTATGTCTGTTTGCTACAATAGCATAATAAAGATTATAATTTAAAAATTTAAAAATCTAATCAATCGAATGGTAGCTGGGAAATAAGGCTTCCTTGCCTCTGGCATTTGTTTTTCAATTGTTGTATTAGGCCTGCCAACTACCAAGGGTCCTAACTCCTTCTATTTTTCTCCCTCTGTATCAATCACTTAAATGCCGCTGTCGCTATTGACAGCGGCATTTGAGGGGTTAAATGGCGGCGATCGGACATAACAGTGATCGCCGCCGTTGCAGCGGGATGTCAGCTGTATATTACAGCCGACACCCGCTGAGGATGAAGCGCGCACAGCTCCTGTGCCTGCTTCATCCTCAGGACATTACTGTACGCCCATTTGCGGGAACGAGCCGCTAAAAAGGACGTACAGTAACGCCCATTTGCGGGAAGGGGTTAAAGACAAAATTTATTCAAAGAAAAGGGGCATCCTTAATAACAATGTTAGTTGTAACAGCGCATTAGATATTATTACGAAAGCATACAACATACTTATAAGCCTTTTTTTTTATACACACACTGGGACAATGGGTCCAAAGTAGACATGGTAGGTACTTGAGAAAATCTTTATAGGTGATCTGAAAAAGATATCCAATATTAGAATTTGCAAAATATGATAAAAATATGTGCACTAGTTCATATACATAGAGGGTATATAACCAACGCATCCTTTCTTGTGGGCAAGCTGGTCCCTAAATCACACCATACGTCACAAAATCAACATTGAGGCCATTAGGTCTCAATGTTTGTAATCTCTCTATCCACTGTAATTCTTTGTATTTAAGCTGTTTTATACGATTACCCCCTCTGCGTGGAATTGGTACATGATCTATCAAACAGATCCATATGTCTCTCTCTGTATGACCTGCCTCTGTATAATGCTTTGATACCGGGAGATCCAACCGTTTTTTGCGTATTGGAATATCGGTGTTGGTTTAACCGTGTCTTAAACTCAAGGGAGGTTTCTCCAACATACAGAAAATGACAAGGACACTCCAGAATATATACAACATGGTCAGATATACAATTCAAGTAAAATCTTATATCAAATGACCGTTTAGTTTGAGGATGGATGAATCTTGGTCCTTTTTGTATCAAGGAACAGTTAATACAATTAAGGCAGGGATAACAACCTGTATTACTTTTGGTAAAATAGGTTTGTCTATTTATTCTGCCAGGACCTATATCGGAATTTACCAGTCTGTCTTGTAAATTGAGTGATCTCCGATATGAAAATAAGGGATTCTTTTTTATTTCAGGTATATTTGATAAACTGTGTCTCAACATAGGCCAATATTTTAATATGATTTTATTGATGGAGTCACTGTTTTCCACAAATGTAGTAACGAAGGGTATGCGTGCAGGTAATAACCTACGTGTCTGAGTCTTTAGCAATGTATCTCTCTGCATTTGTTCCACTTTTGTCCTTTGACGTTTAAGGGACTATATTGGATAGCCCCTACAAAGGAATTTGTTTTCCATATTCTGGAGAGTGCTGTCAATCTTATTGTCTACACTGGTAATACGTTTAGCACAAATATATTGACTTGTTAGTGAGACTTTTTATCATGGAACGTGGATGATTGCTGTTGAACATTAATAAGTTATTCCTATCTGTTGATTTTATAAAGAGCTCAGTAGTCAAACTACCCTCCTGAATATTAACTCATACATCAAGGAATTGGATAGATGTATCCGAACTAACCAGAGTGAATTTCACCATTGAGTCGATAGTATTTAAAAATGCATGAAAAAGTTGGAGTTCACTATCAGTACCTATCCAAATGAGGAAGACATCATCTATGTATCGCCACCACCTCAGGACACGGCTGAAGTGGTGGGACACATAGACGAACATCTCCTCAATGTATCTCATGTATGTATTTGCATACGTGGGGGCCACATTGGACCCCATCGCGGTACCCTGGATTTGTATATATAAATCGTCCCAAAACAAAAAGTAATTATCCGTCAGATTAATATTTAGCAAGTCGAGAAAGAATTGTTGGGCTTCATTAGTATATCTAGTTTCTTGAAAATATGTGCCTATTGCCTGTATGCCTTTTTTGTGTTCAATCGACGTGTACAAGCTCACGACATCAAATGATGCCAAAATAACATGTTGATCTTCCGGTGTATATATACTGACTTGAGCTTGTTTAAGAAATCTGATGTATCTTGTATATAAGAAAAGGCTTCTGTTGAAAATACCCTAAATAACCTGTCTAAAAAGATTGCTATGTGACTGGAAATAGACTCTGTACGCAAGACTATAGGTCGCCCAGGTGGATTAGTGAAAGACTTGTGTATTTTGGGTAACGTGTACAGCACTGGTGTCCTAGGGTTTTCCATGATTAAATATTCAGATTTTTTTTGTCAATATTTCCATCTAACAAAGCCTTGTCTATAATACTTTGTATATGTCTCATGATTTTAAATTTGGGATCAAAGGTTAATTTTTTTATATACAGTTGTATCATTCAACTGTCTAACTAACTCACCTTCATATTGGGTCGTGTCCATGACAACCACAGCACCACCCTTGTCAGCAGGTTTAATGGTGATGTGGTCATCATGGACAAGAGCCTGCAATGCAACAATTTCATCCCTAGACATATTGGGATGTTTAAAAGGAATATCCACACTGGTCTTTTTAAGCTGCTCAACATCCCTCTTAACTACTGCAACAAATGCGTCAAGTGCTGGAATGTAATTACTCGGCATGAAACTACTCTTATTGTACAATTTGACATCATCCAGACATATCTCTGAATTTTTTACCCTGGTAGTAGGTGTTTGTTCGGCAAACCAACATTTCAATTTTATAGATCTAAAAAAATTATTCAGATCGCTATCCAACTGGATCCAACTGGACCGTATGGGATGATGGGCAGCAGGAAAGGCCCTTGTTCAGGACCAATATTTCCTTGGGACTCAAAATTCTAGATGAGATGTTGATCACTAAGTCCTCTTCCTTTGTATCGCTCCCCTCGTCATTGGTGGTTGTGGTCTCATGGTTCTGGCTCCTCTTTGATCATTGATGTCTTCTCCCACCCCTCCTGGTGTGTTTGGAACCAGTGTAGGGGTTCCTAAAAAAGAGGATGAGGATGATATTTCCTTGTTAAGTTGACTTGACTCTTGTCGTCTCCTCCATTTTCTGGTGTCATTTTGTTGACCTGTATTTCTGCCACGCTGATTGTCCTTCCAATTATAGATCCGGCCTTTGCGATAATCCTCACTATCGCGTTGCCACTTCCTTCTTTTTGTATCTTCCTGTTCATTTCGGAATTTTCCAGAGTGAACCTGGAGATCTGTAGGGAATTTATCATATTCCTGTGTCTCCACTAAGGAGATCAATGCATGGTCAGTATCTTCTATGGATTTTGTAACCATAGTGATCTCTTGCTTAAGATACTCTATATTTAATAGAATTACGTCAAGAGAATACTTGTTTGATAGTTGTTGTAACCGATTACAATACAGTTCACTTTGTGAAAATAAATTAGGTCTGAGGGTGGACCTCATTCCTCTGGGAATCATCTTTGATTTATAGTATGCCCCAAGTGTAGTAAGATGTAGGGTATGGCGATGGGGTCCAATGTGGCACCCACGTACGCAAATACATACATGAGATACATTGAGGAGATGTTCGTCTATGTGTCCCACCACTTCAGTCGCGTCCTGAGGTGGTGGCGATACATAGATGATGTCTTCCTCATTTGGATAGGTACCGATAGTGAACTCCAACTTTTTCATGCATTTTTAAATACTATCGACTCAACGGTGAAATTCACTCTGGTTAGTTCGGATACATCTATCCAATTCCTTGATGTATCAGTTAATATTCAGGAGGGTAGTTGGACTACTGAGCTCTTTATAAAATCAACAGATAGGAATAACTTATTAATGTTCAACAGCAATCATCCACGTTCCATGATAAAAAGTCTCCCTACAAGTCAATATATTCGTGCTAAATATATTACCAGTGTAGACAATAAGATTGACAGCACTCTCCAGAATATGGAAAACAAATTCCTTTGTAGGGGCTATCCAATATTGTCCCTTAAACGTCAAAGGACAAAAGTGGAACAAATGCAGAGAGATACATTGCTAAAGACTCAGACACGTAGGTTATTACCTGCACGCATACCCTTCGTTACTACATTTGTGGAAAACCGTGACTCCATCAATAAAATCATATTAAAATATTGGCCTATGTTGAGACACAGTTTATCAAATATACCTGAAATAAAAAATAATCCCTTATTTTCATATCGGAGACCACCCAATTTACAAGACAGACTGGTAAATTCCGATATAGGTCCTGTCAGAATAAATAGACAAACCTATTTTACCAAAAGTAATACAGGTTGTTATCCCTGCCTTAATTGTAATTAACTGTTCCTTGATACAAAAAGGACCAAGATTCATCCATCCTCAAACTAAACGGTCATTTGATATAAGATTTTACTTGAATTGCATATCTGACCATGTTGTATATATTCTGGAGTGTCCTTGTCACTTTCTGTATGTTGGAGAAACCTCCCTTGAGTTTAAGACACGGTTAAACAAACACCGATATACCATACGCGAAAAACGGTTGGATCTCCCGGTATCAAAGCATTATACAGAGGCAGGTCATACGGAGAGAGACATACGGATCTGTTTGATAGATCATGTACCAATTCCACGCAGGGGGGGTAATCGTATAAAACAGCTTAAATACAAAGAATTACAGTGGATAGAGAGATTACAAACATTGAGATCTAATGGCCTCAATGTTGATTTTGTGACGTATGGTGTGATTTAGGGACCAGCTTGCCCACAAGAAAGGATGCGTTGGTTATATACCCTCTATGTATATGAACTAGTGCACATATTTTTATCATATTTAGCAAATTCTAATATTGGATATCTTTTTCAGATCACCTATAAAGATTTTCTCAAGTACCTACCATGTCTACTTTGGACCCATTATCCCGGTTTGTGTATAAAAAAGGCTTATAAGTATGTTGTATGCTTTTGTAATAATATCTGATGCGCTGTTACAAATAACATTGTTATTAAGGATGCCCCTTTTCTTTGAATACATTTTGTCTTTAAGGATATGCTGTACAAATAGCTTAATAATATGTTACTTTAACTCCATTTTTTCAGTTTAGATATATATTTTTCTGCTAACATACACACTGTGCGTTTTAGCAGCGTTTTTTTGCCAACATTTATTGTTGATAATATTCACGTTTTTACGAACGGGCTCTTTTCTGCAGTGATATTAATTTACTTACCACTTGATACAGGACATGATTGTCATTTCTATAAGCATATATTTATTTCATCATATATTTTGGTTCTATAGCCGAATATCTAAATCAGAGCTTTTATTACTTACATTTCTTCTGCAGCTAGGATGAGCCCGTCACGTAATTTGAACAGCGCATGCGCCGTTTTGACAGAGCAGACTGAAATACAATTTACATTACTAAGATGGCCACTGTTGGCTTCACAGTGATCATACGTAGGCGTATATGTGCGCATTGTATTTAACATATTATAGTGAATGGAGGTTAATATATGTCTAAATCGATACTTTATCCACATAGTAGTTCTTCATTTATACAGTTACAATGAGTGGTTACTTTGTACATACGCTACTTGTTGTCACGCAACTATCAGGCGTAGACTCCTTCACCAAAATGGCCGCCGTTGACATCAGATTTACTATGCGCATGCGCGAGTGTGCGCATTAGATTCATGGATATATGTCATAGAAGAGCGCCGTTCCACTCCTACGGCGCCGGAAATACACACTGGAACATGGATCCATGGTATCACATGGTAACTGTTTTTAATTTGTATGTATTGTTTACACATGTGAGCAGTTAATGTCAAGCTCACCAATTATCACTTCTGTACTTATGTATACAGCGATTTCAATTTTTTACATGGATGATTATGTGTCTTTATCACTATGTTGTACGTATATGGAAATTTTTCACCAGTACAATGTTTGTATAATTGTCTTTTTCTACATTTATACTAAATCACTTGTTAATGGGACGAATTGTCTGGTCCGCATATATTTCACTTTTGTATGCACTGTTTGTATGCTTGAAAAAGGCTCCATATGTAGAGCTGAAACGTTGCACAAGGGCTAATAAAAAGGCAATTTTTTCACTGTGACTTGGAGTGCTGCCTATTCTTGGACGACTATCTATCTATCTATCTATCTATCTATCTATCTATCTATCTATCTATCTATCTATCTATCTATCTATCTATCATCTATCATCTATCGTAGCCTGGATTTGAAAAAAAAGTGAGATTGTTCTTTGTTGAAAAACAGAGGTTGGTGACATTCTCGGTAGCTATAGCTACAGTTGTCACCTTTTTTCATAGAATGCTAAATAATGTATTATTGTCTCTAAGGGCATCAGAATGCTTTAATAAGAAGTACACATGTGTTTGGAACATCCTTCAGAGTATTTTTACCCAGGATTATCAAGAAGAAAACAGAAATAGAACTGATATTCAGAAAAAGAGACTAGTAGCAAACTCCTACACTTTTAACTAGCCAAGGTTCAACTAAATGCATTATTTACTTGTGTTTTCAACTTATAGCTGTATGACGTCAATACATTTCAACTATAATTGCACTAAGTTATTTTTTTTATAATGATGGTGTTTGTAGGATTTTATACTCTACTTTAAAATAAAATTTTCCGAGTTCGACTTGTGTTTCATGGCTAATTCCACTTTAAGACAATTTTTGATCTCCTAAAATAATGCTTGAGTCAATCAGTTGTGATTACATGTCAAATAAGGGTATGTGCACACACAATTGCAAAATACGTCTGAAATTACGGAGCTGTTTTCAGGCGAAAACAGCTCCTGAATTTCAGACGTTTTTGCATGTACTCACGATTTTTGCGGCGTCTTTTACGGACGTAATAGGAGCTGTTCTTCATTGGAGTCAATGAAAAATGGCTCCAAAAACGTCCCAAGAAGTGTCTTGCACTTTGACGCAGGCGTAATTTTACGAGCCGTCTTTTGACAGCGACGCGTAAAATTACACCTCGTCTGAACAGAACATCGTAAGACCCATTGCAAGCAATGGGCAAATGTTTTCAGACGTAATGGAGCTGTCTTTTCAGACGTAATTCGAGGCGTAAAACGCCTGAATTACGTCTGAAAATAGGTTGTTTGCACATACCCTAAAAGTCCAGTTTGGAGCCCTTTAAATCTTATATTAAGGAATTGCATTATAAAGAATTCCCAAAAACAATGTAGTTACTAGAATAATCCCCTCTACAAATTATAGTGATTAATAAGCCTGCATGACGTCATGACAGCAGCCCCTATACTATGAATAGACCATAATACCAGCAACACATTCACAAAATACAAACAGGTATAAGAAGCACCTGTATTCTGCTGATAATACCTGGCAGGAAGTTTGTTTTACTCTCAATTATGCTGGCTTGCTAGCAGAATTACTTCTGTTTGTAAAGGTAGCCAGAATCAGGTTTTAGACAAAGTGTGGCCCTGGGCAAAGTTAAAAGTGGGGTCCCAAATGCTGAATTAGGGCCTGTTTACATCTGCGTCAGGCTTCCGTTCATGGGTTCCGTCAGACCTTTCCATCAGGGGAACCCATGAACGGAAACCAAACTCAAACCATAACTTTCCATTTGCATTACCATTGATTTCAATGGTAATGTTTCCGTTGCTAATGGTTTCCGTTTTTGTGTCCGTTCCGTAAGGGTTCCATTTTTTTGGTGGAAACAATAGCACAGTCGACTGCGCTATTGATTCTGCCCAAAAAAACTGAAACCTTATGGAACGGAGACAAACAGAAACCATTTGCAACAAAAGCATTACCATTGAAATCAATGGTAATGCAAACGGAAGCTATGGTTTCCGTTTATGGGTTCCGCCGACGGAAAGGTCTGACGGAACCCATCAACGGAATCCAAACGCTGATGTGAACACACCCTAAGGCTGAATGCACATGTTGCATATTACGTGCGGATTTGCCGCCCGTATTTTCATGCGGCATATCCGCAGCGTAATACAGTACCAGCAAAGTAAATGAGATTTCAAGAAATCTACAAGATGCTGATTTTTTCTGCACGTAAATTGACCTGTGGTGCGTATTTTAAAATCTGCAGCATGTCAATTTATCTTGCGTTTCTGCTTGAGAATTTTATCTGTCTAGTTTTAAAGAAAAACGCACCAAAATACGCAGCATAAAAACGCATCTATTTCCACATCAAAATGTAAAAGCTGCACCTAAAACCACATAAAAAAACGCACCATGAGGTTTGGTTTAGCTGCGGAATTATTTGAGTATACCTGCGGTTTTAAATTAAATTACGCAATGTGTGCATTCAGCCTTAGGGTATGTTCACATGGCCTATTTTCAGACGTAATTCAGGTGTTTTACGCCTCGAATTACGCCTAAAAAACGCCCCTAATATGCATACAAACATCTGCCTATTGCTTGCAATGGGTTTTACGATGTTCTGTTCCCACGAGCCTTTATTTTACGCTTCGCTGTCAAAATACGGCGCGTAAAATGACGGCTTGTCAAAAGAAGTGCAGGATACTTTTTGGGACGTTTTTGGAGCTGTTTATCATAGACACTATTGAAAACAGTTCCAAAAACGGCCGTGAAAAACGCAGCGAAAATCGCGAGTGGCTCAAAAAACGTCTGAAAATCAGGAGCTGTTTTTGCCTCAAAACAGCTTTCGTAATTTCAGACGTTTTTGGTCACTGCGTGGGAACATACCCTTACTGTATCAATAATGCAGTTAATTCAGAAGCCGTGTGCAGAGAACTGCATCGCTGATTTCTGGCAGGTCCAGAAGTGTTAGAAACCCCAAAGCATATGTCCCCCCTCTCACACAAAAAAATTATCTATATACATATACAGTTATTATATCATACCACTATACCAGATGAAATATTACCTGCATACTGTTACTGAACACAACTCACAATTATAAGACCAGTATTACCAATAACACAATATAAGGTCCAAATAATACATTCTGTTACTGAATAATACCGCCACACCATAACCACATAGTGACTGAATAATACCACTATACCATTACTGAGTTATGCCGCCACACTATAACCACATAGTGACTGACTAATACCCCCAGTCTGTTACTGAATAATACCGCCACACCATAACCACATAGTGACTGACTAATACCCCCATTCTGTTACTGAATAATACCGCCACACCATAACCACATAGTGACTGAATAATACCCCCATTCTGTTACTGAATAATACCGCCACACCATAACCACATAGTGACTGAATAATACCACTATACCATTACTGAGTTATGCCGCCACACTATAACCACATAGTGACTGACTAATACCCCCAGTCTGTTACTGAATAATACCGCCACACCATAACCACATAGTGACTGAATAATACCACTATACCATTACTGAGTTATGCCACCACACTATAACCACATAGTGACTGACTAATACCCCCAGTCTGTTACTGAATAATACCGCCACACCATAACCACATAGTGACTGAATAATACCCCCATTCTGTTACTGAATAATACCGCCACACCATAACCACATAGTGACTGAATAATATCCCCATACTGTTACTGAATAATACCACCACACCATAACCACATAGTGACTGAATAATACCCCCATTCTGTTACTGAATAATACCGCCACACCATAACCACATAGTGACTGAATACCCCCATTCTGTTACTGAATAATACCGCCACACCATAACCACATAGTGACTGAATAATACCACTATACCATTACTGAGTTATGCCGCCACACTATAACCACATAGTGACTGACTAATACCCCCAGTCTGTTACTGAATAATACCGCCACACCATAACCACATAGTGACTGACTAATACCCCCATTCTGTTACTGAATAATACCGCCACACCAAAACCACAGTGACTGAATAATATCCCCATACTGTTACTGAATAATACCACCACACCATAACCACATAGTGACTGAATAATACCCCCATTCTGTTACTGAATAATACCGCCACACCATAACCACATAGTGACTGAATAATACTCCCATTCTGTTACTGAATAATACCGCCACACCATAACCACATAGTGACTGAATAATATCCCCATACTGTTACTGAATAATACCACCACACCATAACCACACAGTGACTGAATAATACCCCCATTCTGTTACTGAATAATACCGCCACACCATAACCACATAGTGACTGAATAATACCCCCATTCTGTTACTGAATAATACCGCCACACCATAACCACATAGTGACTGAATAATACCACCATACCATTACTGAGTTATGCCGCCACACCATAACCACATAGTGACTGAACACCCCCATACTGTTACTGAATAATACCTCCACAACATAAACACAGTCACTGAATAATACCCCCATACTGCTACTGAATAAAAACCACTATGCAAAGACCAATATTACCACCATGTAGTGACCATATAGTGGTAGATGCCCAGACCAAGGTGACGACTTATTCCAGCCACTATTCATCTCTGCAGAATTTGACACACAGACATGTTGTTTTCTCGCTTTTCCAGCACCCTCCACACCTATACCCAATCCTCTAAACAAACTCGTAATCCACAGCGCCCCAGATGGTAATAATGAACCCTCAGTGCTCGACACAATGGAATTGGCCATTAGTAACCGTGCCCCATTTGTGCCCCCACAGTAATAATGCCACATTTTTGCCCACACAGTAATAATGCCCCCTTTGTGCCTCCTGTAGATACCACTGCACATAGACCACTGTAGATATCACCACACACAGACCCCTGTAGATAGCAGCAAAGTCCTCCCCCCTTGTATAAAGTGTCACACAGCTTCCTAGTAGATAGTGCCAGACAGCCACACCTCACAGTAGATAGTGCCACACAGCCCCCCTTAGTAGATAGTGCCACACAGCCCCCTCTTGTATATAGTGCCACACAGCCCCCCTTGTATATAGTGCCATATAGCCCCCTTGTATATAGTGCCACACAGCCCACCTTGTATATAGTGCCATGCAGCCCCCCTTGTATATACTGGGACACAGCACACCCTTGTATATAGTGCCACACAGCCACCCCTTGTATATTGTGCCACACTGTCCCCTCTTGTATATAGTGCCACACAGCCCCCCTCCATTGTATATAGTGCCACAAAGCCCCCCTTAGTATATAGTGCCAAACAGATAGTGCCACACACAGACCCCTGTAGTGTGCGCCATACACAGCCCCCTGTAGTAGCACCACACAGACCTTGCAAATAGTGCCATATGGCCCCCAGTAAATAGTGCCACACAGACCCCCCTTAGTATAGTGCCACACAGCCCCCTATTGTATATAGTGCCACAAAGCTCACCCTTGTGTATAGTGCCACACAGCCCCCCTTTTATATACTGCCACACAGCCCCTTGTATATAGTGCCACACTGTCCCCTCTTGTATATAGTGCCACACAGCCCCCTCCATTGTATATAGTGCCACAAATCTCCCCCTTATGTATAGTGGCACACAGCCCTCCTTGTATATAGTGCCACACAATCCCCTTGTCTTTAGTGCCACACAGTGTTCCCCTTGCATACAGTGCCACACAGCCCCCCTTCCTTGTATATAGTGCCACACAGCCCCCCCTTGTATATAGTGCCACACAACCAAATCTCCCTTGTATATAGTGCCACCGGGAACCCTCACTTGTATATAGTGCCACACTGTCCCCTCTTGTATATAGTGCCACACAGCCCCCTCCCTTGTATTTAGTGCCACACAGTCCCCCTTAGTATATAGTGCCAAACAGCCCCCTGCAGATAGTGCCACACACAGACCCCTGTAGAGTGCGCCATACACAGCCCCCTGTAGTAGCGCCACACAGTCCTTGTAAATAGTGCCATACAGCCCCCCCAGTAAATAGTGCCACACAGACCCCCCTTAGTATAGTGCCACACAGCCCCCTATTGTATATAGTGCCACAAAGCTCGCCCTTGTATATAGTGCCACACAGCCCTCCTTGTATATAATGCCACACAGCCCTCCTTGTATATAGTGCCACACAGCCCCCTTGTTTATAGTGCCATACAGTCCTCCCCTTGCATATAGTGCCACACAGCCCCCTTCTTGTACATAGAGACACACAGCCCCCCCTTGTATATAGTGCCACACAACCAAATCTCCCTTGTATAATAGTGGCACACAGAACCCCTCACTTGTATATAGTGTCACTCTGTCCCCTCTTGTATATAGTGCCACACAGCCCCTCCCCTCCATTGTATATAGTGCCACACAGCCCCCCTCCCTTGTATATAGTGCCACACAGTCACTCTTAGTATATAGTGCCAAACAGCCCCCTGCAGATAGTGCCACACACAGACCCCTGTAGAGTGCACCATACACAGCCCCCTGTGGTAGCGCCACACAGTCCTTGTAAATAGTGCCATACAGCCCCCCAGTAAACTCATCTTTCTAGAGAACGCTGAGCAGGGCCCAGCACAGCACTCACCTGAGCGCTTCTGCCGCTTCATTTTAGCGATCAATGGGGGTCTCAATGCTCGGACCCCCACCGATGAAAACTTCTGACATCTCACTATGACATGCAGGGCTGGACTGTTACTATTGTAATAGTTCAGACTTTTACGGACGCGTCGATACCAGTTATATATATTATACTAATGTATTGCAGTACATCGCGATTCTGACAGTCTCCTATGAAGCCCTGCCAGAGGCAGAGCTTCATAGGAGTTTTAAAGATGGCTTTTTAAAGATGGAGTTTTAAAGATGACTTCGTCAGACCCCCAGGCAGCCGTGCCAAACAACGGCTCCCCCCGATCTCGCCGCAGGGGGGGGGCATTGGGACGTTATAGGGAGTCGCCTCCCTGTTTTTAGTAATTTAAATGCCACCATCGCTATTGAACGCGGCATTTAACGGGATAAACAAGCGGGATCGCCCTCGAACGGGATCCCGCTCGTTACCCGGAAGTATCGGCTGTAACACACAGCCGACACACTCGCTCTATGGAGCGGTCTCAGCCCGTGAGCCCTCTCCATATTCCCCCACCCGGCGTGCGCCGTATGTATACTGCGGATGTCGGGAAGGGGTTAATAATATCAGGGACATAACTATAGGTGGTGCAGAGGTAGCAGTCATACTCGAGCCTTGGTGCCTGAGGGGGCTACCAGTATTATAAATGGCACATGGTAGGTGCATGGCCATGTTATAGATTTTGCATTGGCGCTTGGAGCTTCAGGCTAAGCTTTATTCACGTCTGTGTTTTGGATTTTGTTTATAATGGACACTACGAAACAATGCTTGATCCGTCGCATGACAATTGGCAGCGGCATCGGATCTACTCTATTAAATTATAATTGGTTAGTCAGGTTCCGCCAGAATATCTGTAATTTTGGTAGGAAATATACACCTGCATGCAGCTCTATTTTTCCTATCAAATTTGATGGAATCTGTGACGTAGGCTACAAATTGAGCCTACAACACAGCTGTGATCAGAGCCTTACTATGATTCATAAATTTATTGCTATATAGCTTGTCATATAAACTAGATATTTAGATATTTAATTCTGTATAGATCTGAAAACACATAAACCTGTTATCTCTTTTTTATTACAGATATACACATTGGGAGAATCACACAGGAACTGAAGAACAGTGGATTTCACTTTACTGCAATTTACACAGGAATGAAGCCATCCAAAGTAATTAAAAAGTTTATATCCTTTAAAGGCCCTCGAAAAGAGTGTCCTGAAGTGTATAAATATATATATATATATATATATATATATATATATATATATATAAATTCATATATATAGGAACAAGCAGAGTATAGGAGCTGCACCGTAGCATGCAATGAGGGTGCTATCCTCAGGGGAAACATGACATGAGACACCAAATATGCACAGTTACAATCCAGAGAAAGAGAGGCAGCACTCCAGTATTATAAAAATCCAAAATTTTTATTCACCCAACATATAGGCAACGTTCCACCTTCCCATTGAAGGCATTTTCAAGCTGTGAATGTGTGTGCTTCAAGCATTTAAATAGTGTGCAAAAATACATATTGGAAATGTATGATAATCAGGCATGATTAAGTTTAAAGTGCAAAGTGCAATACAGTAATACAGCATACAAGTACTGTAATTAATATATATATATATATATATATATATATATATCATAGCAGACAGAAAATGGCAACAGCACACTGTGAACACCAATGTAACCTAAGCCACTAAATATAAATAAATATGCATTACTGCTAAATCTACTTACAATAGGGAGGTTCTTAGTGCACATTTTGATTAAAAAGTGTTTGCCCACCTGCCACGACAAGGCGACCTCTATAAGGTGAGGACCTACTTTGCACATACACCCAGAACTGGGACTAAGCCTACATATATATCTTGGGATTGTAGGAACCAGCATTAAACTAATTAAAATCACCCAGGGCAGAATGGGAGGAGTGCAATAACAAAAAATGGACGCAGTCACTAACCCCACATATATGGATCACATAAACAACACAAAAGTTTGAACTGCACATTGCAACAAAATGATATAAAATGTGTATGCAAGTGCAAGAACACCTGTGACTGCAAATATACAGCAGAAAAAAAATGGCGACAGCACACTGCGAACACCAATGTAACCTAAACCACTAAATATAAATAAATATGCATTACTGCTAAATCTACTTACAACAGGGAGGTTCTTAGTGCACATTTTGATCAAAAAGTGTTTGCCCACCAGCCATGACAAGACGACCTCTATAAGGTGGGGACCTACTCTGCACATACCCCCAGAACTGGGACTAAGCCTACATATATATCTGGGGACGGTAGGAACCAGCATTAAACTACTTAAAATCCCCCAGGGCAGAATGGGAGGAGTGCAAGAGCCAAAAATGGAGGCAGTCACTAACCCCACATATATGGATCACATAAACAACACAAAAGTTTGAACTGTATGTATATATAAAAGAGGCAACAAAAATTTGATCAGCACATTCTAACAAAATGAAACAAAACGTGTATACAGGTGCAAGGAAGCCTAAGACTGCAAGGCAATACAATGTGCAAAAATGGCGACAGCACTCTGCAAACACTAATGCCACCTAAACTCTATAAATAAATAAATATGCATTGCTGCTAAATCTACTTACAATAGTGAGGTTCTTAGCGCAGATTTTAATCAAATTGTGTGAGCCGAACTGCCACAACAAGGCAACCTCTATAAGGTGGGTCCCTACACTGCAAATACCCATAGATTCAGCAGCAATACATATTTATTTATATTTATTTATTTATTTATAGTGTTTAGGTGGCATTAGTGTTCGCAGAGTACCGTCGCCATTTTTGTATATTACATTATGTATATATATATATATATATATATATATATATATATACACTTCAACATTGAAATTGAAACATCAAGAAAGAAAAGTTTTCGAATCGTGAAAACCACAGGAACGATATACAAGTGAACGATATGCAAATGATAAAAAAATGAAAACAAAATATTCCAAACATCTTGATTTATTCAGTATAGAGTATGAGCGCCATGGGCAGAAATACACGCAATTACACGCCTTGGCATGCTATCAATGATGTTATAATTGGTTGTCTGAGGAATGTTATGCTACGCTGAATGCACTTGGGCACGCAAATCTTCAAGATTTTGCAATTGACGACCAATAGCGTTCCAGATGTGCTCGATGGGAGACAAGTCTGGAGACGCTGCAGGCCATTGAAGCACGTTTAGGCCATGCAGACTGCTCAAAGTAGCACGAGCAACCTGCGGCCTTGTGTTGTCTTGTTAAAAAACGGCTTCTGGGACACTTTGAAGAAATGGCCGTACCACTGTTCCATGACCAAATAAATGTAATGCCGAGCTGTTAGTGTACCTGAAATGAGGACTAAAGTCATCTAGCTACCGTATATTATACCACCACACAACAAAATCCCTGGAGTAGGACCGGTGTGAGGTTCCCTTGTTCATGGCGTTGCCCGCGTGGTCTCCAGCTATTGTTGCGTCTGAGACAAAAGCGTGACTCATGGCTGAAGAGGATAGACCTCCATTCCAGCCTCCTCTGCCGTCTTCCTTTGCACCAGGATAGCCTTTGGGAACGGTGGTGTATGGTCAATGGAACACCTCTAGCTGGACGTCTGGTTCTTAGCCCAATGTCGTGCAAACGCCTTTTGATGGTTGCGTCGACACTGGCTGCCGCACTAGGCTTGGGATGTAACGTCCACTTTCACTTGCAGTACAGAATGGATCACTAGGCGCCATTCTTCCAGACGAACAGTCGGTGCAGAGATTCGCCTGCGCACTCCTCTTTATTTCACACCCATTCGTTGTTGTTCTTCCAACCTCGGGACATGCAACGTTGAACAGTGCTGACATCTCGGCCTAGGTGCATAGCAATCTGCCGGAGTAATAAACCAAAGTCTCTCAGTTCAAGGATTCTGTCCCTTTCAGTTTGGGACAAGTGGTGACAACTGTCACGTCGACGAACAGGAGGCATTGCACAATCATCCCACACCACTTGATCCAATTTTTGAGGTTTCAGTTGGCTAAAAATCTTTGCTATCATTCTGGCTTTTATGCCTTCCCACATGCCACGTCATTGAAAATGGGATCATTTGCAGATCTTAGCGACAACTGCTACTTTCTTGATTTGCATTACCTTACGGCTTGCCCTACTTGGTGTTGCAATTTCAACGTTGAGGAGTATATAAACACAGAAAAATAGATTTTTTTTTCTATGTTTATTCAATGGCTTACCAGTTATCCACCTAACATCCGTTAAAATAATATTGCAGACATTTTATACAATACTATTGATCTGTAATATGTTTCTGAAATAAAAACATATTACAGATCGATAGTATTGCGTTTTCCGAGTAAGATGGCATTAGAATGTCATCTCTGAAATGTTCAGAGCAAATAATAGGAACATGATGAATACCATACGTTGGCTGCATATTAGAATATTATCCTTGCCAATACATGCAGCTAATAAATTGATGGTTTAGGATTTGTAAAAGAACGGATTGATATAATATTTCTGTTCCACATTACACTGCGACTTGGACAGCTCAGTACAAATTATTTAATAACAGTCTGAGAATAGTACCTTTGGTTTACAATAGCGTGAGATTTTATACAAAGATTCTTATTAGTCACAATTGTATATGAAAATAACTATTATATAATTTGAGGATATAGCATACACAATTACATAAATTTGTGTTTAGTAATCCATTATGGTACACACTACCATATAGAAAACAAATTGAATGTTTGTCTTTATATAAGTGTAGCTCTAAATATTAAAACAATACAGTATATCCTTTATATTCACTGAGCGATGAGTGCAAAATGTCTCAAGCATAATACTCTCTCCCACGCAGTCAGCCATCTCCCCTATAGAGACAGGTATCAAAACGGTTGTCCAGGGTAAAACACAACGCATAGGTGCCTGACAGTTGACATGACTTGTTTGGTAAACTCACAAATGCATTGTACCAATTCTTTTTATATTCTAGTCTTTGACTTTAATTCCGTAACATCTAGCTGTCAGTAAATCTGGTAAAGACGAGTATAGCATTGAGTGATGACAATAAAACTAGATGGTATGTAAATGCTGCTGATTAATAGGGTTTCCCCACATTAAACATTATGTCATATCTATTTGAAATTCCATAAATGTCTTATCAGTGGAGTTTTCACTGCTGGGACCCTACTTCTCCTGACAATAGTGTTGCCCTATCCCAAGTTCCCAGCGAGTACTTAGCCGCAAGTGTTCGATCACTCTCCATTAAACTCTATGGAAGATGTAGAAACAACTGAGTCAGCTGACACCGTGTTCTTGGCATTGTGGGTGTCCCAATGATCAAATTGATATGCTATAAATGTTCATTGTAGGACAACCCTTAGCCCATCTTAGTACCCCTACTTCGGGACCATCGTAGTCTTTCCTGTAGATTACCATGTATCGAATTTGTTGGATTGCTATGATGGTATTTATCTGCAAACATCTGGTTTCTTTGCCGTGTCTATTCCGCAGTGACTGTGCATGTATGCTTTATTGGTTTATTGGTGTGAAGAACGCTGATGTTGTACACACTTTGTACAAAGTAGAAAATAGTGCCCAGTATAGGGCTTGGCTGTATCAGTCTGGTTCTAACCAGCCACTTAATTGCTACTGTTAGCATTACAGAATTCCATCAGTCTATAGGGAAATAACTGAACTGGAACACGTCCACTACTTTTCACCACCTATTGTATAATCATTAAAGAGGTTTGCAGTTAATAGTGATATATTAGCACTGCATCTCATATACAAGATTATTAAAGACAGCCTACAGCTGTCAGCTCATACTTGTAAGGCCTTATTCACATTACATATTTCACGTCTGTGTGCTTTAAATAACTGACAGCACACGGACCAATGCAATTTAATGGGGCTATTCACACATCCATGTTTTTTCATTCAACGTTTGTCCGTTACGTGCCACTCAACGCATGTCGCATTTTGGTCAGTTTTTGCGGATCACACTCGCCCATTGACGTGTATGGGTGCGTGAACAACACCTAGAACATATTAATTTACTAAATCTAGTGACTGACCTATACTTTATCAGTGAATAGTTTTTATATTTAGTTTAGATTGCAATTAAAGTAGATGTATTTTTCTGTATGTAAAAACTGTAAAACTGCACTAATGCTGCACATTGTAAGGCCTCAGTTTTATTCTTATTTGCGGGCTAAGCACAAATAAGCACATTTATCTGTCAGGCAAGATATCATAGGCATGTAATAAGGTCATAGTTTATGTATTCCAGCATTACTTCACATACCCCAATACCCCATGAAGTAGAACATTTACAGTTTTGCATAAACAGCAAGGCAATGATAAAACTTTTAACTGTCTGGCAGTACACATACCCTGAAAATGCATTTCATTTCGGAAATCATTGCCCAGACATAGTTAAGCATTTCCCTCTAGTTGTTTGCAAAGTCCTGAAATGTCAACTCAACTTCAACCTTCCAAAATAAAGACAAACTTCTAGGACGACTTGTTTTTTTTACATAAGGTTTTTATGTTAATAGTAAACAATTGTGTACTATGTCTGACACCTTACATGCTACAAAACTGATATTATCCATGGTCATGATCATTAGTACTGGCAATTCAAGAATTGGGTGTTACATTGAGGAAAGTTGGCAGGAGGATTACGGATGCTTTTGGCATTATAGTTAATCAGCTGAGAAGTCTAAGAATTTTAATAAAATATTTTAATAAGCTTTATTAAATAGACTGTAGGTGAAATCTTTAAAGAATAAGTAAGCTTTTAATTTTTTTCCATAAGCAAAAGTACAAGTGCATATAAGAAACTTTGTAATATATTTTATTACAGAAAAAAATACCTCTTTCTCTACTTATTAGGCTCCTCCCTCCCCCAGCTCTCTTAAATGAATTTACTGATAAAAATCAGTACACTGAGGGATCAGGTTACAGGTGATGTCCATAAAAGTTTATAGAGAGGGGAGGGGGAGGAGGAGGAGAAAGCTGCTGGAGGAAGACAGAGGAGAGAGAGACACACAGAGATGTTGCAGCTTCTAATAAGTTTTTTTTATCTCAGCCCAGAGCTGGATTCACAGCTACACTGCTCATCACTTCTGTATGATGTCCTCTATGATGCTGCTGCTTCTATATATGTGACAGATAGAGATGGGGGAGCAGAATCTCATGGGAGACATCATAGCAGTTAATTGTAAAACATAAAAAATAGGACCATCGGCGCTGCACGGATGAACAGAAAAATGGACGACTTAGATGACCATCATGGCAAAGTTTAATGGAAGGGCTACGCGTTTCAACACCGAACTGGTGTCTTCATCAGGCCAGTATAGACTGTGCAATACAACATACATTTATATACATACTGGGAAGGAGAAAAGGACCGCCAAAACCAGCAGGTCAAAGGTCAGGGGTCAGACACAATGTAAAGTTTACACATGACAAGACATAAAAAGACAATAATGATAGCTAAAAGTGTGGTGTTATAACACCACATTAGACATAAAGATTCACATTTTAATAAATAAAAGCTAGAAAAATAATGACATTAGCCGAAAAACACAGTACGGCTCACCTTGCCGACTTTGCATAAAATGAAACATAAATGAATCATTACCTCAATGGTCCCAGTGGTAACCACAGTGGTAAATAGTTAATACTTTACCAAATTGAATTGTATATAAAGGATTTATTTTAGCCGCTAGATTTTAGTGCCGCTGGAGTGGCGTCCCCGGTTGCCTAGCAACCCAGACAGCACTGGAGCCGGAAATACGTACTGAGACGCAAGCTGAACCGCATACAGGCTTGAAGACAGGCTTGGGGACGCCACTCCAGCGGCACTAAAATCTAGCGGCTAAAATAAATCCTTTATAAACAATTCAATTTGGTAAAGTATTAACTATTTACCACTGTGGTTACCACTGGGACCATTGAGGTAATGATTCATTTATGTTTCATTTTATGCAAAGTCGGCAAGGTGAGCCGTACTGTGTTTTTCGGCTAATGTCATTATTTTTCTAGCTTTTATTTATTAAAATGTGAATCTTTATGTCTAATGTGGTGTTATAACACCACACTTTTAGCCATCATTATTGTCTTTTTATGTCTTGTCATGTGTAAACTTTACATTGTGTCTGACCCCTGACCTTTTACCTGCTGGTTTTGGCGGTCCTTTTCTCCTTCCCAGTATGTATATAAATGTATGTTGTATTGCACAGTCTATACTGGCCTGATGAAGACACCAGTTCGGTGTTGAAACGCGTAGCCCTTCCATTAAACTCTGCCATGATGGTCATCTAAGTCGTCCATTTTTCTGTTCATCCGTGCAGCGCCGATGGTACTATTTTTTATGTTTTACAATTATCCTCGGGACAACAAACCCCATTTGTTGTGATTTGGACTTGGCAGCAGCAGCCTTACTACCACTACTACCCTTTTGACACTCATTGTGTCTTTTCGGCGAGGTGAGCGTTTTCTTAAACCAAGTTTGCTCCCTTGCCCTATCTTGCTTTTACTTTGCACTATGTGGCGCCGTGTGTCTTTTTATTTCCTATTTTAGATCATAACAGTTAGACTTACCCCACTAGCTCAGAGACAAATGAGAATTAGAGATAGAGCCTGTAGAGGGGAAAACTGGTGAAAAATTCATGCAAGTCATATAATGGCCATAAATAGTGTTATTCCTCCCGTGCACACATATGAAAGCTTATTCTGAAAAGTCACCTGAAAAGTTTAGGTAGGCGTTAACATACTAAACCTGCAATATACACTCCTCAACATTGAAATTGCAACACCAAGAAAGTCAAGCCGTTCAGTTATGACAATTGAAGAAGAAGCAGGGGTCGCTAAGATCTGCAAATGATCACATTTTCAAGCACCTAGCTCCAATCTGTGGCATGTGAGAGGGGCATAAAAGCCAGATTGAAAGCAAAGTATTTTAGCCATATGAAACCTCACTACATCGCGCCATTCTGTGCCGAGCTGCTCACGGCCGGCATTACATAGTGAATGCCGTCAGCTCCCTGCTCCAGCATCGGATTCAACAGGACAACACCAGGCCACAGGTTGCTCATGCTACTGTGAGCAGCCTGCATGGCATAAGCGTACTACCTTGACCTGCAGCTTCTCCGGACTTGTCTCCCATCGAATCTGGGACGTCATTGGTCGTCATTTGCAAACGGAGCTGCCAGCAGCCAATCTTGAAGATTTGCGTGCCCAGGTACATTCAGCGTGGCATAACATTCCTCAGACAACCATTAATAACCTCATTGATAGCATGCCAAGGTGTGTAAGTGTGTGTATTTCTGTGCGTGGCGCTCATACTCTATATGGAATAAATCAAGTTGTTTGGGATATTTTGTTTCCATTTTTTTATCATTTGCAGATCATTAACATGTCTATCGATCCTGTGATTTCCATAATTCCAAAACTTTTCCTTCTTGGTGTTGCAATTTCAATGTTGAGGAGGGTATATTAAACCAACAATAATGGGAGAAGTACGTAATTTGTAAGCTCAAAAGATAACTCTAGTAGAATGGGGGCAGTATGTAAAAAAACATCAAAGGCCTAACTCAAACACATGATATAAAAAACACCGGAAAGAGAACAGAGTGTACAAAAAGCAAACAAAATCTTTTTTTTGTTGTTTTTTTTTTAAAAAAAGGTGTATCCTTATTAATCAAAAACAAAAATGAGTCAAACGGAAGAAAAAAATGATGGCATCTGGAGATCTGTTATATATATATACATCAATCAGTATATCACAGCTAAACTTGACCTCTCAGTCTAAACTTAATATAACAACTAGGGAGTGAAGTACAATAGTGCAAGAATACATCAATAAAACAAATATGCTTTAAATACAGCGAATTTTTAATAAACCCATCATAGAAAATCACGTGGATCTAATATGGGTTTGTAAAAAAAAGTTGCAGAACTGTATGCTCAGTGTTCTTGTACTAGCAATGTGAAGCTCATGGCTTGGCTAATGATTTATTGCACCGGTATTGCGCTTTGGTTACCTTTCCTCTACCAAGCTCAAGTTTCTTAAATAGCATGCATGACTCTAACATGCAATTCTCTACTACTTTATTATGCCAATATATTTCACCTATCCTGTCAGATATAATTGTCATTCCTTGATCGTAATGGCTTCTTGCCATCCACTGTCCAACCCTGCTCTTATGAGGTTTGGTGTGAGATAGATGCCATTTACAGCCTCCTTATCCCACTGGTCTCATGAACTGTTTACAAGCAAATATTTACCCCTGGTCTTATCTCCTGTAACTCTTTTTGAATCAACAACTATACCCCACAATCTCTTCTACATGTTTTAATAATCTCCATTACAACAAATCTTATAATTCCATTGCTGTTATCAAGAGTAGTCTACAAAAAAACAAAAACACAGCTAAATCATATCATCTTCGCTACCAAATTCTTCACAGCTAAATCTTGAAAGTGTCCTTCTCTTCCCTGAGTGTGCAGCCTTGGTCAAGAAGTTAAAGGCTATGTAAACCTTTGAAAGGCAATTTTTTGTAATTTTTAATAAAATGGTAAAACAGGTGTTTTGTGTTTCTTCGTAAATACTTTTTATTAAAAAATATTTTTACTTTTTTACATACGCATGACCCACTGTCACTGTACCCGTCAGGTCCGCAGGACTGATGGATTCAGTGAATAGCACTAGATTCAACTGCTCTATATAGAGAATACAGAGAATACAGAGCAGCTGTATCTAAAAAAGTAAAAACAATTTTTAATAAAATGTATATACATAGCTACACAAAACACACTGATACACCTTTTTATTGAAAAAAAAAAATGTTTGCCTTTTAAAGGTTTACATAGCCTTTAAACTGGATAAGGCAAAAGAGCATGTGCTACAAGCTTGCCAAGGCTACGCCACAGCTCCCTGCTCTGCACTATGCACGGCTCAGTCGCAGGATCGATGCACTCACCTGAGCGCTTCTGCCGCTATATTTTAGCAATCAATGGGGGTCTCAATGCTCGGACCCCCACCAATCAAAACTTCTGACATGTCACTATGACATGCAGGGCTGGACTGCCAATCTGGCAAATGCCAGATGGGCCGGTGTATGTCGTGGGCCGCTGTTCGTTCACCTCTTCCTTCTCTGATGGCAGATCGTGCAGTCAGTAGCGCTGGAGCTCCATTCCGGTCTCCAAACTGTCACACTCCCAGTCATATCTTCTCTACTCATAAGCCGCTGCCATGAGCGGCGCACTGGCCGCTGCACTAAGCAAGAAGACTGCTGCCAAGCCAGTCATTGTGGCTGTCATAATATTTTTCTTAATAACGGCCAGGTCCCAGCTACGCACCAGGCTTGCCTCCTTAGTACCTGGGCCTGGGTAGGACATGCTAGGAGTTGTAGTTTTCCTAAAAGCTTGTGAGCCACAGGCATATGTTCAGGCACCATTATTAGATCGGTTGGGCACCCCTGCCGATCAGCGGTTTGAAGGTGCCTTCATTCTTTCCCAGGCACAGCTCTGTAGTTTTAGTACATCAGCGGCTGTACCTGGTATTACATCTCACAGCAGCTCAGTCCCATTCAGGTAAACTCAGCAATAATTCCAGGCACAGCAGTGACCTTATGTTATATAATCATACTGCACTCACCTTTTCATAACTTACAAGCAGACAAACATAATTTTTAGTCACCACACAGCAAGGGGCAAATGCCAGGGCTGAATTTCAGTCTCAGTCTGGTCCTGATGACATTTTTTAAATTAGATGTACACTTTAAAGGAGAACTGCTGCTGAAGTTCCTTGATTGATTCTCAGCCATGTTGTTGAGCTTCCTGGCTTTCTCAGCTTTGTCTTGACTCTGCTTGATCTGATAATCCATTTACCGATTACTTGCCTGACCCTGACCTTCATCCTGCTACTCGTTTTTTGGACCTGATGTTACCCTCTTGACACCGACTTGGATCCATTTCACCATGGCATTGATTATACCCGTTACCTGCATCTCGACCGTCTATTGGGGACTATCTTTGGTCCGCAAACCTTCAAATCCTACTAGTAAAGCCCATACATCCTTGAGTGGGTTAAGGGTAAAGAATGGGGAATTACTTAAACTCCGCTCCCAGGCTTAGCAGCACCAACTAAATAACGGTCCTATCATCCATTTTTCTTGCCCACTGTCAAATATCACCTGCGCTAGTGTGCAGTTCCATTCCCAACAAGTTCCCCAATGTCGCTCAAGTCTGTTTCTGCTACACTGTGCTACTCTGCATCAATGCTCCTGAGCTATCACCTATGTTCTGACTACAGTTTTCACTAGACGGGGACTGGCATCCAGGTACACTCTTGGGGTTATAGTCTAACGGAGCATTACATATGACTTTAAATACTTATGGCTTTATTGGGTTAATTTCTAAAAGACCTTCTCATAAGCATCTTCTCCAGCATGACTTGCTTCTTCATCAAACTCTAGGCTTTCCTCCACCTGTCTCCCTTTTTGACTTTTTATCACGTGTTAAAGAGGCTCTGTCACCAGATTTTGCAACCCCTATCTCCTATTGCAGCAGATCGGCGCTGCAATGTAGATAAGAGTAACGTTTTGTTTTTTTAAAAACGAGAATTTTTGGCCAAGTTATGACCATTTTTATATTTATGTAAATGAGGCTTTCTAAAGTACAACTGGGCGTGTTTACAGTAAAAGTACAACTGGGCGTATATTGTGTTCGTTACATCTGGGCGTTTTTACTTCTTTTACTAGCTGGGCGTTGTGTATAGAAGTGTCATCCACTTCTCTTCACAACGCCCAGCTTCTGGCAGTGCAGACACAGCGTGTTCTCGAGAGATCACGCTGTGTCGTCACTCACTTCCTGCCCCAGGTCCTGCATCGTGTCGGACGAGCGAGGACACATCGGCACCAGAGGCTACATTTGATTCTGCAGCAGCATCAGCGTTTGCAGGTAAGTCGATGTAGCTACTTACCTGCAAACGCTGATGCTGCTGCAGAATCAACTGTAGCCTCTGGTGCCGATGTGTCCTCGCTCGTCCGACACGATGCAGGACCTGGGGCAGGAAGTGAGTGACGTCACAGCGTGATCTCTCGAGAACACGCTGTGTGTCTGCACTGCCAGAAGCTGGGCGTTGTGAAGAGAAGTGGATGATACTTCTATACACAACGCCCAGCTAGTAAAAGAAGTAAAAACGCCCAGGTGTAACGAACACAATACACGCCCAGTTGTACTTTTACTTTAAACACGCCCAGTTGTACTTTAGAAAGCCTCATTTACATAAATATAAAAATGGTCATAACTTGGCCAAAAATGCTCGTTTTTAAAAAAAACAAACGTTACTCTTATTTACATTGCAGCGCCGATCTGTTGCAATAGCAGATAGGGGTTGCAAAATCTGGTGACAGAGCCTCTTTAATATAAGAATATGTTGAATGAGATCTTATTTAAATAATCAACATATTCAATTGTTTCTCTGCTCTTTCTGCTTTTACATTTTCTTTTCTTGTCTGTGGAGCTGTGTTGCCGCATGTGACAATTTAGTTTTCAACAAGTTATTGGAGGATGTTCCTATAGTATTAAGTGGAGTCACAGGTATCTTGGCTTTTTTATTAGCTAAATAGGTTGAAAGAGAGACAACACATGATAGCATTCATTGGAAAATCTCTTTCATTCACCATCACACTACAAAATGAAACAAGGCTCGAGACAAAACTATTTACATAATCCATGGCCAGTGCTGGAAGAGTTCAGCTGGGTGTTACATTTACTTTTCAACAATTCACAGTATAGCATTTGCTCCACTTTTTCAGTGTAGTAGTGAGAATGTTACACTGTATCATCCAGAGGCGATGACTCAGGAAGTAGATCATGAGAGAGAATATTAATAGAATAGAAAAAAGAAGTACCGTATTTTTCAGACTATAAGACGCACCTGACTATAAGATGCACCTGACTATAAGATGCACCCAGGTTTTTAAACAACAGAAAATAGGAAAAAATGATTTTATATTTTACTACTGTTACAAAGAAAAAACTAGTTGTTAAAAAAAAATTGTTCTGTTTCACCACATTCTGAGAGCCATAACTTTTATATTTTTTCATTTATTGAGCGGTGTGAGCAATTATTTTTTTGTGGGGTGAGCTGTAGTTTTTTTATTGGCACCATTTTTGGTACATACAATTTTTTGATCACTTTTTATTTAATTTTTGTTAGTGTTAAGGTGACCAAAAAACAACGAAACTGGTGTTTTAATTTTTTTACGCAGTTCACCGTGCGAGTTAAATAATGGCATATTGTAATAGTTCAGACTTTTGTGGACACAGTGATAGCAATTAATTTTTTTACATTGTGTTTGGGGAAAAATGGGGAATGGATTGTTTTTTTTAACTTTTAATACTTAAACATTTTTTTACACTCCTGAAAATGTATCTAACTTTTTTTTACACATTTTATTAGTTCCCCTAGGAGACTTGAACCAGTGATCATTAGATCAAATGTATATTGCAGTATATTGTCATTTTTACAGGCTTTTCCCAAGCCCTGCCGGAGGCAGAAAGAAGGCAGACCTGAGTGCCCCTGGGCTGCCATGACAACCATCGGTGACCCCCCCATCGCGTTGTGGGTGGGCAATTGGGCTGTTGGAGGGGGCCGTCGCTTTTGACCGTGGTTTCTGGCCATTAGAGCAGAGCCTGCCCCTTCCCGCTCCATGACGTGCTGGCACCAGGGCCGCCATCAGGAATTTCAGGGCCCCCTACAGCTACATTTTCTGGGCCCCCCTACCGTGGCACCGCCTGTTAACGGTACTCCGTCCAGTACTATATCATGGTACCCAGGGCCGCCATCAGGGGGGGTATTATGGGTACTGATGTGAGAGGCCCGGCCAAACCTAATTGAAAGGGGGGCCCGGCAAACTGCCGCGACTTGCCTTTGGTAGAAAAAAAACAGGCCCCTGCAATGGGGCCCGTTTTTTTCACCAAAAGAATGTCATGAGCTGCGGGCCCCCCTTTCAATTAGGTTTGGCCGGGCCTCTCACATCAGTACCCCTAATACCCCCTTGATGGCGGCCCTGGGTAGCATGGGGGCCGTCAAACACCGCCGCCTGTGCGACTGATCACGCGCACCCGCAAACTCCCGCGCATGCGCACCGGCGACCGCCTGGAACCGCGCACCGAATTTTGAGGCAGATTTTGACCTGCCCACACTATCTTGCCGCGTTTTTTGCCCACGGCGATTGAGGACAGCAGACAGAAAACGCAGCGAAAAATGCATTTTCTGCCTCCCATTGATTTCGATGGGAGGTCAGAGGCGGAACCGCGGCAAGAAAGGACGTGCTGCTTTTTCTTTTTTCCGCGACTGGCTCCCATTGATTTCAGATTAAATCAATGGGAGGCGGTTTTGGAAGTTTTTTGGTGCTGATTCTGACGCAGTGTCCGAGTCAATATCAAGGCCCAAAAACTCTGAACTGGGCCTTATTGTTAGGGCTTATTCAGACGAACGTGTAATACGTCCGTGAAACGTGTGTGATTTTCACGCGCCTTGCACGGACCTATGTTACTCTATGGTGCCGTGCAGACTGTCAGTGATTTTCACGCAGCGCGAGTCCGCTGCGTAAAACTCACGACATGTCCGATATTTGTGCATTGTTCGCGCATCACGCACCCATTGAAGTCAATGGGTGCGTGAAAATCACGCCCAGCACTCCCGCAGCCGTATAAACTATGAATGAAAACAGAAATGCACCACGAGCTACAAACATACAAACAGTGTGTCATAATGATGGCGGCTGCGCGAAAATCACGCAGCCACGCATCATACGCTGCTGACACACGGAGCTGTTATGGACCTTTTGCAAGCGCAAAACGCCACGTTTTTGCGCGCGCAAAAAGCACACGCTTGTGTAAATCCGGCCTTAGGGTAGGAACACGCTAGGCATGAACACTGCGGATTTTATGCAACACATTTTATTGTGGAAAATCCGCAGCGTATCACAGTCGCAGCAGAGTGGATGAGATTAGAACAAATCTCATCCACACGCTGCAAAAATAATGGACCTGCAGTGTGACTGCAGTCGCATGTCAATGTATTCTGTGGAATCGCTGCTCCTCTGTTGCGGAAATGCTGCGGTTCTGCCGCAAAAATCACACATGAGAAAAAAAAAAAAAGCCACTTTTTTACATTTATAAAAAAGTTTAGACTTACCCCGGCCGTAGTCCTGGTGACGCGATCCTCTATTCTTAGCGCAGCCCCGTCTCCTGTCATGACGTTTCATCCCATGTGACTGCTGCAGCGGTCACATGGTCTACAGCGTCATCCCAGGAGGCGGGGCTACGTTCAGAAGAGAGAGATGCGTCACTTAAACTACGGCCGGGGTAAGTCTAAACTATTTTTTCCCTGCAGGATTCCCGCAGCGGACACGCCTCACGAAACCTGCGCCACTATTTGGTGCGGTTTTGCTGGCAGAATTCCCTGTGGCTCCCGGGATAAGCTGTGGAGTTTTACTCAGCATATCCGCCTAGTGTGTCCCTTATGATGTCGCTCCTGGAGCTGCTGCCGCTCTCTAAATAGGCAGTTGGTCCAGTAGAATTTGGAATTATTTTTTTTTGTGAACCAGCTTAAAAAAATACAAAACTTTTGTGTTAGGGCCTGTTCACATCACCGTTCGCTTCCGCTCCGGGGTTCCGTCTGAGGTTTCTGTCGGGTGAACCCCGCAACGGAAAGTGAAAGTGATAGCACAGCTTCCGTTTCCATCACCATTAGCGCAGTCGACTGCGCTATTAATTCCGTCCGAAAACCAGCCGGAATGGTGACGAACGGAAACCATTAGCGATGTTTCCGTCACCATTGAGATCAATGGTGACTGAAACGGAAGCTGTGCTGTCACTTTCACTTTCCGTTGCGGGGTTCACCCGACAGAAACCTCAGACGGAACCCCGGAGCGGTGGTTCGTCACCATTCCGGCTGGTTTTCGTACGGAATTAATAGCGCAGTCGACTGCGCTAATGGTGATGGAAACGGAAGCTGTGCTATCACTTTCCGTTGCGGGGTTCACCCGACAGAAACCTCAGACGGAACCCCGGAGCGGAAGCGAACAGTGATGTGAACAGGCCCTAACACAAAAGTTTTGTATTTTTTTAAGCTGGTTCACAAAAAAAAAGAATTCCAAATTCTACTGGACCAACTGCCTATTTAGAGAGCGGCAGCAGCTCCAGGAGCGACATCATAAGGGACACACTAGGCGGATATGCTGAGTAAAACTACACAGCTTATCCCGGGAGCCGCAGGGAATTCTGCCAGCAAAACCGCACCAAATAGTGGCGCAGGTTTCGTGAGGCGTGTCCGCTGCGGGAATCCTGCAGGGAAAAAAAAGTTTAGACTTGCCCCGGCCGTAGTCCTGGTGACGCATCTCTCTCTTCTGAACGTAGCCCCGCCTCCTGGGATGACGCTGTAGACCATGTGACCGCTGCATCAGTCACATGGGATGAAACGTCATGACAGGAGGCGGGGCTGCGCTAAGAATAGATGATCGCGTCACCAGGACTACGGCCGGGGTAAGTCTAAACTTTATCAATTTAAAAAAGTACCTTTTTTTTCTTCTCTTGTGTGATTTTTGCGGCAGAACCGCAGCATTTCCGCAACAGAGGAGCAGCGATTCCACAGAATACATTGACACGCTGCTGCTTAAAAAGCCAAAAGCCACACGGCAGGTCCATTTTTTTTGCAGCGTGTGAATGAGATTTGTTCTAATCTCATCCACTCTGCTGCGACTGTAATACGCTGCGGATTATCCACAATAAAATGTGTTGCATAAAATCCGCAGCGTTCATGCCTAGTGTGTTCCTACCCTAAGGCCGGATTTACACAAGCGTGTGCTTTTTGCACGCGCAAAAAACGTGGCGTTTTGCGCATGCAAAAGTTCGATAACAGCTCCGTGTGTCAGCAGCGTATGATGCGCGGCTGCGTGATTTTCGCGCAGCCGCCATCATTATGACACTCTGTTTGTATGTTTGTAGCACGTGGTGCTTTTCTAATTTCATTCATAGTTTATACGGCTGCGGAAGTGCTGGGCGTGACTTTCACCCACCCATTGACTTCAATGGGTGCATGATGCGCGAACAATGCACCAATATCGGACATGTCGTGAGTTTTACGCAGCGGACACACGGACACACGCTGCGTGAAAATCACTGACAGTCCGCACGGCACCATAGAGTAACATAGGTCCGTGCGAGGCGCGTGAAAATCACGCACGTTGCACGGACGTATTTTGGGTTTTTGGGCCTTGATATTGACTCGGACACTGCGTCAGAATCAGCACCAAAGAACTTCCAAAACCGCCTCCCATTGATTTAATCTGAAATCAATGGGAGCCAGTCGCGGAAAAAAGAAAAAGCAGCACGTCCTTTCTTGCCGCGGTTCCGCCTCTGACCTCCCATCTAAATCAATGGGAGGCAGAAAATGCATTTTTCGCTGCGTTTTTTGTCTGCTGTCCTCAATCGCCGCGGGAAAAAACGCAGCAAAAAACGCGGCAAGATAGTGTGGGCAGGGCAAAATCTGCCTCAAAATTCTTTAAGGAATTTTGAGCCAGATTTTTTTTTGCCTGCAAAATACTGTGTGAACAGGGCCATACATAAACAACACTTTGAGATAATTTACTCACTGTCAGAAGAGCTGCTCCCACTCCAGTCCTCTTCCGGCGATGTCTTCCAGGGGAGGTCTTCGGTCCAGACGTCCAGTCCTTCACCTCCAGCCAGGCTCCAGGTAAGTTTTGTCCATGTGGGTCCGCGGCTGCGCGCGCTTCGTTCGCGGGTGCGCGGGCGGCCGGTCGCGGGTGCGCGCGCGGCCGGTCGCGGGTGTGCGCGCGGCCGGTCTCCAGTGCGGGCGTTCGTGGATGCGCGCTCGCGAGTGCGCACGCGCGGGAGTTTCATTGTGCGCGCGATCGGGTGCGCGCGCGCGGGCGGACGGTTTGACGGCCCCCCATGACGAGGGGAGGGGGCCCGCAGCAGCAGCAGCAGCAGCAGCTCACGACATTCTTTTGGTGAAAAAAACGGGCCCCATTGCAGGGGCCCGTTTTTTCCTACCAAAAGAATGTCGAGGCAGTTGCCGGGCCCCCCTTTCAATTAGGTTTGGCCGGGCCCCTCACACCACTACCCCTAATACCCCCCTGATGGCGGCCCTGGCTGGCACACCGTGGGTCGGGAAGGACTTAAAGAAGCGGTCAGCATTAGTTGGGGATACTCCATTTTCTTCTTCTTTTTTAGCACAAAACCAATACCAGACCCACTGGTATTGTCACTACTAATATTTCCACTCTACAAGGTTTATCAATAATAAGTGCTGGATGTCTTGTTTCTGTATGGTGTCCAGGATACAAGTGGTCAGCTCTATTTTGTATTAAATGGCGGAAATGACATGTAGACCCCACTAATGAAAATGTCTGACCTATTTACCATGCACATTATGTTGGTACCAACAGGAACTCTTTAAAGTGATGCAGGTTAAAAAAAAATCCTATATTCTATAATCCATGAGGATCAAAATGGCTTCATCCCTGGTAGGAATGGGTATAATAATATTTGTAGATTGTTTGCTAATAAACAGTTGGGTCAGGGTAGAACCCACTCCACCCTGTCTTTAGACGCTACTAAGGCGGTCGACGTGGTGGAGTGGGTTTTTCTCTGGAGAGTCATGGCAAAATTTGGGTGTGGATGTAATTTCATAGATATGGTGAAGGTGATATATAGTTCTCCCACTGCTATGGTCAGTGTAGGTGGGGACTTATCCCATTCTTTTCAGCTCTTTAGAGGAACTTGGCAGGGGTGTCCCCTTTCTCCGCTCTTGTTCGTCATATTTATTGAACCTTTGGCAATCCTAATAGGCGAGGATGAGCCTATTTCTAGATTCGTTTGTGGAGGGGTGACTATGAATACTCCTGTCGGTGAACACCATTGCACATCGGCTGGTTGCTCCAACCACAGTCGTCACCACACCCATTCCTGCTGTTCCTCCTGCTACACTTCCTGTCCGTACCAGTGCCGATCCCCTGTGCTTCTTGCCGCTACCTCCACGCTATGACGGAGACCCGAGGACCTGCAGGGGATTTCTGAATCATTGCCAGATTCTACTTCTGACTACATGCCAGGGCCTTCTCTTCTGATGACGTCAGGATCGCCTTCATCATCTCTCTCCTTACTGGCAAAGCCCTGGCATGGGCAAATCTTCTGTGGGAACATCAGGGACCAGAGACTCGTGACTTGCAGTGCTTCTTACGGACTGTCCGCTCAATCTTTGAGGAACCTGGGAGAGTTTCTTCGGCTGCTGCATTCCTGCTAACCCTACACCAGGGAGACCTCTCTGTGGGCGAGTATGCCATTCAGTTCCGTACCCTGGCTGCTGAATTACCCTAGAACAACGAGGCTTTGGTGGCCACATTCTGGCAGGGACTGTCTTCGGGCATTAAGGACGAACTGGCCGCTCGCGATCTGTCATCTACCCTGGACGATCTCATCCTACTTGCCCCCCAGTTTGACATGAGGATCCGGGAGCATTCTCAAGAGGTTCTCTGGGAGATAGGATTTCCTAGGCTAGATTCTACTTTCCAGCAATCCTTACTATCCTCCTCAGTCGTCCCACCAGAGGATCCTATGCAGATGAACCATGTCAGATTGTCTACCCAGGAGAGACAACACAGACGCACTTCTGGACTTTGTCTGTATTGCGACCTTGGAGGCCATATTGTGCATCTGTGTCCCCAGAGGCCAGAGAGACCCCAGTGCCTAGGATTGTTTGGAGAGACAAGCCTAGGTGGAACGGTACCAAATAAAGCATTCTGTTCCAAGTTGACTATTCCTGTGACCCTAGTATCTGGCGAGAGGACGCATCGGGTTTCTGCCTATCTAGACTCCGGGTCCATGGCAAACTTCATCCAAAAGAAGCTAGTGGATCATCTCCAGTTGCCCACAGTTCCCCTGGAGACATCTTTGGCTGTGCCTCAGTGAATGGACTGCCTCTGCCTGATCCGACCATTTCTAAAACCAAGCCGTTGAAGCTCCAGGTTGGAGACCTTCATTCTGAACTAATTTCTTTCCTTGTTTTGCCCAAGGCCATCAATCCTGTTCTGCTTGGCCTGCCTTGGCTTCGACTGCATGCCCCAGTCCTGGACTGGAGTTCTGGAGAGGTTCTCCAATGGGGCTCCAAGTGTCTCGGTCATTGTCTGTTGCAGATTCATCCTGTCCAGCCTCCTCTGCCTCAGTCACTGGCGGGACTGCCCCCCCCATTTCACTCAGTTTGCAGATGTCTTCAGAAAAAGGGAGGCCGAGATGCTGCCTCCACATCGGACTTATGACTGCCCCATTGAACTGGTTTCTAATGCCTCTCTCCCCCATGAACGGGTATATCCTCTCTCCTTGCCAGAGTCTCTATCCATGTTGGCCTATATCAAGGAGAATTTGGAGAGGGGTTTCATACGAAAGTTCTCCTCCCCAGCCGGGGCTCGGTTCTTCTTCGTTAAAAAGAAAGACGGATCCCATTGACCCTGCATTGACTACCGTGGTCTCAACCAGATCACGGTCAAGAACAAATACCCATTGTCATTTATATCTGAACTGTTTGATTGTATACGAGGAGCCAGAATTTTTTCTAAATTAGACTTGCGTGGGGCTTATAATTTGATCCTAATCCATCAAGGGGACGAGTGAAAGACTGCATTCAAATCCCGAGACGGGCACTACGAATATCTGGTGATGCCATTTGTACTGTGTAACGCTCCCGCGGTCTTCCAAGAATTCGTTAATAATATCTTCCGAGATATCCTCTATATCTGTGTTGTAGTTTATCTCGATGATATTTAGATTTTCTCCCCAGATCCGACGACTCATTGGTGGCATGTCCGTCAAGTTCTACTACGAGTAAGGGAGAAACGTTTATATGCCAAGCTGGAGAAGTGCGTCTTTGAGAAGAGTTCTCTGCCCTTCCTGGGCTACATCATCTCGGATCAAGGTCTCAAGATGGATCCTGAGAAAGGGAGAGCTGTCCTGGAATGGCCACGTCCTCAAGGCCTGAGGTCCATACAGCGTTTCCTGGGATTCGCCAATTTCTACCGGCAGTTTATCCCAAACTTCTCATCACTGACAGCTCCCATCTCTACCCTTACCAAGAAGGGTGTGAACGCCAAGGTGTGGACTCCAGAGACAGAATCCGCATTTATTAGTCTCAAAAAAGCCTTCACTTCAGCCTCGATCCTCCATCAACCTGACGTATCTCGGCAGTTTTCATTGGAGGTGGACGCTTCTTCTGTTGGTGCAGGTGCACTTCTGTTCCAGATGAGCTCCAAAGGAAAGGCAGTAGTATGTGGCTACTACTCGAGACATTTTTCCTCTGCAGAGCACAATTACTCTATTGGGGATCGGGAGCTACTCGCCATCAAATTGGCTCTGGAGGAGTGGAGACATCTTCTAGAAGGTGCAGCTCACCCCATCTTGATCTACACCGACCACAAGAACCTCACCTACCTTCAGTCCGCTCAATGACTAAATTACCGTAAAGCCAGGTGGTCGCTGTTATTCACCCGTTTCCAATTTGTGCTCCACTACCGTCCCGCTGACAAGCATGTGAGGGCCGATGCCCTGTCCAGGTCATTTGAGACAGATGACACGGTTGAGTCCCTTCAAAGCATCATAGACCCGTCCTGCATTGTCACTGACAATCCTTTGCAGGTTAGAACCATCCCTCCGGGGAGGACTTTTGTTCGGTTGGCAGACAGGAGAAGAATTCTCCGCTGGGGACATAGTTCTAAACTGGCTGGGCACGCTGCTGTTCATAAAACCCGAGACCTGATTGCTCGTCACTTCTGGTGGCCCACGCTACCCAAAGATGTTGTGGACTTTGTCTCTTCTTGCACGGTGTGTGCTTCTAACAAGGTTACTCACTCCAAGCCTGCCGGCCTGCTTCAACCTCTGCCTGTACCCAATGCTCCCTGGAAGGACATTGCGATGGACTTTTTCACAGACCTTCCTCACTCAGAAGGATGCAACACTGTCTCGGTGGTGGTGGACCAGTTCTCGAAGATGGCAAATTTTATCCCGCTGACCGGCCTACCTTCTGCTCCCCCACTGGCGAGTATCTTCCACTTGCATGGCTTGCCCCTTCACATTGTGTCCAATCGGGGGGTTCAGTTTACCTCAACATTCTGGAGAGCCCTCTGTAAACTCCTGGATGTGAGATTTGACTTTTCCTCAGCCTATCACCCCAGTCCAATGGGCAAGTCAAGAGGATCAACCAGATCATGGAGCATTATCTCCGCCACCTAATCTCCTTACAGCATGATAACTGGGTACAGCTTCTTCCATGGGCTGAGTTCTCGTACAACAACCACTCAAGTGAGTCAACCACTTCCACTCCGTTTTACATTGTGTACAGTCAACATCCTAGAGTCCCTCTTCGAGTGTCGACTACATCTCAGGTACCCGCTGCTGACTCTGCATTTGGTGACTTTCTGCAAATCTGGCAGCAGACACGGTCCTCTGTTTTGTTGGCAGTCGATCGCATGAAGCGAAAAGCGGATACAAAAAGAAGAGAGTATCTTCCAGGTACCAAAGTCTGACTGTCTTCATGAAACATTTGTTTGCTCCCAAGTTCCCCGATCCTTTTGAGATTCTGCAACAGATAAACCCTGTCTCCTATAAGCTGCGGCTGCCTCCTACCCTCAGAATCCCCAACTCCTTTCATGTGTCCCTCCTGAAACCAGTGGTTCTGAACCGCTACAGCAAGACTTCCAGTTCCACAGTTGCTCCCAGCGGTTCTGATGTGTTCGAGGTGAGGGAGATCCTGGACTGCAAAAGGGTAGGAAGAAGGACTTTCTATTTGGTGGACTGGAGAGGGTTTGGTCCTGAGGAGCGGTCCTGGGAGCCGGAAGAGAACCTCGATGCCCCTGCTCTCGTTAAGAAGTTCCTCTCTTGCTCTGGCCCCAAGAAGAGGGGGCGTAAGAGGTGGGATACTGTAGCGTCCATGGCCGCGGGCCGTCGGGTTTACTCACCTCCCGATGCCTGCAGCCATGAATCAGTGAGCGCTGGTACCCATCGTCTTCCTAGGAGACGCCAATGCTCATTTCTGCTCTGGTCCGCTGTGTCCCGTAAAGGGCCAGCGCGCACACATGAAAACAATCATCATCATCAACTCATATGATTTCCTGGACTATAAGAAGGTCCCTGCCCTTCTGATCCTTGCCTGAGCATTGTTAGTGTTTCCCAAGTCTGTCTTGCAAATTGTCCCTTAGTTTTTTCCCATTCCAGTTGTTACCCGTGTACTGTTACCTGTTCCACCCACCTCCATCCGTGCCAGAGATGTGGCCGCTGTCTGGACTATCCAGGTACCCTAGTGCGGGACTTTGTATTACTGGGGTGCTCTGTTGTTTGGCCAGCTGCCTCCCCGCTACGGCGATGTGGCCTAATGGGTCCACATACCCACAAACCGTGACAACCTATAGTAATATGTGTAGAAATGTTTTACTTCCCCTTTCCCATCCCACTTCCCCTTTCCCATCCCTTGGTTGAACTTGATGGACATGTGTCTTTTTTCAACCGTACAAACTATGTAACTATGTAACTATGTAATAAACTGCAGTATAATATGCTGCAGTGGCATTGGCCGCCATGCGGTGCTGCAACCGACAGAGTACGGATCCACTTTAAAGAGGTCGCCGTGAAGTGGCAAGTGGGCTTATATACAATTATACAATTTGATCAAAATGTTAACAAAGAACCTCATGTTCATGTTTATAAATGTTGCCTAGCAGCTATAGATCAAAGTATATGTTGTGGATGTGCGATCCATGTGTAGTTTCTCGCTACTGATATTAGCATATAGTCTACCCCCCCCCTCCATTTTTTTTGTTTTACTTGGCACCAGCACTCCACACATTTAACCCAGGTGATTTTAATTAAGGAATGACCTCATAAGTGTTTCTGTTCTTGCTTGTGCTCTCAGATGTTCACTGGGAGCGCATGGTAAGGTGAGCTTATTCAATCTGTTCACATGTTGTGCTACTGTGGGGTGGTATCTGTTGCTGTTGTGCTGCATTTGTGGGGGATGTGGCCCAGAGCCAAGGAGGCTTGGTGTGGCCTAACAGCATGGGTGCTTTTGGGCTTCTGGGTTGATCCCTCTGCAGGAGCGATGCTGCAGCGGCATTGGTCGCCATGCCATGCTGCAAACAATAGAGTAGGGACCCACTTTAAAGATGTTGCTGTGAAGAGGCAAATGGGCTTATATATAATTTGATAAAAATTTGAACAAAGAACTTCATGTTCATGTTTATAAATTTTGCCTAGCAGCTATAGATCAAAGTATATATTGTGGATGTGCGGTCCATGTCTAGTTTCTCACTACTGATACTCATGAAACTCATGTTTTCACAAGTCAAAGTGGTTGGAATAGGGATTTATGCCCAATAAGTAAGGAGAAATGGGTGAATATGTATAAGAACGGGAATGAGACTTTGGTTTGTGCAAACCATCTTATGGTTCAGTTCAATATTACGCATCGTTTATATTATACTCCTGGCTCACTTTATAAAATGGGTTTAACAGAGGAGGAAAAATGCCAAAGATTTCAATATCCGGTGGCAGAGTTTTTGCATATAGTATGAGAGTGCCCTGCTATTGATTCATATTGGGCTTCGATATTTAAAGAAGTGGTGTCCAAGCTAGATTGGAAGGTCATGAAATCTGCTCAGTTTGCACTTTTGAAGAGTACTGAAGATCTGGTAATGGCGATGTTTTAATAAATGCAAATACGTCTCATTTTGAGAGTTTTACTGCTTGCTAAACTAGTTATTGCAAGGAAATGAATGGCAGAGTCTCCCCCTCTTATGGAGAAACATTGTTCGTAAAATCAAAATGTATAAGCAGAACCAACTATGTAAATCGGAAGAGCTTTGGTGTGCCTGGAATTGATGTGAAGTGTAGGTTTGTTGTTGTTTGTATTTTTTTTCTCCTTGGATCTAGAGGGTGGCAGGGGTGGGTATAGAATCTGTAGGGTATTGTATGGAGTATTATTCTGTATTACTCTCCGTTCTGTATCACAATAATTTTCTGGAAAAAAATAAGAAAAATAAAAATGTTGTTAAAAAAAAAAAAATGATGCTGAAGGGGGCTTACTCCGATACAGTAGGTTAGTAAAATTAAGTCAAGTGCATATGTTTTTACTCCTTCATCTGTGCATAAACTGCATTTCAGGAGATCTGTTGGAATAATTTTGCCAGAATAAAGTTGGTAATGTAGCCCGAGTAAAATAGTGTATATAAACCTCATTCACAAAATGTCAAAAAACCTTATTCTATTCATTGATCAGAAAATGTATGTTGTCAATGCTTTCCATGATGTTAAAGAAAAGATATAACAGAGAGCACAATATTACATTTTCATATGGGAGTGGCAATTATTGGACTTCAGAAATTGGGTCCTTTTGTGTACTATAGTACTGGGAAACATTAATATTGGTAATAAACTAAATTGACTGAAATCTTTATTTAAATGCTATAGTTTCCAATAAAGAAAGTTTTGTCTCAGGTAATAATGCTGCATGTGCACAATTCTATGATTACATCACATGACTGGCACACTTCTCAAATGACTTTGTAATCATTATAATAGTCGTTGTGTTGCAAGTATTAGTTAAAGTTTTATCAAGATTAGATTTGTAATTTGTTAACATATTTGCTATGTACATGATTTTTGAGGCACTCAGTCAGCACATAGCTATTAGTTCACAAATGCCAAGATCCATGTTGGATGTTAGCGATCAACATCTGCGACCTCATGTGCTACTATGATTGTGATTATTCGGTGGCAGATGCACAGTATAATCTGAAACAGCAGAAATGGTGAAAAACCTGAATTAACATTATTTTATAAATCACAAGAAATATGGTTACAACAATATATCCCTTACCCTCTTCTGCATGTAATTTAGAGAGGTTTGGTAACTTTTTTTCTATATGACATGAGTATTCTATATTTCATAGATACATATTTATGTTGTATTATCAGCACTTTCCATAATCCTTCACTACTCAAACTATAAATGTCTCATAGGGCATTTGTGTCGCCCAACCATAACTGAGGAAATAGTTGTGTACAGGCACAATGCACACAGCCACAACTAAGCTTTAATTCCATTTTTGGGAGGTACACAATAGGCACCTTCATATTAAACAGTTTGCCTTCTGAGTGGTCAAATATTTATATAAGATCCTTTTTCATACTGTCACAATCAAATAGACATAGATATGTATCCGCATTAAATATGAAAACCTATCAACAACGTTTTAGAGCGCATCTGTCACCAAAATTCTCCTTATCTATGTATCTTAACAAAATGGTTGCTCATGAATATTCATGAAGGGTTTCATACGTGTTCAGCGCTCTTTTTGAAGGGAATATCTATCTATCTACCCGACTTGTCGTGGCAGGTGGGCTCACACAATTTGATCTAAATGTGCGCTAAGAACCTCACTATTGTAAGTAGATTTAGCAGTAATGCATATTTATTTATAATTAGCGGCTTAGGTGGCATTAGTGTTTGCAGTGTGCTGTCGCCTTTTTCTTGTGTGCTGTATAAATTTGCAGTCACAGGCATTCTTGCACCTGTATTGTCTTGTGGCATCACATAACAGCTCTTCAGCTTGAGGTCATTGACTGCTCCCCTCACATTCTCCTGTAAAATGTCTTGATACATCTTTGAATTAATTTTGCTCCTGAAGGCATCTTAACAGAAAACCCACTCCTTGGGAAAGTAGCTTCAGTCCTGAACGTTCTCCATTAGTAGGCAATTTGTCTAACCATGGATTGATGTACAACTAGGTCTTCAGCAATGCTTTTGCAGCCTGTTCCAGCTTCATGCGTGTCAATACATGTTTTCTGAGGTCTTGTGAAAGTTGTTTGCCTTGAGGCATGGTTCACACTAATCAATCTTCTTGAGAAGAACAAATTTGTCAATAACCAGAATTTGTGTGCCTTTATTAAAGGGCAAAGCGCCTGTGAAACCCACACTTCCAATCTCCTCTCCTTAATTGAATCACCTTTTGCCAATTAGCTCTGGGAGATGTCATTAACACAGAGGTTCACTTACTTTTTCTCCCTGCACTGTGGATGTTTACTCAATGCTCTCAATAAAAGACATGAACAGTACAACTGTTTGTGTGTTAGTTTAGTTAGATTGTGTTTGTCTATAATTGTGACTTAGAAAACAATCAGACCACATTTTATTAGTAATCAATTTAGAAATTCAGGTAACTCCAAAGTGTCACTTCTTATTGCAACTGTGTGCGTTACAGCAGCCGCATGGATCATAGGAACCTGTGAATAGGAGGGGACCCATTGATTTCTAGGGGACAGTGTTCTAGGCATGCTCTGTGACCTGTCCAGAGGTTATTGTGCAGGAAGGGATAGGAGAGGAGCTGTGTCCATCACCTATTGTCAATGGTGGATCCTGTATTAACTATATAGAGGTGTTACCTTTCATTGTAATCCTGCCTGAGATGATAATGAGATGACTGTTGAGAAATGAACTTGACAGAACAGGAAGTGTCAGTCTATTGCGGTGCTCAGTGGCCAGGGTGAAAACGGCAAGATTTTTTTTTCCATATAGATAGCGACATAGAAAATAAAAAAAAACACCAGAATGTCTTTAAAGAAATGTCTTTAACATAAAATCTGGATTTAAACAATATGTCAATTTCTGATGACACATTCCCTTTTAGCAGTTGATTGGTCAATCATGCCACCTGACATACTATGCTGAATCTGAGTGGTCAGAGCCCTTATGCAGCTTCAGTGTTTAGACTTAGGGTATGTTCACACGCAGAGTTTTTAGGCGTATTTTAGGGTGTAAACGCTTTGAAATACGTGTGAAAAAATGGTAGCTGAACGCCTACAAACATCTGCCCATTGAAATGGGAAAAACGGCGTTATGTTCAGACACAGCATTTTTTTATGCCACTGTTTTAAAAAATGATGCGTAAAAAACGCTCTGTAAAAAGAAGGAGTATGTCAATTCCTGAGCCGTTTTTGGGGCTAATTTCATTGTGTCAAGTCTAGAAAAAAAGGCTCGAAAAACGTTTTCAGCTTCAAAAACGGCTGAAAATAAGAGGCTGTTTTTTCTGAAACAGCTCCATAATTTTTAGCCGCTTTTACTTGTGCGTGTGACCATAAACGTAATAAAACACAAGCCGATACTTCACACACATTCATTTCAAAGTAAAATTACTGAAAACACGCAAAGGGACACTAAAAAAGTTAAAGATATAATTAAGCTGAATGTCCACAAGAGGCTATATTGTAAACTAAATTTGTGAAAAATACACTTGAAGATCCCAGAAAATGATGACATGAAAGCAACAAGGACACCTTTATTCATGCGAATGGTGTAAGCAGAATTGTAGCTAGGCTTTACCCAGGGCAAAGATTACATTTTATGTAGTCCTGCACCTAAATACCGCTGGCCAAGGCAGATTGGTTAGTTGGCACTCAACCTGGCACCCAGTAGCCAGGGCACATGCCCCAACAGATGGCCCCTGTTTATGACCATTGATGTAGGTCTATCTCAGGTACCTTCCCAGATGACATATTCTAACATGTCAAATTAGTGTGATCTTACAATTTAATTGTCTCTATGTAGGAAAACTCCAATACGAAAATTGTATCCACGATTTCTCGAAATCCCTCCACCCCATCTCCTTGTCTCCCCTTGTTTTGTTTTTTTAATTTCTTTAACAAACTTCAATAAACATGTGTAATATATATCAGAGGCACCAAGTGCTACATATAATTGTATATATTGTATGCATGTTGAGTTGTTTCCAATAAGTATATGTTTTATTGAAACTGAAAATTATAACTAAAAATTACTGCTTTTTGGGTTTTTTCATAGGTTGTTAAGAGTTTTGACATGGTCTATAAAAAAGGACGAGAGCTTCTCACGACTGATACCACAAGTTCTTATTCTCCTGTAAATGTGACAAATGGGTCAGACACCACTTGTATCTTGATTTATGCTAACAAATTTGTAGTCAGAGTTAACAATTCCCTGGAGTTTGATCTGACGAATGCTACATTTGAGGTAGCCTCAGCAAACACCAGTTTATCTGAATGCTCTGATACCAACACCACGTAAGTATCTACTGATATTAAATGACATTGCATTTAGACAAGTTAGTGGTGCTACAAATTAATTCATTTTGTTATGTTAAAATAATGATAATATAATATCTTGATGCCGGGGAACTTTGAAATTATGGCAAGTAATATATTTTGCTTTACTTTGTATGAAACTAGAATACTTACATAGTGATTTATTCCAACTTAAGAGAGATCTTTACACTTATCAACATGTTTTTCTGGGGTCTTACAGTGGATAATGATGCAGGACACTGTTTCCTGAAATGCTGGAATACCTTACGACCAGACAGAAAAATGTAATACCATATTTATTATCGTACACTCTGGCTTAAAGTTGTTATCTTATGACAGACATTTATGGTTTATCCAGAGGCTATGGTATTAATGTCTGGTGTATGCGGGTCCCATCTCTGAGACCGACACCTATCTCACGAATAGGGATCCCCCAACAGCGTACTGCCTGGTGAGCTTGGCTTTTTCCGGAATCCTGTCCTGCTCTGCACTGATTCCCTGCCTGGATGCATCAGTCAGTGGCTGCCTTACCAGATGGAGTAGGGTCAGGGGACCCCCTTTGGTGGATAGGTGTGGGTCCCAGAGGTGGGACTTACATCTATCAGACATTTATGGCTTTTCCTGTGGATACGCCCTAATTATCTGTTATGAGACAACCCCTTTAATGTCAGTTTATATTTACCAATGCTTTTAAGATTAAGTATTAAATTAAGTTAATAATACAAAATTTTAGTTAACTTAAAGGCATGGTGTTGACCTAAAAACATGTTTTTTTTTTAAAAATTAAACATTTAGTGTGTAGGTGATTAAACATTGTACAAATTTTTTTTATTTTTTTCGCGAGTCAGGAAATATTATAAATTTTTTCAAATTTTTCAAAATTTATAATACTACCCATTTTTGGTCACTAGATGGAGCTGTTTGGAGCTAGTTCCCAAAATTGCAGCATTGCAACATTGGGTTAAAAGCTATCGCTCTAGTGAGCGCTCAGCATCCCCCCCTCCTTTATCCTGGCTAGTGCCGGGATAAACGAGGGGTTTGAAAGGTTTAACCTGCTACACTGTGTGTCGCCATTTTTTGAGGTAACTCACAGTGTAGTAGGTTTACATGCAGTAGTAAACACACACAAACACTAACATACATTGAAATCGCTTACCTGCTCCTGCCGCCGCGGCCCGTCCGCTCCCTTTGCTGCCGCTGTCCCATGTGCACTTGTCCGGAAGCCGCGACCGGAAGTAGTAATATTACTGTCCGGCCGCGACTTCCGGTCCACAGGAAAATGGCGCCGGACGGCGCCAATTTCGAATAGGACTGTGTGGGAGCGGCGCATGCGCAGTTCCCACACAGACGCCGTACACGGCAGTCAATGGGACGGGAGCCGTTCGCAGTCCCTATGGGACTGTGGCTGCCGTATTCCATGTCTGTGTGTGTCGTTAATCGACACACACAGAAATGGAACAAAAAATGGCAGCCCCCATAGGGAAGAAAAAGTGTGAAAAAAAGAAACAGTAAAACACAAACACACAAATGAAAATAAACGTTTATATTGAGGCACTAACATCTTTAACATATAAATAAAATATTTGTGATGACACTGTTCCTTTAAGGACTATGAATGTAACATTACATCCCCAATGGCACATTTGTGAATTTAAAGGGGTACTCTGGGCATATTATGTTTATGGTCTATCCTTACGGTCCTATTACACAGCCCGATATGGGCCTTGAAAACAAGCACCATTCAACAGCTCCAGCTCTTTCACAAGGAGTAACAATTGCTAATGTATGGGGACGAGCGATCGTTACTCCGATCGTTCGTCCCCATACATTTTCATCATGCTGCATGATTGAGCAGATCAGCTGATGAACGAGAGTTTGCTCGCTCATCAGCTGATTGTTGCCCTATTTACACAGGGAAATGATCAGGAACGAGTGTTCATATGCAAGCTTGTTTGCCCGATCAATGGCCTGTGTAAGAAGACTTTAGAATAGTTCATCGATATCAGATTGTGTGGGTCCTTAATCCCAGAACCCCCACAGATCAGCTGTCTGAAGTGGCTGCAGCGACGTAGCAGCCTCTTAAATGTTCAATCTTACCAGGCACAGCGCCGTACACATTCATAACTACTGTGCCTAGGATTGCTTAAATAGGACCAGAAGTGCTATCCAAGGGACAGCTGCTACACATGTGTATGGAGCTGTACCTTGTAAGCTATGAAAAGGCCGTGGGATCGTTGCCGCGGCCACTTCAGTCAGCTGATTGGTGGGGGTGCCAGGAGTTGGACCCCCACCGATCTGACATTGATTACCTATTCTAAGGGTAGGCCATTAATATAAAATTCACAAAGAACCTCTTTAAAGAGGCTCTGTCACCAGATTTTGCAACCCCTATCTCCTATTGCAGCAGATCGGCGCTGCAATGGAGATAAGAGTAAAGTTTTTTATTTTAAAAAACGAGCATTTTTGGCCAAGTTATGACCGCTTATATATTTATGTAAATGAGGCTTTCTAAAGTACAACTGGGCGTGTTTAAAGTAAAAGTACAACTGGGCGTGTATTGTGTTCGTTACATCGGGGCGTTTTTACTTCTTTTAATAGCTGGGCGTTGTGTATAGAAGTATCATGCACTTCTCTCCACAACGCCCAGGTTCTGACAGTGCACAGACACAGCGTGTTCTCGAGAGACCACGCTGTGATGTCACTCACTTCCTGCCCCAGGTCCTGCATCGTGTCGGACCAGCGAGGACACATCGGCACCAGAGGCTACATTTGATTCTGCAGCAGCATCAGCGTTTGCAGGTAAGTAGCTACATCGACTTACCTGCAACGCCAATGCTGCTGCAGAATCAAATGTAGCCTCTGGTGCCAATGTGTCCTCGCTGGTCCGACACAATGCAGGACCTGGGGCAGGAAGTGAGTGACGTCACAGCAGGATCTCACGAGAACACGCTGTGTGTCTGCACTGCCAGAAGCTGGGCGTTGTGAAGAGAAGTGGATGACACTTCTATACACAACGCCCAGCTAGTAAAAGAAGTAAAAACGCCCAGATGTACATACACAATACACACCCAGTTGTACTTTTACTTTAAACACGCCCAGTTGTACTTTAGAAAGCCTCATTTACATAAATATAAAAACGGTCATAACTTGGCCAAAAATGCTCGTTTTTTTAAAATAAAAAACGCTACTCTTATCTCCATTGCAGCGCCGATCTGCTGCAATAGGAGATAGGGGTTGCAAAATCTGGTGACAGAGCCTCTTTAAGTAATGTACTTATCTTACAGCTATTTAATATACTTGTTCCACACTATTCTCTTTGTTACATTCTACATACAGCATTACTTCTGAACTACTTTTGTAAAATAACATTATATTTGTAATTTCAGTTTGTCATTAGTATATTCATTTACGGGGAAAGAACTCAGCAGCCTTGAAATAAGGTAAGCCTGAAACAAATTTTTGTAGAAATATTTCAGTTTTCTCTATTGTCTTACCAGTTCAATGTTATAAGCTCTGCTCAAACCACATTTTACACACCGTTTAACAACATCCTTTTCCTATTTATGAAAAGAATAAGAATCTGCTTTAGGTTACATTGAAATGTGGTGGATTTGTGGCAGATTTTCCACAGTATAGTACACACTGAATAGCCACTTTATTAGAGACACCGTCTAGTAGCGCATACAAGCTCCTTTATCCTTCAGAACTGCAGCAATTTGTTTTGGCATAGATTTAACTAGGTGATGAAATTGTACTGCAGGAATATTGGTCCATGCGGACAGGATAAATTAGCTTCTTGTAGTTGTGCCATAGGATAAACAGCTTACATGAAAGGATGAACTTGGTCGGCCACAATGCTTAGGTAAGCCCTAATGTGAAATCATCCGTCCACAACTGTCAGTGGACCCACGATGTTCAAAGAAGACATTACCCACACCATAACTACCCAAAACATTCCCCACGCCAGCCGGAAGTGTTGACACCTGACAGGAAGGTTTCATTGATTCATGCTGCTTGCGCCAATTTTTGCCCTTCTGTTTCCCTTAAACAGCAATGGCACTTGAAATGGTGGTCTGCTATTCCATCCCGCCCGTGCTAAGAAACGACGAGTGTTGTGCGTTCGAACATGTTAGTTGTAGCACCAGAATTGTACTGGGCTGCAATCTTCTTGACTGGGCACCGCCGGATTTTGCAGCAGATTAGCTTCTGTCTTGTCGCGCAAGTTACGTGGTGGAAAATATTTGCTGCATTTGAGCTTAATCTGTCTATAAAAGACTCCAACTGCAATGAGAAAAAAGGAACAAACCTTTAGAATCTGTTGGTTTTTTTTTAACAGCAGAACAAGGCAGCATGTTCACTTATCCATTCACATAGACTGAATTAACACTGTACCATAATAGACAATAGTGTTAATGAAATACAAAACAAGCAACTTCACAGCCACATATATAAAATAAAGAGCTACTGTTCCGTCTACTAGTATAATATTTTATAGGAATTTCACTTATCTTGTGCTACCTTTGCAAAACTAAGGCATATGCTTCAATTCTGAAGCATGATGTCTTCACTCACCGTAAACTGAAGGTTTACCCTATACAGGCTAATATGAATACGTCATTGAATCTAAATAGAATAGTAATTGACTGGGACATCAAGGCACTATACAGAAAAAGAGTCACTCACTCGCTGCAGCTACACTAACAAAAGGTTGTGGTTAAAAGCTAATACCAGCAAAAATGAAAAATTCTGAAGTGTACATTATGTTTTCCTCTCACATTTCAACTGCAATTGTAGACCCCACTATAAAGCTGGAGATACATATTAGATCAAAGTCAACAATCTAATGTATACGGGATCCACCACATTGCACCCGGTGATGAGGTATTACCCGATAGGGTTGTTTGGAGAGACAGCTGGCCAGCTAATATTAACAGTCGGCTTTAGTCACTTTGCTTTCTGGTAAATATTCTTCCTCTGGGAGACTAGGTATGGGATTGGTTAGATTTGTGACGAGCCACCCACAGTATCGGTGTAATGTCGGGGTAGTGAGACAGACAAGTGAGCCCTAATCTACCCGCCACTCAGTCCCTGCCTACTTGCAATGACCCGCCCTAGGCGACGGGGTACAACTGGGCGACGGTACCTACACTCAATAGGTGCACGACAGACAAACAGACAAGGGTACAAAGAAGCCAGGGAAATGGGGAAGTTGCCCACGGGGACACCGTGAGCAAAAAGCGAAGTGAACGAGCCGAGTCAAACCAGGAGATGAGCGAGGTACAAAAACGCAGAGCAGAAGAGTGGTCAGTAAAGCCAAGGTCAATCACAAGCAGAGGATAAGTAGTTCAAAAAGCTGCAGCAGGGCCAGGAAACCAGCAGAGAAGAATCACAAGCAAAGGAGGAACAGGAAAGGCGGGTATAAATAGACAGAGGGTGGGAGCTAGCTCCATCTGGCCAGGCTGTGATAGGCTCTCCCACTCCTAAGCCTGCCATCCTGGGTGGTGGAAGATGGAGTCAGTCTCACAGACATAGAAGCAGGTGCAGACTGATTACCTATGGGCGTCGACACAGAAGTGGTGTCTGTCAGATCCTTTACAATCAGACTGGTATTCTGGGATTCCACCCTCCGCGAGTACAAAACATATATTCAATTCCACTTTTTATTGCATCGTTAGCTTTATTAGTGAATACACAGGACATATCAATGAGGTGTAATAGGTTATTTGTGAAACAAGCCATAAAAAAAAAAAACCTTAGTGGCAAATGATTGGCCCCAAAGTTAGCTCCAAATAGTTTTGTCGTCAGCCTGATTTTTGAGGCTTATTATTGTTTCCAAACCTGGGCCCGCCAGAGTAACCCATGGTACCCTGGTGGTTCAGTTCAATCCTTGTCACAAACAAGCCAATCCCTCGACTTAAAGTACAGAAATATGACCAATTTACCCCCACTAGATAAATTGGTCAGTGGACTAAATGTTCAGCATGCAGTTCAAGAAGAACAAACTGATATGGGCAGTATGTAGACACATTCAAAATAGATTTTAACAAAAGATCATGACTTAAAATAATCATTATCACTGTAGGTAGGCTGTGGGACACATATTGTATGTTGCAATATCTGGAAAATTACTTGATATTTATGAACTTATGGTATACTTTATCTATGTTAAAGGCTATGTAAACCTTTGAAAGCAAATTTTAAAAAAAAATGGAAAGGTCAATCTGTATGTTTTGTGCAACTTTATAATTCGATTTTATTAAAAATATTTTTTTATTTTTGAGATACAGCTGCTATGTATTCCGTGTACAAAGCAGCTGTACCATTCACTGAATCCTGTACCCGTCAGGTTCGCGGTACTAACAGGTTCGGTGACAGCGGGTCCTGCGTGTCTCAGAGACGCAGGATCTACCTGTTATCTATGACATCTAAGTTCATAACTTAAGCCAGTGGAGAGAAGTAAGGAGAACTGTCCATTCACACCAACAAAAGTAATAGCAAGGGATACCATATTCATTTGTTTGGTGGTGCTCAGCAAAATGTAGGCATCAATTAAAAGATCAGCAATAGATATTTGAGAAAAAGCGGCACTCACTCAGAATGGCATAAAAGCCTTCTTTATTTTGGCAAAAGGAAGCTTTAAAGGGAGGACAATGCAGAGAGCTATGTGGTTACAGCCTGTTACGCGATGTACAGCGCTTCTTCTTCGGTCAGCACAAGGCCTTAACATAACAAAATGTAAAAGTGAAAGGGTCTGAAGACTTTCCAAATGCATTGTACATTTAAAGAACCCAAACCAATAAAATTAAAATTCTACGCTTGGTTTATAGACTTACTAAACACATATCTAATGCAGTCATTTAATAACTTTATTTTAACATATGTCAAGGCTACATAATAGTTTTCTTTCTCCCTTTTTTTTTTAGATTTTTTATGACTAATATGTTTTACACGGGATCTGCTAGAAACTGGTTCAAATTAGAATCCGTCCTGATAATTCCCAATCAAGATAATATGAGGAATGCTTCATTTAGGACAACATATGCCTCATCGCCTGCAGAGTACTCCTACCACTGTCAGCAAATCGGGACAAGCTCTTCGTATGGTGAGAAACTAGTTCCCAACAATAAGGAGGCATACAACTGGGAAATATTCATTTCTGAGTTTCAGGTTAGTATATATATATATACATTCAATATCAACTAAAGCTGGCCATACACTAGAGATTTTTAATGGGTGAAAAAGCCAACTTAAGGCTTCGTTCACATCTGCGTCAGGGCTCCGTTCTGGCGCTCCGTCTGAGCTTTCTGTCAGAATGAAACCCTGACTGAAACAAACGGAAACCATAGGTTTCCGTTTGCATCACCATTGATTTCAATGGTGACGGATCCAGTGCAAATGGTTTCTGTTTGTCTCAGTTGTGCAAGGGTTCTGTCGTTTCGACGGAATTAATACAGTAGTCGTCCAAAACTACAACATTCTACAACTATGAACGATAAGTCATTCAGAAAACAGCCATCTGAAATCACAACTGTATGGCCAGCTTAAAACATAGTATAAACATATATTTTATCAACAACATAGCACAACTTGTTTATACGTCATTGGTAAGTGTCACTACATATTATATGTACTTAAAGCCTATGTAAATCTTTAAAAGTGATATTTTTTATAGAGTTTTTTAAATAAAAATGTCTATCAGTGTGTTTCGTGCAACTTAAAATTCTTTTTACTTTTCGAGGTACAGTTGCTCTGTATCCTGTATGCAGAGCAGCCGTATCATTCACTGAATATTCTACCTGTCAGGTCCGCGGGACTGACGGGTTCTCAAAAAGTAAAAATAATTTTAATAAAAACTCATTTGAAAGTTGCACCAAACACTCTGACTGAATTTAAGTCGTTCTTTTGTTCTTCATGCCAATGCATTTCTAACTGTATATTTACACTAGTCAATGTTTATTGAATCTTTGAATAGAAACAGGTCCATAGGTATTAGCTGTGCAGACAAGTGAAAAATAATAAGACTAAGTACTGAGAAAACCATACATATTCATGGAAGATGTTAATAATAATCATATTGCCAAAGCACGGGTGCTAGATTAGTTTAAATTCTTTTCCAAAAAAAGTACAAATAAGTGGGCATTCCACCTCTGAGATCCCCTCCAATTGGAAGAATGGGGATCCATTGACCCCCATTATGTAAGCAAAGGCAGCTGTACCCAGGAGGAGACTAAATAAAGAGGTGGCCTAGTGTGCATGTCTCTTTTCATTTGAGTTCATTAGACTTCCAGATACAGCCAAGAAAGCTACATACCAATATATTGTCTCTTCTTCTATAAGATCATCTGTGTTCTTTCTGGAGATTAAAGAGTTTTTCTGGTTTTAGGTTAATAAAGCTTACAGGGGTTGTCCACGACCGAACAACTGATGAGCTATCCACAGGATAGGTCATCAGTATATGATCAGTGTGGGTTCGGCACCCGGACCCGCACCGATCAGCTGTACCGCTGGATGTTTTGAACGGTATGCAGTAGGTGGAGCCGGATGCAGAAGGTTCTGACCACTGCATAGGGTCCATTCTGCAGAACTGCAGCTCTGCTCCTAATGAAGTGAAGAACGGCCGCTTTGCAGTAGTTGGAACCATCTGCTTTCGGCTCCAAATACTGCATATCGTTCAAAATAGCCGGCGCCCGGAGGCAGTCGGAACAGCTGATCAGTGCAGGGTCCGGGTGACGGACCGACACCGATTATATACTGATGACCTATCCTTTGGACAACCCTTTTAATCACTGTATAAATGAAAAGTTCTACAACTTTATAATATGCTTTGTGCTTCAATTTCTCTTTCTTTCTTTTCAAGATATTTGTTTGCTGTCAGTGAATGAGATAGCAGAACTAGGTCAGGACTAGTTGCAGCCTCTGAATGTAAACGAAAATTTTCTCATTCACTGACGGTAAATCAATATCTTGAAAATTGGAGGGAATTGAAACCATATTCGAAAGTTGTACACATTTTCATTTACACTGTAATAAAGCTTTATTGATATAAAACTGGAAAATTTCATTAAGGGCACGTTCAGACGTGGCGGCATTTCTCCGCTGCAAATGTTGGTGCAGATTTGGGGCAATTACGCAACGAATCTGCACCAACATTTGCATATTTGACAGGTAATTCAGACGTTGCAGAAAACACAGCGGACTTGCCACAGATTTCAGTTTTTGCATTACAAGGCTGAAATACGCAGTGAAATTCCGCTTCTTCTCCGCAACAGACAGTGCATGCTGCGGAGGGAAAATTCCGCACCGCAGCCTATGGTCCGCAGCAGAGTTTTCCGCAACGTCTGCACGAAGATAACTAAAAAGGTGTTGAAACCAATGGACAAACTGTCTGCAAAGGATTTCCACTGCGGACTGTCCGCAGCAATTCCGCCACGTCTGAATGTGCCCTAACTGTTACTAGTGATTCCCTTACTACACAATATAATCATTTAATAAATACTGTCATACTTTAGCCCTGCCATAGCCTGAACCTTTCAAATTGTGAAAACCACACACACCATTTAAAAGTAGCATCAACAATAGTGTCTATATAATAGTATCATCTTTATTCTCCAAAAAATAGAGCCGGCGCTATACTGCCCATATAATAATATTATCCACAATGCTCATATAATAGCGCCAGTAATAGCATCAACATTAATGAATTATTATTATTTTACTTTGGATATATTTCTATATACAATATATTTTATCATTTGAAACTCCGAAAATAAATACATTTAAGTTTACAGTAAAAAGTCTAAAGGAAAACAAGATGTCAGGAAAACATAAAAAATCACATAGCTTTATTACAACACATCACACATGAGCTTGTGTACTCTTAGATCTCATAATACACGCAGGCTTTAGTGTAATTTGCGCTCACAATAAAATAGATTATGTGAGCTGCACAAGATGTACTTGAAACACGTTTTTGTTTTGAATTAGTAACTTAATATGTTTAAATGTATGTTCTTCTATTACTGCTGATTTGACATTGTGACATTACTGGAATTTTCTGGTCCTATGTAAATAAAAATGATTCTATAACAAGTTTTACAACTTTGTTATATACATTGGCCCACATTTATTATAAATGGCGTATATTGCGCCAATAAAATTGGAGAGGATAGTTCATGATAATTGTTCCTATTTATTTATTATTTATTTCAGTTACTTATATAGCGCCAACATATTACGCAGCGCTGTACAGAGGTCCTCTTTTACTGTCCCCATTGGGGCTCACAATCTAAATTCCCTATTGGTATGTTTTTGGGGTGTGGGAGGAAACCGGAGTACCCGGAGGACCCCAGCGCTGCAAGGCAACAATGCTAACCACTGAGTCACTGTGCTGCCTCTTAATCGATTTGCTGCAAGGGATTTTTAGACATTTTGCATCTCTGGTAGCCAGAACAGTTTTCATACTTTTGAATGTGCAAATAAAACCTAAATTACAAAAAATAAAAATCACGCTATACCCCCATACCTAAATATATTTTTTAAGTAAACACCTGGTATTTTGTCAAATACACATTTTATCTGTATATACGTATCCACACATCCTAAAAATGAAAGTTCAATACGTGCAGATTTCAAACATGCCATTTAACCCCTTAATGACCGGGCATGTTTGTACCTTAATGACCAAGCCAGATTTGTCAAATCTGGTATGTCTGACTTTATCAGAGAATAACTCTGTGAAAGTTTTGAATATCCAAGTAATTCTGACATTGTTTTTTCGTCACATGTTGTACTTTATTTTAGTGGTAAAAGTAGACTGATACAATTTGCGGAAATTAATTAAAAAATAGAAAAATGGAAGAAATTTTGAAAAAATTACCATTTTCCCCTATTTTTAACTGCAATATGTCACATATGTACACACATACTGTACAATTTTTTAAATTAAATATATATTTCTATCCCTTTACTCTATTTTGGCAGCACTTTTGAAAAAATAAAATAAATTTTCAGCAATTTAGAGGACTTACAAATTGAATAATCATTTTATAAATTTTGAAGTACATTTTGTTTTCCTGCACCAAGCCAGGTTTTCAGAGGCTCATAGGTCTCAGAGTGATGGAAACCCCCACAAATGACCCCATTTAGAAAACTAGACCCCTTAAGGTATTTACCTAGGGGTATAGTAAGTATTTTGACCCCACAGTTTTTTGCTAAATTTAATACATAGCAGGTGAATAAAAAAAATTCACTTTTTTTCATAAAAGTATCAGTTTGAAGACCAATTTCTTTGTAAAGCGACCATGAGAATGAAGAAACACACCACAAAATCTATCACCCTGCTTCTCCTGTTTTCAAAAATACCCACATTGTGGCCCTAATGCGTTGCCTGGACACACGGCAGGGCCCGAAAGGAAGAGAACACCCGGAGACTTTCAGGACTCATATTTTGCTTGAAAATGTTTTAGGCCCCACTGTACATTTGGAGAGGCTTTGAGCTGCCAGAACGATAGAAACTCCCCATAAACGACCCCATTTCGAAAACTAGACCCCTTAAGGTATTTATCTAGGGGTATAGTTAGCATTTTGACCACACAGGTTTTTCGCTAAATATATTAGAATTAGGCAGTAAAAATTAAAATGTACTTTTTTTCTGAAACAACATAGAAATTTTTATTATTTACAAGGAATAACGAAGAAAATGCACCCCAAAATTTGGAAAGCAATGTCTCCCGATTACGACAATACCCCATATGTGGTAATAAACTGCTGTTTGGACCCACAGCAGGGCTCAGAAGGGAAGGAGCGCCATTTGGATTTATGATTTTGCTGGAATGGTTTTCGGTGCCATGTCGCATTTGCAATGCACTGGAGGGACCAAAACAGTGGAAACCCACCAAAAGTGACCCCATTTTGGAAAAACCTTCAAGGAATTTTTCTAGGGGTATAGTGAGCATTTACACCCCATGGGTCTTTTGCAGAGTTTATTAGAATTAGGGCGCGAAAATTAATATCAAAATTTTTTCCACTAAAATGTTGCATTTTCTCATTTTCACAAGGGATAAAGGAGGAAAAAAACAACCATTTTTTTATAAAGCAATTTCTCCCAAGTACGGAAATACCGTACATGTGGTCAAAAGTTTTTTCATTAGAAATGAATTAACCCTTTCAGGACTGATCCATTTTTTGCTTTCATATTTTAGATTTTCACTCCCCGCTTTCCAAGAGCCATAACTTTTTTATTTTTCCATCAATAGAGTGGTGTGAGGGCTTATTTCTTGCGGAAGGAGCTGCAGGTTTTATTGGTACCATTTTTTGGTACATAAAAAGTGATTCAAAAGTTGTATTAAATTTTTTTTTTTAGAGCGAAGGTGAAAAAAAAACAAAACAGCGATTTTGGCGGTTTCAATTATTAAATTTTTTTAAGGTGTGCACTGTGCAAATAATGGTATATTGTAATAGTTCGGACTTTTACGGACGTAGCGATACCAATTTTGTTCATTTTTTTACATTACTTTAGAAGAAAAATGCGAAAAGGTGTTTTGTTTTTTTAACTTTAAAAAAAATAATTTACAACTACTAATAACTAGAATTCTTCTACACATTTTATTAATCAATCCCCTTAAGGGACTTGATCCAGCGATCATTGGATCACTAGTACAATACACTGCAATACTAATGTATTGCAGTATATTGTTATTCTTACAGGCTTCTGTAACAGAGCGATCGCTGTACCTGTCCGTTAGTACCGAGGGGGCCTGCTGTAAAACACAGCCGACACCCGCAGCGTATGGAGCGGGCTCAGCACGTGAGCCGGCTCCATACATCAACCGCCGCATCATGACGGGCAATTAAGTCATAGTGCGCAAAGGGGTTAATGCGCAGCGGATGGTTCAAAGTGAAAATTGCAATTTTCCACTGATACGCCATTTTAGTGCATAATATGTTGTGCCCAGTTTGTGCCACAGAAGACAAATACCTCTTAAAACGTTAAGCGGGTTCTCTCGGGTATGGCGACGCCATATTTGTGGGCGCAAACTGCTGCTTGGGCACGCTGCAGACCTCAGAAGGGAGGGAGCGCCATTTTGCTTTTGGAGCGAAGATTTTGTTTGGTAGGTTTCTGTTTTGGGTTTCGCTGGTATTTCAGTTTATAATGTGGGGGGCACATGTAATCTGTGCGGAGTACATCAGGGCATAATAAGAGGGTATAATAATGCGGTAAATAAATAATATTTCATAGATATGTGGCCGGTGTCGCATTGATAAATGGTGCCCGATCTTATCCACTTTTGGACACTTTGCACATTTTGCATCGCCATATTCTGAAAGCCAGGACTTTTTTATTTTTTCACCACCGGAGCCGTGTGAGGGCTTATTTGTTGCGGGACAATCTGTAGTTTTCATTGGTACCATTTTGGGGTACATGCAATTTTTTTTGGATCACTTTTTATTCCATTTTTTTGCAATCCTGAGCAAAAGAACAGGAATTCTGACACAGTTTTTTAGGTTTTCTTTTTGCGGCGCTCACCGTACACTATAAATGACATTTTTACTTTATTCTGCGGGTCGGTACGATTACGGCGATACCAGATGTATATAGGTTTGGTCCTTTTTTTTAGCGTTTGCACAATAAACTCACTTATTTATAAAAAAAAAAAATCTGTGTCACCATATTCTGAGAGCCGTAATTTTTTAATTTTTACATGCGACTTTTTGATCACTTTTTATTCTTTATTTAGGGAGCGGTGGTGACCAAAAAAATTGTGATTCTGTCGTAGTTTTTTATTGTTTTTTTTTGGGGTGTTCATCGTGCGGGAAAAATAACATTCTAGTTTTATAGTTGGGGTCGTTACGAACACGGTGATAACAAATATGTGCACTTTTTTAACGTGTTCATTTTTTTTCTATAATAGAAGTCTTATTATAGGAAAAAAAGCATTTTGTGTTTATAGAACTTATAACTTTTATTTTTACACTTTTTTTGAAACATTTTTATTACTTTTTTTAACTTTTTTTACTTGTCCCACTAGGGGACACTTAGTCTTGCAGCTTTGATCGCTGCTAGAGTACATTACACTACACACGTAGTGTAATGTACTCTAACTGTCATTGTGACATGACTGTCACACTGACAGGAAGCAGAGGAGGAACGGCCGGAGGCTGTTCCTCCGAGGCTTCCGTACATGGCAACCCGGAGGTCATTATCTGACCTCCGATTGCTGTGACAAGCATCGGTAGCCCCCACGATCACTTCGTGGGGGCTGCCGATGTGCTTCAAACCATTTAAATGCGGCAACGGCAATCCGTCGCCGCACTTAAGGGGTTAACTGCCGAAAGCAGCGGCGATGGTCCGCTGTCCGGCGAGACTGATGTCTCAGCTGTTTAGGACAGCTGTCAGCGCGCGTCTGTCACTCTGTGCTTACACAGAGTGACAGTTTGAAATGCGGACGAAAATGAACGTCATGGTGCGGGAACTAGCACCCGACCATGACGTTCATTTTCGTCCTTGGTCGTGAAAGGGTTAAGCCTATGTCTACATACACATATCTTCATAAAATCACCAGCGCTGAAGAGACCAAAAATCTACTTTTGAGAAAAAAAATTACAAAAAAACAGAAACCTATAAAATACTTGGATAATACACCTTAAAAAGTGAAGGCACCCCCAAGCCCTGCATATTTCCTGAAAACAGACAACCTGACGATTGCAGTTGTAACTAAAAGGAATAATTATTTTTGAAATTGCATTATAACATACATTTGGCCCTTGAAACTCACATACACGCAGAGGTTTACACACAAAAGCAATGTAGAAATAATAGATCATGGTGTGCAAAGTTCATTTATACCACATATGTCTACATCGCCAAGAGTTTGTGCTTTCAAAAACTCTGAAACAGAGGCCATGCAATATTTGGCCACCACTCACAAATGTGTTGAAAATATATAGTGCACATTATTATGCTACCAAGATCTAAATTTTTTTGTGAGCTCACAGCAAATGGTGTGTAAAAATGCTTTTTTTAAAATAATTTATACACACAGGCCCCTTTGAGAAACTATGCATCAAACAGTGATTATATGCAAAAATTGCATATAATCACGCACAGCACACAGACCCATTGATTTCAATGGGGCCGTTCACACATGCAGGAGTTTTCACGCAGAGAGAGTCCGTTGTGTGAAACTCACTGTATGTCCTATATTGGTGAGTTTTCACGCACCTATGCGCCTATTGAAGTCAATGGTTGCGTGAAAACCACGCACAGCACACGGATGCACATTAGTGCTGTGCGTGATTTGCGCATCAATTCCATTAAAGAAAAAAAATGTGCTTTGTGAGTGGTTGAAAAACACTTGCCACACGCAAAGCACAGATGAAAAAACACAATGCACACGGACCAGATTAATGTGCGTTTTTTACGTGCGTAAATCTGTCACGTTCGCGTGAATGTAGTATTACTTCAACATGCTCTAGTAACTTTAAATGCAACTTCTTAACCTGTACAATTTCCTGTATAGATTGCGAGATGAAAAGCAGTATCATCTTATTATCATTAGAAGGTAGGCGATTTAATGACCGCTGTATTGCATTGCTGGAGGCTAGATAAGGCAAAATAGCAACACATACACACAGATCAGGCTCTGTATGCATCTTCCATGTCACGCCCTGATCTCTGTACTCCATCACGTCCTGAATATTCTAATAATCTTTGCCATTTCTCTTTCAATTGACACTGATCATCTCAGCTGCCATAAAGTACACTCACACTGCAGTTCTCTCTATACAGACAATACAGGAAGATTGTGTGTGTGCGTGTGCGTGTGCGCGTGCGCGTGCGTGCACATCTGAAAGGGGTAGTCCCATCTCAGATATTTATGACATATCCATAGGACATGCCATAAATGTCTTATAGATGGTGGTCCTAACTCTGGGATCCACTAAATCGAGACAAAGATATATTGCTGTGATAAATCGATGTTCATAAGACTTCATAGAGTAGCTTGAAAATCTCTTCAAAATTGCTCCTGACAGTGTGTACCTCCCAGCATGTAGTGATTAAAAAAAAAATCCCTAGCAAGTTGCTTAACTGGAACGATTTTGAAGGGATTTTCAAGCTACTCAATGCATTCATATGGACAGTAATTTATCGCTCACTACAAAAAAAGTTTATGTCTAGCCCCAGCTTTATAGTAAAAGATTCAGAAAAGATTAATCACTAAACCGCGGAAAAAACCGTGGCAACAAACAGCCGAAACTGCCTCCCATTGTTTTCAATGGGAGGTGGAGGTGTTTTTTTCCGCGAGCAGAAAAAAAATGCTTGTGGGGAAAAAAAGCGATATGCCCTATCTTGAGGCATTTTCCGCCTCTAAAACTCTATTAAAATCAATGAAAGATGTGAAAAACTATGCGAATGGCCGACGTGTTTTTGACGCTTTTTTACGCTTTTTTTTTAGGCATTTATGTCAAAAACCGCTTGTGGTTTTCCCTTTGCCTGTTGAACAAATAGGTAAAAAAAAAGGCGGGAAAAAAATTACTGTGGTGCAAAACCACTTAAAAAAACCGGAACTGATTTTTCCAGCCAGAATTTTCTGCCTGCAAAAAACTCCATGTGAACCTAGCCAAAAAGTAGTAAAACATACAAAATCTATATAAATTTGGTATCGCCAAAATCATAATGACCCACTGAATAAAGTTCTTATGTTATTTATTCCACACAGTAAACGGCGTAAATCTAAGACACAAAAAAGAGTGGCGAAATTTATGGTTTTTTTTCATTACCCCCCAAAAAAGTCAATAAAAGTTCATCAATAAATAATATGTACCCCAAAATCGTGCTATTAAAAATACAACTTATCCCGCAAAAAACAAGACCTTATACAGATGCCGACGCAAAAATAAAAAAAGTTATAGCTCTTGGAATGCGTTGATGGAAAAACTTAAAAAATAGCTTGGTCATTAGGGTTTAAAATAGGCTGGTCATTAAGGGGTTAAAATTAGTTGGAAGATCTGAAACATTTAAACGTGATAGATTAGCAAAAATAGAAGTGATGGATTCAGGAGCAAATACTTTTTCACACCACTTTTATATATGGTCTATACAGGTATGTTCACACGGGCTATTTTCAGACGTTTTTCGGGCAGTAAACACCCCGAAAAATGGCTAAAAATGCGGGGGCTGAACGCCTCCAAACATCTGCCCATTGATTTCAATGGGAAAAACAGCGTTCCATTCCCACGGGGCGTTTTTTTAAAAAACGCCTCGTAAAAATAAGTGCATGTCACTTCTTGAGCTGTTTTCGGAGCCATTTTTCATTGACTCAATAGAAAAACAGCTCCCAAAACGGCCGTAAAAAATGCTGCAAAAAAACGCTTGTTGCTTAAAAAATGGCTGAAAATCAGAGGCTGTTTTACCTTGAAAACAGCTCCGTATTTTCAGCCGTTTTTTGTTAAGCGTGTGAACACAGCCTAATATTTGAGGCATGATAATGACATGACTAAAGATGTCAAGCAAATCGCATATAATTCAAATTAGCTTTCACCTCTTTCCTGCTCATTTTCGTCCAATTAGGATGAGGTGTGTAATATGACATTTCCCGCCTATATGACCTAGGGCTGGCAGGAGTCAGACTTCTGTGGAGAATACAGCCATATTGACTTGCTCATATCATTTTTCCAGACTCAATAAAGCCTGGAAAAATATGCTGCACTATAAAAAAAATATTCTTAGTATTAACTTCCTATAAGAAATTGGAACTAATGCAGGCACAATATACTCTGTAGAGGGTCACATTTTAATTGTTAATTAGTCAATTTGCAAAACAAAGTGACAAAGCTATAACCCAAATTGGCGGTTCCTCAGCAATTTTTCAATCATTTGCACATCCATAGATATGAACAAAAAATAATTAGTATTAGGCATCATGCACATGACCGGGGCTTTTGCGGCCGCAATTTATTCGCATTTTTGTGGATAAATTGCGGACCCATTAATTTTTTTGGCCCCATGCACACGACCGTGGTTTACAAATCGCAAATCCATACTTCAAAATCTCAGGACAAGTCTTTTTACGGTCCGGATTTGCGGATTCACCAATACTGGTGAATTGTTGTGGATCCGTGAGTCCTGGACAACAGCAGACCTGTAGTTTTGCGGACCGTAACACCAATGCGGTCATTTGCTTGAGGCCTTATAGAAATAATTAAAAAAAATTATATTGGTTACATATCTTTTTTTAATTCCAATTTCCTAATCAGATCTTATTGACCTTGCACAACTATAGGTAACGTACAAACTATCCTACAGCATAATATCGCATATTTATTGTATATTGCAGATTCAAGGATTCAACATAAAGAACAACCAATTCTCCTATGCAAGTGACTGCACATCTTTCTTCACTCCTGCAATCTGGATGGGTCTTGTGTCCTCGATTATCCTCTTGTGGATTCTGTCATATGGAATTTTCATGATTATGCAGTTAACAACAAATGATAAATTTGATGACCCTAAAAGCCAACCACTGTCTGTTCCTCAAGGAGATTAGAATTCTATGCTAGTTTTGTTTAATGAATATACTCTTAGTAAATTATTTCTACCGCAGAGTGGTTAGTTATGAATTGAAAACCCAATTATGAGTCAAACCCATTCTGTTGAAAGTCTTATAGAAATATAATAAATAAATATGATAGAAAATCTTATTTCAAGTTCCTTCCTATATTCTTAGAAAATCTATACTTAAAGGGACTAATTTCTGTTTGATAATAACTGGAACTGTCTGTGTGTAAAAAAGGAACATATCAATTCTAATCTAAAAATAGAAAGTCTGCGTTGTCTTTATTGCATTATTAAGTTAAATCTAGAGTCATAATGCAATAGAGCCACCTACAGGGAAACAAAAAAGTAGGAGAAACAGCACCCCAAAGGGTAAAAATGTTAAATTGTGGTCACCTGGTTAGATTGTGCTTGTATGTAGGCATAAGACTAATTTTAGGCATAGAATGGGGGTGCCGCCGGTATCTTAAAGGGAACCTGTCACCAGCATTTCACCTATTGAACTTTACTTATCCCTCGCTGGCCGCTGCTATCAAAAGTTCATTGCCGTTATCCCCTCTCCTAAACTCCTCCTCCGACTGTAAATAACGGTCTGCAAATATTTTGCGCCTTTTATCGTAATAATCCCTTTGTGTGCACACCCCAGAAGAGAACATCAGTGCATAAGCGTGGGATTTTGTGTGCTGGGGGAAGGCGAGGAGCTGTCAATCAAAAGTAAGGAGGCGGGGTCAACTCGGAAAGACTTGAAGAATGAAGATTTGACTCTTTTCAAATGTAGATATGACTCTTTTATGCTCATTAGCATACAGTGTGGGAACACTAAAAAGCTGAATACTAAAGCTACAGAGCCGACTAAGAAGACAATGATAGGTTATATAGAAATTATTTTTCACCCACTACCACCAGGTATTGCTGGTTTAATAGGTGAAATGCTGGTGACAGGTTCCCTTTAACACCCATACATGGCGGTTCACCAAGACATGGGTCCACAGGATGCAGAGCTTGCTAATTTTAGATGACATTAGACTGAAAAAAAGTGGACACTTTGCTGGCGCAGGCTCCAAAAGATTTGAAGCAGAACTTCTAAGGATATTGTTCAATCAAGTTCTTTTTATTAGTTCACATAAAAAAGCAATGCGTTTTGGGGCATCAGGGACTGGTTTTTGAAGATATAAGCTGTCTCTATAGCTTCAAAAATGTGTCCCTGAGACCCTGAAATGCATTGCTGTTTATGAGAGTTAATCAGAAGAACATGATTAAATGACATCTTCAGAGGTTCTGCTACAAATCTTTGGCAGCAAAGTGTCCACTCTTTCTTCCCCTAAGGTCGTCCACAAGCTTTTTTGCAAAGTAAGAGTCATGGAACTTAATGTATCATGTTAATTTAGAAAATCTGTCTAATGACATTGCTATCTAAATTGCATTTACAATTCTACGCATTACAGATAATTTATGCTATTCACAGTATTTTACTCTTCCCTTAGAAAGCAATCGGTCTTAGATAATAGGGTTCATTTAAACAACAAATAGATAATTTTGCATAACTGACAACTAAAGCCAGCATGAAAATTCATGTATAGAAACCATGCAAGTCATGAACGTCTCAATTGGACTTTATACTATAGCTTTGATAAAATGTTAAGATGTGATCTTCCTTTTCATTTCCATTATACCTTTATCACAAGAGAGACTTCACTTTAGATAAAAATAACAAATCATAGCAGGTAAGGTTTGCTTGGACTCTGTTACATCACGTTTGGAGCCTACATTGGAGGTATATGTCAGTGGGATCTCCTGTTGTACATATCCCTCTGTAAAAGCATACAGTGGCGTACGTCGCTAAAAGGCTCACATTGTAAAATAAATGTATACCGCGTGGTATATGTGTTTTTACTGCATGCCTTTGAATGAAAAAGCGTAGTCTTCTTATCGGCGCTAACTGGGATTTCCTTTTTCTTGAACTTTTAATATATTATGCCTAACGGAACCGGGTCACCGGAAGAATCCCGGGCTGCGGACCTCCAGATCTAAATCCACATTCAAGGACGTTGTGCTCCCAGCACAACGCTATCAAGTGAGCACCATTCCTCTTCCCTGATATCACACGTTCAAAATCTTGATGATGCACCATGTGCGCCGTGTATTTTTTATATCTTTTTTTATATAGTTATGCCAGAAAAAAAGGTATACTGACGTATACCAGACTGACGGAGGACAAAAGAACACACTTTTGGTCTCCATCAAGTGAATGGGTCCCTATGGATTAATTTGGCGTTCATACACCGGAACTCTACCTGGTGTATACACTAATCGTAGGTTCCAAAGTCCATGTGAACAGAGTCTAACTGTGATAACACTTTATTGTGACTAAGACCAAATTTAGACATGGCAGATTTGTTGCATAGTTTTGGTGTGAAGTAATCCACTTCTGATATCCACATCTGAACTACACCTTACAGTAAATCTTTTCACCCTTTCGCTGCCAGGGCTTTCGGGACAATGTTTAAAATTTTAAATACATATATAAAACTTGAATTATAAAATAAAAAAGTAATTCTATACCCCCATATTTTCTGAAAGTAGAGCGCAAAATTACATTACACTCATTGGCACCTTCGCACAATTGTGCATCAAAGTGTTATGTTTTGTAAAATATATATAACTATGCATGTTTGTGTCTAAAAGTCTGACCCAAGTTTAGCCTGAGTGGCACAACACCTCCTAAAAATAAAAGTTCAAGATGTGCAGAGTTCATACATGCCACTTCATTCATATCCTCTCTGATTGGTAAGAGGGGGTGATAACAGAAAGAAAAATTCCTGTATCACCCCCTAGGCTCACTGAAAAACTGTACAGGAGAAGTGATTGTGCTCTGAATTCCTTCTTTCACGTAAAGCTCCCCCGTTTCTTACAAAGACAGAATTATAAAGTAAAACTTTCATTCTGCTTCCGACTTCAAACAAGCACTGCGACCCCAAATATTGCATATGATCCTGGGAGCATTTGAAAGTTAGGATTCTGGGCTTTAAAATGATATCAAGAAGTAAGATCAAGCCCTTATATTCTAGCTACGGCAATCATTTAGTTATGATGTATTACATACGTCCTTGGCAGTGAAAGGACTAAAGAGAAATTCCACATTTATTCATTTTCTAAAGGGTTGTATAGAGATTTCAGAAGGTAACATCGGTGGGTGTCTGAGAGATGGTATTTCTACTGGTTCCCAATTAGGTGGCTGATGCGCTATGTACAAAAGGTTTGGGTGCTGAGCAGAGAAGCGTCTTCTTTTTGGGAAAGAGTCGGAGTCCCAGCTCTGGCACACTTGTCAATTATATTTTTGATTTGTCAAAAGATGAAATTAGGTGAAATTCCCATGTAGTCTAAATGGAATGTTACCTTTAATGCTTTCCATTGACACAACTGCATTGCTGCACTCTTTCACACAGAATTATTTGAAACCCATTGATGGCAGAACATTAGCTGATATATATCATTATAAATCTCTGTATTTTACCAGTGATAGTCTCTACAGTGGAATACTTCTATGCTATTTAAATGATAAATACACAGTTGCATAGTCATTTGAGCGATCAGTCCAAACCATATACAAGCTATTTGCGTGATTCTTGGCATAGCTCAGGATGGATCCCATTAATTTGTATGGGAATAAAACTGATATGAACTTTATGAGCACCAACATGATCAGATTTTTGCAGGATCTGTATTGACATATTTCTGATCATTCAGGTCAATAAACTGATGTTAATTTGTCGTCAGTTTACATCCATTTACATCAGTTATAGAACTAAACACATGATATAAAAAAAATGACAAATATGCAATTGTAAACCCAGCCCTTCCAGAATAGTGTTATTAGTATAGCTGATGATTTTGACAGTAAATAAGTTATTGTGACCCACCAAAGGTTTTTCTACAGAGTGATTTTTTGTAAGTGCTCTTCTTCTATTACTAGACATGACACTTAATGGCTCTAGATATTGTATTAAATAATAAATGACTGAACCTGTCTGTGAGTCCATTGTCAAGTGAATATTAATATTGTCCTGATAATGGTCACATAACTGTAGAGAGTTATTAATGTCATACCATAATAGCTGTCATGTCAATGCACCTGTGTATGTCAATGACATGTACTGTATACTGATAGCGTTCAACGTTACTTTCCATCCTGAATATGAGCCTCTGAAATAATGACATTTAATACAATTACCGAACAGAAGAGTTTATATAATGAAATGAATTGTCACTACAAAAGTTGACAATAAATTAAGTTAATGTGAACCAAATTGCACAACGACACTTTTTTGATTGACTGTGCTGGTATACCACATTGCATCCACTTTTATCTCAGATACCTTGACTTCGCTGATGTGGAATCCTCCATCGCTATTCTTTTCATGAGTGTAAACTAAATTAGACACTAACTTTACCCAGTGGGGACCATGATTATAACTTTATTAATTGGGAGGAAGGCGAAGGAATAATAGAAAAATGAAGAATATTATCTATAAAGTGCAGTGATATGCTTTGGCTAGAATGGGACACCAGGACTAAGCTCTTGTGTGCCTTCTGTACCAGGAGAACAAGCGCAAATTACTCGACGTCACAGAAATGCAACAACATATAAAATATGTAGAAAAACAAGTAATACAGCATTACAATAAACTAATGTGCAATATTACATTCATGTCAATGAGTACTTTCTGCAATGAATCTAGGAGGCCTGCACTGCAGTTATCATAGAGGGTTGCAACTTGTGGGTGAACATTATGAAGAATTATAATCTCTGAACATCAAATGATCACAGATGAGCTGAAAAATGTGTGCTCTTCTAGAAATCTCTAATCATAGACCGTTTCGGAGATCGCATGCATGCAATTGACAAGTTAAAAATCAAATTTGGAACATCAGGGATTTCTAGCTTTCCAATGGAACACCAAAGAATACAAGTCCCCCAGTGAACTGCCTGGTATAGCAAAGAACACTGATAAGTACAGTAGGGGAACTAAGACTCCGAGACCACAAGAGCCAGGCAGCTTAATTTTTAACAGATTAAAGCTTCATGCGCACGCCCAAAGTTTTATGGAGGCACACGGACCACCTGTGGCCCTGTACTATGTAGCCATAGGCACTCCATGTGCCACAATAATGTTCTCCGTACGGTACTGTATAATGGAGATATTCTCCACTAAAATAAATGTTTTTAAAGGAGAATAGCTCTGTGATACAGAAACTGATGGAACATGCCACAATTTGTTTTGTCAGATTCAAACGGAATCTTAAAGAAAACCCTCTATGTACCTCTTTGTGAAATCAGAGGTATATACTGGCAAAGAAAGGCCTCATAGATATCTACTGTATGAGTGCTGTATTACAAATCTATACAACTGGGAGGTAGTACAGAGCCGTAATACACTCATGTGCATAACCTCAGGGGCAAAAAAGCTAAACTCTACCACTGACCACCTGGATTCTCACTGTAACACTGATCATAGAAACAGGATACTGACAAGCCGGATGCACACACTGAATGTCAGCAACAGCATATTTACACTATTGTTGCCAGTGGCGTAACTACCGCGGTAGCAGCAGTAGCGGCTGCTACGGGGCCCGGGGCTTGAGGGGGCCCGTGCCACCAGCCGACACGCCCACCCAAATGCCCGGTGGCGCCGCTAGCAGCCGTTATGGCTGCTACTTCGGTAGCGCCGCTACTGTGAGGCCCGCGACGCCGAGCCTTACACAGGCCCTCTCAAGCCTGTAGGTGTCGCTAGCACCGGAGGGGGCCCCAGTGCTAGCGGCAGCCAAATACATGTATTAGCACTGAATGGCCGGGCATGTTCCGTGCCTGACCATCCAGTGCCTTACAATGACACTGATTGGCTAGCGGCGCGATGACATCATCGCGCCGCTTCCATGCTTGGAAGGTGCTGATTGGCGGGGCAAGTCATTCTGCCCCGCCAATCAGCGTCATTGGAGGATGCTCGTTCAGCTCCTGCAGACATGCTCAGAAGAGAGCATGTCTGCATCGCCAGTGAACAGCGTGGGAACGGGATCATGTGAGTATGTCAATTTTTTATTTTTTTCCCCTCATAAAAATGTGAATGGCATTATCTATAGTGGGGGGGTCGTCTTTATGTGGGCTATTATATATAGGGGGTCTATATGTGGGGCAGTAGCTACAGGGGGGTCTATATGTGGGGCAGTAGCTACAGGGGGGTCTATATGTGGGGGTGTGGGCCATTATATACAGGGGTCTCTATATGTGGGCCATTATATACAGGGGGGTCTATATGTGGGGGTGTGGGCCACTATATACAGGGGGCTCTATATGTGGGCCATTATATACAGGGGGCTCTATATGTGGGCCATTATATACAGGGGGCTCTATATGTGGGCCATTATATACAGGGGGGTCAATATGTGGGCCACTATATACAGGGGGGGTCTATATGTGGGGCACTATATACAGGGGTGGGCTATATGTAGAGCACTATCTATAGGGGAGCTATTTTTTTTAGGGTACTTTCTATAGGGGTGGGCTTTGTGTGGGACACAATATATACAGGGGTGGGTTACCTGTGGGGCACTATATATAGGTCGGATCTATATGTGGGGCACTAGCTATAGGGGAGGTCTGTATGTGGGGATGTGGGCCACCATCTACAGGGGGGTCTATATGTAGTGCACAGTCTAAAGGGGTGGGCTATATGTGGGACACTATATACAGGGGGAGCTATATGTGAGACACTATCTACAGAGGTGGGCTATACGTGGAGCACTAACTATAGGGGAAGCTATATGTAGGGCAGCACAGTGGCTCAGTGGTTAGCACTATTGCCTTGCAGCTCTGGAGTCCATATGTGGGCACTATCTACAGGGGCTTCTATGTAGGTCACTATCTACAGGGGGCACGGTGTGTGTGTGTGTGTGTGTGTGTGTGTGTGTGTGTGTGTGTGTGTGACAGTTATATTTAGATGTGTTGAGAATTTTAACTTTGTTTATAGGTGCAGAAGTGAGAAGCTGAAAACATCTAAACGGAAAACTGCAGAAATGGGTCATGGCCGGGAGAAATCCATCATAGATGTCTGAACCGGAGGAAGAAGAAAAGAACTAGAATCTGAGACGTCACCGGTGAGTCACTTAATGTAAATGTTTATTCTGCCTCTAATCAGTATTGTAGTCACTGTATGATCTGCAGCGAGATGATGGTGATAGGATTTTTTTTGTGAAACCGCATCTCCCAGCATATCCTTACCATTGTTCCGGCCATGCTGGGAGCTGTAGTTTTACGCCGTACAAACCTATACGCAGTGGCGTAACTACCGCTATAGCAGCCGTAGCGCAGGCTCCGCTAGCAGCCGCTATGGCTGCTACAGCGCGACGCCACTGAAGGGGTTGTTCCTACAAAAGACATGCATCCCCTATCCACAGGATAGGGGATACATGTGGGATCGCTGGGACGCCCAGCGATGAGGAGAACGGGGGACCGAAAGTCCCCCCTAAGTTCTCCATGACAAACCTCGGACTTCCGGGGTCTGTGTCGGCAGCTCCGTAGAAATGAATGGAGCGCCGGTCGCGCTTATGCGCATGCGTGACCAGCGCTCCTTTCATTTTTATTGAACTGCGCAGACGCCGGAAGTCCGAGGTTAGTCATGGAGAACTTCGGGGGACTTTCGACCCCCGTTCTCCTTATCGCTGCCAGCGATCACACATGTAGCCCCTATCCTGTGGATAGGGGATGCATGTCTTTTGTAGGACAAACTATAGGCCGTTTTTGTTTTTTTTTTGGGGGGGGGGCTATATGGCGTTATCTACAGAGGGGTTCTGTATGGTGTTATCTACAGAGGGGGCTGTATGGCGTTATCTACAGGGTGGACTGTATGGCGTTATCTACAGGGGGCTGTATGGCGTCATCTACAGGGGGCTGTGTATGGTGCTATCTATAGGGGGCGCTGTGTGGTGGAATCTATAGGGAGGCACTATCTACAAGGGGGGCGTTGTGTGATACCCAGCAGAGGGGGGGCCCCAGTCAAAAGTTTGCTATGGGGCCCAGTCTTTCCTAGTTACGCCCCTGATTGTTGCTGTTTAATTTCCTATTATTGGTATTTATGAACAGTAAACAAGAGGAAGCCGGAATGCTGGCGAAACGCGCGTCGGGTGTCTAGCCATACCAATGTATGAATACCAATGCATGAGGTCTAGCATCTATCAATAATATCTGTAATACAATCCAGTAGTCAGATTAACTTTGAGCCTAGCTGCTTCTCCCTGCTTCTCCCAGCTGGGAGAACGACGGTGATTCTCGGCGAACGCTGCCGAGTTAACTCACTGACAGCGTCTGCTTAGTCCTCATAGCGGCATATAGAGACAGCTCAGCCCGTAATCTCGCCGGACGCTGACTGATGGATTCACTGTTAGCGTTTACTGTGTCATCGTAACGGCACATAGAGATTGCTCAGCCCAAACATTTTACACATTCCTGCCCTACGTCTCTCCAATTTCCACGGTGCTAACGTTCTAGACACTGACATAGTGTCTTCAAACTTAAAACGTAGAAACGCAGGGCATTATACCTAAATTTGAACTGTTGTAATACTGTCTGTCCTAGAAGCAGTTGTTAGTGATGGTTAGGCTGGGTTCACACGAGCACATTAACATCCATAATGGACGGACGTATTTTGTCCGGAAGTCCCGGACGATGCTAGGAGTCCCTCCCTCTCTGCAGGACAACTGTCCCGTACTGTAATCATGTTTTCAGTACGGGACAGTAGTTCCACGGAGAGGCAGGGACTCCTAGCATCGTACATAACTATGATGCTAGGAGCCCGGCTCCCTGCACTGAGTTCGGTCCGGGACTTCCGGCCGAAATACGTCCGTCCATTACGGACGTTAATGTGCTCGTGTGAACCCAGCCTTAGCGGTGCCCATGACACTCACTTGGTGTCTAATTTACTATAAGCATTCAACTAAAAGTGCACTTTACAAAGTGCACCTCACCACTGGCAGCTATATCACTGTTAAAAAAATTGCAGCGTTGGTGATTGACATATACCGTCTCGATCTGGACTGCCAGATTGACTAACTGGCACCCCACATTGAGTATAACTAGCGGTGAACTCAAACTTAGCTGGTACCAGGTGGTACCAGGTGGTATAAATCAGGCCTCAGTACTCTGTAGAGCCTGCTCTGTGGCTTGAAAAAACAAGTGGGTTGTAGATCAAGTGGAGTTCCAAAAACCGGAGTTCCAAAAAAGAGGAGTTAAAGCCCCAGTAAGTACTCTTCTACTTTTTCTTTTTGATTAACACCTGTTCGCTGTTTTTTTTTGTAACTTGGATAATGGATAGCAAGATTGAAGGTTTTCTTCAGTGCACAGTTTGCCATATGTATGCACGACTGGAGCCGGAGTTCCAGGGTGAGTACCTCTGTGGCAGATGTGAGCATGTTGGTCACCTGGAAGCTCGTATTAGAGATCTGGAGGAGCAGAATGCAACACTGAGGAGGATAGACAATCTTGAGCTGAGCTTGCTGCTCACGGAGCATGCAGTTAGTGGGTTAGAACTGGAGGGTGAAGACATGGGTGAGCAGGATCAGGTAAGTAGCTGGGTTAATGTAGTTAGGGGCAGTAGAAAGGGGTCAAAGAAAAGGAAGGCCGATCCGGTTTCTGACATTCCAGGCAAAATTGCCAAGTTGGGTGATGATGCGAGGGTGTCAGTCTCAGAAATGGCAGCCCTAGTGGATACTGATCTCTCTAACAGCCGGGAGAACAGCCCATCTAGTAGTCGGTGGGATGGTAATGCAGGTAAGCCAAGACAATTGATAGTCGTAGGGGATTCTATAATCAGGAAGACGGATAGAATAATTTGTTGCCAAGACCACCTCAACCGAATGGTTTGCTGTCTCCCTGGTGCCAGGGTTCGGCATGTGGTGGAACGGGTGGACAAATTGCTGGGAGGGGCTGGTGATGATCCAGCTGTCGTGGTCCATGTCGGTACCAACGACAGAATAAATGGTAGGTGGAGGAGCCTTAAGAATAGTTTTAAAGAACTAGGATACAAGCTGAAGGGAAGGACCTCCAAAGTAGTATTCTCAGGAATACTGCCTGTGCCATGCACATCACAGGAAAGACAGCGGGAGCTCAGGGAGTTAAATGCATGGCTGAAGTCTTGGTGTAGAGGAGAAGGATTTGGGTTCCTAGAGCACTGGGCTGACTTTTCATTGGGGTACAAACTGTATTCTGCAGATGATTTGCACCTAAATGGAAGGGGGTCCGCTGTGCTGGGGGAGAGAATTCTAGCTGGGGTGGCGGAGTATTTAAACTAGGGCTGAGGAGGGAGGTCAATGTAGAAAAAAAAGGGGTAGCCAGGTTAGAGAGGGGTCAGACTATATTGGTGGGGGGAGAAACAGAATGTTGGGAGAGGACTAGACAACAAGATAAGGAGATCCTTTCGTTACAAAACATCAGTGTAAATAAAAAGGCCCGATTAATGTCAAATCACATTTCTGATAATAAAAGTGAAAAACTGACAGGCAAGTTAAAGTGTATGTTCACAAATGCCAGAAGTCTAGCAAGCAAAATGGGGGAGCTGGAGGCCTTGATACTGGAAGAAAATATAGATATAGTTGGTGTTGCTGAAACATGGCTGGACTCTTCACATGACTGGGCTGTAAATCTACAGGGTTTTACACTTTTTCGGAAAGACAGGACAAAAAGGAAAGGCGATGGTGTATGTCTGTATGTGAGAAATGATATGAAGGCGAGTGTGAAAGAGACAATAGTGGGTGAATATTGTGAGGAGGTTGAAACCTTGTGGGTGGAACTAGAAAGGGAGGTAAACACTGAAAAAATTACTTTTGGTGTAATCTATAGACCCCCCAATATAACTGAGGAGATGGAAGTTCAGCTATATAAACAGATGGAGCGGGCTGCACAGGCAGGTACTGTAGTGATAATGGGAGATTTTAATTTCCGGGATATTAATTGGTGTCATGGTTCGGCTTCAACTGCAAAGGGGAGACATTTCCTCAACCTGTTGCAGGAAAATTTTATGGGCCAGTTTGTGGAAGACCCGACTAGAGGTGAAGCTCTGTTGGATCTGGTCATTTCTAATAATGCCGATCTTGTTGGGAATGTCAATGTTCGTGAAAACCTCGGTAACAGTGATCATAATATAGTTACATTTTACCTATACTGTAAAAAACAAACGCAGGCTGGGAGGGCAAAAACATTTAATTTTAAGAAAGCCAATTTCCCCAGGATGAGGGCGGCAATTCAGGATATGGACTGGGAAGAACTAATGTCAAATAATGGAACAAATGATAAATGGGAGATTTTCAAATCTACTTTGTTATTATAGTGCAAAATGTATTCCTATAGGTAACAAGTATAAACGACTCAAATTAAACCCCACATGGCTTACACCTTCTGTGAAAGGGGCAATACATGACAAAAAAAGGGCATTTAAAAAATACAAATCTGAGGGTACAGCTGTAGCCTTTGTAAAATATAAAGAGCTTAATAAAATCTGTAAAAATGTAATAAAATTAGCAAAAATACAAAATGAAAGGCAGGTGGCCAAGGATAGTAAAACAAATCCCAAAAAATTCTTCAAGTATATAAATGCTAAAAAGCCAAGGTCTGAACATGTAAGACCCCTAGATAATGGTAATGGGGAGTTGATCACAGGGAATCAAGAGAAGGCAGAGTTACTAAATGGGTTCTTTAGCTCTGTATATACAACAGAAGAAAGAGCAGCTGATGTAGCCGGTGCCAGTGCTGTTAATATATCAGTTGATATACTGAATTGGATGAATGTAGATATGGTCCAAGCTAAATTAAATAAAATAAATGTGCACAAGGCCCCGGGACCAGATGGGTTACACCCTAGAATTCTTAAAGAGCTTAGTTCAGTTATTTCTGTCCCCCTTTTCATAATATTCAGAGAATCTCTAGTGACTGGTATAGTGCCAAGGGACTGGCGCAGCGCAAATGTGGTGCCTATTTTCAAAACGGGCTCTAGGTCTTCCCCGAGTAATTATAGACCAGTAAGCTTAACATCCATCGTGGGGAAAATGTTTGAGGGGCTATTGAGGGACTATATACAGGATTATGTGACAATAAATAGCATTATAAGTGACAGCCAGCACGGTTTTACTAAGGACAGAAGTTGTCAAACTAACCTAATCTGTTTTTATGAAGAGGTGAGCAGAAGTCTAGACAGAGGGGCCGCTGTGGATTTAGTGTGTTTGGACTTTGCAAAGGCATTTGACACTGTCCCCCATAGACGCCTAATGGGTAAATTAAGGACTATAGGTTTAGAAAATATAGTTTGCAATTGGATTGAGAATTGGCTCAAGCACCGTATCCAGAGGGTTGTGGTCAATGACTCTGAATGGTCCCCAGTTATAAGTGGTGTACCCCAGGGTTCAGTGCTGGGACCACTATTATTCAACTTATTTATTAATGATATAGAAGATGGGATTAATAGCACTATTTCTATTTTTGCAGATGACACCAAGCTATGTAATATAGTTCAGTCTATGGAAGATGTTTGTGAATTGCAGGCAGATTTAAACAAACTAAGTGTTTGGGCGTCCACTTGGCAGATGAAGTTTAATGTAGATAAATGTAAAGTTATGCATCTGGGTACCAACAACCTGCATGCATCATATGTCCTAGGGGGAGCTACACTGGCGGATTCACTTGTTGAGAAGGATCTGGGTGTACTTGTAAATCATAAATTCAATAACAGCATGCAGTGTCAATCAGCTGCTTCAAAGGCCAGCAGGATATTGTCGTGTATTAAAAGAGGCATGGACTCATGGGACAGGGATGTAATATAACCACTTTACAAAGCATTAGTGAGGCCTCATCTAGAATATGCAGTTCAGTTCTGGGCTCCAGTTCATAGAAAGGATGCCCTGGAGTTGGAAAAAATACAAAGAAGAGCAACGAAGCTAATTAGGGGCATGGAGAATTTAAGTTATGAGGAAAGATTGAAAGAATTAAACCTATTTAGCCTTGAAAAAAGACGACTAAGGGGGGACATGATTAACTTATATAAATATATTAATGGCACATACAAAAAATATGGTGAAATCCTGTTCCTTGTAAAACCCCCTCAAAAAACAAGGGGGCACTCCCTCCGTCTGGAGAAAAAAAGGTTCAAGCTGCAGAGGCGACAAGGCTTCTTTACCGTGAGAACTGTGAATCTATGGAATAGCCTACCGCAGGAGCTGGTCACAGCAAGGACAGTAGATGGCTTTAAAAAAGGGTTAGATAATTTCCTAGAACAAAGAAATATTAGCTCCTATGTGTAGAAATTTTTCCTTCCCTTTTCCCGTCCCTTGGTTGAACTTGATGGACATGTGTCTTTTTTCAGCCGTACTAACTATGTAACTATGTAACTATGTAAGGCAATGTTTGGAAATATTGTCAGGTCATGTATTACAACAGTTCAAGGGGTTAAAACTACCGGACAGGTTCCCATTAAATATACAATGAATTAAAAACAAATCCATCTGCCCTGCAACTTTGTTATTATAAATACTAGCTTTTCTACCCGGCGTTGCTCGGGAGGTTGACTTACAGTATAGATAGAGTAAAAGCTCACTATTTAAATACCTCTCAATATGAATTTAATTGCTAAGGCTAGGTGTACTGCGAACTGTTGCCGCTTGAACTCGAAAGGAACATCATTTGGAGCGAGGGGAATGCGAGGAATAAAGACAACTTCGGCCAATTGGCAGCCCCTTCTCTCTCTATCAGTTCTGAATCGAGAAAAGGGGTAGCCCTTTCGGGCAGAGTTTCCGCAGCGATTGAAAGTAAAATAAGTAAAGTAAAAGAAGTTCATACGTACCTCGGCCATTGTCTTGGTGACGCATCCCTCTTCTGACATCCAGTCCGACCTCCTTGGATGACGCGGCAGTCCATGTGACCGCTGCAGCCTTTGATTGGCCTGTGATTGGCTGCAGCGGTCACATGGGATGAGGCCGGACTGGAGGAAGAAGCAGGTAAGTTAACTTTTAATACTATTAACTCCAGCGGTAGTCACTGTCCCGGGTGCTGAAAGAGTTACTGCTGATTAGTTAACTCTTTCAGCACCCGGGACAGTGACTATCCCCTGACGTCGCCTAGCAACGCTCCAGTAATTACGGGTGCACACACGTAGCCACCCGTAATTACGGGAGCCCCATAGACTTCTATGGGCCTGCCCGTGCCATAATTACGGCCTGAAATAGGACATGTTCCATATTTTTCAACGGTACGGGCACCTTCCCGTAAGCAAACGGGGAGGTAACCGTGGCCAATAGAAGTCTATGGGCCCGTAAACGGGCCATAATTACGGCCCGTGATTACGGGTGTGGCCTCGATGACGTGATCCATTTTAACAGGTTCCCGACCGCTGGCCGTAAATATACGGCCAGCGGTCAGGGTCTCTAAAGTCCGGCGTATAGTATATATACGGCCGCACTTCAGAGACTGTGCACGCGGGATCGCGTGCACACAGCTCTATGCCCTGGCTGTTGCTAACAGCCATGGGCACTGGGCAGAATGTCAGGGGTCAATCTTTGGGCCCCTGAACATGTGATCGCTGTGACAACCAATCACAGCGATCACATGCATTTCTGCATAGAAAACAGTGTGCACGCGATCGCGTGCACACAGCCCTGTGCCCTCGCTGTTACCAACAGCTCTGGGCACTGGGCAGAGTATCAGGGACCAATCTGATGGTCCCTGAACATGTGGTCGCTGTGACAACCAATCACAGCGATCACATGCATTCCTGCTTATAAAACAGTGTGCACGCGATCGCGTGCACACAGCCCTGTGCCCACGCTGTTACCAACAGCTCTGGGCACTGGGCAGAGTATCAGGGACCAATCTGATGGTCCCTGAACATGTGATCGCTGTGAAAACCTATCACAGCGACCACATTTGTTTTATTTTGACTTTTCTGGCAATAAATCTCCTGCCTCTTTTCTTCTCCTCAAACATTGTTTCAGTTTGAGGAGAAGAAGAGACTCGGGAGAATTGCTGCCAGAAGAATACAGTTACAGTTACAAAAAAATACAGTTACACTCTAAAACATTCTCTGTATAGATAGATTTCTATCTATCTATACAATCTATCTATCCATCTATCTTTTTTTCTATCTATCTACCTTTCTTTCTTTTATTCTATTAGAATAGGCAGGTAGGGAGTATATAATTATATATATATCCACATATATATAATATATATAGCAATAGCGGTTTATTTTTTTGTTAGCGGTAGTGTAGATATATATAGCAGTTAGTTTGTGTGTTTTATAAAAAAAAAAAAAAAAAAAAATTTGTTTAGTTAGTGTTAGTTACGTTATGGCGAGGAAGTTGTTTAGCGCCGAGGAGGCATACGCCATGCTGTGGTCTGAGTCGGAGACCGCATCAGAGATGGCGTCCGAGATGGAACCTGTTTTAGGTAGTGACGATGACAGCGTCACTTCAGGTTCATCTTCAGGGGACGTTGTCCCTGATGCAGTCGAAACTGCAGAACATGAAAGCGCAGGGCCAAGTAGCGCTGTAGCACGGGACAGCCTGGTCCCTCCAGTCCAGGCTCTTGTATGGGCACCTGCCCCATCTTTTGGGCCTAGAATCCACGGATTTACTGCCACTCCTGGCATAACCGTGGACAATACAAATTTTGTCCAAATGGATTACTTCCATTTATTTATAACGGACGACATCCTAAATCAGATTGTCCACGAAACAAATTTATATGCCACGCAATATATAAGGCAGAAACCTTCATCCACCCATGCCAGAGATTGGACGCCCACCAATTTGCAGGAATTAAAAAAAATTTTGGGGCTCACCCTAAATATGGGTATTGTCAAAAAGCCCTCCATTAGGTCTTACTGGTCAACAAGACCCGCCCAAGCCACCCCAGTATATTCTGCAGTAATGCCCAGGTCTCGTTATGAGACAATAATGAGGTTCCTCCACTTCAATGACAACGCACAGGCCCCCCCAAGTACCGATGCAAACCGGGATCGGTTGTTCAAAATAAGACCGCTAATAAATTCCCTGAATAATTTATTTCTGCAACTCAAAACCCCTGAGCAGAATGTAAGTGTGGACGAATCCCTCCTCAACTTTCATGGCAGACTTAGCTTTCGCCAATATCTACCTTCCAAAAGGGCAAGATATGGCGTTAAGCTCTACAAATTGTGTGAAAGCGGGTCAGGATATACCACCGCCTTCAGGATTTATGAAGGGCGGGACCGCACAATAAATGTTCCTGGATGCCCCCCTGATCTTTCCACCAGCAGTAAGATCGTGTGGGAGATAATGCAGCCTCTACTTCACAAGGGGTACCACCTGTACTGTGATAATTTTTATTCGAGTGTGCCCCTGTTTAGGCATTTGCATGCTGCAAGGACTGGGGCATGTGGTACCATGCGCAAAAACCGAATTGGTTTTCCACAGCAATTAGTGGGGAAGCGCATGGTAAAGGGGGACTCCTGTGCTTATGCATCTGAAGAATTGCTGGCGGTCAAGTTCAGGGATCGCAAAGACGTGTATGTGCTAAGCACGATTCATACCGCAGGAACAGTGGCAGTGAGGGAAAGAGGGGCAACATCGGACAAGCACAAACCAGTGAGCGTGTCCGAATATAACAAGTACATGGGGGGGGTGGATTTAAGCGACCAGGTTTTACAGCCCTATTTAGTAAAACGCAAAACTAAAACCTGGTACAAAAAGGTGGCCATTTATTTGTTACAGGTGGCAATCCACAATTCATTTGTGCTCTACAAAAAAAACAGAGGCAGAGATACATACCTGGATTTCCAGGAAAAAATTATTGAAGGCCTCATTTTTGATGTTCAGGACACCCGAGAATGCCCCCAGTCTGAGGATGTCACGCGACTGACTGAAAGACACTTCATCAGTCGGATTCCCCCAACAGCAACCAGAAGCAACCCTCAGAAAAAGTGCCGCGTCTGCAGAAAAGACGGGCACCGCAAAGATTCCCGATATTTCTGTCCCTCATGTCCCTCGCAACCAGGCCTGTGCATTGAGCCATGTTTTAAAAAATACCACACTGTTCTGAATTATTAGATTTTAGTTAATTTGTTGAAAATATATTTGCCCTACATTACGTTTTTATTTTTCCCATGATTTTACTCCAAGGGTGAGGGAGGGAATGGGTGGGGGGTGGATGTCATGTTTGCATATTCTCTAAAGTTCATCTGCTGGAGAGTCCATTTGCATTAACCTGCAATTTCTTATTTTAGAAAACCCCAAAAAATAAATTCCCATTATACCCCTAGATGAATATTTTGGGATTTCTGCTTCAAGAGCAGATATTTTGGAAGTGTTATAGAAACTCTGTTGAGTTTTGTAAAACCAGCTTTGAAAAAAAGCGATATGTGAAATAATCTTCTTCTATCCTCCGCCCTCCTACATCTCTATGTGATAAATAAGGCCACATATTTGGTATCCCCGTGCACGGGAGAAGTGGCAGAATGTGAACGGAGATTAATTTTGACCGTGGTCTATACCGTGTGTGAAAAATGCTGGTATAAACTGACGCATTTGCTAAAAAATTGCTAATTTTATTTTGATCCATCTTATTCAAGAAACTTTCAGAAGAAAACTGGACTGTCTAAAAATATGATAAACCCCTTGAAGGAAACCTTGTGGGGTCTACTTGTGTGAATGAAGTCATTTATGGGGTGTTTCTAATGTTTCAGCAGCATTAGGCCCCCCAGAAAACAGTATGCGGCTATAAAATCAAATGCAAAATTCCTGGACCGAAAAGGCCAAAAAGCCTCCTTTTATGCCAAGCCCTGGCACATGCCCGCACAGTGAATAAGGCACACATATTTGGTATCCCCATGCACGGGAGAAGTGGAAGAACGTGAAAGGAGATGAATTTTGGCCGTGGTCTATACCGTGTGTGAAAAATACTAGCCTAAACTGACGCATTTGCTAAAAAAGTGCTGATTTTATTTTGTTCCATCTTATTCAAGAAACTTTCAGAAGAAAACTGGACTGTCTAAAAATATGATAAACCCCTTGAAGGAAACCTTGTGGGGTCTACTTGTGTGAATGAAGTCATTTATGGGGTGTTTCTAATGTTTCAGCAGCATTAGGCCCCCCAGAAAACAGTATGCGGCTATAAAATCAAATGCAAAATTCCTGGACCGAAAAGGCCAAAAAGCCTCCTTTTATGCCAAGCCCTGGCACATGCCCGCACAGTGAATAAGGCACACATATTTGGTATCCCCATGCACGGGAGAAGTGGAAGAACGTGAAAGGAGATGAATTTTGGCCGTGGTCTATACCGTGTGTGAAAAATACTAGCCTAAACTGACGCATTTGCTAAAAAAGTGCTGATTTTATTTTGTTCCATCTTATTCAAGAAACTTTCAGAAGAAAACTGGACTGGCTAAAAATATGATAAACCCCTTGAAGAAAACCTTGTGGGGTCTACTTGTGTGAATGAAGTCATTTATGGGGTGTTTCTAATGTTTCAGCAGCATTAGGCCCCCCAGAAAACAGTATGCGGCTCTAAAATCAAATGCAAAATTCCTGGACCGAAAAGGCCAAAAAGCCTCCTTTTATGCCAAGCCCTGGCACATGCCCGCACAGCAAATAAGGCACACATATTTGGTATCCCCATGCACGGGAGAAGTGGAAGAATGTGAAAGGAGATGAATTTTGTCCGTGGACTATACCGTGTGTGAAAAATGCTAGCCTAAACTGACGCATTTGCTAAATTCTTGCATTTTTTTCCAATTTTGCCCACTTTAGAGAAAAAAATAAAAATGATATATACTGACAAATGCCACTAAAACAAAGCCCTATCTGTCCTTTAAAAAGAGTGTAAAATTCAAAGATGAACTTTATTCACCTGCAGCGTTATAGTCATCTAAAGAAGCGCATAGCAAAATTGTGAAATTTGCTCTGGTCATTTAGCTGTAAAACAGCCTAGTCCTTAACCGGTTAAACCAATGAAAAATCGGGCTTCAAACAAATTTTTGAAAATATATATAAGATATTCCATATAATTGCAGCTTCAGAACCAAGCTCAATATGTACATACAGTACCAGAACCAAACTTAATACATATATTCAGTACCAGAACAAAGCTATGTACACATATACAGCTCCAGAACTAAGTACGGTACATAAATACACAGCACCAGAACCAAGCTCAGTACAAAAATACAGCACCAGAACCGAGCTCAGTACATAAATACAGCCCCAGAACAAAACTCAGTACATAAATAAAGCACTAGAACCAAGCTCAGTACATAAATACAACACCAGAACCAAGCTCAGTACATAAATACAGCAACAGAAAGAAGCTCAGTAACATAAATACATCAGAACCAAGCTCAGTACATATAAACAGCACCAGAACAAAGCTCAGTACATATATACAGCACCTGTTAAGGATCTGCCAGGCACAGCTTCTGTATCCACGCCCATTGGTAATCAGTCTGCACCTGCTTCTATGTCTGTGAGACTGACTCCATCTTCCACCACTCAGGATAGCAGGCTTAGGAATGGGAGAGCCTATCACAGCCTGGCCAGACGGAGCTAGCTCCCGCCCTCTGTCTATTTATACCTGCCTTTCCTGTTCCTCCTTGCTTGTGATTCTTCTCTGTTGGTTTCCTGGCCCTGCTGCAGCTTCTTGAACTACTTGTCCCTGCTTCGTATTGACCCTGGCTTACTGACTACTCTTCTGCTCTGCGTTTGGTACCTCGTACACTCCTGGTTTGACTTGGCTTGTTTACTACTCTCCTGCTCTGCGTTTGGCACCTCGTACTCTCCTGGTTTGACTCGGCTCGTTTACTACTCTTGTTGCTCACGGTGTTGCCGTGGGCAACTGCCCCGTTTCCCTTTGTTCTGGTTGTCTGTCGTGCACTTATTGAGTGTAGGGACCGTCGCCCAGTTGTACCCCGTCGCCTAGGGCGGGTCGTTGCCAGTAGGCAGGGACTGAGTGGCGGGTAGTTTAGGGCACACTTGTCTTTTTCCCTATCCCTGTCATTACAGCACCAAAACAAAACTCAGTACATAAATACAACACCAGAACAAAGCTCAGCACATATATACAGCACCAGAACCAAGCTCAGTACACAAATACAGTACTAGAACCAAGCTCAGTACATGTATACAGAACCAGAACAAAGCTTAGTACATAAATACAGCACCAGAACAAAGCTCAATACATATATACAGCACCAGAAAAAAAGCTATGTACATATATGTAGCACCAGACCCAAGGTCAGTACATAAATTCAGCACCAGAACCAAGCTCAGTACATATATACAGCTCCAGAACAAAGCCCAGTATATAAATTTAACAATAGAACCAAGATCAGTACATAAATACAACAACAGAACCAAGCTCAGTGCATATATACAACTCCAGAACCAAGTTAAGTGCATAAATATAGCACCAGAACCAAGCTCAGTACATAAATATAACACCAGAACCAAGCTCAGTATATATATATATATATATATATATATATATATATATATACACAACACCAGAACCAGGCTCAGTACATATATACAGCACCACAACCAAGCTCAATACATAAATATAGCACAAAAACCATGCTCAGTACATATATACAACACCAGAAAAAAGATCAGTACATAAATACAGCACCAGCACAAATACAGCTCAATTTAGTGCAACCCTTCCGTAAAGGTTTCTACGGCGTAAAACTACAGCTCAAAGCTAGCCCGAACAATAGTAAGGATATGCTGGGAGTTGCTGTTTCACAAAAAAAAATCATACCACCCATCATCTCGCTGCAGATCAAACAGTGACTACAGTACTGATTGGAGGCAGAATAAACATTTACATTAAGTGACTAAAAGGTGACTTCTCAGATTCTAGTTGTTAGTTTTCTCTTGTCTTCTCCATAGGGTCCAGAGCTCTATGATGACTTCTCCCAGCCACAACCTATTTCTGCAGTTTTCTGCTCAGATGTCTTCAGCTTCTGAAAGATAAAATTCTCATAATAGCGCCATACACTGCACCTCTAATTAAAATAGCACCATACACTGTGTCCCTAATTATAATAGCACCTTACACTGTGTCACACACACACTATGCCCCCTGTAGATAGTGCCCCCCATAGAGCCCTCTGTATATAGTGCCCCATAGAGCCCCCTGTAGATAGTGAACACACTGAGAGACCCACTTATTAAATATATAAAATTTGATTTTACAAAAGTTGCCTAAGGCAAATGAGGCCTGTTTTTTCCTAACTAACAACAATAATATGAATATAGTTATAGGAAATATCTTTATTATTTAACCAAAGGACAGACAACATAGAGATTAAGATTACAACGCAGTCAAACAGCAAAATGCTCATACGTATAGTGACAGTGTACTACTAGCTATAGAAGACACATGGACAGGTAAATGTCTGTTAAAATGGCGGAATGTAAGTGAATACTATGGTATGAAATACGTCCATGTACCCTGACTGTCTAAAGCTGCATTGCGCAAAAATTCAAAAGAGCCCCCCAACATGTTTCGCAGCGTCCTCAGGGGTATTGGGGCTAATGACGGCGTTCTCACGAGGAAAACTCCTTTTAAAACCTCCGGATGAGGTGAAAAGGGGGGGGGGGACGGGACAATGACCATGGCCAATGAATATGGTTGTTAGAAGACACACATCTCCCAAGGTGACGGTCTGGTTCTGCAACAAATGGGAGGCAGACGTGAAAAGGGGGTGTGTAATGACCATAGCCAATATAAATGGTTGTTAGAAGACACACATCTCCCAAGGTGACGGACAAGTTCGGCAGCGAATGGGAGGCAGAAGGTCTCAACCAATACAGGAGCAGTGTCCGCGCACGCGCACAAGTAACTTCTGTGTGCACTTCTCTCATCCATATATGAGAAACTGCGCAGATGCGGGGACTTAGAAAGTGCAAGTGAAAAAAGGAAAAGAGAATCCTGCAATGTGCATGCTCCAGAACATAGTTCATTTAGATAGAAATTCATAATTTGTCCCAGGACTTAGAACTTAAAAGGTCAAAAGGCTTAGAAGTTCAGAGGCTAAGGGAATAATAATATTGCACATGTTCTGGGACTTGTATTTACCAAAGCATGAGCCTTGAAGAGAAACTTGAAAAAGAACGCTGTCAATAAAATATACATGTTATATATATATATATATATATATATATATATATATATATATATATATATATATATATATATATAAAGGGATTTCCTTTGGTTATTTCACATACTAAGTGTAATATGAGTACAATATACACTATGGCTATAACCAGAAAGGGGGAAAGATGATGACAGGTTCAAAGGAAAGATACAAAGGTAAAACCTTCATTGAGACCATTAGGACTTAAGATATTAAGACTTAAGCTATGAATCCAACGTGATTCTTCCTGAAGTAATTTGCAATCTAGGTTGCCACCTCTAGGTCCCAACGCCAATTGTGTGATACCCCAGAATTGGAGTGACTTGAGTGTTAGTGCCCCCCTTAAAGAGCCCTCTGTAGACAGTGTCCCACATAGAGCCCCCTGTAGACAGTGCCCCACATAAAGCCCCCTGTAGACAGTGCCCCTTATAGAGCCTCCTGTAGATGCTGTCCACCATAGAGCCTCATGTAGATAGTGCCCCCATAGAGCCCCTGTAGGTAGTGACCCCCATAGAACCCCTGTAGATAGTGCTCCCTGTAGATAGTACCCTATATAGATCCCCCTGTAGATAGTGCCCTACATAGATCCCCCTGTAGATAGTGGCCCCCGGCAGATAGTGACCCATATATAGCCCCCCTGTAAATAGTGCCCCACATATAGCCCTCCCTGTAGCTCATGCCCCACATATAGCCCCCCCTGTAGATATGGCCTTGCATATAGCCCCCGTGTAGTTAGTGGCCCACATATAGCCCCCTCGTAGATAGTGTCCAACATATAGCCCCCCTGCAGATAGTGCCCACTGTAGATAATGCCACTCGCACATTTAAGAGAAAAAAACTCATCTGATACCGTTCCCGCGCTGTCCTTGTGCAATGCAGACATGCTCTCTTCTGACTAGGTATGCTGGGGCTGAACGACACAAGCAACATGATGACGTCATTGCGCCGCTTGCGTCATTGAAAGACGCTGATTAGCAGGGTGCCTTGCCATTCAACGACGCAAGCGGCGCGATTACATCATTGCTCCGCTTGCGTCATTGAAAGGCGATAAATAGCAGGGTACGGAACGTGCCTTGCCATTCAGCGCTTATGCAGCACTTATGCATGTAATTGTATCTGCGTCCTATAGATGCACATACAATTATAATGCAGGAGGGGGTGGTCCTGAGTGTGGTGCTTCAGGGATTTTACTTTATTTTATTTTTGTCATAAAGAAGCTGTTTTAAAATTTGTAAATCCATCCAGACAAACCGTGTCATAGCAAAGAATATGAATCTGTCACAGCATACAAGCTATATTTTGGTTTCTTTCATATAACTTCCTTATTTTTGCAAGGCTGATGTAAAGGGCAAAGCTATCTTTTATGCTTTGGTGTCTAAAAGATTATCACATTTAAAAAACTGATATTGCAACACTCATAGTAAAAATAGTGTTTTTTAAATCAATATTTTTGCTTTACACTGGCTACATTCTAGGGATAAACATTACTATGATGACATGCTGCCAAGTGTACAGAAAGTTATTTTCTTAATAGCAGTGTAAAAGTGTGGCCAGAGATCTTCGCAAGTTGCTGATATATATACAATGTTTTTATTTTTCTATTATGACATAGAACTACTGTATATTGCACTGTATTATATATGTTAAGCATCTCACTTGTTGAACCGTTATGTTCTACCACAGTCCAGGTGGCAGTTCTCTCAGTAGCAAAGGGAGATCAGGGCAGCAAAGGGGCAGCAGTCTCCTGTTTGGTCCCGCAGAAGGACTGCGGAAAGTGCGGTCCAAGATAACCATTCCGCAAAAGACTTTCAAGTTTAGGATAATTTAAATGAATAAATTTAATAAATGTGCATTAATGTTGTGCTGTTCCAATCATCGGAAGGGAAAAATGACCTAGTATATATTTAGGGATAGTTGTATCCAGAAGTTGGTTGGGCGTATATGCCTAAGTTCTGTGCACAATCCACCGTAAGAGGTTGAGTCCCCGGGTAAGATGCAGCAAAAAGTAGATGCTTGAGACAATGTGTGGAGCCCTACATGAAGGATTTTGCCAAGATAGAACGATGTCTGGTTCTTCAGGAGAGGATTGAGCTATGTGATAGAGGCAGGAAGTCTGTGGAAGGTGATTTGTGAAGAAGTGAGCTCAGCGTTAAGTAGACATATAGACTGTGTAGCACCGCGGTAGCGAAGCATTACTGTGAGAGACCAGTCTGCTGATCCAGTGTGGGTGAGAGACAAGGTACATTAAACAGAAAACCTAGGCCTTGGGATTGCTGCCACCACCAGAGCCACCCCTAGTACCACCATTTAAGCCACTACTATTACTATCCTTTGTGTCACCAACTGATGCAACATTGTGCCAGTGTATAGCTCAGATAAGCGTGAACCCACTGTGAGATTAGAAATGTATGCGACCTAGACAGGCCTAAATAAACCTCACTTGAAATTGCAGTGTGGCTTCTGTTTAGAGTGTGGAGAGAGAGGAGAGCAGAGGGACTTTTATTGTGACTCCTTGCAGGCACCATAGAACTCTCCCATACTTGGTGCAACAAGAGTGATATGTACACTGGACTGTGTGTTTATTCTGTAATGCTTTATTTAAGTGTCCAAACCTCTGTGGAGTGAAACCACAAAGCATTGTGCCTCTTGTGAGTAAAGTTTCGTTTTGGCAACATATTCCATGTCTGCGACATTCCTAGTGGGGATTTCACTACACCCTGCACTCCACATCACAGCAGCATCTGATTCCTCAACTAGTCAACATTTTGGCTATTTGGGTAGAGAAGTTTGCATCTAGGACATATCATGTAGTGGTCTTTGAAACAGAAATTATATTGTAATGTTTGGTACGTATGCTGTCTTTGGCTTCTTCTTTGGCACTACCAGCAATTACTTGATATACTTTATGCCAGGGAAATGTTAACAAGGGAACTAAGTAAATGGTCATGGATATTGTAATTACCAAAAAAATACCCAAATAATTGAAAGAAAAATACTATAAAAATCTGACATCAATTAATGGATGTACTGACTCTACACAAGAATGCAGACCCACTGGGCCGTACCGCCATAGCGGGATAGCAGCTGGCCAACAGAGTACCAAAACAATATATAAATAGTCCAAGCACAAATGTACCTGTAGTGGTTCAGACAGTAACAACAGCTAGACACAGATGGAATCTTGACAGCAGGCGGAACCGGTGGCAAAACACGACTCCAACAGGTTTAAGGCACAGGAACAAATAGCAAGGGATACAGGGTATAGGTAGCAGGGCACAGGAACAATGGGAACAGGATAACACTAAGGGACCAGAGGACTACGAGGCACAGCGGACCAGAGCGGAAGTGAGCGCTGGCGTCTCCCGGAGAGGACATGCGAGCCAGCGCTCACAGACCATGGCTGTGGCCACTGGGGGATGTGTAATCCCGACGGCCCGCGGCCATGGACGCAACATGCTGTTTGATTTGTTTTATCTTATTACATCTAAATACAAATAATGACCTTGAAAATGAAAAATCACATATAATTTTATGATCACATGACTTACTACAGGCTGAAAAGAGGAAACTTGGATCCAGCGCAGATCCAAGTTTCCTCTTTTCAGCATGTTATCTCATCGTGTGTTGACACGGGGATCCGTGTGCATATTGGATTTATATACTCGGATCGGTGAGCTGGAGGATTCCTCCCTGTTTCCTTTTCTTGACTTATTACAGGTGTTCGAACAACGTAATTCCGGTTGGCAATCTGACTGATTGACAAGTGGGAATCACGATTTATTCTGATTGCCATATTTGGAGTTGGGGAGGAATTTTCATATAATTAAGTAATTGGCAATCGCCTTATAAGATTTTTTGTCTTCCTCTGGATCAACATGGTAGGATTACAGGTTGAACTTGATAGGCCTGTGTCTTTTTTTCAACCTTATCATCTATATTGTCACGGCGCGGGGTGTGGCGCACTGGGCTGTACCGCGTAGCGGGATAGCAGCTGGCCAAACAGGTACAATGCAATGTCTATAGTCCAGAAAGGGTACCTGAGGCAATGTAGACAGTAGCGGTGTATTCAGGCTAAGATGAGGCTCCGACTGTAGACAGACACCCGGCGGGGTGCGACACAATAGATGCAGAGGAGGACACAACACGACTCCAACTCTTGACGGCACAGGGGCATGGTAGCATGGGATACAGGGTACAGGCAGCAGGAACGGGTAACACTGGGAACTGGAAAACACTAGGAGACCATTTGCAATGACAAATTTAGGTAACACAACAACGCTCAGGCAAGGTTCAAGAGGGCAGAGCCCCTTTTATAGTCCAGCAGCATTCTGGGCTAATTGCAGATATTCTGCAACTGAGCGCGCACTGACCCTTTGGGCCATGCACTCGCGGGAGACAGTTTCCGGACCAGGAAGTGAGTGCCGGCATCTCTCAGGAGGGAGATGCCGCTGGGAACTAACTTGTTTATGGCCGCGGCCGTCAGAGAGTAAGTCAGGACGACGGTCCGTGGCCATAGACGTTACATATGTAACTATATATTTAATACTTGTATAATAATACATATTCTACTAATAGTGATACTATTTAGTTCTCACCAGCTCCCCTACCAGGATAGACTTTATGTTGTGCTCAAGATGACAACTAGCAACATACAATGTCGTATTACTTGTTGTATTTTTTCTATAGAGTCCGGTATTAACTTTTGATGTATGTATATTGGTCTCTAGAGTGAGGTCCAAAATGGAAACAGACTTTGGATTTTCTGTATACATAAAGGCCAAATTGAGGTTATTTTGATAAAGATAGGTAATAATTGCTGGTAAGGACGCAACATCCCCCTGCCATACTATAAGGATATCATCTATATAATGTCGGTACCAGCGCACATTATCTGAGAAAAAGGTTTTGTGTGGAATAGATGAAGGTTTCCTTCCACCATGCCATATAGAGGTTTGTTAATGATCTTGAGAATTTAGCACCCATAGGGTCCCCTTTAATTCCTCAATTTGGCCTTTACGTATACAGCAAATACAAAGCCTGTTTCCTTTTTGGACCTCACTCTACAGGCCGATATACATACATCAAAATAACAAAAAAATATTTTTCACAGGGTAATATCCTCTCATATAAAATACACAGTAGCATAAACTGTGAAACATGATATTTAGTATTCATCATTGAATACACATCATGTCATTTAAACAATGGCAGCTATACTATCCTGAAAGCTCAAGGTTAGAATATCAGAACATATAGCGGGGAATATATTACCGATAAAGAGAAACAGGATCTATAAGCTTACTGTATAAAACATTGAATTTTTATTTCATTTATGTTAAAGGTGTACAAATAATTTCAATTTAAAAAATGAATCCACACAGATGGCAAGAAGGATCATCAATACAGGGGAATCACATCTCTACATAGCAGTGCCATAGTACAATAGCTATGCATTGTATCTAACTATAAAATACATGACGGACAACAACATGACGGACAATAGGTATGATACATAATAGAAGAGGGCAATGTACTAACCAGTCATGCTGGATTCCCTGGAATGGCATCCTGCCCGGACGCACATTTCGGCTTATGCCTTTGTCTGGGAGTGGCACTACAATCTAGGAACTATCTATTTATATGGCTGGTGACCAATTGTGAATGACCTGGTCCATGTGAATGAATGGATTAATCACATTGGTGCCATGTCTCCTTTGTCCGCAGCATCACTTCATATGAGGGTGGCGTCATGCATCATGTGACGTGCACACGCGCTTACGTCATCGCGCCATGTCACACGTACATGGAGATACCAGCCAATAATGAATTGCCACAGACGCCTGAGCATACTCATACGGCCAGGATTCTATTGTCATTTGACCAGGTCAAGTCACATAGTACCCTTCTTACTTACCTAACCCTTCAAGTACTGTAACTTATTTTGAGTACATGTATTTACGTATTAAAATATGGATCAAATGTCTACCTGCTATACACATATTGAGTAGTAGTAGCTAGTAATATAAAAATGAGTATATAGTGTCTTACCCCGATTTGCTCCATACCAAAGTGCATAAAGGATAATTGTTTTTAAATGAAAGTGACTATGGATTGGTTGTGCTGAACAACATGTAATACATAATAAAGTGCATACATTTGCATGAATAACAATAGTATTCAAAATTACATAACAAAAAATGTATTAGTCCAAGGCATATTTACATATTTAAATGCCATTAAGCACAAATACATATTTGGGAAAAAGGAATGGGGAGAGGGAAGGATGTTGGTCAAAAAGAAAGTATATCATCCGTAGTGAAATGGTGTATTGCACAAAATGACTGTTTGTCAGTTGTTGTAATAAGTAGGTCATGTGTCAAAAAATTATTAATAAAGAAGTGCAAAAAATTCCTTTAAAAAAACATATGTGGGAGAAAAAAAGTCACGGAAAACTGAGAATTAGATATAGAGCCCGCAGAGGGGAAAACGGCTAAATAATGCAGAATACAAGTCATATAATGGGAAAAAATATGAATGTGTTATTCATGATGTACGCACATATGACATCTTACTCTGAAAAGTCCCATGAAAGGTTAGGTATGCTTTAAGAAGTTAAAGAGGCTCTGTCACCAGATTATAAGTTCCCTATATTGTACATGATGTGATCGGCGCTGTAATGTAGATAACAGCAGTGTTTTTTATTTCGAAAAATGATAATTTTTGACGGAGTTATGACCTATATTAGTTTTATGCTAATGAGTTTCTCAATGGACAACTGGGCGTGTTTTACTATATGACCAAGTGGGCGTTGTACAGAGGAGTGTAGGACGCTGACCATCAGCGTCATACACTTCTCTCCATTCATTTACACTGCAGATAGCGATATACAGTGAAGGAAATAAGTATTTGATCTCTTGCTGATTTTGTAAGTTTGCCCACTGTCAAAGACATGAACAGTCTAGAATTTTTAGGCTAGGTTAATTTTACCAGTGAGAGATAGATTATATTACAAAAAAAAAAAGAAAAGAAAATCACATAGTCAAAATTATATATATTTATTTGCATTGTGCACAGAGAAATAAGTATTTGATCCCCTACCAACCATTAAGTGTTCAGCCTCCTCCAGACCAGTTACACACTCCAAATCAACTTGGTGCCTGCATTAAAGACAGCTGTCTTAAATGGTCACCTGTATAAAAGACTCCTGTCCACAGACTCAATTAATCAGTCTGACTCTAACCTCTACAACATGGGCAAGACCAAAGAGCTTTCTAAGGATGTCAGGGACAAGATCATAGACCTGCACAAGGCTGGAATGGGCTACAAAACCGAAAGTAAGACGCTGGGTGAGAAGGAGACAACTGTTGGTGCAATAGTAAGAAAATGGAAGACATACAAAATGACTGTCAATCGACATTGATCTGGGGCTCCATGCAAAATCTCACCTCGTGGGGTATCCTTGATTCTGAGGAAGGTGAGAGCTCAGCCGAAAACTACATGGGGGGAACTTGTTAACGATCACAAGGCAGCTGGGACCACAGTCACCAAGAAAACCATTGGTAACACATTACGCCGTAATGCATTAAAATCCTGCAGTGCCCGCAAGGTCCCCCTGCTCAAGAAGGCACATGTACAGGCCCGTCTGAAGTTTGCAAATGAACATCTGGATGATTCTGAGAGTGATTGGGAGAAGGTGCTGTGGTCACATGAGACTAAAATTTAGCTCTTTGGCATTAACTCTACTCGCCGTGTTTGGAGGAAGAGAAATGCTGCCTATGACCCAAAGAACACCATCCCCACTATCAAGCATGGAGGTGGAAACATTATGTTTTGGGGGTGTTTCTCTGCTAAGGGCACAGGACTACTTCACCGCATCAATGGGAGAATGGATGAAGCCATGTACCGTCAAATCCTGAGTGACAACCTCCTTCCCTCCACCAGGACATTAAAAATGGCTTGTGGCTGGGTCTTCCATCACTACAATGACCCGAAACATACAGCCAAGGCAACAAAGGAGTGGCTCATAAAGAAGCACATTAAGGTCATGGAGTGGCCTAGCCAGTCTCCAGACCTTAATCCCATCGAAAACTTATGGATGGAGCTAAAGATCCGAGTTGCCAAGCGACAGCCTCGAAATCTTAATGATTTACAGATGATCTGCAAAGAGGAGTGGGCCAAAATTCCATCTAACATGTGTGCAAACCTCATCATCAACTACAAAAAACGTCTGACTGCTGTGCTTGCCAACAAGGGTTTTGCCACCAAGTATTAAGTCTTGTTTGCCAAAGGGATCAAATACTTATTTCTCTGTGCACAATGCAAATAAATATATATAATTTTGACAATGTGATTTTCAGGTTTTTTTTATATATATAATCTATCTCTCACTGGTAAAATTAACCTAGCCTAAAAATTCTAGACTGTTCATGTCTTTGACAGTGGGCAAACTTACAAAATCAGCAAGGGATCAAATACTTATTTCCTTCACTGTAGCTATATCGTTATGTGCGGTGACATAAACACACTATAACGCTACTCATGTGTCATGACAATGAATATACATTACCTCCAGCCAGGACATGACGTGTATTCATTCTCCTGACCACTTCTGTAGCGTCTCTGTGAGTTATAGCATAGCAGGCGTAGTCTCGCGAGATTACGCTGTAAGCTGTCATTCACAGCGAGATCTCGCTGTGCTGTGCTGTAAATCACAGAGACGCTACAGAAGTGGTCAGGAGAATGAATATACGTCGTGTCCTGGCTGGAGGTAATGTATATTCATTGTCATGACACATGAGTAGCGTTATAGTGTGTTTATGTCACCGCACATAACGATCTAGCTATATCGCTATTTGCAGTGCAAATGAATGGAGAGAAGTGTATGACGTTGATTGGTCAGCGTCATACACTCCTCTGTACAACGCCCACTTGGTCATATAGTAAAACACGCCCAGTTGTCCATTGAGAAACTCATTAGCATAAAGCTAATTTAGGTAAAAAATGGTTGTTTTTCTAAATAAAAAACACTGCTGTAATCTACATTACAGCGCCGATCACATCATGTACAATATAGGCCACTTATAATGTGGTGACAGAGCCTCTTTAAATAATGTTATAGATTTATAGTGCATGTTGTTATGGAGATACCAAATATCATTTGATGTTTTGTAACCGATATGTATGCAATAAAATATATTAAATGTAAAAATATTGTGTTGACAATTTTTTTTATATTTTACTTTTTTTTACTGTAATTTAAAGAAATTTTCTTAACATTGTTTTAATTACATAATAGGATTTTTTTTATTAATTATTAATATTTAATAGACTCTTTCAATAGACCTTAAGCTCTCTCTGTATGGGTAAAAACTCATATCACACAGCATCCCTGTGATACAACCAATGGGGGACTCCCCTTTTCCATTCCCCTTGTATTCCTCAATCAGCTTGGTTTGCGGCATACAAGCAGTTAATTGACAAAGACTAGAGAAGGGATGTCCAACCTTTTGGCATCTCTGGGCCACATTGGGAGAAGATTTGTCTTGGCCCATACATTAAATACACAAACACTCAATCGATCCTAATCCCATGATCCTTATCCCATTTTCCTTGTGATTTAATATGATTTGCTTCATCCCCTAAAAGGAGTTTGTTTTATATTTTTTCTCATGCCTTTCCAATCATTAGAATGTTTAAAAAGTGAAAAAGGACTTTTGTCCTCACCATATAAAAAAATATTTTTTGGGCTTGTAGGAAACCATATTAAATCACAAAGAAAATGGGATAAGGATCTTGGGATTAGGATCGATTTATAAACATATTGAAGAAGCATCATTGAATCACAATTACCGATTTATTTATTTTATGATCCATCATAGACTTTATTATACACTGAAGCTCTTAAAAGTTATGGGGTTAAGGAATAACGATAATTGTCAGAAATGCGGTATACATAAAGCAGATCCACTTGTTGTGGCGTTGTCCCAAGCTAAATTGATACTGGAGTGGAGTAGCAGCATCTATTTCTAAATAAATTCGGAAGGAGGTTCCAATCGAACCGATGCTATTTATTTTTGGCATCTCCGGTCTTTTGAAAGACTATGCTTGTAGCAAACTAATTAGAAAGATTTTGTTTCTGGCAAGATTGGTTATCATTTATAAATGGATCTCAACACATTTCCCATGGGAAGTAGAATGGCAACATAAGGTGAATAGAATGTGTTTCATTCTTGAAAATAGTTGCTCGCACATGTAGGTGCTGCCAAATAGCGATGACATGAAAAAGAGGTTATTGTGGAGCAAGGGATATTTGTCTCTGCTAAGATATGACCTATAAAAGTTCAGTAAAGAGACACAATCACATTTTTCTTTAACCCTTTCCCATCACTCCACCGGCGATTTACATCGGAAAAGGGTATTTAAATATGGCGCCCGCTCAGAAGCAGAGCGGGTGCCATAGCCAACCATAGCCGGCAATGCTTGCCATCAGAAAAATTTCTGATGGCAAGCATTTAACCCCTCAGATGCTGGTGTCAGATGTAACCTCCGGCATCTGAGGGGTTTTTACCACCCCTTTCACTTCGGGGTCGGTCACCGGTGTACTCCAATAGCATCACGGAGCCTTGTGAATGCTCCCAGCCCTGCTATAGGAAGATTGCTATTGAGACCTGCCTGTGGCAGGTTTCAATAGCAATGCAATGGTTTTGCCATAGACCGCAATACTATGATATTGCGTCTATGGCATAAGCGATCTAATGATCGCAAGTTCCAGCCCCCTAGGAGGGCTAAATAAGAGAAAAATAAGAGTAAAATCGTTTTTAAAAACATAAACAAATATAAAAATTCGAATTACCACTCTTTCCTTAGATCACATATAAAAATAAATAAACAATAATAAACATATACAGGTATCCCCACGTCCAATAATGCCCGAACTATAAAAATATTTATCCAATACGGTGAACGTCGTAAGAGGAAAAAAGCTAAAAAGAAAAATTTGGTATTACCGTGATCGAACTGACCCGCGGAATAAAGATAATGTGTCATTTTTACCATACAGTAAACACTGTAAAAACTAAACCCAAATGGAGGAACTGCAGTTTTTTTTTAAATTCCACTCCATTCTTAAGTTTTTTTTCCAGCAGCTTCCCGGTACTTGGCACATAATATTAAATAGAACCATTAAAAAGTACAACTTGTCCCGTAAAAATTAAGCCCTCATATGGCTGTGTCAACAAAAAAGTAAAAGAGTTATGACGTTTTGAAGGCGGGGAGAAAAAAACAAAAGCATAAAAATGAAAATTAGTCTGGTCTTGAAAGGGTTAATTTGAATGTCAGATTGCAGCTCTATGCATTCCATTTGAAAATTGGCAGGTAACGTATTTATGTTGACTGAAAACGTCGCATATAAAGAAAAATATTGAATATTTTCCCGGAAATCTTGAAATCTGTTTTCAAATTCTTGTATCAAATCGAAAAGCAACACTACATATTTTTCGCTGTTCACAGGACTGCGTTTAGCCAAAGTGTCGTAATGCATAAAATTAATTGCCTTAATTTGAGCTTGCCATAATTTCAGTTTCATTTGGAATGCTGTTATGGTTTGAAACATTGTATTGATAAGTTGGTTTTCACCTTGAAGATGCATGTTTAACTCATTTAAATGAGCGGTTACATCCACTAAAAATGCTAAATCTATAAGACAGTTTTCATCATCAAGTTCCAGCATAAATTAGTTTTTTGATACCATAAACAACTTGATAACATGTCGCAAATCATAAAATCTTTTCAACATTTGGCCATCGTAGGCCTTATTCAAACGAACGTGTAATATGTTGAAACAACGGCCGTCACACGGACCTATGTAATTCAATGGGGCCGTTCACATGGCTGTTGTTTCAATGGACCGTGTGAAGGGTCCGTGAGAAAATGGGACATGTCCCATTTTTTCACGCTTCATACATCCCTCAATAGACTCTAGTCTATGGGGAATGCGTGATAATGCCTCCCGCAGAGCACGGATGCACCTTGGACGTGAAAAACATCAATTTTTCACATCCGAGATGTGCAACGCTCTTGTGAATCTAGTCTTACTTCTGAATAGTAAATGATGTCGCCATAATCAACATCAATACTTATAAGGAATTCCTGGAATTAGCGATGATTCAGTCCCTTGGCCTTTATGAAATTCACCTTCTTGATGATGATTTGCATGACGTTATCCATTTTTAAAGCTTTTTACGCTTACATTTTCTTGATGTACTAGGCAATGATACTTCATCAAATGTGAGTTTTTGGGCGGCAATTGCATCGTCTTCTATACATTTTACCTGTCTTTTACCTGCCATCGCCGGGGCATCATCAGTAACTATACCAGATATGTTGAGAATGGAAAAAAACAAATCGCTTTAACATATTTTTTACTGCTTTGTATGAATCTCTTGATTTAGTTGTGTCTTTCAATGGCACTAAAGAAGCCATTTCTTCAGTGAAATTATATTCATCAACAATACTTCTAATAAAAATGGCAAGTTGAGCCGTATATGCAGCATCAGTGATATCATCCATCGCCAAAGCATAACATTTAAAATGAGCAGCTTTACGCTCCAAACTTTTTTGGATACATTTTTCAATTTCTTACTATACTTACTATACACCTAGATCGATTCCTTAAGTGGTGTAGTTTTCGAAATAGGGTCACTTTTGTGTGGTTTCCACTGTTTTGGTTTCTCAGGGGCTTTGCAAATTCTATCTTGCACCCGTAAACCATTGCAGTTAAATTTGAGCTTCAAAAGTCAAATCGCGCTCCTTCCCTTCTAAGCCACGCTGTGGGTCCAAACAGCAGTTTATTACCACATATGGCATATTTACGTAATTGTGAGAAATTGTTTTACAAATGTTGGGGTGCTTTTTCTCCTTTATTCCTTGTAAAAATTAAAAATGTCTAAGTTTTTTCAGAAAAAAAGTAGATTTTTATCTTTACAGACTAATTCCAATGAATTCAGCAAAACAACTGTGGAGTCAAAATGCTAACTTTACCCCTAGAAAAATTCCTTGAGGGGTGTAGTTTCCAAAGTGGGGTCACTTTTGGGGGGTTTCCACTGTTTTGGTCCCTCCAGTGCATTTCAAACGTGACACAGCACTGAAAACTATTCCAGCAAAATCAGAAATCCAAAATCCAAATGGTGCTCCTTCTCTTCTGAGGCCTGCTGTGGGTCCAAACAGCAGTTTATTACCACATATGGGGTATTGCTATAATCGGGAGAAACTGATTTACATATGTTGGGGTGTTTTTTCTCCTTTATTCCTTGTAAAAATAAAAAATGTTTACGTTATTTCAGAAAAAAAGTAGATTTTCATCTTCACATACTAATTCAAATAAATTTAGCAAAAAAACTGTGGGTTCAAAATGCTAACTATACCCCTAGATATATTCTTGAGGGGTGTAGTTTACAAAATGGGGTGACTTTTGGGGGTCTTTGCTGTTTTAACACCACAAGACCTCTTCAAACCTGACATGGGGCCTACAATATATTCTAAAAAAAGGAGCCCCCGAAATCCACTAGGTGCTACTTTGCTTCTGAGGCCTGTGTTTCAGTCCATTAGCACACAATGGTCACATGTGGGATATTTCTAAAAGCTACAGAACCTGGGCAATAAATATTGAGTTGCATTTCTTGGGTAAAAAAATGCATTACAAATGAATTTTGGCAAAAAAAAATGAAATTTGTAAATTTCCTCTCCACATTGCTTTAATTCCTGTGAAACGTCTAAAGGGTTAAAACACTTTCTGAATGCTGTTTCGAATACTTTGAGGGGTGCAGTTTTCAAAATGGGGTGATTTATGGGGACTTTTTAATATATAAGGCCCACAAAGCCACTTCAGAACTGAACTGGTCCCTGAAAAAATTGCCTTTTGAAATTTTCTTGAAAATATGAGAAATTGCTGCTAAAGTTCTAAACCTTGTAACGTCCTAGAAAAATAAAAGGATGTTCAAAAAATGATGCAATCATAAAGTAGAAATGTGGGAAATGTAAACAAGTAACTATTTTTTGTGGTATTACTATCTGTTTTTGTAAAGGATCTGCCAGGCACTACGTCTGTGGATACTACCAGGATTAATCAGTCGACACCTGAGGCCAGACCTCTTAGACTGACACCGGCTCCCAAGAATCAGGGTGGCAGGCTCAGGAGTGGGAGAGCCTATCGCGGCCTGGTCAGTCGGAGTTAGCTCCGCCCCCTGTCCATTTATACCTGCCGTTTTCTCTTCCTCATTGCTGGTTATTCTTCTTGGATTCCTGGCCCCACTGCTGCCTTGCTCCAGCCTGCTTCTGCCGTGCTTCTGCCTTGCTTCAGTTCCCGCTTATCCTGCTTCGCTCTGCCCCTGGCTTGCTTCCTGCTCCGTGCTCTGCGTTTGTATACTCCACTACATTCCGATCCTGACTGGCTCGTTCACCTCTCCGTTTCCTCACGGTGTTCCGTGGGCTACTGCCCCTTCCCTTGCTTGTTCCCTGTTTGTATACCCTTGCACTTAGTCAGCGTAGGGACCGCCGCCAAGTTGTACCCCGTCGCCTAGGGCGGGTCGTTGCAAGTAGGCAGGGACAGGGCGGTGGGTAGATTAGGGCTCACTTGTTCCCTTCACCTCCTTCCTGCCATAACAAAATAACAAGCCCATACCTAGTCTACCATTTCTCCTACGCTGACGCTATCATGGACCCCCTTGAGACCCTGACCCAGCAGATGCAGGGCCTCTCCCTACAGGTCCAGGCTCTGGCTCAGAGGGTCAACCAGTCTGACGCTGCCATAGTAGTACCCCTCACCTCACCTCTAGAACTCGACCTCAAGTTACCTGACCGGTTCTCAGGGGACCGTAAGACTTTTCTCTCCTTCCGGGAGAGTTGCAGACTTTACTTCTGTCTAAAACCTCACTCCTCAGGTTCCGAGAACCAGCGGGTGGGTATCATTATATCCCGACTCCAGGAAGGGCCCCAAGAGTGGGCCTTCTCCTTGGCTCCTGACGCCCCTGAACTTTCCTCCGTTGATTGTTTTTTCTCTGCCCTCAGACTCATTTACGACGAGACTGACAGGACTGCCTTAGCCGAGAGTCAGCTGGTGACCTTACGTCAGGGTAGGAGACCTGTTGAGGAATACTGTTCTGATTTTAGAAAGTGGTGCGTAGCTTCTCGGTGGAACGACCCGGCCCTAAGGTGCCAGTTTAGGCTAGGATTATCTGACGCCCTGAAGGATCTGCTTGTTAGCTACCCCTCTTCTGACTCCCTAGACCAGGTTATGGCCCTAGCAGTACGACTTGACCGACGTCTCAGGGAACGTCAGCTTGAGCGTTTTAATGTTTTCCCCTCTGACTTCCCTGCGATTCCCCCCGAGGTCCCGTCTCCTCGTTCTTCCACGGAAGACTCGGAGGTACCTATGCAACTCGGGGCCTCCATGTCCCATCGACAACGTAGAGAGTTCCGCAGGAAGAATGGTCTCTGCTTCTATTGTGGGGATGACAAGCATCTACTGAACACCTGTCCCAGGCGCAAGAATAAGCAGCCGGAAAACTTCCGCGCCTAAGTGATCATCGGGGAGGTCACTTGGGCGCACAGGTATTTCCCGTTAATATGAAACGCAATAAAATTTTGCTTCCCTTTCAGGTCTCGTTTGCTGGCTGGTCTGCCACTGGCAGTGCCTTCGTGGATTCTGGCTCATCTGCTAATATCATGTCTGTGGAATTTGCTATGTCTCTAAAAATGCCTTTTATTGATTTGCCTTATCCTGTCCCGGTAGTGGGTATCGACTCCACTCCTCTTGCTAATGGTTATTTTACTCAGCATACTCCTGTTTTTGAACTCCTTGTTGGCTCCATGCATTTGGAGCAGTGCTCTGTACTGGTGATGCAGGGATTATCGTCCGATCTGGTATTAGGTCTTCCCTGGTTGCAGCTGCATAATCCCACGTTTGATTGGAATACTGGGGATCTCACCAAATGGAGTAGTGAATGCCTGACGTCTTTCGGTTAACTCTATTTCTCCCCGTGAGGAGGTAAACACGCTACCTGAGTTTGTTCAGGACTTCACTGATGTGTTTTCTAAGGAGGCCTCCGAGGTGTTGCCCCCTCATAGAGATTACGATTGCGCCATCGATTTGGTACCTGGTGCTAAGCTTCCTAAGGATAGGATATTTAATCTTTCATGTCCTGAACGTGAAGCTATGAGGGAGTATATCCAAGAATGTCTGGCCAAGGGTTTCATTCGCCCCTCGACTTCTCCTGTAGGTGCTGGAATCTTCTTCGTGGGGAAGAAGGATGGTGGTCTTAGGCCATGCATTGACTATCGGAACTTGAATAAGGTCACAGTAAGGAACCAGTATCCCCTTCCTTTGATTCCGGATCTTTTTAATCAGGTTCAGGGGGCCCAATGGTTCTCTAAGTTCGATCTACGGGGGGCATATAACCTTATCCGCATCAAAGAGGGGGATGAGTGGAAGACTGAGTTCAACACGCCCGAAGGTCATTTCGAATACCTGGTCATGCCCTTTGGGTTGTGTAATGCCCCTGCCGTCTTCCAGAATTTTATTAATAAAATTCTGAGAGATTACCTGGGAAATTTTCTTGTAGTGTACCTTGATGACATACTGGTGTTTTCCAAGGACTGGTCCTCCCAAGTGGAGCATGTCAGGAAGGTCCTCCAGGTCCTCCGGGAAAATAATCTGTTTGCGAAAACCGAAAAATGTGTGTTTGGGGTACAGGAGATACCATTTTTGGGTCAAATCCTCACTCCTCATGAATTCCGCATGGACCCTGCCAAGGTTCAGGCTGTGGCGGAATGGGTCCAACCTGCCTCCCTGAAGGCGCTACAGTGTTTTTTGGGGTTCGCTAACTATTACAGGAGATTTATTGCCAACTTCTCGGTCGTCGCTAAGCCTCTTACGGACCTCACTTGCAAGGGTGCTGATGTCCTCCACTGGCCTCCTGAGGCCGTCCAGGCTTTTGAGACCCTCAAGAAGTGCTTTATCTCGGCCCCCGTGCTGGTTCAGCCCAACCAAAGGGAGCCATTTATTGTGGAGGTTGACGCGTCCGAGGTGGGAGTGGGGGCCGTCTTGTCCCAGGGTACCAGCTCCCTCACCCATCTCCGCCCCTGTGCTTACTTCTCTAGGAAGTTTTCGCCCACGGAGAGTAACTATGATATTGGCAACCGCGAACTTTTAGCCATTAAATGGGCTTTTGAAGAGTGGCGTCACTTCATGGAGGGGGCCAGACACCAGGTAACGGTCCTTACTGACCACAAGAATCTGGTTTTCCTAGAATCTGCCCGGAGGCTTAATCCTAGACAAGCTCGATGGGCGCTATTCTTTACCAGATTTAACTTCTTGGTTACCTATAGGGCTGGGTCCAAAAATATTAAGGCTGATGCACTGTCACGTAGTTTCATGGCCAATCCTCCTTCTGAGAAGGATCCTGCTTGTATTTTACCCCCTGGTATAATCGTTTCTGCCACTGATTCTGATTTAGCCTCTGACATTGCGGCTGATCAAGGTTCAGCTCCCGGGAACCTCCCTGGGGACAAGCTGTTTGTCCCCCTGCAATACCGGCTAAGGGTACCCAGGGAAAACCATGACTCCGTACTATCTGGTCATCCTGGCATCTTGGGTACCAAACTCCTCATTACCAGAAACTATTGGTGGCCTGGGTTGCCTAAAGACGTTAGGGCTTACGTCGCCGCTTGTGAGGTTTGTGCTAGGTCCAAGACTCCCAGGTCCCGACCAGCGGGCTTACTACGTTCTTTGCCCATTCCCCAGAGACCTTGGACCCATATCTCCATGGATTTTATCACCGATTTGCCTCCATCTCAGGGCAAGTCGGTGGTGTGGGTGGTAGTAGACCGCTTCAGCAAGATGTGCCACTTTGTACCCCTTAAGAAACTACCGAACGCCAAGACGTTAGCTTCTTTGTTTGTTAAACACATTCTGCGTCTCCATGGGGCCCCAGTCAATATCGTTTCTGACAGGGGGTACAATTCGTTTCCTTATTTTGGAGAGCTTTTTGTAAAAAGTTGGAGATTGATCTGTCCTTTTCCTCCGCCTTCCATCCCGAAACTAATGGCCAAACGGAAAGGACTAATCAATCCCTGGAACAATATTTAAGGTGTTTCATCTCTGACTGTCAATTTGATTGGGTCTCATTCCTTCCCCTCGCCGAATTTTCCCTGAATAACCGGGTCAGTAACTCGTCAGGGGTCTCCCCGTTTTTCTGTAATTTCGGGTTTAATCCAAAATTCTCCTCCGTTTCTCCTGGTTGTTCCAATAATCCCGAGGTAGAGGACGTTCATCGGGAACTGTGCACAGTCTGGGCCCAGGTTCAGAAGAACCTAGAGGCGTCCCAGAGCGTACAAAAGATTCAGGCTGATAGAAGACGTTCTGCTAACCCCCGGTTTGTTGTCGGGGATCTGGTGTGGTTGTCGTCTAGGAACTTGCGCCTTAAGGTCCCGTCCAGGAAGTTTGCTCCCCGATTTATTGGGCCTTATAAGGTCATTGAAGTCCTCAACCCTGTATCCTTCCGTCTGGAGCTGCCCCCATCCTTTCGCATACACGACGTCTTTCATGCCTCCCTCCTTAAACGCTGCTCCCCGTCCTGGTCCCGCTCGAGGAAACCTCCTGTTCCCGTTCTCACCCCTGAGGGGGTGGAATTCGAGGTGGCCAAGATTGTGGACAGTAGGATGATCCAGGGCTCCCTCCAGTACCTGGTCCATTGGAGAGGATACGGGCCAGAGGAGAGGACTTGGGTACCTGCTCGAGATGTTCACGCTGGGGTATTGGTCAGGAGGTTCCACCTCCGCTTCCCCACTAAACCGGGTCCTCTTAGTAAGGGTCTGGTGGCCCCTCATAAAAGGGGGAGTACTGTAAAGGATCTGCCAGGCACTACGTCTGTGGATACTCCCAGGATTAATCAGTCGACACCTGAGGCCAGACCTCTTAGACTGACACCGGCTCCCAAGAATCAGGGTGGCAGGCTCAAGAGTGGGAGAGCCTATCGCGGCCTGGTCAGTCGGAGTTAGCTCCGCCCCCTGTCCATTTATACCTGCCGTTTTCTCTTCCTCATTGCTTGTTATTCTTCTTGGATTCCTGGCCCCACTGCTGCCTTGCTCCAGCCTGCTTCTGCCATGCTTCTGCCTTGCTTCAGTTCCCGCTTATCCTGCTTCGCTCTGCCCCATGCTTGCTTCCTGCTCCGTGCTCTGCGTTTGTATACTCCACTACATTCCGATCCTGACTGGCTCGTTCACCTCTCCGTTTCCTCACGGTGTTCCGTGGGCTACTGCCCCTTCCCTTGCTTGTTCCCTGTTTGTATCCCCTTGCACTTAGTCAGCGTAGGGACCGCCGCCAAGTTGTACCCCGTCGCCTAGGGCGGGTCGTTGCAAGTAGGCAGGGACAGGGCGGTGGGTAGATTAGGGCTCACTTGTTCCCTTCACCTCCTTCCTGCCATAACAGTTTTACAAGCAGATACATAAAATTTTCGAAAAATGCACATTTTTGCAAATTTTCTCCAAATCATGGTGTTTTTTTACAAATAAATATTGACTTTATCTACCAAATTTTTTCACTAACATAAAGTACAATATGTCACGAGAAAACAATCTCAGATTCACTTGGATAGGTAAAAGCATTCCAAAGTTATTACCACATAAAGTGACACATGTCAGATTTGAAAAATCGGCTTCGTCCTGAAGGCCAAAACAGGCTCAGTCCTGAAGGAGTTAATAGGCACAACTGTTTATTACTCAACAGAAAACACCCTTGCAACAACTGAAGAATAGTTGAATGGGTTACAGTTTGGGCGGCCCTTTCATGTAAAGCGGTAACTGGACCTATCTTCTACAATACAATGGTTACCTCAGACCTGTACCATAACATGCTGCAAGAAAATGTAATACCACAATCGTAGTTGGAGCATGAAAATGAAGACTTCTATTTTCAGCAAGATGCAGCCCTCCTCATTATGCTTTAGTGGTGTGTAATTTTCTTGACTAAAAATGACCCATTAGGTGGATAGGCAGACGAGGGCCGGTTGAATGGCCAGTATCATGGTCACCAGACTTTACCCCGATGGACTTTTTATTTTGGGGCGTTATCAAAGATCAGATATATTCAAGAAAAACACGCACGATTGATAACATGATTCAGTTCATAAAAGAAGCAGGCCAAGAAATTAATGTCAATAAAGAACTTTGTGCCAAAGTGTGCTTGAGTATAAAAACTAGATTACAGCAACGTGTAAATTGTTAGGACCGGCAATCTTAGCATATAAGAGATTGTACTTAATTGTTTTGTTATTCTATAAATTACTATTTAACCCCTTCCCGCCACAGCCATTTTTCGGATTTTCACTTTAGTTTTTTCCTCCCCACCTTCCAAAAGCTGTAACTTTTTTCTTTTTCCATCAATATTGCCGTATGAGGGCTTGTTTTTTGCAGGACGATTTGTAGATTTTTACAGCACCATTTATTGTACCATATAATGTAGTGGGAAACTGGAAAAAAAATATTTGTTGGGTGGAATAAGAAAAAAACAGCGGTTCCTCAATATTTTGGGTGGTTTTGTTTTTACCGCTTTCATCGTGCGGTACAAATGGCATGTTAACTTTATTCTGCGGGTCAATACGAATACAGCGATACTAAATTTATATCGTTTTTTTTTAATGTTTTACTACTTTTACAAGGAAAAATCTGATTGTTAAAAATAAAATTTGTCGCCATATTCTGAGAGCCATAACTTTTTTATTTTTCGGTCAATTTAGCGGTATGAGTGCTTATATTTTGCAAGGCGAGCTGTAGTTTCTATTAGTACCATTTTGGGGTACATGAGACTTTTTTATTTAATTTCTTTGTGGGAGATGAAGTGACCAAAAAATTGCAATTCTGATGGTTTTAATTTTTTATTTCTTACTGCGTTCACCGTGCGGACTAAATAATGATATATTGTAATAGTGACTTTTACGGACATGTCGATACTAGTTATGTTAATTTTTTTTTAAATCTTATATTGTGCTTGAGGGAAAAATCGAAAAAGGGTTATTTTTTGAACTTGTAATTTTTTTATATTTTTTTTATATATTAAAATATTTTATTTTACTGTTTTTTACTTGTCCCCTTAGGGGACTTAAACCAGCAATACATTAGTAGTGCAGTATATCGTGATTCTGAGAGTCTCCTATGAAGCCTGGAGGCTGGGCTTCATAGGAGTACAAAGATGGTGGACCTGGGGGCCTGACAAACCAACGGCAACCCTCGATCTCGCCGCAGGGGCCTTTGGAACGTTACAGGCGGTCGCCACCGGTTTCAGTCATTTAAATGCTGTGGTCGCTATTCACCGCAGCATATAACGGCTTAAACTAGTGGGATCCCGCTCGTTACCCAGAAGTGGCGGCTGTAACACACAGATGACACTCGTCCTACGGAGTGGGCTCAGCCCGTGAGCCAGCTCCATACTCACATATATACACGGCGGATGTCGGGAAGGGGTTAAACTGTATACCTATTAATATTATAGTTACCTATTATTTAAATTGTATACCTACTTATTCACCGCGCCCCTTGTATATTATGTGAGTACAGCCATGTTACTTTAGTGAGTAATAATATAGAGCAACGTACATGCATGCCTGGTGTATAGGTTGGATTATATACCGGGTACTGTTGGAGATGCTTGTTACGTAGGGAGGCCTTTTGGATGTTCCAACTAAACACTAGATATCCAAACAGTCTCAAATACGAAAAATATCTTCTGTATCACTATTAGAATTATTATAAAAGTATTCACTATATGGTGGATCCCACCTGTCAATCAGTCAGATCATAAACTGGAATTAAATTGTTCAAACACTTGTGATAATAATGTGACCATAAAATAATATGTGATAGGTTGAATTTTTAAACTGTTGTCTAACACTAGTAGTATTGCTATGACTTTGAGCCAGGGAGGCTCAGAAACGCGTAAGTGTGATATATAATGTCAAACCCATTTTAAATGAAACAATAAATACAAAGTTTTATTCGAGGCAGTACTGGACATCATCTTTATTTTTCCTTCGATAATGCATAAAAGAAGCCTTAAAGTATATTCTGTTTAAGTTTATTAATCTAGAGTTCAAACTTTACTAGGGGATCTTTTGAGTTGAAATGTTAACATTACAGCCTAAATTTGAACTCGCCATTGCCGCAACTTACTAATTAGCCTTTAAATGTGTTTTTTCTAACATTTATTATCCCTGTTTTAGGCCCAGTTGCAAGCTGTCCATCATCTTTTGTTGGAGGCATGTGGATAAATATCCTAAGATGTCCCTGGAATTATGACGCATTACTAAGCTTTTCAGGAGTTAAGACGTCTAAATGAATTCAAATATTTAGGTTATTATTGGCTTTAAGGCTTAAGATTTTTGCAAAACAATTTTCTGCAAATGTCAAGAAGTATTTGCAAAAAAATTCATGTTTTGAAGTTTTTCTAGAAAGATTAGGAAAAGAAAATTATTAGACTCAAACATTCTGCAAAATTATTAAATGCATTAATCAGTTGAGTTGTATGAAGCCATCAGGGTGTTTGTACCAAGAAAGGGAACATGGAGGGAGTAGAAATTTGTGCACTATTTGTCATGCATTATCGTAAAATAGTGAAATCTAATTTATATTTAATCTAATAAAAAAAGTTTCATAACAATCCATATAGTTGTTCAAAATATATCAAAACAGATATCAAGATCACTGGCTGCCAATGGGTTGCTATGGCAGCTGGGGGCATAACAAAGGCCTCCAGGCCTGACATGGCTGTATGCCTATTAGGCCGTGCCAGAGGCAAGGCCTACTAGCCTACCTGTCAGTTTTACAATGACAAGTAGCAATGCTTTGGTATACTAAGTATACCAAAGCATTATAAATGCGATCAGCAAATCGCTTTGTGAAGTACCCTAGTCTGACTTATAAAGATTTAAAGAAAAGGAAATAATGTTCTTTTGTTTTGGTTTTTTAACCCCTTAATGACCAGGCCATTTTGCACGTTAATGACCAAGGATTATTTTCTGTTTTTTCACGGTCGCATTCCAAGAGTTGTTTTTTTTATTCCATCGACATAGCCGTATAAGGGCTTGTTTTTTGCGGGACGAGTTGTATTTTGTAATTCTACCATTTTTAGATGCTTATAACATATTGATTAACTTTTATTAACTTTATTTTAGGAGAGAATTGAAAATAAGCAGCTATTCCAGCATTCATTTTCACGTTATAAATTTACGCCGTTTACTATGCAGCGTAAATAACATGTTAACTTTATTCTATGGGTCGGCACGATTACGGGGATACCAAACATGTAAAGGTTTTATATGTTTTCCTACGTTTGCACAATAAAAACCCTTTTAGAAAAAAATTACTTGTTTTTGCATCGCCGCATTCCAAAAGGCGTAATTTTTTTTATTTTTCCGTCGATGTGGCCGTATGTGGGCTTGATTTTTGCGGGACAATGCGTAGTTTTCATTAGAACTATTTTGGGGTACATAGGACTTATAGATTAACTTTTATTTTATTTTTTATGGGGGGAATGGGAGAAAAGAGAGAATTTTGCAGTTGTTTTTTGCGTTTTCTTTGGACGCCGTTCATCCGGCGGTTTAATTAATGTGTTCATTTTATTGGTCAAGTTGTTACGATCGTGGGGATACCATATATGTGTATGTGTGATTTGTTTTGACACTTTTACTAAATAAAACCACTTTTTGGGAAAAAAAAGTTTTATTTGACTTTGACTGTAATTTATTTTTTTTCACAAACTTTATTTAACCGATTGACATTTTTTTTTTAAGTCCCACCAGGGGACTTCACTATGCAATCTGCTGATCGCATATATAATGCTTTGGTATACTTCGTATACCAAAGCATTATTGCCTGTCAGTGTAAAACTGACAGGCAATCTAATAGGTCATGCCTCCGGCATTGCCTAACAGGCAGATGCTGAAGACAGACCTGGGGGTCTTTGTTAGACCCCCGGCTGTCATGGAAACCCGACGGCGACCCGCGCCAATGGGGTGACAGAGGGAGCTCCCTCCCTCTGTCAAACACATTAGATGCCGCTGTCACTATTGACAGCGGCATTTAATGGGTTAAACTGCCGGAATCGGAGCGCGCTTCGATTCCGGCAGTTGCAGCAGGAGCCAGGCTGTGTATAACAGCCGTGCTCCAGCCGCTGATCGCGTGGGTACAGTGTCAGTACCCGCGCCATCACAGGACGGATATATCCGTCCTCCTGCGCGAACTAGCAGCTGCTGAGGACGGATATATCCGTCCTTTGGCGTTAAGGAGTTAAATCCACGGGAATTAAAAATAAAGAATTTTTTTCTATAAAAAGTGGTTCCTATTTTGCATAACTGTAGAAAAAAGGGAAAATGCACTTATATGGCATCGCCGCAATCATAACACACAAACAATAAAGTTAGTATGGTGAGCATTGTACAAAAAAAACCCACAAAAAACAACCGCGGAATTGCTTTTCTTTTCTCTCCACCTTCAAAAAATAAATAAATAATAGTTAATCCATAAGTCCCATGTACCCCAAAATGGTGGCAATAAAAATGACATCTCATCCCACAAAAAGCAGAAAAGGACGTATATTCCAATCACTACTGATGGATGAATCACTAAGGCCCCATGCACACGACCGTAAAGATTCTCCGTAATTGCGGAACGTAATACAGTCTGCAATAACGGACACATTCAGTTCCAATGTGGCCCCGCACACCTTTCCGTATTGCTACGAAAATGCTGGTGTCTGTGAAACGCGGGTCGTCATGATTATGGGCATGGCCGAGTGCATGGGGCCTAACCCAATACTATATATTTTTTTTAAATTCACAAATACAGTTTATTGTAAAACATCAGAGGTAAATACAGAGCATTGAGATGTGTAAACAATGTTTTCACTGCAAGTACAAAATAATACAATAATTCAATACAGTAAGTTCAGACAATTATGACAGTGAAAGTTATCGAGTAAAGAAATGTCACACAAAACAATTGCATACAAAATAATACAAAGCGAGCAGGGTATCTGGTAATTATACAGTCCTTGAATATTTATAAAACCAGTGTGTAGAGATGATCATGATCATAAGGCATAATATAAAGAATTAACCAGCTAACTAGAAACTCGAACAGTTTCCACAGGTATAGCTGCATAAAACATGTCAGGTAACATTCAGCGGAAGGTCAGGACCTATATTTATACCTCGTTGAAAGTGAAGGTCTATAATATATACATGGAATGTAAGAGGGGCCAACTGGACATGGGCCAAAGGGGAGCCACGTCCATGGCAGCAAACGGATTAAGGGCTAGAGGGCAAGTCAGAGATGCTGTGTTGGGGGGGAGCAGCCAGTGGCAGGAGACTGCAGCCATCTATCCCAGATTTTGGTGAATTTGAGAGGACAGTTTCTATGTTGGAATAACAATTTCTTGTGGGTTAACATACTACCAACCAGAGACAGCAATTCTGCAAATGTAGGGGCACGACAGGACAATAGCTTTTTGGCATAATATAATGTCTCCACTATAAATGTATGGATATGACGAGTCATATTCCGCAGGGTCAGGAGTAATAGACAGGTCTTAGGGCACAGCGGGACAGGAGACCCCATCTCATTGTTCAGAAATTTGACAACTTGATCCCAGAACCCGGCTACCTTAGGGCAGGCCCACACTAGATGATAAAAGTTACACGAGGTAAATCCACATTTAGGGCATTCGTCAGGGTAGTCAGGACGAAAGCGATGTAATCTAGAGGTGGTATAAAACTCCCTATGCAGTATGTCAAATTGTAAAAAGTCGCTTATTAAAATTTGACGATACATATTTTGGGGAGGAGAGGGCCCTGTCCCACTCATCCAAAGTCAGTGGACCTACATCACCTTCCCATTTTACTTTCAACAGGATGAGCAAAGATTCTCTAAACTTGCTGGACAATAGGCCATAAAGATGAGAAATCAGGTGTTTAACAGGGAGAAAGTAGAAAGTTAGGAAGTGGGAAGCTCTTGTACGTTAGCTGAGTCTCAAGTGCAGGTTTTACTCTCAAATAGGAGAACAATTGGGAGAAGGGGAAAGCAAATTCCTCCTGCAGCTCTGGGAAGGTCTTAATAACAGAGTCAGAATACATATGGGAGAGATACCAAATACCATTCTTGTGCCAGGTGATATCAAAGAAGGGCTGTAATAACTCTGGGAGAGCTTTACAGTGTCATAGAGATGTGTGCCTAGTGATGCCAGTGGAGTAAAACATGCGCTGGGACACATCCCACACAGTAAGGCCTGGTTCAGCATCAGGTGGTCGCCTAAGTTTCCACCAGTATGAATGCGGACACATAACAAAATATGCAAAGGGTAAGCATAATGTGTACTAAATGAGGAAATAATTAGGGTCTGAACTCTCACACGCTCGGCCGCTCCCCAGCTCGCCAGGTGAGACAACCGACGAGCTATATAGTACCATTTAACACTAGGGAAAGATACACCTCCCTCATCCCATGGGGTGTATAGACGGCGACTAGCCACCCGAAACCTACCATTATTCCATACAAAGGAAGTGAGTATACTCTAAATACGCTGTAGTAAACGGACTGGGAGGTATAAGGGAGACTTCTGGATAATATACAGGATGTTAGGCATTAGGGTCATTTTAACTAAACTCACCCTTGCAGCTGTAGATAGGAGCAATTGGATCCATCTGGCAATTTTGGTACGTAAAAAGGAAATTAAAGGGGTGATATTCATTACTTTGAAATCAAAAACTGATCTGGAAATCTATATACCAAGATACATAATAGAGGTGGACCAGAGCAGTGGGGTAGAGATCGCCAAGGCAGCAGGGGCCGATATATCTAATGGTAAAATATGGTACTTAGACCAATTAATGGATAAGCCAGACATTGAACCAAAATGTGCCCTTACAGAAAGTACTGTATGCAGGGATGCCCCAGGGTCAGCGAGATACCTACTGTAGGTCAGAAGAAGCGCGATCTCCAGCGCGAAACAGGCTGTAACCTACAACTAGCTGTCCTCCCTGTAATGCTTTTACCCTCGCCAAGGTGACACAATAAAGTTAAGAAGATTTGCAAACGGGTGAGTGCCGCATTTTAATTTCTTTCATCTATATAACCATATTAAGTCTTCTAGCCCAAATTTTGGAGGAGTGAGATGGGGTGGTAGGAATCACATATTATAGGTTTTTTTCCAGGCTTAGGCAGTACTACTATCATTGCTTCCCTCATTGAACACGGCAGTTCTCCAGAGTCCAATGCCGCCAGGTAAACATCCAGGAGACGGGCAGCCAAAAAATCAGAATGGGCCCTGTAAAATTCAATAGGCATGACATCACTACCGGGTGATTTAGACCTCTGGAAGGAAGCCATGGACTCCATAATCTTCTGTACAGTAGTGGGGCCATTTAAATACTCCCTGTGGGCAGGCGATAGTGAGGGGAGGGTTACCTGCTCCAGATATCCAGCAATTTTTGTGAAGGAGGCGGATATGTGTGAGGAATATAATGTTTCATAATATGATCGAAAGGCAGAAAAAATGACCTGTGGATCAGAGGACTGGGCACCATCTGAGAACTCGAGCAGTGATATCACAGGCGGTTCCCTATCACCCTTGGCTATGCAGGCTAAAAGTTTACCACATTTTTCACCATGTTCATAGTATGATTGTTTGGAAAATGAGGCTTTTTTCTGAGCCCTATTATTTAAGGAAGTTTGGTACAAATGAACTTTGCAAAGCCATTCGGATTTATGATCCCCAGTCGGGTTTTTTATATACTGGAAGTTTGGCCGCCAAAGCATCATTAGCCAGTTTGAGTTCATTATGTGCCAAACCCCTCTTCAAATCATTAATTGCTACAGGGAGTGCCCCATGTGCGTATGCCTTGAAGGAGTCCCACACAACTAAAGGAGAAGCGCTGTTGTCATTGTCAAGAAAAAACTGATGCCACTTAGTCTGGAAATAGTCAGACGGGGGGAGAATTTTCAGCCAAAAGGGGTACAATCGCCAGCGATTTTTTTGGAGGTATATTTGGGAGTCTAATACCTAGGCGGCCAGGAGAGTGGTCCGAAACAGACCTGGAAAGATGCTCGGCAGATTCCACAGCCATCAGGAGGGAAATGTGTACCAGCATTAAGTCAATATGGGATAAAGAATATTGTTGGGAAATGGGATTTATAGTTCTCCAGGCATTCGTAATATTAAATTATAAAAGGAGAGAATTGAGAGAGGAGGGAGTCGGAAAAACAGGATTTTGGTCAGGGCGGAGGTTACTTGTCCAAATGCTTATCCCAGGTGAAATTAAAATCCCCCAGACACATACTTGGCAAAGACAGGTGACTGGTCACAAACGACAAGATGGCATTAATTGTGGCGAGGGAAAAGGGAGGAGGAACATAAACCCCTATCAGGAGAAATGGTTTATGATAAAGAAGACAGTGTATCAGAACAAATATACCACTCGGATCCGAGAACATATCTATCAGGTGGAAATGGATAGAGCGTTTTATCAATAATGAGACTCCCCTTGCCAAATTAGTGAATGTGGAATGGTATGACCAACCAATCCAGGGTTTATTTAGAAGACGGAGCTCGTCGTTAAAAAAGATGAAGACATGGTAAAGTGTAGAAGTGCAAACCTGGCCCCATCCGATCAGGACGGACCAGTATATAAGCAGCATAATATACCTGAGACATGTAAAAATTAGAAGCGTTATATGCACTGTGGAAACAAACATGCAAAAAAAACAGGTGGAAACAAATTCCTACCCCCTCCCTACTATCATGCACGCAGGCACGAAGTCCTGGATCCCTTAAACTAAAAGTAGTCGTAACAGTAGTACACTTTACAAACAGTAATGATCAAATAGCACGTGAAAGAAGGGTGCAAGGGCGCAACCCCCCCAGTAGAAAAAAGGATACTGAGGAATGAAGGTGTCCACACGGTGAACGAATAATTTGCAGTTCCATCATAGAATGTTAAAGACGAGAAGTGTTCTAGAGGCTTGGAACCGTGGGACAGTGGAGATACACAGCTACAAATTACAGCAATTAGGCATTCGGATGACGAGGAGAACCAGATTGACCACGAAGACGAGTTTTCAACCAGTCGAGGACTTCTTAGGGAAGTGTGAAGAAATGTGATCTGCCATCCGCCAGAACTTTCAGCCGTGCAGGGTACATCATTGCGTATTTGAGATCAAGTTCTTTGAGCTTTTTCTTGGCAGTGAGGAATAAAGCTCTCTTCTTCTGGACCTCAATAGAGAAACCAGGGTAAACTGAGATCTGTGTGTTAGCATACAGAATTGATCCTTTTTTTCTTGTGAGTTTAAGGATAGCGTCCCTGTCCCGGTAGTTGAGGAGTTTAGCAATAAATGTGCGTGGCGGAGCTCCCGGAGGTGGAGGTTTGGACAGAATACGGTACACCCTCTCCACTGCAAACATAACGGAGAATTTCTCCCTGCCGAAAGTGGTAGTGAGCAGATTTTCCAAGAAGGATTCAGGGGAGAAGCCTTCCGAACCCTCTGGCAAGCCTATAAAACGGAGGTTACAGCGCCTCTCCTTTTCTCCTAATTGGCCAGGTGTTGCTGTAGTGTGGTGAGGCCCTGTTCCACTTCTCCAAGACATCTAGAGATTGGCAGGTCTTGGTCCTCCAGAGTACTGACTCTATTTTCAACCTCCGTCACCCTTTCTCTGGTGTGCTGTGCATCTTGGCGTAGGAGAGAAATATCAACTCTAATCTCCTCAATACACGTGTTGAGGGTTGTTTGGCAATTATGGATAGCCGCCAGTACCTTTAATGTGTCAGGGTTAGAGTCCGATAGAGCAGAGACCAGTTGATCCGGATCCACCGGGGTTTGGTCAGCAATCTGTGAGGAGGAAGGCGTAGCAAGCTCATTCACTCTGCCCACAGCCAGGTCTATGCATAGTGATACACTGTTCACTGCAGAGCAGCCGATAGAAATACTTTTCTTCCATGCTTGTCAGGAAAGGATTAGAGCCTCTGTAGTAGAATGGCAGGTTTTCTTCTTCTAAGCTGGTTAGGATTGTAAAACTCTGCATACTGACAGCTGGTATGAACCCTGAAAATGCATACTTATTATATTATTATTTTATTTCATTATATTTTCATTGGTTTCTAAGTATAATACTGTGGATATCACACAGTATATACCTTCACTACTCTGGATCCTATGTTTCCTATCTGCATGGAAATTAAGAACAAACTATTTTGTCAGCTGCCAGAGGGGAAAGAAAACTAATTCTGCTCACAGCCCCTCACCAGCAGAACAGATTAGCGGAAGCACAGAGGGGGACAAAGGGAAGCAAAAAAGGCAAGAAAGATATTATCTTTAATGCTAGACACACTGCAAATTACTTTAAAACTGCTAAAACAGCATTTATGGATATTTAGTGTAAAAATGATTCATGGAATAACCCCTTTAAGACCTAAAAGCTGTTAATTGTATTCTGCGGATGGTTATGCAAGGGAAAGGTGTAGAATATTCAGCGGCATAGTTAAATGGGGTGCAGAAAGTGAAGTCGCAACGAAGCCCTGGTGCCTGAGGGGGCCCAGGCTACTCCACCATATAACAGAACAGCAAAATAATAAAGGGGCAATGTAGAGGTGTGATGGTAATAGCACAACAATGCCGTACCTTTAGACATTTTTATACAAATCAATACTTAATTTCTAAAAAAAATATATAGATCATTGCATACAATGGTATAAAGCATACAATGTCAAGTGTTAGTTAGGAGATGAGGGTATGACCGTTCACTTGGGCCCACAAGTTTTGCTTTACTAAGTAACTTCCTACTACTGGTATTTTTAAACTAGATCTGCAGATTAGGGAGTAGTTAGGAAAGTAGTATTATATTAGGAAATTGTCATTTTTGCTGTTTGTCAAACTTATTATTTTAGGTGAATTCACAGATGGAGATTCAATCGAAAGGGTCAATGTATAAACAAGACGGATTATTTTAAAAAGGGATTTGGCTGGTTGTCCCCGAAACAGTTGAAAATATAATGACCGGTTAACAGAACCGGAGAGGAGCGGTATATGAACCCGATTCCCTCCTATGAAGCAGATACAACCGAGTATACATTAAACTAGGTGCTGGTGGGTGCAGGAGAGCAGTTTTAGGCTCTGTGCCCCACCATTCGGCGTCTTTCTGTGATGCAGGTGGCGCAATGAGTATTACATCTGATACTCTATCTGTACCCTAAACTTTTGTATTTCGATGGTGTGGCAAAAAGATTTGTGATTTACCTTGCTTCTCGTGCTGCACAACTCTTCCTCCTTCTCATAGTGCACACATAATATTTATTAAGGTTTTACATTAATATGTAATATATTTTGAATATTGTAATTGTTTTATTTTATTATTAATTTAGGGATCATTTTCTGTGGCACACTATACCACAGACACACAAAACATACCCTGCATGGATATAGTGCATTCGGAAAGTCTTCAGGCCCTTTAAATTTTTTTCACATTTGGTTATGTTGAGGACTTGTTCTAAAATAAAATAAAAAGTAAAATAAAAAACTTTTTCCCCCCATCATTCTGCACTCAATACTCCATAATGACAAAGTGAAAACAAAATGTTAATAATCTTTGCTAATTTATTGAAAAGGAAAAACTAAAATATTGCATTGACATAAGTATTCAGACTCTTTACTCAGTACTCAGTTTTAGCACCTTTGTCACAGTCTCCAGTCTTCTTGGGTATGATGCCACAAGGTTTGCACACCTGGATTTGGGGATTTCTGCCATTCGTCTCTGCAGATTCTCTCAAGCTCTGTCAGGTTGGATGGGGACTGTTGGTGGACAGCCATTTTCAGGTCTCTCCAGAAATGTCAGATTGGGTTCAAGTCAAGACTGGGCTGGGCAACTCGAGGACATTCACAGAGTTGTTCCTAATCCACTCCTGTGTGGTTTTGGCTGTGTGCTTTGGGTCATTGTTTTGTTGGAACGTGAACCTTCAGCCCAGTCTGAGATCCAGAGCACTCTGGATCAGACTTTCATTAAGAATATCTCTGTACTTTGCTCTATTCATCTATCCCTTAACCCTGACCAGTCTACTTATCCCAGATGCTAAAAAACACCCCCCACAGAATGATGCTTCCACCACCATGCTTCACTGTAGTAATATTGGGCAGGTGATGTGTAGTGCCTGTTTTCCTCCTAAAAGTTTAATGTTGGTTTAATTAGACCACAGAATTTGGTTTCTCCCAGTCTAAAAGTCCTTTAGGTGTTTTATTGCAAACCGCAAGCGTGTTTTATGTGTCTTTTACTGTGGAGAGGCTACTTTCCGGCCACTTTGCCATGAAGCCGATTGGTGGAGTGCTGCACTGATGGTTGACCTTCTGGAAATTTCTCCAATTAGCACACAGGATCTTTGGAGTTCAGCCAGAGTGACCAATGGGTTCTTGGTCACCTCCCTTACCAAGGCCCTTCTCCCTGATTACTTAGTTTGGTGCGGCGGCAAGCTCTAGGAAGAGTGCTGGCTGTGCCAAACTTCTTCCATTTGAGAATTATAGAGGCCACTGTGTTTTTGGGAACTTGCAGTGCCGCAGAATTTTTTTTGTACCCTTCTCCAGATCTTAGCTTCCACACAATTCTGTCTCTGAGCTCTACATGCAGTTCTATCCACCTCATGGCTTGGTTTTTGCTCTGATATGCATTGTCAGCTGTGAGACCTTATATAGACAGGGGTGTGTTGTTCCAAATCATGTCCAATCAAATGAATTTACCACAGGTGGACTCCAATCAAGGTGTAGAAACATTTCAAAGATGATATAGATACATTTTCAAGCCCATAGATTTAAATTTCAAGTGTCATAGCAAAGGGTCTGAATACTTAGGGTATGTGCACACACACTAATTACGTCCGTAATTGACGGACGTATTTCGGCCGCAAGTACCGGACCGAACACAGTGCAGGGAGCCGGGCTCCTAGCATCATAGTTATATACGATGCTAGGAGTCCCTGCCTCTCTGCAGGACAACTGTCCCGTACTGTAATCATGTTTTCAGTACGGGACAGTAGTTCCACGGAGAGGCAGGGACTCCTAGCATCGTACATATTTATGATGCTAGGAGCCCGGCTCCCTGCACTGAGTTCTGTCCACTACTTGCGGCCGAAATACGTCCGTCAATTACGGACGTAATTAGTGTGTGTGCACATACCCTCACAGTATGTCCATGCAAAATTTTTGTTTTTAATTTTTAATAAATTTACAAAAAATTATAAAATTCTCTTTTCACTTTGTCATTATGGGGTATTGAGTGCAGAATGATGAGGAAAAACTTGACGTTTTTACTATTTTAGCACAAGGACTCAAAATAATAAAATGTGAAAAAAGTGAAAAGGTCTCAAGACTTCCAAATGCATTGTACATTAGTCAGCCCAGTAGGGAACCTGATGTTAAAAATTTGAAGCTCACCCCTGTATTTATGCAAGTTTAAAGGCAGGCAATAGACAGATATCCATTCTCTGGAACAATGCTCTTAAGCCATTGTTGTCTTTTAATATATATAATATGTAATAGCTGTCATATATATTTATGAATTCTTACATTTTTTCTCCTTTTTTCAAAACAAGTGTCATGGAAGAAAGTATTTATATCATGATGAGAAGATGAAAAATACATATTTGTTATCACTGTAGTGTTGACAGGAGGAATCAAACAATTACAATTCTGGTTGCTGACAGAGAAATTGTCTCACTTTTATTTTAGATGAAACACTAGCTTGAATGATCCAGAATGAAAATTACATGAATACTAAAATGTTTCATTTAGTTGTCCCTTTCCGTACCTGGAGTATCTGGCAGCATGAAAGCATTCATTGTTGGAAGATTACAGGCAGGCTATTTGAAGCTTAAATCTCAAAACAATCCATCAGACGCACTTAGGAATAAACATGGGTTTAAAAGAGTGCTGCTGGATTCACTATACTTAAGATTTTATAGCTGCAAGTAAGTACTCTGTTTCTTCTTGAGAACTTATATCTCTATTTCATTTTGAAGAAATAGGGTACATTTTAGTATAAACATGCAGGAAGGAAGGAAGGAAGGAAGGAAGGAAGGAAGGAAGGAAGGAAGGAAGGAAGGAAGGAAGGAAGGAAGGAAGGAAGGAAGGAAGGAAAAGACAGCACTCCAGATTTTCATGAGATAAAGTGGATCCTTTATTCACCAATAATGTATAAAGTTTCAGCTAACTCAATGGAGCCTTTCTTAAAGTGAGCTGAGTAGGCCGAAATGTCGCACATCATAGGTTAATAAAGGATTCACTTTATCCCATGAAAAACTGGTGGCTTTTCTTTCCTTATAGATTTTTAGACACTTTGCCAAGGTCTAGTGGTGTGGAGATAGATAGATAGATAGATAGATAGATAGATAGATAGATAGATAGATAGATAGATAGATAGATAGATAGATAGATAGATAGATAGATAGATAGATAGACAGACAGACAGACAGACAGACAGACAGACAGACAGACAGACAGACAGACAGACAGACAGACAGACAGACAGACAGACAGATAGATAGATAGATAGATAGATAGATAGATAGATAGATAGATAGATAGATAGATAGATATGAAATAAATGATGATAGATAGATAGATAGATAGATAGATAGATAGATAGATAGATAGATAGATAGATAGATAGATAGATAGATAGATAGATAGAGAGAGAGAGAGAGATAGATAGATAGATAGATACTCACCTGCGTTGCACAGTAGTTTGCTGCATATTTTGTGCCCTGTACGAACACAGCCTCAAACTTAGGAGATCCCAGTAAGGGTCCTATTACAGGGCCTGAGGAGTGCCACCTTGAGACAGCTTGTTGAGCGGCGCTCGTTTGCTCCTTTCAGGGAGCACAGGGAGATGTGCTGCTAACAACGATAATATTTTAGGCTGCGTAAACTATACAATCGGCCGCTTGCTCGTTCATCGGCTGATCGTTGCCCTGTTTACACAGGGCAAGTATCGGGAACAGGCGATTTGTGACCGCTCATTTGCCTGATAATTGTCCAGTGTAAAAGGGCGTTAAGATAGATTCCGGGATAGCGAGATAAAGAATTATGGTTGAAGAATCTTAGCACAGGTAGCATATATATTTTCTTCATCTCTATAATGTGTTTTTTTATTACAATTGTAGTGGTTACAGTTTAGAACAGTTTTGTTATTCGTCTTTGCCTTGACACACCCATAGGCAATTAATATGGATTATGATTGCCAGTTTCCTTGTACTGCCTTTACAATATATGAATTACTGTAAATGAGCAGCATTTCACTCTTACATTGCTGCTGATCAATCTTTATCAGTAGGTATAATATTTTCCTTACTTACATTCTACAGTAATAAGTAATGCTATAAAATGGTATCCTTATTACTATGTTAATTTTGTATCTGTCATGACTTCATTGTATAGAATTATGTTTTTTACATATATGTCTAATTTATGTAATTGAGTTTAGTGCATCTATGTATTTTGCTTATGTTATTTGCAGACTTTATAATACATATTGTACAAGACTTTTGAAGTTTGTCATGTGCTGATTGGTCAATAAGCGGTATTTCGATTGTATCTAAATAAATAGTTTTCTCGTTCTATGTAAATCAAGTCTAATCATAGTAGAATGAAATGTTATTCAACATTCTAATAAACTTTGTGTTTCTGTTCTTAACCATTTTCTTAATCTTCGTTTGCTGTCAGTGAATTGAAACATCCCTGTTTATGTTCTAAGTCTCATAAAGTGTGTGAACGGCCAATTATCAGGACAGGTTTTGAACCTCCAAATGCAAAGAATGTTTTGATGTACTGACAGCAAGCAGAGATCTTTAAAATGTGGGGCATTGAAACACAAACTATTATGGAAAGTTCAGATGTGGTGGGGAAAAAAATCACCCGTGGATCTGTTGCATATTTCTGCAAAATGTGAAATTCGTTGCAAATTCCTGACATAACAGGAAAATCTGCAGCATGCCCTCACCTGCATGTGTAAACCCCATTGACATGTTTTAAAACCCCTTTCACATGTATTGTACAGTACTTTGTTGTAGATTGTCAGTGCGGAATACCCATGGAAAATCTGCAACAAATCCACCATGTCTGAATGTGGCTTAGAAAGTTACGTAGCTTTTCATTATTCAATGATTAAGCTTTCTTTACATTAGATTAAAAAACGACCGCAAGCATGTATACCCAGAAAATGTTTTACACATTGCAAAGTATAAGTCAGGAGAAAAAAAATGCTACTCATTGGAAATCACAATGCATAGAAAGTTATGATTTAACAAGCAAATTTTGGTTCTACCATAACACTCTATGGGTATCCACAGAAGATTGGGCGCTGATTGGCGAGTGTCCCGGAGTTCGGCCCTCACCGCTCTAGCATTAATAGGCCATCAATGTTATTGAAACCCCTTAATGCCTAGTATTTCTGACTCCGATAGTCTAGGGTGATATATATATATAATTTATTTTGATGTTGGTCTAGGATGGGTATAGGTTAATAAATGAAGTCTAGGGCTTCCTAGTCACAGAAATTTGAACCAAGCACCCCCAAAGATACATACCGTTGCGATCTTTAGCACATGTACGCAGCTGGCAGCATATTAAACTGCAATGTTACCTTATTGCTACCACCTAGAAACAGTACAATTCAAATACCAATGTATTGCACTATTTGTCTAAAAACACAACAGCGGTCTCACAATACAGAATATACACTTTGACTGGGACAATAAACCTATCAAACTGTAACGCAGGTGTCCTCAAGGGAACTCAGTGCCTGACTTACAAACTGTAATGAAGAATATGAAGAGTTTGCAACAAGTTTCTTCTTTGTTAAGTTATTGTCAATTCTCTCCGTTCCTAGATTTGACTTCCTATTAGGGAGTCTAATATCTTATTCCATTTAAATACGGCAGGCATATTCAACACAAGGGAATGGAATGAAAGTATCTTCACTGCACACATGAACAGAAGAACCTGGTAGTCCTAAACTATACCAACGTCTTTGTTATATTGACAGCAATTCGTTTTCATTCTTATCATCATTAATAATCCCACGGCGGCACAATGAGTTTTGTACAGTTCAATACAACTAAACAATAGGGGCCTCCATGTGCCGCCACACAATGCACTGTAGGGCGCCATATGTACAGAGTTGTCTCCTCTAAAAACAATGCTCTGAGGGGAGAAAGTTCTGTACCTATGGAATGTGGTGGAGCATGTCACAATTTTTTTCTGTCGAATTTGCAGAGAATCCAAAAGAAAAAAAAACTATGACTTAAACCACAAAAATGGGTATGTATAAGGCAAAGGACGTAACTGTCAAAAAATGACCATATGAGTATACGAAGAAAATTTATATTTATTAAATAAAGCACACTACACAAAAGTTAAAAACCTATGTATGCCTCCATATGAAATACACTTGTACGTGCACCATATTACGGCTTAATATTACTCAGAGGCTCAGATAGGCGTAACAAAGCTCAATGAAGGGAATGTATATTGAATTATTCGACTTGGATCGGATCCTGTCAGAACAAAGCAGGGAAACTTTTCCTAAAGGTTTTATTTGGGAAAGGATTCCATCCTTTGCCCTAATAGATCTGATCCATTCTTGGCACTTAAATACCCCTCCCGCACTGAACCGTGTTATGGCCGGTTATTTGCAGCTTTAATTATATGATAGGCAGGTTTAGGAGTGAGGGAATATAAAGCTGACATGGTATCCACCTTAATGGCTGTTTCCTTTTTTGGCTTCTCTTTTTACAATAGATAAATGATATATAAAGTCATTGCAATCTACTGACTAATCTTCTTACTGCAATGTTTGATTAACAGAAAAGTCTGTGGAAAGTCTGTAGCTGTTATTTTCAATTATTTCTCATTTGATCAATACTCAAATTCCTGCAGTAAAACAATAAAACTTTATTAGTAACTAGGTCTGAGAAATGCCTGAGAGTGGTTAAAGGTGATTCCGTAGAGAAACATTAATCAAGTTTGTCTATTTAAAGGTCATCTAAGTTTTTTTTGTGTTCATCAAGGTAAGCAGAACCGGCACACCAGTACAATGCGGCTTCTTCTCAGTTACATATGGATGTACCGCAGGCTTCTACTGATTGTGGTAACCCCGCTACTTCTTTTACCCTTACCTCTCATCATAAAAACAAAAGTAAGTAGTGCTCTCTGTCCACACTCATTACTGCTATTTCCCTTTACAATCTGATATACCGTAGTGTGTCCGATGTGAAAGAAATGTATCATTGCTTAGTAGTACAATATAAGACTTATATTATTTCATAGACATTTTACATTTCATTAAAATGTCCCAACGTAGGAGGATCTTTATACACTGTAGTCTGCAATTTATAGTAAACTGTCCACACTGTCTGTAGGTATTAGATTCTTCGAAAATCACATAACTAGCTTTCCCTAAAGTAATGTAATCATTAGGATTGTTCCCATTAGTGGGATTTCAAGTTTCAGACAATTCTTGAAGATCTGTCAGTAACACCTATACTGATGGATTTGCAGGGCAAGCAAGAGGAATTTAGCTGAATGTCCTGCAGTGAAAGGCAGCACATCTTATTATAACATTAGATCAAGATCTACTACATATATATATATATATATATATATATATATATATATATATTTCCCACATATAATTCAGCTCTTAAAGGGATATTCCCATCTAAGACATTTATGGCATATACAGCTCTGGGACCTGTACTTATCTCCAGAACATGGGGCTCCACTTTAGGCCCTATTCACACTGTACAATATTTGATGCATACATCTTCTCCATTTAGGGTCAATTCATGGTTTTGGCTTAATAAAAAAAAAAGAACATAGTGTAAGGATCCATGAACACAGCAGTGCATTACAGGTACATTTGGCGTTGTATGGTGCCTCCACGAGGTACTGGACTCTGCCCTAAAAGCAATTCTTCTAGGAAAGAATAGCTCCATAAAATGGCATGCAATTGAGCATGTCACAGGTTTTTCCCTAGTGGGTTCTTGTGGAATCTGAAAGATAAAAACCCATGTGTGCCTCTGTGTAAAATTGGAAGTACACCGGGTACAGTATGGGCCCAGAGCACTATGGGTGCAGTATTCCAGATCTGCGCAACAAAGATCCATAATATAACTATGTGCATGAGTTAGGCTGAGGGCACTTCAGTCTAATGTTCTATTTTGCTTCATTACATTTCTTATTCTCCTATATGATGCTATTGCACTAAGATTTAGAAAACATAAAAGTCTGTAAACCTGGTTCCTAATGGCTTCATCTACCGACTTCTTCATATTTTGTAATAAATGAATGGATTTTATTATGATATATATTGAGCAGATTGTGCACACCTTTGTTGAATGGTTCCATAACTGAAATTTTAGATGAATCATATTTAGCTTCATCACAAAACTTAATGTGCGTTATATTTTCTCACATTCTTTGTACTAAGTGGTACAATCATGGCTTTTGTTCTGTGGAAATTTACTTTATTATACATATGATAATGGAGCATATATTAAAGCCTTCACTGCCTTTAAAATAGTGAAGCTGTATGGGCTTACGTTCACTGCCATTTTTGTTGACTAAAAACAAAATCAAGATGAATCCATGAAGTGGGTTTTAAAAACGCCCTGTAGAGAAAAACAGATTCATCTATAACAGTTACTGATTAACAAAATAGCAGTGTTTTGCATTCTATTTTCCAATCAGTCACCATTATCTTTAATGGGATGGAAAACTTGTATTTTGCATGGCACATATTCTGATATTGCCAACTGATGCCATTTTTTGATCAACAGTCCACTTAATTTACATTGGAAAGAAGTCTAAGGGCAGGTTCAGACGTGGCAGAGTTTTTCCGCTGCAAATGTGGGTTCAGATTTGGGGCAATTACGCAAAGAATCTGCACCAACATTTGCATATTTGACAGGTAATTCAGATGTTGCGGATGTCACAGCAGACTTGCCACAGATTTCAGTTTTTGCATTGCAAAGGCTGAAATACGCAGTGAAATTCCGCTTCTTCTCCGCAACAGTCAGTGCATGCTACGGAGGGAAAATTCCGCACCGCAGCCTATGGTGCGCAGCGGAGTTTTCCGCAACGTCTGAACTAACTTGCCTAAAAATGTATAGAAACAAATGTAAAAAACGGCCACTGGAGAATTCCACTGCGGACTGCCGCAGCGGAATTCCACAGCAATTCCGCCACGTTTGAACCTGCTCTAAGGCTGGGTTCACACACCCTATTTATGGACGTAATTCTGGTGTTTTAACCTCGAATTACGTCCAAAAATATGGCTCCAATGCGCCGGCAAACATCTGCCCTTTTATTTGAATGGGTTTTATAATGTTTTTGTGCCTGTCACTTTTTGGGACGTAATTGGAGCCGTTTTCAATTGACTCCATAGAAAAACAGCTCCAATTACGTCCGTAATTGACGCTCCGAAAAACGCCTGCACATGCCATTACATCTGAAATTCCAGAGCTGTTTTCTCCAGAAAACAGCTCCGTAATTTCAGCCGTATCGGACGCCTCTGTGTGAACATACCCTAAGTGTGAATCTTGCTTTATTGTAAACAGTTTAAAAACTAAACTAAGGAAATGCCTCTGAAACTTTCTGTCAATGGTCAAAGGTACATCTCAGTAAGATCTTGACAACTCATAATGAAAAAAAAAAGCAAAACTGTAAGCATTATTGTTTATAAAGTAACCAAGGTCATGGTTATTAATACGCTAAGTCCCATGACAAGTATCAAAAAAATTAATCACCCTACAAATATAAAGTGGAACCTTTAGAGCAGAGTATAAAACACAAAGAAAGAAGTAAACATGTCTCTTGTTCTCTTTTGAGTGAGCAGTCTGCCTGAGACATGCAGGGTAGCTACGGCCCAAGAAGAAGCATACACATAATTTATGGTCAACTTCCATCAAAGACAGTATTTCCTGTATCTCGGTCGAGAGGCTATTTCGAGCGAGCATAGATTATCTGTTTACTCAGACGTGAAAAGCCTTCCCAATCCTGTACAATATCTTCACAGGAAGTAGCTGCTTGCTTGTGAGAAAGCGTTATTCTCAAGGCAAAATATTCCCACCGTATTTCTTCTTTTGCTTGTTATATCGCAACCAATTTATTTTCATTGCTCAGATGCATGGGTCGTTTATTGTTTATGGAATGTTTGCATTGGGGACAGTCATATTGTGTTACACCCAGCACTAGGGGATCCGATTTATTCGGAAACCTGTGCTTTATTTGGGGATTGTACTACTGGTGTGCCCTGGATATATGTTGATTCCAGACAAAATATCGTAACAAACACCGAGATATATGCATCATAATGACTCAGTGTTTTTTGTTTAATACATTTTTTAATAATCACGGTGGGGCTTATGTCACAGTGGTGTGTTACCCCTGTTTTTAACAAGTTACTATTAAAAGGTATTTTTTACTCAATTGTTACTTCAGTGAACCTTATAATTTCTTTCATATTGTGGGAGCACAATTAAATTTTTATCAAACTATACAGTGAAATCTCAGATGCATCTCACAGCATTACCAATAGCTCTTACTACCCCGATGACGCCATTTTCTCATGGCGAAATAAGTCAGGAAGCTAATGGCTTGTTTATATTTTAACAATTTTTTATCACATTGAGGTTTAGTAGTAGGGTTTCAATTAATATCAGAGCAGCAGGAGCTTAGTGTAATTGTACTGGAGTGAGTTTGAGCTCAGCTCGTCTCCTCTCTTTATTGGCGCAGTGCCAGAGCAGGGATGCAGAGCAGCGCTAGGTGTACAGACCTAGAGTAGCAATTTAGGGGCTTATCCACACGTAACTGATTTGCTGCAGAAAATTTATGCACAATTTTTGCTAAAACTACCAACATTCCGCTGCGGAAAAACCGCACCATTTCCTGTGTTTTTTTACTGCAGAAACTGGTGTGGATTTTGCTGCGTTTTTTTTCAATGATGGGAGATGGTGATAGCTAATCTGAAAAACGCAGGAATTCAGTCCACTCTCCGCCGCAGGAATTGACATGCTGCGGAACAAAAAATACGCATCGCAGGTGAATTTCAGAACTAACATTTTATGCAGCGTGTGGATGACATTTGCTCATTCATACCCACTTTCCTGCTACTGTATTCTGCTGCGTATTTTCCGTCTGCAATTTCGGACAAAAAATATGCAGCAATTCGGTTATGTGTGGACAAGCCCTAGCAGTCTTCATAGACAGTCAATCAAATACAGTCTAAGGCCTCATGCACACAAACTTATTTTTTTCCTCCCGTAAAAATACTGGCGTAAATACGGGTCCTTGGTCACACGTATTCGACCTGTGTTGCACCAGTATTTACGGACCCGTGCACGTAAATACGGGTCCGGTGCCACCAGTATTCCACCCGTATTTACACTGCAAAATTGCACTGCACTAATCGGCAGCCCCTTCTCTCTATCAGCGCAGGATAGAGAGAAGGGGCAACCCTTTCCGTAGTAAAAGTAAAAGAAATTCATACTTACCCGGGCGTTGTCTTGGTGACGCGTCCCTCTTTCGACATCCAGCCCGACCTCCCTGGATGACGCGGCAGTCCATGTAACCGCTGCAGCCTGTGATTGGCTGCAGCGGTCACATGGGCTGAAACGTCATCACGGGAGGCCGGACTGGAGGAAGAAGCAGAGAGTTCTGGGTAAGTATGAACTTCTTTTTTTTTTTACATGTTGATCTATATAGTGATCGGTAGTCACTGTTCAGGGTGCTGAAAGAGTTACTGCCGATTGTTTAACTCTTTCAGCACCCTGGATAGTGACTATCCCCTGACGTCGCCTAGCAACGCTCCCGTAATTACGGGTGCACACACGTAGTCACCCGTAGTTACGGGAGCCCCATAGACTTCAATGGGCCTGCCCGTGACGTTATTACAGCCTGAAATAGGACATGTTCTATATTTTTCAACGGCACGGGCACCTTCCCGTAAGCATACGGGGAGGTACCCGTGGCCAATAGAAGTCTATGGGCCCGTAGTTATGGGCCGTAATTACGGGCGTTTTTACGTTCGTGTTTATGGGGCCTAAGGGCCTGTTCACATCATGTATGAGCCTCCTGTCAGATGGATACGTCGGGAATATTGTTCGATTTATACCTCTGATGGAAGGCTCCGACATATTCCATTATATAGGCATACAGTGGCATACATCGCCCATGTTAAAAAAATATATATATACCGCGCGGAATGCCTCTGCCTAGAAAATCTTAGTAGATTACTCTTCGCTATCTGGGAAACAAATTCATACCAACGAGACGGAGGCTAAAAGGAAACCCTTTTTGGCCTCAAGTAAATGGAGCCCTATGGATACGTTGCACAATATCTAGTGCTGAGGATTAAGCTCCTTTTATTTAAGCCTCCAAAGCCTCTATCTGCAATCCCCTTTTTAATATACATGTTATAGCACATTATATTTTTACAGCATATATTGTTTTAATATTAGGATAAATAAACGTTAAGTTTTAACAAATTAATAAGCCACAATTAGTAGGAGTTTTTTTTGTATTGGATTAACATAACATTAGTTATACATATTTTTTAAAATTTAAAATTAAGCAACTTTGCAAATAGACTTTAAAGGCAACCTGTCACCAGCATTTCACCTATTAAACCAGCAATACCTGGTTGTATAGGGTGAAAAATCATTTCTATATAACCCATAATTGTCTTCTTAGTCGGCTCTGTAGCTTTAGTATTCAACTTTTTAGTGTTTCCACACTGTATGCTAATGAGCAGGAGAGTCAAATCTTTGTTTGAGGAGAGTCATATCTTCATTCCTCAATTCTTTCTGAGTTTACCCGCCTGCTAACTTTTGATTGTCAGCTCCTCGTCTCCCCCCAGCACACTAAATCCTGCGCTTGTGCATTGATGTCCTCTTCTGGTGTGTGCGCACAAAGGGACACCGGATTATTACGATAAAAGGCACAAAATGTTTGCAGACCGTTATTTACAGTCGGAGGAGGGGTTTAGGAGAGGGGATAATGGCAATGAACTTTTTATAGCAGAGGCCAGTGAGGGATAAGTAAAGTTCAATAGGTGAAATGCTGGTCCCTTTAATAAACATTTACTGCCATTTCACCTCTATAATTGCTATGCAGACCTCTGCTTCTCCATGGTAACAGACAACAAACAAACCCTGTGTAGTCTGAACTTGCAGTCATGTTCGCTTCATTTGCACCCTTCACCTTGTTAAAATAACACATATATGTTAAGAAGAAGTAGGGTACAGATAGAAGGGAGTATGACTGCAAGATCAGACTATAGTCTGTTGTAGTCTGTTACTGTATGTCTTCATTATATTAATATAACAAAACGAATGCAAATGATATAGTACTGCAGATTATATGTATATGCCAGCCTTAGGAAATGTTGCAGTATTATTGACATTGTCCATGAACGATGTTGCTTTTATGTACTTTTCTGTGATTTTCCATTCTAAACCACAGAATATCAGTCCTAAATATATGCTGTCCACTGAGTGCATTAAACTTTCATATTGCTTATCGTTTTTAAATCTTTTATGCAAATAGAAGCAGACAAAAAACAGTCTCATATATTTGTCCTCTGTGTACAAGTGCTGGATTTATTAGAGCCTTATTGTTGCCAGGCGACTAGACACAATGCAATGCTATGGCCAACTTGCAGCTTCCATCAGTGTCAAATTTCCTCTCAGCATTTAACAGGAAGCTACTTAAAAATGAACATTTCATTGTAGCCTATTCTTACATCATGAATGCCTAAACAAGATTAGCTGCCTAATGAAAATGTTAATCTCTTAATCTCCTAATAAATAAATTGTTTAATACAAGTAGGCTGGTGGGTACCGCCATCCATGGCTATGAAGAACCTAACAGAGTACATTTCCTATTTGTGAAATATGAGATGTAGGTTATAAGCTATATACATTTGTATATCAAAATTATCAGCTAAATTTGACTCATGCCCTTAAAATTACAAGAGCATTTTGTTAAAGGAGATGGCCGCTGTCACTCTTTCTGCTGCCATCTTTATCAGTATTGTCCTTCTTGTCCTTTCTGTGCTAGTTGGAATGGATCCTTTTTTTCCCAACCGGCTGGACCTCAGCTGAGGGACACTGACGTAAATACTTTGGATCACACTGCGGTCTGCGTCGTACGACTGCCGACGATTCGATCACCATAGAACTGCACGCAGATGTTGTTGAAAGCAGATAGATAAAAAATAATTTTTTCAAATTAGGTTAGCTGTTTTTAATTGGTGTTAAACCTTAAATAAAAATGTGCTACCCATTTGAACTTCGAGTGTATAAGCAGACAGTATAATACAACACTACACCGTGTACATGTGTTACCTGTCCACGCTTATCCGCCTAACTTCGTTCATGGTAGAACACAATGTACACAAGAATAAATAAAAAACAGTTTGGGACTGGCTCGCCAATGTAAAAGGTTGTGTGCTATTTGTAGAGTTCTGTCACTAACTATGACTCACTCCATTTGTACTAGGCTTTCTAGGGTTATGCCTCGTTTCCCTATTTTTTTTTTTCTTGTATACCAGCTTTCTATTACCTTACTTACTCTGTGTATGTGTCCGCAGTGATTCATGACACAATGGTATAGTAAATAAAACTAACACTAATCACACTAGATATAAAACACATTACGTTGCAGAACGTATAAACACGGTATAGCATCATATTTAACAACTATATGAATAGTACATGTGGCCCAATATATTAACAATACATTAATAATACCAATACAATACCCTTCTATACTATTACCCACCCATGTCCCTACATATACATATATACACATATTTTCTAATAGGCTGTAGTCATACAACCTAACAAAGAGTCCACCACTAGCTGAGGGCTAAATAATTAGATTATACAAATTTACCTTTATTCCAGCCTTTTAAACAATCATTAACTACCTGCTAGTATCTATTCTTGATATCTACCAAATGTATGGAGTATCTTAGTCCTTAAAGTGTAACTAGACATTACATAGTGTCCAAGAACTTAGACCTCCACCGATCGCTAAAATGAAGCGACAGAAGTGCTCAGTGCCATTTCATTTCTGATCAGCTTTCCCCGTAAATCCGCGCCAGCGGTGTACGGGTTCAAGAGAAAGTTAGCCTGTACATTGCTGGCTCAGCTTTCCGAGAAAAGCTGATCAGAAATGAAACGGCACATTGCTCACCTGATCAATTCTGCCACTTCGTTTTAGCGATCACTGGGGGTTTCAGTGCTTGGACCCCAATTGATCAAAACCTCTGACACCAAAGTTCATTTTTTATATGTTATGTCATAGATTATCACCAAAGTTCATTTGTTATATGTAATCACATAGATTAGCACCAAAGTGCCAATTGTTATATTATTTAGTACATCAAGCACAGCTGTGTGCATTTTAATATATTTATATCCACATTTTAAGGATTGATTTGGGTTGTTTGACTCTATTCCATGTTTCAAGAAGATGCAAGATCCTATCTAACAGTCTTTATTTGATTTACATGAGAAATAATTTCTCATATAATGTTCACATTCTTTCGGACAAAAGATTTGTTATATATTATTCATATATAAAATAATGTTAATAATATATAAGAAATCTTTTGTCTGAAAGAATGTGAACATTACATGAGAAATTCTTTGTCTCATCTAAATCAAATAGAGGCTATTGGATATGATCTTGCATCTTCTTAAAACAAGGAATAGGGTCAAATAACCCAAATCCTTCCTTAAAATTAGGATATAAATCTATAAAAATTAACACAACTGTGCTTGATATGTTAAATAATATAACAACTGTGACTTTGGTGCTAATCTAAGAGATAACATATAATAAATGAACTTTGGTGTTAATAGAGGAAATACCATATAATAAATGAACATCATAAGAGGAAATAGAGTTTTGCATTAATTTGCTAATGCCCTTGAGTACTTTTGAATAATGTAGTGCATAGTGATCTGGAAGAAGTATAGTCTAACTAAGAGATGAGGATGCATTGTTATGACAATCTTTCTCCCCTAAAATATGCAACTAAGCCGCTAATTGTTGTGGCCGATCATGTGATTGATGACACTGGCACAATAAGATGCAATGAACATGTATTATTCGCTGGGATTGGCTCCGCCGGTCACTTGATTGGTGACGAAGCGTAAAGGTGGTCACCTGATCAGTAACGTGGCGATGAGGCAGCCAACTTCATTTGGCAGAAAGGCGGTCACCTGATCAGTGACGCGGCGGTGAGTTAGCCTATGAAAGTTTGAGTGGGTCGTGAGTTGGAGGTTAGAAAAGGAAATGCCGAGTGGGCTATAGGCGCCATTCTCATTAACCATCTATCCCCTAAAGACGCTGCTATATGCAGCAATACGGGTAGGGAGGCTGGAATGTGAATGCACATTTTAAATGAGAAATCATGTTAGACTGCTGCTTGTGAAATAAGGTTTAATATACAGTGTAGTAGTTGTAAAAGATTTGCCTGACACAGCTTCTGTGTCGATGCCCGTGGTTAATGAGTCTGCATCTGCTCCCAGGTCTGATAGAGTGACTCGATCTGCTACCACTCAGGCTGGTAGGCTGAGGAGTGGGAGAACCTATCACAGTCTGGCCAGACGGAGCTAGCTCCCGCCCTCGGTCTATTTATACCATCATTTCCTGCTCTTCCTTTGCTTGTGATTCTGTCTTGTTTCCTGGCTCTGCTGTTCCTGCTAGTCTATTGACCTCTGCTTCAAATTGACCCTGTCTTTACTGACTACGCTCCTGCTCTGCGCTTGGTAGCTCGTACACTCCTGGTTTGACTCGGCTCGTTCACTACTCTTGTTGCTCACGCTGTTGCCGTGGGCAACTGCCCCATTTCCCTTAGCTTCTGTGTATCCTTGTCTGTTTGTCTGTCGTGCACATACTGAGCAAAGGGACCATCGCCCAGTTGTACGCCGTCGCCTAGGATGGGTCGTGCAAGTAGGCAGGGACTGAGTGGCGGGTAGATTAGGGCTCACCTGTCTGTCTCCCTACCCCGTCATTACATAATCACAGGCCCATGTACCTTTTCTACCCTGGTTCCTACTACTATGGACCCCCTTGAGACCATGGCTCAGAAAATGCAGGGTCTCTCCCTACAGGTCCAAGCCCTGGCTCAGAGGTGCGACCAGCGTTATGCTAACCAGCTAGTGCCCTCCACCTCACCTCTTGAACCCCATCTCAAGTTGCCTGACCGGTTCTCAGGGGACCGGAAGACTTTTTTCTCCTTTCGGGAGAGTTGTGGACTCTATTTCCATCTAAGGCCCCACTCCTCAGGTTCTGAGAGCCAGCGAGTGGGTATAATTGTCTCCTGGATCCAGGACGGCCCCCAAGAATGGGCCTTCTCCTTGGCTCCTGACGCCCCTGAACTTTCCTCTGTTGACCTTGTTTTTTCCGCTTTCGGGCTCATCTATGACGAGACTGACAAGACTGCCTTTGCCGAGAGTCAGCTGGTGACCTTACGTCAGGGTAAAAGACCCGTTGAAGAGTACTGTTCTGACTTTAGGAAGTGGTGTGTAGCTTCTCGCTGGCTGCCTTGAGGTGCCAGTTTAGAATGGGTCTGTCGAACACCCTGAAAGACCTGTTAGTTAGCTATCCCTCTTCTGACTCACTAGATCAGGTTATGGCTTTTGCGGTACGTCTTGACCGACATCTCAGGGAACGAAGACTTGAACGTTTTTGTACCTTCTCCTCTGGCTCCCCCATGATGGCTCCCGAGGTTCCGTTGCTTCGTTCTTCCAAGGAAAACTCGGATGAACCAATGCAACTCGGGGCCTCCGTGTCTCCCCAACAACGTAGAGAGCTCCGCAGGAAGAATGGTCTCTGCTTCTACTGTGGGGATGACAAGCATCAAGTGAACAACTGTCCAAGGCGTAAGAATAAGCAGCCGGAAAACTTCCGCGCCTAAGTGACCATCGGGGAGGTCGCTTGGGCGCACAGGTATTTCCCGTAAATATGAAACCTAATAAGATCTTGCTTCCCTTTCAGGTCTCTTTTGAGGGTAGGTCTGCCACCGGCAGTGCCTTCGTGGATTCAGGGTCTTCTGCTAATATTATGTCTGTGGAATTTGCTATGTCTCTAGCTATGCCATTGATTGATTTGCCTAAACCTGTCCCGGTAGTGGGTATCGACTCCATTCCACTTGCTAATGGTTATTTTACGCAGCATACCCCTGTTTTTGAACTCATTGTTGGCTCCATTCATTTGGAGCAGTGTTCTGTACTGGTGATGCAGGGAAAATCGTCCGATTTGGTTTTAGGCTTTCCCTGGTTGCAGATGCATAATCCCACGTTTAACTGGAGTACTGGGGATCTTACTAAATGGGGTAATGAATGCATGATGTCCTGTTTTTCTGTTCATTTTATTTCTCTCCCTGAGGAGGTGAACACTATACCTGAGTTTATTCAGGACTTCGCTGATGTTTTTTCTAAAAAGGCCTCCGAAGTGTTACCTCCTCATAGAGAATACGATTGCACAATCGATTTGGTACCAGGGGCTAAGCTCCCTAAGGGTAGGATATTTAATCTCTCTTGTCCCGAACGTAAGGCCATGAGAGAATATATCCAGGAAAGCCTGGCCAAGGGTTACATTCGTCCCTCTACTTCGCCAGTAGGTGCTGGCTTCTTCTTCGTAGGGAAGAAGGATGGTGGTCTTAGGCCATGCATCGATTACCGAAACATGAATAAGGTCACTGTAAGGAACCAGTATCCCCTTCCTTTGATTCCTGATCTCTTCAATCAGGTTCAGGGAGCCAAATGGTTCTCTAAGTTTGATCTTCGGGGGGCTTATAACCTTATCAGAGTCAGAGAAGGGGATAAGTGGAAGACTGCGTTTAACACGCCCGAAGGTCATTTCGAATACCTCGTCATGCCCTTTGGGTTGTGTAATGTTCCCGCGGTCTTCCAGAATTTCATAAATTAGATTTTAAGAGACTACCTGGGGGTATTTCTTGTAGTGTACCTTGATGACATACTTGTGTTTTGCAAGGACTGGTCCTCCCACATTGAGTATGTCAGGAAGGTGCTCCAGGCCCTTTGGGAAAACAAACTCTTTGATAAATCTGAAAAATGTGTGTTTGGGGTGCAGGAGATAGCATTTTTGGGTCAAATCCTCACTCCTAATGAATTCCGCATGGACCCTGCCAAGTTTCAGGCTGTGGCTGAATGGGTCGAACCGGCCTCCCTGAAGGCGTTACAGTGCTTCCTGGGGTTTGCTAATTATTACAGGAGATTTATTGCTAACTTCTAGGTCATCGCTAAGCCTCTTACGGATCTTACTCGCAAAGGTGCTGATCTCCTCCACTGGCCTCCGGAGGCGGTCCAGGCTTTTGAGATCCATAAAAAGTGTTTTATCTCTGCCCCAGTGCTAATTCAGCCTAACCAAATGGAGCCATTCATCGTGGAGGTTGACGCCTCCGAGGTGGGAGTGGGTGCTGTCTTGTCCCAGGGTACCAGGTCCCTCACCCATCTCAGTCCCTGTGTCCTACTTCTCCAGGAAGTTCTCGCCCACTGAGGGTAACTATGACGTGGGCAACCGCAAACTCTTAGCCATTAAATTGGCATTTGAAGAGTGGCGCCACTTCTTGGAGGGGGCTAGGCACCAGGTAACGGTCCTTACCAACCACAAGAATCTGATCTTCCTAGAATCTGCCCGGAGGCTAAACCCGAGACAAGCTCGATGGGCGTTGTTTTTTTACTAGATTTAACTTTGTGGTCACCTATAGGGCTGGGTCTAAAAATATTAAAGCTGATGCACTGTCGCGTAGCTTCATGGCCAGCCCTCCTTCGGAGGAAGATCCTGCTTGTGTTTTGCCCCTAGGTATAATAATATCCTCTGTTGATTCTGACTTAGTCTCCGAAATTGCGGCCGATCAAGGTTCAGCTCCCGGGAACCTTCCTGAGAACAAGCTGTTTGTTCCCCTGCAATTCCGGCTAAGGGTACTCAGGGAAAATCACGACTCTGCACTATCTGGCCATCCATGCATCCTGGCTACCAAGCACCTCATTGCTATAAACTATTGGTGGCCTGGGTTGCCTAAAGACGATAAGGCCTACGTCGCCGCTTGTGAAATTTGTGCTAGGTCCAAGACTTCCAGTTCCCGACCAGCGGGCTTACTATGTTCTTTGCCCATTCCCCAGAGACCTTGGACCCATATCTCCATGGATTTTATCACCGATCTGCCTCCATCTCAAGGCAAGTCGGTGGTGTGGGTTGTAGTAGACCGCTTCAGTAAGATGTGTCACTTTGTGCCCCTCAAGAAACTACCCAATGCCAAGACATTAGCTACCTTGTTTGTCAAACACATCCTGCGTCTCCATGGGGTCCCTGTCAATATTGTTTCTGACAGAGGGGTACAATTTGTTTCATTGTTTTGGAGAGCATTCTGTTAAAAGTTGGAGATTGATCTGTCCTTCTCCTCGGCCTTCCGTCCTGAAACTAATGGCCAAACTGAGAGGACTAATCAGTCTCTAGAACAATATTTAAGGTGTTTTATCTCTGACTGTCAATAGGATTGGGTCTCCTTCATTCCCCTTGCCGAATTTTCCTTTAATAACCGGGTCAGTAACTCGTCAGGGGGAACTGTGCACAGTCTGGGCCCAGGTTCAGAAGAACCTAGAGGCGTCCCAGAGCATACAAAAGACTCAGGCAGATAGAATACGTTCTGCTAACCCTTTGTTTGTGGTCAGGGATCTGGTGTGGCGGTCTTCAAAAAATGTGCGCCTTAAGGTTCCATCCCAAAAATTTGCTCCCCGGTTTATAGGGCCGTACAAGGTCATTGAGGTCCTTAAGCCTGTCTCCTGTTACCCCGTCTTTTCAAATACACGACGTGTTTCCTGCCTCCCTCCTGAAACGCTGCTCCCCGTCCTTGGTTACCTCGAGGAAACCTCCGGTCCCTGTTCTCACCCCTGAAGGGGTAGAATTCGAGGTGGCCACGATTGTGGACAGCAGGATGCTCCAAGGCTCCCTCCAGTACCTGGTTCATTGGAGAGGATACGGGCCTGAGAAGAGGACTTGGGTACCCGCCCGGGATGTTCACGCTGGGGTATTGCTTAGGAGGTTCCATCTTCGGTTCCCCAATAAGCCATGTCCACCTAGGAATGGTCCAGTGGCCCCTTATATAAGGGGGGCTACTGTAAGGGATTTGCCTGACACAGCTTCTGTGTCGACGCCCGTGGTTAATCAGTCTGCACCTGCTCCTAGGTCTGATAGAGTGTCTCGATCTGCTACCACTCAGGCTGGTAGGCTGAGGAGTGGGAGAACCTATCACAGTCTGGCCAGACAGAGCTAGCTCGCGCCCTCGGTCTATTTATACCTTCATTTCCTGCTCTTCCTTTGTCTGTGATTCTGTCTTGTTTCCTGGTTCTGCTATTCCTGCTAGTCTAATGACCTCTGCTTCAAATTTACCCTGGCTTTACTGACTACGCTCCTGCTCTGCGCTTGGTACCTCGTACACTCCTGGTTTGACTCGGCTCGTTCACTACTCTTGTTGCTCACGGTGTTGCCGTGGGCAACTGCCCCATTTCCCTTAGCTTCTGTGTACCCTTGTCTGTCGTGCACATACTGAGCGTAGGGACCGTCGCCCAGTTGTACGCCGTCGCCTAGGACGGGTCATGCAAGTACGCAGGGACTTAGTGGTGGGTAGATTAGGGCTCATCTGTCTGTCTCCCTACCCCTTCATTACAGTTGTAGTGCGGGAGTAAGGGCTATGAGCTCAGCTTTTCTCCTGCAAGGTTCTGTATTGTATTCCTTTAAGGAGGGAGGATATTTAGTACTACGATATTTCATACATTTGGTAGATACGAAGAATAGATACAAGTAGATAGTCCATGGATGTCTTTTAATCACGAGCATGTTATCTATGATAAATTGACATAAAGAAATTTATACCTTTTAAAAAGATTAAATAAAGGTTACATTTTATAATTAAATAATTTAGCCCCCAGCCAGTAGTCGGGTCTTTATTGGGTTGTATGACTACAGCCTATTAGAAAATATTAGTATATATTTATGTACATCCCCTGAGTGACTAGACACAATTTACGAACTTGTTTGGATATGTATACATATAATATACTCACACTTACTTGTGACCCTCCCCCAGCTGGCATTACTGTCACTTTAACATAAAGGGGAACAGAGGTATATAGCTGTGAATGTGTAAAAAGACTGGTGCAAGGGGAAACTCACTTCTGGGACCATACCTGTGAGTCCTTCTCTTTAGTGCTGGGGGTCTCAGCTGTTAAGACTGCCAGCGCTCAACTCAACTAACTGAGTGCACCAGCGCTGGGCTTTATAAGCACAGCGGGTGTACTCGTTCCCGAGCCAGGTGCAGGCACAATAGTGAGATCCTCTGCTCCCCTTTACTGGTAAAACTGGAAAGGATAGCTGGCAGGAGGCACATCATTCTGAAACTAGAGAAGTATGCAACAATCCGGGATTCAGAGGGCGTGTTCTCACATACTCCTTCATCTTTAGCTCTATAATGGATGGGAGCCGCGGGCGGCAGGATGATACAACTGTAATAATAAGAGGGCATGGCTTATGACCTCAGTAAAACAGCGCTGAACTGCATATAAAGACAAATGAGTTAGTTTTATAAAATAATGCTGATAATGCACTCCTGCTAATTTTCCTAAAGCGACAAACCCCTTTAAGTGAGATGATTTCATTGTATGGACCACGAGCTGTGGAAGATTACTAGCATCTAATCCTCTCCATGTCATTGTATGATAATTGTTATATTCCTTCTGCATATATAAATTAATATTGGTTATACTTTACAAAAGTCACAAAGGCCTATTTGCCACATAAGAATATAGCAGTTTTATAAATGGCACATGGTAGGTGCAGGGTCCTGTTACAGATTTTGCATTGGGACCCTAGAGCTTGACGTTATGTCTCTACTTAGGCCTGTGGGCAGCTAATATTTTTACATTATCAAAATTCCTTCCTTTAAAGCAATGGGCAGCATTTACTAAGGCTGTGTATTTTGCACCAGTCAAATTAGAGAGTGTAGCTGGCGGTGGCTTAATAAATGGGGCACATTTTGTGCCTTTGAACCGGCTAAAAAAAACTTTCTACGCTTGTTATGAGCAGATGCAGATTTGTGCCAAAAATGTGCACCATTTTCCTTTAATCCATTTAATAAATGTGGCCTTAACTATGTCTCCTGGGAGACCACGCACACTTTTGTAGTTACTTTTCAAATCTGGCGAAGAAAAGTTATAAAAAAATGGTGCAAATTTGTTGCAAGTTTAGATGTAACATTTATTAAAGTCACATTATACACAAAACTGGCATCACACTGCCCACATTGATAAAAATGGGGCCGTGGGTTTTCATTGTGTGCTAAGGTAACGTAAAGTGAAACGCATGAACTAATTGGGGAGCCTGAAAATGAGCAGTTAAACACAATGGAAGATGAACCGTGCTGTATAAAATAAAGAACTGTGAAAAGTTATGGAACTGACAGAGTAACCCTGATGTAAAAAAATCAAGCTCCACCTGCATATTTTATGGTTCTAACCTGCATTTTTGGTGTTTTTCTGTTTGCAGGAAGCAGAATGTGCATATGTACTCTTCATAGTAGCTGTGTTCTGGCTGTCGGAAGCTTTGCCTCTTTCAGTGACTGCCTTTATTCCAGCTTTAATGTTTCCACTGTTTGGGATCCTACCATCTAAAACAGTAAGTGCAGAACCCATTGTGTTGGTCCTTCCGTCTATGTGTTGATTTTGCTCAGAGTGATCTGCACAGTCTGTCAGAGCGATGTATCTTGGAACCACCAGAGAAGATCATTTTGTGGGTCCACCATACAGTTATACAGAATATTTACATTTCTCTCTTTACCATACACTTTGAAATTGTATGCATAGGATTATTAGACTATATTTAATATAACCTAAAACAAGTGATAAATCCCAGCAGCAAGTAATATGCTCAACTGACAGCCTTAGAAGCTTGTCCTGTGCTGGATCTCATCTGCCCTATAGTCATGTTCCAGCCTAGGTCCATCAGAGGATCCTTTGGTGAGCCAGTCTGACCAAATGCATGCACATTTATACCTTATCTAAACAATGCAATGCAAAAAATAAAATTGCCCATATATTAGTAAATCGGAAGTTAAAGCAATAGCTAAAGTTTGGCAATTACTTTGTTTTACCTGCAAAAGATGTTGGCTTGTTTCCATTTTTACAGGGCATATTTCTGAAAAGCAACAGTAAGTGCCGCCATAATGGTTGGCACTTTAAATTAGTTTCTTAGAAAATGATGACCAATTGTCATTTTGTATCTATGTTCAAGCAATAACAAAGTGACATTTTGTCATCAGTTTCGGAGACGCTAATTGAAAGTGACAACCAATATAGCATCACTTCCTGGCTCTGTCCTTGTCTCATGAAGTTATATGTTGGCATTGATATCCTACAAGCCTGAAGTCAGATGATGGTATTCTCACTGCTGTACATAAATTGCATCCTGTCTTGGTGATGGTTTCCCTTGGGGGTTCCCATAAAATTGTTGCTATAATGGAAGAATGTGCACAGAAGAAGGGTACATTTTCACCATTGGACTAATGAGAAATGATAGCCACAGTTGGCCTAAGGTACTGGTCAGATAAAAAGTTGGGGGTCAGGGCAGGTGCATATTGTAGGCTGTGCTATTGTTCAATGGCTTTTGTTGTCTTATATCATGCTGCAGCAAGTTATCAGAGTCAAGATAAACTTGGCTATATCTGTAATTTAACAACAGCTCAGTGATACCCATGTGGAATCAAATTCTTTTTTTATTTAACTGATTTTAATTATATGCTAGAAACATAAATATTTGTTTCCGCAGATCTCTCTTTGCCCTTTTTGGTGTTCACATTGTCACTGTAAAATAAGTTCTGACGTCACTGAATATGAAAGCTTTTACAATGGTTTAATGGTTTAAAGCAGGGGACTCAAATTCGGCCGGGTAAATGGACATTACTATAATAATACCGCTAGGTTTAAACGTAACGGAAATTTGCGCGTTTACTACACGTGCTTATTTTAATAATGCAGTTTTCCAGTTCAAGTGATGCTAAATGCAGTCTGGCGGCTCAGTTGGCAGCGTTTGGCAGACACAAGAATGTCAAGATTGGGAAGCCCCTTCTTAAATAGTGCCACAATGCCTAGATATTGTCACAGTGCCCTCTGTAGACATTCCCACAGTGCCCTCTGTAGATACTGCCAAAGTGCCCTCTGTAGATACTGCCACTGTGCCCTCTGTAGATACTGTCACCCCCCATAGATAATACCACACACCTCCTAGATAATACCACAGTGCCCTCTATAGACAATGCCACAGTTTCCCCTATAGGTACTGCCACACTGCCCTCTGTAGATATTGCCACGGTGCGCTCTGTAGATACTGCCATAGTGCCCTCTGTAGATACTGCCACCCCCATAGATAATACAACACCCCTCCTAGATAATGCCACAGTGCCCTCTATAGACACTGCCGCACTGCCCTCTGTAGATACTGCCACAGTGTCCTCTATAGATATTGCCACACTTCCCTCTGTAAATAATGCCACAGTGCCCTCTGTAGATACTGCCACAGTGCCCCTCTGTAGATAATGCCACAGTGCCCCTCTGTAGATAATGCCACAGTGCCCTCTGTAGATACTGCCACAGTATCCCTCTGTAGATAATGCCACAGTGCCCTCTGTAGATAGTGCCACACCCCCTTGAAGATAGCGCCACCCCCCTGTAGATAGCGCTACCCCCCATAGATAGCAAATGTACAAGATCACGTCACTTAGGTTAACGGTGAAATAATAAGAATTTTATTTTGCAATCCACTTATTATAAATGTTTTCGGCCCACATAGGCCTTTGTCAGATACACATATGGCATTGATATACAAAACAAAACAAAACAAAACAAAAATAATATAATAGTACAACATCCATAATATAATTGATATTATGGATGTTGTTGTACTATTATATTCTTTTTGTTTTGTATAGAATTATCTGACAAAGGCCTATGTGGGCTGAAAACATTTATATTAAGTGGATTGCAAAATAAAATTCTTATTATTTGACCATTAACCTAAGTGCTGAGTTCTTGTGCATTTACTATTAAGGAGTGGAGTCCTACTTGAGCACCACCGTATACCAGAGTGCCGTACATTCCCTAGATAACCCCAAAGATAGCGCCATTGGGACTCACTCTAGAAGTGGAATCCCCAGCCAGAGCATGGGCCGGTGATTCCGCTCCTAGAGGGAACCCCTGATGTTACTGTCCATATATGGGACATATATATATATATATATATATATATATATATATATATATATATATATATATAGAGGAGCTCCCTCTTCTTCTCTGCTCTGAACTAATGCTGAAGCAGGGAGCTGACGATTCCTTACTTCAGCATTTGGTTCGACTGTATCTGCGTCCTGAGGACACAGATACAGTTCACAGCGGTACATACCCAGCTTGCCATCAGATACATCCCTAGCAGCTTAGTTAATACAGTGGGACAGCTAGTTTTTCTTATATCAGAATATTACATAGCAACTTGTGTAGAGATGACGCGCTCTGTGCAGACAGTAAGCTATCAAGGAAGGCTGAGAGATTGGACTTGTTTTCCCAGCACATCCCACAGATGCTTGATCGGATATAGAACTGGGAAATTTGGAGACCAAGTCAACACCTTGAACTCTTTGTCATGTTCCTCAAACTATTCCTGGAGAATTATTTCAGTATGGCAGGGAACATTATCCTGCTGGAAGAGTCCAATGCCGATAGGGAATACAATTGCCATCAAGGGGTGTACTTTGTCTGCAACAATGATTAAGTAGGTGGTACATATCAAAGTAACATCCACATGAATACCAAGACCCAAGGTTTTCCAACAGAACAATGCCCAGAGAACATGGTGCCATTTCTCCACCAGGTAAGCGACACACATGTACCCACAGGGGCATTGCTAGGGTCATAAAAGATATGGGGCACAAGCCGCATGACATATGCCCTCCTTGATAGATAGACAGATAGATGATAGATAGACAGATAGACAGACAGACAGACAGACAGACAGACAGACAGACAGACAGACAGATAGATAGATAGATAGATTCAAACAAGATATCGTATGTGGGTGCCAGCCCGCCCAGGTCAGGGCTAATAGACCTGCTGCAATGAGATCCAAAAATCTGGCTGCACAGCAAAGTAGAAAAAGGTGCTTTATTGGTCCATAGAAAACACGACGTTTCAGCTCAATGCAGGAGCCCTGTTGATAGTGACACACAGCCCACACCCCTGTATATTGCCACACCCCCTGTATAGTGCCACACAGCCCTTCCCTGTATAGTGCCACACAGCCCTCCTCCTGTATAGTGCCTCACAGCCCTCCCTAGTAGATAGTGCCACACAGCCCCCCCTGGTAGCTAGCACCACACAGCCACCCCCCCCCAGTAGGTAGCGCCACACAGCCACCCACCTGTTTTAGATCCCCCAAAATAAATAAATTGTACTTATCTAGCCCAATTCTTGCGACGGGCGGAGCGCTCCACCACCTCTAGACAGAACCTTTTTGTAGGCCAGCGTGATGCAGTGACTTTGTCACGCCGGTCTGCGCAGGGACTCCGCCGAACATGGCCTGCAGCCTAAAGTATTAAATTCTATATACGTACTGAGGACACAGATACAATTCAATGTAGCTGTCACTAGCACCGGAGCCACCGGGCATGAGGGGGACTGTGCCGCCCGGCCCATTAATGTTATGTGCCGGGCGACGCGGGCCCCCTCATGCTGCAGGCCTCGTTGCAGCCGCTATGGCTGCTATAGTGGGCAGGGGGCCCTGAGAGGATGGGGGCCCTGGGCAATTGCCCAGTTTGCCCCCCCTTAATGCTGGCCCTGGCTGGAGATCCGGGACACTAGGCAAAAAAATCCAGCGCATGAGCCCCGAGTACCTGGTGCTAACGACGTCCCTGCACACACCGAGCTATCCACATGATGCAAAAGAATATGTAATTCATTGGACCAAGCATCTTTCTTCCTTTTCTCTATGGTTCAGTTCTGATGCTCACGTACCCATGGTAGACGCTTTCAGCAATGGACAGTGGTTAGACTTGCTGTTTTAGAGATGCTCTGACCCAGTCATCTAGCATCACAAAAAGTTGCTCAGATCATTACACTTGCCCATTTTTTCTTGTTTCCATCACATCAACATCAAGAACTGACTGTTCACTTGCTGCATTATATATCCCACCCCGTGACAGGCACCACTGTATCAAGATAATCAATGTTATTTACTTCATCTGTCAGGGGTTTTAGAGTGGGTTCACACTGTGCATTTTGGTTGCATTTTTGAGTGGGCATTTTTTGTTTTGGTTGCCTAAATCTTATTGAGAAACATGGGAGTTCATCTACCCAAAAAAAAATGCATGCTAAAAACTAAACAAAAACGCAGTGTAAACCCATCCTAAATGTTATGGCTGATCAGCTAATAAAACTATTTTGAGCCTTACTTTATGAATATATAGCACTGTGATGTTTTTGAGCTCTCCATGATGTATTAAAGAGACTCTGTCACCACATTATAAGTGCCCTATCTCCTACATAAGGAGATGGGCACTGTAATGTAGGTGACAGTAATGCTTTTTATTTAAAAAAATGATCTATTTTCACAACGTTAGGAGCGATTCTGTGTCAGGATTGTCAGGATTCTGAGTACACATGACGTCCAGGCTGGATTTCATGTGTATTCATTATCAGGACACTAGTAATGTTAGGGCTTGTGTATGAGGCTGCACATAGCGATATATCTATATCGCTAGTGCAGTGTAAATGAATGAAGAGGAGTGCATGATGCCGATTGGTCAGCGTCATGCACTCCTCTGTACAACGCCCACTTGGTCGAAAGTAAAAGTACGCCCACTTGGGCATTAAGAAAGCTCATTAGCATAAACCAAAATCGCTCCTAACGTTGTGAAAAAAGATCGTTTTTTAAAATAAAAAGCATTACTGTCACCTACATTATAGCGCCGATCTCCTTATGTAGGAGACAGGGCACTTATAATGTGGTGACAGAGTCTCATTAACTAGACATAAACATGTTTCCACTACTGAGAAGCAACAATGTCAGTTGTAGGCAGTAAGCACAGGTGTAATATTATCTGCTAGGATATCATATTCTAGACATATGATAGAAGTTAGGTATTGGGATAAATTAGCCTTACATATATTGGAAATTCCAACACATACTTAAATGGCCAAGTGTACAGTATATCTAAAGGGTCCTTTAGCAACAAAATAGACCATACTGCAAAAACTGTGAGCTGTCACCACAAGGAAAACGGTGACCAGATGATTTAGAAATATGACACACCATGCAACAGTTTCTTTGTGATCCCTTAAAAATTGTCATACTGAATCAGATCTAAAATAGATACATGTCAAGTGTACATGAAGATCATTTTCTATATATCTTGTCTTCAGATTGCGTCTACATATTTTAAAGATTTTCATCTCTTGCTGACGGGGGTGATTTGTTTGGCAACCTCAATAGAAAAATGGAATTTACACAAAAGAATTGCCTTAAGGATGGTGATGCTGGTGGGAGTAAATCCTGCATGGTATGTTTTACACAGTTATTGTAGATAATAGGAGTGACATAACTGTACTCAACTATATATATATATATATATATATATATATATATATATATTGTTCAAAAAACAGGCAGCACTCCGTAGTAAATGTGAATAAAGTGGGTACTTTTATTGCCCCCTTGTGCAATATATATGACTATATATATATATATATATATATATATATATATAAATATAGCGCAAACATAGAATGGTGACAGCACCCTGCGACACTAATGCCACCTAAACCACTAAATATAAATAAATATGCACTAAAGCTAAATCTACTTACAAATAGGGAGGTTCTTAGTGCACATTTTGATCAAAAAGTGTTAGCCCACCTGCCACGACAAGGCGACCTCTGTAAGGTGGGAACCTACGCTGCACATACACCCAGAACTGGGACTAAGCCTACATATATACCTGGGGATGGTAGGATCCAGCATTGAACTGATTAAAATCACCCAGGGCAGAATGGGAGAAGTGCAAGAACAACAAGTGGAGGCAGTCACTAACCCCACATATATGGATCACATAAACACAACAAAAAGTTGAACAGCACATTCCAACTAAATGATACAAAATGTATGCAGGTGCAAGAACACCCATGTCTGCAGTCATGGGTGTTCTTGCACCTGCATACATTTTGTATCATTTAGTTGGAATGTGCTGTTCAACTTTTTGTTGTGTTTATGTGATCTATATATAAATATATATATATATATATATATATATATATAAAAATATATATATATAGAGATAGATATATAGATATATAGATATATATATATATATATATATATATATAGGGGATATATTATTTGCTAGGTGCATTGGAAAGTGTTTACTACTCTCTTGTAATAACTCGATTATCTATTATTTCATTAGAACAGGTTAATGCACACTTTCTGTATGTAAGTTTGAATATATGAAAAGGACGGTAAATCATTTTTATTTTAAACTTGTGTTCTCATCTATAGGTTAATGCTCGGATTTATGTTCAGCACTGGCTTCCTTTCTATGTGGCTTAGCAACACCTCCACAGCTGCTATGGTGATGCCAATAGTGGAAGCTGTAGCTCAGCAAATCATTAATGCCGAGGCTGAGGTTGATGCCATGCAAATTAATTCATCAGACGGCATTCACAATGAAGTATTTGAACTTGACGGTACATACGATTTCCCACTTAGATAAGACCAAGGTGCATTTATTGTCATTATGTTGCATCTCAATCAGTCTATTTCTTTCTTTCTCACTATACTGAAAGACTTTTCAACGCTTTCCTTCTATGGCTCTAAAATCTCAGTTTTAGGCCTTATTCACACTAACGTAATTTACGTCGCACGGACCTATGTTAGGACTGTCCGTGAATTTCACGCAGCGTGTGGCCGCTGCGTAAAACTCACGACATGTCCTATACTTGGCCGTTTTTCGTGCAGCACACACCCATTGAAGTAAATGAATGAAAAAATAAAAGCACCTCCTGCTTTTATGTTTGTAAACATAAAAACAGAGTGTCATAACGATGCCATATGCGCGAAAATCACGCAGGCAAGCACCAAATACTGATGCCACACGAAGCTGCTACGCATGCAAAAGGCACACGCTCGCGTGAATAAGGCCTTAGGCTGATGTTTAGAATGTGATGATCACAGCATTCACTGTCCACTGATTTAATTTAATTTCTGAGGCACCATTGATAAATACCAATCAACAACGTTTCCTGTTCCTGTTAAAGAACTAAAGAAACACCTCTTACTATTCAATTCACAATGTTATCCTTTGTGTTGATGACTTACAGAAAACCACACCGAAATGGATACAAAATGTGATCCAGAGAAACACGTTAATGGGTAAGGGTCCGAATTTTACAGCTCCTAGTACCTGTCGGCTACTTTTTACTTCTGTCCAATACAGCTTATATTCATAGTAAATATTTCTTACAGGTACAATAATGGGAGAGTGACAATATACAACAATGAAAAATGTACGGTGAGTTTGTCTTTCCAGACTAATTCATTTTTCAGAAAGTATTACTGAAAACTTATAACACTGGACAGGCGGTGTGCAAGTGTTTCTCTCTTATTGTTGTATGGTTTCGGGTATGTTCACACGACTTATTTTCATAAACGCCCTGAAAAACGGCTGAAAAAGTGGAAGCTGAACGTCTCCAAACATCTGCCCCTTGATTTCAATGGGAAAAACGGTGTTTCGTTTCAACAGGTATGTTCACACGCTAAAGTAAAAACGGCTGTAAAATACAGAGATGTTTTCAAGGGAAAACAGCCTCTGATTTTCAGTCATTTTTTAAGAATCAAACGTTTTTTGATACGTTTTCTTGCGGCTGTTTTTGGAGCTCTTTTTCTATTGACACAATGAAAAACGGCTCCAAAAACAGCTCAAGAAGTGACATGCACTTCTTTTTACAGGGTGTTTTTTACGCACCGTTTATTCAAACAGCAGCGTAAAATTACGCCCCTTTGGAACGAAACGCTGTTTTTCCCATTGAAATCAAACATACTTACCCTCACAGCGAGTTGCCATGGTTTTGCAATGCTGTTTTCGGCCACGTAGCAAGTACTGGTGAAGCTCATAAAAATCATGTGCTTTACCTGTACTTGCTGTGCAGCCAAAAACCACAAAGCTAATTTTTGAATAGACTCTTCATGGTTGCATGATTATGCAGGTAAACAGCATTATTGGGGCTTGTCCACACGTAGCATAACTGCTGCGTATTTTCCATCCGGAATTGCGAACGGAAAATACGCAGTAGAATACACTAGCATTTCAGAGGAGATATCTCCATCTCCCAGCATTGAGAAAAACGCAGCAAAATACGCACCATTTTCGGCAGTCAAAAACGTATGTAATGGTGAGTTTTTGCTGCAACGGAATGTCTGCTACTTTCAACGGAATTGCTGCAGAAATTTTCTACAGCAATTCCGTTACGTGTAAAACCGTGTAGCCATTTTTCAGCTCTGACTAGGACGCCTGGTGGCCGCTATGTGGTGCTGTATACCGAGTCACACATATTAGACTTAGGGCATGTTCACACGTGGCAGAATTTTTCCGCTGCAAATGTTGGTGCAGATTTGGGGCAATTACGCAACGAATCTACACCAACATTTGCATATTTGACAGGTAATTCAGACGTTGCAGATATCACAGCGGACTTGCCACAGATTTCAGTTTTTGCATTGCAAGGCTGAAATCAGCAGTGAAATTCCGCTTCTTGTCCGCAACAGTCAGTGCATGCTGAGCACTGATAATTCTGCACCTCAGCCTATGGTCCGCAGCAGAGTTTTCTGCAACGTCTGAACTAACTTGCCTAAAAATGTATTGAAACAAATGTAAAAAACGGCTGCTGCAGAAATCCACTGCAGACTGTCCGCAGCGGAATTCCACAGCAATTCCGCCACGTCTGGCCGGGCGCTTAGGGTATGTTCACACGTCTTGACAAATTACGTCTGAAATTACGGAGCTGTTTTCAGGCGAAAACAGCTCCTGAATTTCAGAAGTTTTTGCAAGTACTCGCGTTTTTCGCGGCGTCCATTACGGACGTAATTGGAGCTGTTTTTCAATGGAGTCAATGAAAAACGGCTCCAAAAACATCCAAAGAAGTGACATGCACTTCCTTGACGCGGGCGTCTTTTTACGCGCCTTCTTTTGACAACGACGCGTAAAATTACACCTCGTCTGAACAGAACATCGTAAAACCCATTGCAAGCAATGGGCAGATGTTTGCAGGCGTAATGGAGCCGTTTTTTTCAGGCGTAATTCGAGGCCGTGTGATCATACCCTTAGGTGTGGGGGTCATTAGTAACTTATCTACAGGCATAGAGCGCTGCAAGCACAGAGCAGGCAGACTCAATCTCTACGCATTATACCACCCAGCCTGCCTACAGTTCTCAGCTAATTCTTCCTATGAGCTATGAGAAATAATACAGTACTTTATGACTTGGGAGAACATATATTACTATAGTATTAGATTTACATTTATAAACTGCAAACATGATAACTGACTTATATAAATATCATTTGACTTTATTTATACCCTGGCATATTAATCCTCTTTAAAGGGGGTTTTTGAGCAAAAAAAAAAAAAAGCCACTGAAAATTTATCAAAATGCTGTGTGTGAATCCAGACTAAATCTGTTAAAAATTCATAAGACCATATAAAAAATAAACAATTGTTTTCCTTTAACCAGGCTGATGAAGAACATCAAGGTGATACCTGCAGTCAGCAAGAAAAAGAGATACAAGAGGTTAGAACTATGTTTCACTATAATGCTATGTTCACACGCTTAACAAAAAACGGCTGAAAATACGGCGCTGTTGTCAAGGGAAAACAGCCCCTGATTTTCAGCCATTTTTTAAGCAAACTAGCGTTTTTTTCGGACGTTTTTGGAGCTGTTTTTCTATTGAGTGAATGAAAAACGACTCCAAAAACGGCTCAAGAAGTGACATACACTCTTTTTTACAAGGCTTTTTTTTTTTTTACGCGGCCGTTTTTGGAAACGGTCACATAAAAAATGCCCCGTGGGAACGGAGCGCCATTTTTCCCATTGAAATCAATGGGCACATGTTTGGAGGTGTACAGCCGCCGCATTTTTAGCCATTTTTCGGGCTGTTTACAGCCCGTAAAACGGCTGAAAATAGCCCGTGTGAACATACCCTAAAGGTAATTTTTGGAGAGAATTCCCCAACTTATGCTGTCCTAGGATACATGGGAAAATTTTTATAAATGGAAGCCGCAACACAGATGGGAACAGAGCCTTACTGATCTGTACTTAAAAGGGGTTAGCCAGTTTATGAAAAAAATAGCTGCCACATGCCATAAAATGAAAAGTTATCACACTTACTAATAGCATGCGTTATGAAATTATTCTTTCCTTGGCAATCTGTAACCTGATCTATGGGGCAGGGACACATGAAAAGAATAGGAGTGGCTGTAATGTGTGGGTTGGGGATCTATAGAATTTTTTTCAAGAGGCTAAAGTTTTTTAATGTAGAGGCGTAATTTGAAGCTCCTTGGCCTCAATGCAAAATCTGTACCAGGGCTCCCGCACCTACCATGTGCTATTTATAATACTGATGTCCTCTTATGTGGCAGTGGGGCCTTTGGGTCAATGAAAAACGGCTCCAAAAACGGCTCAAGAAGTGACATGCACTTCTTTTTCAAAATGGCTGCGTAAAAAAATGGCATGTCGGAACAGAACGCAGTTTTTCCCATTAAAATCAATGGGTAGATGTTAGAAAGTAAGCCGTGTGAACATACCCTAAGGCTTTATTCAGACGAACGGGAAAAACAGCGTGATTCGCGCATTAGCTGTCAAAAGGATGAATGAAAACAGAAAAGCACCACGTGCTTTTCTGTTTACAAACATCCAAATGGAGTGTCATAATGATGGCGGCTGCGCGAAAAGCATGCAGCCGCGCATCATATGTTGCTGCCCCACGGAGCTGTTAAGTGGTATTTGCGCACGCAAAATGCCACGTTTTTGCGTGCGCAAAAACGCCACGTTCGTGTGAATCCAGCCTAAGGGGTGTACTTTTTAACCTCTTCTCGACGTATGACATATATTTACATCATAGCTGGGTAGGCTAAACCAGCTTCATAAAACGTAGGTATCGACTGTATAAGGGCTTGTCTACACGTACCGGAATTGCTGCGTACTCTCTTTCCAGAATTTCAGATGGAAAATATGCAGCAGAATACAGTAGCAGCAAAGTGGGTGAGATTTAACAAATCTCATCCACACGCTGCGTAAAATTACTGACCAGAAATTGACCTGCGGTGCGTATTTTTCGTACCGCAGCATGTAAATTCCTGCTGCGGAAAGTGGACTGAATTGCTGCGTTTTTCAGAGGAGATGTCACCATCCCCCAACATTGATAAAAACACAGCAAATTCCGCACCATTTTCTGCAGTTAAAAACGCAGGATATGGTGCGGTTTTTCCGCAGTGGAATTTATGCTATTTTCTGAAGAATTGCTGCAGAAAGTTTCTGCAGCAATTCTTTTACATGTGGACAAGCCCTTATACAGCTGACACTTCAATGTATCAAGCGGGCTTTGGCTTGTTTTAACCCCTTAGATGCTGGGGTCAAAAACAGGGCTTAATAGGAGACTGTCAGAATAGTACATTACTATTGCAGTATATACTACAATCGCTGATTCAAGTCCCCTAGAGGAATAAAAGAGTAAAATAACGGGCTTTTTAAAAAAATATAAAAAAATAACGCATTTTAAACGCCAGAATCACTGATTTTTAGTCACCTCATCTTCCACAATTTTTTTTATTTAAAAAGTGATCAAAAACTCCTATGTACCCCAAAATGGTAGCATTAAATACTACAGCTCGTCATGCAAAAAAATAAGTTCTCACACCGCTCAATCGACGGATAAATAAAAAAGTTATGGCTCTCAGAATATGGCAACACAAAAGAAATAATTTCCTCGTAAAAGTATAAAAACTATATAAGTTTGGTTTCGACGTAATGGTATTGACACACAGAATAAAGTTAACATGTTGTTTACATTGCTCGATGAACAAAAAAAATCATGACATTTTTCATCCCAGAATGAAAGGCAAAGTTGTTCCAAAAAGTAGAACATAACATTCTACCTGAAAAAAAAAGCTGTCTTAGTTGTCCTGACCCATTCCCGACATCCGCTTCCCTTAATCCCTTCCCGACATCCGCCGTATATGCAACACCTGACACTTCAGTGTAACTAGCAGGATTCCGCTCCAGTGACCCTTTAGATGCAGCGGTCAAATGCGACTTCTTCATCTTGAGAAAGGTTCAGGTGTGAACCGAAACGTTGCTCATTCTTGCACCTGGTGGTGAATAAACCAACATCTCCCCAACGCTGAAGTCCTGGTGCTGTTACTTGTTCTTTTGTTTTTGGTATTCTAACCTAAGGAGTTGATTCGTCCTTCTACTGGTAACGTGCACATGGCCTGATGTTCAGTCTGCATTGAGTGCTGTGTTTTCCTCTACTCTCTCTATATATATATATATATATATATATATATATATATATACACGGCTTTAGTGATTTAAAACTTTTCAATTGACTTTAATTACATCTTTTTTAATTTTTAAGGTCCAGTCAAAAGTAAAAAAAAATAATTATCAAACTCGATTTGAAAGTTGTTTGGAATCACTAAAAACATTGATTTATTAAAAACATTTGTTCAAAAGTGTACATAGCCTTTTAGATATAACATGAACAAAATCAACATAAACATAAAAGGTACTAGTCTGATGTAAACTGGTAAAGTATATTTTTTATTTAAATTTGGAATTTGGATTCCAACGGCTTTTTTTTTCCATAATGATAAAAAAAAATCAATAATCAACTTTAGACAAAATTTAGCTTTCCCTGTAGTACATCTAACATCTAAAGTAACAATGCACCATCCAGCAAGCATAACTAGACATAGCAAAACTAGATTTAAATATAAAGAGCAATGCATAGATATATCATATTATTTGTATGTAGTCTAATCAATAAATATACAACAGATCACACCGTCAGTTGAGGCCACTAGAAAACCCTGTGTCCAGATGTAAAAGTCTACCTGTTTAGAACATGACACTTCCAATCTCCACCTCTATTGGAGATTGTTGTCCAGTCCCTAAAATTGATGACCTATCCTCACGAGCGCTGCTTCCACTTCATTCCCCACCTGCTCATACTGTTAATCGTCGTCACACTTGTAGCGACGGTTCACAGTACTACAGCCGTCTCGCATAAGGAGCGCTGTGGCCCCTTTAAAACAGCTGATCGGCGGGGGTCCCGGAAGTTGGACCTCGACCGATCAGATATTGCTGGCCTATCCTGAGGATAGACCATCAATTGTTAGGGACTGGAAAACCCCTTTAACCCTTTCCAAACCTGAAAAACAAAAGCCTTCTAGGCCACCATTATGTACGTCTATGAATCGATTAGCGGCACCTGACACATTGGTAAGTTTCTTATTAATATCTGAAATATGCTCAGATATTCAAACCTTCAGCTTTCTAAAGCATTTGGTGTAGTAAATGGAATAAATTACAAGATTGGAATTGCAATTTATGAACGAGTTGATTCTAAAACTGAAACCCCCACAGGGGGACTCAAAGGTGCCTCTTTTCATTGCATTGGCACATATTACAACTGATGCCTCCTCACCTGAAAAATCCACATTGTGATAAGCAGATGTTGCCCTTGGTACTTCTCTGAAAGAAACTGGGGGAAAGCATATGCTATTGTTTTTTTTGGGTTTATGATATGAAACTCATCTCTGTAAATTCCATTGTGTTATAATATTTTATTATTTTGCCATTATAATGTTAAAAGACTTTTTGGTTCCTCTTTGTCCTGTTCCTATCTGCCGGACATTACAGACTAACTTGTCATTGGGCGCACATTAAAAATATCTTATTTTTATATTTTACAAATTCTGCTGCTGATTGGGTTAAAAAAGTGGAGTACATGATGTATGCCAAATGTATTATGTGTTTTAGACTTTTCAGTGGGTGTGGCTAAGTGAAATTGTTAAATGTGACAAATTTATTAAAGACGGGGATAAAATGTTGGTGTTAATGTATAGCAGCCATGAGGTGGCATAATTTATAAATTGGGCACATTTTTGTGTCATTTTATTCCAACTTGTAAATTCAAATACACTACATTATCGATAAATCTCCCCCAAATGGCCCAATTCTTCTAACCCAGAAAATACGTTTTAAGTGTTTTTCAGCATTATTTGTAAATGTATAGATAGCCTATTTACTTGTGTCCTTTAACTCCAACTATCATTAAGAGAAGATTAACCCCTTTGTTTTTGGGTATATGATAGAAGTGAACTATGTAGGTCCTGCTTTGCTTTGCTAAGGTTAAATTTCAAAATGAAATTCTATTACCCTGGATGTTCACAGCTAATCATTAATATCCCAGAAGTAGAAGCATTGTTATACAACTGTAATCATTACATGATTCCTGCCACTTTGATCAGTAATAAGGGCACCCACATCATAAACTTGATACCATTTGACCAGCAGCAACAGCCAGCGACAGTAGACGTATGCAATTATTTTGTTCTCATATATGAGCATGCAATTTATGGAGCTGGTTAATAAAAGGTTAATGTGCAAAGTCCATTGACATATTCCTGTGTATCAGGATGTATGAAAACCAATGAAATGTCTTTTGTACTCTAATGTCTCTTCAAAAGTGAGAGTATCTGTGTATTCTCTAATCACAGTAAAACACTAGGTCTATATTCACATGCAGCAGATTTGTTGCAGAAATGTATGCCACTGTCTAATTTATTTGAATGGATTTTGCAGAAATATAAAGGAATGCCTTATAAGCATGTTCTACTGGATCCAATTCTGGTTTTGGGTTTAAAAAATGCATGCAAAATCTTCAGCAAATTTAAACTGTGGGAACAAGGCGTTCCCCTAAATTACTAGCTGAAAACACGCAAGCACTCTAGGGTCAACTATAGGGATTTCATTTCCTCCTCAGCTGCCCTGACAGAATGTAAGTGTTTGTTTACATGTGGCATTCTCTTATTTGTTTGTTTTTTTTACAAATTTCGGTAATAGTAAATGGAATATATATATATGTATATATATTTATACAAGGCCGGCCATAGAGGTGTGCGACCTGTGCGAGTGCACAGGGCACTGCACCCTCCCAGCATGTAAGGGGCGCCACTGGGCTCTGCCTCTGCTCTTAGTTACATGCACGGAGGAAACAAGAGCAGAGGCAGAGAAAAGGTGGAAGCTCCGCCCACAGCCCTGCTTGCAAGAAACCTGTGAGCAAGTGAGCATGTGTATATATGTGTGCGTGTTTATATGTGCCTGTGTGAATAAAGGTACCAGAGTGTGTTATCTGTGGTGTTACATAGGACTGCAGATAACATCCACTACATTATCTGTACTCAGAGAGTTATTACTGTGTGTTATCTGTGGTGTTGCATAGGACTGCAAGTAACATCCAATACATTATCTGCACTCAGAGAGTTATCACTATGTGTTATCTGTGGTGTTACATAGGACTGCAGGTAACATCCACTACATTATTTGTACTCAGAGTTATCACTGTGTTATCTGTGGTGTTACATAGGACTGCAGCTAACACTACTACATTATCTGTACTCAGAGAGTTATCATTTTGTGTTATCTGTGGTGTTACATAGGACCAGGGTCAGACTGGCCCATCAGAGCCAAAGGATCCTTCGGTGGGCCCAGGCTCTAACACAATAATGGGCCTTATAAGTCCAGCAGAAGACAACCCCATTTGGAGGTGACTTTGGAGCAATAACTTGCCACTAGTGTCTATTTCTCATGAGTTGATTCAGAAATAACCTATTAGACCTTATTGATGATATGTCCTTTGTGTACAATGATAACAACAAGGACTATGATTAAATAGAAAGTAGACGTGTTCTATATAGATGGAGGGTGGGCCCTCCAATCATATCCTCTGATGGGCCCAATGAACCCCAGTCCGACGCTGCATAGGACTGCATGTAACATCCACTACATTATTTGTACTCAGAGAGTTATCACTGTGTGTTATCTGTAGTGTTACATAGGACTGCAGGTAACATAACTACATTATCTGTACTGTGTATATATGTGCCTGTGTGGGTATATATGGGTCTGTATGTGTACAGCGCTCTACTAAATTCACCTTTTCTTTATTATTATTCTATTTTATAGGAATTTGCATTATCATCCAGCATTCTATTCTGTGAGCTAATCAATTTAGAGAATTTTCTCTTCTTAAAATGATACTGATTGAATCATACAGTACTTTATCCTGTAAATACATCTACAGAGCTGTCAGTTTTGATACGTGCTGTTTTGTTTATAGCTCCCCCTGCATTTAGTAGTGTTGTACACAGGCTCTGACATGCACAATAGAAACTTAATAACCGGTTTGCGCATGCGCAAAAGCATAGTGCGGTGTTATGCGTTCCAGTGACGTATTGCCGATACTGCGCCATCTTGGACATGCGCAGTGGATGTCTATCGACACCAATATGATGTTGTTATGTTATTCATAAAAGCAAGGTAAGTTACATTTGTATAAATTAATTATGGTTATTGGCATCTGCACCAGCCTAATTAGTCAATTTATCACCATTTACAATACAATGATTGTTCTCTATGTGATATTGTGATATTAAGTTTTAAAGTTCATGGTTGAATTAACATGCATTGATTTTAGGTACTTTTCTGTACTTTCACATCTTTTTACAACACATGTTTTGATGTATTTGAGTCGTCAATTATTATGTATACTAATTGCTGTATGTACCTCCTATACAGTGAAGGAAATAAGTATTTGATCCCTTGCTGATTTTGTAAGTTTGCCCACTGTCAAAGACATGAACAGTCTAGAATTTTTAGGCTAGGTTAATTTTACTAGTGAGAGATAGATTATATAAAATAAAAAAAAGAAAATCACTTAGTCAAAATTATATATATTTATTTGCATGGTGCACAGAGAAATAAGTATTTGATCCCCTACCAACCATTAAGAGTTCAGCCTCCTCCAGACCAGTTACACGCTCCAAATCAACTTGGTGCCTGCATTAAAGACAGCTGTCTTATATGGTCACCTGTATAAAAGACTCCTGTCCACAGACTCAATTAATCAGTCTGACTCTAACCTCTACAACATGGGCAAGACCAAAGAGCTTTCTAAGGATGTCAGGGACAAGATCATAGACCTGCACAAGGCTGGAATGGGCTACAAAACCATAAGTAAGACGCTGGGTGAGAAGGAGACAACTGTTGGTGCAATAGTAAGAAAATGGAAGACATACAAAATGACTGTCAATCGACATCGATCTGGGGCTCCATGCAAAATCTCACCTCGTGGGGTATCCTTGATCCTGAGGAAGGTGAGAGCTCAGCCGAAAACTACACGGGGGGAACTTGTTAATGATCTCAAGGCAGCTGGGACCACAGTCACCAAGAAAACCATTGGTAACACATTACGCCGTAATGGATTAAAATCCTGCAGTGCCCGCAAGGCCCCCCTGCTCAAGAAGGCACATGTACAGGCCCGTCTGAAGTTTGCAAATGAACATCTGGATGATTCTGAGAGTGATTGGGAGAAGGTGCTGTGGTTAGATGAGACTAAAATTGGGCTCTTTGGCATTAACTTTACTCGCCGTGTTTGGAGGAAGAGAAATGCTGCCTATGACCCAAAGAACACCGTCCCCACTGTCAAGCATGGAGGTGGAAACATTATGTTTTGGGGGTGTTTCTCTGCTAAGGGCACAGGACTACTTCACCGCATCAATGGGAGAATGGATGGAGCCATGTACCGTCAAATCCTGAGTGACAACCTCCTTCCCTCCACCAGGACATTAAAAATGGCTCGTGGCTGGGTCTTCCAGCACGACAATGACCCGAAACATACAGCCAAGGCAACAAAGGAGTGGCTCAAAAAGAAGCACATTAAGGTCATGGAGTGGCCTAGCCAGTCTCCAGACCTTAATCCCATCGAAAACTTATGGAGGGAGCTGAAGATCCGAGTTGCCAAGCGACAGCCTCGAAATCTTAATGATTTACAGATGATCTGCAAAGAGGAGTGGGCCAAAATTCCATCTAACATGTGTGCAAACCTCATCATCAACTACACAAAACGTCTGACTGCTGTGCTTGCCAACAAGGGTTTTGCCACCAAGTATTAAGTCCTGTTTGCCAAAGGGATCAAATACTTATTTCTCTGTGCACAATGCAAAAAAATATATATAATTTTGACAATGTGATTTTCTGTTTTTTTTAAAATATAATCTATCTCTCACTGGTCAAATTAACCTAGCCTAAAAATTCTAGACTGTTCATATCTTTGACAGTGGGCAAACTTACAAAATCAGCAAGGGATCAAATACTTATTTCCTTCACTGTATATACCTTGCACTTTGCGCTTTGTAATTGCTTGAGATAGGTTTCGATGTGAGCCAAAACTTCGCTCACTTTGTGGTGAACAAACCAACACCTCTCCTTTTGGATCTGAAGTCCTGGTGCTGTTACTTGGTTCTATATTTTTCTTATCCATTACATGTCAAGGAATGGATTCATCCTTTTGCTGTAACATGCACAAGGCCTGATTTACAGTCTCTTGCGAGTGCTGAGTTTGTCTATTTTTAATCTACATATATATATATATATATATATATATATATATATATATATATATATATATATATAATGTTTTTATTTGAAATAATAATTTTCTCCTTCAAACTTTGCTTTCGTCAAAGAATGCTCAATTTGCAGCAATTACAGCATTGCAGACCTTTGGCATTCTAGCTGTTAATTTGCTGAGGTAATCGGGAGAAATTTCACCCCATGCTTCCAGAAGGCCCTCCCACAAGTTGGATTGCCTCTTCACTGTAGACATTGACACTGGCGTTTTGCGGGTACTATTTAATGAAGCTACTCTGGTTAGAGCCTGTGTGTGCTGTCCTCTGAAGGGAGTAGTACACACCGTTGTAGGAAATCTTCAGTTTCATGGCAATTTCTCGCATGGAATAGCCTTCATTTCTAAGAACAATAATAGACTGTCGAGTTTCACATGAAAGCTCTCTTTTTCTAGCCATTTGGAGAGTTTAATCGAACCCACAAATGTAATGCTCTAGATTCTCAACCAGCTCAAAGGAAGGTCAGTTTTATAGCTCCTCTAAACAGCAAAACTGTTTACAGCGGTGCTAACATAATTGCACAAGGGTTTTCAAGTGTTTTCTAATCATCCATTAGCCTTCTAACACAGTTAGCAAACACAATGTACCATTAGAACACTGGAGTGCTGGTTGCTGGAAATGGGCCTCTATACACCTATGTAGATATTGCATTAAAAAACAGACGTTTGCAGCTAGAATAGTCATTTAGCACATTAACAATGTATAGAGTGTATTTCTGATTAATTAAATTTTATCTTCATTGAAAAAAACTGTGCTTTTCTTTCAAAAATAAGGACATTTCTAAGTGACCCTAAACTTTTGAACGGTAGTGTATATATATATATATATTAGTCCTCAATGAATTAGAATATCATCAAAAAGTTCATTTATTTCAGTAATTCAATTCAAAAAGTGAAACTCATATATAATATAGAATCATTACACACAGAGTGATCTATTTCTAGCATTTTTTTTATTTTAATGTTGATGACTATGGCTGACAGTTAATGAAAACCCAAAATTTAGTCTCTCAGAAAATTAGAATATTGGGTAAAAGTTCAAGATTATAGACTCATGGTGTCACACTCTAATCAGAGAATCAACACAAAACACCTGCAAAGGTTTCCTAAGCCTTTATATGGACTGGTCTGTTGCTCAGTGGTCCAACGTCCTGTTTTCAAATGAAAGTAAATTTTGCATTTGATTTGGAAATCAAGGTCCCAGAATCTGGAGGAAGAGTGGAAAGGCGTCAATCCAAGTTGCTTGAGGTCCAATGTGAAGTTTCCACAGTCAGTGATGGTTTGGGGAGCCATGTCATCTGCTGGTGTTGGCCCACTGTGTTATATCAAGTCCAGAGTCAACGCAGCCGTCTACCAGGAAATTTTACAGCACTTCATGCTTCCCTCTGCTGACAAGCTTTATGGAGATGCTAATTTCATTTTCCAGCAGGACTTGGCACCTGCCCACTCTGCCAAAAGTACCAATACCTGGTTTAATAACCACAGTATTATTGCTGGATTGGCCAGCAAACTCACCTGACCTAAACCCCATAGAGAATCTATAGGGTAATGTCAAGAGGAAGAAGAGAGACACCAGAGCCAACAATGCAGACAAGCTGAAGGCCGCTATCAAAGCAACCTGGGCTTCCATAATACCTCAGCAGTGCTGATCGCCTCCAAGCCACGCCGCATTGATGCAGTAATTCTTGGTTTTCATTAACTGTTAGCCACAATCATCAACATTAAAATAAAGAAATTCTGGAAATAGATCACTCTGTGTGTAATGAATCTATATAATATTTGAGTTTCACTTTTTAAATTGAAATACTGAAATAAATTAACTTTTTGATGATATTCTAATTCATTGAGAAGGACTAGTATGCATATATACATATATATATATATATATATATATATATATATATATATATATATATATACACAGTAAAACAGCAAATGTGAATATACCCTTGAGAAAACTGTTACAAAAATGGTAAAATTATTAGTATACATAAAGGAACAGATAGATTAGGAAATGTTTGCCAGTATTCTAGCGAAAAAAAATTAAACGTTTTGGTTCAAATGTGCAAAAATTGGCAACTTTTTGGGTTTTTATGAGGCTCTCCCCACTTTTCTAAAAAGTCAGTGGGAGTAGCGGGGCCATCCAGGCCCTGACAAATTTACTATACGTTACAGCAAAAATTGGCGTAAATAGCAGAAATCTACGCCAGCTCATAGTTTTAGTAGATATCATTTTGTAGCACACAGACAGTCCAAGATGTGCAAATTTTATTAAGAGGCATGCGCATGTGCATTTTACTTCAGCGAGTTCCTGTTTAAGACTAGCGTATGGTACGCCAGTTTTGGTAAATTACCCCCATTATGTGTGCATTGAGATGGTAGGTATACTTCAAATTAGTTGTACAGCATGTCACGGTTTGTGGGTATGTGGACCCACTAGGCCGTAGCGGGGAGGCAGCTGGCAACGCAACAGAGCACCGAAACAATACTTAGTCCCGTGCTAGGGTACCTGAATAGTCCAGACAGTGGCCGAGGCTTTAGCATGGATGGAGGTGGGTGCAGCAGGTTACGCCAGACATGGCGGATGACAGCAGGTGCAGTAGGTTGTGCCAGACGTGGCGGATAACACTGGACGTGGCGGATAACACTGGACGTGGCGGATGACACTGGACGTGGCAGATGACACTGGACATGGCAGATGACACGACTCCAACACTAACAGGCTCAGGAACAAGGATACAGCACGGGATACAGGATACAGGTAGCAAGGCACGGGTAACAACAGGAACAGGATAACACTAAGGGACCATTTGCAAGACTGACATGGGAATACTAACAACGCTCAGGCAATGAGTAAAGGGGCAGAGCCCTTTTTATAGTCCAGGGTGATCTGGGAGCAATCAGTCAAATCTAAAACATGTGTGTGCTCTGGCCCATTAGGGCCGGGAATGAGCTCGAGCGCGCACCCTAGTGGTCACTGCAGGACAGGATGGCCGCATGTGCTGGCAACTCTGGGACGTCTGCAGGATGATAGGAGTCTGCGGACGTTACACAGTACTTTTAGGCCTCTTGAATATAAGTCTCTTGAGCTAGAGGCATAGCTAGCAGGGGGTCTGTTGGCCCCGGGCCACTGAGATGGGGGCCCAGGACCCTCTCTAGTGGTGCCATGTCTCGGTTTCAACTGTATTTGAGTCCTAAGGATTCACAGCTCCAGCATTCACTATGCAATGCCACCTGTGAGCAGACAGACAGGCACGATGTAGTGATGTCATCGCAACTGTCTACGCCGAGCCACACACTGCACATACCGGAGGAGCAGAGGGATCTCCTCCACTCGTCGTGGGAATGGGGATAAGTGAGTATTTTATTTTTTTTAGGCACTAAGGGGGCATTATACTGGATACGGGGCAATATACCGTATAGAGGCAGCTATTGAGGCATGAAATTGTGTGGGAACACTACGGGGCATGATACTGTGTGGGAAGCACTATGAGGGCATAATACTGTGTGGAAGGCACTATGGGGGCATAATACTGTGTTGGGACAGCTATAGGGGCATTATACTGTGTATGAGTAGGAGATAAATTGTTGCTATTTTTATTTTTATATTTTTTCTGTAATAAGTCACAGTGTTTCCTACCCTCACTTATACTAATGACTCTATCTAGGGTCCATTGGGGATATTCTCGGTCCCTTAAACAACAACATATTTTGTTGGTTTCGTCCTTATACACCTGTTCAGATGAGCAATTTATTTTTGCCCTAAGTTTCTCTCCAATTAAATCTCCCCTAGATAGTATGATCATGATGGCATGATCTGCCATGCAAATCATGGGCAAAGAGCCCATGAATCTGACTTATGTTGGGTGCACGAGTCGCCCACTTAAAGCTAGTATCAGAGAACTCCTCAATGGAGCTACTAACCACGGGGTAAAAAATCCTTCCAATGCATCCAGACGACATTTTTTTCTTTATGCATCAGAGGAATACTAGCAGTTTTCAGGGATTGAGAGGATTAACAAACCAGTGCACGACGGTGATCACAGGAGAGCTTTATTAAACCTTGAGGAATACTGGATTCTCATGTTAAATACTATAGTCCCCAATGGTCTTAATGTAAGAAATTATCTTATTATGAACTATTGAATTTATCGTATATATTTTGTATTTTTTTTTAAAGATTTAACAAGTGTGTTGTTTTTCATGTTTTTATCTTTTCTATGATTGTGTGCACCGGTTTATGTAATTTTTACATTTTGCCTGTTTGTACCTGCTGGCTATTGCAATAAAGAAGAATACTTCTCTATTCCACAAGGAGTGCTGATCCTTTTCCTCCTGAAAATAACTTTCAGCTCACTGAAGGATTAGTGGCACTAACAACTGTTTAGCTTATATTCTGTATTAGATATTTTCCTAGAGGAAGCCATAGAACGGTTATTTATGTCTAAAAGGGTTAATTCTCTGAGTGCTAATAATGAAGGTGTTTAGTTCTATTTTTATGAACGTAATAAGAAGCAGATTACATGTTTATGTACTCATCTTATCAATTACTAATTGCACTTTATTTCCTTAAATAACTTACATAGACAAAGTCCATATATGAGTCATTGAACTTTATGAACTTATACAAGTTAACTTACTCGGAGGCAGATTATTGTTTTAGTACTATTACATAAAATTTCACTGTATAGTTTGATAGAAATTTAATTGTGCTCCCACAATATGAAAGAAATTATAAGGTTCACTGAAGTAACAATTGAGTAAAAAATACCTTTTAATAGTAACTTGTTAAAAACAGGGGTAACACACCACTGTGACATAAGCCCCACCGTGATTATTAAAAAATGTATTAAACAAAAAACACTGAGTCATTATGATGCATATATCTCGGTGTTTGTAACGATATTTTGTCTGGAATCAGCATATATCCAGGGCACACCAGTAGTACAATCCCCAAATAAAGCACAGGTGTCCGAATAAATCGGATCTCCTAGTGCTGGGTGTAACACAATATGACTGTCCCCAATGCAAACTTTCCATAAACAATAAACGACCCTACGCGTTTCAGATACTCATCCTCAGGGGTCCGTATCTTGGTAACTCTGGCCTCTTCACCAGCGATAGTGATATTCAACAGCAGATATTCTGCTGTGCGTCACGGCAAGATGCACGTATCGATGTCAATGTGAGGTAGTCCACTTGCGGTGGGTAACTGTCCCGCAAGATATACTTACAAAATTAATTATCGTTTTGCGCTTACCTTCCTCTTGCTTGGCAGTCCGGGCGACACGTCCTTGGCTTCTACTGCGCCTGCGCGTTCGGTATGATGCGGTCGATGATGACCCCTGGCTGTCAGCTGACGGCGGGGGGTCACATGGGCAGGTGTCACGAATCGAGAGGGTGTTGTGATTGGTCAGTTCAGGTATCGCCGCCAAATACGAGGGGTGGAGTTTAGGTGTTTATAGTAACCCAGCGCCTGCAATGAAGTATGCCGTTGACATCGATACGTGCATCTTGCCGTGACGCACAGCAGAATATCTGCTGTTGAATATCACTATCGCTGGTGAAGAGGCCAGAGTTACCAAGATACGGACCCCTGAGGATGAGTATCTGAAACGCGTAGGGTCGTTTATTGTTTATGGAAAGTTTGCATTGGGGACAGTCATATTGTGTTACACCCAGCACTAGGAGATCCGATTTATTCGGACACCTGTGCTTTATTTGGGGATTGTACTACTGGTGTGCCCTGGATATATGCTGATTCCAGACAAAATATCGTTACAAACACCGAGATATATGCATCATAATGACTCAGTGTTTTTGGTTTAATACATTTTTTAATAATCACGGTGGGGCTTATGTCACAGTGGTGTGTTACCCCTGTTTTTAACAAGTTACTATTAAAAGGTATTTTTTACTCAATTGTTACTTCAGTGAACCAGTACTATTACATAACAATGAACTTTATGCTATATATATATATATATATATATATATATATATATATATATGTATATATTTCACAGGCACAGGCCAGCACAAATATAGCATAGCATTTTTTTTAACAGGGACACGAATCAATTAGCTGATGATTATTTTGTTGCAATGTAAGGCGTCATGCACACGACCGCACATTTGCGGATGTATACTATTCGAAATTGCGGAGCATTAATTGCGGATAGTTTAAAACACATGTTAACGAATGGGCCAATGCACACGACCATGGTTTCCACGGTCCGTGCATTGCCCGGAGCCAGGACCGCCAAAAAAAATAGGACATATCATTATATGGTCTGCATTTGCGATCCGGTCTCATTGAAATCAATGCACATTTTGTGTGTGCACGGTCCGTGATTGCGGACGGCCCACAGATGACACTCCACGGCCCGTCTGTGCCGTTATCACGGATGGTGCACACAGCCACGGCCGTTTGCATGAGGCCTTACAGAACTGCCTCAAAAAGTGTCCGTCAGGCTGATGAGACGTTACCTTTGTGAGGCTGCAAACAGCGATGACATGCTGCTTGGTGCCGTTTTTATTTTGATTGTTAATGGCCACGTGGTTTTTTAAGTAAAACTGCTGTTTACGTGCAAAATTGTGTGACCATAAATGAATAGACTTCCATGGCCACACGATTTTCACGTGGCCATTAAGGGTATGTTCACACACCCTATTTACGGACGTAATTCGTGCGTTTTAGCCCCGAATTACGTCTGAAAATACGGCTCCAAAGCGGCAGTAAACATCTGGCCATTCATTTGAATGGGCTTTACGATGTTCTGTGCCGACGGTCATTTTTTTTACGCGCCGCTGTCAAAAGACGGCGCGTAAAAAAGTCGCCCGCGTCAAAGAAGTGCCTGTCACTTTTTGAGACGTATTTGGAGCCGTTTTCCCTTGACTCCATGGAAAAACAGCTCCAATTACGTCCGTAATGGACGCAGCGAAAAGCGCCTGCACTTGCCATTACGTCTGAAATTGCGGAGCTGTTTTCTCCTGAAAACAGCTCCGTGATTTCAGCCGTTACGGACGTGTACGTGCAAACATACCCTTACAATCAACTTGAAAACCACAGCAACATGCTGTTTGGTGCGGTTTTCGCCCACACCCTGGCTGCTATGTGAGACCGTGCCCTCAGATTCCCGGAAACTAAAAAGAAGCAGAGTGTTACATTTACATTATAGAACATCAGATGTGTTTCTTAAGCTGTTAGCATTCTGTCCTAAGTATCTTTGGTACTACATGTGTAAAACTGTCGACCAAAGCCTTCTTTCAGTAGCATTGTCAGTAAGAAAAAAAAAGATTCCGCCACGGTGCAGTGTAAAGTCTGTAATGTATTCAGAATTGTATTTTTTGGCGTTGAAATAATTTAAAAACAAAAGTTGCTACTACTACTGAGGTACTCCTTGTCCATTATAATAAGAGACCTTGTTCATAGCCATAACAAAAAGGTGTTTGGCTGATAGTTCATACTAAGGCCTCATTCACTCCATTGTGTTTTATGTCCATATTAATACCTTAATATTCGGAAGGTCATGAATACAGGGCCAATGTTAGTCAATGTAACTGTTCACAAGGCCGTATTTTCCATGTTCATATTTCAAATATTAATCAATCACATTCCATCATTGTCCAGATTGGCACTGTATTTTCTCCACAAAAATCAATGGAGCCTGAACAAATATATATATATGTACACTTTGATCCATGTTTATGTCTGAATATGTATGTCCAATGTTGGCAGAGCATAGTTCCATGCAGTATGATTTTTAGTATAAATTGGTAATGCATAAAATATCATTAACTAAAGCACATATTGCAATTTTTTTTTGTTATGTTGCAGATTCAGCCAACTTCAGAAAAAAGATACAGAACTAAAAGGGACCACATGATGTACAAAGCAATGGGTTTGTGCATCGCATATTCATCAACAATCGGAGGACTTACCACCATTACTGGAACATCGACTAACTTGATTTTTGCTGAACAATTTCAAACGTAAGCCCAGTTTTATTTACCTGATCTTTAGTCCATAGGTTAAAAAGCATAATAATGAATTAAGAGATAATATTAGATAATAATTAAGTGGAAACAAGGAAAAACTTAGCTTGCAGCATAAATGCACTGAAATAGAAAGGAATGTTGCATTGGGGGACCTCCTTTCTACAATGAGGCAGATTTATCAAAGTATTGACACCAGTTTTCTGCTGTAAATACTTGAAAAATGTGACATTTTGGCCAAATGGCATCCGCACGAATGCATCTCTCACTCTATATCTCTCTCTCGCTCTCTCCATATCTCTCGCTGTCCATATTTATATATATATATATCTGTCTATACATACTGTATATATCTATATCTACAGCATGGATATCTATACACATCTGTATATATATATATATATGTATAGATATCTATCTCACTATATACGGATGTAGCCATCTTTATCTTGGCTTTGATAACTTGCTGCAGCGTAATATCACAAAACAAAAGCCTTTGAATAGTCATTGAAAAAGTCAAGATAAAAGATCTTGCCACTGTGTATTTAATGTGTTAATAGTCATGATAAAGACGGCTTCATCTGTATATAGAAGCCTCTGCACTACATTTTTCAACATGTACAATGGTATATAAAAAAGTAGATGGGGCACAGGGCGTACCCCTGCTGATTAAAGTGCCGATTGCTGCACAGGGGAAAGATACTGGTGCTTCACCAGGAAAGTGTGCTATTATTAATAAATCTCCCTCATTTCATTTTTTTATAAAGTGTCCTAGCATGCACACTGTAAAAGGGGGTGGAGTAACAGCGGAGCTCACTGGCTAGTGTCACCCACTATTACTGCCTCCTTTATATCAGGGTCACCGTTTTCCTGTATTAGGCTGGGTTCACACTGAGTTTTTTGCAGGCAGAAAATCTGCCTCAAAATTCCATTTGGAATATTGAGGCAGATTTTGCTCTGCCTGCACGCCGATTTTTGCGGCATTTTTTGCTGCGTTTTTCGACCGCGGGCAAAAAACGCAGCAAAATACGCTTTCTCTGCCTCCGCCTCCCATTGAAGTTAATGGAAGGCATTTTCGGCCGTTTTTGTAGCGTTTTTTGACGCGCTTTCCTTAACGTTAGTCTACTTGTTTTGCTACTAATTAAGGGAATACAATTGCATAGTAGAAATAAAGGTAATATTTATTAATACAAAATAATCCCACCTAGATAAAATACAACAAAGACAGTAAATAATCCCAGAATAGTATCAGTGTATCCCAATACACATAACTTAATATGTATTGAATACACTAACACTACACGTGGTACAATATAAACATGGTGTTACAATCCTAATCTATACCGCCACCCACTTACCTAAACATACATATAAGTTACATTACAATACACACACGTTTACTATTTCTGTCCCGCTCCCTCCTAGATATAACTGTCCCTGTACAATAAGGGTTAACAAGGGATGTGGAGGATAAAGGGTTACCAGGGGATAATCAGATAAAGGGTTAACAATGGGAATGTGAAGGCAGGTGGGAAAGGGTTAACCAGGGATGTGTAGGTAGGTTAGAAAGGGTTACCAGGGGATGTGAACAGAAGGTCGTTGGTGGAGGGTGAGGTCCCACTGGAGAGGTGAGCTCAGTTGGTTGTGTGGGAGGCAGAACTCAGCTGAGGTGAGCTGGACATTGGTGGAGTGGTGAGGGCAAGACCCAACTTCGCTCCGAGTGTACCGACGCAGGGCTATTTAAACCCTGCCGGTACGCTCGTAGTGGGGCAAGTGGCACTCGCCCCTGCTAACATGGGTCAGCGCGTTGATATGACATCACCGGCCGACCCATGAGCGAAGGAGCGGTGCCGGGCGCGCGAGAGTGCCCGCGCGCGTGGGAAGTTTAAAATGCAAAGCAGTATCTCCTGTCTCCATCGCTTCCAAGCAAAGCAGGACAATAACTAACTGTCCTGCTTTGTTATGAAGCCGTTGCTTATGACCAGGGCTGCGTCTCTGCAGCCCTGGCTCATGAGACATTACATACACTATATAAATATATATATATATATATCCATATATATATTAGGGGACAATTTCCTTTACAAGCCCCCTGTTGTCTGGGACTCGACAATGCAATTTAGGGAAGTGTTTGTGGGGTTGCATTTACCCCCCTCAACCTCCCTGGTTACTGGTAATTGTCTGAGATGGAAGGTAGTATATTATTGGACCTAGGTACTTGACATCACTCATCTCCTCAAGGCCACCTTCCCGCCAGTCCTTAGACTTAGGAGTCTAGTGTCCACAGTCGAAATAAAATCTCACAGTCCATGGAAAGAATGGCATGCTTGAGAAAGGCCCCATGGAGTAGGGCTGAAACGTCGCATGTGGTGAATGAACCCACTTTTTCCACTAACTTAGGACTGCTGTCTCGTATTTTGGAGGATTTGAGGTATACATATATATTAGGGGACTCTTCCCTTTACACACACAAATGTATGTGCTTTAAAAATATGTTCTGAATTATTATATTTTAAATTTAGTTAAAATAAAAGTTAGATGAAAAGCAGTACAACATATTTAGACATTTATATATGAATAGTCTTAAAGCGACTTTTGAGTATAAGCTGTCATATGTGTGTACATAAGGAATAACACTATTTTGGGCAATTATATGACTTGTATGTGGCATTATGTAGCAGTTTTCCCCTCTGCAGGATCTAATTCTCAGTTGTCTCAAAGATAGTGGGCAGAGCCTAACTGCTATCATGTCTGCTATACACTGCACACATAAAAAAAAGGAGCATCCTGCTCTCCTATCGCTATTATATATATATATAGAAGCTGCAGCAGCATAGCGGACATTATACAGCAATAATGAGTCGTGTAGCTGAGAATCCAGCACTGGGGTGAGATTTACATCTTACCAGCAGCATCTCTGTGTGTTTCTGCTCCTACTTCCTCTACCTGCTCATCCCTCCCTCCTCCATAGACTTTCATGCAGCGTGTCTGTGTGACACACACTCTCTCTCTCTCTGCTCCCTTCTCCTGCTTCCCCCTCCATAGAAAGTTATAGCAGGCAGGGAAGAGACAAACCCCCACCTTCTGTAGCCCATCTGTAACCAGGGACAGCCAATGCTTGACAACCGGAGGTTGACATCAAATTGCAGGAAGGGAGACAACTAGCAGCAGTTTCTTCACAGAGAATTCGCATGGATAAAACATCTCCATTTTAACAGTAAATAAATTACAAAATAGTTTTATATCAGATATACTATTAGACTAGCATAAGTTGTTTGAAAGGTTAGTGTCCATATAAAGTCGCTCCAGCAGGGGAAGATTGGGACTTTAAAGTGGCCCTGGAAAAAAATCTAAAAGTGGCTTTATGTTGTAGGCGGGTTCAAGAAGCCGAATCGCGGCTCCCTTCTCTTCTGCATTATAAAGCAACTGAATACTTTTAGTGGGGCAGCTAGGACACTTATCCAAGGGCCCCCTAAGCTCTGGGCACTAAACCTATACCTCCCAACTTTTCAAAAATAGAGAGAGGGAAAAATCGGCATGCACAGCGCACCACAGAAATCAATTTTCTATTAAGCTACGCCTCTAGACCCACCCAAATGTCTCACATGATTCTTGGAGAAATACAACTTCCAGCATGCCCTGAAGGTCTGCTGCTTTAAGGGGAATGATGAAAGTTGTAGTTTCCAAAAGGAATAAATAAAGGGCTACAGGTACTGTACCTCAGATTGGCTGCGTACAAGCTTAGCCACCTCTCTACTGACTTCTATGGGAACAGCGGCTGGCTGTAATTGGGAATCACAGGACCCTCTTTTTCCCGATAGCTGAGAGTCTCAGGGGTAGAACTCACAACTATCAAGCATTTATGCCCCATAGGTTATGCCATACATGTTTCTGATGGGAATACCTCTATAATTAGTACTACTCCACTCTTTGCACCTCTGGTACTGGTGCTGGTTACCAAGGAACCAGTGTAACCTGAAGAGATCACCTCCCTGTGCCTGACACATTAGTTCCTTCTCCGACAATGCATGGGAATTCTATATTGTGAGAGGAGGCGTAGGGATCTGGGACAGTATTGGAGTTAAGCCCAATTAGACGCCCCATTCGGTGGCTTTTTGACTCGACTGTAATTTCTTCTGGTAGAACCAACGAGCGATTCGCCACTGGGCTCCAGTGATCAAGACATAATAAGGACGTATACCATACTTCAATCCAAAAACTTTTTGTTACACATAATGTGTTTTCTATGTGGATTTCTCTTTTAGGCGCTATCCGCAAAGCACAGAGATTAATTTTGGAACATGGTTTCTTCTCTGCATTCCAATCACCATCATTTTGATGATACTTTCATGGTTATGGCTCCAATGGCTCTTCTTGGGATTCAAGTAAGGATAACATTTTCATTTGGTGAAGAAAATTCTTAGTTTAATTAACTTCCTACAAAATTTATCATAGCATGTGTATGTACAGAAATAATTCATTAGCCCTACAGGAGATTGAGACCTACTGTATGTGAGAGAATATATTCTCACTTTAGCACTGTAGAATAGGTTGATGCGATATAAATAACATAATATAATATAGCACTACAAGTATAAATGAGACATAGTAATGTAACCCTTACAGTATATTATAGAACTCACAGAAAAGGTCTGCAGCCCTGGGATGGCGTTTCATTCCATGTGACCGCTGCAGCCTGTGATTGGCTGGATTGGGATGAAACGTTATCCCAGGAGGCCGTCCTGGAGGAGGAAACACAGACTTCTGGGTAAGTATATATTTTTTTCTGAATTGTGCTTTTTACGGCGGAATCGCAGCGATTCCGTGGAAAAAATGCAACTTCTGCTATTAGTTGTGGGTTTTACTTCCCCAGTGAATTCAATGGGGAAATCGCGCAACAAATATGCAGCGATTACGCAAATACTATTGACATGCTGCAGATGAAAAAACCTGAAATTATTTTTAACGTGTTTTATAATTCAGCAGCGTAAAATATGCTTTGTATGAACTACACAGCATATTTCCCATTGAAAGGTGAATTTCGGAGAGTAATACCAGCATTTTACACCATGAAATAAACCTGAAAATGTGCAGTCTGGCCTTAGGGTATGTTCACACGTAGCATATACGCTGTCTGCAGGGCCGATTCTAGCTTTTTTGCTGCCTGAGGCAAACATTTAAATGGCAACCCCCCACCCATCCTGTTCTATATCACTAACAGCCTCACAAATAAAAAAAAAATCATACCACCAATCATCTCGCTGCAGATCATACAGTGAATACATTACTGATTAGAGGCAGAATAAAAATTTACATTAAGTGACTCACCGGTGACGTCTCAGATTCTAGTTATTCTTTTTCTCTTTTCTTCTCCATCCGGTCCAGACCTCTATGATGACTTCTACCGGCCACAGCCCATTTCAGCAGTTTTCCGCTCAGCTGTCCTCAGCTTCTCACTTTTCAAACATTTCTGCACCTATAAACAAAGATACAATTCTTATGGTGCCAGACACAACGCCCCCAAATATAATAGCACAATATACTGCACCTCTAATTATAATAGTACCATACACTGTGTTTCACCCTGTCGATAGTGCCCCACATAGAGCCCCCTGTAGACAGTGCCCCACATAGAGCCCCCAGTAGATACTGCCCCCCAAAGTGCCCCTGTAGATAGCCCCCTGTGTATAGTGCTCCACATATAGCCCCCTCCCCTGTACATAGTGCTGCACATATAGCCCCCTGTAGAAGGTGCTCCTCATATAGTCCCTACATACAGCCCTACCCTCTGTATATAGTGCAGCAAATATAGCCCCCAAATACAGCCCTATCCCCTGTAGATAGTGCTGCACATATAGCCCCCACATACAGCCCTACCCACTGTAGATAGTGCTGCAAATATAGCCCCCCACATACAGCCCTAGCCCCCTGTAGATAGTGCTGCACATATAGCCCCCTCACATACAGCCCTACCCCCTGTAGATAGTGCTGCAGATATGGCCCCCCCACATACAGCTCTACCCTCTGTAGATATTGTTGCACATATAGCCCCCACATATCTGTATCTGAGTCCTATAGACGCAGGTACAATTATAGTGCAGGAGGGGGTGGCGGCGGCTGGTTTCAGTGGCGCCGCCGCTTGCTCAGAGAGGTAGCAGGGCGCCAAATGAGGCAAGATGCTGATCTTGCCTCATGGACGGTGCGGCCCTGGCTGTCTGGATTTGCGGATAAAAACATCTGCAGCGTATTACTGTAGTAGCAAAAGTGGATTTAAACAAATCAACAAATTTGCTGCAATAGCACTACACATTCGCAGAAAATTACGCAGGTTAAAAAAACTAAAAATTCTATACTCATCTCTCACATTGCTGCCATAGCAGCGTGTCCCTTCTCTTCCGGCTGCTCTGTGGCCAGGCTGCTCCCTGGGATGTCGTTTCATCACATGTGACTCATGCAGCTAATCACGGGCTGCAGCAGTCACATGTGATTAAATGTCATCGCAAGGGCTGTCTGGACATAGAGCAACCTTATGGCCGAATATACAAGTCAAATTAAAGCACCATTTGGTGTGAATATTTGGCCGGATTTTCCTGCGTGTTCTGGATCAGATACGCTGCTGATTATTTTAATAATTATCATTTTATATAATTATTATAATTATTTAATTCATTTTTATTAATTATGTCACTTTGCATTAGTTTTTCAATCAGTTCTTTTGGGACCCTGTAAAAAAAAATCCTGGCTAAAGTGATGCAAACCAATATATTTTTGCATCAGTTTGCATCTCATACAAATTCATGGGATGCATTTCTTTATATTTTATTGATGGTAAGAGCAAGTTCTACTCAAATTTCTCCTAATAAAGGTAATAAAGACCCTTTTGCTGCTATAATTTTCAAAGTATGTATGTGTATTTTTGCAAACTCTTTCACAGGCTTGAATAGGTGTTGAACATGTGTATATTTTTTTATATAATGCAGTTTATAATTATCCTTTGGGAGATAAGAAAAAAACAAGCTAGTACTCTACTTGAGAAAAATATATACAACATTTTTGGTTTTTTTGTTCTATTTAAGCTTTAGAGAGATGTTTAAATGCGGCAAAGCAAAAACAGAAAGAGAAATTGCTTCTGTAAAAGTCATCTTGGACGAATACAAAAAACTTGGCCCCGTGAGGTATGATATAAAATAGATATATACTCTGTATAATTTGCTGTTTGGTAAAATATGAAGAATATCAAGAACCAAGAATACAAAGTACATGTTGTTTTATCTAGCTATCAAGAAATTATGACCTTCATCCTTTTTCTTCTTATGGCTCTACTGTGGTTTACAAGAGACCCTGGATTTATACCTGGGTGGTCTACACTATTTCCTCAGTAAGTATTTGCCTTTTCTACCTACTAGTTTATTTCAGTATATTCCTTATACAAAAAATATGTCCACACAAAACATTTGTACATTTATACAATAAAATATATAAATAAATTGTTTGTATACACAGCTCTCCCTCAAGTTCCAATATCAATTTATGTCTGAGACAATTAATGTTGAAAAATTGTAACTTGAGACCATACATTTTTAGGAAAATAGCACTTGATTCCGAAGCCCCAAAAACGTCAACTCAGAGCTATACAAAATGAAGATTAACCCCTTAATGACCGCCGATACGTCTTTTTACGGCGGTCATTAGTGGGCTTTATTCTAGAGCGCCGCTATTCTACATCGCTGCTGTAGAATAAAGTAAACAGAGCAGGGAGCCGTGAAATCTCCCTGCTCTCAGCTGCCAGAGGCAGCTGAGGGCTGGGGGCGTCCCTGCTCTGCCGGGTGAGATCGATATTAGTATCGATCTCACCCGTTTAACCCTTCAGATGCGGTGCACAATAGCGAGCACCGCATCTGAATGGTTTTGGAGAGAGGGAGGGAGCTCCCTCTCATCTCGCTGACACCCGGCGATAAAATCGCCGAGTGTCTGTGTCTTCTATGGCAGCCGGGGGTCTAATAAAGACCCCCAGGTCTGCCTGGAGCGAATGCCTGCTAGATCATGCCGCAGGCATGACCTAGCAGATGCCTGTCCGTTTTAAACGGACAGGCAGTAATACACTGCAATACAAAAGTATTGCAGTGTATTATAATAGCGATCGGAGGATAGGGAAGTCCCCTAGTGGGACTAGTAAAAAAGTAAAAAAGTTTAATAAAGTTAATTAAAAAAAAAAGTGAAACAAAAAAAATGAAAAACCCACTTTTTCCCCTTACAAAATGCTTTACTATTAAAAAAAACTACAATAAAGCAAAAAAGTTACACATATTTGGTATCGCCGCGTCCGTAACGACCCCGACTATAAAGCTGTTACATTATTTAACCCGCACTGTGAACGCCGTAAAAAATAAAATAAAAAACAATGGAAAAATTGCTGTTTTCTGTTAATCCTGACTTTAAAAAAATGTGATAAAAAGTGATCAAAAAGTCGCATCTACTCTCAAATGGTACCAATAAAAACTGCAAGTCGTCCCGCAAAAAACAAGACCTTATACAGCTATGCCGACGCAAAAATAAAAAAGTTACAGCTCTTCGAATGTGACAATGGAAAAATTTAAAAAATGGCTTGGACATTAGGGCTCAGAATGCAAGCAGGGGGAAGGGGTTAAAGAAAAAATATGCAGATAACTAATAAGGATAAAACATGTAATTACATACTGTATGAAAGTTAGAAAGAGCTGCAGGAAGCTGGTGAATAACTTTCTATGTTGAGACAGCAGCTTCTTAAGGGTATGTTCACACGGCCAAATTTCTGTCGTATACGAGCCGTATTATGCCTCGTTTTACGTCTGAAAATACGGCTCCAATACGTCGGCAAACATCTGCCCATTCATTTGAATGGGTTTGCCGACGTACAGTGCAGACGACCTGTTATTTACGCGTCGTCGTTTGACAGCTGTCAAACGACGACGCGTAAAAATACAGCCTAGTCAAAAGAAGTGCAGGACACTTCTTTCAGACGTTTTTGGAGCTGTTTTCTCATAGACTCCAATGAAAACAGCTCCAAAAACGGACGTAAAAAACGCCGCGAAAAATGCGAGTTGGTAAAAAAACGTCTGAAAAGCAGGGTCTGTTTTCCCTTGAAAACAGCTCTGGATTTTCAGACGTTTTTGTGGACTACGTGTGAACATACCCTAAGGGCTCTGTACAGTACACAAAGCATAAAGATAAAATGTAGCCACCCTCACTTGGTGTCCAAAGGAACAGCTGGTTGAGACCAGTACAGTACATGTAACATACAGGCGCTGCTACCCAGCATAAAAACACATGCACTACAATAATACAGCATCCACTGATTGCCTCTCCTTGCCCCAATGTGATGTCCTGATTGACTATGGCAAGCATTTTAGTTCCGCAAGAAGAAAAACCTCTGCCCCTAAGAGTTCAATCTTCCATCAGATTTATCTAGTTCTGAAACATTGACCCATGTTAGACCCCTTTCCCACGATTTTCGGAAGATCCGCTCTCATGTACATCTTTTTTCATAAAAGAGTATTGGATCTCGACAAAAGTATACATTGCCTAAAAGTGTGGATACATTCCCTAAAATTTCAGTGGGAATATTTTCCCTTGTGCTGAAATCCGATCCTCTATTTAATTAAAAAAAAGAGGTGTGGGAAAGCAAATCCTCCGAACATGATGTGAAACGGGCCTAACTAACTAAATGTTTTATGTTTTTATAGCATTGTAGATGTCCAGAGCCTTTTATAATCTTTATTTCTAGGTACATGGGCTATGCTACTGATTCAACAGCTGCTTTGCTTTTGGGAATGCTTTTCTTTATCATCCCTGCATATCCGTGGAAAAGAGAGACTGCTGGCAAAATCAGTTGAGTATTCTCTATAAAATTTATAGACAAAATGCTTTGGACAAATGCTTGACAAAGATCCCATAGAGACGGATCGAAACGTTGCCCGCCTGGGGTGAATAAACACACCACTTTTTTTCACCAATTTCCTTGGAGTGCTGCCTCTTCATTTTTTTGGATTTTATATATATATAGAGAAAGATGTAGAGCGCAGTAACGGCACCAGGACTTCAAGGTAGATGAAAGCAAAAGTGGATTTATTTCACCTCAACACAGCAACGTTTCGGTTCAACAGGAACCTTTCTCAAGCCAGATGGCTTGAGAAAGGTTCCTGTTGAACCGAAACGTTGCTGTGTTGAGGTGAAATAAATCCACTTTTGCTTTCATCTACCTTGAAGTCCTGGTGCCGTTACTGCGCTCTACATCTTTCTCTATTGGATTTTGGGGAATTGATTCACCCCCAGGTAACGAGCACATGGCCTGATTTGTTGTAGCATTGGAGTGCTGTGTTCATCCACCCTGGACTGTATATATATATATATATATATATATATATATATATATATATATATACAGTGAAGGAAATAAGTATTTGATCCCTTGCTGATTTTGTAAGTTTGCTCACTGTCAAAGACATGAACAGTCTAGAATTTTTAGGCTAGGTTAATTTTACCAGTGAGAGATAGATTATATAAAAAAAAAAAAAAAACAGAAAATCACATTGCCAAAATTATATATATTTATTTTCATTGTGCACAGAGAAATAAGTATTTGATCCCTTTGGAAAACAAGACTTAATACTTGGTGGCAAAACCCTTGTTGGCAAGCACAGCAGTCAGACGGTTTTTGTAGTTGATGATGAGGTTTGCACACATGTTAGATGGAATTTTGGACCACTCCTCTTTGCAGATCATCAGTAAATCATTAAGATTTCGAGGCTGTCCCTTGGCAACTCGGATCTTCAGCTCCCTCCATAAGTTTTCGATGGGATTAAAGTCTGGAGACTGGCTAGGCCTCTCCATGACCTCAATGTGCTTCTTTTTGAGCCACTCCTTTGTTGCCTTGGCTGTATGTTTCGGGTCATTGTCGTGCTGGAAGACCCAGCCACGAGCCATTTTTAATGTCCTGGTGGAGGGAAGGAGGTTGTCACTCAGGATTTGACGGTACATGGCTCCATCCATTCTCCCATTGATGCGGTGAAGTAGTCCTGTGCCCTTAGCAGAGAAACACCCCCAAAACATAATGTTTCCAGCTCCATGCTTGACAGTGGGGACGGTGTTCTTTGGGTCATAGGCAGCATTTCTCTTCCTCCAAACACGGCGAGTTGAGTTAATGCTAAAGAGCTAAATTTTAGTCTCATCTGACCACAGCACCTTCTCCCAATCACTCTCAGAATCATCCAGATGTGCATTTGCAAACTTCAGACGGGCCTGTACATGTGCCTTCTTGAGCAGGGGGACCTTGCGGGCACTGCAGGATTTTAATCCATTACGGCGTAATGTGTTACCAATGGTTTTCTTGGTGACTGTGGTCCCAGCTGCCTTGAGATCATTAACAAGTTCCCCCCATGTAGTTTTCGGCTGAGCTCTCACCTTCCTCAGGATCAAGGATACCCCACGAGGTGAGATTTTGCATGGAGCCTGTGACGATCGCCGATCTCAGGTCACGTCACAGGGGTGAACTACACTACTGAGTTTATTAATTTACCTCATAAATCCACGCCCACCTACTCTAGATGACAGGATTATGCTAAATTACTCCCGTAGTTTCCAACACCCCAATAATTTATACCACAGTATGCTACCACCACCTATACTTATCTAGGCAATAGGGGCCTAAGTCTCTATGTTCCCTTAACACCAGTTCCTATAACACAGGTTATCTAAATTGCACCTAAAATACAGGTAACGTTCCTCACCTTCGGAAGATTAAGTTCTGTAAGACTACAAGGAAGAGACTTATAAATATTTCAGATTTAATACACAATAGTGCAGTGCAATACATAAAATAGTTGTCAGAATAAAAGATAAAAAATATACATACAGTTACAATGCAATCAAACAGTTTATGAAAATAAAAGGGATAAAAGAAACAGAACAAAACCTTACTGATGTACAGCGGCGATATCCTGGCTGTGGGGACAGCTGAAAATATGGGCAGTCACTCCAACCGAGATATGGATCCCCAACGACTGACACTGACCCTCACTTCTCATGGCATTTTAAACCCAGTTTTTTCCCTCCAGTTCACTGGCTGGTGATGTCACTGAGAGGAGGCTGTTCATATGATAATGAAGGGTACTCCTCCCATTACACAGTTGTATTTCTATAGAGAAACATATAAGTGGTCATGTGTCCTTGCAGGAATCCCCTAGAAATATAATATTACCTGCATTCACCTGTGCAGACATTTACCAACCAGGGCATATCAAACACCACTATAATAGGCCCATGTTTTTAGCCAATAGCCAATCCCAGGTAGTTCCTCTGAGTGTAGGGATCTGAATTTGACATATATATGAGGGCTATTTTCCCTGATCATAACTAGCTATGTGGGTCATTACAAATATAAATTATGACGGGGTTTGCCTTGATGTATCATACTTTCTTTGAACACCATGCCATTCTCCCATGTTTCTCCTGGTCCACAGACAGACACACCACAGGCAACCATTTGCATAGCTTTAGATGTTTGGTCAGGATGTTTGGTCAGCCCTAGTGACAAATCCTTAATCAGCACATCTCGCACCTTGGTGAGGAAAGAGCCAATTAAACATTTGTCAGACAGTGGACATCCTTTGATGGCCAAAGATCTGCATTTCCTATGCAAATCAGATGTATCTTCTGTGTCAGAGGGAGTTATGAAATTACCTCCTAGTAACCTACTTTTGATTCTCTTACCTATAACACCACACCTCCCCCCTTAAGACATGGCATGGGATCATTGATATAGCCATCAATATCCCAAGCCGATCTCCGCAGCTTCCCCCTGGCGCGATAACCCATCTGCGTTGCCATGCTCACTGCCCTTTTTGTGCTGGATAGTGAAATCATATTGTTGCAAGGCTAAACTCCATCTCAGCAGCTTCCCGTTATCACCTGCTACCCTGTGCAACCAACTAAGTGGGTTGTGGTCGGTCACTACGGTAAATCTGCGCCCATAGAGGTATGCCTGTAATTTCTGCAAGGCCCATACAATGGCCAAACATTCCTTCTCTACAGTGGCATACGCAACCTCCCTCGGTAGAAGCTTTCTGCTCAAATACATTATTGGATGTTCATGCCCTTCTGGATTTACCTGGCTGAGCACTGCGCCTAGCCCATAGGCGCTGGCGTCAGTCTGCACCACAAACTTACGAGTGAAATCCGGGCTTTGCAAGACTGGGGAGCTAGCAAGGGCAGCTTTTAAAGCTGACAGAGAACTCTCGCAGTCGGCAGTCCAATTAACTATTTGAGGCTGTTTCTTCTTTGTGAGGTCTGTCAAAGGTTTTGCTAGGGAACTATAGTTAGGAACAAACTTTCTATAGTATCCTGCGGTCCCCAAAAAGGACATAACCTGTTTTTTGGTCTTAGGAGTGGGCCAGGCAGAAATTGCATCAACCTTTCCTGGCTCTGGCTTTAGTGTCCCTCCACCCACCTTGTGCCCGAGGTACTGCACTTCGGTCATGCCGATTTGACACTTTCCAGGCTTGATGGTCAGTCCTGCATCCTGGATACGCCTGAGCACCTGTGACAGGTGGGTCAGGTGATCCTCCCAGGTCTGACTGAATACAGCAATGTCATCCAGGTAAGCGACAGCAAACCCTTCAAACTTCTCTAACAGCTTGTTCACCAAGCGCTGGAATGTGGCAGGAGCATTTTTCATACCAAAGGGCATTACCTTGGACTCATATAGTCCAAAGGGGGTGATGAAAGCGGACCTCTCCTGCGCTTCCACGGACATAGGGATTTGCCAATACCCCCGACTTAAATCCATAATTGTTAGGTACCGGGCACCGGCTAGCTGATCCAAAAGCTCATCTATGCGGGGCATTGGATACGCATCAAACACAGTGATGGTATTCAACTTCCTGTAGTCCACGCAAAATCGTGTTGTCTTGTCCTTTTTGGGGACAAGCACTACAGGTGATGCCCAGGCACTTTGAGACTCCTGGATCACGCCCAGCCCTAACATTTCCTCTATTTCTTTCTTCATGTCAGCCCTCACTTCTAGGGAAACTCTATAAGCTGCTTGCCTAACAGGTTGGTGATTCCCCGTGTCTACATGGTGAGTTGCTAGCGGAGTTCTCCCAGGTCTCCCTGTAAAAGTGGCAAGGAAGGGGTTAAGTACCTCCTGCAGCTGGAACTTCTGACCCTCAGACAGCTGTGAATTGACTACGGCATCCTCAATGGATCCTATCTCCTTTGCGGAAGCCACTAAATCCAGCAGTGTTTCACTTTCTCCCTCCTCTGGCAAACTGCAGACTGGCAGAGCGCACATATCCCGGTCATAATGCGCCTTGATCATATTCACATGAAAAACTTTGTGTTTCTTGCGAACATGATCGATCGTGACTACGTAGTCCACATCGTTGAGGCGTTGATGAATTGGATATGGGCCTTCCCATGCCGCCTGGAGTTTGTTTTGGGTCATAGGGACCAGTACCCATACCTTCTGACCCACCGCATACACTCTCTCTCGGGCATTCCTATCATACCACCTCTTCTGACTTGCCTGTGCCTGCACCATGTTCTCATGTACTAGGCCTGTCAGTTCCTGCATCCTCTCTCTGAATTTCAAGACATAATCTATCACAGAGACCTCTGGTGTAACCAATTCTCCCTCCCATGCTTCTTTCATGAGATCTAGGGGTCCCCGTACCCTCCTTCCATACAGGAGCTCAAAGGGTGAGAAACCGGTTGATGCCTGCGGTACCTCTCTGTAAGCAAATAGCAGGTGCGGGAGATAACGCTCCCAGTCTCGCCCTTGGGACGCCACAAGCATTCGTAGCATCTGCTTGAGGGTCCCGTTAAACCTTTCACACAGACCATTAGTCTGAGGATGGTAAGGGCTGGCCACCAGGTGTTGCACCTGTATTTTCTTACAGAGGCACTGCATCAAATTTGACATAAACTGGGTCCCCTGATCTGTGAGCATCTCCCTGGGAAATCCTACACGGGAAAATATGGTCAGAAGGGCGTCTGCTACCTTATCAGCCCTGATGGAGGATAATGCTATGGCTTCTGGGTAACGTGTGGCATAATCCACTACCGTCAGGATAAAGCGCTTTCCAGAACTGCTGGGTATGGCCAAGGGCCCTACCAGATCCACAGCAATCCGTCGAAAAGGCTCATCAATTATGGGCAAAGGAATGAGGGGGGCCCGGTGCACAGGTCCCGACTTCCCCATCCTTTGGCACACATTACAGGAACGGCAGTAATCTGTCACATCATTCCCCAGGCCAGGCCAGTAAAAGTTGTGTTTTAGGCGACTCTTAGTCTTACTTATCCCTAGGTGACCAGCTAGTGGTATTTCATGAGCCACCCGCAGGAGTTGTTCCCTGAACTGACGTGGCACCACTAGTTGCCTGTCTTTTAATACATCCTGCTGGGGGTCAGTGGAAATACTTTGTCTATACAGTCTCCCCTGGTCCCAGGTTATTTTTTCAGTGTCCCCCTCCTCTGGGGTCCGATCAGCCAGCTGTCGCAGCTTCTGCAGACTATCGTCAGTGTGTAGGGCCGTCTGAAACAACTGACATTCTGCGTCTGTACTGGCTGATAGCAACACATTCTGACTAACTTCTGCCGCTGGCTGCGGGCTGTCAGCTGTCCCCACTTCCTCTGCAGCAGACACAGTAGGGGGCCCAGAACCCAGGTTTGTGTTACAGGCACCCTGACTGCGCGTCACAGGAGAAATGGACACAACCTTCTCCCCGTCTTGGTGAACTGGTGTGTGTGTGCATGTGACAGGGATTTCATGCATGTTTATGACGTTTCCCGCTACTAAATCTACACACAAATCATTATCTGACGCTATACAATCACCTACATCATTGCTAGTTATACAGTCTATATCCAATGCATTGTTAGATGAGTCTAGGCTATCACTAAGCACAGTAACATTATGTAAGTCTATAACATTGCTGGACACAGGGTCATCACATTCCATAGTATTGACAGTTTCATTATTATCATATACTACCTGCGGTGACACACATGGGGCAGCAAGTACGCTAGAGTCCTCCTCAAGGTCTGAAGAAATATATCTGGAGACTAAACGTCCCAGATCGGTTCCTAGTAACACATTAGTGGGGATTTTATCCGTCACTCCCACATCCATCATCCCTCTTCCCGCCCCCCAATCCAGGTAAACTCGTGCCATGGGTAAGGCCGGGATCAGACCACCAACTCCAGAAACAGTTAGAGTTTTTCCTGGGATAATGTCTTCTGAAGAAACAAGCTCTGGGTGGACAAGAGTCATTTCGGCACCAGTGTCCCTCAGTCCCATGGTAACCGTCTTGCCCACAGTGACCGCTTGTAAATTGTCACAAGATGCCCTCTCCCTCCCACCCACAAACAAAACTGCTGGGGACAAAATAGATGGTTTGGGCAAAGGGGTAGTTTTCCTCTTCTCTGGGCAAGCAGTGCTGATATGCCCCACTTGGTTGCATCCAAAACACCTGCGATTATCAACAGCAGGCCTGGGAAGTGGGGCAGGGGCAACACCTCCTGGTGATCTGCGAGTAGGGGCAAAAGTGTTAATAGGGGGCTTTCCCCCTTTCCAGCCTGGAACAGCAGGCTTTCGCGCCTCTGGCGCTCTGTTGGCGGCATATACATCCGCTATCTGGGCAGCTTTATCCAGGGTCTTGGGCTCACGGTCCAAAATAAACTGTCGTACTTCCATAGGACAGGTGTGGAGAAACTGGTCCATGATCATCAGATCCTCCAAATCTTCAAAAGTGTTGACAGCTAATCCCTGCGTCCACTGCCTGAAGTGGATCTTTAGTCCATCGGCCAGGTCTGAGTAACTGTCAGTACCCGTGCGCTGCAAAGCCCGAAATCGTTTCCTGTATACATCTGGGGTGAGGTTAAATCGTTGGATTAAGGCCTTTTTAATAGCCTCATAATCTTGATCGATAGTTGTGGGCAGGGCTGCAAACACCTCCAGAGCTTTGCCTTTCAGCCCTGGAGTCAGATACTTAGCCCAGTCTGCAGGTGGCAGTTGGAATTGTCGGCAGACCTTTTCAAAACCTTTTAGATAAACATCCAGATCGCCGTCTTTCTCCATGACAGGGAAACGCTCTAGACGGGGTTTAAGGTTTACGGTGTCCGTGGGCTCACCCTGAGGTGAGGATGAAGCACTTGGCAGCTGCATTTGGGTCAACTTGAGCTGGTACTCCCGCTCTGCCTGGCGTTCTGCATACTCTCGCTCCGCTTGACGTTCCGCAAACTCTGCTTGGCGTTGTGCAGCTTCTCGCTCTGCTTGGCGCTCTTGCATCACCAGTTGCATCCGCATATTCGGATCACAGTTGCCAATCTGCTGGAGGATTAGAGAAAGAGAAGACTCCATACCGTTTTGAGACCTGGTACTGCTGGTACTGCCATGCCCAGCCAGTTCCTGACTGGAGTCTCCTGTCCGTTCCTCTGAAGCTGAAGTTTCCTGCTCTGGTCCCTCGGAATGGTGGAGCTGTGTATCATCTGCCACCAACGCTAGGATCAGATCCGCTTTACTTTTGTTCATTCCGTCCAGCCTTCTCTCCTCACAGAGGACTAGCAGTTCATCTTTCCTCTTATTTCTATACACCTCTGCCATCTTATCAGTGGTTTTTTCAAAATAAAAGAAAGAAAAGAAAAAACAAGAAGGGGAAGGGAAACTGTTTTGCACGTGTGTATGTTAGCTGACAAATAGTATGCACTGAGTTCTTCCTTGTGGACTGTTGTATTATTTTCAAAGATACTCCAGCCCTTAAGTGTAAAGGTTAATTTCTTAAACAAAACACTTAACGTCTTTAACAGTGTAAATGACAATAACACTATCCCACCGCTGTGCCACCAATCTGTGACGATCGCCGATCTCAGGTCACGTCACAGGGGTGAACTACACTACTGAGTTTATTAATTTACCTCATAAATCCACGCCCACCTACTCTAGATGACAGGATTATGCTAAATTACTCCCGTAGTTTCCAACACCCCAATAATTTATACCACAGTATGCTACCACCACCTATACTTATCTAGGCAATAGGGGCCTAAGTCTCTATGTTCCCTTAACACCAGTTCCTATAACACAGGTTATCTAAATTGCACCTAAAATACAGGTAACGTTCCTCACCTTCGGAAGATTAAGTTCTGTAAGACTACAAGGAAGAGACTTATAAATATTTCAGATTTAATACACAATAGTGCAGTGCAATACATAAAATAGTTGTCAGAATAAAAGATAAAAAATATACATACAGTTACAATGCAATCAAACAGTTTATGAAAATAAAAGGGATAAAAGAAACAGAACAAAACCTTACTGATGTACAGCGGCGATATCCTGGCTGTGGGGACAGCTGAAAATATGGGCAGTCACTCCAACCGAGATATGGATCCCCAACGACTGACACTGACCCTCACTTCTCATGGCATTTTAAACCCAGTTTTTTCCCTCCAGTTCACTGGCTGGTGATGTCACTGAGAGGAGGCTGTTCATATGATAATGAAGGGTACTCCTCCCATTACACAGTTGTATTTCTATAGAGAAACATATAAGTGGTCATGTGTCCTTGCAGGAATCCCCTAGAAATATAATATTACCTGCATTCACCTGTGCAGACATTTACCAACCAGGGCATATCAAACACCACTATAATAGGCCCATGTTTTTAGCCAATAGCCAATCCCAGGTAGTTCCTCTGAGTGTAGGGATCTGAATTTGACATATATATGAGGGCTATTTTCCCTGATCATAACTAGCTATGTGGGTCATTACAAATATAAATTATGACGGGGTTTGCCTTGATGTATCATACTTTCTTTGAACACCATGCCATTCTCCCATGTTTCTCCTGGTCCACAGACAGACACACCACAGGCAACCATTTGCATAGCTTTAGATGTTTGGTCAGGATGTTTGGTCAGCCCTAGTGACAAATCCTTAATCAGCACATCTCGCACCTTGGTGAGGAAAGAGCCAATTAAACATTTGTCAGACAGTGGACATCCTTTGATGGCCAAAGATCTGCATTTCCTATGCAAATCAGATGTATCTTCTGTGTCAGAGGGAGTTATGAAATTACCTCCTAGTAACCTACTTTTGATTCTCTTACCTATAACACCACAGAGCCCCAGATCGATGTAGATTGATAGTCATTTTGTATGTCTTCCATTTTCTTACTATTGCGCCAACAGTTGTCTCCTTCTCACCCAGCGTCTTACTTATGGTTTGTAGCCCATTCCAGCCTTGTGCAGGTCTATGATCTTGTCCCTGACATCCTTAGAAAGCTCTTTGGTATTGCCCATGTTGTAGAGGTTAGAGTCAGACTGATTAATTGAGTCTGTCGACAGGAGTCTTTTATACAGGTGACCATTTAAGACAGCTGTCTTTAATGCAGGCACCAAGTTGATTTGGAGCGTGTAACTGGTCTGGAGGAGGCTCAACTCTTAATGGTTGGTAGGGGATCAAATACTTATTACTCTGTGAGCAATGCAAATAAATATATATAATTTTGACTATTTGATTTTTTTTATTTTTTTTTAATATAATCTATCTCTCACTGGTAAAATTAACCTAGCCTAAAAATTCTAGACTGTTCATGACTTTGACAGTTGGCAAACTTACAAAATCAGCAAGGGATCAAATACTTATTTCCTTCACTGTATATATCTTTAAATAATATAATTTGTAGCAATTTCCAAAGCAAATAGAAGGAAAATTATGTTCATGGTGTTGGTTATCTGGTTCCTGTGTTAGAAACCATGCACCATTAATATATTGCAGTGATTTTTGTTAAATAGAACTGAAAAAACTTTGCAATAAACTTTATTTGCATATTTTGTCCTCAAGCTGAGATATAACGCTAGAAGGATGTGTTTGTTTACACACAAATCTTTGTTTATGCAGCAACCCCGATATTGAGCTGATCGCCAGGGGTTTGGATGCTATTATTGCCAGGTGAACCTGCCAGTGACTACACATGTAATAGATGGACACACTTTTTTTTTTTTGCATTATTTAATCCCTAGTGAAGTCAATAGAGAAAATTGCACAAAACACAAACATACCATGACATGGAAACTGAATTTCTTTGTATCCTATTGTGTAAATGGAAATTCTTGAAATCTTTTTCACTACTAGAACACTTTTGAATACAGTGGCCAATACCTGGGAAAGCTAGCAAATCGTAATTTACCCTTAAATGCTACTGTATGTACAACTTCACAACCACATTTTTTTATTGTCTCAATGCATCGAGGGGCAGCATTGTCTGGTTTTATTAAGAACATTAAAAGGTTGCGAAAGTGAGTAATTTTATACGTAGCTTGGCACAGGGGTGTGAGTACATAGAGAAAAAAGAGTTTGCAAATGGATGAGGGAATTTGAAATGGTCTAACACTTCTCTGATTAAGGTCCAGTCCACCCTGTCAAACGCTTTCTCCACATCTATGCCTAAGAGGACAATTTGTTTCTTGTGATGTTTGGCGATTTGTAACACATGTAAAATGCGCATGGAGTTGTCTTTACCTTTCCTCTTTGAAATAAAACCAACTTGTTCAGGGTTAGTTAGTGCGGGTATGAGATCTCATAATGTCTGAGCTGGTAGGTTTGTAAACATTTTGAGCTACAACAAATATTCTCTATAAATGGAACCTGGCTAAATTTTAGGATATATTTTAGTTAAAAAAACGTTCATACCACAAATCCAACTTCCCTTTCCAATGACCTGCATCATCGATCACCATCTTGGCATTAAAATTAGCTCCAATTGGAATGACATATATGTAAACCACTTCTCCCCAAAACAAAATCTATTATAGACTCGTGATCAGCCCCTTGAGACACTTCCGATCCGTTTATCTTCTTTCTTCCTCCAACTTCAGAGAATCTCTGGTTTGACAAAAAACGCTGCAAAAGTTTTACCATACTCACGAAACACAAACATCAAGGTTTAATAGGCTTCCTTAGCATCTATATCATAAACTACACAAATTGTAGAGTGGGATCGCACAGATCCCAATAAATGCTCGGTTTATTTATAAGAAAACATTTCACCTGTCCCACTTTGTTTGCTCCTGTGGAAGCTCCAATCCTAAATGACATTAACAAAGCCAGTTCAGAATATGGGAACCTCTTAGAGACAAACTAAGTCACACCTCTTCATCTATCATGAAAGTAGCAGATTTCTTTGAAATGCATTTCCCTAAAAACTCCCTCTAATTTCCTAGACACACCAACATGGGTTCTCAATTAATTTCTTCTTTTTATGACCATAGCTCCATCTGACTCAAGTATACGAGAGATGACAAACATGGAGAAACGGATAACATGAATAACCCCTTAAGACACTTGTTAGCCGCGGTCTACAAACACTTCCAATTGCAAAGTCCTCAAGATAAAACACCTTTTATTTCCCGCTGGGTAGAAGATCTTAATATTTCCTTTGCTAAAACAGAAATAACAAAGCTATCTACATTTTTCCATTGTCTCTCCTGTTATACCAGTCTTCAGGAAAAATCATACAAGATAATTTCCAGGTGGTATTTTACACCTGTCAGACTTATCTCATGCTGGATATTTTCAAGAGAGCCTGGTACATATATTCATATATAGTGGAACTGCTCTGTGATTTCTACATTTTGAACTGATGTTTTTGAATTTAATCATAAAAATCTGCTCCTTATCCCAAAACCCAACCCCCATAATGATTTAACTTAACCTAAAAATACAAGGCATCCCTAAGAACTAGAGCAATCAATTTAGATTTCATCCATATTAGGATTAGATTGTGTATCAGAGTCACAGAGGAGCCGCTCTCACCCGAACTGTCAGTCTAGCTCACTGACGGATTCGACTTACGGTGTTCTTCAGCTAAATTATTTCTAAATGTATAATACAAAAGTGTTTGTAAACAACATCTACATACATTACAATAAAAAAAATTGTCAACAAAGGTTTCCATGATACTGTCACATTCCTGAGGAAAATTAACTTAGTTAAGATCTCATTGATTTCATTTCTATTCTAGCATCATACCTGTATTACCAGATTATATATTTTTCATATTTTGATCTCAGACCATACCAACTCCTGTTGGCCTAGTACCTGTTGCGCTGCCCCTATGACATCCGATTAATACAGATTTTGGTTCCCCTTGACTCCAACCCCGTTCAATAAAAAGACAAATAAAAAAATAAAAAATCCCTATTGTTTTGTGTCTACAGCTCTTACGCAGACCAATGCATCTCCATGGTAACAGACCACAAACCCTGTGCAGTCCAGGGGCGTAGCTGGTGGAGGTACCATGGCACTTTGCCTTGATCAGGGTTAGGGCAACAATCTGAATCTTTACCCTGAGTGAAGGAAAGCCTAGCTATGGCTCCGGTGTAGTCTTTGTAGTCATACTACTTTCCACATGTCCCCCTACTGCTTAGTAATGTGCATTCGGTAGGTTGGCACTAAGCAGGGGACAGATGGAAAGGAGTATGGCTATTCAAAAGAGAGAATAGACTATCAGCTCACCAAGCCCAGCTTCACAAATTGTTAGTACTTTCACAGATGCGCCAAAGGTATTGAATCCAAGTTCACAGTACAAGACTGTCCAGCACTCTGTTACAAAAATACAAACTTCTATTGTTCAATCCAATCCCAACATAAAATAGACAATATATATATAATCATAGCATCACTGCAGAAGTATGACAGTAGGATACGGCTACACAAGGTTTGTTTGTGGTCTGTTACCACGGTGAACCTTAGATCTGCATGTGTGTAGGATGCAAAATAATAGGACATATTTAATTAAGACTACTTGCAAATTTGCTTAATTTTATTTTATTTTATAATAATTGGAACAATGAGTAAAAACTGTCTGGAAGGGTGGACATAAAGAAAAGTTAAAAAAAAAGCTCTTAAGGGATATCTAAGCAAACACTATTACAAATGTTTTACTTCTTTTTCTCATAGATACTTTTGATTATGCCCCACTGATTACATGGAAGGAATTTCAAGCATGCATGCCTTGGGATATTGCAATTCTTGTTGGTGGCGGATTTGCACTGGCTGAAGGATGTGAGGTAAAGAAAACAGAACAATCTCTTTTAATTATGTCATAATTTTATTTAAAAAAAAATAAACAGCACAAACCCGCACTTCATAAGTGATTGCACATGTACAGGAAAGGATTGAGTCATCACAGAGTGCAAGCTGATCATCACAACTACTTGGTATATTCACCTACATGGCCCAAATCTCACCTTGATCCACCATATTAGGCTAAAATATTGGGTGATATGACCAGCATTAAAATAGCATTTTCCATTGTACTAAGGATAAACATTGTTCAAGAACTACATAATAAACTGTTATGGCTCATGTTCATGGCCATAATAGTATAGAGGATGGAGGTTTCTGTACCTCTGTGTGACGCGATCCGTAAAAAAAAAAATTGTGGAGTTTTTGTAGACAGTGTGTGCCACTATATGAAAAAAAAAATGGTGCTATGCTCCAATGTATGTCATATTGGCGTTGATTTTTTTTCCCCATAGAAGTCAGTAGAGACTGAAAAATTGCATACAGATTCAAACATAATCCTACGAGTACCGTATGAGTACAATTTATCTCACCCTAATCTACTAACAAGAAGTACTAGACTTCTTAACGTTAGAATGAAAAAAGCCTGATATGGGGATTAGGGTCCTTTTACACCGGCCAATTTCAGCCTTAAAAACGAGAGCTGGTCAATGAGACAGCTCATTGATCGGCGCTCATTTACACCTTTCACAAGGAGCTATGATCATTAATGTATGGGGATTGTTACTGCGGACGCTCGTGTGCCCGAACATTGACCCATGTAAAAGGGCCTTAAAGAGGCTCTGTCACCAGATTGTGCAACCCCTATCTGCTATTGCAGCAGATCGGCGCTGCAATGTAGATTACAGTAACGTTTTTATTTTTAAAAAACGAGCATTTTTGGCCAAGTTATGACCATTTTCGTATTTATGCAAATGAGGCTTGCAAAAGTACAACTGGGCGTGTTGAAAAGTAAAAGTACAACTGGGCGTGTATTATGTGTGTACATCGGGGCGTGTTTACTACTTTTACTAGCTGGGCTTTCTGAAGAGAAGTATCATCCACTTCTCTTCAGAACGCCCAGCTTCTGGCAGTGCAGATCTGTGACGTCACTCACAGGTCCTGCATCGTGTCGGCACCAGAGGCTACAGTTGATTCTGCAGCAGCATCAGCGTTTGCAGGTAAGTAGCTACATCGACTTACCTGCAAACGCCGATGCTGCTGCAGAATCATCTGTAGCCTCTGGTGCCGACACGATGCAGGACCTGTGAGTGACGTCACAGATCTGCACTGCCAGAAGCTGGGCGTTCTGAAGAGAAGTGGATGATACTTCTCTTCAGAAAGCCCAGCTAGTAAAAGAAGTAAAAACGCCCCGATGTACGCACATAATACACGCCCAGTTGTACTTTTACTTTTCAACACGCCCAGTTGTACTTTTGCAAGCCTCATTTGCATAAATACGAAAATGGTCATAACTTGGCCAAAAATGCTCGTTTTTTAAAAATAAAAACGTTACTGTAATCTACATTGCAGCGCCTATCTGCTGCAATAGCAGATAGGGGTTGCAAAATCTGGTGACAGAGCCTCTTTAAGTCTTAGCAGACACGGTTTCAATGATTTATTTGAACTGGTTGATTAAGAAGTTCCTACTAACATCATAGTTAAAACAATGATAAAAAAAATTAACTTCAGCCTTTAGTATACAGCAAGCAGATATGTTCATTTTAGTGGTGGCTGCAGGCAGGTAGCATGTTATGTTTTAAATCTATATTTATGCAGGGAATTTGGAGTTTAAAAGTATTATAAGCTATAAAGATATATTAAGAAATAAATTAGCACATCATTTTGATCCTAATTAGATTTAAAAAAAAAAATAACATTCAGTGGTAGACATTCAATCACTACACATAAAGGGGCACATTTATAACAATTGTTCCTTATTATTTTGCAATATTTTGTTATTTTTGCTACTATGGACGAAATAAGTATGTTGATGAAATGGCAAATTGAAACTTTTTATGTGTGACTCAAAATAAATCTGAAAAGTATTCCAAGCTGGCGTTTACACTTTATGGCAGCTCCAGTTACAATGGAAAACTTTAGTGTAAAGTCATGTGTGGGCCTTCTTTAACATTTTGGGAGATTTACAGTATAAAATAGTATAAGTTAAAAAAATAAAAAAGTGTTTAAAAATAAAGTGATAACGATGTGAGAAAAAGGTTATAGCAATAAAAGCAGTACATACCATATATATAATGCATGATTTGTGCCCGATTTTCAGGTCTCTGGACTGTCTCAGTGGATAGGGAACAAGATGACTCCACTTGGCTCACTCCCTATATGGATTGTTGTGCTCATTGCTTGTATAATTGTGACCTCCGTGACTGAAGTAGCCAGCAATCCTGCAACAATCACAATATTCCTACCTATATTAGCACCACTGGTGAGTATCTCAACCCATATTTCAACTTTATTTACAGTGGTATAGAATTAATTACAGTGAAATTATACATGCTTCATGTGGAAGAGTTATTCACGTAACAGAAATCTGTGTCATAGGAACAAAATTATTAATGTAATCTTAATGTTTTCTTTTTTTGTCTTTGCACAGGCTGAAGCAATATATGTGAATCCACTGTATATACTCATCCCCACAACTCTTTGCACCTCTTTCGCCTTCCTTCTTCCAGTAGCAAATCCACCAAATGCTATTGTCTTTTCTTATGGCCATCTGCAGGTCATAGACATGGTGAGTAGATATTCCACTGTGGTGTACATGTTGTGTTAAATGAAGCAGTAACCATGAAGTGGATATAAAAAGTCTACACATCCCTGTTAAAATGACAGTTTTTGTCATTTAACAAGGTCAGAACTTTTTCCACCTTTAATGTGACCCATAATCTGTACAATTCCATTGAAAAACAAACTGAAATCTTTTCGGGTGAGAAAAATAAAAACAAAAAACAAAAATAATCTGGTTGCATAAATATGCACACCCTTAAACTAATACTTTGTTGAATTACGCTATGACTTTGACAGCATTCTGTCTTTTTGGATGGAAATCTATCAGCATGACGCATCTTGACTTGGCAATTGTTGCCCACTCTTCCTTGCAAAATCGCTCCAAATCTGTCAGATTGCGAGGGCATCTCCTGTGTACAGCCCTCTTCAGGTCCTGCCACAGATTTTAAATGGGATTCAGGTCTGGGATCTGGCTGGGCCATTCCAAAACTTTGATATTCTTCTGGTGAAGCCATTCTTTTGTTGATTTGGAGGTATGCTTTGGATCGTTGTCGTGCTGAAAGGTGAAATTCCTCTTTATCTTCAGCTTTTTAGCAGAGGCCTGCAGGTTTTGTGCCAATATTGACTGATAATTTGAACTAATCATAATTCCCTTCACGTTGACTAAAGCCCCAGTTCCAGATGCAGAAAAACAGCCCCAAAGCATAATGCTGCCTCCACCATGCTTCACTGTGGCTATGGTGTGCTTTAGGTGATGTACAGTGTTGGCATTGCGCCAAACATACAGTACCTTTTGGAATTATGGCCAAAAAGTTCAACCTTGGTCTCATCAGACCATAACACGTTTTGCCACATGCTTTTGGCAGTTTTGATGTAGGTCTTTGCAAAACATAGCCAGGCTTGGATGTTTTCTTTGTTAGAAAAGGCTTCCGTCTTGCCACCCTACCCCACAGCCCAAACATATGAAGAAAACAGTAGATTGTTTTCACATGCACTACACAACCAGTATCTGCCAGAAAGTCCTGCAGCTCCTTTAATGTTGCTGTAGGCCTCTTGGTAGCCTTCCGGACCAATTTTCGTCTTGTCTTTTCATCAAGTTTTGAGGAACGTCCAGTTCTTGGTAATGTCACTGTTGTGCCAAATGTAATCCACTTCTTGATGACCATCTTCACTGTGTTCCATGGTATATCTAATGCCTTCGAAATTCTTTGGTACCCATCTACTGACTGATGCCTTTCAACAATCAGATCCCTTTGATGTATTGTAAGCTCTTTACGGACTATGGCTTTTGCTGTCACATGTAACAAAGAAAATGTCAGGAAAATCCTAATAGAACAGCTGAACTTTATATGGGGCTACTCAGAATCCCTTTAAATAATGGTAGCTGTGTCCTGACTACTTTTTAACATGAGTTTGAATGTGATTGGCTAATTCTGAACACAACCACATCCCCAATTATAAGAGGGTGTTCACACTTATGCAACCACATTATTTTTGTTTTTTATTTTTATTTTTCCCCTCCTAAATGATTTCAGTTTGTTCTTCAATGGAATTGTACAGATTATGGGTCACATTAAAGGTGGAAAAAGTTCTTAAATTATTCATCTTGTACTGACTCTGTTACATGACTGGCATTTTAACAGGGGTGTGTAGATTTTTTTTATATCTACTGTATATGGAAGCAACAATCAGTGATATAAGTAACTGAAATGCAATAAATATGTAAGAAATGTATCATGTAGCTATTGAGTAAAGTAAGGATGAAATTCATTTATTTCAACTCGCCCACACATCTTACAAATGTTATACCAATCATATGACAGAAGTGTCAGAAATGTCAACTTATCTTTACACCAAGAGGTGCTCCCAGAAGATGACACGACTGTCGAAGTTGAACCCATAACATTATTGAATAATTGCACGACCTTTATGAGAGGTCCTTGAACGGGGCAGGGAACCTCAATCTCCGTCAGAGGTCCCACCTAGTCAGGTTGCGCCAGGTGATTGTCGGCTTTTAGCTCATCCTACTGTGCCCCCATGACTCTCAGAGTGGCCTCTCTGCCACAACTGCCCTACCTTTGCATTAAACCAGTCACTTACTTCTGAATAGTTCTGCAACTTCGTGAGTCACAGTGGCTGCTGCTACAATACCTTTCTTGGATCTCAGCTGTAACCATGCAGCGTGCACAATAAACTGCTCAAAAGTGGCACAGTCCCAAAGCCACAGAGTAGAACAAAAACAGTTCTTAGTCAAAGTCCTTTTGAAAGGGGCTGCCATCTCTTTAAAGGGACCGCTCTAAACAGTTCGCAGCAGCAGAATAACAATATTTCACACGATAAACGCTTGATGTTTGCAGAATAACTGCTCACTACTCTTAAACATGCGGGTTACTTGCACTGGTTACTTAAACTTTTAGGTAGGACTAGTCACGAGTTCCCGTTATGTCCCAACAGTCCACTCACTCTTTAGGAGGATTAGACCTCTTAGCAGGCCTCAAGTCAGCCTATCTCTTCTCAACAGTTATCCTTTGTCCTCCCCCTCAATTCAACTGCCTCTCTCCCCCCCTTACTGAGCCTCAATGCTCGATGGGCTGTCGGCTCAGCCCAACTCTTCTCTCTGTATCAGTGGTCTTGTGGTCGCTATACAGGAACAAGTGCCATCCTGATTAGTGCACAACGGTGACACTTGTCATAGCAGTAAAGAAATTTTTCCCCACCAGAGGCAACAAGACTGTTATGCGGTGCACCTGTGGCGTGGCAGATGCCGAGAGTCGGCTCCAGCAGGGTCCAACTCTCCAAAGTTAATTGAATGGTTCAGTTCATGTGTCTCGAAAATACTGGGACACAAACTTCAATACTCAAAAAAAAAAGGAACAGTGAGCAAAAGTCCATTATTTATTTTTTACATGTAGAAAAGTGCATAAGCAAGACAAAAAAAATCTCAACGTTCTTAATTCTAGCATTAATTCTGTGATTATAATCATAATGCTATGATTAAGAGCTTGTGAAGTTCGAAATGCGCAAGCGTTATTTTACTTTATCACATGTAAAAAATAAATATTGGATTTTATGGTCGCTCACTGTGCCACATCCCCTCCTTCTTGAAGGCTGTGCTGTGGACACAGCCAGGGCCGGCCTTAGGGTAGATGGCGCCCTGTGCAAAATTATCTTTCGGCGCCCCACGCCATTATAAAAAATGCCCCATAAAAAAAGCATAATTCCTCCCCACAGTATAATGCCTTATATAGTGCCCCCACACAGTGTAATGCCCCTTTAGTGCCCCACACACAGTATAATAATATAATATATTATAACGCCTTCAAGGACAAGTATTTTGTCCTCTAATTGTGCCCACACAGTGTTATGCCCCCTAAGTGCCACACACATTATATTGCCCCCTGTTGTGCCCCTACTCAGTATGATGTCCCCTTAGTGGCCTCCACAGAGTATAATGCCCCCACAGCCCCCCTTGTAGAAAGTGCCCCCTGTAGATTGTGCCGTACAGCCTCCCTGTAGACAGTGCCATAATCCCCCACCTCCTCCTTGTAGACAGTGCCATACAGCCCCGACTTGCCCCTTGTAGAGTGTCATACAGCCCCACCTCCCTCTTGTACACAGTGCCCCCCACCTCCCCCTTGTAGACAATGTCATACAGCCCCCACCGCCCCTTTGTAGACAGTCTCATACAGCACCCACCTCCCCCTTGTAGGTCGTGCCACACAGCCTTCTTGTAGGTCGTGCCACACAGCCTTCTTGTAGGTTGTGCCACACAGCCCCCTGTAGGTCGTGCCACACAGCCCGCTGTAAGTCGTGCCATAAAGCCCCTTTGTAGGTAGTACGGATGTCACGATACCTGAATTTGGACTTCGATACCGATACTTTGTGTAGTATTTGCGATTTCGATACCAAAACGATACTTTGCCAACAGTAATAAAAAAAAAAAGTTCTTCCATTTTCTGATGTGAGGCGCGAGCTGTGATGCTGAATTTAACCTCCATTTGCCTCACATTAATAGTAATTAACCCCATGTTTCTCAGTCATAATGGATTAATGTGTGAGGTACATGATGGGGTTAATTACTATTAATGTGAGGCACATGGTGGTTAAATTCATCACACCTTGTGCCTCACATTAATAAGTGAAAGAAGTTTTTATTTTATTTTTTTTACAGCGTACACATCATAAATTACGCAAAAAAATTGTTGTGCAGGTTATTACGGCCGCGCCAATACCGAATATGTGTATATTTTATGTATTGAGACTTATTTTAATGTTTATTGTAAAAAAAAGGCGTATGTGTATTTTTTTAAATTTAATATTACTTTATGTTTTTACTTTATTTTTAAACTTTAATATACTGGCATATATCAGATATATGCCAGTACATTAGCCTGTGTATGTATAGTACACAGGTAGTTGTTAGGACATACCTAAGTATGCCCTAACAACAGGAAATATGGTAAGACAGCCCTGGGGTCCTTCAATAGACCTTGGGCTGTCTGCCCATATATGGTATGGCCCTCGATAGCGTCACAGGAATTCCCTGTGACGCGATCCAGGGGCATCCCCCTTCCTTACTTTCCCTTAAATGCTAGAGTCAGCTTGGATCGCAGCATTCAGGAGAATAGCGGCGGAGATAAGAGGTTTCTCTGATCTCCGCCATTATAGAGCGGGGCTGCGGATGTGTAATAGTCATTGCCCCGCTCCTGACATTAAGTGTACGCGCGGTCAGCATGAGGAGATGCGGCCGGCGCTGCACTAATGAGCGGCGGCGCAGACACCGAAGACAGAACACGGGGGTGTTTTGCAGTGCGGCCGCCATGTTCTGTCTTCAGTGCCGCCGCTCATTAGTGCAGCGCTGGCCGCATCACATCATCCTGACGGTGCGCACATGTCAGGACTCCGGAGCGGGGCAATGGCTGTATTACACTGCCGCAGCCCCGCTCTCATACATCATGTATTACTATACTTAGCTGTGCGGCCGCACAGCTTAGTATCGAAATACATGAAACAACGGTATCTAAATTTCGATGCATTGTGCATCCCTAGTAAATAGTGCCACAAATCCCCCCCTTGCCGCACAACCCCCTTGTAGGTAGTGCCACACAGATCCCTTGTGGTGCCACACACCCCCTTGTAGGTAGTGCCACACAGCCCTCGTGTAGGTAGCACTCCCTTCCTGTAGATAGCGCCACTGTAGCTCCCTGTGGCTGGGGATTCCGCTCCTTGACGGAGTGCTTGATGTCTCTGTCCATATATGAACAGTGACATCAGGGGCAACTAACTCCTGAAGCGGAATCCCTGTCCACAGCGTTGCCGATGCTGTGACCGGGTATTCCACTCCAGGAGAAGCCCCTGACGTCTCTGTCCATTTAGTCGAGGGGTGCTATGTACAGGGGTTCTGCAAAAAAATCTCCTCCTCCTCACATCCACTTCGTGCTATGAGGAGGAGGAGAGAAAGCACGTCCGTGGCAGTGGTCCAGAGGAGTGTCGCGGCACCCCTGGAGGATTCTCATAGGAACCTCATGTTGGGAACCACCAGCCTAGTAGATCACAGAGCAGGGAGATACCTCCCTGCTCTGCTATAGTGTTCAATAGTATCTGCGTCTTTAGCAGGGCCGTATTTACAACTCACGCTGCCCTAGGCACTAAGCCTGAATATACCCCCATTAAAGGCCTATTTAGTTTAGCCAATTATCATCATGATTCGCTAGTTTCTGACCAATTATAATGATATTTGGTCAGTGTTAACAAAGGAGAAGATCAATGATAAAAACTTTGCTTATCGTTAATCTCAAATGAGAAAAAAAAAAGTAATACACCCGGCCGTAGTCATAGCGATGCGTATTCTGTTCTGAGCGTAGCCCGGCATCCAGGGATGATGATGCATCCTATGTGACAGCTGCAGCCAATCAAAGGCTACAGCGTCATCGCAGGAGGCCGGGCTACGCTCAGAGAGAGAGAGAGAGAGAGAGGGACTACGGCTGGGAGTAAATTTATTTCTGCAGTCTTTCCGCCCAAAAAACTGCACCAAAATTTGGTGCCATTTTTCAGGTGAAATTCCCTGCGGTTCTCAGGACGTATACACTGTGTAGTTTTACGTATCCACCCTGTGTGTTCCTACCCTTATAATCAAGTTGCTCTCCCCCACAAATATTATCTCTAAGGGTAAGGCCACACGGAGCGGCCCTGACACGGTTGCAACGCAGCTAACAACCACGCCGGAACCATGTTCGGTGCGGCTGTCAAACAGCCTGTTAGTGGCCGCACGTATTCCAGTTACATTCGCATGCGCACTGCCGCTCCATTCATTCTCTATGGGAGCGCCGGAGATAGCCGAGTGCAGTGTTCGGCTTTTTCCAGCGCTCCCATAGAGAATGGATAGGGGGTAAGCTGTTGTAATTTGCAAAATCGTGCGGCCATAAAGGGTGTATTAATTCATGGGCGCACGATTTTGCAGATAAAGGGACGGTTTACCCGCGTTAACGTGCGGCCATGAATTAATACACCCTTTATGGCCGCACGATTTAGCAAATTACAACAACTTACCCCCTATTCATTCTCTATGGGAGCGCCGGAAAAAGCAGAACACTGCACTCGGCTATCTCCGGCGCTCCCATAGAGAATGAATGGAGCGGCAGTGCGCATGCGAATGTAACTGGAATACCCCTTAACGAGGTATTTGACAGCCGCTTCTACATAGTGCCAGCGCGGTTGTTGGCCGCGTTGCGACAGTGTGAGGGCTGCTCCGTGTGGCCGTACCCTAAAGAATCCTTTCTCCCCATACATAACGCTAAGTTCCCCTCCCCATGATTCATAATAAGCTCCTACACCACAAAATAAACTATACAGAAGTCCCCCTCCTCACAAAATACATTTATAAAGAATCCCCCACACTCCTATAGCATTTAGGGCAATGTGCCCTCACCTTCAAAATCGATCTGTAAAAAATACACACACAAAGCACCTATAACCACGTCTCCCCTCCCCCACAAAATCGATCTTTGCAAAAAAAACAAAAAACATCCTGTTACACATCACTTAAAGCTCCCTCTTTCCTCCTCCCTCACACAGCACATAAATAAATACAGATTAACCTAAAGCTGCTGCTCTTACCTGACTCTGGAGCTCCGTGGAGGAGTCTTCACTGTGGCAGCAGCACAGCAGGAAGGAGCTGGGGGAGGTGCTGAGTCTGTGTGACTGTGCAGTACAAGCTGTGCTGATTGGTGGAGCAGACAGAGGCACCTGCTGCTCCTCCAATCAGCGCTCACTTCACACAGCAGTGCAGAGGAAGGAACATTTCTCCTCTCTGATGTGCGGCTCGTTGGCGCCCCCTTACAGCATGGCGGCCGGCGCCCTGTGCGACCGCACGTGTCGAACATAGCTAAGGCCGGCCATGGACACAGCACAACTATTATAAATAAGACCCCCCTCTACACTTGCCGCCAGGCTTTTCAACTGCAGTCCCTTGCACTAACAGTTCTGGAGGTGAACCAATTTGTGCTACGGTAACAGTCCCCCATTCTTGCAGAACTGGCTTTTCCACTCCAGCCTCACTACAGGCTGCGCATCCGCTGGTAGTAGCCAAACACTTTTGACTGGAAGCTTCTGGCATGGTGGCTCCTCTACCCTGATTACCTGTTGAGTCTCCACTGCATTCTGAACTACTGTTGGTGCCTGGACAGCTGAACTAATGTACTTGGGAGGGGCATCCTAAGCTTGTTAGTGGCTACAGGTCCTTGAATGCTAAAAGTCTCTGTAGCGTTATCTTCCTTTGGCCGAGAGGAGTGTAAACGAGATTGTTCATGGTTGGTGGCAAACCCATTCCCCCTGTCCGGGACCCACCTGGGACTCTTCTTCAGTGTCACACTGGCTGATGAAACCATACTCCTGTGGACATTGAAGCACTTCACCGTCCCTTTCACTCAGGAGGCTTGCACTCTTTCCAACACTCGACTGTCTTTCAAGCATGCCTGCCGAATAGTTTGTACCACCAAGTGGCAGGTCCTCCTGAAACAGTTGTGGAGCCATGAGTAAGGGCCCGGCATTCCCTGACAAAATGTCCAAGCCTGTTAAACCTCCAGGCACGGCTGTGTTATCTCAATGAACACGGCCTCCGCTGCTTCTACTTTTTACCTCTGCAGGATGAGGCAACCAGCAGTAACAAGGCTGTGCTGAGGACACTGCCCCACCAATTTTAACACGACTCCTCCTTACAGATCTCACTCGGTCCATGTGGCTGTAAGGGGGAACCAAGTTCTCAGATTCTGAAAGGGAGACTTGCCATGGCTATGAAAGTATAAATAGTAGTTTGTGACACAAAACGATCATGGGCCAAATTTTGGGAACATAAAAAAAGCATCAGGAGTAAAACACAAAAACAACCACTACAAACACTTTGGTTATATTCACACGTGGCAGATTTTTTGCAGAAATTACTGCGACTATCCAATGAATCTGAATGGGATTAGCAGAAATCCATGCAAATTCCCAAAGTCTGCCACGTGTGAATTTACCATGTATATATATATATATATATATATATATATATATATATATATATATATATTTATTTCACACTTTGCCTTTTCACCATTTCCACTACACATTTCTTAACAATTTGTGTTATTAATAGCTATTGATTTTACAGAATAAAATTAATAAGAATAGTAAAAAAAAAAATGGATATCCTTTGACTTGCATGTTCTGCATACTGGCACAGGCCAGCACAATTATTCCGTAACATTGTTTTAACAAAGTTCAGGGAGCCGGACTCCTAGCTTTATAGTCATCCATCACTGCCTCCGCGTGGGAATACTGTCCCATACTGTAATCATGTTTTCAGCACAGGGGCGGTTGTCCCACGGGAAGGCAGTGACTCACAGTGACATGGATGACAAATATCCTAATTCTCCGGCCCCCTGAACTGTGTTCGTTCAGGGAAATGTGGCCAACATACGGTCCATATATCATGGACTGAACACGGTCGTGTGAATAGCCTCTTAGAATGCACAAAACCCAAATACAATCCACGGGTCTGGTTAGTCCTATGATAAACTGATATTCATAACAGCTTGGGATGCTTTTCACACTACAGGGTGGACATTATTTTCTCAAGAAGGAGCTGTCATATCTATATAGTAAATATACATACAAATAATACAAAAGAACCTTTTTAAAACTTACACATTTTGTCTTGCAAAATTGAATTCTATTATTTCTTACAAGATTTTATGATATTGTTACCCATTGTTTTTTGTTTTTTTTAATCTAGGTAAAAGCTGGTTTGGGCATCAATATTTTAGGAGTCCTTGTAGTAATGCTGTGTATATCAACATGGGCAATACCAATGTTCAGTCTTCACACTTATCCATCCTGGGCACCTATTATTGTGACTACAAACAGCACAGCGCTTGTTACAACAGCTTTAACTACAGCAATATGAAATGGAAAGTTACCACATTTATAGCAGTGTAAGAACTTCTATCTATACAATATTGTTATTTCATTATGTATGACTATGGGGAGCAGCTTACAGGCTTGAGAGCCTCATCCTCCATGAGAATCTACAATACAATATCAGCTCTTTTTTGTTGGAGCCCTGCAGGCCAACTGAGCTTTGTGTATTATAAGGATTTTCTCCAAAACATCATTTCTTTAAATGTAGTCCTGCATGTATTTGGGATGGATGGATGGATAGATGGATGGATAGATAGATAGATAGATAGATAGATAGATAGATAGATAGATAGATAGATAGATAGATAGATAGATAGATAGATAGATAGATAGATAGATAGATAGATAGATGTGTGTGTGTGTGTGTGTGTGTGTGCGCCACTTGTAATTCATAATAAACCTTTGACTGGCCACACATTTACTGAGGGAAGATTTGGTAAATTACATGTGAAATACGTACGCTTTCCATATCTACCTTCTTGTAACTAACCTGCAGAACTGTGACTTACAACAACTAAACCAAAGAGAGCGCGTCAAATAATTGGTTACTCTAATCTTGGAGCTCCTCGACCCACCCCCCTCTCTTATTCAAGCAACCCCAACATAAGAAGTAGAAAAAAGAAGAGGCCTGTTTTTTATTTCAGTGAGTTTGGCAGAATATCTGAAAACACAGATCCACCATATTGTTCTGCATCATAAGGTTTAGGATACTTTAGGCAACTGAAGAAAGCATGCTGCGCTATTTTATCCTAATGGAGCATCCGACGCAGATGTGAATGCAGCCTAAGCACTCTAATATTTAAATAACCATTTATTGCCTTTATAGAATATGGTTTGTAATGTATATATGTACATAGAGAAGGGCTTTAAGATATTTTAACATAAACCATGTAAAAAAAATCTAGTGTAAATATAAATTGTTTTAAAGCATTCGAGTAATTTTCGATTTTAAACATTAAAAAAAGGTTACTGACAATTTCAACTATACACATGACCTTGTGCAATAAAAAAAGGCTAGTGTGCAATTTTTTATTTATATATATATATATATATAGCTACATTTGTAAAGTATAATTATATTTAATTTATTGTCAACAATATATTTTCCAGTGTATACATTTTCTGACAATCATGTAATATTTGTGCATATGTCATATTAGGGCAAGTTTAGGACTTCCGCAGCAAACGGCAAATCCGCAGCAAAATCTGCATGTGTTACATGTGGAGTTTACTGCAAGTTTGCAGTGGAATTTACCCTTCACTTACAAAAGCGCAATGAAAATCCATGGAAAACGCTCGTTGATCTGCTTGTTCATGCTGAAAAAAAATGGTCGCTAGTCTGCAGCATATCTCCCCATGTAAAAAGGGAGATGTGCTGCCGATATGATGGAAATGTATGGGGACGAAGGATCGTAGTAACTCGAAAGTTAGAAAGCTTTTCAATCAGTGCTCTTATACACGGCCCATATAAGGCCGTGTAAAAGGGTCTTAACTATCACAATCTAGAAATGCAGTAGATAAATGCTAATTTCCATTAGTAGGCTGGGTTACCACGTAGCGTAAACACTGCAGAATTTCTGCAACAGAATTCTGTGCAGATATTCAGCAGCATTTACATTAGCAGCAAAGCGAATGAGATTGAGAAAATCTCAGGCACACCCAAAAAAACACAGAAAAGTCGTGCGGAGAGTGAGTAAAAAAGCTGCGGAAAAACCGCATAGTTTCAGCAGCAGCATGCACTATTTGCAGCAGATTTTTGTGACCAATTACTTACGTTTTTATAGATTCCTCTGAAGATTTTCAGTTACAGAAATTCTGCAGCGCCTACTGTGTGTGGGAACATATCCATAGAATAATTACTGCCAAGCAAACCTTTAAAAAAAAAAAAAATAATAATAATATATATATATATGGTGTATTCACACTGTGCAGTTTTGCAGAGTGCTTTGCAGATAGCGCGGAGATCGCATACATTTTTTTCGGTACAGTTTTCAACCACGTGGCAAAACCACACCGTGTGAATACACCCTTAGGGTATGTGCACACGTAGTGATCAAAAACGTCTGAAAATCCAGAGCTGTTTTCAAGGGAAAACAGACCCTGCTTTTCAGACGTTTTTTGACCAACTCGCATTTTTCGCTGCGTTTTTTGCGCCGTTTTCGTGGCGTTTTTTACGTCCGTTTTTGGAGCTGTTTTCATTGGAGTCTATGAGAAAACAGCTCCAAAAACGTCCAAAGAAGTGTCCTGCACTTCTTTTGACGAGGCTGTATTTTTACGCGTCGTCGTTTGACAGCTGTCAAACGACGACGCGTAAATAACAGGTCGTCTGCACAGTACGTCGGCAAACCCATTCAAATGAATGGGCAGATGTTTGCCGACGTATTGTAGCCCTATTTTCAGACGTAAAACGAGGCATAATACGCCTCGTTTACTTCTGAAAATAGGTCGTGTGAACCCAGCCTGAGGCTGGGTTCACACGTTCATGTTACGTCTGTAAAGGACGGTACATATTTCGGCCGCAAGTCCCGGACCGAACACACTGCAGGGAGCCGGGCTCCTAGCATCATAGTTATGTACGACGCTAGGAGTCCCTGCCTCTCCGTGGAACTACTGTCCCGTACTGAAAACATGATTACAGTACGGGACAGTTGTCCTACAGCGAGGCAGGGACTCCTGGCGTCGTACATAACTATGATGCTAGAAGCCCGGCTCCCTGCACTGTGTTCGGTCCGGGACTTGCGGCCGAAATACGTTCCGTCCTTTACGGACGTAACATGCTCGTGTGAACCCAGCCTTAGATCAGAGAATTTGAATTGCTTTTTTGGGTTTTCTCTTGTGATGTTTGGCTTGGTATTAGGCTGGGTTCCCACGTAGCGTAAACGTTGCAGAATTTCTGCAATGGAATTTTGTGCAAAAATTCAACAGCATTTACAGTGGAAGAAAAGTGAATGAGATTTATAAAATTGTATGCCCACGCTGTGGAAAAAAACAGCAGAAAAGATGTGCGGAAAGTGTTCTGCGGTGTGACTTGTCAAATCATAAATTGACATGCTTCGGGTTCTGTATGGAGATGCTGTGTGTTTGTCCCATGTACTTCAACAGATTTATTTAGTTGCGATGTTTACACAGCAGAAACGCAGTAAAAAGCGGTGAAAATCCGCAAGTGCACATATATTTTGCTATAATCCATGTTTAACACTAAATCCACAGGTAAAACAAGCAATATGCGCGGCAAAAATAACTATTTGGTGTGAATTTATGTCACAGACTTACCAGCGTTTTTTGGGGATTCCACTGCTGATTTTCTGTTGCAAAAAATCTGCCACGTATCCTATGTGTATGGAAACATACCCTAAGGGCATGACCAGACGTGGCGGAATTGCTCTGGAATTCCGCTGAGGACAGTCCGCTACAGAAATCCGCAGCATACACGTTTCTCCATTGCCTTTCACAGCTTTGTGGTTGGGTTCGTTTACACGTTGCGGACAATTCCGCTGCGGAGCATAGGCTGCGGTGCAGAATTTGGTGTCCGCAGCATACACTGGTTTTTGCGGACGTGTAGCGGACTTGTTGCGGACTCATTGCGGAATTTCTCCATTGACTTCAATGGAGAGTCAATATTCCGCAATGAAGTCCGCAGATGTTATGTGTGCTGCGGAGCGTATTGATTTTACTAACATGACATTTCTTCATTCTGGCTGGACCTATTTATTTCTAGGTCTACAGCCAGACTGAGGAAGTCAATGGGGCTCCCGTAATTACGGATGACTACGTGTGTGCACCCATAATTACGGATGACTACGTGTGTGCACCCGTAATTACGGGAGCGTTGCTAGGCGACGTCAGTAAATAGTCACTGTCCAGGGTGCTGAAAGAGTTAAGCGATCGGCAGTAACTGTTTCAGCACCCTGGACAGTGACTTCAGATCACAATATACATCAACCTGTAAATAAAACAGAAGTTCCTACTTACCGAGAACTCCCTGCTTCTTCCTCCAGTCCGGCCTCCCAGCATGACGTTTCAGTCCAAGTGATGGCTGCAGCCAATCACAGGCTGCAGCGGTCACATGGACTGCCGCGTCATCCAGGGAGGTCGGGCTGGATGTTGAAAGAGGGACGCGTCACCAAGACAACGGCCGTTAAGTATGAATTTCTGTTACTTTTACTAGGGAAAGGGCTGTCCCTTCTCTCTATCCTGCACTGATAGAGAGAAGGTAAGCCCTCTTCCCCTCAATACGCAACGGCTAGTCCGCATCAATTTAATGCCCATTTTAGGCAAAGCCGCAACAGAATCTGCAACGCAGATTCTGTGCGGCATTGATGCGGACAGTGGCGGAAGAACTCCGCCATGTCTGGGCATGCCCTTAAAGGGGTTAAGGCCTCATGCACACGGCCGTAGTGTTTTTCTGGTCCGCAAATTCCAGGACCGTGTTCCGTGAAATGTCCTCCGCAGTTCATCCGTATGTAATCCGCAGTTCATCCGTATGTAATCCGCAAAATGCGGATAAAAAAAAAAAGCCTAGGTAAAACAGGATGACGACAGAACACTTCCGCAAATCCGCAAACTGCGGTTGACACACGGAGGTGTACCCGCATTTTCCACGGGCCCATTGACTTCTATGGGCATGTCCGCATCGAATTTGCGGGTCGTAATAAGACATGTCCTGAGTTTGTGCGGCACGGATTTGCGGACATGCGGGGACCCGTGAAAACACGGATAGTGCGTATGGGCCCATAGAAATGAATGGGTCCGCAATTCTCCCGTGGATTTTCGGGGGAATTGCGGACGCAAAAACACGTTCGTGTGCATGGGGCCTAACCAGTGCCATAAAGTTATATGGCAATCATCCAATAACTGTATATTAAGTAACTTACTAATATACTTCTTCTTATAAGGGCACATTCACACATGGCGGAATTGCTGTTGAATTTCGCTACGGACAGTCCGCAGTGGAATTCTGCAGCAGCCGTTTTTTACATTTGTTTCTATACATTTTTAGGAAATTTAGTACAGACGTTGCAGAAGATAACTGTGCGGAAATCAGGCTGCGGTGCAGAATTTTCCCTCTGCAGCATGCTCATTACATTGCGGAGAAGAAGCGGAATTTCCTTGTGGATTTCAGCCTTTGCAATGCAAGTCCGCTGTGATATCTGCAACGTCTGAATTAGGGCTTATCCACACAAACGTGATATACGTCCGTGCTACGCGCGTGATTTTCACGTGCGTCGCACGGACCTATGTTAATGAATGGGGCCGTTCAGACTTTCAGTGAATTTCACGCAGCATATGTGCGCTGCGTAAAACTCACGACATATCCTATATTTGCCCATGTTTTGTGCAGCATGCACCCATTGCAGTCAATGGGTGCGTGCAAATCGCACTCGGCACACGGAAGCACTTCCGGGTGCCGCGCGTGTTGTGCGCTACAGTAGTAAAAACAATGAATGAAAACAGAAATGCACCACGTGCTTTTCTGTTTGTAAACATAAAAACAGAGTGTCATCATGATACCGGCTGCGCGAAAATCACGCAGCCGCGCACCATATGCTGATGCCACACGGACCTTTTGCGCGCGCAAAACGCACACGCTCGTGTGAATACGGCCTTACCTGTCAAATATGCAAATGTTGGTGCAGATTTGTTGCGTAATTGCCCCAAATCTACACCAACATTTGCAGCGGAAAAACTGTGCCCGTTCGTAGATTGAGAACACAGTCACATGTTCACAGAAATCCTGTAGTTCATTCTGCAGTGATGACGCCGCGATAAAGACCCATGTGACCAAGAGGGTTCTTCGAGTCAGCGCGTCATCAAATCACATGACCGCTATGGGGCTGGCACAGTGATGCTGTTGAGGAAGTAAGCCAGCCCCCTTCTTCCACTCCGCGCTCTCGGCAACACACTACCTAGTTCATGCACAATGTGGGTGGGGATAGAGGAGCACATGGGAAAGAAGGGGATCCTGGCATATGTACAGTAGTATAACAACGCAAGCCGAAACTGAAAGCCCCGCCATATTTCCAGAAGATAACAATTGGCTCTGGTGTTGCATCGGGGTACTATAAGTAACGTAAAATTATGTGTTTGGCCACTCAAACTACTAGTAGCCACCTGTCATAATGTTTACAGGTGGTTTGTGGAATTGTTTCTTTTTCGGGTCCCCTGGATAACCCCTATTAGTATTACTCCTTAGGGTATGTGCACACACACTAATTACGTCCGTAATTGACGGACGTATTTCGGCCGCAAGTAGTGGACCGAACACAGTGCAGAGAGCCGGGCTCCTAGCATCATACTTATGTACGATGCTAGGAGTCCCTGCCTCTCCGTGGAACTACTGTCCCGTACTGAAAACATGATTACAGTACGGGACAGTTGTCCTGCAGAGAGGCAGGGACTCCTAGCATCGTACATAACTATGATGCTAGGAGCCCGGCTCCCTGCACTGTGTTCGGCCCGGGACTTGCGGCCGAAATACGTCCGTCAATTACGGACGTAATTAGTGTGCGTGCACATACCCTTAGGGTATGTTCACACGAGGGCGTCCGTTACGGCTGAAATTACGGGGATGTTTCAGCCTGAAAACATCCCCGTAATTTCAGCCGTACCGGCATGTGCAGGCGCTTGAACGCCGCGTCAATTACGGCCGTAATTGGCGCTGCTATTCATTGGAGTCAATGAATAACGGCTCCAATTACGGCCAAAGAAGTGACAGGTCACTTCTTTGACGCGGGCGTCTATTTACGCGCCGTCATTTGACAGCGGCGCGTAAATATACGCCTCGTGTGAACAGACAAACGTCTGCCCATTGCTTTCAATGGGCAGATGTTTGTCAGCGCTATTGAGGCGCTATTTTCGGGCGTAATTCGGGGCAAAAACGCCCGATTTACGTCCGTAAATAGGCCGTGTGAACATACCCTTAGATTCATAGCAGCTGAGTTCATTTCGTTTATTTTTGTCTTGGGATACCACATGTCTACTCTGCTTTCTGTATTCGACACAAATGTAGACCAGGATAATAAAATGAAGCATCTCAGATTAATTAATCTCATGTCTATATATCACATGAGGAAACTTTAAATTGTAAATGCTGTGCGGATTATAAACTGTGTGATTTTATTTGACTTGTTTGAAATGTCAAGGTAAACTATCAATTTAGGAATGAATTATTGATTATACATTTTTCTACACAATGTTTTACACATTATACATACATACATAGTTATACACACATATACACACACATACACACACACATATATGTATATATATATATACTACAAATTGCATCTCTCCTGACACATCTGCTCGTTACACGGACAGTCCATTGATTCCTGTGCTTGTGATATACGTCCGTGCATCACGCGTGTCGCACGGACCTATGCAAGTCTATGGGGCAGTGCAGAGTGTCAGTGATTTTTGCGCAGCGTGAGTCCGCTGCGTAAAACTCACGAGAGGTCTTATATTTCTGCGTTTTTCGCGCGTCACGCACCCATTGAATTCAATGGGTGCGTGAAAATCACGCGCACCACACGGAAGCACTTCCGTGGGACGCGCGTTATTCGCGCAACAGCAGTCAAAAGTATGTTTGGAAATAGAAAAGCACCACGTGTTTTTCTGTTTATAAACATCCAAACGGAGTGTCATAATGATGGCGGCTGCACGATAATCACACAGCTGCAAATCCTATGTGATGACACACGGAGCTGTTAAGTGACTTTTGCGCACGCAAAACGCCGTGTTTTTTGCATGCGCAAAAACGCACATGCTCGTGTAAATCCCCCCTAAGGGCTAAGGGTATGTTCACACGCCCTATTTACGGACGTAATTCGGGCGTTTTACGCATCGAATTACCTCTGAAAATACGGCTCCAAACCACCGGCAAACATTTGCCCATTGAAATCAATGGGGTTACGATGTTCTGTGCACACGGGCCCGCGTCAAAGAAGTGCATGTCACTTCTTGAGACGTAATTGGAGGCGTTTTTCATTGACTCCATTGAAAAACAGCTCCAATTATGTCCGTAATTGACGCCGCGAAAAACGCGAGTACGAGCAATTACGTCTGAAATTCAGCATCTGTTTTCGCCTGAAAACAGCTCCGTAATTTCAGGCGTATTGGACACTGCCGCGTGAACGTACCCAGACGAACGTATAATAGGTCCGTGCAACGCGCGTGATTTTCACGCGCCTCGTACAGACCTATGTTAGTCTATGGGGCCGTGCAGACTGTCCGTGAGTCCACTGCGTAAAACTCATGACATGTCCTATATTTGTATGGTTGTGTTCAGATGGCACTGGTTTCTTTGGGTGCTCGAGGTAGGGTCCCAACCCGGGTATAGGTTAAGAATTTGTACTCGGCACACCTTGCTTGTGTTACAAAAATATATTTTTATTTTTATTATTATTATGGATGCCAGAGGCTGTATGTGCATCCATAATAAAAATAAAAATATATTTTTGTAACACAAGCAAGGTGTGCCGAGTACAAATTCATGTCCTATATTTGTGCGTTGTTCGCGCATCACATACCCATTGAAGTCAATTGGTGTGTGAAAATCACGAGAAGCACACGGAAGCACTTCCGTGTGACGCGCGTGATTCGCGCAACAGCAGTAAAAACTATGAATGAAAACAGAAAAGCATCACGTTCTTTTCTGTTTACAAATACACAAACAGAGTGTCATAATGATGGCGGCAGCGCGAAAATCACGCAGCTACGCATCATACGCGGCTGACACACAGAGCTGTTAAGTACCTTTTGCGCGCGCAAAAAATGCACAAGCTCCTGTGAATCCTGCCTTAGGGTGGCGCTGCAAGATAATTTAACATTAAGGGTACGTTCACACGGCCTATTTACGGACGTAATTCAGGCGTTTTACTCCTCAAATTACGCCTGAAAAGACGGCTCCATTACGTCTGCAAACATCTGCCCTTTGATTTCAATTATGACACCTGATCATTATGACACCTGATCATTATGACACTCTGTTTGTATGTTTGTAAACAGAAAAGCACGAGGTGCTTTTCTGTTTTCAATCATACTTTTTACTGATGTTGCGCGAATCCACGCGCGTCCCACGGAAGTGCTTCCGTGTGGTGCACGTGATTTTCACGCACCCATTGACTTCAATGGGTGTGTGATGCGCGAAAAATGCATAAATATAGGACATATCGTGAGTTTTATGCAGCGGACTCACGCTGCGCAAAAATCACGGACTGTCTGCACGGCCCCATAGACTAACATAGGTCCGTGCGACGCGCGTGAAAATCATGCGCGTTGCACGGACGTATTACACGTTCGTGTAAATAAGCCCCTACTGCTGGGTTCCCCTGCAGATTAAGGAACCTTTCACTGCAGTATTGTGGTCAGTATTTTGCATCTGTATTTGAAAAGGAAAAACCAGGAATAGAAAATAAATAGAAAGTATAAGGCTGGGTTCACACGTGGCGGAATTTCACTTAAATTCCGCTGCGGACACTCCGCAGCGTTAATCCGCAGCGGAGCCGTTTGTCCATTGACTTACACTTTAATTTAGCAGTGTTCGTTTAGACGAGGCGTAAAATTCCGCTGCGGAGCATAGGCTGCGGAGCGGAATTTGGTGTCCGCAGCATGCTCTGTCTGTTGCGGAGCAGTGGCGGACTCATGGCGGAATTTCTCCATTGACTTCAATGGAGATTCTAATTTCCGCAATGAAGTCCGCAGCTGTCATGCACATGTTATGTGTGCTGCGGATGCGTCTTGCTTTTTTAACTTGACATTTCTTCATTCTGGCTGGACCTATGTATTTCTAGGTCTACAGCCAGACTGAGGAAGTCAATGGGGCTCCCGTAATGACGGGAGCGTTGCTAGGAGACGTCAGTAAATAGTCACTGTCCAGGGTGCTGAAAGAGTTAAGCGATCGGCAGTAACTGTTTCTGCACCCGGGACAGTGACTACCGATCCCAATATACAGCTATCTGTAAAAAAAAATGAAGTTCATACTTACCGAGAACTCCCTGCTTCTGTCTCCAGTCCGGCCTCCCAGGATGACGTTTCAGTCTAAGTGACGGCTGCAGCCAATCACAGGCCAATAACAGGCTAATAACAGGCTGCAGCGGTCACATGGACTGCCGCGTCATCCAGGGAGGTCGGGCTGGATGCCGAAGGAGGGACGCGTCACCAAGACAACGGCCGGTAAGTATGAATTTCTTTGACTTTCACAAGGGAAAGTGCTGTCCCTTCTCTCTATCCTGCACTGATAGGGAGAAGGGAAGTACTTTTACCGCAGTCCGCAGCAGCTAGTCCGCATCAATTTACTGCACATTTTGTGCAGATCCGCAACAGAATCTGCAACGCAGATTCTGTGCGGCATTGATGCGGACAGTTGCGGAGGAAATCCGCCACGTGTGGTCATGCCCTAAGGGTATGTTCACACGGCTTAATTTCGGCCGTTTTTCGGCCCATAAACGGACGAAAAACGTCCAAAAAAATCGGAAGCAGAACCCCTCCAAACATCTGCCCATTGATCTCAATGGGAAAAAGGGCGTTCTCTTCCGATGGGCCGTTTTTTTACGCGGCTGTTTTGAAAAACGGCCACGTAAAACAACGGCCGCAAAAAAGAAGTGCAGGTCACTTATTGGGCCGTTTTTGGAGCAGTTTTTCATAGACTCTATTGAAAACAGCTCCAAAAACGGCTCTAAAAAATGCTGAGTGGCTTAAAAAACACAGTTTTTCGCGCAGCCGCCATCATTATGACACGCCATTTGGATGTTTGTAAACAGAAAAGCAAGTGGTGCTTTTCTGTTTACATTCATCCTTTTGACAGCTGGTGCGCGAAACAGGCAGTTCGCAGGGAAGTGCTTCCGTGCGACCTGCGTGGTTTTCACGCACCCATTGACTTCAATGGGTGCGTGATGCACGAAATACGCGGAGATATTGAACGTGCCGCGCTTTTTACGCAGCGGACAAACGCTGCGCAAAAAGCACGGACTGTCTGTACTGACCCATAGACTTCTATTGGTCCATGCGTGACGCGTGAAAATCACGGTCGTCTGAATAAGCCCTTACATGAACACTTGGTCTCCGTGGCTTATGTCCCTTTCTTCTTCCACCTACCATAATGCGGTGATTTTAGCTACACTGCATATCCTCTCCCGTGGGACTCCCTCGGGGCGGGGACTATATACAGATGTGTGGGGATTTGCTTGCTCTATTCGTGTCTCTGCAAGGTGCGTAACTGCTTCTTATTTACTCATGATTCATCGAAGCCGGAGTGCAGGTTCACCATGAACGCCCCCCCCCTCCCCCTTGCCTTTTCTTTGCCTTTGTCTGTCTCCCATTCTATCTTCTCCTTCCCTTCTTGTGTCTGTCTCAAATGGTAATTGGCTTCCTGTGATTGCGCTCATCCACTTTTGCCAATGCATTTTAGAACGTATGAGAAGCTGAACTGTTGTACTCTTATTTTCTTTCTTAAGCAATGCTTCTTTCTCATATGCTTCCTTAGACTACTGTAGTATTTTGCGCTTTCTATAGGATGTGATGTTCACCCTTATGTTTGGGCTGTGCCCTCATTTGTCATGTTCTTTCTATTGTGGGGACATGTTTTCCCTAACTGTATTTGTACCTGTGTGTCTTAAAACCAATAAAAATTTGCTGCCAAAGTTGTTGCTGAACTGCCTGCCTTTTTGCTAACAGTTCATTACAATGCAATGTAATGACCTATATACAGGAAGCACCTAACAAACTTCAACACGGGTGAAAACCATGTCCATCAATTATTTCCTTTAAAAACGCAACACAATTTCAGCATTACAGAGACAAAAAACGCATGCAGTTGACAGTATGCGGTTTTCAAACGCAACAAAACCGCATCAGTGGCCTTACCCATAGGCCTTATTCACACGAACGTGTTTTACGTCCGTGATACGAGCGTGATTTTCGTGCGCGTCGCACGGACCTATGTTAGTGAATGGGGCCGTTCAGACTGTCAGTGATTTTCACGCAGCGTATGTGCGCTGCGTAAAACTCATGACATGTTTTATACATGAAGTCAATGGGTGCGTGCAAATCGCGCACGGCACACGGACGCACTTCCGGGTGACGCGCGTGATTCGCACTACAGCTGGTAAAGAAGAGAAGGGAAACATAAAATCCCCTCCTTCTTTACTGCGTCGTCACATAAAAAGGGAGTGTAATAATGATGCCGGCTGCGCGAAAATCACGCAGCCACGCACCATATACAGATGCCACACTGAGCTTTTGCGCCCGCAAAACGCAGCAGTTTTTGCACGTGCAAAACGGACACGTTCGTGTGAATAAGGCCTAAAGCTGAATATTGGGAGTCCCAGCAGTGTACGATATTCTGTGATAAGTTTATTTTTGGAGGACCCTTTGAACAAAAAGACAATGACCAAAACAAGCTGGTTTGATGTAAAATACATAAGTAATTAAATTAATCTCCATAATGAAATTTATGAAATAAAGTTTTACAATAATAGTTGCTGACTTTGTGTAATGGTATATTTTCTTCCATGTACCATAAAATTGCAATCTGTCATATCAGTACTATACATTGGACCACTAAATCAGAACCGGATGTGTACTGCATATTCTTTTTTTTTTCTGCTGCATCTTCTCAATTCAAGGATTTCTTTAGTAGCATGTATAATAATAATAATAATAATAATTGGTGCCCAGGAGCATAACATAAATGAAAAACATGTTGTCATAAAAGGACAACTGTGCATCAGAAATAGAAACAAATATTTTTGTTTATGCCGGAATCAAATCATATGTGCAGTTTTGGTGGCAGTTGTTCTATTTAGCCAAACACAGGAGTGGATATAAAAAAGTGGAGACACATTAGGTTGGGTTCACACAGAGTTTTTTTACAGGCAGAAAATCTGCCTCAAAATTCCGTCTGGAATTTTGAGGCAGATTTTGCGCTGCCTGCACGCAGATTTGTGGCGTTTTTCGCCCGTGGCCATTGAGCACCGCTAAATACGCTTTCTCTGCCTCCAAATTGTTGTCAATGGGAGGTTAGAGACGTAAAAGCCTGAAGATAAGGCATGTCCCTTCTATTTCCCGCAAGTCGTTTTTTCCACTCGCGGGAAAAAAACGCCTCAGCCTCCCATTGAAATCAATCGGAGGCATTTTCGTATGTTTTTTGGCGCGTTTACTGATGCGGTGTCCGCGTCAAAAAAACGTGTAAAAAAAACTCTGTATGAACTGACCCTTAGACTTCCCTCTATTTTATTCCTTCATTTTGGATCCACTCCTGCATTTTAAAGCATGTAAAAACACCAGCATTTTTTAAATGTGGCGTCTTGATAAAATGCTGTGTATGTAGGCTGTCTTGTATTTCCTTAAACAATGAAAATTAACATCTGGCTGCAGCATTTTTCAAGAAAAACAAAAAAGCTAAAAAATGAACACCAAAAACTCTGCAAAACATTGCAGGATAAGGCCCCCTGCACACGGCCGTAGCCGTAATCACAGCCCGTGATTGCAGGCATGGACAGCCGCAGACTTTCACCCGCATTTGTGGGCCGTGCTTCTATTATAAATTGTAGGAGCACGGTCCGTAAATTCAAAAAATAGCACATGTCCTATTTTTCGCAGATCATTTCCACGACCCGGACATATTCCCGTAAATATACAGGAAGGTATCTGGGCCATAGAAATGAATGGATCATTAATGGTTCAGTAATTGCGGATCAAATTTACTGTCGTGTGCATGAGGCCTAACACACACCACTCACGCCATGTAAAGCATCATTTTTTGTGTGTGCGTGTGTATCTAAATTAGATAGAAATACAGTGCTGATAACTGAGCAGGGGTTGTTTGTAGTCTGTAACCATGGAAACACAAGTACACATAGGAGATGTGTATACACAAAATGGTAGGACATTTTTATTCAAGAGTATTTGCAACGTTCTTTATTTTTATTTTAAATTCATTGGAACATTTGCTGCAAAGGTGTCCATACCCCTTGATTTCCAAAAAATCAATATCTTTCTAATAAATGACATAGCAGTAAAGTTACACATGTGTTTATTTAATATGCAATGCTTTTCATTCTTAGCTCAGCTGACAACTGACATCATGTTGAAGAATTATGAGCTCATTTCTTCAATTAGCATACTGGCCATATGTCATATTCTTGTATAATATTTTAAAATGCATTTCAATTGGATAGCAAACTGAGCTGACATTTGTTCTAGCTATTAATACATGGCTCTTTGCAAATAAACTTTTATGAGAACCTTTAAAATTATAAAGTATGAAAATAAAATATAAATAGTTGGTCAGTGTTAGAAAAAATTATAGTCAGTATTATTCTAACTCTTTCTATGCTAATATTTAGCCTGACACTGTCATAAAGCACATTTTAGTTCTGTGTACATTTTATTAGCACTCGACAGTTTAGGGTATGTGCACACACACTAATTACGTCCGTAATTGACAGACGTATTTCGGCCGCAAGTACCGGACCGAACACACTGCAGGGAGCCGGGCTCCTAGCATCATACTTATGTACGACGCTAGGAGTCCCTGCCTCGCTGCGGGACAACTGTCCCGTACTGAAAACATGATTACAGTACGGGACAGTTGTCCTGCAGCGAGGCAGGGACTCCTAGCGTCGTACATAAGTATGATGCTAGGAGCCCAGTTCCCTGCCCTGAGTTCGGTCCGGTACTTGCGGCCGAAATACGTCCGTCAAATACGGACGTAATTAGTGTGTGTGCACATACCCTTAGTGGCTAGATATGACCCCTCAAGCAAAAAGAACTGCAATGAAACATGTTGAACTGAAAGGCTCCATTTTGCAGCTAAAAATAAGCCTAACATAACAAAGCACATCTATCGTTCTAACATTGCATAGTTGGCAACAGTCCCGAATTTGCCGGGACTGTACCGAATTTACAGAGACAATCTCGGCAAATTACTGTCCCGGACCGTGTCCCGGCAACTGGCGACTGCCATATTCAATTGTATCTGCGTCCTCAGGATGCAGATACAATTGAATACTAGGGCCTAGCAGGAAACGATCACTAATGGTGATTCACGCAAGATGAGTAAGGGAAAGGAACCAATTCAGCAGCTCTGTGTTGAGTCCACTCCTTTCACATTTCCTCTGCCCTGTTTCTCCTCATTCCAAGTAGGTGGCTCATCATTGCAGGCTTATCTAAGGGTAAGGCCACACGGTGCGGCCACGTTGCGTTTATGTTGAGTTTTTAAACTGCAGCAAGTCATTTTTCAATAGAAGTCAATGGTGATATTTTGGTTATGGACAGACTGCTGCTATTATATTACAATGTATTCTTTGTGCAGTTAACTGCATCTTCATAATGTCTGACCGCACGCAGTTAATGACCGCGCTGCCAATGTTGTTGCTGAACTGCTTGCGTTTTTGCGAACAGTTCTGCAATGCCTTATATACAGGGAGCACCTATCAAACTTCAACACGGGTGAAAACTATGTCCATCAATTATTTCCTTTAAAAACGCAACAGAACTGCAGCATTACAGAGACAAAAAATGCCTTGCAGTTGACCGTATGCGGTTTTCAAACGCAACAAAACCGCGTCAATGACGCACCGTGGGGCCTTACCCTAAGGGAAGGGGCTCAAGCTGAGTAGCAAGGAGTTGCTGCTGAATACCTTCCAGTATAGTAGTTGGGTCAGGCGGATCACATCCCGCCCTCATCCCTACAGCAACCACATATAATCTATAACTACTCCCCAAATCCCCACTTGTGTCTATCTCCCAAGTAGCTGCACTGCATGATGATAATTTCAAGCAATCTCATCTACATGTTGTGGAATTTTTTTGCATGTAAATTGACCAGCTGTGCGTATTTTAAAATCCGCAGAATGTCAATTTATATTGCGTATCTGACAAGCTTATAAATAAAACACATCAAAATCCGCAGCATAAAACCGTTTGTTTTTCCGCATCAAAATGTAAAATCGCACCTAAAAACGCATTTAGGTGCGGATTTTACCTGCGATATTACCTGCGTTTACCTGCGGTTTTGATGCAGATTTTCTGCACCAAATTCCGCAACTTGTGCATTTTGTCTTAGACGTCACCAGCACAGCTGCTGATTGGCTGACGGTGCTGGCGATGTCTGAGTTTTTTGCAGGCAGATTTTGATCTGCCTGCACGCCGTTTGCCGTTTTTTTTGCAGCGTTTTTCATGGCTTTTTCGCCCATGGCCATTGAGCGCCGCGGGCAAAAAAAACTGATGTCAATGGGAGTTCAGAGACGTAAACACCCGAAGATAGGGCATGTCGCTTCTTTTTCCCGCGAGATGGTTTTTCCGCTCGTGGGAAAAAAACGATTCCGCCTCTCATTGAAATCAATGGGGGGCATTTTCTGACCTTTTTTTGGCGCATCTGCCGACGCGGTTTCAGCGTCAAAAAATGTGTAAAGATATACTCAAATCCTGTCAAACATCCTTGCGGTTATTTTCTGAGGGCTAACATTTATGGGCTGATTAGGAGACTCAGGACCTGGATGGTAGCCCAGATTGCCCTTATTATAATCTGCCCCTGGTAATACATGTGTAGTGACCCACTAGGACCCTACTAAATTATAGAAGATTCATGTTTAATTGATTCTGCACTGTTCACATTGTTTTCTGTTTAATGCGGTGGTATGCCTTTGAGATGGCTCATGGATGAGGTTGCAACAGGTCTGGAAGCTTCTGGAGGGAGGCAGGAGCCAAGTTAGAGTAGGCGGAGCTTCCCCGTCTTCCAGGGCAGTTGAAGGTTGGCAGTTGAAGAGTGAGGTTGTTGGTGGCTGAAGTAAAGTCTGTGAGGAAAAGTGATTATCTGTAGTCCTCGCAGCAATTGCTTGGGTTATAGGTCTCCGGCTAAACTCAGCATTTTAGACTTAGTGTGCACCCTGCAGTTGGGAAATGCACAACAGAAGAGTTGAACTATAGAGGTATAGTAAACGTGTCTCAGAAGATATCTATAGCTGCCACTCAAAGAACTCAGGAAGACTGGAAACCAGCTCCAACCCTGCCGGAGTCCTCTTAAGACCATTTTCCTCTAAGCTGCAATAAACTGTGAGTTTAACCAATTCAAATGTTGTCCAGCCTCCGTCCCCTGACTGGCGTCTGTACCCCAACACCATCAAGGGCAGCTTCCATCTGGGCGGGAGACATTAAACAGGGAGTGCCCCGGGGGAAGAACTACTACCACCATCATCCCAGGTGCGACCCCCTCATCACTGCTCCGGCCCTATGGAGTGAGGCAAGGTTTGGTGGAGGTAATACCAGCCACCGTGAAGACCCCAGACAGAAGGACAATCACCACCCACGTCACTGCCCCTACTACTAACTCCCTTCCTCTCCTACTCTCTCACTGGGTCGCTGCACATGGCAGATAGGTACAGTATACTATGTAAGATAAACAAACAAACAAACTACAGCTCACTTACTTTAGTTAAATGTTTGTTTGATTATTTGTCTGCCTTTCTGTCTTCTCCCAAATATCCTCACCATGTTCACTGCCTCTGTCTTTACTTGAGCTGCTGTTTTCTTTCAAACTTACCACCTATTTATGCCTTTGGTGGATTCTATCTACATCTCTGTCTCCGTTCTTCGCCCATGATCAGCTCACATGCATTATTTACTTTCCTGAATCACCTTAAGGGGAACCTGTCACCAGCATTTCACCTATTAAACCAGCAATACCTGCTGGTAGTGGGTGAAAAATAATTTCTATATAACCTATAATTGTCTTCTTAGTCGGCTCTGTAGCTTTAGTATTCCGTTTTTTAGTGTTCCCACACCGTATGCTCATGAGCATAAAAGAGTCATATCTTTGTTTGAAAAAAGTCATATCTTCATTCCTCAAGTCTTTCTGAGTTTACCCCGCCTCCTTACTATTGATTGACAGCTCCTCGCCTTCCCCAGCACACAAAATCCTGCGCTTGTACATTGATGTCCTCTTCTGGTGTGAGCGCACAAAGGAACACCGGATTATTACGATAAAAGGTGCAAAATGTTTGCAGACCGTTATTTACAGTCGGAGGAGGAGTTTAGGAGAGGGGATAATGGCAATTAACTTTTTATAGCAGCGGCCAGTGAGGGATATGTAAAGTTCAATAGGTGAAATGCTGGTGACAGGTTCCCTTTAAGCTCTCCTGCACATGTGTCGGATTTGTTTTGGAAAATGTGATGCAGGGAATTATAACCAAAAGTCTGCACCAAAACATGTTTTATTTGTTACAGACTTCGGCTGGAATGGTCGCTGTGGACACCAGATGAGGGGGGAGGAAAAAAAATTACTTAACTCCCCCGGGTCTCTCCTAGCGACTTGTCACTTCTCCCAGGGCTGGTGTCAGTGCTGCCAGCCTCCTGGGATTCACAAGAAAACAAGAAAATATATTGCAAGTCGAATAGATTTATTTTTTCACAAAGCCATATATCATATATTATTTCATATGTAATCAGCGTCTTTATATGAATACATGAGTTGAAGCGACTTAATAATGACGTTTCGGCCAATCCACGGCCTTTATCACTGTCGCTGAAAATGTAGTAAAGAATCGTATATGGACGTCTGCCAGACTAGATTACGCTGTAAATGACAGCCCAGAGTGATCTCGATGTGCTGTGCTGTAAATGACACACAAACGTTAGCGAAGTGTCAGGATTCTGAATAGACATCACCTCCTGGCTGGAGGTAATGTATATTCACTGTCAGGACACTTGAGTAACGTTAATGTGTGTGTATGTGGCTGCCCCTAGTGATATAGCTATATCGCTATGTGCTGCGTAAATGAATGGGGAGAAGTGTATGACGATGATTGGTCACTAATTGGTCAGCGTCATACACTTCTCTCCACAACGCCCACTTGGTCAAAAAGTAAAACACGCCCAGTTGTCCATTAAGAAAGTCATTAGCATAAAGCCAAAATTGCTCACAACTCCGTCAAAAATGATAGTTTTCTAAATAAAAAACACTGCTGTAATCTACATTACAGCGTCGATCACATCATGTACAAGATAGGCCACTTATAATGTGGTGACAGAGCCTCTTTAAAGTCACACATCTAAATCGCCCCTCCCCCATTGGGTCTGCAAACATTAAGGAATTACATAGTGATGAGGAGTTCTTTTTTTTAATGAATTCTCTTTTTATTAAATTCTTGATACATAGAAAATAATAACAGAAAAATACAAGAGCACACAGCAATTGTGAGAAACAAGCTCACAATACAGTGAACAGACAATAGTCAAACAGCAAATAGAAAAACACAATCAGGATCTTAAATTGAAAATTGGAATGAACCTGTTATAAGGCTATGATAAAGTAGACACAACTCTAAACTAAAAATCCCAACACAGCAGCATACGTTTACTGGAATAAACAAATACAGACATATGTGAAACACAAAATAGTTACTAGTTAACATTTCCCATATATGTTGGTATAATTTTTTGAACATCCTTTTTTTTTCTAGGACTTTAGCAGCGATTTTCAAGAAAATTTCCAAAACCTTTTTTTTAGAGGGATCAGTTCAGTTCTGAAGTGGCTTTGAGGGCCTTATATATTCTAAAGACACCATAAGTCACCCCATTTTAAAAACTGTACCCCTCAAAGTATACAAAACAGCATTTAGAAAGTTTCCTAAGCCTTTAGATGTTTCACAAGAATTAAAGCAAAGTGGAGTGTAATGACAGGGTAGGGAGACAGACAGGTGAGCCCTAATCTACCCGCCACTCAGTCCCTGCCTACTTGCAACGACCCGTCCTAAGCGACGGGGTACAACTGGGCGACGGTCCCTACGCTCAGTAAGTTCGAGACAGACAAAACAGACAGGGGTACACAGAAGCTAGGGAAACGGGGCAGCTGCCCACGGAGACACCGTGAGCAACAAGAGTGGTGAACGAGCCGAGTCAAACCAGGAGAAAGTGAGGTACAAAACGCTGAGCAGGAGAGAGGTCAGAAAGCCAAGGTCAATAACAAGCAGAGGATCAGTAGTACAAGCAGCAGCAGCAGCAAGCCAGGAAGCAAGCATAGAAGAATAACAGGCAAAGGAGGAACAGGAAAGGCAGGTATAAATAGACAGTGGGCGGGAACTAGCTCCGTCTGGCCAGGCTGTGATAGGCTCTCCCACTCCTAAGCCTGCCATCCTGAGTGGTGGAAGATGGAGTCAGTCTCAGAGACATAGGAGCAGGTGCAGACTGATTGCCCACGGGCGTCGACACAGAACCTGTGTCTGGCAAATCCTTTACAGTACCCCCCTTTTATGAGGGGCCACCGGACCCTTTCTAGGTGGACCTGGTTTATTGGGGAAACGAAGGGGGAACCTCCTGAACAATACCCCAGCGTGAACATCCCGGGTGGGTACCCAAGTCCTCTCCTCAGGCCCGTATCCTCTCCAATGGACCAGGTACTGGAAGGAGCCTTGGACCATCCTGCTGTCCACAATCTCTGCCACCTCAAATTCTACCCCTCAGGGGTGAGAACAGGGACCGGAGGTTTCCTCGAGGGAGCCAAGGACGGGGAGCAGCGTTTGAGGAGGGAGGCATGAAAGACGTTGTGCACTCGAAAAGACGGGGGCAACTCCAGTTGGAAGGAGACAGGGTTAAGGACTTCAATGACCTTGTATGGCCCTATAAACCAGGGAGCAAATTTCTTAGATGGGACTTTAAGGCGCAAATTTTTAGAAGATAGCCACACCAGATCCCTGACCACAAGCAAGGGGTTAGCAGAACGTCTTCTATCTGCCTGAGTCTTTTGTATGCTCTGGGACGCCTCTATGTTCTTCTGAATCTGGGCCCAGACTGTGCACAGTTCCTGATAAACGACATCTACCTCGGGATTGTTGGAACTACCAGGTGAAACAGAGGAGAACCGTGGATTAAACCCAAAATTACAGAAAAAGGGGGAGACCCCTGACGAGTTACTGACCCGGTTATTAAGGGAAAATTTGGCGAGGGGAATGAATGAGACCCAATCATGTTGACAGTCAGAGATAAAACACCTTAAATATTGTTCTAGAGACTGATTAGTCCTCTCCGTCTGGCCATTAGTTTCAGGATGGAAAGCCGAGGAGAAGGACAGATCAATCTCCAACTTTTTACAGAAGGCTCTCCAAAACAATGAAACAAATTGTACCCCTCTGTCAGAAACAATATTGACAGGAACCCCATGGAGACGCAGGATGTGTTTGATAAACAAGGTAGCTAACGTCTTAGCATTGGGTAGTTTCTTGAGGGGCACAAAGTGGCACATCTTACTGAAGCGGTCTACTACAACCCACAGCCCCGACTTGCCTTGAGATGGAGGCAAATCGGTGATAAAATCCATGGAGATATGGGTCCAAGGTCTCTGGGGAATGGGCAAAGAACATAGTAAGCCCGCTGGTCGGAACCTGGGAGTCTTGGACCTAGCACAAACCTCACAAGCGGCGACGTAGGCCTTAACGTCTTTAAGCAACCCAGGCCACCAGTAGTTTCTGGCATTGAGGTGCTTGGTACCCAGGATGCCTGGATGGCCAGATAGTGCAGAGTCAGGATTTTCCCTAAGTACCCTTGCAGGGGAACAAACAGCTTGTTCTCAGGAAGGTTCCCGGGTGCTGAACCTTGATCAGCCGCAATTTCGGAGACTAAATCAGAATCAATAGAGGAAATGATTATACCTGGAGGCAAAACACAAGCAGGATCCTCCTCCGAAGGAGGGCTGGCCATGAAGCTACGCGACAGTGCATCAGCTTTAATATTTTTAGACCCAGCCCTATAGGTGACCTAAAAGTTGAATCTGGTAAAAAATAACACCCATCGAGCTTGTCTCGGGTTTAGCCTCCGGGCAGATTCTAAGAAAACAAGATTCTTGTGGTCGGTAAGGACCGTTTCCTGGTGCCTAGTCCCCTCCAGGAAGTGGCGCCACTCTTCAAATTTAATGGCTAAGAGTTCGCGGTTGCCAATATCATAGTTACTCTCAGTGGGCGAAAACTTCCTGGAGAAGTAGGCACAGGGACGGAGATGGGTGAGGGACCTGGTACCCTGGGACAAGACAGTCCCCACTCCCACCTCGGACGCGTCAACCTCCACGATAAATGGCTCCATTTGGTTGGGCTGAACCAGCACTGGGGCCGAGATAAAGCACTTCTTAAGGACCTCAAATGCCTGGACAGCCTCAGGAGGCCAGTGGAGGAGATCAGCACCATTGCGAGTGAGATCCGTAAGAGGCTTAGCGATGACCGAGAAGTTAGCAATAAATCTCCTGTAATAATTAGCTAATCCCAGGAAGCACTGTAACGCCTTCAGGGAGGCAGGTTGGACCCATTCCACCACAGCCTGGACCTTGGAGGGGTCCATGCGGAATTTATGAGGAGTGAGGATTTGACCCAAAAATGGTATCTCTTGCACCCCAAACACACATTTTTTGGTCTTAGCAAACAGTTTGTTTTCCCGAAGCACCTGGAGCACCTTCCTGACATGCTCAATGTGGGAGGACCAGTCCTTGGAAAACACAAGTATGTCATCAAGGTACACTACAAGAAATACCCCCAAATAGTCTCTTAAAATCTCATTTATGAAATTCTGGAAGACCGCGGGAGCATTACACAACCCAAAGGGCATGACGAGGTATTCAAAATGACCTTCGGGCATGTTAAACGCAGTCTTCCACTCATCCCCCTCTTTGATGTGGATAAGGTTATAAGCCCCCCGTAGATCAAACTTAGAGAACCATTGGGCCCCCTGAACCTGATTGAAGAGATCAGGAATCAAAGGAAGGGGGTACTGGTTTCCTTACAGTGACCTTATTCAAGTTCCGGTAGTCGATGCACGGCCTAAGACCACCATCCTTCTTCCCTACGAAGAAGAAGCCAGCACCTACCGGAGAAGTAGAGGGGCGAATGTAACCCTTGGCCAGGCATTCCTGGATATACTCTCTCATGGCTTCACGTTCGGGACAAGAGAGATTGAATATCCTACCCTTAGGGAGCTTAGCTCCTGGTACCAAATCGATTGCACAATCGTATTCTCTATGAGGAGGTAACACTTCGGAGGCCTCTTTAGAGAAAACATCAGCGAAGTCCTGAACAAACTCAGGTAGAGTGTTCACCTCCTCAGGGAGAGAAATAGAATTAACAGAAAAACATGACGTCATGCATTCATTACCCCATTTGGTAAGATCCCCAGTATTCCAGTTAAACGTGGGACTATGCAACTGCAACCAGGGAAGGCCTAAAACCAAATCGGACGATAATCCCTGCATCACCAGTACAGAGCACTGCTCCAAATGCATGGAGCCAACAAGGAGTTCAAAAACAGGGGTATGCTGTGTAAAATAACCATTAGCAAGAGGAGTGGAGTCGATACCCCCTACCGGGACAGGTTTAGGCAAATCAATCAATGGCATAGCTAGAGACATAGCAAATTCCACAGACATAATATTAGCAGAAGACCCTGAATCCACGGAGGCACTGCCGGTAGCAGACCTACCCTCAAAAGAGACCTGAAAGGGAAGCAAGATTTTATTAGGTTTCATCTTTACGGGAAATACCTGTGCTCCCAAGTGACCTCCCCGATGATCACTTAGGCGCGGAAGTTCTTCCGGCTGCTTATTCTTACGCCCAGGACAGTTGTTCACGTAATGCTTGTCATCCCCACAGTAGAAGCAGAGACCATTTTTCCTGCGGAACTCTCTACGTTGTTGGGGGGACACGGAGGCTCCGAGTTGCATAGGTTCATCCGAGTTTTCCGTGGAAGAATAAAGCAACGGAACCTCGGGAGCCATCATGGGGGAGTCAGAGGAGAAGGCACAAAAACGCTCAAGTCGTCGTTCCCTGAGACGTCGGTCAAGTCGTACCGCTAAAGCCATAACCTGATCTAGGGAGTCAGCAGAGGGCTCGCTAACTAGCAGGTCTCTCAGGGCGTTCGACAGACCCAATCTAAACTGGCACCTCAAGGCAGGGTCATTCCAGCGAGAAGCTACACACCACTTCCTAAAGTCAGAACAATACTCCTCTACAGGTCTCTTACCCTGACGTAAGGTCACCAGCTGACTCTCGGCAAAGGCAGTCTTGTCAGTTTCGTCATAAATGAGCCCGAGAGCAGAAAAGAATAGATCAACGGAGGAAAGTTCAGGGGCGTCAGGAGCCAAGGAGAAGGCCCATTCTTGGGGCCCGTCCTGGAGCCGGGACATAATTATACCCACCCGCTGGCTCTCAGAACCTGAGGAGTGGGGCTTTAAGCGAAAATAGAGTCTACAACTCTCCCGAAAGGAGAAAAAAGTCTTCCGGTCCCCTGAGAACCGGTCAGGCAACTTGAGGTGGGGTTCAAGAGGTGAGGTGGGGGGCACTACCAGGGAAGCATCACGCAGATTGTCCCTCTGAGCCAGGGCCTGGACCTGTAGGGAGAGGCCCTGCATCTGCTGAGCCAGGGTCTCAAGGGGGTCCATAGATGTGTCAGGGACCAGGGTAGACTAGGTATATGGGCCTGTGATTATGTAATGACAGGGTAGGGAGACAGACAGGTGAGCCCTAATCTACCCGCCACTCAGTCCCTGCCTACTTGCAACGACCCATCCTAAGCGACGGGGTACAACTGGGCGACGGTCCCTACGCTCATAGGGGTACACAGAAGCTAGGGAAACGGGGCAGCTGCCCACGGAGACACCGTGAGCAACAAGAGTGGTGAACGAGCCGAGTCAAACCAGGAGAGAGCGAGGTACAAAACGCTGAGCAGGAGAGTGGTCAGAAAGCCAATGTCAATAACAAGCAGAGGATCAGTAGTACAAGCAGCAGCAGCAAGCCAGGAAACAAGCATAGAAGAATCACAGGCAAAGGAGGAACAGGAAAGGCAGGTATAAATAGACAGTGGGCGGGAACTAGCTCCGTCTGGCCAGGCTGTGATAGGCTCTCCCACTCCTAAGCCTGCCATCTTGAGTGGTGGAAGATGGAGTCAGTCTCACAGACATAGGAGCAGGTGCAGACTGATTGCCCAAGTGCGTCGACACAGAACCTGTGTCTGGCAAATCCTTTACATGGAGATTACATTTTTTTCTGTTTTCTGTAACACAGACTGTTTTACCAGAAAAACGCAATTTAATATTTATTGCCCAGGTTCTGCAGTTTTTAGAAATATCCCACATGTGGCCCTAGTGTGCTACATGACTGAAATACTGGCCTCAGACGCAAAGGAGCACCTAGTGGATTTTAAGTCCTTCTTCTTATTAGAATACATTTTAGGCACCATATCAGGTTTGAAGAGGTTTTTTGATGACAAAACAGAAAACACCCCCAAAAAGAACCCATTGTGGAAACTATACCACCAAGGAATTTATCTAGGGGTATAGTGAGCAATTTGACTCCACAGGTTTTTTGCTAAATGTATTGGACTTAGGCCGTGAAAATCAAAAATTTTTAATTTTTTTCTCAGATTTTTTTAATTTCAATAAGGAATAAAGGAGAAGTTCTCATTAACTGTTCTTGGGACACAAGTCAGAGCTCAGAAAGGAAGGAGCGCTAATTGGCTTTTGGAGCTCAAACTTTGCTGTAATGGTTTTTGGGTGCAAATTTGTATTTGCAAAGCCCCTGAGGGACCAAAACAGTAAAAAAAAACAAAAGTGATCCCATTTGGGAAACTGCACCCCTCAAAGTATGTATCTAGGGGTATAGTGAGCATTTAGACCCCACAGGTCTTTTGCAGAACTTACTGGAATTAGGCCGTGAAAATGAAAATCTATATTTTTTTCCTTTAAATTGTAGAATTTTTCATTTTTATAAGGGATAAAGGAGAAAAAGAATCCCAACATTTGTAAAGCGATTTCTCCTGAGTATGGAAATACCCCACATGTGGTAATAATACCGCCATGTTGCATTTGCAGGGGTACGAGTACAGTAGAAACCCCTGAGAAGTGACTCCATTTTGGAAACTGCACCCCCCAGGGCATTCATCTAGGGGTGTAGTGAGCATTTTGACCCCACAGGTGTTTCATAGATTTTATTAGAATTAAGAATTGAAAATGAACAATTTATTTTTTTCAAAAAATATGTAGATTTAGCTCCCAATTTTTCATTTTCATAAAAGGGTAATAGGAGAAAAAGCACCACAAAATTTGTTACTCAATATCTCCCGAATATGGCAATACCCTATATGTGGTTGTAAACTGCTGATTGGGCACATGACAGGGCTCAGAAATAAAGGTGCGCCATTTGGCATTTGAAACTCAGATTTTGCTGATCGAGCACTATGCCACATTTGCAAAGCCCCTGAGGTAACAGAGTACAGTGGAAACCCCCAATAAATGACCCCATTTTGGAAACTACACCCCTCAAGGCATTTTTTAAGGGTTTTAGTGAGCAAATTGACACCACAGGTGGTTTTTTTATTAGAAATGAATGCACAGTAGATAATGCAAAGTGAAAATATTTTTTTTTATACAGATATGTCATTTCAGTGCTCATTATGTGGTGCCCAACTTGTGCCACTATGAAAAGACAGCTATCTAATTATTATGCCGGGTTTCCAGGCTTCAGATACACCCTACACGTTGCCCTAATCTTTTGCCTGGACATATGGAAGGGTTCAGGAGTGAAAAAGCACCATCCGCATTTGAGGTAATTTTTGCGATTTATGCAGCATTGGCCGACAATTCCAGGGCTCTAAGGTCAAATAGTAAAATAAACCCCAAGAAGTGACCCTATTTTGGAAACGACACCCCTCAAGGCATTTATCAAGAAGGAATTGTGTCATCATTTTCTGAGAGCCATAACTTTTTTATTTTTTCAACTGAGCTGTGTTAGGGCTTATTTTTTGCGGGACAATCTGTAGTTTTCATTGGTACCCTTTTGGGGTATATAAGACTTTTGAATCACTTTTTAGTAAATTTTTTGGGAAGCAAGGTGACCAAAAAATAGCACTTCTGGTATTGTTTTCTATTCTTTTTTTACGGCCTTTATTAAACGCTATAAATGACATATTTACTTTATTCTGCGGGTCAATCAGATTATTGTGATACCAAATGTATATAGTTTTTTTTATGTTTTACAACGTTAGCATTGTATTTTGCGGGAAGAGCTGTAGTTGTTTTGGTATTGGTATCATTTTTGGGTATCTGTGACTTTTTGATCACTTTTTATTCCATTTTTCTGGGAGGCGAGGTGACCAAAAAATAGCATTGTTTTTTTATTATGTTTTTTTACGGCATTCACCATGCGGGAAAAATAATGTTATAGTTGAAGTCGTTACAGACATGGAGATACCAAATATGTGTACATTTTTTATGTATTCCCATAATAAAATATTTATTATGGGAAAAAAGGCGTTGTGATTTTTTTTAACTTGAAACTTCATTTTTATTAACTTTTTTAACTTTTTTTTGTCCCACTAGGGTACTTGAAGGCCTGAAGCCCTGATCACTTTTCTAATACACCGCACTACCACGTAATGCAGGGTATTAGAGCTGTCAGTTATATACTGACAGCGAGCCTATTAGGTCCCGCCTCTGGCTTTCTTCATTGCTACAGGGCTGTACATTTTCTTCATTCAAGGCAAATATACAATTTGGAAGTCTTTATCTGTATCTTAATACCCTGGTATCCCAAGGCATAGTGGCTTATTGCACCCAGGGCACATGTTTCCTTAGCTCTCTCTAGCAATAATCCTTGCTTTACTAAAGAAGTTTTATGAAGCTGCCCACCATATGCCAAACTGCAATGTCATCATTTATTATTCATTGCTAGTCAAAGCAAATAAAAAATACATCACATCTACTGAAAGTACAATCAAATTAATCTACATAAACTGTGATTCAGTTTAATTATGATGTAATTCTTTAGTCTCGGTGAATGCTCAACTGTCAAATAGTAAAATCCTCAGCATATACAAAGAGATGATCATGACATAGAAAACCTCTCACATGATATTAATTTCTAGAATTTAATAGAAAAATAATTTTATCTTGTGGTTACAGGGTGCTTCATCCTGTACATGCCACTATTAGGATCACAGCAGGAGTTGACACAAGCACCATTAATTATCTGGAAATGATGGTCTACTGGGAGTTTAATGACATCACTGCTGTTATCTTCATTATCTTATCTATAGTAATTATAGGAACTCAGGACTCAACAGTCCTTTTATATTGGAATTTTGTAAGGAAATCAGGTGACATACAAAATACATTTTATTTCAATTTTATTAAAGCAATTTCCCAAACAACAATTTTTCTGATTGACATTAAACAATGTTGCAAGTCCCATGTGTTACAAAAAATGTACAGAGTGAACTGTGTGGAGTAAAGAGGCTTTCAAATATATTAAAATACTAGACAGAAAACTTTCAGATGGAGTAAGGCAAAACCCTATGCCTATGTCAACAAAATGAGTACGGCTTTCGCTATAAAATTGAAAGTGCCAGGCCTATAATGCCTGAAGAGGTATTAAAGAGGCTCTGTCACCACATTATAAGTGGTGGTATGGCAGCTGGCCAACAGGGTGCAGGTCACAGTTCACAGTTTGCATAAGGTACCTGTGGCAGCTCGGACAGTAGCAAGGCAGACTCGGCTGGGACTAGGCAGCAGGTAGACGTCAGGCGTGGAGCAGCAGGAGAGGCGTAGGTACAGCACAGCACGGCTACCGCACAACACGGCACTGGAACAGGATAGCACGGGATACAGGACACAGGATACAGGAACAGGAACACTGGAACTGGAAAACACTAGGAGGCCATTTGCAAGACAAACTAGGATACGACAAACAACGCTCAGGCATGGAAGTGGTCACTGCGGAACAGGACGGCCGCATGTGCAGACATCTCTGGAGAGAAGGGCGTCAACTGGATGAAAGGAGTTCGTGGTCAGCGACCACGGACGTTACACATATATTGTACATGATGTGATCGGTGCTGTAATGTAGATTACAGCAGTGTTTTTTATTTAGAAAAACAATCATTTTTGATGGAGTTATGACCTATTTTAGATTTATGCTAATGAGTTTCTTAATGGACAACTGGGCGTGTTTTACTTTTTGGCCAAGTGGGCATTGTGGAGAGAAGTGTTTGATGCTGACCAATCAGTGACCAATCAGCATCATACACTTCTCTCCATTCATTTACACAGCACATAGCGATATAGCTATATCGCTATGTGTAGCCACATACACAAACACTAACGTTACTGCAGTGTCCTGACAGTGAATTTACATTACCTCCAGCCAGGATGTGATGTGTATTCAGAATCCTGACACTTCGCTAACACAATCCTGACACTACAGCACAGCAAGCGCAATCAGCGAAAAGATCATTGGCACAAGCCCCAAGGCATATATCCCACCCCAAACATTTGTTTTTATATATATATATATATATATATATATATATATATATATATAAAATAAAATGAAGACCGCTTTTATAATACTTGATAAGCTAGGATGTCACGTTGGGTACGTGGACCCTCTGGGCCGTACCACACAGCAGGGCACAGGTCACAGCCTATAGTTCGTATAGGTGTACCTGTGGTAGCTCAGACAGTAGCAAGATAGGCTCGGCTAAGACTAGGCAGCAGGCAGGCACCAGGCATGAAATAGCAGGACAGGCATGGTACTCAGCGGAGCACGACTCCAACTCAATACGGCACTTGCACCGGGATAGCACGGGATACAGGCTACAGGTAGCAGGAACGGGAAACACTGGGAACTGGAAAACACTTAGGAGACCATTTGCAAAGACAGACTAGTGTAACGACAATAAAGCACAGACAATGCAGGGAGGGGCAGAGCCCTTCTTATAGTAAAGGGTGATCTGGGAGCAATCAGCTCAATCTCACACATGTGTGCGCTCTGGCTCCTTAAGGCTGGACTGAACTCGCGAGCGCACTCTAGTGGTGGCTGCGGAACAGGACGGCCGCATGTGCAGACATCTCTGGAGAGATGGGCATCGACAGGATGGGAGGAGTTCGTGGTCAGTGACCACGGACTTTACTGAGGATACAACGGGTCAGCAGTAAACTGTCCGTGGATATTATTTTGCAACAAATAGCAGTTCTGTTGGGACTGGAACCATTATCCATAGAAGATATAGCCCCAAATACTTTGCCTTGTTGTAAAAACTAATCTATGTATGATAGTATAACCAAGGTTTCTATCTTTTCTGCTGCCTGAGGCGAAGATTTAAATGTAGCCCCCCAGATCTTAATTGACATCCCACAGGCTGTTCTACATCAATACCAGCCTCCTCCAACTCTTTCAGATGCACCGTTGCGTTATACTCCCCTGGCATGCACGGTGCAGCAATGAAGCCGGGCAGAAAACACCTCGCTGCATGGTGCATGGCCATGCAATGGAGCATCCGAGAAAGTTGGAGGAGACTGGTAGTGATGTAGAACAGCCAGGGGGAAGTCAATCAAGCATGGAAAGGTGGGTTTGTAGTCAGGATTGTGTGACTTTTCAGAATGGCGGCACCACCACATGACAAATTAGCATACAGCTGTAGATAGTGCCCCTGTAGATATTGACCCCCCATACCCATAAAGCCCCCACAGATAGAGCCCCCTGTTGATAATGCCACTCACACTATTAACTAAAAAAAAGAACTTTACATACTCACCTTATCCCGTACCCACGCCATCCTCTAGCAACACAGACCTGCTCTCTTCTGAGGAGGTCTGCTGGAGCTGAATGGTTCAAGTGGCGCGGCATCATTGAAAAGCGCTGAGTGGCATTCAAGCGCCTTTCAATGATACAAAGCGCAATGATACGCCATTGAAAAGCACTAAATGGCAGGGCAAGGAACTAATGTTCCTTGCTTTTGCCAGCGCTAGTAATTGTATCTGCGTCCTATAGACGAAGATACAATCATAGTGCAGGAGGGGATGGTGGCGGTTGGTTTCAGTGGCGCTGCCGCCCCCTCAAAATGGCAAAAGGCCGGTGCCTGAAGCGAAAGTCTTACCTCGCCACATGGACGGTGTGGCCCTGAGTAGATACATACTTTATACATACAGTACATACATTACACATACCATACATACATACATACATACATTACACACTACACATACAGTACATACATTACACATAGAGTACATACATACATTACACATACAGTACCTACATACATTATACACTACACAAACACATTACATTTACCTTTTGTGTAGGCTGCTGCCTATATGTATCTTTCTCTTTCTGTGCATATAGACTTCAGGGAAAATCAGTAGAAGAGGTGGTGAGTCCATGGCAGAATTTCCCCTCAGCCTTTTCATGCCGGCCGCAGTGAAGAGCAGATACCGTTCTCGTCTCCCTCTCCATCCCGAAATTGAGCAGGATCGTATTACAATAGCTCTGCTATTGTAATGACAGGAGATTTGTAGGCAGGGGGGGTTATTAAGGTGGCATAGAAGAGATTTTTTTTTTAAGGACGCAGTACATCTTACAGCTGCTAAGTGGAGGGTACCTCGGCCAGCAGCTCTGTAATGCCGCCCCCTCTAAGACTCTGCACCCGCGGCCTAAGGCCAGAGGCTGAGCTATCTTCATGGTAGATGCGGCCCTGAGTATAACTCTAAATAACACAGTCATGCAGTTACTTTGTAATATCACTATACAAGGGTCAAATAATATCGCCACATCATGACTGCATATTACCACCACATAATGTCTAAATAATACCACCATACTGTTGCTGAATAAAAAAAAAACACTATACAAAGACCAATATTACTACCATACAGTGAACATATGGTAGTAGAAACCAGTTCTACACAGGAGTTCTGCAGACCATATAAGTGAATACAGTACAGTTGAATCTGGTGACTCATAGGTGAAGTATTCTCTGATTAGAGTCATTCACTCTCCCTTCTTTTCTCCATCTAAACTAGACCGCCTTACGACTTCTCCAAACCATGAGTTTGTTCTCCAGACGTCATTGACACATCGCTTTTCCATCACCCTCCCCAACTACTGCCCACCCTCTACACATTCTTCTCATCCTACGCTGCTTTAACAGTACAATCCTGCTGCTTCCCCATTACTGTGCCTGCTACTGCCCGAGGTGCCCACATTACTGTATCTGCAATAATGGTGTCATAACTAAAGTTACCCAAAAACGAATAGTATCAAACAGATAGTGCCCCATACGGTAATCCCTATAAATTAATGTGCCTGTCTTTGTGCCCCAGACAGCAATAGTGCCCTGTTAGTGACATTGGCACCTTAATAGGTCCCTTTTTGTGCCTCCACACAGTAATAGTGCCACTTTGTGCCCCTTCACAGTAGTCTTACTCCCTTGCTGCCCGTACGCACTACCAGTTACCCTTTACTGCTCCTAAACAATTATAATGCCTCCTTGCTAACCCTAAACAGCAACAGTGCCCACTTAATGTCCCCCACTTAATAAAAGTGCCCTTAGTGCCCTCCACACAATAATAGTCCACGTTAGTTGCCTCCACACAGTAATAGTGTCCCCTTAGAAAGCCCTTAACCCATTCCCGCAAAATCACATACAGTTACGTCATGAGCGCTAGTGTGTTAGCGCTTTTTCACATAACTGTACCTGATGGTGATGGAGCTGGTTTAGAAGCTGGGTGTCGGCTTTATATTACAGCTGACACCCTGCTGTAATGGCTAGGACCAGAGCTAGCCTCTAGCCTCCTGGTCTGCCAAGTATGGAAGCCTTTTAAGTGAATCCCGGAGGCTTGCTATCAGGGCCAAGAAGATGAGCCTGCGCCATCAGCCGCGGGTGTCAGCTGTTTGTCACAGCTGACAGCCTGCTGTAATGGCAGGGTTTAATCTGGCCAATTAATCCCTTAGCTGCAGCAATCGAAGGTAATCGATGCATCTAGCTGATTAGATCGCACCCGATGGCTGCTATGGCAACGATCGTCACCCGCATGGTTGCCGATGATTGCTATGGCAACCGGAGGCCTAACAATGGCCTCCTTGTATGGACACCTATTAGACCCCGCCCGGAGGCGAGGCATAATAGGCTTGCTGTCAGTGAATAGCTGACTGCTTAAACACACAGCACTATGTAGGTTAGAATAGCGATCAGGGCTTCATGCCTTCAAGTCCCATAGTGGGACAAAAAAAGTTCATAAAATTGTTGTAAAAAGTTAAAGAATAAAGGTTTCAAGCTTAAAAAACAATAACCGCCTTTTTTCACATAATTCTTTTATTATAGGAAAAAACTGTAAACATTATATAAAATGTACATATATTTGGTATCACCGCATCTGTAACGACCCGAACTATAAAAATATCACACTATTTTATCTGCACGGTGAATACCATAAAAAAATAATAAAACAAAAAATCATTGTAGAATTGCTGTTTTTTGGGCACCTTGCTTGTGATAACAAAAATCGCATGTACCCCTAAATAGTACCAATGAAAACTACAGATTGTCCCACAACAAATAAGCCCAAACACAGCTCCATTGGAGAAAAAAAAGCAAAATGTGCAGTGTTCCAAAAGCGCATAAGATTGGGCACCATTTATCAGTGCGACACTGGCCATATATCTGCGGATTATTATTTCATTATCCCATTATCATACCCTTTTCTTATCCCCTGATGCACTCTGCACAGCTTCCATATACCCTGATGTACTCTGCATAGCTTACATATGCCCCCACATTATAAACTGAAATACCAGCAAAACCCCAAACAGAGCTACCACTAAGCAAAATCTACGCTCCAAAAGCCAAATGGCGTTCCCTCCCTACTGAGCCCTGCAGCGTGCCCAAACAGCAGTTTACGTCCACATATATGGCATCGCTATACCCGGGAGAACGCGCTTACCAGTTTGAGGTATTTGTCTTCAGTGGCACGAACTGGGCACAACATATTGTGCACTAAAATGGCATACCTGTGGAAAATTGGGATCAAAATGCTCACTACACCCCTAGATAAATGCCCTGAGGGGTATAGTTTCCAAAATGGAGTTACTTCTCAGGGGTTTATAGTGTACTGGTACCTCAGGGGCTCTGCAAATTTGCCATGGCGCCCAAAAAACAATCAAGCAAAATCTGCATGCCAAGTAGCACTCCTGCCATTCTGAACCCTGCGGTGTGTTCAAACAGCAGTTTATGACCACATATGGGGTTTTGCTGTACTGGGGAGAAATTGCTTTACAAGCGTTGGGGCGCTTTTTTGCTTTTATTCCTTGTGAAAATGAAAAAAATTAAAAATTTTAGTGTCAAAAATGTAGATTTTCATTTTCACTGCCTAATTCCAATAAATTCAGCAAAAAAAAAACAGTAGGGTCAAAATGCTCACTATACCGCTAGCTAAATTCCTTGAGGGGTGTAGTTTCCCAAAGGGGGTCACTTTTGCAGGTTTTGCCCTGTTTTCGGCCCTCTGGGGCTTTGCAAATGTGACATGGCGCCGCAAACCATTCCAGCAAAACTTGAGCTCCAGAAGTCAAATGGAGCTCCTTCCCTCCTAAGTTCTACCCTGTGTTCAAACAGTAGTTTATTACCACATATGGGGTATTGCTGCACTCAGAAGAGTTTGCTTTACAATGTTAGTGTGCTTTTTCTCCTTTATCTATTGTGAAAATGAAAAACATCTGAGCTAAAACTAAATTTTATTAGAAAAATTGTAGATTTTCAATTTCACAGCCTAAATCCAATTAATTCTGCAACAAAAACTGTGGGGTCGAAATGCTAACTATATCCATAGAAAAATTCCTTGAGAGGTGTAGTTTCCAAAATGGGGTCACTTTTGGGGGTTTGCACTGTTTTGGTCCCTCCAGGGCTTTGCAAACACAACATCACATTGAAAACGATTCCAGCAAAATCTGCTCTCCAAAATCCAAATGGCGCTCCTTTCCTTTTTAGCTCTGCCGTGGGTCCAAACAGCAGTGTATTAGCACATATGGGGTACTTCCGTAATCAGGAGAAGTTGCTTTACAAATGCTGGGGTGCTTTTTGTCCTTTATTCCTTGTAAAAGTTAAAAATTTCATTTTTACAGACTAATTCCAATAAATTAAGCAACAAAAACTGTGGGGTAAATATGCTAACTATACCACTAGATACTTTTTTTTTTTTGAGGTGTGTAGTTTCTATAATGGGCTCACTTTGGGGGGTTTCCACTGTTTTGGCACAACAAGACCTCTTCAAACCTAACATAGTGCCTAATATATATATATATATATATATATATATATATATATATATATATATATATATATATTATTTTATTTTTTTAAATGAGGCCCCAAAATCCACTAGATGCTTTTTTGTTCTCAGGCCTGTGTTTCAGTCCATTAGGACACTAGTACCACATATGGAACATTTCCAAAAACTGCAGGATCTGGGAAATAAAGATTGAGTTGAGTTTCTCTGGTAAGTCCATGTGTTACAGAAAAAGATGTACTACAAATTATTTTTTGGCAGAAAAAAAACAAAATTGTAAATTTCACCTCTACTTTACTTTAATTCCCGTGAAATGCCTAAAAGGTTAAGAAACTTTCTGAATGCTGTTTTGAATGTTTTGAGTGGTGCAGTTTTTAAAATGGGGTGAATTATGGGGACTTTCTTATATATAAGGCCCTCAAAGCCACTTCATAACTGAACTGGTCTCTAAAAAAATAGCTTTTTGAAATTTTCTTGAAAATTTGAGAAATTGCTGCTAAGGTTATAAGCCTTGTAACATCCTAGAAAAATAAAAGAACTTTTAAAAAGCTATGGCAACATAAAGTAGACATATGGTACATGTTGACTAGTAACTATTTCGTGTGATATTACTATCTGTTTTACAAGCAAATACCTTTTACATTTACAAAACTGCACATTTTTGCAAATTTTCTCAGAATTTTGGTGTTTTTCACAAATAAACACTAAATGTATCAACCAAATTTTCTCACTAACATAAAGTACAATGTATCATGAGAAAACCATCCCAGAATCGCTTGGATACATAAAAGCATTCCAAAGTTATTACCACATAAAGTGACACATCAGATTTGAAAAAATTGTGTGTGTCCTTAAGGTAAAAACAAGCTGTGTTCTTAAGGGGTTAAACTGTAAAAATGCCCTTTTAGTGCCACCACATAGTCTTCAAGACAGAATAAGTGCCTGTTTAGTGCCACTGCCCCCACAAAGTAATAGTGCACCCTAAGTAAACCCCACAGTAAAATTAATAAACGTATTACTCACCTAACCCCACAATGAACAGAGCAGCTCAGGCTATGGGCCTCTTATGGCTTGCTGCCAGTGGTGTGACATAGGCACGATTAAGTTAGCATCGCACTAGCCTTCGCCGAGGTCCTAGTGCCACATAGGCTGCAGGCTATAACAGCGAACAGCAAGGCAGGGGGGCAGCGGCTCAGGACGCAGATACAGTTGAAAGTGGTAGGGAGCAGAAGTCCTCTATTAAGAGTGCCCTGTCTGCCGAAAAACATGCCAGGGTGTTGCTCTGTTGCACCCTGGCACTATGAAACCCCTGGAGGTAAACCTATTTATAAAATTCACACTCCTCAGGATGAATTAAGATTTAATCCCCTACAAATTATGGATCCTCAAATATGTCTTAAATTGTATCAGGTTCCTTTGACTATTCTGGCTTACTACTTTGCACCTCGCACACCTTTCTTTTGCAGATAGTGCCTCCCTTGGCTCCGCACTTACAGAGGTCGCAGATGCCATAAAACCCTGGGTAAATTCAAAAAACCCTGACCCGCATGGCTTCTCACCTCTAAATTTTTTTTATTCTTTTTTAAATGCCCCATTATGGATCCCTTGCCTTACTAAATTATAGTAATCCATCCTCTGCAAAAATTCTTGGATGTCAATATCTCTATGATCCCAAAACCAGGGAAGTAGGACACCCATTGCCAGAATCTTCACCCCATTTTAAATATTGATTATAAATTATTACAAAGATCCTATCGGTTCATCTGGCATCTCTCATGCCCTCATTAATTGTCCCAGATCCAACAGGTTTTGACTCTTAAAGAAAAACAATAGATAACATTTGCCTGACTATCAATATACTACAACATGTCTTTTCTACTAGATGGGAATTGATATTGCTTAGTTTAGACATGGAGAAAGGATTTAAATCAGTCCAATGGAAATACCTGATGGAGTCGACGGATATACAAGGCCCCTTTCTGCAATCCCTTCAATTCACCTTTACCTTAGCAGAGATAATTGTTGCCTCTATCAGTATAGAACGAGGAACATGGCAGGGATGCCCACTTTCATCTTTCCTCTTTGCCATCGCCATAGAGCATTTGGCACAAGCCATACATTAGAATCATGTCATTTTTGGGTACAGTTTGCTAACATACTTAGTATGTATGCTGATGACATATTATTACTCAAAACCCCACTTAAATCTCTCGCAAATTGATCATTATTTTAGCACACTTTGAAACCTGTTCCAATTTGAAAGTCAATCCCTCCAAGTCAGAAGCTATCGGATTTGAACATCTTACACCAATTTCAAAAAGCTAATTACACAGAATTTAGGCTTTAAAGTGGTTTTCCCATGAGATACATTTATGACATATCCACGGGATATGTCATAAATGTCAGATAGATGCAGGTCCCACCTCTGGGACCCGCACCTATTTCAAGAACGGGCCCCCTAAACCCCATTCTACCTTTGTCTGCTCTCGCTGCCTCCCGGTCACTTCCTAGTTATATGGTCGGGAGTTCCGAAAACAGCCATTCAGTTCTATGGGACTCACGGAAACAGCATAGCTCAGCGAGCTACGCTGTTACGGGAACTCCCGACCATATAACCTTTTTCATGGTTGGAATTCACCTGCTTCAGCCGCAACATAAAGCCTCAGAACGGGGTTTAGAGGGCCCAGTTCTGGAGATAGATGCGGCTCTCAAAGATGAGACACGCATCTATCTGACATTTATGACATATCCTGTGAATATGTCATAAATGTCTCTCATGGGAAATCCCCTTTAAATAGAAACCAATTCACATGTCATATTTAGGTGTTGTACTTCCTAAAGATCCTGCCTCTTTTTACATACGCAATAACCCTAACATTTTTTCTGGTATCAGAAAATTACTACACATATCATGGCTGGGCCGCCTTGCAGCTATTCAGATCTAGAAACAACTCTATTATTAGCACATTAAAGGGGTTGGACACATTTTTACAAATGTGCAGAAAACAGCACATAAAGAAATTTACTCAGATAGATTGTTACCATTATTACTATATGTTATTAATACAGCATATGAGAAAGGTAGGCTCCCAAATTAGCGGAGATTATGGTAATTCCCCAAAAAAAGAAATATCCTTTGTTGATTGAATCCTATTGACCAATCTCTCTTTAAAATACTGATGAGAAGTTATAGGCGAAAGTTCCGGAAAAGGTAGGGGAACTAGCCATAACGCTAGTGACTCTGTTTATCAAAGAGGTAGTAATGGTGGGAGACACAAGCAAGTGAAATCCACCATTACACCAGCCCTTTTACATATGGCGAGCCAAGGTCCAAACTGTTTTCAATTTATTTCTGTGTTTTGTACAATAAAATTGGGTTAAAACGTGAACTAAGATAGGTGGAGAGGCGTGGACTGATAACATACGTACACGGTGAAGTGTTGTGTTATACTGTGCGCCCAGACCTTGAAGTTTGGACAAGTAACACAGTTTTATTTAAGGCTTAATACAGGATACAATTGAGAACAGCGAACCTAGTTATTTTTTTGTTTTTTTTTCTAAGGTATCAACGTTTTTATTTTGCTTTGCGGCGTGCTGCTCTACAGCGACAAATCATCGGGCAATCGAGCAACACAGAGTCTTCAGCAGTATCGACGTCTGTGTCCTTCGTGTGAAATACAGCTGGTCGGGAAAAAGCGTTCCGGCGTAAAAGGACCTTTTTCATGCAGCAAGGAACAAGGAGGACAAAACTAACCAAGATGACTTCTGATAGAGTGAGTATGGACTTCTCCACTCTCAAACACCTTGCTAACCATAGTTCATTCAACCCAGTAACACCCACAACATATGAGTCAGCAGGAATGCTGTGGCCCACACTGCTGAATGAGGTTTATGCGCATGATAAGATGTGCATCAACAAGAGGAGTGTTTTTAACAAAACCTCCAAAAGGTTCCACATGCTTGCTAAACTTATATGTGTGTATGAGGAGACGTAGAAGCCTGAGAACTCAAAAAGGAAGAGTGATTCCCAAAATCTTCACTGCCAGTGTTGTGTCAACAATGTGAAGCAGGTTTGTGCTTTGCAGACACAACTGGCAGAGAATGCCCAATGTAAAATTGATAGAGATAAGCAAATTTGCATGCTGGAATCGCAGGTGATAGATTTGAAAAATCATGATGATAATATTGATGCACAGCTGACTGGGTCTTATGCTGTGATCAATGCATTTAAAGAGGCTCTGTCACCAGATTTTGCAACCCCTATCTCCTATTGCAGCAGATCGGCGCTGCAATGGAGATAAGAGTAACGTTTTTGTTTTTTGTTTTTTAAACGAGCATTTTTGGCCAAGTTATGACCATTTTTATATTTATGCAAATTAGGCTTTCTAAAGTACAACTGGGCGTGTTTACAGTAAAAGTACAACTGGGCGTGTATTGTGCTCGTTACATCGGGGCGTTTTTACTTCTTTTACTAGCTGGGCGTTGTGTATAGAAGTATCATCCACTTCTCTAAACAACGCCCAGCTTCTGGCAGTGCAGACACAGCGTGTTCTCGAGAGATCACGCTGTGACGTCACTCACTTCCTGCCCAGGTCCTGCATCGTGTCGGACGAGCGAGGACACATCGGCACCAGAGGCTACAGTTGATTCAGCGGTTGCAGGTAAGTAGCTACATCGACTTACCTGCAAACGCTGATGCTGCTGCAGAATCAACTGTAGCCTCTGGTGCCGATGTGTCCTCGCTCGTCCGACACGATGCAGGACCTGGGGCAGGAAGTGAGTGACGTCACAGCGTGATCTCTCGAGAACACGCTGTGTCTGCACTGCCAGAAGCTGGGCGTTGTTTAGTGAAGTGGATGATACTTCTATACACAACGCCCAGCTAGTAAAATAAGTAAAAACGCCCAGATGTAATGAACACAATACATGCCCAGTTGTACTTTTACTGTAAACACGCCCAGTTGTACTTTAGAAAGCCTCATTTACATAAATATAAAAATGGTCATAACTTGGCCAAAAATGCTCGTTTTAAAAAAAAAAAAAACGTTACTCTTATCTCCATTGCAGCGCCGATCTGCTGCAATAGGAGATAGGGGTTGCAAAATCTGGTGACAGAGCCTCTTTAAGGATAATGCGGCATCTACAGATGCCATCATTACCAAGTGGAATGATGAGCTTGCTACTAGGTCACAATTGGTTGGCAGTATGCAAAACATCATAAAAAATTTCTCAAAAATGTTACCGGCATTGTCTTTTTCAAGGCCTGATTCTGCTGTAAGTTTGCCCTCTACAGGGCAAAAAGGGGGGAGTAGAAACAGTGATGGATCAGATGTCCCAAATCGGGATCCCATCCAGAAACCTGAAGGTAACATTGTTATGAAGTGTTACGCAAATGTAAGCGTACGATAATCAGAAGTGCGTGCCTAGCCATGCAGAACTTGAAGAGATCATGCACTGTTGACTGCCCTAAGTCCAGCAGAGCATGTACTGTTAAATGTTTTGCATGTGCCGACTCATACCATATTGCGAAGTACTGCAAGTCTTTGGGTACTAATCAATGTGGTCAGATGGGACATATTGCTAGAAACTGCCATGGTATGAGCAACAGTGGAAAGCCTAGTAATGAAACAATAGAAAATGGCCACATTACATCAAATGGTGGATTTAGGAAAGGACAAAATGGCTACATGAGAATCTCCTCCACACATTTGCTAAACCATGTGTTCAAAGATCTGAATAATGAACCAAAACTGGTTTGGCATTCAGCTGTTAATTTTAAGTAGGCTATAATTTACATGTTCACAGTTAGGTGTTATCTCTTTGATGTCTGTGCTGTGTGTTTATGGTCTGTTGTGTTTGTTCCCAGTTCTTTTGTTGTCATTGTGTTTTCTTTTGTGGTTCCTTCACAGATTCTATTGTGGTGTATTCCTGGTTATCAGTAGTTATGTAATTATACTATATGGGTGTTGCCCATATTCATAAAACATAAGAAAGCCACTCCTGGAAAACAACTTGAGAATCAGCCAATGAATAGTGATGTATTTGCTTGTTCTGTGAACTTATATTAGGTATAGAGCTGCGGACAGGTAACATACGTTCACTTATAGTGTTATGTTATACTGCGCACCTAGACCTTGAAATTCAGGATGGTAGCGCATTTAGATCTATAATCGCAAAATGTTTTAATTCCTCTCTATTTAGGATAATAACGTTGGAATTGTTATTTAACACAATTTCATCTGAGGCCTCCTGCAAGTGCAATTAAAAACAGCGAATAAAAGTATGGCTGATTCTTTTGTGTTTAACTGGAGTGGTCCTTTAGGAAAGATTGACAGAGGGAGGTAACCCTGGCATTACACCCATATCTTGATTTTAAGATAATGGGTTTGGTAAGATGGGGATATAGTTCCACAAACATGAGAATTGTGAACATCCACAAAATGGTACTTCATCTACAGCTCCCCTCAGATATCCTAAACTATAAGGGCAGCCATCCATATCTGTCTGTACAGATGGATGTTGAAAGGAGGATGCGATCCTCTGCCAAGGTAGTTAGGACCGGGTGCTTAGACACCAGTGTTGAAATACCGAGGGGACCTGTTAGATGAAGGTCAACCCAATACCCTCTTCAAGCTTAAGATACATGGGTCAAGGGTATTGGAGTTGGTACCGAGTGCAATATGTTTACTACACCATCTGTGCGACTAATTGCACTGGAAGAGGAATACTCCTCCAAGGAGCATTTTTAGCTTTTTTTATTATCACAGGTATCCATGTAGCAGAACGGAAGAACTCCAGTCACCCCTGAGTAGAGGCTCGATATCCGCTCAGATGCTCGATATCCGCTCAGATGCTCCTGTAATACTCCTGATGATCCGGAGTTCAGTGAGGAAGAGGATATTGTGGAGAAGCTTAAAGAGTCTGAGAATCAAGCCTCCATCCCATTCCCTGAAAAGAGACTCAGAGGTGTCCTGAGAGCCTGTTTGGGTACAACCGCAAAGCAATTTTGTTCTTCAACCTGCTCATCCACCCTGTGATAGTACTGATGGGTGAAAGGACTTGCCGACCAAGTAAACTAGGTCAGGCGTAAAAGAATGAACTTGGACTAAGGACATAATACCAATACTGTCCTGCGACCAGTAATTGTCGAGTTCATGAATATATATATTTGTGTAATGTAATATGAATCAATGTGTCGTACAAAAACTTTCTAGGTGTACATATAGACATTCTAGGTGTAGATATGTGTCCGCAACATAGGCATACTCAGTGAGGACATGCCTGTCCCACAGTGAGTGAGTGTGTACATGTAGGCGGGCATATAGTTACAGCCTGTAGTCACCCCATTTACATGTGTACCTTGCAAGTGTTTATGGAGGAGTATTGAGAGATACTGTTTGAGCAGGAATCTCTATATGTACATATACCTTGAGTTTGGGGGGAATATTTTTGTATGTTTGATTACTTTACATTTTGCGTGTATGATTGGGTAGTGTGTAGGAACCCTTAGGTACAGGTAAGGTACACACACACACCCTTGTAGGTAATTGCCACCTCAACCTTAGAACTGGTATGGTCCATACGATGATGGATTGAATGTTAGAGCGGAAATGGAAGCCGATGTTCCGCCCCACGATTAGATTTCTAGGTACCAAGACATCACCTCCTCCTCAGGGATGTTAACCTGCCGTGATAGATACATGGATATCGGCCCACAAAGATTGTTTCGTGTTCAATCAAGATACTGATAAAATTTGGAAAGATAACGGATTGCGTACAAAGGTTGTCGAAATGCGGGCTAAGCCATTCCAAGGCTGAAAGTGTGAGGGCACAAGTAGCCTTACACTGGTCGGCATGCTAAATTGGGATCGGCCGCTGGAAAGACCTGCTGACGCCGCTAAAGAGGAAAAGATTCATTAGAAAGATCAAGATCCAAGAAAGAAGAAGATCAAGGATAGACTTTGAGTTTCTATGGACTTTCAGCTTCGTTCTATGGACTTTGAATTTTGTTATAGACTTTGAGTTTCTACGGACTTTCAGCTTTGTTTTATCGACTTTGAGGTTCTGTCTATGGACATTGAAGTTAGCTTGATGGGCTTTGCGTTGATATGGACTTTTGAGTTTGAGGACTGGCAGGAAAGGTGTCCTTGAGGCGATAAGTGATGTCTGAAGTACCTAAATCCAAAATTACACTTCATTCCATCTACAACCATTACCAGTAACAAGGTTGAGGGGGTAATACAGAACAAACACTTTCACAAATTTCATTGTCGTGTTCCCGACACAACGGGGATTGTAAAGGGATGTGTTTTATATATTTATATCTATGTACATGTGAGTGTAGATATATATATTTGTCCCTCCAGAAAGGTGTATATTCCTCCACTCACCAGGTAATGAGACACCCTGGGGGATGGAAGCCATAAACAGTGAACTTATCCAGGAAGCAGGAAGTTCCAACTGCTTCCATCCCCCTCACCAGGTAATGAGATTCCATGAGGTAGCCATAAGCCCATGCCCTCCCCCCCCCCCCTTGCACGTGCATGAGCTTTTGATGTCACACAGATGTGCACGGGAGGGTTTTAAAAGGACAAACGGTCCCACACTTCTCTCTCTTTTTCCTGCGTCCCTGAAGACACACCAACTCACCAACTTGGACCACATGAACCGCTAAGTATCCATGCATAGTACCAGCTACACATTATGCTCTCCTCCCTCCTTACTTCAACCCTTTACCTGCATATCTCCTGGTACCTGTTTAATCCTTTCCCACCATTTACCTGCTATCCCCTGGTACACAGCAACCAATTCCCCTTGCTGTAACCCTTGCTGTCCCTGGTAACCCTTGCTGTAAACCTTGCTGTCCCTGGTAACCCTTGTTGGCCTAAGTTAACCCTTGCTGTCCCTGTTACCTGATTAACCCTTAGTGTACAGGGATAGTTATGCTAGTTGGGAGTGGGACAGAAACAGTGAGCATGTGCATGTGTATTGTAACGTAACTTATATGTATGTTTAGATAAGTGGGTGGTGGTATAACATAGGATTGTGATACCGTGTTTATACTGTACTACGTATAGTGTGAGTATACTCAGTATATATTAACGTCTTATATGTATTGGGGTATACTGATACTATACTGTGATCCGTTACGGTGTTCTGTGTTTGGTGTATTTTATATGTAAGTGTGATTATTGTTAGTAATAAATATTATCCTTTATTTACTACACAATTGTATTTACTCAGTCGTATAGACTTACGTAGCAGCAAAGCAAGTAGATTAACGTTAGTATAAGGAAAAGGTAGGGTAACTAGCCATAACCCTAGTGACCCTGATTATAAAGGAGGTAGTAATTGTGGGAGACACAAGCAAGTGAAATCCATCATTACAACAGCCTTTTTACATTTTCTACAGAAAAGCGTTTGATACAGTTGAATGAAGGTTCTTGTGGAGGGTATTGAGCGGATTTGGCTTTGGGGAGAAATTTATTATTTGGTTGAAATTGTTGCATTCCGAATTCAAGTGAGGAACACGACAAGGTTGCTCTCTCATCTCTACTGTTTATAGTGTTGATAGTGGTTTGCCATAAAGATAAAGATCAGATCCTGTGGGCAACTAGAGGTATTTAAGTTTGGAGCCCTTGATGATTAGATCTCGCTATACTCAGATGACAAGCTCCTCTTTTGGGGGAATGTAACTTCAGCATGTGGAGCATGTGGTCTGCGTGTGTGAAAAATTTGGTAAACTGGCTTGCCTCGGTATCAATTTTAATAACCCCCAAAGGATAACAACTGGGGAGTTACATGTATAAAATAGGTGGAAGTTATTGAATATTTGGGTATTATATTTTTTAGCTCATGTACTGAGTATACAAAAGTAAATATGCTTCCATTAATGGTGGAATTGTGGAATAAGGTGAAAACCTGGAATAAATTATCACTCCTTCCTAAGATCTTGCACTTATTTATCAACTGTCCAATTTAGCTCCTAGCTAAAATCTTTAAAACAATGGAAGCAATTTTGAATGATTTAATATGGAAGGGTAAAAGAGCCCATATTAAACTGAATATACTTACTAGACCAATAAATGAGGGGGGCTTTGACATGCCCAACCAGAAATTATATTTGTACGCCTCACAGCAGTTTATAGGATGCAATGACATCATAGCAAATAAATATTTTCTAGAAATTTATGAAGGGAGTTGGGATAATGTATATGAAGCACTTACAAGGAAAGCAGTCTTTAAGGCGCACCACAAAATTTGGGACACTGTTAAATTATTAAGAGGGGTTAAAACATTTATTGATATAATGCCACTGTGGAGTAATGTAAATATTAAAGTATTTATATCACTACTGAAAATTCAATATTGGAATAAAATTAATAAAATCAACATAAAACCTTTATTCCCCATTGCAAAAATGAAAACATTTGAGGAATTAAAACATTTATGTAAGGTCCTAGATTGTGGGATTTTCAGACATTGTCAGTTTAGGAATGAATACCGAAGTGAAGAAAAAAAATCCATATATCATCCTTCTTCATTTTAAATTTTTTGAAAGCATGACTATTACGGAAGGGTGCGATATCAGCCCTTGTTTTTGGCACAAATGACTGTAAGATTCGGGCACAAAAGAATTGGAATAGAGACTTGGGTACAACTATAAGATGGAAAAGCGTGTACAGATCTGTGGAGGGAATTTCTTTGAATAATGAACATAGTTTGTTTGTTTTATGTTGAATCATAGTCTATGTTACATACCAAAACTGCTCAGGATAATGGGGAGGAAAGACCATGATAAATGTCTACTGGTATTTGGAGGCAGATGTTCACCTACTGTGGAGAAGCCCTAAATAGATATTGGTAATTTTATTGCTAAGGAACTGTCTCAAATTCTAAATATTGAAATAACGATGTATCAGGTACTTTTTATTTTCAGTGATGCCAAATGTATTAGAAAAAGTTCAGCACAAGTCCTGACTTTTAAAAAGTATCTTACTCAAATAATGATGCTAGAACATCAGCATCGATGTTTTCATGCGTATAGTGCTCCCTTGTTGTTTATTCCAATCTTCTTCAGTGCTTGTACAGCTCTCCGGTTCCAACATGGCTGCTAATAGGGGACATGTGACCAGACCTGTCCATCAGCAGCCTGTATTGAATAACACTGCACACACTACGGGAAACTAGCGAATGCAGAGTGCCATGCGCAGTGTCATTCAATGGAGGCCGCTGATAGACGGCTCTGGTCACATGGCCGTCCATCTGCTGCCATATTGAGATTGGAGCACCATACGGGCAGTGCAGAAGATTAAAATAAACAAGGGGGCCACACTATACGTTTGAAAACAATGGCGCCAATTTTCTAACATCATTGTATGAGTTATTTTATGTACTGTTTCCAGCACACTTTAAAAAATAAAGATTAAAGTGGCCAACCCCATTAGTTAAATGTTTAGCTCATGGAGACCATGATACTTTTGTATTTGGCCATGTGGTAATAGCCCATTGACAGAAGCAAAGTTGTAAGGGTTAAACTAAATTTGTAAGCAATCAAATAAAACAATCTGTTCATTATTGTACAGTATTGCTGCCCACAGTAATCCATGGGTGCACTTCATATTCGTGACGTCACCTTTTATTACTACCTCTTGCACCTGCTGTATACATACACCTTGCATTGTGATAGAAGTATTGTTGGAAGCTCTCATGGAGAGAATTGCCTGCTGTCATATTTTTCTGTTTACCTTGTGCTCATTGTTCCTTCTGAATTTCACCTCAATTGTGAACTTTGTAAAAACCTCAGTTGGAATGATATGAATAGCATTATTCTTATTTAGAATGCTAGTCCTTGCTAGCTATTTAAAATGTCATTAACTACATTGAAAGGGCTAAAAGCAAATGTGCAAAAAATATTAAAAACAACATAATGCATACAGATGAGGGAAATCAGTTTGAGATTTCTTTTAATTCCAATGACGCAAATCCAGAATAATTTCTCAAATTCAAGACAGATTTCCAAATCTAAATTTAGCACGATACATTAATTCAGCATGTCGCAATAGTGCAGCTACAGGGGTGCTGAGTTCCAGTTTTCCAAAAAGGAAGAACGATGGCGATATGCTGAATGTATATGTCCTGTTTTTACGTGCATGAAGATGCCGAAATATAGTGAAGTTACTGCATTTAAGGAGTGAGTGCTAAGAATCTTTCTTCTTTTTTGGATATCTTCTATTGTAAAGATGTTATTCACTGAGCAGCACCTGTATATAAAGTATATACAGAAGCATATTGCCTATTTTAAAACTCCCACAAGTTTGTCATGTGTTCGGGGCAGTGCCGACCACTATTGCTGTTTTTGGAGAGTTGCAGTTATATCCAGTGGCCCCCCACACCACGTCTGTTAAAAGTTACTATAGTTACTGGGGCCTATGTAATAAACTACATGGACCCCTGTTACTATAGTAACAGACAATATACTTACCCTCCTTGTTCTTGAGCACAGCTGAGATCCTGACGTCTCTTTGCGTCATGACATCACGACGCTGTGCACAGCACACAACATTGCGATGCTGGATGGCGTCAGGACCACCGCTGCACCAGGAGAAGTGGAGGGTAAATATAACATTACTGTCTGCTGGGGCCCTGTATCTAAGACTACCATGTGGTAGGTTTAGATACAGGGCCCAGCAGACAGGATCACACCATATGTGTGATCCTGTCTGATGGCCCCTGTATCTAAGCCAACCACTAGATACAGGACCCCAGCAGACAGAAATTTTATACTGTATAAGAATACTGTCTACTGGGGCTCTGTATCTAAGCCTACCACAGGGTAGGCTTAGATACATGGCCCATGTGTGATCCTGTCTGATGGGCCCTGTATCTAAACCTACCACATGGTAGGCTTAAATACAAGGCTCATGTGTGATCCTGTCTGCTGGACCCTGTATCTAAGCCTACTACATAGTAGGCTTAGGTACATGGCCCATGTGTTATCCCGTCTGATGGGCCCTGTATCTAAACCTACCACATGGTAGGCTTAAATACAAGGCTCCAGCAGACAGTAATCTTATACTGTATACCTTGGGCTTAGATACAGGATCCAACAGACAGTATCACACATGGGCCCTGTATCTAAGCCTACCACATGTATTACAGATGGGCTTTTTTTTGTATTTTTTTTTTTTTTTTTTACATATTCGGTTGTTGTACTACGTCGGATCCTATCCATATGTATAGGGTTGTAGTGCTATAGATATGATGTCCTATTATATATATATATACATACAGAGATACATACACGCACAAACATTTTTTTTTTGGACACATATGTATTGGTGCTATTGCCTCTGACGTTTAACGAACTTAGTGATGCCCCTGGCTGCTAGTGGTGCATTGTTGGGTCACTTAGGAGACCTGGCGATGCAGCTGAAAGCTGCGGTCCATTGGCCATGAGAAGTTGTGGGGGCCCCAAGAAGGACTTTTGCATCGGGGTCCATGAGCCTTTAGCTACGCCGCTGGTTATACCTATATAAAAGACCAGAAGTATCAATCATAATAACATAATATTGTGATAACTGTAGATAGAGAAATCTTACTATACACATTAATACCTCCCTTTTTTTATTTTACTTTGCAAAAAGGGACTTGTACATTTAATGTCCTAATAGTACAGCATTTATGAATAGTTTCAAATCAGATTTTATTCTGGGTTAACCATATAATCTAGTATTTTTCTGCTGTAAAAAGGGAAATGCAAATTGTGGAAAATGCCTGGAAAGAGACATTGGTGCAGTATGAAAATTGGCCTTATCACTCAACAACCAATCACTGTTCTGGGTTCATTTTTCCAGCACAGTTGAGAAAATGAAAGCTGAATTATTAATAATAATAGTAATAGTAATGATCTTTATTTATATAGCGCCAACATATTCCATTGTGTAAGTAGAAGACAGCACTCACATTTAATGCAACACATTGTAATGCATTGATTAAACCAGAATGATTTTTGCAAAGATTAGCATTGAGATGTGAGTGCTGCCTTTAACTTGTTTTAGATATATGCTGTATTAAAGGGGCTTTCCGAGATCCCTCAAAATAAAAGCCAATAAAAATCTATTTCCCCAATTGTAGGTAACTTGATAACCATATTTCAATTAAAAAAAATGTAATACTGTAATACTCTCGCATTCTCGTTGAGCGCAGTTTGTTGACATTGCTCTGGGGGCACGTCCCTGTCATTCCGATGTATCTTCTTGCACCGGCTTGTCACCACCTGACATCCTGCGCCATAGAGAGTACAGGGGAGACTGTGCTTGCGCGTTCCCCAGCTGTGAAAGTACATGCCCCCTCACTAGTGATATGCCGTATACTGGCCTAAGACTATTGGCCTAACCCATGTGATTAGTATACGGCATCTCAGTAGAGAGTGAAGGAAGCATGACATCAGAGCTCATGTGATGCGCAGCGAGAGCAGAGGAAGGGGTCACTTTTGAAATTGTAAGTTAATTAAAGAGTTAATGTGGAGGAGAGCCTCATTATAGTGACCAAATTAAATGCAAACTCTGAAAACTCTTTTAAGGGCCAGTCGGACAGAGTCCCCTCTGAAGACTTAAACCACGTGACAGTGTGATTTGAATATAGCTTTGAATTATCTCCACTCCACAGTATTTACATAGGTACATGGTGCAAGGGGAATATAAATAAAGCTGCATGAACCAATCACGCCGGCAGTATCTACGGGGAGGGAGGGGAAGAAAAGAGAGCAGAGGAGTACCTTGAAGGTTCTGGGACATAATACAAAATCTGTTAAAACAGGACAGCCTATTACATGCCATTTATAGCAGTGGTATCCTCTTTTGTGGCAGAGAGATCATTGGGCCCTGTCAAGCTCCAGCGCCTAAGTATGTCTACAACCCTACACCCCTTATAGATACACCCACGAGTGATTATGCTTCACAGGGAACACCCACTGAGTTCTGAATGTGCAGGTCCATAAGCAAGCATTTTAGAGAAAGCAGGTCTTGAAAATAAAAGAGGAAATACAACATAGTGCAACTATAAAAAAAAAAATTCAAAGGTGCATGTACTCAGTCCCAGTGAATCAGAAAGTAAGAAATAATGTTTTGTTTGTATAAGGTCGCTGCGAAGCATCAAAATGATATTGGTCATACCAATTTTGTTTATTTAAAATATTCTTTATTAACAGATTAGTGGAGCATATTAAATTATATTCTAAGCAATTTGCTGGGGCTAAAGCTCAGCCGGACATGTGTCAAGAGTTTTCCTTTCACAATGTTACATAATTTTTTATGTAACATAGGCGGTGTGTTCAGCAAGAGAATTGAAAGTTCAAATAAAACAAGTGGATATACAGTATCTCATGTCTAAAAAATAGTACTAGCGTATCTTTGGCGCTTACCTAATAAGGAAACCCCACTGATTTGTTAATTAGATTACCATGCCAAGAGCCAACTGACAGATGGTTTGTATTCTCCCACTGTTTCTTGGCTGAAAAAGGATATTTTAGAAAATGCTACAGTGTTTCCATCTTTTGTGTATTTGCCTCACCGCTATAATTCTTGAGCTATATTAAAACTATATCAATATTACATTTCAGTCAAATAGAACAAATAAATCTAGTACAACTAGACACAAGAATAATTTATTAGGAATGAGAAATAGTTTTCTCTCCTGGCTTTACAAATATTTTTGTTTTAACGAACATATAGTTTTCTATGCTCCCACACAGAAGGATGAAAAGATGCTGAATTCCCTAAAGCTTGTTAATGTGTTCTATTATATGTTTTTTTTATTGGCACAATAACTCAAAATAAAAATGTTCACGGTCACAAAAGGGAAAACTAGTACTTCACTATAAAGAAATTTATTCAGGACTTCTATAATAGACTTCCCGAATATGTATGTTGTCAATTGCCATATGCCAGTTTTTGAAAAAGTTTCCAGAAAAGCACCTTTTGTTTCACTTTTTTAATACTACTCTAATTCTCCTCCCTTCTACGCATCATATAAAACCTTTTTTTTGGTAAATTTTAAGACCATTCTGTTGGAGTTAGTTACAAGTAGTGGCAGAGCAGACTTACCATATGGGAAACCTGTGCAGCAGCGCAGGGGCTCTGCAGGCAAGGGGGCTCACTGTTACCTTAAAAAAATTGTGGTTTCTTCTCTCTATTAAAGCAGATGCTGTACCAATCTCACAATTACTGATGGATTGGTACAGCACTGATAGATTTTCTGGAGAGCTATAAATTAATTCATAGTTCTATGGCTAGCACGCCACTGTCATTAAATTATTAGATGGAAATCAAGGAGCCTATATACTGTTCACGCACAGGTCTGTTAGCTGCTGTGATATCACAATATTCAGTCTGGTAGGTAGTTGTAACATCACAAATATCTCCCTGTCAGGTAAGCCACTGTGACATCACATATGTTATTTCATCAGGTAAGCTATTATGACATCACAAGTGGCCTTTAGTTAGAAGCCCTCATACAACTACATCTATGAAAAAATAAAATTAGTTAAGGCTCCAAAAGTCAGGAAAGAAAAAATATGCGGTTGTGCAGGCCCGACTGTTTCAAGAGGTGAATTATCAAGGCCCTAAAATTAGGGAACCAGGAAGTGTAAGGCCCAAACATATCTGCTGGAAGTGAGGGTGCCCGTATTACTCCAGGACAACACTTTCCCAGCAAAATTCCCCAAACTGCAAACGTGCAGAGTGTGGACCAAAAGAGGATAAGAAATTACACCATTTATCAGTCAAAAATAGGAAATTTTTGAAGCAGCACAAGTCCCAAGATCCTGGTGCGGTGCACGTTGTCAAGCCAGGCAAGCCTTCTCTGGCATAATGTAATTTCCAACAAAGCAGTAGGACAACAGCACACGTCTACTAATCCTCAAAAAAGTTTCATTGTCAAAACATCTTGCAACAGGCTTGAGAAAGACCATTTATCAGTGCGACACCGGCCTGAGCAGAAAGAATTGCTTCACAGCGTAACACACATTTATGGATTATTTTATTGTTTCTTATTACCTCATTATTGTACCACCGGACTATGCCCCTGATGTACTTTGTCCAGATTACATGTACCCCCACATTATAAACTGAAATACTAGTAAAACTCCAAACAAAACTACTACCAAGCAAAATTCACACTCCAAAAGCCAAATGGCATTGCCTCTCTACTGATCTCTACAGTGTGCCCAAACAGCAGTTTACTCCCACATATATGGCATCGCCATACCCGGGAGAACCCTTTTAACAATTTTTGGGGTGTGTGTTTCCAGTGGCATAAGCTGTGCACGACATATTTGCCACTGCGCATTCATTTATGGAAAAGACCTGTGGGGTGAAAATGCTCACTACACCCCTTAATAAATGCCTTAAGGGCTGTAGTTTCCAAAATGGGGTCACTTCTCTGGGGTTTCTTTTATTATTTCACATCGGAGCCTCTGCAATTGTGAACCAATACTGTGTAAATCGCCAGATTAGACCTCAATTTCGCAAGGTAATCTTTCACTCCTGAGCCTGATCGAATGTCCAGGCAAAAGTTTAAGGCCACATGTAGGGTGTTTCTAAAACCGCGAAACACAGCATAATAATTAGAGAGCTGTCTTGTTATGGTGGCACAAGCTGGGCACCACATATTGGCATATCTATGGAAAAAATCCCATTTTCACTCTGCAACATCGAGTGCACACAAATTTCTGGAAAACACCTGCGGGGTTAACATGCTCACTACAACCCTAGGTGAATACCTTAAGGGGTGTAGTTTCCAAAATGGTGTCTCTTCTTGGGGGTTTCCACTGTTTTGGTCCCGCAGGGGCTTTGCAAATGTGAGATAGCACCCAGAAACCAATAAAGCAAAATCTGCACTCGAGAAGCCAAATGGCGCTCCTTCCCTTCTGAGCGCTACTGTGTGCCCAAGCAGCAGTTTATGACCACATATAGGGTATTACCGTACTTGGGAGAAATTGCTTTACAAATGTTGGGGTTCCTTTACTCCTTTATTTGTAGAGAAAATGAAAAATTTTAAGCTAAAGATACATCTTATTGGAAAAAAAGTACATTTTTACTTTCACTGCCCAATTCTAATAAAATCTATGAAAAACCTGGGGTCAAAATGTTCACTACACCCCTAGATGAATTCCTCAAGGGGTGTAGTTTCGTAAATTGAGTCACTTCTGGGTAGTTTCCACTGTACTGGTACATTAGGGGCTTTGCAAAAGCGACATGGTGCTGAAAAACCAATCAAGCAAAATCTGGGCTCCAAAAGCCAAATGGCGCTCCTTCTCTTTTGAGCCTTGCCGTGTCCCCAAACAGCATTTTATGCCCACATATGGGGTATTTCCCTACTCCAGAGAAGTTGCTTTGCAAATGTTGGGGTGCTTTTTCTCCTTTATTTGTAGAGAAAATAAAACATTTTAAACTAAAGCTACATCTTATTGGAAAAAAAATTCATTTTTATTTTCACTGCCCAATTCTAATAAAATCTATAAAACACCTGTGGAGTCAAAATGCTCATTACACCCTTAGATGAATTCCTCAAAGGATGTGGTTTCATAAATGGAGTCACTTTTGGGTAGTTTCCACTGTACTGGTACATTAGGGACTTTGCAAAAGCAAAATGGTTCTTATAACATCCACAGCCGCAGACCATCGTGGTTACTTACCCCTTGACGGCCGCAGCCATGGCCTTGTGAGTACTGGTCCGCATCTCCTCCCCAGGAGACGCCAGCACTCACTTCCGCTCTGCAGTGTCTCGTAGGGTGAGCGCGCACGCTCATGCCCGATCTTAAAGGGCCAGCGCACGCACATGAAAATATGGTTCTAATTAGCCTAATCACCCTGGACCATTAAAGTGCCCCTGCTCTTTCACTTCTTGCCTGAGCGATGTTTGTATTCCTCTTTTAGTCTTGCAAATGGTCCCTTAGTCGTATCCTGTTCCCTGTGTTCCCGTGCCCTGCTGTATTCTGTATCCCGTACTGTATTTGTTCCTTTTTTTAGTTAAACAGTTAGTGTATATATGATTAGACATTGTTCTAATTTTTTCACGAGTCAGGAAATATTATAAATTAAATTCTAATTTATAACATTTCCCTGTGCTGGTCACTAGAGGGAGCAATTCCCAAAATTGCAGCATTGGCATGTGGTAAAGCAACCACATTGCTTTATGCTGCAAAATTTGAGAAGACACACTCGCTCTAGCGTTCTCAAACAATCCCCCCTCCTTTATCCTGGCTAGTGCCAGGAGAAAGGAGGGGATTGAATGTTCAAACCTCCTACACTGTGTGTCGCCATTGTTTGAGTGAATACACAGTGTAGTAGGCTTACATACAGTTTTAATGACACACGAAAACACGAACATACACAAACATAACTTACCTGCTCCTGCCGCCGCCGCCGCTCCCTCCGGTCCGTCCGCTCGCTTCTGAACACATGTCCTGAAGCCGCGACCGGAAGTAGTCATCTTACTGTCCGGCCGCGGCTTACGGTCCACAAGAAAATGGCACCGGATGTCGCTCGGCCGAAGACATTCCATTTGGACTGTGTGGGAGCGACGCATGCGCAGTTCCCACACAGACGGTGTACACCATAGTGAATGCGAACGGCTCCCGTTCACATTCTCTATGGGGATGTATGTGCCGTATTCCATCTCTGTATGTGTCGTTAATCGACACATACAGTGATGAAAAAAAATGGCAACCCCCATAGTGAAGAAAAAGTTAGAAAAAAAAAAGTAAAACACAAACACACAAATAAATAAAAAAAATTTGTAATAAAACACTAAAAGCAAATTGATCTAAAAAAAATTTTTCCGCAAAACCCTTCCTTTAAAATTTCGAAAATGAAAATTTTTGCAATGTATCGCTACATTTTGGTGATTTCACAATTAAATACTGAATGAATCGACCAAATTTTACCAATAACTTAAAGTACAATATGTCATGAGAAAACAATCTCGGAACCGCTTGGATAGATAAAAGCATTCCAAAGTTATTACCACATAAAGCGACACGTCGGATTTGAAAAATAAGGCTCTGTCAGGAAGGTCAAAAGTGGCTGCAGCAGGAAGAGGTTAAAGATAAGTGACATGGCAACATAAACAGACCACAGCAGCACAATCTGCAGAACTGGAAACTCAGGAATATCTGTTTTTGCCCTGTCAAAAAAAAGTTAATAGATGTGTCATACCTGATAATTGTGATGTACAGCCCAAATTCCATATTTTACAATGTATTTATGCAAGCACGTTATATGTTCTTGAGAGCAAACTGACAAGTGGGCTGGTGTGATTTGTAGTCCCAGTCTGGCCTTGCTAATAATCCAATAAAACCTGTCTTCTATTGTTACTATCCATCTGGAAAGTCTACTACTGGTCAAATCAAGTATTTCACTATATATCCCCACTCAGTAGACCTTTTACATGATGGTCTGGCTACATTTATATGGTGCAGACTTCTTACACCTTACATGAAATAATATATAAAGATTTAATGAGCAGGCATTTTAATTAAGACAACAGATGAAACCAGGATGATATCAATGTAAGCTATATGAAGATAATGACCCTAATATAGAGCAGAATATATTTATTAAACCATTCTAAAACTATTTGTGCAAAAACGTAACTTAATTTATAACATATGCTTTTTTGATTCCAAGCTGAGTTTTGCACATATGGAGCATTTCATAGAAAATACCTGGATTGCAACAAAGCAATTCTATAAATATTATTACATTTCTACTTTATAAAATGTGTAGTAAGAAGTCATTACTGCTGTAAAAAGTTGTCGCTTTTTGTTAGCAAAAAGTCAAATACACTCTGTTGAGGATGTTTTCAATACTGACACCTAGTGACCATAAATTGCCAGTATATTTAGGTGAATATATATATTTTTTGTCAATGCTATTGTTTTGTGACTCTACCATGATGTCACGCATTACTTTAGTGCAATGGATTTACTATCTGTAGATTAGCATGGAAAACACAATGAAAAAGGGCTAGTATTTAATGGGGTTCACTGGGCTAGTGTCACCCACCATTACTACCTCCTTTATACTAGGGTCACTAGGGTTATGCCTAGCCCCCCTACTTTTTCCTTGTATTAACGCTCACTATCTGCTTTGCCACTAAATGTGCATGTGTACGCAGTAATTCACGACACAAGTATATAGTAAATAAAAGTAATATTTATTAATACAAATCACACTTAGATATTAAACACCAAACACAGAACTCAGTAAATAATCACAATATAGTTTCAGTATACCCCAATACACATAACAAGTTAATATGTATTGAGTATACTGACACTACACGTGGCACAGTACAAGAAATCAACAGTACTATACTATACCACCACCCACTTATCTAAACATACATATAAGTTGCAATACACACCCGCTATTTCTGTCCCACTCCCTCCTAGCTCTAACTGTCCCTGTACTTAAAGGGTTAATCTAGTACACAATAAGGGGCTGTAGGGAAAGAGAAAGTACAAAGGGTGTCGTAATAGGATAAGGTTTGTGAGATGTGGATGTGAGCTGAGGGTTAGGCAATAAAGGGGTTAATAAAGGGTTACTGTATTGCAGGGTAATGGTAGAATAGGGTAGGGGTTCAGCAGCTTGAGTAATAATACTTAGACTGCTGTTCTTGCTCAGGACCTGTAGAGTGAGTTCAGCAGGGCTGCTTTGGTGGAATCCAGAGTAGGTCCAGGGGAAGTTGCAGGACCAGGAGGGGTTAAATGTATGGGAAGAAGGGTAGGATAATGACCAGGGGAAATGCTTATTGTATAGGGTAAGAGAAAGCACATGGAGAGGGGGAGGATACTTAGCGGTGCATGGGGTCCTTCCTTGGTAGTGGTGCAGGGAGAATGGAGGTCTGTTAGTGTGTGATGGTGAGGTAGGAACAAGAGAGCGAAGTGTAGGACTGTGGCCCTTCTTATGCCCTGTCCATGCAGTTCTGTATGACATCACATACTCATGCACGTGTTGGGTCGGGGCAGGCCGTGGGCACCTCCTGTGTCGTGGGATACAATACAGGATGTGTTCACTGTTTATGACTTTCCCCGCCCGGAGTGTAAGACGCAAGAGATACAAAGGAAATCTTTTGCTCCTCCCAGATTGTAAACAAGGCAATGCAGCTGGCTGGAGCCAACTGTCTGATCTCATTACCTAGCGAATTTTAGGCATATGTGTGAATACACACCTATGTTTGGAGGGACAAATATATATAGGGCCGATCAACGAGACTGCTCATTCATCGGTGCTCGTTTTCTCCTTTCACAAGGTGCAATGCATGGGGATGTTCGAACGTTACTACAATCGTTCGTCCCCATACATTTCCACATGTCAGCAGCACATCTCCCTGTTTACACACCAAGATGTGCTGCCAACAACACTAATATTTTACTGCTGAATAAACTATATGATGAACAAGTGTTTGCTTGTTCTTCAGCTGATCATTTCCCTGTTTACACAGGGCAATGTTTAGGAACGAGCACTCTGTGAACACTCGTTTGCCCGATAATTGGGCATTATCAAATCTATTTTTAGGCATTGCGTGTGAAAGAGGCAATAATGGTTGAAGATTATGAAGATGTTGCAACCTTGTGGGTGAAATTACAAAAGAAGTAAAGACTGAAAAAAAATGTTTTGAGCAATCCATAGACCCCCCCATCACTGATGAGATGGAAGGTCAGCTATATAAACAAATGGAGTTGGCAGCACAGGCTAGTACAGTGGTAATAATGGGAGATTTTAATTACCCAGGTATTGATTTGGGGCATAGTTCTGCTTCGACTACATGGGACAGTGTGTGAAGAGCCGACAAGAAGTGATGCGCTGTTGGATCCAGTCATTTCTAACAATGCAGAGATTATTAAGGATGTCACTGTTCATGAAAACCTTCATAATAATCACAATATAATTTTATTTAGCCTAAACTGTAAAAAAGAGACTGGGAGGACAAAAACATGTCATTTTAAAATGCCTTGTTTCCCGAGGTTGAGGGCTGCACTTCAGGATATAGACTGTGAGCAACTAATGTCAAATCATGCTAAAAGTGCTAAATTAGAGTGCTTAAAATCTTGTTTGGGCAATTGTTCTGCAAAGTTTATTCTTATAGGTAACAAGTATAAACAACGGAAATTAAACCAGAATACTTTGGTGTGTTAAAACAGGATTCATACTCGGCGGCTGAGCCTGCTCCATACCCGGCTGGTTTCAGCTGTATATTACAGCCAACACTTTATTACAACGGATGGGATTGGAGAGAACTCAGATCCTGGACGTTTAACCTCCTACAACGTGATACAAAACTCAAAAGTGCAGAAATGTATCTTTGCTAAATCATCCTTAATAGATCCAATTTTTTTTTCTCTGAATTTCATGCTAATAATCATACATTTATTTTGTCTATCATGTTTCTATGGTTACTGATTCAATGCTTAAATTCATACAATACTGTTTGCAATTTTGCTTCTTCAGTATCCTTGACTCTTATTGTTATATGCTGTTACACATGCTATTGTAAATCTTTCATACCCAGCTCTTAACTAATGTACAGTTAGAAATATACAAAAATTTGAACCTGTTGTTACACCAAAACAAAATCTAAATATAATAAACAAACTATAAATAACATAAAATATGAATAGTTTTCTCTGTTTTTACCTTTGTATTATGTACATGTTGTATCTATATTTGTTTGTACGCATAATATTTTCTCAGTGTTTTCTTTCATCTATATTTTCACTTGTTTTTTTCTTTTTATTTCAAATTTTGATCAAATACAGACAGAAATACAGATGTAAAAACAAAGGCAGCATATGAGAATATGGGCCTCCATGGAACACGCTGCATATATCTAAATATAGACTATGCATTAAAATACAGACATGTACAAATATGGGCATGTGAATGAATAGCAAACCATTAGCTCTGTATTTGGAATTTTAAAAATACTGAAGTATTATGTAGATAAAATATACTTGTGCAGATGAGGAATTGTAAAGACTATGACAGATCAATAATATCATTCACATTTAGTAGAGAGAATGTTTCAGATGGGAAAAAAAGTCTATTTAGATATAAAAACAAACAGAGGAACAAAAAAAGCATTGACGTTGATATGTTGAGATGTTGAGTGTAATGACGGGGTAGGGAGGAAGACAGGTGAGCCCTAATCTACCCGCCACTCAGTCCCTGCCTACTTGCAACGGCCCATCCTAGGCGACGGCGTACAACTGGGCGACGGTCCCTACTCTCACTATGTGCACGACAGACAGACAGACAAGGGTACAAAGAAGCTAAGGAAAAAGGGGCAGATGCCCACGGCAACACCGTGAGCCACAAGAGTAGTGAACGAGCCGAGTGAAACCAAGAGTGTACAAGGTACCAAACGCAGAGCAAGAGAGTAGTCAGTAAAGCCAGGGTCAATATGAAGCAGAGGACAAATAGTACAAGCAGCAGCAGCAGAGCCAGGAAACAAACAGAATCACAGGCAAAGGAGAAGCAGGAAATGAAGGTATAAATAGACAGAGGGCAGGAGCTAGCTCCGTCTGGCCAGGCTGTGATAGGCTCTCCCACTCCTCAGCCTCCCAGCCTGATTGGTAGAAGAAGGAGTCACTCTATCAGACTTAGGAGCAGGTGCAGACTGACTAACCACTGGCGTCGACACAGAAGCGGTGTCTGGCAGATCCTTTACAGTACCCCCGCTTTAATGAGGGGCCACTAGACCCCGCTTATTGGGGAACCGAAGATGGAACCTCTTGAGCAATACCCCAGCGTGAACATCCCGGGCGGGTACCCAAGTCCTCTCCTCAGGCCCGTATCCTCTCCAATGGACCAGGTACTGGTGGGAGCCTTGGACCATCCTGCTATCCACAATCTTGGCCACCTCGAATTCTACCCCATCAGGGGTGAGAACAGGGACCGGAGGTTTCCTCGAGGGAGCCAAGGACGGGAAGCAGCGTTTCAGGAGGGAGGCATGAAACACGTCGTGTATTCGAAAAGACGGGGGTAATTCCAGTCGGAAGGAGACAGGGTTAAGGACTTCAATGACCTTGTACGGCCCTTTATACCGGGGAGCAAATTTTTTGGACGGGACTTTAAGGCGCAAATTTTTAGAAGACAGCCACACCAGATCCCCGACCACAAACAAGGGGTTAGCAGAACGTGTTCTATCTGCCTGAGTCTTTTGTATGCTCTGGGACGCCTCTAGGTTCTTCTGAACCAACGTGGGCCCAGACTGTGCACAGTTCCCGATGAACGACATCTACCTCGGGATTGTTGGAACCACCAGGTGAAACGGAGGAGAACCGTAGATTAAACCCAAAATTACAGAAAAAGGGGAGACCCCTGATGAGTTACTGACCCGGTTATTAAGGGAAAATTCAGCGAGGGAAATGAAAGAGACCCAATCATATTGACAGTCAGAGATAAAACACCTTAAATATTGTTCTAGAGACTGATTAGTCCTCTCAGTTTGGCCATTAGTTTCAGGATGGAAGGCCAAGGAGAAGGACAGATCAATCTCCAACTTCTTACAGAAGGCTCTCCAAAACAATGAAACAAATTGTACCCCTCTATCAGAAACAATATTGACAGGAACCCCATGGAGACGCAGGATGTGTTTGACAAACAAGGTAGCTAACGTCTTAGCATTGGGTAGTTTCTTGAGGGGCACAAAGTGGCACATCTTACTGAAGCGGTCTACTACAACCAACACCACCGACTTGCCTTGAGATGGAGGCAGATCGGTGATAAAATCCATGGAGATATGGGTCCAAGGTCTCTGGGGAATGGGCAAAGAACATAGTAAGCCCGCTGGTCGGGACCTGGGGGTCTTGGACCTAGCATAAATTTCACAAGCGGCGACGTAGGCCTTAACGTCTTTAGGCAACCCAGGCCACCAATAGTTTCTGGCAATGAGGTGCTTGGTACCCAGGATGCCTGGATGGCCAGATAGTGCAGAGTCATAATTCTCCCTGAGTACCCTTAGCCGGAATTGCAGGGGAACAAACAGTTTGTTTTCAGGAAGGTTCCCGGGAGCTGAATCTTGATCAGCCGCCATTTCGGAGGGCCTGTGATTATGTAATGACGGGGTAGGGAGGAAGACAGGTGAGCCCTAATCTACCCGCCACTCAGTCCCTGCCTACTTGCAACGGCCCATACTAGGCGACGGCGTACAACTGGGCGACGGTCCCTACTCTCACTATGTGCACGACAGACAGACAGACAAGGGTACAAAGAAGCTAAGGAAAAAGGGGCAGATGCCCACGGCAACACCGTGAGCCACAAGAGTAGTGAACGAGCCGAGTGAAACCAAGAGTGTACAAGGTACCAAACGCAGAGCAAGAGAGTAGTCAGTAAAGCCAGGGTCAATATGAAGCAGAGGACAAATAGTACAAGCAGCAGCAGCAGAGCCAGGAAACAAACAGAATCACAGGCAAAGGAGAAGCAGGAAATGAAGGTATAAATAGACAGAGGGCAGGAGCTAGCTCCGTCTGGCCAGGCTGTGATAGGCTCTCCCACTCCTCAGCCTCCCAGCCTGAGTGGTAGAAGAAGGAGTCACTCTATCAGACTTAGGAGCAGGTGCAGACTGACTAACCACTGGCGTCGACACAGAAGCTGTGTCTGGCAGATCCTTTACATTGAGTTTCAGATTTATATGATTTAAGGGGTGTCCAGTCCCTAAAAATTGATGGCCTATCCTCAGGATAGGTCATCAATATTTAATCGGTCAGGGTCAGACTGCCGGGACCCCTGCCAATCATCTATTTTGAAGGGGCCGCATCCCCTTTATATTCTTAAAGCAATAGTCCACATTTTGACAACATGTTTTTAGAGCCAACAATCTGTGCTGACTTATTACTTTATTTAAAGTGGTTGGAGATCAAGTTTTGCTGATACTGAGATCCAAATCTCCTTAATTGTCAGAGCTAAATTACACTCCTCAACATTGAAATTGCAACACCAAGAAGGAAAAGATTTGGAATTGTGGAAATCACAGGATCGATAGACATGTTAGTGATATGCAAATGATTAAAAAAAAGAAACAAAATATTCAAAACATATTGATTTATTCAGTATCGAGTATGAGAGCCACATGCAGAAATACACACACTTACATGCCTTGGCATGCTATCAATGAGGTTATTAATGGTTGTCTAAGGAATTTTATGCCATGCTGAATGCACTTGTGCACGTAAATCATCAAGATAAGCTGCTTGCAGTTCCCTTTGCAATTGACGACCAATGACGTCCCAGATGTGTTCGATGGGAGACACGATGGGAGTAACGCCGAGTTGTTAGTGTACCTGAAATGAAGACTAGAAGGGTCCGGCTACCGTACATTGTGCCACCCCACACCATAATCCCGGAAGTAGGACCGGTGTGACGTTCCCTTGTGAAGGTCTCTTCATGGGGTTGCCCGCGTGGTCTCCAGACTAATCTCTGGCTATCATTGCGTCCGAAACAAAAGCGGGACTCATTGCTGAAAAGGATAGACCTCCATTTCAGCTTCCATTGCCATCTTGCTGTGCACCATGATAGCCTCTGAGAGTGATGGCATGTAATCAATGGAATACCTGTAGCTGGACACCTGGCTCATAGCCCAATGTCATGCAAAAGCCTTTTGGTATTTTGTGTCGACACTGGTTGTCGCCCTAGGCTTGGGATGTGACGTCCAATTTCACTTGCAATACAGAATGAATCCCTAAGTTCCATTCTTCCAGTCAGGTGAACCATCCGTGCAGAGGTTTGCCTCTGCGCACCTCTTTCTGTCATTTCCGTTCGTTGTTGTTCTCCCAACCTCCGGGACACGCAACATTGAACAGTGATGACATCTCGGCCAAGGCGCCCTGCACTACGATCTGCCCGAGTGATAAACCAAAGTCTCTCAGTTCAAGGATTCTGTCCCTCTCAGTTTGCGACAAGTGGTGATAACTGGCACGTCGACTAACAGGAGGCATCGCACAATCCTGATTAGATTTTTAGGGTTTCATGTGGGTAAAAAACTTTGCTTTCAATCTCGCTTTTATGCCTCTCCCACATGCGAAGGATTGGAGCTAGGTGTTTCAAAATGTGATCAATTGCAGATCTTAGTGACACCTACTACTTCCTTGATTTGCATAACCTTATGGCTTGCCCTTCAACAAAGCACAGTACAAAACAACTAAGATTAACAAATTTTAGCAATCTACAGTGAAAATGTAATAACTGTATTAATCTGTGTTATCCCTTATAAGTGTCAAATGGATGAAAAAGAAGAGTAGAATTTAAGCAGTACCTGAAATATTAAACATTTAACCTTGTTTTATTTCAGTATTTTTCTATACTAAAAATAACATTACAAGTGATTTTGAAAAATGTGTAGGTGCACATCTAAAACAGTATGTGAATTTTTTTTTCCCCACCTACATAGATTAACATCTTCTGGTGAATGAGACTTAACTGAACCTGGTGTCTAAAAATAAATGTATATTAACTGTATTTCATTGTATCTTACATGTAGCACTAACACTATAAAATTATTTTGCCGCACAGAATCCCATACTATGTAAAGGGAAGCTCCAGCAAAAACTTGTCCTTCTAAGGCTGGGTTCACACGACCTATTTTTAGGCGTAATGGAGGCGTTTTATGCCTCGAATTACGCCTGAAAACCCGGCTCCAATACGTCGGCAAACATCTGCCCATTCATTTCAATGGGTTTGCCGATGTACTGTGCCGACGACCTGTAATTTTACGTGTCGCTGTCAAAAGACGGCGCGTAAAATAACAGCCTCGTCAAAGAAGTGCAGGACACTTCTTGGGACGTAATTGGAGCCGTTTTTCATTGAATCCAATGAAGAACAGCTCCAAATTACGTCCGTAATGGACGCCCCGCAAAACGCGAGGACGAGCAATTACGTCTGAAATTCAGGAGCTGTTTTCTCCTGAAAACAGCTCCGTAATTTCAGACATAAATGCAGTTATCGTGTGCACATACCCTAACTGAAATGAATAATTACTTGTCCTTGCTATTTTCTATGCAGATGCCTAAATATTTGGAGAAATATGTCGGGGGAACTGGCAGAATTTTCTTTTAGGGCATGTTCAGACGTGGCGGAATTGCTGTTGAATTCCGCTGCGGACGGTCCGCAGTGGAATTCTGAGGCAGCCGTTTTTTTCATTTCTTTCTATACATTTTTAGGAAAGTTAGGGCATGCCCCCACGTGGCGGATTTCCTCCGCAACTGTCCGCATCAATGCCGCACCTAATCCGGGTTGCGGATTACGGCTGCGGATCTGCCCAAAATGTGCAGTAAATTGATGCGGACTAGCTGCTGCGGACTGCAGAAAAAGTGCTTCCCTTCTCTCTATCAGTGCAGGATAGAGAGAAGGGACAGCACTTTCCCTAGTGAAAGTAAACGAATTTCATACTTACCGGCCGTTGTCTTGGTGACGCGTCCCTCTTTCGGCATCCAGCCCTACCTCCCTGGATGATGCGGCAGTCCATGTGACCGCTGCAGCCTGTGATTGGCTGCAGCCGTCACTTAGACTGAAACGTGATCCTGGGAAGCTGGACTGGAGACAGAAGCAGGGAGTTCTCGGTAAGTATGAACTTCTATTTTTTTACAGGTTGCTGTTTATTGGGATCGGTAGTCACTATCCAGGGTGCAGAAACAGTTACTGCCGATCGCTTAACTCTTTCAGCACCCTGGACAGTGACTATTTACTGACGTCTCCTAGCAACACTCCCGTAATTCCGGGAGCCCCATTGACTTCCTCAATCTGGCTGTAGACCTAGAAATACATAGGTCCAGCCAGAATGAAGAAATGTCATGTTAAAAAAGCAAGACGCATCCGCAGCACACATAACATGTGCATGACAGCTGCGGACTTCATTGCGGAATTTAGAATCTCCATTGAAGTCAATGGAGAAATTCCGCCATGAGTCCGCAACCAGTCCGCCACTGCTCCGCAACAGACAGAGCATGCTGCGGACACCAAATTCCGCTACGCAGCCTATGCTCCGCAGCGGAATTTTACGCATCGTCTAAACGAACACTTCTAAATTTAAGTGGAAGTCAATGGAGAAACGGCTCCGCTGCGGATTAACGCTGCGGAGCGTCCGCAGCGGAATTCAAGTGAAATTCCGCCACGTGTGAACCCAGCCTTAGTTCAGACGTTGCAGAAAATAACTGTGCGGAAATCAGGCTGCGGTGCAGAATTTCCCCTCCGCAGCATGCTCTTTCCATTGCGGAGAAGAAGCGGAATTTCACTGCAGATTTCAGCCTTGCAATGCAAAAACTGAAATCTGTGGCAAGTCAGCTGTGATATCTGCAACGTCTGAATTACCTGTCAAATATGCAAATGTTGGTGAAGATTCGCTGCGTAATTGCCCCAAATCTGCACCAACATTTGCAGCGGAAAAATTCTGCCTCGTCTGAACGCGCCCTTAATGCCCTAGAACCTAGGTTTGCAATCTGTGGTACGTGTACCCCAGGTGGCACACACTACACCCCAACAGACAATTAAGTAAAAAAAAAATAATTATATTCAAAAAAGAAAAAAGATTTTCACCTTACCTCTTCTCTGGGTTCCCTCAGCATGACGTGGCTCATACAACGTACTGATGGTGAAAAACGTCATATAATGAGCATATAAGGCCCTGACGCTGCTCAGCATAAGACCTTGTATGAGCCGTGCTGGAATGCTGGAGGGACATGGAGGAGAGAAGAAACGGTGAGTATATATTTATTTTATTTTGTATCCGATGGGGGGAGGATGAATGACCCACAATCGCGGTGGCACATGACCGGACAAAAAATGTGACACATTTATTAAGAGGTATTAGTCTCTTAATAAATGTGTTTCATCTTACTTTAACTTTCTTTCAATTAAGACTGGCGTATGAAACGCCAGTTTTCACAAATTCCCCCCTATGTCTCAAGGCGTTACTCACACAGTGGTATGCTATGCTTTTAATAGACTTAAGGTGCTGGCCAGAAAAACGAGCTTCGATTGGCACTCGTTAGCTCCCTTCCCAAGGACAACGATCGTTAATGTATGGGGCAAACAATCGTTAATCCATCGCTCTTCCCCTTGCAATCGTAAATGATCATTCGTCCCCTTGCAATTGCATCATGTCTGTAGCACATATCCCTGTTTACACAGGGAGATGTGCTGCCAACTAGTGACCAAATTTTTGCCACATAAAATATCCGATCAGCGATGAATGAGAGTTTGCTCGTTCATCGGCTGATAGCTGCTCTGTTTACACCGAGCAGTAGCCAGGAGCAAGCTCATTTGCCCGATCATTGGCCTGTGTAAAAAGGCCTTTAGTGATACTTTGATGTAGGGGGTACTTGGCCTAGAAACATTGAGAAGCACTGTCCTAGAAATATTTATTAGGGTGTGTTCACATCTGCGTTGGGCTTCCTTCATGGGTTCCGTTAGACTTTTCCGAACCCATAAACGGAAAGCCAAACAGAAACCATAGGTTCAGTTTGCTTTACCATTTATTTCAATGGTAGTCCTTCCATTGCAATTGGTTTCCGTTTGTTAACGTTCCACAAGGTTTCCGTTTTTTTAGGGGAAAATAGATTCATTTCTGATAAAAAAAAAGGAAACAAACGGAAACCATTTGCAATGGAAGCACTACTATTGAAATCAATGGTAATGCAAACGGAACCTATGGTTTCCGTTTGGCTTTCCGTACATGGGTTCCTTTGACGGAAAGGTCTAATGGAACCCATGAACGGAAGCCCAACGCTGATGTGAACAAGCCCTAACACAGCAGTCCCAAAACAGAAAGTTCATAACATTAAAGTATGTTCAGTGCCGAACCTTATCAGATATCATTGTGTAACAATAGTGAGCAGCTGGTGGCCTCTCTTACTAGTGCTGCCACACAATTTTTAAGGACTATCAGTCATTGTTCATGCAGCATATCAAACCTGCATCAAAGCCCAACACTTCTTTTATGTGGTTCCCCCACACTTCAAATTAAGATCAATATACATTTCAACCAAACAGATATAAAATGCATGAATACTTTAGAATAAGGTACTACTGCTTATACAGTCTGATTTTGAGTCAACAAAGCTGGAAACAATCAATTATGGCTGTATATGATCCACTGCATCTAAACTAAAGAGTTAGTTATTTTTTGGGAGGTGCTATGGATGTTGGATATACAGATGTAGCAAGCAGCAAGTTATCTTAGTAAAGTTAAAATTTGCTACATCGGTATCTGTTCTTTAAATATTTGCAGTAATAATGCAATAATTGTTTCATGATTTTGTCTAATACTTCAATGTTTAAATAATGGATACTATTCCGTATGACATATTCAATAATAGTGGACATTTAACCCCTTAAAGGGAACCTGTCACCAGCATTTTAGCTATAAAGCCAGCAATACCTGGTGAAAGTGGGTGAAAAATCATTGTCATCTAAGCTATAAATATGTTCTAAGTAAGCTCTGTAGCTTTAGTATTCCGTTTTTCAGTGGTCCCACACCGTATGCAAATGAGCAGAAAAGAGTCAAATCTTCATCTGAAAAGAGTCAGGTTTTCATTCCTCCAGCATCTCAGAGTGGACTCCACCTCCTTCTTTTTGATTGACAGCTCCTTAGCCAGTCAGGGCCTGACAGGTGGTGGCAGTGGGCGTGGTTAAGAAGCTGCATCCCAGAGGGAAAAATAATTACCATAAAAGGCGGGAAAAGTTTAAACGACTATATTTACTGACAGAGGAGGACTTCAGGAAAGAAGAGAACAGGAACGAACTCTGGACAGCAGCGGCCATTGAGGGGTCAGGCGAGTTTAACTGGTAAGATGTTGATGACAGGATCCCTTTAAGGATTTTTTTCATATCTGCTATGTGTCACTTTATGTGGGAATAACTTTGGAATGATTTTATTTTATCAAGCGATTCTGAGATTGTTTTCTCGTGACATATTGTACTTTATGTTAGTGGTAAACTTTGGTCGATACATTCAGTGTTTAGTTGTGAAAAACAACAAAATGTTACAAAATTTGGAAAAAAATTAGCATTTTTATAAATTTAAATGTATCTGCTTGTAAGACAGATAGTAATACTACATAAAATAGTTCCTAGTTCACATATCCCATATATATATATATATATATATATATATATATATATATATATATATATATATATATTCTTTAAGTTAGCATCCTTTTATTTTTCTAGGATGTTACAAGGCTTATAAGGCTGGGTTCACACGACCATGTTACGTCCGTAATGTACGGAACGTATTTCGGCCAGAAGACCCGGACCGAACACAGTGCAGGGAGCCGGGCTCCTAGCATCATAGTTATGTATGATGCTAGGAGTTCCTGCCTCGCTGCAGGACAACTGTCCTGTACTGTAATCATGTTTTCAGTACGGGACAGTAGTTCCACGCAGAGGCAGGGACTCCTAGCGTCGTACATCACTATGATGCTAGGAGCCCGGCTCCCTGCACTGTGTTCGGTCCGGGTCTTCCGGCCGAAATACGTTCCTTACATTACGGACGTAACATGGTCGTGTGAACCCAGCCTAACTTTAGCAGCAATTTCTCACATTTTCAAGAACATTTCAAAAGCCTTTTTCTTATGGACCAGTTCAGTTCTGACGTGGCTTTGAGGGACCGATATATTAGAAATCCCCTATAAATCACCCCATTTTAAAAACTGTACCCCTCAAAGTATTCAAAACAGCATTTAGAAAGTCTCTTAACCCTTTAGGCATTTCACAGAAATTTAAGCAATGTGGTGACCTTTACAAATTATATTTCTTTTGCAAAAAATCTGTTTAATCCATTTTTTTCGGTAAGGGTATGTTCACACAGCTTAGCAAAATACGTCTGAAAATACGGAGATGTTTTCAGGCGTAAACAGCTACTGATTTTCAGACATATTTGTAACTACTCGCGTTTTTGGCGGTGTATTTTACAGAAACGCCCAAATTACATCTGAAAACAGTGCGTGTGAACATACCCTAACACAGAAGGTTTTACCAGAGAAACGCAACTCAATATTTTCTGCCCAGATTCTGCAGTTTTTTTTAAACATCCCACATGTGGCCCTAGTATGCTAATGGACTGAAGCACAGGCCTCAGAAGCAAAGGAGCACCTAGTGGATTTTGGGGCCTCCTTTTTATTAGAATATATTTTAGGCACCATGTCAGGTTTGAAGAGGTCTTGTGGTACCAAAACAGTGGAAACACCACCAAAAATATACCATTTGGCAAATTGCACCCCTCAAGTAATTTATCAGGTGGTATAGTGAGCATTTTTACCCGACAGTTTTTTGGATGCATTTAGTGGAATTAGGCCATTAAAATGAATATCATAATTTTTTCCACTAAAATGTTGAATCTTTCATTTCCACAAGGGATAAAGGAGAAAAAGCTGCACAACATTTGTAAAACGATGTCTCCAGAGTACAGCAATACCCCACATGTGGTGATAAACTACTGTTTGGACACATGGCATGGCTCAGAAAGGCAGCTACTTGGCATGCAGATTTTTGGGCGCCATGTCGTATTTGCAAAACTCCTGCGGGACCAAATCAGTGGAAACCCCCCAAAAGTGACCCCATTTGGGAAACTACACTCATGAAGGCATTTATTGAGGGGTATAATGAGCATTTTGACCGCACAGATTTTTTGCTGAATTTAGTGGCATTATGCCGTGCAATTTAAAATTTACATTTTTTCCGATAAATTGTGGAAATGTACAATTTTTACAAGAAAAAGGAGAAAAAGCACCCCAATATTTGAAAAGCAATTTCTTCAGATTATGGCAATACCCTCACAAACTGATGTTTGGACACATGGCAGGGCTCAGAAAGGCAGGAGTGCTATTTGGCATGCTGATTTTGCTGATTTGGTTTTTTGGTTTCATGTCGCAATTACAAAACCCTGGAGGTACCAGAGCACAGTGGAAGCCCCAAAGAAGTGATTTTTGAAACTACAGCTCTTAAGGCAGGGGTCTCAAGCACGCGGCCCGCGGGCCCCATGCAACCCCTGAGGCTGTCATCTGCGGCCCGCGGGACATAGAGCCACTAGTATAGGCCCTGCTCTGTGAGTCTGTGGAATTCCCTGACATCACTGTCCATATATGGACACGCGATGTCAGGGTCTTCCCCAGAGTGGAGTCCCGGGCAGAGCGCTAGTAAAGGGCTCTGCTCCGGGACTCTGTGGAATCCCCTGACATCGCTGTCCGTATATGGACACGCGATGTCTGGGGCTTCCCCAGAGTGGAGTCCCGGGCAGAGCGCTAGTAAAGGGCTCTGCTCCGGGACTCTATGGAATCCCCTGACATCGCGGTCTATAAATGGACATGCGGTGTCTGGGGCTTCCCCAGAGCCGTAATCCCGGGCAGAGCGCTAGTATAGTCTCTGCTCCGGGACTCTGTGGAATCCCCTGACATCACTGTTCACATATGGACAGCTATGTCTAGGGCTTCCCCAGAGCTAGACAGTGATGTTAGAAGCACAGCTGGATTCCCAGTAGGAGCGCTACTAGCGCTCTGCCCGGGACTCCAGCTACGGGGTTGCCCCTGACTTCTCTGGCCATATATGTATGGACAGTGACGTCAGGGGCTCCTCCAGCAGAGGAATCCCTGGCCAAAGCGTCGGCAATGCTCTGGCTGGGGATTCCACTTCTAGAGGGAGCCCCACTAGAGCTATCTACTGGGGGTGTGTGTGGCACTATCTACAAGGGGTGTGTGTGGCATTATCTGTAGAGGGCAATGTGGCAGAATCTGCAGAGGGCACTGTGGCAGCACCTGCAGAGGGCATTGTGGCAGCATCTGCAGGGGGCACTGTGGCAGCATCTGCAGAGGGCACTGTGGCAGCATCTGCAGAGGGCACTGTGGCAGCATCTACAGAGGGCACTGTGTCAGCATCTACAGAGGGCACTGTGGCAGCATCTACAGAGGGCACTGTGGCAGCATCTACAGAGGGCACTGTGGCAGCATCTACAGAGGGCACTGTGGCAGCATCTACAGAGGGAACAGTGGCAGAATCTACAGAGGGCAATGTGGAATTATGTACAGAGGCCACTGTGCAATTATCTACAGAGGGCACTGTGGCATTATCTACGGGTGTGTGGCAGTATCTACAGGGGACACTGTGGCATTATCTAGGGGTGTGTGGCATTATCTACAGAGGGCACTGTGGCATTATCTACAGAAGGTACTGTGACATTATCTACAGAGGCCACTGAGGCAGTATCTACAGAGGGCACTGTGGCATTATCTAAAAAGGGGCAGCCTAATCTTGACATTTGTGTGTCTGTCAAATGCTGCCAACTGAGCCGCCGGACTGCATTTAGCGACACTTAAACTGGAAAACTGGATTGTTGAACTAAGCACGTGGAGAAATCTCGCAAATTTCCCGTTTAGTTTAAACATAGCGCTATTATTATAGTAATGTAGTATTATTATAGTAATGTAGTGTTATAGTAATGTAGTATTGTTATAGTAATGTAGTATTATAGTATTGTAGTAGTGTTATTATAGTAATGTAGTATTGTAGTAATGTAGTATTATTATAGTAATGTAGTATTATAGTAATGTAGTATTGTATTGTTATAGTAGTGTAGCATTATTATAGTAATGTAGTGTTATAGTAATGTAGTATTATTATAGTAATGTAGTATTGTTATAGTAATGTAGTAATGTTATAGTAATGTAGTATTATAGTATTGTGGTATTATTATAGTAATTTAGTATGTTATAGTAATGTAATGTAGTGTTATTATAGTAGTTCAAATAACTAATTGATTAATAATAATATTGTATTGTATCAAATGTGAAAGTAATGCGGCCTGTCAACTTCACATTTTTTCTATGTGTGGCCCATTTATCCAGCCGAGTTTGATACCCCTGCCTTAAGGCATTTATCATTTGCCTGGACATATGACAGGGCTCAGAAGTAAAGAGCAACATGCGCATTTAAGGCCTATTTTGATTATTTTCACAGCATTGACCTACAATTGAAGTGCCCTGAGGTTAAATAGTAACACAAACGCACAAGTAGTAACCCCTATTTTGGAAACTACACCCCTTAGAGCATTTTAAGGGGTGTAGTGAGCATTTTGACCTTATAGGTTTTTTTCATTGAAAATTAATGCGCAGAGGATTGTTCAAAGTAAAAAACTGTTTGGTGAGTTCTCCCGGGCATGGCGATGCCATATATGTAGACATAAACTGCTGTTTGGACACTCTGTAGGTTTCATAAGGGAGGGAGCGCCATTTGACTTTTGGAGCACAGATATTGCTTGGTAGATGTTCTGTGTGGGTTTTGCTGGTATTTCAGTTTATAATGTGGGGGCATATGTAAACTTTGTGGAGTATATTAGGGTATAATAAGAGGGTCTCATAATGTAGTTATGTAGTTAGGCAGCATTTATCAGTGCGATACTGGCCACACATCTATGGATAATTATAGTTAAAAAAAAGGCAGTTTTTGTTTTTTTAACTTGAAGCTTTTATTGAAAATTTTTTTTAACTTTTTTTTTCCTTTGGCCCACTAGGCGACTTGAAGGCCTGCACCTCTGATCTTTACTCTAATACATTGCACTACCCATGTAGTGCAATGCATTAGAGCTGTCAGTTATTCACTGACAGCAAGCCTATTAGGCCCCACCTCCGGGCAGGGCCTAATGGACTTCCGTACGTGGCAGACCAGTAGGCCATTGTTAGGCCTCTGGTTACCATAGCAACGATCGGCAACCCTGCAATTACATTACGGCGATGACGATCTGCTACAAACCACTAAGATGCTACGATCGCTTTTGATGGCAGCATTTAAGGAGTTAATGGCAGGGATTGGAGCTAGCTCCGTTCCCTGCCATTACAGAAAAGTGTCAGCTGTAACATGCAGTTGACACCCGCAGCTGACGTCACAGGCTCAGCTTCTGAGCCTGCACCATCTTATTTCTGTTTACCGGAAGCCTTTTAGGCCCCGCCTCAGGGTGGGGCCTAATAGGTTTCCGTACTTGGCAGACAGGAGGGCATTGTTAGGCCTCCGGTCTGCCGATCTGCTAGTAAACCCCATAGATGCAGCACTCACTTTTGAGTGCTGCATCTAAAAGATTAGTTGGTCAGATCGGAGGCTACCTTGCAGCAGGGTGTCAGCTATAATATACAGCTGACACCCGCTGTCAACTGAGCCCGGACCATAAACACAATGTACTGTTACATTGTGTTGCCTTAAGTCCTTAACGACAACAACGTAATAGGACGTTGGATGTCGTTAAGGGGCTAAACACTATATACTTATAACTGTATATAACACAGAATGGGAGCTATGAGAAAACTAAATTTTTAGTGGTTACCCACATTAAGTAGAACATAGGCCCTGGGCAGTTCCCCAGACTTGGACTCCCTTTCCCACCACAGCTCTGCTCTGCCTGTAGTGAACAACACCTTTCTGTGTGAGCATTGACAAATGGGTTTTACGATTCCCCTTTTCAAAGGCTATGTCCCTACATACTGACAGTCTCCAACCATCGCTGACAGTATCACACTGTGTAAGGACACAACCTCTTGACAATGGAAATGGTAACACGTATTTGTCTATTTGTCCTAGGCTAAAGAAAGACCTTATGCGGACTACAAGGATTTAGCATAACAGACATTTCAGGGGAGGTGACAGCTCCTCTATAAATCCAGTGACTCACATGTGATGTCCGATGGGAGTCGTTCTCTTTTCTTTTCTTCTCCATCTGACATAGACCATTATGGCGACTTCTCCTGACCACTGCAGAGTTTCCTAAAAAAGACATCTTTGCCCCTCGTTTCTGCAGCCATTTGCAGTCTCTATAGAAACACAAAAATTCAGACACCAAGGCCCAGGCCCATATATTAAAGGGGTTGTCTGGGCACTGACCAGTTTTTCATACTGATGACCTATTTACAGGATAGATCATCAGTATATGATCGGTGCGGGTCCAAAAACCGTACCACACATTGATCAGATGGCTCCATACACTGCATAGCGGCTGTGTTGCAGAACTTCAACTCTGCTTCTATTCATTTGAATAGGAGCAGAGCTGCAGTATTGCAGCACACCCGCTATACTGTGACCACAGCCATCTGCTTCCGGCACAGACATCCGGTGCCCAGAGGCAGCCGGAGCAGCTGATCAATGCGGGGTCTGGGTATCTCCCACCGATCATATATTTCATCAGTATGAAAAAAAGATCCGTGCTTGGACAACCCCTTTTACTCAGACTAATTAATTAGAACCCCAGACTAGACCCCCTAAACAAATACAGACCCCAGAACATACACCCTAAGTTAATACAGACTCTAAACAAAACTCCCTAAATACAGACCTCGAACCAGACCCCCCTAAACTAATAATGACGCCAGACCAGACCCCGTAAACGAATACAGACCCCAGACTAGATCCTCTAAATACAGACCAGGGAAAAAATCACCTAAATACAGAACCAAAAACAGACCCGCTAAATGCAGACCCCTTAAAGGAAAGGTGTCATAAAAAAAAAAATTATTATTATTATATGTGTTTTTAGTTATTTTAATATTAGATTTAATTTATTTATTTTTTTACATTACATTTTTTTTTATTACCACTTTTTTTATGGGGGCTGGCATTTTTTACTGCTGCTGTGTATGTGTCTCTTCACGACACATACACAGATGCAAATCAACAGCTACAGGGCATAGGTGATAGGAAAGGCTCCCATCCCTATCACCTAGGTTTCTGCCATTCTAACTCTGAACTGTGCATGCTCTGTGACATGCGCAGTTCACAGTGACCAGCGTAGAAGCTAGTTTGTGGGGGAAAAGATGGTGCCATCTTGTTGAAGCCCGGCAACATAACAGGTAAGGAGTATGTGCGTGCAGGGGGGGGGGGTGCGTGCAAGGGTGTTTGTGGGGGTGTTTGTGGGGTGGTTTGTGGGGGGGGTACGTGCAGGGTGCTTGTGGTGGGGTTGTGTGGTGGTTTGGGGTGTGTGTGGGAGGGTGTGTGCAGGGTGTTTAGGGGTGCCTGCTGGGTGCTGGTGTGGGGGTGTCTGTGGGTGTCTGTGTGGTGTTTGCGGGGTGTGTCCGGGGGATGTCGTGTCTGTCTGTACTGGCTCTGGGAACATTTTGCGCATTTTACGCACCAAAGAATTGATCCAACGCTTCTTTTTTACGCAATGCATTTTTTTTAAAAACACTCGTGTAAAAAAGAGCGTAGTACATACTAACGGCTCGCTTTCCCATTGATGTAAATGGGAAACCTAATCAAGCGTGTTTTTTTTAAGAATTTTGAGTGCGCTTTTTGCACGTTTTTTGGCGCATAATAAGGACTCCCATCGACTATAACTACATATAACGCATTTACATGCCAAAGAATTGACTCGACACCTCTTTATTTACGCAATGTGTTTTTTAAAAACGCTTGTGTAAAAAAGTGCGTTGTATGTACCAACGGTGCGCTTTCCCATTTATGTAAATTAAAAGCTTAATCAAGCGATTTTATTATGCATTTTTCGGCTCGTCAAATGCGCCAAAAAAGTGTCAAATACAGGCTGTGTGAACCTGTCAAAAGTCATTCACCACAGGGTCTTCCCTCTTGACTTTCATCATTCTTAGCCTTTTGGTGTGTCCTATAGCTTTTGCCAGCTAGCATTGTACAATCTCTTCAAAAAAGAACCTGGACACTGCTTAGCAATTTGAAGACACCTTTTCTTGCTTGTAGCCAAAAATAGGGAGGGGGTGAGTCTCCCTCCCACATTTACAGCAGTTGCAAGTCAGGTTGCTTTGCTTGATTCACCTTGCTTTAATTCTTGTAAGTGCTCCCTCTAATGTCCAAGATAGGAAAACATGTCAAATTATTCTGACATTTTTAATACTTCCGACCGTGCGCTAGAAAAAAAAATGCACAAAAAAACCCTAAAAAATTATAGTAAAAATAAGTAACTTACTTAAAAAAAATGTTTTAATTCGCGACACATTACCTTTAGAATAATCCATCCCCTTATACTTACATAGCTGCTCAGTCTTCTCTCTCGTCTTGCTGCTGTTCTAGGACCTGCGACCAGTGACGTCATGTCATGTGACCTGCAGGTCTCTGAACAGTAACAAGAACTGCAAACATATGCAGTTCTGTCGTGGTTTTTTGTGATACGTGGCAAAAACGCGACAAAACTGCAATGTACTTGTACAACGCCCCTATGATGATCCGCCATTGGTTACCCATGTACCCTGTTGACAGAATATGGACACTGTTTCTCGTGATTCTTATGGCATCTCCGCAAATGAAGGTATATAAGGCTAGTGCTGAAATACAACTTTCGTTGTGCGATTTACTGTTGCATTATGTCACTCATCAAAAATTGTGCTTTGTTGCACATGCGCTTTTCCATGACATTCATCCAACTTTTGTCAAATTCAGTTGCTGAATGATTTTTATTTTCCTCCACAGGAAATAGCAATTGTGCAAGCAACTCCCATTGGCTATGAGTGTGTCTGAAACATGACTTTGAAGTTGCATCAAACTTAAACTTTCAATTGTCACAATGGTGCAGTTGTATTAAGTTGTATATGTAATTCAACTAAATGCATTCCTTCAGGGCTTCAATCACACTTAAGTAATTTAATAGTAACCCCTTAAGGGGGTTTTACACGGGCCAATTATTGGGCAGACAAGTGTTCATAGAACACTTGTTGCCGATAATTGCCCTGTATAAACAGGGAAGCGATCAGTAGATGAACGAGCAAACGCTAGTTTATCGGCTGATCGTATCATATCATTGTCGGCACCACATCTCCCTGTGTAAACAGGGAGACATGCTACCGACATAATAATAATGTATGGGGACGAGCTATCGGAGTAACGACTGCTCGTCCCCGTGCATAGTTCCTGGTGACAGGAGCAAACGAGCTCCGTTCAATGAGCGGTCTCGTTGATCGGCGCTAGTTGCACTGGCCAAAATTGGCTGGTGTAATACGGCCTTTACAGTCCAGTACAAACATCAATATCTGATGAAGATAATAGGTATTGTTTTAGTATGTTAGCCAATCAAATCAATGGTAATACTAAACAAAGACATACGCAACACACAATAGGACCAGTCAACAGCAACCGGTTTGCTTATTGATGGAACAGGTAGCATAAAGATATGTTTGACCCATTTCATAGAGTAAAAAATTAATGGAAAAAACCCCCTATTATTATTTATTTTAACATGCTATTAATTACAGGGTGCTGTAAAATATGAAAAAAGGGTATGAGTACCTATAAATAAAAACAACCTGCACAATAAACATTTGACTAATGAATGGCAGTGTGGTAAAGAAGGAGAGAGGAACTTGTCCGTGAAGGCTTACAATCTACAAGGGAAGGGGAAAAAAGGCAGTGGGTGAGGGTAGAAACTACTCATATCGGCAGTGTGGTAGCAGGAGAGTTATTGTAGGTTGTAAGCTTTTCTGAAGAGGTGGATTTTCAGGTTGCTTTTGAAGTGTTCAATGGTGGGACAGAGTCTGATGTGCTGGGGTAACAAGTTTCAGAGTATGGGGGATGCATAGGAGAAGTCTGGGAGACATTGATGTGAGTAGCAGACAGCAGGCAAGTAGGAGGTCTTGTGAGGATAGGAGATTACGTGTGGGTAGGTATCGGGAACTTATGTCAGACATGTATGCAGAGGACAGGTGATGGGAAGCCTTGCATATCATTGTTAATATTTGAACTAAAATCGCTGGTCAATTGGCAGCCAGTGAAGGTATTTGCAGAGGAAAGGGGCACAGGTGGAATGAGGGGAGAGATAGATTAACTGGGCAGCAGAGTTGTTGGTGGATTGGAGGGGTGCAAAAGTGTTAAATGGAAGGCCACAGAGAATGGTGACTATGAATGAGACTATGTTGCAGTAGTCTAAGTGGGAGATGATGAGGGCTCGTACTAGCATTTTTGTTGACTGAAGGTTACACAAAAAGCGGATTCAAGGTGGAGGGCTTGGATGTGTGGTGTGAAAGACAGAGAGGATTTAAAGGTTACCCCTAGACAGCAGACTTGTCAGACTGGGGAAAGTGTAGAGCTATTAAATGGGTTATACAGTCATAAGAAATTGATGACCTATCCTCAGGATAGGCCATCAACATCTGATCGGTGGGGATCCAGCTCCCGGCACCACTGCCGATCAGCTGCTTTGAAGGGGCCACTGCACTCGTGCGAGCGCTGCTTCATCTTCATTCCTTATCTGATCGTAGTGTATTGGTGGTTCACAGTATTACAGCCTACTTCCATTCACTTCATACTGTATTACCAATCAATTATTGATGGCCATCAATTTCTTATATTCAAGAAAACAGCAGCACCATAAAGATTTCAGCAGCGCGAAAAGGACAACTCTCCAATCATGGGTGGTGCACGCAGCAAAGTATCACAGGTCCAAGGGAAACAATCAATATGAAAATCGAAGAGAAGAACTGCAGCACTCGAGATAATCCAATGAAGTGTATTTCATTTATTCACCAAGCATAAAAACACTTGCAATGTTTCAACCCATGAAATCAAGTATGATGCTTGATAAAGACCCATTCATGGGTTGAAACGTTGCAAGTGTTTTTATGCTTGGTGAATAAATTAAATACACTTCGTTGGATTATCTCAAGTGCTGCAGTTCTTTTCTTCGATTTGGCCATCAATTTCTTATCACTGGACAACCTCTTTAATTGTGATTGATTGTTCCGGTAAGAGATTGAGTGAGGTGAGGGAAAGTTCCCCATTTTCTCCATGATGAGATTTTGAAAGCAGGAGGAGAAGAAGGAGGAGACAACTGCCAGATACTGGAACTCTAGAAATCAAAGTTGTAACATATGGGCCAGAGAGGTCAATTTGAGTGTCATCAGCATAAAAGTGGTACTGGAAGCCATGGGATTCTATGATCTGTCACAGGTCAAAGCTATAGATGGATAGGAGTAAGGGTCCCAGGACAGAGCCTTGAGTGACACCAACAGAGGGAGGGCGAGACAAGAAGGAGGTGTGTGAGTGGGAGGCACTAAATGTTGGGTCGGTGAGATACGAAGAAAACCAGGAGAGGGCCAAGTTTGTGATGCCAAGGGATGAGAGAATTTGTAACAGATGGGAGTGGTCGACTGTGTCGAAGATAGAGGACAGGTCTAAAAGTAGGAGCACATGAGGAATGTCATGAGGCTTTTGCAGTTAACAATTAGTGACTTTAGTTAAGACCGTTTCAGTAGAGTGTTGGGGTCAAAAGCCAGATTGTAGGCAGTCAAAGAGAGAGTTGGATAAGAGGTGGAAGGACAGTTTATTGCAAACAGGAATAGTGAGATGGGTTGATAGGTATTTGCCTATTGATTCGTCAAGTTCTGTTGTGTATAAGTGGCACGACTGAGTTGAAAGCTGTAGTAAATGTTGTGTTATAGAAAAACATAGCAGCTTCTATGTCATGAAGTGAAGATATGGTAGAAGGTGGTAGAAGAGAGTCAGAGAATGTATAAATATCAATGTTTAAGGTTCCTACGAGGGTGTGCTCGTTTTTGGACTGGGAGGAAGTTGGGAAAAAAAAAGGGAAGAGAAAGTAAGTAAATTGTGGTAAGATAGGAGGAGAGGCGAGCTTGAGCGGTTAGATAGGTAACAGAGACGGGTGAAAATAGGGTCTAATAAGCCAAAGGTGGAAGTGATATGAGTTTGGACGCAGCTGAACGGTATGTGTTAATGGAAATGTTGAGTAACCCATAATAATGGTAGGGTATTTAATAGGAAGTTTGATCCCCGTTTGGGGGGAGAGTAGATGCAGACAGAGTGTAATTAAAAAAACGGAGAGAATGGAATTGGAGTTTGGTTGAACAAGCTGTACTCTGATAAGGAAATGCCAACTCCTCCACCATGTTTGTTGCCGGGGTGGTGTGCGTAAATTGAAAGCTGTCATAAGAGAGTGCTGCAATGGAGGCTGTGTCAGAGGGTGTCAGCCTTGTTTTTGTCAGACCCTGGATGGATAGGTTAGGAGAAATGAAGAGATTGTGGATGCAGGAAAGTTTGTTGCATACTGAATGTGTATTTCATAATCCCTTGAGGGACCCACAGACTAGAAAAATGATCAACTCTGGCACAAAATGATTGAATAAAAAAATATATAAATTTTATTACAGATAGACACAACAGAATAAAAAGATGAGTCACACAATGAAAAGGCGTTAATCTATGCAAGACCCAAGAAAGCATGTGTATTAAGCATGCTCATGCGTAAATATCAAGGTACAGGCACATGTGTGAACTGAAGTCCAGGAGGGACAGCCAAACCAAATAAGATTTATAACAAGGTAATTAATGTTAATAGCAATAGTGGTCAAATATAAAGTGCTGAAGAATGCAGGTAGTACAGCCTATAGCCACATACTGATAGACTGTGTGTAAATCAAATGTAAAACTGTGTAGCCCATCAACTGAAGGGCAAAATGACATCAAACCAAAGCGTATAACACAAAGACCTGTTAGAGGTAACATACATACCCAAGGTCATGCTCTTGCACAGAGAGGACACCAACACCCAACGCGCGTTTCGACAAATGCCTTCGTCTGGGGGTGGCAACATCCTGGTGGGACCCCCTCCTATATACTACCTGGCCCATGTTTTCCATGTCGGGAATCCCCAATCCACAGCGGAAGGAGAAAAACGGCGTCAGACAGGGGGTACAAAGATGGCCGCCACTCCACTTCCGTAACCGCGTCATCGGGGAGGGAGGATGTGAGGCAGCGATGTCTGACAGCGCCTCCCACATACAACCCCGAGCAAAGACAGCGGACGAAAGGTGCGTAGGCCACTTCCCCCCCCCGTCAGCGCACCGTCCCTCCGCTGTGACCCGGCGAGTCGGACCGCGGACAACGGAAATCACATATAGAAAAGTGTAAGGACATAAATTAAAGTCACATAAGAAATGTGATAAATAACCAGGAACAGAGACCTAAGGGGGGCATACGTAATACACTGCCTTACTATGTTGAACGCATTTATGTATGTGGGTATATGATGAATTTACAAAATAGCGAATGAGGTGTATAAAACCCTATGAGAAACTGTAGGTGGTGAAAGATGTGCATGTATGAAGACATATATCAGTGTGAAAAAAACATATGTAAGAGGACGGTCCAATAAAAGTAAGTAAATAAATAAGGAACCGATATGTGATTACGAATAAGAAAACAAAACAACACAGAGAATAAAGAATGTAAAGAAACACCTGTTATGAACGGTGTTATGCAGCCAGGCGTAGACAAGAAAAAACGGTGTGCTGAAAAAGAACATACAATGATGCAGTAAGCCATGTGTGCAAAATGTGCACACATGAAGAACCGCATCAATAATGGAAAGTGCGTTTGTCTGTTTGATGTGAACACATCTAAATATAAAAATATTGAATGAAAGTGACAAAAACCATGTGTATTTTGTATATATTGTGAGGGTTTAGCATCAGGAGAGGTTGGTACAGCGGGTTCTTAGTAGTCAGAGACAGGGACACCGTGCATTAAAGTTCATAACCGGGCTTTGCCTGTGTTTTATTCTTGTCAAAGAAACAGCCTCTTGTACAACAAGGCAAAATACAAAATAAATCCTGCTCGTCTGAGCACTAACTAAACAAGATATTATCTAACTATACCAAGTGCCTTCCTACCAGGCACTGGACACAAAGTAACACAGGTCTTTACTCACATAGAATACAGGCTACTCCAGACTTCGTAGTCTCCGGTCTGAGTCACGGGTGAGACTGACACACACTGTGTCTGCACCTTTTTATATACCGGCTGCAGGTGCAGCTAATTGAGCAGCAGCCTTGTCCTACAAACAGAGATGGAATAGGGATTGGGGAACCCACCCTGCTCTTCCCCAAGCCAACTCCAGGCCCTTTTTCCGGCTTTTCCTTAAGCCGAGATTGGAAAGCTAGAGCTTTCTATTGCAAAAAATACTCATTCCCTGGAGCCTAGGATACATATGACAGGATTCTAGTTGAAATGTACCTTCCCTCAATGACTTTACCTGTCACTGTCTCACATACCCTCTTCCTCTGTTCGAGCCCGTGGGATCGGACACATTTAGCTACAAGGCAGTGTGTCCTAGACAAAGCGTCAGCATTGCCCTGCAGTTTTCCTGCTCTGTTTTCCACAGTATATTTGAAGTTCTGCAAAATAAGAAACCACCGCGTGACTCTTGAATTTCTCTCTTTAGCTTGACACATCCACATAAGAGGAGAGTGGTCTGTAACCAACCTAAACCGACGACCCAATAAATAATATCTCAGGGACCCAAGTGCCCACTTAATTGCCAAGCACTCCCGTTCAACTATGCTATAGTTTTTCTCAGCCGGGGTAAGTTTTCTGCTCAAATAGGTCACAGGATGTTTCTCACCACCCACCTCTTGTGACAGAACTGCTCCGAGCCCCACATCAGAAGCATCAATTTGGACAACAAACTCCTTTTTGAAGTCAGGAGTGACTAAGACTGGTTGGTTACACAGGGCCAGTTTCAACTCTTGAAATGTGCTTTCAGCCTTCGTGTCCCACTTGACCATGACAGACTTACTTCCCTTGGTAAGATCTTTCAGGGGCGCTGCTGTGCTGGCAAAGTTAAGAATGAACCTGCGGTAATAACTTACAATTCCTAGAAAAGCTCTGACCTGCTTTTTGGTTGAGGGCTGGGGCCAGTTTTGGATAGCCTCAACTTTGTTGACCTGTGGCTTTATCACCCGTCTCCCAATAATGTACCCCAGATACCGTGCTTCCTCCAAGCCTAAGGAACATTTCTTTGGGTTTGCTGTTAACCCCGCGGCTCTAAGGGAGTTTAGTACTGCTTGTACTTTTGGTAAGTGGCTTTCCCAGTCATCACTAAAGATTATAATGTCGTCCAGATATGCCGAAGCATACCGACGATGGGGTTTGAGGACTATGTCCATTAACCTTTGAAAGGTCGCTGGAGACCCATGTAGCCCAAATGGTAAACAAATATATTGAAACAGACCATCCGGGGTGATGAACGCAGTTTTCTCTTTGGCGCCCTCCGTGAGGGGTACTTGCCAATAGCCTTTGGTTAAATCAAGTGTTGAAAAATACCTTGAATGGCCCAGTCTCTCTATTAACTCGTCAACTCTTGGCATTGGGTATGCGTCAAACTTTAACATCTCATTTAACTTGCGGAAGTCGTTACAGAAACGTAATGACCCATCTGGTTTCGGAATCAATACAATGGGACTTGACCATTCACTTTTTGACTCTTCAATAATCCCAAGGTCTAGCATTTTCTTGACCTCCTCAGATATGGCTTATCTACGAGCTTCAGGGACTCTGTAGGGTTTCAAGTGGACCCGAACCTGAGGTTCGGTCACAATGTCATGTTTTATTACACTAGTCTGTCCTGGCAGTTCTGAAAACACGTCTGTGTTTCTCTGCATAAACTCTTTTGTCTCCTGTTTCTGTGGCTTTGCGAGGGATTCTGACACATACACATCTGGGTTAAGACTATAGGGGGTACTTACTGCCTCGAGGGTCTCTCTTTCTTTCCATGGCTTAATTAAGTTTACATAGTATAACTGCACTGTCTTCCTTTTACCTGGTTGGTAAACTTTATAATTTACATCCCCCACCTTTTCAATTATCTCATACGGCCCTTGCCATCTAGCAAGAAATTTGCTTTCTACGGTTGGCACTAAGACCAACACTCGATCACCAGAGTTAAAATTTCTAACTTTAGCAGTTCGGTTATACACCCTGCTCTGAGCATCCTGAGCTTGCTCCAAGTGTTCCTTAACTATCGGCATGACCGCAGCGATTCGGTCTTGCATCAACGTGACATGCTCAATTACACTCCTATAAGGTGTGGACTCATGCTCCCAGGTTTCCTTGGCTATGTCCAGGAGACCACAGGGTTGTCTGCAGTATACAAGTTCAAAAGGAGAAAACCCTGTGGATGATTGAGGAACTTCACGTACAGCGAATATCAAATAGGGCAGAAGACAGTCCCAATCCTTCCCATCCTTACTAACCACCTTCCTCAACATGCCTTTTAATGTCTTATTGAATCTTTCGACAAGACCATCAGTTTGAGGGTGATATATAGAGGTACGCAGGTGTTTAATTTTCAGCAGTTTACATAATTCCTTGGTGATTTCGGACATAAAGGGAGTTCCCTGATCGGTAAGGATTTCCTTAGGTAAACCAGTACGGGAAAACATGTAAAACAACTCTATTGCAATGGCTTTTGAAGAGGAATTTCGCAAAGGGACTGCCTCAGGGTAGCGTGTGGCATAGTCCAACACCACTAGGATATATTGATGTCCTCTAGAGGATTTGACTAAAGGGCCGACCAGATCCATGGCAATTCTTTCAAAAGGGATCCCAATGATAGGCAAAGGCACCAGCGGACTCCTAAAATGTGGCATAGGAGCCGTTATCTGACACTCCGGGCAGGACTCGCAATACCTCTGAACTTCCGTATATACCCCCGGCCAGAAGAATCGTTGTAAGATACGCTCTCTGGTCTTTTCGCAACCTAGATGTCCACCCAGCACGTGTTTATGAGCCAGGTCCAACACCGTTCTACGATACGTTTGGGTTATCACTAGCTGTTCAACAACCTCCCCACGTACGTTATCTATCCGATACAGCAAATCCTGGTTAACCGCCATGTGTGGAAACACCTTATCAGCCCCTGGATGTTGAGGCACTCCATTTAATACCTTAGTATTTTCCCTGGCTTTTACCAATGTGGGATCGCTAAGTTGAGCAGTCCCAAAATTGTTACGTGATACATTTAACTCTGGTATCTCAGAAATTTCCTCCTGCTCATCTGTTTCACCAGCAAAAACAGCCAGAGGAAATTTATCAGGCTCAGTGGTCATCCCTACTGCTGGCACCTCAGCATCCTCGTTAAAGGGTTCTGGGCTAATCACAGCGCACACATTAATACCATCATTAACATTTACAGTGGAGGTTACATCTTTCTTCCTCCACAAGTCCCAGAACACTGGGAAGTCTCTCCCCAGGATCACACTGTGCATCAGGTACTTGACCACACCCACTTCATGGCAAGCGGTTCCACAGGAAGTCTCTAGAGTGACCAAAGCGGTGGGGTATTCTTTAGTGTCCCCATGAATGCACAGGACCCCTATACTATGTCCACTGAATGTTCCAGGGTCTATCAGGCCGGGGTAACCAGACTCCCAGAATACAGCAAGGCACTCACAGTACACCCTTCCACTTTTACGACACACATTTGTTGTTCAGTCTCGTAAACCGTCTCAGCAGAACAAACAGGACGTGCAAACAAGGATATTCGCCTTGCTGCATCACACTCCATTGGCTCAGTAGTCAGGGGACAATTGGCAGCAATATGCCCAGGTCCATAACACCGCCAGCACTGTATGCGGCCCCGGTCCCCAACTTGAGACCCTGGTCTGGCCTTCAGTGTCTCTCTGGGATTTCTTCCCTCCGTCTGCTCCCCTTCTGAGCCACCTCCCATAAAGACATTTCTCACCCCTCTAGTAAATGGAACAGTCTTACCGGGTGTTCCGCACGATTTGCTGTTCCTGGGGTTAGAACATCCAGGCGGTACTTCTTGGAGTAGATCCTGAGTAGCTCTGTACCTTTCAATCAGGTTCACCAGCTGTTCCGCATCTGTAGGATCTCCTTGACCGACCCAACGCTGAACCTTCGGTGGTAAGGAGCGGATGTATTTGTCAAGCACCACTCTCTCCACGATCTGCGCAGGGGTTGATTCCTCTGGCTGTAGCCATTTCCTTGCAAGATGGACAAGATCATACATTTGTGATCACGCAGGTAGGTGTTCCACAAAAGTCCAGTTGTGCACCCGTCGAGCACGCACATTCATATTAACACCCAGACGGGCAAGGATCTCAGCCTTTAGCTTGGAGTAATCCATCCTGCTCATTGAGATCAAAGTACGCCTTTTGCGGCTCTCCGGTTAGGAAAGGTGCCACCACTGCTGCCCACTGATCTGAAGATAACTTCTCTCGTTCTGCGACTCGCTCAAACACCATGAGATAGGCCTCAACGTCGTCGGTGGGTGTCATCTTCTGCAGAGATGTCTGCACCGCTGCACGAGTGGTTTGGCGCAAACCATGAGGCCCCGCTGACCTCTCCACTGAGGCCTGAATTTGGTCTTGAAAATAGCGATTAATTTGCTGCTGTTCTTTTAAGGCCAGTCTGTGGGCTTCACCCAGCAGAATATTGGTTTCAGCCTGTGCACGCATGGCTTCCTCATGCACCATTCGCTGAGTCGCGCTGGCTTCTTGCAAAGCTGTGCTTATCTTCCCCTGGTTGATATTAGCCTGAATCGGCCACCATATGTGAGGGTTTAGCATCAGGAGAGGTTGGTACAGCGGTTTCTTAGTAGCCAGAGACAGGGACACCGTGCATTAAAGTTCATAACAGGGCTTTGCCTGTGTTTTATTTTTGTCAAAGAAACAGCCTCTTGTACAACAAGGCAAAATACAAAATAAATCCTGCTCGTCTGAGCACTAACTAAACAAGATATTATCTAACTATCTAACTATAATTATCTAACTATCTAACTATACCAAGTGCCTTCCTACCAGGCACTGGACACAAAGTAACACAGGTCTTTACTCACATAGTAGTCTCCGGTCTGAGTCAGGGGTGAGACTGACACACACTGTGTCTGCACCTTTTTATATACCGGCTGCAGGTGCAGCTAATTGAGCAGCAGCCTTGTCCTACAAACAGAGATGGAATAGGGATTGGGGAACCCGCCCTGCTCTTCCCCAATCCAACTCCAGGCCCTTTTTCCGGCTTTTCCTTAAGCCGAGATTGGAAAGCTAGAGCTTTCTATTGCAAAAAATACTCATTCCCTGGAGCCTAGGATACATATGACAGGATTCTAGGTGAAATGTACCTTCCCTCAATGACTTTACCTGTCACTGTCTCACAATATATATAAGAGAACATGTAAACAGCCTGTGTTCACGTGTATATATAGCCGTGAGAATAAGTGCCATTAGAAGAAAAAGGGAAGGGAAAAAGGGGGAGGGGAAGTGGGGACGGAACAGGATGGGAGAAGGGGAAGAAGAAAGGGCAAATCAAAACACTAATGCAATACATTATAAATCAATATATCCCACATATATGTATGGCAAATAAGGAGGGAAAAAGAAATTGGGGAGGAGGACACGTCCATAGTTGGTAACTCATGCAGACGTAGTCCAATCTCTTACCACACCCTTCCTGATATATCCACGCGGTGTAGTTAAATTGTCATGTTTGATACTGATCGGAATATTACTGAGTTCTTGGGTAACTGATTTAACAAATAAGTCCACCGCAGGACAGAGGCTGAGAGCAGGAAACTTCTTAGATTTAGTTCGGTTACATGATGGAATTTTACCTGGAACATCATTGTTATGCTTATCTAGAAGATCCTCAAGAATCCCCAGTGTTTGTTGTTCCTCAAGGGTAGGAAATAGATCAATATCGGTAGGATTATGGAACAATTTTGTAATGATGGGGGTAGGGAAACGGACAAGTGAGCCCTAATCTACCCGCCACTCTGTCCCTGCCTACTTGCAACGACCCGCCCTAGGCGACGGGGTACAACTGGGCGGCGGTCCCTACGCTCAGTAAGTGCACGAGACAAACAGACAAGGGTACACAAAGCTAAGGGAAATGGGGCAGTTGCCCACGGCAACACCGTGAGCAACAAGAGAGGTGAACGAGCCGAGTCAAACCAGGAGTGCACGAGGTACCAAACGCAGCGCAGGAGAGAAGTCAGTAAGCCAGGGTCAGTATGGAGCAGCATCAAATAGTTAGAAGCTGTAGCTGGGCCAGGAAACCACACGAGAAGAATCACAAGCAAAGGAGGAACAGGAAAGGCAGGTATAAATAGACAGAGGGCGGGAGCTAGCTCCGTCTGGCCAGGCTGCGATAGGCTCTCCCACTCCTAAGCCTGCCATCCTGAGTGGTGGAAGATGGAGTCAGTCTCAGAGACATAGACTCAGGTGCAGACTGATTACCTATGGGCGTATACACAGAAGTTGTGCCTGGCAGATCCTTTACAGTACCCCCCCTTTTATGAGGGGCCACCGGACCCTTTCTAAGTGGACCTGGTTTATTGGGGAAATGAAGGTGGAACTTCCTAACCAATACCCCAGCGTGAACATCCCGGGCGGGTACCCAAGTCCTCTCCTGAGGCCCGTATCCTCTCCAATGGACCAGGTACTGGAGGGAGCCTTGGACCATCTTGCTGTCCACAATCTTGGCCACCTCGAATTCCACCCCCTCAGGGGTGAGAACGGGAACAGGAGGTTTCCTCGAGGGAGCCAATGACGGGGAGCAGCGTTTAAGGAGGGAGGCATGAAACACATCGTATATTCGAAAAGATGGGGGCAACTCCAGTCGGAAGGGGACAGGATTGAGGACTTCAATGACCTTATACGGCCCAATAAACCGGGGAGCAAACTTCTTGGACGGGACCTTAAGGCGCAAGTTCCTAGACGATAACCACACCAGATCTCCACCATAAACAAGGGGTTAGCAGAACGTCTTCTATCAGCCTGAGTTTTTTGTACGCTCTGGGACGCCTCTAGGTTCTTCTGAACCTGGGCCCAGACTGTGCACAGTTCCCGATGAACGACCTCTACCTCGGGATTGTTGGAACTACCAGGTGAAACGGAGGAGAACCGTGGATTAAACCCAAAATTACAGAAAAAGGGGGAGACCCCTGACGAGTTACTGACCCGGTTATTAAGGGAAAATTCGGCGAGGGGAATGAATGAGACCCAATCATATTGACAGTCAGAGATAATACACCTTAAATATTGTTCTAGAGATTGATTAGTCCTCTCAGTTTGGCCATTGGTTTCAGGATGGAAAGCAGAGGAGAAGGACAGATCAATCTCCAACTTCTTACAGAAGGCTCTCCAAAACAAAGAAACAAATTGTACCCCTCTGTCCGAAACAATATTGACAGGGACCCCATGGAGACGCAGTATGTGTTTGACAAACAAGGTAGCTAACGTCTTGGCGTTGGGTAGTTTCTTGAGGGGCACAAAGTGGCACATCTTACTGAAGCGGTCTACTACCACCCACACCACCGACTTTCCTTGGGATGGAGGCAAATCGGTGATAAAATCCATGGAGATATGTGTCCAAGGTCTCTGGGGAATGGGCAACGAACGTAGTAAGCCCGCTGGTCGGGACCTGGGAGTCTTGGACCTAGCACAAACCTCACAAGCGGCGACGTAGGCCTTAACGTCTTTAGGCAAGCCAGGCCACCAATAGTTTCTGGCAATGAGGTGTTTGGTACGCAGGATGCCTGGATGACCAGATAGTGCGGAGTCATGATTTTCCCTAAGTACCCTTAGCCAGTATTGCAGGGGAACAAACAGCTTGTCCTCAGGAAGGTTCCCGGGGGCTGAACCTTGATCAGCTGCAATTTCAGAGACTAAATCAGAATCAATAGAAGAAATGATTATACCGGGAGGCAAAATACAAGCAGGATCTTCCTCCGAAGGAGGGCTGGCCATGAAGCTACGCGACAGTGCATCGGCCTTAATATTTTTAGACCCAGCCCTATAGGTAACCAAAAAGTTGAATCTGGTAAAAAAAAAGCGCCCACCGAGCTTGTCTCGGGTTTAGCCTCCGGGCAGATTCTAGGAAAACCAGATTCTTGTGGTCGGTAAGGACCGTTACCTGGTGCCTAGCCCCCTCCAGGAAGTGACGCCACTCTTCAAATGCCCATTTAATGGCTAAGAGTTCGCGGTTGCCAATATCATAGTTACTCTCAGTGGGCGAAAACTTCCTGGAGAAGTAGGCACAGGGACGGAGATTGGTGAGGGACCTGGTACCCTGGGACAAGACAGCCCCCACTCCCACCTCGGATGCGTCAACTTCCACGATAATTGGCTCCATTTGGTTGGGCTGAACCAGCACCGGGGCCGAGATAAAGCACTTCTTAAGGACCTCAAAAGCCTGGACAGCCTCAGGAGGCCAGTGGAGATCAGCACCTTTGCGAGTGAGGTCCGTAAGAGGCTTAGCGATGACCGAGAAGTTAGCAATAAATCTCCTGTAATAATTAGCGAACCCAAAGAAGCACTGTAACGCCTTCAGGGAGGCAGGTTGGACCCATTCCGCCACAGCCTGGACCTTGGCGGGGTCCATGCGGAATTCATGAGGAGTGAGGATTTGACCCAAAAATGGTATCTCCTGTACCCCAAACACACATTTTTCAGTTTTCGCAAACAGTTTGTTTTCCCGAAGGACCTGGAGCACCTTCCGGACATGCTCAATGTGGGAGGACCAGTCCTTGGAAAACACCAGTATGTCATCAAGGTACACTACAAGAAATACCCCCAAGTAATCTCTTAAAATCTCATTTATGAAATTCTGGAAGACCGCAGGAGCATTACACAACCCAAAGGGCATGACGAGGTATTCGAAATGACCTTCGGGCATGTTAAACGCAGTCTTCCACTCATCCCCCTCTTTGATGCGGATAAGGTTATACGCCCCCCCGTAGATCAAACTTAGAGAACCATTGGGCCCCCTGAACCTGATTAAAGAGATCAGGAATCAAAGGAATGGGATACTGATTCCTTACAGTGACCTTATTCAAGTTACGGTAGTCAATGCATGGCCTAAGACCACCATCCTTCTTCCCTACGAAGAAGAAGCCAGCACCTACCGGAGAAGTAGAGGGACGAATGTAACCCTTGGCCAGGCATTCCTGGATATACTCTCTCATGGCTTCACGTTCGGGACAAGAAAGATTAAATATCCTACCCTTAGGGAGCTTAGCTCCTGGTACCAATTCGATAGCGCAATCGTATTCTCTATGAGGAGGTAACATTTCGGAGACCTCCTTAGAGAAAACATCAGCGAAGTCCTGAACAAACTCAAGTAGCGTGTTCACCTCCTCAGAGGGAGAAATAGAATTAACAGAAAAACATGACGTCAAGCATTCATTACCCCATTTGGTAAGCTCCCCAGTATTCCAGTCAAACGTGGGATTATGCAACTGCAACCAGGGAAGGCCTAAAACCAAATCGGACGATAATCCCTGCATCAACAGTACAGAGCACTGCTCCAAATGCATGGAGCCAACAAGGAGTTCAAAAACAGGGGTATGCTGTGTAAAATAACCATTAGCAAGAGGAGTGGAGTCGATACCCACTACCGGGACAGGTTTAGGCAAATCAATCAAAGGCATAGCTAGGGACATAGCAAATTCCACAGACATGATATTAGCAGAAGACCCTGAATCCATGAAGGCACTGCCGGTAGCAGACCTACCACCAAAAGAGACCTGAAAGGGAAGCAAGATTTTATTACGTTTCATATTTACGGGAAATACCTGTGCGCCCAAGTGACCTCCCCGATGATCACTTAGGCGCGGAAGTTTTCCGGCTGCTTATTCTTACCACTAGGACAGGTGTTCACTTGATGCTTGTCATCCCCACAATAGAAGCAGAGACCATTCTTCCTGCGGAACTCTCTACGTTGTCGGGGGGACACGGAGGCCCCGAGTTGCATAGGTACCTCCGAGTCTTCCGTGGAAGAGCGAAGCAACGGGACCTCGGGAGGCATCATGGGGGAGTCAGAGGGGAAAACACAAAAACGTTCAAGTTGTCGTTCCCTGAGACGTCGGTCAAGTCGTACAGCTAAAGCTATAACCTGGTCTAGGGAGTCAGAAGAGGGATAGCTAACTAGCAGGTCTTTCTGGGCGTTCGACAGACCCAACCTAAACTGGCACCTTAAGGCAGGGTCATTCTACCGAGAAGCTACGCACCACTTCCGAAAGTCAGAGCAATACTCCTCAACAGGTCTCTTACCCTGACGTAAGGTCACCAGCTGACTCTCGGCAAAGGCAGTCCTGTCAGTCTCGTCATAAATGAGTCCGAGAGCAGAAAAGAAACGATCAACGGAGGAAAGTTCAGGGGCGTCAGGAGCCAAGGAGAAGGCCCACTCTTGGGGCCCTTCCTGGAGCTGGGACATAATTATACCCACCCGCTGGCTCTCAGAACCTGAGGAGTGAGGCTTTAAGCAAAAGTAGAGCCTACAACTCTCCCGAAAGGAGAGAAAAGTCCTCCGGTCCCCTGAGAACCGGTCAGGCAACTTGAGGTGGGGTTCAAGAGGTGAGGTGAGGGGCACTACCATGGTAGCGTCAGGCTGGTTGACCCTCTGAGCCAGGGCCTGGACCTGTAGGGAGAGACCCTGCATTTGCTGGGCCAGGGTCTCAAGGGGGTCCATAGTAGTGTCAGGGACCAGGGTAGACTAGGTATATGGGCTTGTGATTATGTAATGATGGGGGTAGGGAAACGGACAAGTGAGCCCTAATCTACCCGCCACTCTGTCCCTGCCTACTTGCAACGACCCGCCCTAGGCGACGGGGTACAACTGGGCGGCGGTCCCTACGCTCAGTAAGTGCACGAGACAAACAGACAAGGGTACACAAAGCTAAGGGAAATGGGGCAGTTGCCCACGGCAACACCGTGAGCAACAAGAGAGGTGAACGAGCCGAGTCAAACCAGGAGTGCACGAGGTACCAAACGCAGAGCAGGAGAGTAGTCAGTAAGCCAGGGTCAGTATGGAGCAGGATCAAATAGTTAGAAGCTGTAGCTGGGCCAGGAAACCACACGAGAAGAATCACAAGCAAAGGAGGAACCGGAAAGGCAGGTATAAATAGACAGAGGGCGGGAGCTAGCTCCGTCTGGCCAGGCTGCGATAGGCTCTCCCACTCCTAAGCCTGCCATCCTGAGTGGTGGAAGATGGAGTCAGTCTCAGAGACATAGACTCAGGTGCAGACTGATTACCTATTGGCGTATACACAGAAGTTGTGCCTGGCAGATCCTTTACAATTTTTTTGTATATTAGTGAATGACCAAAGATGTGTAAGTCCTTCACTGTGGAAAAAATATCAAAACGAGCACTAGGTGAAAATGTGAGACCCCTTTCTATTACTTCCAAATCAGTTGCTGAGAAAGTGTATTCAGATAAGTTAATTACCTTTAGGCGACTACTATGGACTTGTGTATCAGGTCTCTTTTTGTTGGCCACCTGCCTCTGTGTAATCTTCCTTTTAGATCGAGTGCCAAATGGTTGGTTAGATCTGAGAGATATATTTTCTATCTCACTCAAAGAGGAGACTGACGATATTGAGGGAGTGCGGCTGCGACCACCTGGCATAGGATTTCTCCTCCATCTATACACTCTGTTATGTTGAAAATCCCCAACATCCCTGGAGAATTTCTTTGATTTAGTTTCCTGTATCTCTTTTTCCCATTCAGAGAATTGTGTTTCCAGGGTTTGTTTGAATTTCAACATGTTGTCAGCTGACATTAATGGGAACAATTGAGCTTGAATGTTTTCAATTTCGGCATCCATGGAAACCAGTGTTTCTTGATTAAGGCCAATAAGGAGCTCCATGAATTTCTTGGAGCCGCTATTGCAAACCTCTTCCCATATAGTGATAAACGTATCATTTCTGATGGGAAAAGACGGAAAGATCTGGATCCTAAAACCTGTTGGGATGAGGCTTCTCTGAATATAATTTTCTAAAAAGATTTTGTTCCACCAGACCTTCATACGTCGGTGGAGTAGATTTTTATATTTGTTTTGAAGTTCGCTCACGTTTCCACACACATTAAAACCAGACATTGATGACTCATCCTTAAAAACCTGATCCACCAAAGACCGTCAGGCACATTCCCTGGCCTTGTAATCCGTTGGACCCAAGGTATTGGACTCTGTGAGAACCCCCTGTCTTTGTACCCCCTGTCTGACGCTGGTTTTCTCCTTCCGCTGTGGACCGGTGATTCCCGACCTGGAACACATGGGCCAGGTAGTATATAGGAGGGGGTCCCGCCAGGATGTTGCCACCCCCAGATGAAGGCATTTGCCTAAACGCGCGTCGGGTGTTGGCGTCCTCTCTGTGCAAGACCATGACCTTGGGTATGTATGTTACCTCTAACAGATGTTTGTGTTATACGCTTTTGGTCTGATGTCATTTTGCCCTACACAGGTTTCAGCTTTAAATTTGATTTACACACAGTATGTCAGTATGTGGCTATAGGCAGGTGCTACCTGTATTTTTCAGCACTTTATATTTGACCACTATTGCTATTAACATTAATTTCCTGGTTATACATCTTATGCGGTTTGGCTGTCCCTCCTGGACTCCAATTCACACATGTGCCTGTACCTTGATATTTACGCATGAGCATGCTCGATACACATGCTTTGTGTGGTCTTGCATATATTGACGCCTTCTCATTGTGTCACTTATCATTTATTTATTTTTTTAAATAGTTTTTATTTATTTATCACAAGTGTATGACAGAGACATTAAACATATCTCGACTCAATGATACACATTTGTTACATGTGAGCACAAAAGAAGAGCACACGGAGAAAAATAATTAGATGAGAGAGAAAGAACCAGGAATGGGAAGGGAAGATGGAGGAGGAGAAAGTGTATAGGGGCGGCTTATCCTCAGCATCCACCCCAGAAGCGGACATCTCATAGTAAAACAAGTAAATTTAGTTACTTACTATTAGGACAGCAGAGCGATATACTCCGAAGAATTCTCAAAACGTACCCAGGTTAACCAGACGCAACTGTGTCGCAACTCGAAGGGTAGGACCGATCAGGGAATGAGATCTCGCCAATGATGGAATCCGATCCAACAGCCATGGGGCCGCAGTGAGAGGAAGGGATAAAAAGGATTGTTCCAGCTTCACCCATGGTTTAGATTTGCCATGTCTACACCAGTCTATGATGCGCGCCAAGTGTGCCGCCTGATAGTATTGGTGAATATCAGGCAAGCCCAAGCTGCCATCAAACCTCGGGGGTGTCAGAGTCGTACGTGCAATGCGTAACGGTTTGTTCGACCAAATAAACTTAAGCATTAAGGAAGAAAGGGAGGTAAAGAAAAGACGCGGTATGTGGATAGGGAGAGCCTGAAAGAAGTACAATAGACATGGCAACACATTCATCTTGAATATGGCATAACGACCAAACCAAGTGAAAGTCCCTTTAGATCATCTCTCAAGATCTCCCTTTAGTGTTCACAATATAAGGGGATAGTTACATGCATAAAGGTGTGAGGGCCGATTCGCGAGACGTATGCCTAGGCTAGTCGACCACTTTAAAGGGAAGGAATCCGCCAAGGATGCCACTAATTGGGACGGGAGGGGTACATTGAGAGCTTCTGACTTTTGGAAGTTTATTTTAAAATTGGACAGCGATGCAAATGACCGAAATTCAGCCATCAGGTTTGGCACCGAGATCCGGGGCCGTGAGAGGAAAAAAAGTAAGTTATCAGCATATGCCACCACTTTGTGTGTCGTATCTCCAACCTGGACACCCGCCACATATGGGTTATCTCGGAAATGACATAAAAAGGGTTCCAAACACAGTGTGAAAATCAGAGGCGAGAGCGGGCAGTCCTGGCGGGTTACGTTAGAAATGGGGAAGGATGAAGAGTTGTGACCATTGACCTTCACCGATGCCAAAGTGGAGGAGTATAGACTCAAAATCCAGCTAAGCATACCCTGGCCCAGACCCATATAAGATAAAGTCTCCGACCAATCAATCCGGTCTAACGCTTTTTCGGCATCGGTGGAGAGCAAAAACGACGGAACCGAGGAGGTGGTAATGTGCTCAATGAGATTGACGGCTCGGATGGTATTATCCCTGGACTCTCTCGAAGGGAGAAAGCCTGTCTGTTCCCCATTGATTAGTTTAGATAGGAATGGCGTGATTCGTGTAGCTAATATCTTTGAGAAAAGTTTTAAATCTAAATTTAGAAGGGAAATGGGGCGGTAACTACTGCATTGAGAAGGGTCCTTGTCTTCGTTAGGGATAACGGTTATATGTGCTCTAAGTGTGTCTACAGGCAGCGATTTACCTTACGGAATGGAATTAAAGACCACCAAAAAGGGACTAGTGAGGAGGGCGGTAAGTTTTTTCTAATAGGCCAGCGAAAGTCCATCAGGACCTGGGGCCTTACCGGTAGGGGATGTTTTGAGAGCTTCAAAAAATTAATCTTCCGCAATCGGGGCGTCAAGTGCCGTCACCGCCTCCTGTGGAATCTGGCCTAATCCCTAGGACTGAATATATACGATCTGATGGCCTCCAGTCTAGAACTGGGGAGGTGAATACCCTTAGTATCCCGCAGGTTATACAACTTTAAATAGTAGGAACGAAAGGCTTCAGCAATTTGGCCCGGCGAGTGTACCTTCGTGTGGTAATGAAAGGCGCATACGTGCGTGTCCTCTGCAAGCGTAAAGCCCATGCTAACGTACGACTCGGCTTATTGCCAAATTCATAGTAGTGTCTATGGCATTTAGTGAGGGAGGCTTTGACAGCTGAGAGCATCAAAGTACGCAATTTATCCCGTAACCTTATCAGTTCTGCTCCCGAGCCCGGATCGAATGACTTTTTATGTGAAGTTCCAAAGTGTGTATTTTCCCCACTAGTTCCGTATATACTGCAGCACGTTCCTTTTTGAGTCTGGAGCCAATCCTTATGAGAACTCCTCTCATAACGCATTTATGTGCTTCCCAGACTGAAAGAGGATTTCAGCCTGCCGTAGCGTTGGTGTCTAAGTAGAAGCAGAGTTCAGACATCACTTCCTCCAAGACCGCTGGATCTTGCAGCAAAGAGTCGTTCAGACGCCACTGCCACGGAGTAGAGTGTAAGGAGGGAAGGGCCAGGGTTAGAGTTATCATGGCATGGTCCGAAAACGATATGTAATCTATAGAGGACGAGGAAAGAAGTGTAAGCTTGGAATGCTGGAGCAAAAAGTAGTCTATGCGTGAGTACATATTGTGCGGGTGGGAAAAAAATGCATAGTCCCTATCATTTGGGTGGAGTATGCGCCAAGGATCTACTAGTTGATGAGCGTGAAGCGATCGCTGTAGGCGACGAGTGAAAGGTCTAGAGACGGCGGGCTGGCCCGATGTGGTGTCTATCATGGTGTCCATGGGCATATTAAAGTCTCCTCCCATAACCAACGTCCCCTCCGCAAATTAGTCTAGTATATTAAGGGCCTCTTCCAGTAGTGTCAGTTGAACCGAGTTAGGGAGGTATATGTTAGCAAAGGTCATGGTGCAGTCTGCAATCTTACCTTTAATAAACAAATATCTTCCCGCGTCATCTGTGCGACACCCCAAACACTTCCAAGGTGCAGAGTGGTTTTAGAGTCCGGTGAGGAACTGTGATATACATCTGGGAATCTTGAGTTTCGGAGGGACTGAAGCTGGTCCGAAAATAAGTCTCCTGTAGAAAGACTATGTGAGCCCTTTTTTCCAGAGGAAACGCAGCAGAGAAGATCTCTTTTCCTGTACATTTAGTGAGTTAGTTAAATCAGACATGATGCAGCTGGTGTTATGACCCTGAGGATAGTAAGTGGAAAACAGGGGAGGAAGAGTGGGTCAGGCTAGAGGACAAAAGACAAAAGGTACAGAGAAATGGAAAGAGTAAGAGAAAAAGAAGAGCCCAAAGGCTCCAAGGGACTACTGTGATTTGCACAACCCAAAAACAGGAAGAGCAAAGCCACAGGTCAATGAATGGAGTCGCAGAAAGGTACAGCAACATAAGAAGGCCGGGGCACATGTACAACCCAATGCATGGATCGTATTAGGCAATAGCACATTGACAACCAGATAACAGTGACCGCCATAAAACCCAAGGGGAGAAAAACATGCATCCCCTCCAATATGCAGTAACATGAATAACATGTCCCCCATCTCCCGCAAGTTCAACAGTCTCATCAGCTCTCAAAGACCCAATGGCGAGGGGAAAGCCATTCAAGCGGGCATCACCAAGGGGCATTAAGTGAAACAGACCTCCATGCCTATAATAATGGACACCTTCAACTCTGCCGACGGGAGCCAAATTGCAGGTAGGAAAAAAGGCCAGTCAGTCCCATCAGGTACCATTCCCACTGCGAGGACTGCAAGCCGGGTGCATGGATCCTTCATCCCGAGGCTCCGGCCACCGGAAACGTGCCCCCATTTCTCTTCTGGGTGGTAATAGAGGGGAGGTAGATTCCAATCCGGGACCGGAACCATCTCGGATTCCAGGAATCTGAAGGCATCCGGAAGATCTAATGGAGTTTTAACGGCAAAGGTATGGCCAGCCTTTCATGGGATTATATGAAAAGGGTGACCCCCAACGATAAGAGGCATCTGCCCGTTTGGCAGCTTCCAATAGAAGTTTAACAATACGCCTCAAATAGAGCATTAGTCGAGACATATCCGGCAGAATCAGGACATCCGCTCCGTAGTAAGGAACCGAGCCGCGATCCCAAGCAATAAACAAAATTACCTCCTTTTGCCTGTAGGAATGGACTCTACATATCACATCTCTAGGGCGGTCTAAATCCCTGAGTTTAGGGCCCAGCCCGAGCAGTGCACCCTGTACAATTCCAGGGGTGTCCCAGGTGCACGGTTCAACAGTTTATTAAAGATGGTGGACACCACCTCTTGCAGTTCCTCTGGAGGCACTGATTCAGGGATCCCCCATAATTTAAGATTATTGCGCCGGCTTTTGTTTTCAATATCATCCACATGAAAGGCAAAGTCTTTCAGACGCAAGGCCTGAATACTCACGGTTATGGAGAGCGTTGTCTGATCAGAGACTAAAGACCGGTTGTTGCTCTCTAGTCGGGTGACTCGTTCATCCAGCAAGCATACAGACTGGGAAACCTCCAGCAATGCTTTGGCCTGTTTCTCCTCCAACTGCAGCATGTGCGCTGCCATATCGACCCGCGTGGGGAGAGATCTCACCATCCCACAGGGCCCAGTGAGGGTACTGTCTACCTGTGTACCCAAATCTGACTGCCCCATGGAGGACACAACAGACAAGGGTGAGACCGGCTGAAGAGCTGCCGGAAAATCCTGCGACAGCTCAGTCGGGACGCACGTAGCCGGAGCAGTGGAGGACGCCATGACACCTGCAGACGAGCGGCCGTCATTCTGCTGCGGAGATGACGCTGGCTGCACGAAACGAACCAGGGATGATTCACGAGTTGCTCTGGGTGTGCCGGACTTGGATTTGCCCCTTAGCATGACTCCTCGGGCAGGTAAGGGCTGGGTTATTGCCTTGGTACACTGAATATGTCCGGAGCTCCGAAATAATGCTGCCTCACGCCACCATGCCCAAGCCACGCCACCGTGTGACTTATCTTTTTATTCTGTTGTGTCTATCTGTAATAAAATGTATATATTTTTTTATTCAACCATTTTGTGCCAGAGTTGATCATTTTTCTATTCTGTAGGTCTCTCTAAATTGTTTTTTGATCAACGCACCAAGCTACACTTGGTCATTGTTGTGGATTTCTCATAGTGATATAGATAACTGATTGACAAACCTAATTACTTTCTGATGTTACACACTGTATCACCATTGTTTGAGCAAATTCCTCTCAGCCCTCCTTGGGTATAGTTGGTTTTCTATGATAATCCCTTGAGAGAGGGACTGTGGAAGCAGAAGTCAAGCACATACTTTTAAAATGTAAGGGGTTACAACAGTTTGTGGTAGTGGATCGTTAATAGGAGGGAGATATGATAGTGGGGATATGCTGAGGGGGCCCAGGATTAGGAAATCTGTCACCAGCAATAAGGCTGGGTTCACACAGTGTTTTTTTGCAGGAGGAAAATCTGCCTCAAAATTCCGTTTGGAATTTTGAGGCAGATTTTCCTCTGCCCGCACGCTGATTTTCACGGTGTTTTTCACCCGCGGCTATTGAGCGCCGCGAAATACGCTTTCTCTGCCTCCCATTGATGTCAATGGGAGGTCAGAGGCGTAAACACCCGAATATAGGGCACGTCCCTTCTTTTTCCCGCGAGTTGTTTTTTCCGCTCGCGGGAAAAAAACGCCTCCGCCTCCCATTGAAATCAATGGGAGCCATTTTCGGCCGCTTTCTGGCGCGTTTTCCACATCAAAAAACTAGTAAAAAAACTCAGTGTGAACTCCCCCTAAGGGGAAGTAGAAAGAGGGATAAAGCAGGAGTGAGTAGGTTAGGGCATGGTTTTGTGTGTTTGTAAAAAAAAGTTTTACTGTTTAGAAGGAGGTCAGCAAAGAATATCTGATGAGTGTGTAACAGGGAGGGAGAGATAAATAGATCTTTGTTAGGCCTCATTTACACGAGCGTGTGCGTTTTGCGTGCGCAAAAAACGCAGCATTTTGCGTGCGCAAAAGGCACTTGACAGCTCCGTGTGTCATCCGTGTATGATGCGCGGCTGCGTGATTTTCGCGCAGCCGCCATCATAGAGATGACACTAGTCGACGTCAGTCACTGTCCATGGTGCTGAAAGAGTTAACTGATCGGCAGTAACTCTTTCAGCACCCTCAACAGTGAATTCCGATCACCATATCGAGTAACCTGTTTAAAAAAAAAGAGGTTCATACTTACCGATAACTCCCCGGCCGTTGCCTTGGTGACGCGTCCTTGGTGACGCGTCCTTGGTGACGCGCCTCTCTTGACATCTGGCCCCACCTCCCTGGATGACGCGGCAGTCCATGTGACCGCTGCAGCCTGTGCTTGGCTTGTGATTGGCTGCAGCTGTCACTTGGACTGAATTGTCATCCCGGGAGGTCAGACTGGAGGAAGAAGCCGGGAGTTATCGGTAAGTCAGAACTTTTTTTTTTTTTTTTACACGTTCACGTATAATGGAATCGGAAGTCACTGTCCAGGGTGCTGAACCAGTTTAAACTCTTTCAGCACCCTGCACAGTGACTGTCTCCTGCCGGGTTCGGTCAAAACGAGTTCGGCCGAACCCGGTAAAGTTCGGTTCGCTCATGTCTAAGACACTTCGTTCGGATGTTTGTAAACAGAAAAGCACGTGGTGCTTTTCTGTTTACATTCAGTTTGACAGCTCTTGCGCGAATCACGCAGTTCGCACGGAAGTACTTCCGTGCGACCTTCGTGGTTTTCACGCACCCATTGACTTCAATGGGTGCGTGATGCGCGAAAAACGCACGATTATAGAACATGTCGTGAGTTTTACGCAACGCACTCGCGCTGCGCAAGATTCACGCATCGTCTGCACTGCCCCATAGAGTAATATAGGTGCGTACGACACGCGTGAAAAGCACGCGCGTCGCACGCGCGTATATTACGCTCGTGTAAATGAGGCCTTAGGTGTAGTGGATTAGGAGAATTCTAAGGATACCTCCATACAGCATAAACACTGCACAATTTTCTTGCAGTATATTAAAATAGTTGTAGGATCAATGGTTTGGTGTTTGAAGTATGCTGGGGGCATGTAGTACCATTAGGGATAGCTGTGAATAAAAGAATGGATGATCAGATCAGATGGTAATGGAACGATGGTGCAAAAGTATATTTCATGATGTTACATTCTGGTCTAATTCATAAGTGCACTGATGAAGTTCCACTTATGAATCCTGCAAAGAAATGGCCAGAAGATACTTTACACAATATTTGTATATTTGCAAGCTGTGAACTGTGTTAGTAAATTGGAACTCTGATTTAGCGTAAAACCCCACAGAGTGACATTCACCAAGCAGCAATGCGTCTGAAAATCATGTAGGCACATTGCTTGGCGCAGTTGTCAAATTGCTTGTTAATTGCCAAGCGATGTCGCTGGTTACCTGCAAAGTCATGCGCGAATTAATGAAAAAGGAATTTGACAACTGTGCCATTTTTAGCTGTATCACGTCCAAGTCAATGCCGCTCCGTGGGGCCTTACCCATAGACTGGTAAGGCCCCACAAGGTGGAATTAATGCGGCCATGGTCTGGTTAAAACTATGCAAGCATACTGTTCAGCGCTGTTGTCAAATTACTTGTGAATGGCCACGCGGTGTTGCAGGGAAAACTGGTGGTTACCTGTAAAATCGTGCGGCCATAAGGGTCTATTCTATTATTTGCAGGTAATGAGCAGTTTTCCCCCAAACACTGTGGAGCCATTATTAAGCTATTTGACAACCGCACCGAAAAGCATCCCGGCGAGGTTTTGGACCCTCCGTGGGGCCTTACATTGTTTTCTGAAATGGGCTTAATCACTGTTTATAGTAGATGGATTTTCAAGTTTTGATATTGATTTAAAATGTAATATTAATTACTTCAGCCAACAAACTATAAATATTAAAAAAAGTCACATATATTTTAGAATTTTCAACTTACTTTTCTGTATGAGTTTGTCTTTTTTTTGTTATCTTTTATATAGTAAAATGCTATTCAACATTTTCTTGGTTTAGTGACTGTTTTATAATTAAGACATTATCTTATCTAATTATTATAAAAATTTCCCTGTTGGGCACGAAGCCTAAACTGTTGAAACTTCAAGCGACACAAAGAGCTGATGGCAAGAGATATTTAAAATCCAATATAACTAGTGAAAATAATTTGACACATCAAAGAAGTGTGTAGGCAAACTGTCTTTTAAAATGAAAGATTGTCAAAAATGTAAAAATGGATTCAATACAATATAAAATCATCAAGTCATTCTTTATTTTTATTACTGTGATAAAAATTGAATGTATTCTGATAAGAATTAAGATTTATTATCATGTTCTGAGCTCAAACAGATATTAAATGTGCTAATTAAAGATTAGCAGTTCATATAGATATATTCACAGCCAATAAAAAGTGTACAAATGTTTGTCTAACCAATTTCATAACCGGTAAAAACTATTTAAAGGTGTTGCCCACCTTCTGACAACCGATGACCTATCCACCGGATAGATCATCAGTGTCACGTGAGGTTTGTGGACCCACTGGGCCGTACCGTCTTGGCGGTAAGGCAGCTGGCCAACAGGACGCAGGTCAAAGTCTACAGTTCGTATAGGGTACCTGTGGTGTAACGAATCGGGGTAGGGAGACGGATAGGTGAGCCCTAATCTACCTGCAACTCAGTCCCTGCCTACTTGCACGGCCCGTCCTAAGTGACGGCGTACAACTGGGCAACGGTCCCTACGCTCAATAAGTGAAAGACAGACATCACAAGACAAGGGCACACAGAAGCAAAGGGGGAAGTAGGGGCAGTTGCCCATGGAACACCGTGAGCAACAGGAGTGGTGAACGAGCCGAGTCAAACCAGGAGAGTACGTAGTAACACAATCAGAGCAGGAGAAGAGTCAGTCAAGCCAGGGTCAAAAAGTAACTTGGAACTTGGCAGCAGGTGGACGACAGGTGTGGAGAGGCAGGTCAGGCATAGAATACAGCACAGCTACAGCAAGCACAACACTAGATTCAGGATACAGGAACAGGAAACAGGAACAGGAAAACACTGGGAGCAGGAAACACTAGGGGACCATTTGCTAGACAGACTAGGGATACAACAACAAAGCTCAGGCATAGAACTAGGGTGCTGGACCCCTCTTATAGTCCAGAGTACTCACAGGTCAGAGGTCAGGAACGAGGTCCGGTGCGCGCGCTGCCCCTTTAAGAGCGGGCATCCGGCATTGGTGAGTAGACGCAAGCGCTGGCTTCTCCTGAGGAGGAGGCTGGGGCCAGCGTTCGCCGACTCGTGGCTGCGGCTGTCAGGGGAGGAACTGAGCTGACAGCCCGCAGCCACGGACATGACAATCAGTATGTCATCGGTGCAGGTCCGACACCCGTACCCCGCACCTATAAGCCGCTCCGGTGGCCTGAGGGAACTGGATGTTGTGGCACATAATGCTATATACGGAGCCCGGAAGCAGTTGGCTCCGCACATAGCATAGCGGCCGTGCTGCAAAACTGTAGGTCTGCTCCTATTCACTTGAATAGGAGCAGAACTGCAGTACTGCAGCTTGACCCCTGTTCCGTGGCCGGAGCTAACTGCTTCCGGATGGTACGTCTGGTGCACGTAGGCACCGGACCAGCTGATCTGTGCGGGGCCCGGGTGTCAGAACCCCACAGATCATGTACTGATGGCCTATTCAGTGGATAGGTCATCAGTTGTCAGAAGCTGGAAAACCCCTTTAATATTGGTACTCCCAGTAAAAAAAATATACTGAAATCAGCAAGCAAAGGACTTTCCACCTTTTCTGGTTGTTCAATTGGTAATTAGCTGTAGATCTCCACAGTCTCTTAGAGCCTGTTCACATCAGCGTTGTCTTTCTGTTGAGGGGTTCTGTCGGAGGTTTCCATCGGGGGAACCCCTCAACGGAAAGGCAAACGGAAACCACAGCTTTCGTTTGCAGCACCATTGATCTCAATGGTGACGGAAACTTTGCTAATGGTTTCCGTTTGTCACCGTTATGACAGGGTTCCACTGTTTTTGACAAGGTTTCCGTTTGCCTTTCCATTGAGGGGTTCCCCCTATGGAAACATCCAATGGAACCCCTCAACGGAAAGACAAAGCTGATGTGAACACAGCCTTAAATGGATTTTCCTGTTTAATGGCTCCAATAAATATGCATAAAATACATTTTTAGGAAAATAGTGAAATAATACTTATAAACTGCCCTATCCCTCTCATCTGATTCTGTTAGAATACGGCTCATAAATGATTTATCCTTACCTACTAGGTTAAAACCACACTACATTCACAGGGAACAGTACAACCTGCTAGCAAGATTGTAATGGCAGGAAGGAGGTGAAGGGAAAGTGAGCCCTAATCTACCCACCGCCCTGTCCCTGCCTACTTGCAACGACCCGCCCTAGGCGACGGGGTACAACTGGGCGGCGGTCCCTACGCTGTCTAAGTGCACGGGAGAACAAACAGGGAACACGCAAGGGAAGGGGCAGTAGCCACGGAACGCCGCGAGGAAACGGAGCGGTGAATGAGTAGTCAGGACCAGGATGAAGTGGAGTATACCAAAGTGAGCACGGAGAAGGAAGCAAGCCAGGGGCAAAGCGAAGCAGGTTAAGCGGAACTGCAGCAAGGCAGAAGCACGGCAGAAGCAGGCTGGAGCAAGCAGCAGTGGGGCCAGGAATCCAGAAGAATTACAAGCACTGAGGAAGAGAACACGGCAGGTAATAAAGGACAGGGGGCGGAGCTAACTCCGACTGACCAGGCCGCGATAGGCTCTCCCACTCCTGAGCCTGCCACCCTGGTTGGTGGGAGATGGTGTCAGTCGAACAGGTCTGGCCTCAGGTGTGGATTGATTAATCCCAGGAGTATACCTAGACGTAGTACCTGGCAGATCCCTAACAGTACTCCCCCTTTTATGAGGGGCCACCGGACCCTTACTAAGAGGACCCGGTTTAGTAGGGAAGAGAAGGTGGAACCTCCAGATCAATACCACAGCGTGAACATCACGGGCAGGTACCCAAGTCCTCTCCTCCGGCCCATATCCTCTCCAATGGACCAGGTACTGGAGGGAGCCCTGGACCATCCTACTGTCTATAATCTTGGCCACCTCGAATTCCACCCCCTCAGGGGTGAGAACGGGAACAGGAGGTTTCCTCGAGGGGGACCAGGACGGGGAGCAGCGTTTAAGGAGGGAGGCATGGAAGACGTCATGTATGCGAAAGGATGGGGGCAGCTCCAGACGGAAGGATACAGGGTTGAGGACTTCAATGATCTTATAAGGTCCAATAAATCGGGGAGCAAACTTCCTGGACGGGACCTTAAGGCGCAAGTTCCTGGACGACAACCAGACCAAATCCCCGACGACAAACCGGGGGTTAGCAGAACGTCTACTATCCGCCTGAATCTTTTGTGCGCTCTGGGACGCCTCTAGGTTCTTCTGAACCTGGGCCCAGACAGTGCACAGTTCCCGATGAACATCCTCTACCTCAGGATTATTGGAACAACCAGGGGAAACGGAGGAGAACCTTGGGTTAAACCCGAAATTACAGAAAAACGGGGAGACCCCTGACGAGTTACTGACCCGGTTATTCAGGGAAAATTCAGCAAGGGGAAGGAATGAGACCCAATCGAATTGACAGTCAGAGATGAAACACCTTAAATATTGTTCCAGGGATTGGTTAGTCCTTTCCGTTTGGCCATTAGTTTCAGGATGGAAGGCGGAGGAGAAGGACAGATCAATCTCCAACTTTTTACAAAAAGCTCTCCAAAATAAGGAAACAAATTGTACCCCTCTGTCAGAAACGATATTGACTGGGGCCCCATGGAGATGCAGGATGTGTTTCACAAACAAAGAAGCTAACGTCTTGGCGTTAGGTAGCTTCTTAAGGGGCACAAAGTGGCACATCTTGCTGAAGCGGTCTACTACCACCCACACCACCGACTTGCCCTGAGATGGAGGCAAATCGGTGATAAAATCCATGGAGATATGGGTCCAAGGTCTCTGGGGAATGGGCAAGGAACGTAGTAGGCCCACAGGTCGGGACCTAGGGGTTTTGGACCTAGCGCAAACCTCACAAGCGGCGACGTAAGCCCTAACGTCTTTAGGCAACCCAGGCCACCAATAGTTTCTGGTAATGAGGTGTTTGGTGCCCAAGATGCCAGGATGACCAGATAGAGTGGAGTCATGGTTTTCCCTGAGTACCCTTAGCCGGTATTGCAGGGGAACAAACAGTTTGTCCCCAGGGACATTCCCGGGAGCTGCACCCTGATCAGCCGCGATATCAGAAGCTAAATCAGAATCCGTGGCAGAAACGATTATACCAGGGGGTAAAATACAAGCAGGATCCTTCTCGGAAGGAGGATTGGCCATGAAACTACGTGACAGAGCATCAGCCTTAATATTCTTGGACCCAGCCCTATAGGTAACCAAGAAATTAAATCTGGTAAAGAATAGTGCCCATCGAGCTTGTCTAGGATTAAGCCTCTGGGCCGATTCTAGGAAAACCAGATTCTTGTGATCCGTAAGGACCGTTACCTGGTGTCTGGCCCCCTCCAGGAAGTGCCGCCACTCTTCAAAAGCCCATTTAATGGCTAGAAGTTCGCGGTTGCCAATATCATAGTTACTCTCCGTGGGCGAAAACTTCCTAGAGAAGTAAGCACAGGGGCGGAGATGGGTGAGGGAGCTGGTACCCTGGGACAAGACGGCCCCCACTCCCACCTCGGATGCGTCAACCTCCACAATAAATGGCTCCTCTTGGTTGGGCTGAATCAGCACGGGGGCCGAGATAAAGCACTTCTTGAGGGTCTCAAAGGCCTGGACGGCCTCAGGGGGCCAATGGAGGACATCAGCACCCTTGCGAGTAAGGTCCGTAAGGGGCTTAGCGACGACCGAGAAGTTGGCAATAAATCTCCTGTAATAGTTGGCGAACCCTAAAAAACACTGTAACGCCTTAAGGGAGGCAGGTTGGACCCATTCCGCCACAGCCTGAACCTTGGCAGGGTCCATGCGGAATTCATGAGGAGTGAGGATTTGCCCTAAAAATGGTATCTCCTGTACCCCAAAGACACATTTTTCAGTCTTAGCAAACAGATTATTCTCCCGAAGGACCTGGAGCACCTTCCTGACATGCTCCACATGGGAGGACCAGTCCTTGGAAAACACCAGTATGTCATCAAGGTACACAACAAGAAAATTACCCAGGTAATCTCTCAGGATTTCATTAATAAAATTCTGGAAGACAGCAGGGGCATTACACGACCCAAAGGGCATGACCAGGTATTCGAAATGACCCTCGGGTGTGTTGAACGCAGTCTTCCACTCATCCCCCTCTTTGATGCGGATAAGGTTATATGCCCCCCGTAGATCGAACTTAGAAAACCATTGGGCTCCCTGAACCTGATTAAAAAGATCCGGAATCAAAGGAAGTGGGTACTGGTTCCTTACGGTGACCTTATTCAGGTTACGATAATCAATGCACGGCCTAAGACCACCATCCTTCTTCCCCACGAAGAAGAAGACAGCACCTACAGGAGAAGTCGAGGGGCGAATGAAACCCTTGGCCAGGCATTCTTGGATATACACCCTCATAGCTTCACGTTCAGGACATGAAAGATTAAATATCCTACCCTTAGGAAGCTTGGCACCAGGCACCAAATCGATGGCGCAATCGTAATCTCTATGGGGGGGCAACACCTCAGAGGCCTCCTTAGAAAACACATCGGCGAAGTCCTGAACAAACTCAGGAAGCGTGTTTACCTCCTCCCGGGGAGAAATAGAGTTAACAGAAAGACATGACATACGACATTCATTACCCCATTTGGTAAGCTCCCCAGTATTCCAATCAAACGTGGGATTATGCAACTGCAACCAGGGAAGACCTAATACCAGATCAGACGATAATCCCTGCATCACCAGTACAGAGCACTGCTCCAAATGCATGGAGCCAACCAGGAGTTCAAAAACAGGAGTATGCTGAGTAAAATAACCATTAGCAAGGGGAGTGGAGTCGATACCTACTACAGGGATAGGATAAGGTAAATCAATAAAAGGCATCTTTAGAGACATAGCAAATTCCACAGACATGATATTAGCAGATGAGCCAGAATCCACGAAAGCACTGCCCGTGGTAGACCGGCCAGCAAACGAGACCTGAAAGGGAAGCAAAATTTTATTGCGTTTCACATTAACGGGAAATACCTGTGCGCCCAAGTGACCTCCCCGATGATCACTTAGGCGCGGAAGTTTTCCGGCTTTTTATTCTTGCGCCTGGGACAGGTGTTCAGTAGATGCTTGTCGTCCCCACAGTAGAAGCAGAGACCATTCATTCTGTGAAACTCCCTACGTTGTCGAGGGGACATGGAGGCCCCGAGTTGCATAGGTACCTCCGAGTCCTCCGTGGAGGGGCGAGGAGACGGGACCTCGGGGGGGGGATCGCAGAAAGGTCAGAGGGGAGCACATTGAAGCGTTCAAGCTGACGTTCCCTGAGACGTCGGTCAAGTCGTACTGCTAGGGCCATAACCTGGTCAAGGGAGTCAGAAGAGGGGTAGCTAACCAGCAGATCCTTCAGGGCGTCAGATAATCCTAACCTAAACTGGCACCTTAGTGCCGGATCGTTCCACCGAGAAGCTACGCACCACTTTCTAAAATCAGAACAGTATTCCTCAACCGGTCTCCTACCCTGACGTAAGGTCACCAGCTGACTCTCGGCTAAAGCAGTCCTGTCAGTCTCGTCGTAAATGAGTCCGAGGGCAGAGAAAAAACGATCAACAGAGGAAAGTTCAGGGGCGTCAGGAGCCAAGGAGAAGGCCCACTCTTGGGGCCCTTCCTGGAGTCGGGATATGATGATACCCACCCGCTGGTTCTCGGAACCTGAGGAGTGGGGTTTTAGGCGGAAATACAGTCTGCAACTCTCCCGGAAGGAGAGAAACGTCTTACGGTCCCCTGAGAACCGGTCAGGTAACTTGAGGTCGGGTTCTAGAGGTGAGGTGAGGGGTACTACTAAGGCATCGTCACCCTGGTTGACCCTCTGGGCCAGGGCCTGGACCTGTAGGGAGAGGCCCTGCATCTGCTGGGTCAGGGTCTCAAGGGGGTCCATGATAGCGTCAGCGTAGGAGAAATGGTAGACTAGGTAGGGGCTTGTAATTATGTAATGGCAGGAAGGAGGTGAAGGGAAAGTGAGCCCTAATCTACCCACCGCCCTGTCCCTGCCTACTTGCAACGACCCGCCCTAGGCGACGGGGTACAACTGGGCGGCGGTCCCTACGCTGTCTAAGTGCACGGGAGAACAAACAGGGAACACGCAAGGGAAGGGGCAGTAGCCACGGAACGCCGCGAGGAAACGGAGCGGTGAATGAGTAGTCAGGACCAGGATGAAGTGGAGTATACCAAAGTGAGCACGGAGAAGGAAGCAAGCCAGGGGCAAAGCGAAGCAGGTTAAGCGGAACTGCAGCAAGGCAGAAGCACGGCAGAAGCAGGCTGGAGTAAGCAGCAGTGGGGCCAGGAATCCAGAAGAATTACAAGCACTGAGGAAGAGAACACGGCAGGTAATAAAGGACAGGGGGCGGAGCTAACTCCGACTGACCAGGCCGCGATAGGCTCTCCCACTCCTGAGCCTGCCACCCTGGTTGGTGGGAGATGGTGTCAGTCGAACAGGTCTGGCCTCAGGTGTGGATTGATTAATCCCAGGAGTATACCTAGACGTAGTACCTGGCAGATCCCTAACAAAGATGCTCAAACTATCATAAAACCAAGAAAAAAATAGCATGCTGTTCTTGACCAATAAAGAACTAGTTGAAAATAACTAAAATTTTATCTAGCCTCGAAATTAGTGTTTTGTGAAAGATAACTCTGTTATTCCACTGAAAAATTGTTTCTTCCAATGACAATTGTATTTTCAAATGTCTACATACAAAGGAGAATTTTAGAGTAATGGACAATCCTTTAATTCCTCTCTGTTTTTCACACCACACTGTCAATTCATAAACTGTCTTTTCTAGACCATGCCCCCAAATATGTTGTAAGCGCAACAAGATGTTAAAAAAGATTCCTTTTGCAAAATCATAACATGAACTGGCTTTTGAAGATGTATGAATTAGCTCTGATTAATACAAATATATAACTTGACTTTCTGACTTGAAAATTAGACAATTGTGCCATATAAGGACAGTGACGTCAGGGGCTCCTCCTCCAGGAGAGGAATCATAACTCCCATCTGTCCCGGGCGGCCTGTCCTGCAGTCAACTGTAATTGCGTCCTCAGGATGCAGATACAGTTGAACTTAAAGCTGAAGCAAGGAACAGTAAGCTCCCTGCTTCAGCATTAGTTTAGAGCGGAGAAGAAGAGGGAGCTCCTCTGCTCCCGGAGGACTCCCTGGGCACAGTGCTACTTAGAGCCCTGTGCACGGGGAAGCCCTTGACGTCACTGTCCCTATATGGACAGTGACATCAGTGGCTCCTCTGAAGCGGAATCCCTGTTGCCGACGCTATGGCAGGGGAGTCCGCTCCAAGAGTAGCCCCTGACGTCACTGTCCATATATGGACAGTGACGTCACTGTCCATATAAGAACAGTAGAATCTAGGACCAGAATCCCTGGCCTAAGCTCTGGCTGGGGATTCCACTCCTAGAGGCAGTCCCAATGGCGCTATCTACAGGGACGTCATTCACTGCTGTTATTGACGAACCTCAAACATGGATATGCACAAGCTTGTGCCATAACCTTTTTATTCTGAGGTAAACCCCACACTAAACCGAACTCAACCTTGATCACAATTCCAAAAAATTCCTGTTTATAGCCTCAAGATACTACTCAGTTCTTAACCTGAATGCCCATACCAAGTGAAGCAAATAATGTCCCTGATTGTTCCAAATTATGGGGCTCACAGCAGATAAGTATTTAAACTAAAGCGACAGAGTACTACACCGTGTTGCCAATTTGAAGATATTCCCTTTTATTGAGCCCTTGTAGCAGATTAACCCAACACAGTCATGTCCAGGCACCAAAATGTAATTTTTTTTTGTACAAATGAGTCAAACCTTAAACGCTATGAACATCTCATCAGATATTTTTCTCTACAGAGCCTGGGTGCATCATTCTTACTGAATAAATTATTATTTCAGAAAAAGAGAGACAGAGCTATGAGAATAGTTTAAAAGAACAAACAGTGATGGAATTTTCCAAAATGTCCTTGCCCCTTGACATAATTCAAGACAAGGGAGGAACTTAACTAAAAATAAAAACTGAAAATGAACATTCAAGCAAGCAAGTTTGGAAGCAGCAGTTACTTTGTTACACAATAAAAGTCAAATTTTATTATGATAAAATAAGAAATATATGTGAAAAACGTGTTATGTTGCCAAAGCATGCTAGATAAAAATCTATGTATCTTTTTTAATGAAACTGAGAAAATCTGAATTGTATTGTATATAAAGCACCTTGCATTTTATGTTTAGTCACTGTTTAATATTGGAGCTCACGTGGTAAGCCTCGTTGTCAACAATATCAACAGAATGTAACAAAATTTAACTCTTACAAGATTCAATATATTACTAAAAAGTTAATGAGATAGAAACCTTCAGATAACCTCTCTCATCTGCTTCTGTCACATGAGTGAAAGATGAAGAATGAAAGATAAGAAATGTCACATGCCAGACAATTATGTTAGGTAATGTTTTCCAGTTGCTGTGAATAAAAAGTGAAAAGTCATCTTCGTCAAAACTGCTTTTCATTATAAAGCAGAATATAATGAATTCAGAACTCTCTTGAATTTTACATTAACCACTTAAGGACATGGCCCATTTTGGACTTAAGGACACAGACCCATTTTTAAAATCTTACATGTTTCACCTTATGTTGTAATAACTATGGAATGCAATTATATATTTAAGTGATTTTGAGACTTTTTTCGTGACACATTAAATTTTATATCAGTGAAAAATTTTGGTCGATATGTTTACACTTTATTTATAAAAAAATAAACTAAGACACCACACAGATTAGTACAAACAAAGATACATACCACACTCCCTCGGGTATAAAATTCTATTTGTGGAATGTAGCAGGACTTAAAACTCCGATAAAACGGAAAAAGGTTCTTTCACACATTAAAAGATCATCCCCTGATATTATTCTCCTCCAAGAAACACATTGGAGACAAGACCACTCGTGTACATTAACCCCTTAAGGACGCAGCCTAGTTTGGGCCTTAAAGGAGTTGTCCGAGATAACATAATATTTTAAATAACACCATTAAATCATTTAAGTTAAAAAAATAAATACATTTGTAATATACTTACGTTTTCCAAAGTGGCCCCGTTTCCTGATCCTGCCGTCGGGAACTTGATTGTTGACATCTCTCTCTGCTTCGGATCTGCAGCTTTGTTGATCTTGAATTCTTGCCGGGTACACGACACGTCACTTGTGACGTGGTGTATATCGGCTTGTTCTGTTGTAACGCGCATGCGCGGCCCCTGCTGTTATCTCGAGAACAGCAGGGACCGCGAGAACAGCAGTGACAGCGCATGCGCGTTACTGCATGTGAAGCAGAAGAAGCCGATCTACACCACGTGACAAGTGACGTGTCGTATACCATCCGAGGTCTCTCTGGTGCGAGAGCATGTGATCTGGATACGACACGACAGTGGAGGCGGCTGAAAAGGTGACGTCAGAGCTCAAGTGACCAGAAGGAAGAAGCAGCCAGAGCGGAGAACAGAAGCAAGATTGCACAGGTAAGTATATTATGCAATTTTTAATATGTGAAATGTATTTCTAAATGTACTTAAAAAGAAAATCTCGGACAACCCCTTTAAGGCTCAGAGCCCATTTTTCAAATCTGACATATTTCACTTTATGTGGTAATAACGGAATTAAACCTATCCAAGCGATTCTGAGATTGTTTTCTCGTGACACATTGGGCTTCATGTTCGTGGTAAAATTTGGTCGATATATTCAGTGTTTATTGGTGAAAAATTGCAACATTTAGAGAAAATTGTGAAAAAATAGAATTTTTCAGAAATTAAATGCATCTGCTTGTAAAACAGACGGTTATACCACCCAAAATAGTTACTAGTTCACATTTCCCATATGTCTACTTTAGCTTGGCATAGTTTTTTGAACATTCTTTTATATTTCTTGCATGTTACAAGGCTTAGAATATAAACAGCAATTTCTCATATTTTTAAGAAAATTTCAAAAGCCTTTTTTTTAAAGGTACCTGTTCAGTTTGAAGTGGCTTTGAGGGGCCTATGTATTAGAAACCCTGATAAAACACCCCATTTTAAAAACTAGACCCCTCAAAGTATTCAAAACAGCATTTAGAAAGTTTTTTTTAACCCTTCAGGCATTTCACAGGAATTAAAGCAAAGTGGAGGTGAAATTTGCAAATTTCATTTTTCTTGCTGAATTTCAATTTTATTCTATTTTTTTCTATAACACAGAAGGTTTTACCAGAGAAATACTACTAAATATGTATTGTCCAGATTCTGCATTTTTATAAATGTCCCACATGTGGCTCTAGTGCGCTCGTGGAATAAAACACAAGCCCTAGAAGCAAAGAAGCACCTAGTGCATTTTGAGGCCTCTTTTTTATTATAATATATTTTAGGCAGCATGCCAGGTTTGAAGAGGTGTTGAGGTGCCAAAACAGTAGGAATCCCCCAATAGTGACCCCATTTTGGAAACTACACCCCTCAAGGAATTTATTTATGGTTGTTGTTATCATTTTGAGTGCACAGTTTTGTCACAGCATTTATTTGAATTGGGCTGTGAAATTAAAAAAAAATTCATTTTTTCCAATAAGATGTCATTTGTGATCAAAATTTCTTATTTTCACAGGGAACAAAATACCCCATTTTGTTGCCCAATTTTTCCTTAGTGCGGCAATACCCCATTTGTGGGGATAAACTGCCTTTGGATTAATGGAGCGCTATGTGTTTGTTGGAGTCCAGATTTTGCTGGATTCATTTTCGGGTGCCATGTCGCATTTGCAGAGCCCCAGAGGTATCAAAACAATAAAAACCCACCAGAAGTGACCCCATTTTGGAAACTACACCTCTCAAGGAATTCATTTATGGTTGTTGTTACCATTGTGACAGCACAGTTTTTTCACAGCACCTATTTGAATTGGGCTGTGAAATGAAAAAAATTTCATTTTTTCCAATAAAATGTCATTTGTTATCAACATTTCTTATTTTCACAGGGAACAAAATACCCCATTTTGTTGCCCAGTTTCCCCTGAGTGCAGCAATACCCCATTTGTGGCGATAAACTGCAGTTTGGGCCCATGGGAGGCCTCAGAAGGGAAGGAGTGCTGTGTGTTCTTTGGAGTGCAGATTTTGCTGGATTGGTTTTCGGGTGCCATGTCGCATTTGCAGAGCCCCAGAGGTATCAAAGCAATGGAAACCCACCAGAAGTGACCCCATTTTGGAAACTACACCCCTCAAGGAATTCATTTATGGGCAATGTGATAATTTCTTCACAGAACTTATTTGAATTGGGCTGGGAATTAAAACAAAATTAATTTTTTCCAATAATATGTAGTTTTGGCAGAAAATGTCTTATTTCCACAATAAATAAAATGCCCCATTCTGTTGCCCAATTTGTTCTGAGTGCGGCAGTACCCCATTTGTGGTGATAAACTGCTGTTTGGGCCCATGGGAGGGCTCAGAAGGAAAGGACCACCATTTGGCCTACGGGGGATTTTCTGGTGCGAAGTCATGTATGCAAAAGCCCCTGAGAGACCAGTACAGTTGAAACCCCCAAGAAGTGACCCCGTTTTAAAATCTACAAGGCATTCATCTAGAGGTGTAGTGAGCATTTTGACCGGAGACATACACCCCATAAACTGTAATGTGGGTTCTCACGGGTATGGCAATACCCTCAATGTGGCTGTTATCAGCTGCCTGGGCACGCAGCAGGTCTCAGAAGGGAAATATGAGGGGGATAAGCTGTGCAGAGTGCATCAGGGTAAGTAAAACTGGGGTAGATTAAAAATCAAGGGATGTATGATACATTTTAAAACACTCTTTCATACAGAGCCTTAGTTTTTCAGGACACGTGTTACATCGATATATTGTGTCCTCCCTTATCCCCCTCTTATAGCAGACTTTGCAACTCTTTTGACTTATGCCCTTCTTGCCAGTTTGGGGAACTTCTCCTGGAAAGTGTTACCCTGGTATGATGCGTGTGGTGTCACTTCCAGAAGTACTGGGTGCCCCCCCCCTTCTTGGTCCCTAAAAATTTGTTTCTTGATAACCACCTCTTGAAATTCCAGGAAAGTTCCCATCTGGCCTGTACATCGACGTAGCACGTACGCATTGTACAATGCCATCTGTTTGAGGTGCCCGGCCAGCTTCTTATACCACACAGCATGGCGCTGTAGGGTTTCAGGGCTTGATCTGACAAGTCCAGCCCTCCCATGTACCTATTGTAGTCCAGGATGCAGTCTGGTTTGGGGGTCTCTGTACTGGTACCTCATCCTGGTACAGGGGTACTGGTGTGACATCTCTCTTGTCCTTGTACTTATATGTTGTAACAATATGTTGCTGCTAGAATGTGCCCTGCTCTCACCCTTTCTTGCTTGCCCTGCAGAGTCTTAGGGAGGCCTCTCAGATTTCTTCTAGCAGTGCCGCATGCCGCAGGACTTCTGGAAGAGAGGCAGTTGAAGAGTGGGACGCTGGTATAAAAATTATCCAGGTAGAGGTGGTAACCCTGGTCCAGCAGTGGGTGCACCAAATCCAACACAATTTTTGCATTAACTCCCAGTAAGGCGGGACATTCTGGGGGCTGAATACTGGTGTCCTTCCCTTCATATATCCTAAATTTGTATGTATAGCCTAATGCACTCTCGCACAGCTTATACATCTTCACGCCATACCTTGCCCTCTTACGCGGCAGGTACTGGCGGAATTGAACCCTCCCTTTAAAATGTACCATGGACTCATCAAAAGAAATACAATTCTCGGGGGTCTATGCTTGGGAAAACCGGGCACTGAAACGGTCTAATAGGGGTCTCCATTTATACAAACTGTCAAAACTGGGGTCATCTCGGGATGGGCACGGCTCACTATCAGTATAATGTAAGAAGCAAAGTATTGCCTAATTTATTTATTTTTTTATTTAGGCTCCAGTTCAGTTCTGAAGTTGCTTTGAGGGGCCCATATATTAGAAACCCCTATGAAACACCCCATTTTATAAACTAGACCCCTCAAAGTGTTCACAACAGCATTTGGAAAGTTTATAAACCCTTTAGGTGTTTCACAGGATTTTAGAGCAAAGTAGAGGTGAAATTTACATTTTATTTTTTTTCTGTCAGAAAATCCTTTTTATACCATTTTTTTTTTATAACACAATAGGTTTTACCAAAGAAATGCAACTCAATACTTATTGCCCAGATTCTGTAGTTTTGATAAATATCCCACATGTGGCCCTAGTGCGGTAATGGACTGAAGCACCAGCCTCAGAAGCAAAGGACCACCTAGTGGATTTTGAGGCCTCCTTTCTATTAGGCACCATGTCCGGTTTGAAGAGGTCTTGTGGTGCCAAAACAGTGGAAACCCCCCAAAAGTGGAAACTAGACACCTTGAGGAATTAATTGCAGTTTTCTTGGGGTGCATCCGGATTTTTGATCAGTTTTTATTCTATCTTTAAGTGGGGTGGTGACTAAAAAACATCAATTCTACTATTGTTTTTTTATTCTATATTTTTTTACAGCGTTCACCGTGCGCTATAAATGACATATTCACTTTAGTCTGCGTGGCGATACGATTACGGCGATACCATATGTTTATAGTTTTTTTATGTGTTATGGCGTTTGCATAATAAAATACTTTTTGTAAAAAATCATTTACTTTTTGTGTTACCATATTCTAAGAGCCATAACTTTTTTATTTTTCCATCAAGAAAGCTGTGCCAGGACTTATTTTTTGTGTAACGAACTGTACTTTCAATCAGTACCATTTTTAGGTACATGCGACTTTTTGATCTCTTTTTATTCCATTTTTTGGGAGGTGAAGTGACCAAACAATTGTGATATTGGTACGTTATTATTATTTTCTTTTACGGCGTTCACCGCGCAGGATAAATAATGAAATAATTTTGTAGTTCAGGCCGTTACGGACGCGGCGATACCAATTATGTATAGTTTGTTTGTTTATATATTTTTATTAATAATAAAGGACTGATAAGGGAAAAAGGGGGATTTTTAATTTTATTACTTTTAAAACTTTTATTTTCTTATTTTTACACATCTTTTTTTTACTTTTTTACTTTGTCCCACTAAGGGACTTGAGGGCAGGAGGCCCTGATCGCAATTCTAATACACTGCACTACATGCGTAGTGCAGTGTATTAGAGCTGTCAGCTACTCACTGACAGCAAGCATAGTGGGTCCTGACTTTGTCAGGACCCACTAGGCTTCCGTCGATGGCATAGCCGGACGCCATTTTTAGGTGTCCGGTTGCCATAGTCACCATCGACGGCCTCTATCGTATAGCAGGCCGGCGATGGTAGCTTAACCCCTAAAAAGCCGCGATCTCTATTGAACGCGGCTTTTAAGGGGTTAATCAGCGGGGGCCCAGCGATCGGTCCCCGCTGTAGGAGCTGCGGCAACTGCTGTATGAGACAGCAGCTGTCACAGCTCCTGTATGTGTCGGGAAGACGGCCGAAATGAACATCAATGCACAAGGGCTGGATTTTGTGTGCTGGGGGGAGGCGAGGAGCCGTCAATTCAAAGTGAGGAGGCGGGAAAAACTCGGAAAGACTTGAGGAATGAAGATATGACTCTTTTCAAACGAAGATCTGACTCTTTTATGCTCATTAGCATACGGTGTGGGAACACTAAAAAACGGAATACTAAAGCTATAGAGCCGACTAAGAAGACAATTATAGGTTACATATACATGATTTTTCACCCACTACCACCTGGTATTGCTGGTTTAATAGGTGAAATGCTGGTGACAGGTTCCCTTTAAATCGTCCTGAGGGTGAGCAAAATTAAGTTCATAAGTGTGCAATGGGTCCAAAGGGATATGGACTCCCAAATACCTAAAGGATTAAGCCCTTATTCACACAACAGGGTTTCCCGGCCGGTCGACGGCCGTTCATAAATCGGCCGTCACCCGACTGGATTAGGAACAATAGACCCCTAATGGGGCCATTCAAATGACTGATTTTTTGACGGCCCGGGAAACTTGGCCGTCAAAAAATGGGACATGCCCTATTTTTCGGCCATTTACCTGGCCGCCCGGCTCCCATAGAAGTCTATGGGGCCGGGTAATACACGGCCATCACCGGAATGTGTCCCGAGTGACGGCTATGTATTCCGTCGCTCGCGCGCTCTCTCTCCTCCTCCTCCTCCTCCTCCTCACAGTACAGAGTGCATGTGAGGAGGAGGAGGGTCTTTTTTTGCTCCCTGTAGAAGTCGGAATCCCCAATCCCCGGCCGGGGATTGGGGATTCCGCTACAGGAGAAGTGAGTGACTACACTGTCCATATATGGACACAGCGAAGTCACTCACTTCTGCAGCGGAATCCCCGACTCTATGGCCGGGGATTCCGCTACAGGAGAAGTGCGTGACTACACTGTCCATATATGGACACAGTGATGTCACTCACTTCTGCAGCGGAATCCCCGGCTCTATGGCCGGGGATTCCGCTACAGGAGAAGTGAGTGACTACACTGTCCATATATGGACACACCGATGTCACTCACTTCTGCAGCGGAAACTTCGACTCTATGGCCGGGGATTCCGCTACAGGAGAAGTGAGTGACTACACTGTCCATATATGGACACAGCGATGTCACTCACTTCTGCAGCGGAATCCCCGACTCTATGGCCGGGGATTCCGCTACAGGAGAAGTGAGTGACTACACTGTCCATATATGGACACAGTGATGTCACTCACTTCTGAAGCGGAATCCCCGACTCTATGGCCGGGGATTCCGCTACAGGAGAAGTGAGTGACTACACTGTCCATATATGGACACAGCGAAGTCACTCACTTCTGCACCGGAATCCCCGACTCTATGGCCGGGGATTCCGCTACAGGAGAAGTGAGTGACTACACTGTCCATATATGGACACAGCGATGTCACTCACTTCTGCAGCGGAATCCCCGGGTCTATGGCCGGGGATTCCGCTACAGGAGAAGTGAGTGACTACACTGTCCATATATGGACACAGTGATGTCACTCACTTCTGAAGCGGAATCCCCGACTCTATGGCCGGGGATTCTACTACAGGAGAAGTAAGTGACTACACTGTCCATATATGGACACAGCGATGTCACTCACTTCTGCAGCGGAAACCCCGACTCTATGGCCTGGGATTCCGTTACAGGAGAAGTGAGTGACTACACTGTCCATATATGGACACAGCGATGTCACTCACTTCTGCAGCGGAATCCCCGACTCTATGGCCTGCGATTCCGTTACAGGAGAAGTGAGTGACTACACTGTCCATATATGGACACAGTGACGTCACTCACTTCTGAAGCGGAATTCCCGACCTGTGGCAGGGAATTCCTCTCCAGGAGAAGTCAGTGACTACACTGTCCATATATGGACATTAAAGTCAGTGACTTCTCCTGGAATGTGGGGGGGGGGTGGGTGCAACCTACAGGGGGCTCTGTGGCATCACCTACAGGGAGCTTGGTGGCATTACCTACAGGGGACTTGGTGGCATCACCTACAGGGGGCTGGGTGGCATCACCTGCAGGGGGCTGGGTGGCATCAACTGCAGGGGGCTGGGTGGCATCACCTGCAGGGGGCTGGGTGGCATTACCAACAGGGAGCTGGGTGGCATTACCAACAGGGAGCTGGGTGGCATTACCTACAAGGGGCAGGGTGGCATTACCTACAAGGGGCAGGGTGGCATTACCAACAGGGAGCTGGGTGGCATTACCAACAAGGAGCTGGGTGGCATTACCTACAAGGGGCAGGGTTGCATTACCTACAAGGGACAGGGTGGCATTACCAACAGGGAGCTGGGTGGCATTACCTACAAGGGGCAGGGTGGCATTACCTACAAGGGGCAGGGTGGCATTACCTACAAGGGGCAGGGTGGCATTACCAACAGGGAGCTGGGTGGCATTACCAACAGGGAGCTGGGTGGCATTACCTACAAGGGGCAGGGTGGCATTACCTACAAGGGGCAGGGTGGCATCACCTACAGGGGCAGGGTGGCATTACCTATAGGGGGCAGAGTGGCATTACCTATAGGGGCAGGGTGGCATTACCTGCAGGGGGCTGGGTGGCATTACCTGCAGGGGGCTGGGTGGCATTACCTGCAGGGGGCTGGGTGGCATTACCTGCAGGGGGCTGGGTGGCATTACCAACAGGGGGCTGTGTGGCATTATCTACAAAGGGCTGTGTGTGTCAACAAATTTAAATGAAATTAATCCGATTTTAAAACGGACAGGGAAAAAAACGGATGCAAAATCGTCCGTTAAAAACGGCAACACGGCCCGGAACGGAATCGGAACGGATGCAAAACGCATGCAAACCACCCGGGAAAAACGGCCCAAAAACGGCCGATTTTATAGTCCGACACTCGGACCCTGTCGTGTGAATGAGGCGTTAGCTTGCCAAGTGAAAGAGAAGTTATCACGCAAGAGATCTATAAAAGCAGAATCTAAGGTAACAATTAGAGCACTTTTCTAAAATGTATTTTATGTACTAAATGAGCTAAAATTCATGGATAATCATTATCAGGTATGGTAGGGAAATGTACGGTAGGGTAGCATATAGGGGCAGATCATCTACAAATGCAGAGCATTTTAGGTGTAGATCTCCAATTCAAACACCTTGTACATCTGCATTGTCACAATAGCTTGCAAGAGATGTTCCATGACCAAAACATAAAGCAAGGGCTTATTTAGACCGTGTAATACGTCGCACGGACCTATGTTAGTCTATGGGGCCGTGCAGACTTCCGTGAGTTTCACGCAGCGTGTGTCCGCTGCGTAAAACTCACGACATGTCCTATATTTGTTTGTTGTTTGCGCATCACGCACCCATTGAAGTTAATGGGTGCGCGAAAATCACGCGCAGCACACGGAAGCACTTCCATGTAACGCGCGTGATTCGCGCAACAGCAGTAAAAAGTATGAATGAAAACAGAAAAGCACCACGTGCTTTTCTGTTTACAAACATACAAACAGAGTGTCATAATGATGGCGGCTGCGCGAACATCGCGCAGCCACGCATCATATGGTGATGACACGGAGCAGTTAAGTACCTTTTGCACGCGCAAAACGCCGCGTTTTTTGCGCGCGCAAAAGGCACACGCTCGTGTAAATCCGGCCTAAGGGTGAGAGAGGACACCCTGCTTGGTGTCATTGTCTATGCTGAGGGGGTTCAAGAGGGAGCCATTGTTTTTTTTATCTGAGCTCAGAGTTGTCTATAAAAGGCAAGGATCCTTTGAAGCATAGTCGAGCCCATACCCAAATGTGTTGGGACAGCCTGCAGGAATCCCCAATCCACCTATTAAAAGGCCTTTTCTGCATCTAGAGAGATGCCTAGGTCTGACATGATGGATATCAGGTTCTATTCCACAGGACTGGAGCATAGCAAATGTGGTGCCAATATTCAAAAAGGGGTCAAAAAGAGAGCCTGTAATCTGTAGGCCTGTAAGTTTAACCTCCATTGTGAGTAAAATATTTAAGGGTTTTCTAAGAAATTCGATCTCAATGAAAATAAACTGTTAAAGCAGCATCAGCAAGAGTTTATAAGGGATCGGTCCTGTCAAACTAATCTGATTAGCTTCTATGAGGCGGTATATTCTAGACTGGACATGGGTAAGGCTATGGTATATCTAGACTTTTCAAAAGCGTTTGATACTCTGCTGCATAAAAGTTTGGTATATAAAATGAAAATGCTGGGACTGGTGAAAAATATGTGTAATTGGGTTAACAACTAGCTCGGTGATAAAAAACAGAGGGTGATTATTAATGGTACATCCTCAGAGTGTGTGACAGTTACCAGTGGGGTACCAGGGGTCAGTATTGGGCCCTAGTCTTTTTAATATGTTTATTAATGATCTTGGAGAGGGTTTACAGAGTACAATTTTAGTATTTTGCAGATGATACTAAACACTGTATTCTAATAAACACAGAGGAGGATAATATCATTCTACAGAGGGATTTGGGGAAGCTGGAGGTTTGGGCAGAGAAATGGCAAATTAAGTTTAATGTGGATAAATGTAAGGTTATGCACTGAGGAAACAAATTCTACTATTATGCATTGAATGGTAAAAGACTGGGTACAACTGCTACTGATAAAGACTTGGGGATATTGGTAGATAGTAAATTTTGCTTTAGCAACCAGTGCCAGGCAGCTGCTGCCAGGGCAATTAAAATCATGGGATGCATCAAAAGAGGCATAGAAGTTCATGACAAGAACATAGTTTTGCCTCTATACAAATCACTAGACCACACATGGAATACTGTGTACAATATTGGGCACCTGTGTTTAAGAAGGACATAGCTGAACTAGAAGGGGCGCATAGAAGTGCAACCAAGTTAATTAAGGGAATGGGTGGATTGTATTACCAAGAAAGGTTATTGAACTTAGGGTTATTCATTTTAGAAAAAAAGACGTCTTAGGGGCGATTTAATTACAAAGTACAAATTTATAATTGGACAGTACAGAGATTTTTCTCATTTACACCTAGGTTTGTAACAATGACAAAGGGACATCCTTTACTTCGAGAGGAAAAAAGGTTTCACCATCATCACAGGTGGGGATTCTTTACTTTGAGAGCGGTTAGACTATGGAACTCTCTGCCATAGGATGTTGGGGTGGTTGATTCATTGAGCAAGTTCCAGAAGGGCATTGATGCCTTTCTTGAAATTCTGGAGATATATTTTGATTGCCATATTAGGAGTGAGGGAAGAATTTTTCACCTAATGAAGATATTGGCACCCACTCATAGGGGTTTTTGCCTTCCTTTGGATCAACATGGTAGAATTACAGGTTAATTAACGGACTTAATGGACCTGTGTTTTTTTTCAACCATATCAACTATGTAACTATGTATCAGAAGAAATCCCACTTGATCCTGGTGGATCATGGTCCCAAAGCAGGCTTCTTGTGTTGCTATAAGTTTCGCATTTATTTTAGCATCTGAGTTAGTGAGCAAAATGCTCCGATCACTAGAGCCAAGGTGAGGGACTTTACCCTATTTGGGAAGCACCGTGATATGGACAAGAAAGAATGATGGAGGGAAGGGGGCTAGGTCAGAGACGGTGTTGAACAAGGTGAGAAGTAGTGAAGTAACTTCCTCATGCAAAAGTTTATTAAATTTAGGCATATAATTATCAAGTTCCGGGCTTTTCCCCACAGGAAGGGCTGGAATTGCAACATTTAACTTAATTTCTCAGGGGTGATTGGATCATCAAGGGTCTCTAGGGGTTTGGGTTTTTAAACGATGTAGGGTGGTATCCAAAATAGAGTGAAAGAGGTGACGTCTGGCTGGGAGTGTGTGAAAGGGGGAAGGTCTATAGTCTGTGATGTCAGGGGCTCCCTCTAGGAGCAGAGTCCCCAGATAGAGTGTTGCCGACTCTTTGGTCGGGGACTCGGCTCCTGCAAGGAGCCCCTGACGTAACTGTCCATATATAGCCAGTGACGTCGGGGGCTCCCTCTAGGATCACAATCCCTGGTCAAAGCGCCGGCAACGCTCTAGCCAGAGATTCCGCTCCTGAGGGAGCTTCAGTGGCGCTATCTACTGGAGAGGTGCAACTATCTACAGGGGGCGGTTGTGCTATCTGAAGGGAGGTGGTGCTATCTACAGGGGGGATGGCACTATCTACATGGGCACTGCAGCACCATATGGGCACTATATAAACACTATCTACAGGAGAAGCTGTGGCGCAATCTACATGGGCATTGTGTGTGGCACTACGTGGACACTATCTACAGTGGGCACTGTGGCACTTTCTACAGTGGGCACTGTGGCACTATGTGGGCACTAGCACTATCTACAGGGGCATTGCGGCACTATCTACATAGGCACTGTGGGGATTTTAGGGATTGGGACAAAAAAAACATGAAAAATTAAATTCATCCAACTGCCATAAAAAACGGATGGCAAATGGCGGTTAAAAGCAATGAAAAACAGTGATATTTTTTTTTAACGGCCATTTTTGTCACTGTCATGTGGGTTTAGCCTTATATCCTTCTTTACTCTCCCTCACAGCGATTCAGGCTGACCGAGAGAGAGGACGACTAATTGTTACAGAGCTGCACCAGTGTTTATATATCTAAATCAGGGGTTTCAAGCACGCGGCCCGCGGGCCGCATGCGGCCCCTGGGGCTGTCATCTGCGGCCCGCGGGACACAGAGCCGGTAGTATCGGCTCTGCTCCAAGACTCTGGAATTCCCTGACATCGCTATCCACATATGAACAGCGATGTCTGGGGCTTCCCCAGAGCTGGAGTCCCAGGCAGAGCGCTGGTGTCGGCTCTGCTCCGGGATTCTGTGGAATTCCCTGACATCGCTGTCCACATATGAACAGCGATGTCTGGGGCTTCCCCAGAGCCGGAGTCCCGGGCAGAGCGCTATTACAGACTCTGCTCCGGGACTCTGTGGAATTCCCTGACATCGCTGCCCATATATGGACAGTGTGTCAGGGTCTTCCCCAGAGCGGAGTCCCGGGCAGAGCGCTATTATCGGCTCTGCTCCGGGACTCTGTGGAAGCCTCTGACATCGCTGTCCATACATCGACAATGATGTCAGGGGCTTCCCCAGAGCAGGAGTCCCAGTGATGTCAGGAGCACAGCTGGAGTCCCAGGAAGAGCCTACTAGCGCTCTGCCTGGGACTCCAGCTCTGGGGTTGCCCCTGACATCTCTGTCCATATATGGACAGTAATGTCAGGAGCAGAGCTGGAATCCCAGGCAGAGTGCCAGAAGCGGCTCTGCTCCGGGACTCCAGCTCTGGGCAAGCCCCTGACATCACTGGGGCAGCCTCTACAGAGGGCACTGGGCAGCCTCTACAGAGGGCACTGGGGTAGCCTCTACAGAGGGCACTGGGACAGCCTCTACAGAGGGCACTGGGGCAGCCTCTACAGAGGGCACTGTGGCATTATCTACAAGTGGGTGTGTGGCAGTATCTGAAGAGGACACTGGCATTATCTAGGGGTGTGTTGCATTATCTACAGAGGGCACTGTGGCCTTATCTACAGAGGGCACTGTGGCCTTATCTACAGAGGGCACTGTGGCCTTATCTACAGAGGGCACTGTGGCCTTATCTACAGAGGGCACTGTGGCCTTATCTACAGAGGGCACTGTGGCCTTATCTACAGAGGGCACTGTGGCCTTATCTACAGAGGGCACTGTGGCCTTATCTACAGAGGGCACTGTGGCCTTATCTACAGAGGGCACTGTGGCCTTATCTAGGGGTGTGTTGCATTATCCACAGAGGGCACTGCGGCAGCATCCACAGAGGCCACTGCGGCACTATCTAAAAAGGGGCTGCCCAATCTTGACATGTGTGCTAACTGAGCCGCCGGACTGCATTTAGCGACACTTAAACTGGAAAGCTGGATTGTTCAAATAAGCACGTGGAGAAATATCTCAAATTTTAAACCTAGCGCTATTATTATAGTAATGTAGTATTATTATTCTAGTAATATAGTGTTATAGTAGTTCAAATAACTAATTGATTAACAATAATTTTGTATTGCATCAAATTTGAAAGTAATGCGGCCCGTCAACTTCCCATTTTTTCTATATGCCGCCCATTTACCCGGCCGAGTTTGAGACCCCTGATCTAAATATATATATATATATATATATATATATATATATATATATACACACACTACCGTTCAAAAGTTTGGGGTCACCCAGACAATTTTGTGTTTTCCATGAAAACTCACACTTATATTTATCAAATGAGTTGCAAAATGACTAGAAAATATAGACAAGACATTGACAAGGTTAGAAATAATGATTTTTATTTCAAATAATAATTTTCTCCTTCAAACTTTGCTTTCGTCAAAGAATGCTCCATTTGCAGCAATTACAGCATGGCAGACCTTTGGCATTCTAGCTGTTAATTTGCTGAGGTAATCAGGAGAAATTTCACCCCATGCTTCCAGAAGGCCCTCCCACAAGTTGGATTGGCTTGCTGGGCACTTCTTGCGTACCATACGGTCAAGCTGCTCCCACAACAGCTCTATGGGGTTTGAGATCTGGTGACTGCGCTGGCCACACCATTACAGATAGAATACCAGCTGCCTGCTTCTTCCATAAATAGTTCTTGAATAATTTGGAGGTGTGCTTTGGGTCATTGTCCTGTTGTAGGATGAAATTGGCTCCAATCAAGCGCTGTCCACAGGGTATGGTATGGCATGGCGTTGCACAATGGAGTGATAGCCTTCCTTATTCAAAATCCCTTTTACCTTGTACAAATCTCCCACTTTACCAGCACCAAAGCAACCCCAGACCATCACATTACCTCCACCATGCTTGACAGATGGCGTCAGGCACTCTTCCAGCATCTTTTCAGTTGTTCTGCGTCTCACAAATGTTCTTCTGTGTGATCCAAACACCTCAAACTTCGATTCGTCTGTCCATAACACTTTTTTCCAATCTTCCTCTGTCCAATGTCTGTGTGCTTTTGCCCATTTTAATCTTCTCCTTTTATTAGCCAGTCTCAGATATGGCTTTTTCTTTGCCACTCTGCCCTGAAGGCCAGCATCCCAGAGTCGCTCTTCACTGTAGACTTTGACACTGGCATTTTGCGGGTACTATTTAATGAAGCTGCCAGTTGAGGACCTGTGAGGCTTCTATTTCTCAAACTAGAGACTTTAATGTACATGTCTTGTTGCGCAGTTGTGCAGCGGGGCCTCCCACTTCTCTTTCTACTCTGGTTAGAGCCTGTTTGTGCTGTCCTCTGAAGGGAGTAGTACACACCGTTGTAGGAAATCTTCAGTTTCTTGGCAATTTCTCGCATGGAATAACCTTCATTTCTAAGAACAAGAATAGACTGTCGAGTTTCACATGAAAGCTCTCTTTTTCTAGCCATTTTGAGAGTTTAATCGAACCCACAAATGTAATGCTCCAGATTCTCAACTAGCTCAAAGGAAGGTCAGTTTTATAGCTCCTCTAAACAGCAAAACTGTTTACAACGGTGCCTTCACCTATGTAGATATTGCATTAAAAAACAGACGTTTGCAGCTAGAATAGTCATTTAGCACATTAACAATGTATAGAGTGTATTTCCTATTAATTTAATGTTATCTTCATTGAAAAAAACTGTGCTTTTCTTTCAAAAATAAGGACATTTCTAAGTGACCCTAAACTTTTGAACGGTAGTGTATATTAGATATTTAGTAATTTAGTGTCTTCGGTGTCACTGTAAAATTCTCTCCGTTTCTTCTCATACAAAGTAACAAGTGTGAAGAGAGACAGGGAAGAGAAACACATTGTTTACATTTTGTGATCACTGTGAATGGTTCCAACAGTGATCACATGAACGGAGACCATTGTTATTGGTCTCCGATCATCACTCTGAAGCCACAGCTGTTGCTAACAGCCTTGGCTTCAGAGGCAGATTATGCACTCCCCGCGAAAACCGCTTCAATTAACAATGTATAGAGTGTATTTCTGATTAATTTAATGTTATCTTCATTGAAAAAAACTGTGCTTTTCTTGCAAAAATAAGGAAATTTCTAAGTGACCCTTAACTTTTGAACGGTAGTGTATATATATATATATATATATATATATATATATATATATATATACACAGACATACAAATATATATGTATATTATATATATACAGATATATAATACAAAAAAGTGGGTGTTTTTTTCAAATTTTTAGTGATTTGTCTGCTCATAATAATAATTTAAAACACGGAATTAATTAAGCTAATCTAGAAAATGTAAGCCTCATAGGTCTTGTAAAAAACACAGTAAAAATAGTTATATTCAAAGCGGTTGCAAAGATATTATCATTTAAAGGGAATGTGTTGCCAGAAAAACATGTTTGTTTTTTTTTAATTAAACATTTAGTGTGTGGGTGATTAAACATTGTTCAAATTTTTTTTATTTTTTTCACGTGTCAGGAAATATTATAAATTAATTCTAATTTATAATATTTCCCATTTCTGGTCACTAGATGGAGCTATTCCCAAAATTGCAGCATTGCAAAATTGGGTAAAAAGCCCTCGCTCTAGTGAGCTCTCAGCATCCTCCCCCTACTTTATCCTGGCTAGTGCCGGGATAAACGAGGGGTTTGAACGGTGTAACCTCCTACACTGTGTGTCGCCATTTTTGAGCTAACACACAGTGTAGTAGGTTTACATACAGTAGTAAACACACACAAACACGAACATACATTGAAATCTCTTACCTGCTCCTGCCGCCGCGGCTCCCTCCGGCCCGTCCGCTCCGTCTGCTGCCGCTGGTCCAAGTGCACAAGTCCGGAAGCCGCGACCGGAAGTAGTAATATTACTGTCCGGCCGCGACTTCCGGTCCACAGGAAAATGGCGCCGGACGGCGCCAATTTCAAATTGGACTGTGTGGGAGCGGCGCATGCGCAGTTCCCACACAGACGCCGTACACACAAGTGAATGGGACGGGAGTCGTTCGCAGTCCCTATGGGACTGTGGCTGCCGTATTCCATGTCTGTATGTGTCGTTAATCGACACATACAGAAATGGAACAAAAAATGGCAGCCCCCATAGGGAAGAAAAAGTGTAAAAATAAGAAAAAGTAAAACACAAACACACAAATAAATATAAACGTTTTTAATAAAGCACTAACATCTTTAACATATAAAAAAATAATTTGTGATGACACTGTTCCTTTAAAGAAGTGCATATCAGAAATGGAAAATGTGACGTGGACAAGGGTTAATCTAGATTCACGTTTAACAAGTACCCCTCTGAGCACGCACTTTAAAGCTTCCCATTTGAGCTAAGATGAGGTGGTATCAAATACATGAACGGTCATGAAATTGTTGATCAAAGTTTTATAATGTGAGAGAGAAAAATAATCTCATAAAAGGGATTTGTTAAATTGTCAGGTTTATTTCCTTCACGAGACTGTAGGGAGTGTTAGTTCAGAATGGACAGGGGCATGGTCGGAGTGGAGAATATTACCTAGAGACGCAGACATAAGTCAAGAGAGGAGGTGATGATGAAGAAGTACATAGTCTATTTGGCAACAAACTCCATAGGCATGATAGTAGATAGAATAGATGCAATCATCTGGATGAGTCTCCAGGTATCGCAGAGCTCCATGGAAAAAACAGTTTCTTGTTTTTATTACTTTTATTGTGAACTATAGTGAAACGACCAGAAGAGGTGTCAAGGAAAAGCTACAGCGTTAGGAACATGTCTCCAAAAAGCAAGAGAGAGCCTTGGGTAAAACGGGGTGAGGTCATCTATCATTTTGGATAGAAATATGAGTTGCTCTTGGATGGGAGCATAAACATTAGCAACGGTATAGATTTGGCCCTGTATGATACATTTAATGAAGATATATCGAACTTCTGTCTCAGTCTTGACCTCTAGTATCTGATGGGGGATAGATTTATGGAAGAAAATGGCTTCTCTTTTAGTTTTATTGAGAGGGTTACTGCTATGGCACCAGGCAGGGTAGTAGTGATTCTTAAAGGCAGGTATGTAACCTTGTTGAAAATGGCTCTCTTGGAGACAACTTTATTTATTTTTACTTTACCACCTTGCAAACACTTATACACCAGAAGGGGAGCGCATTACATACAGTTTATTACAGCTACCATTAAACTCACTGCTAGCTGTATAAATCTGTATGCTACAAGTTTGTTTAACCTTTTATCCACATTTTGATTTCTTTCTTTTTTGGTTTCCGGTTTTTCTTTCAACTTTACCAGCTTGCAACCACTTATACACCACTAGGGGAGCTCACTGCAAATAGATTTATACAGCTCCCATTGATCTCAGTGCGAGCTGTATCAATATGTGGTGGCTGCGTGCAGAAAGAGACTCTACTACCCTGTGAGGGAAAGTAGCTGATACTGCGGGGAGTATAAAGGCAGCATGGCTTTAGGCCAGGTTCCCACAGGTTGGATAGGCTACGTAAAATCTGTGCCGCGTATCCGACCTGGAACCCGCAGCACCTTCCGCCCGAAAAACCACACCACATTGTGGTGTGTTTTTTTTTATGGAATTTCCTCTGTGGAAAAAAGCACTCATACTTACACCATCCGTCTTCTCGGCGAGTAGTCCGGCCTCCTACTATGACGTTGCAGACCATGTGACGCTGCAGCCTGTGATTGGCTGCAGCGGTCACATGGGATAAAACTTCATCCCAGGAGGCCGGACTGGAGGAAGAAGGAGGGTGTTTTGGGCAAGTATGATTTTTTTTTTCCAGAGTTGCGATTTTTGCGGTGTAAGCTATACGATTACGCCACAAAAGTTGCAACACTTGGCTTTCTGTTGCGGGTTTTGCCTCCCCATTGAATTCAAAGAGAAAAACCCGCAACAGAAAATCAACAAAAACACAGCATAAATTGACATGCTGCGGAATTCACCTCTTTATTCCCTGGCCACTTTTGACCTTCCTGACAGAGCCTCATCTTTTAATTTGACATGTTTCACTTTATGTGGTAATAACTTTGGAATGCTTTTACCTATCCAAGTGCTTCTGAGACTGTTTTCTCGTGACACATTTGACTTTAAGTTAATTTGCTCGATACACTCAGTATTTAATTGTGAAAAACACCAAAATGTAGCGAAAAATTAAAAAAATTAGCATTTTCTAAATTTAAATGTATCTGCTTGTAAGGCATACAATTATACTTAAAAAAATAGTTGCTAATTAACATCCCCCATATGTCCACTTTAGATTGGCATCGTTTTTTGAACATCCTTCTATTTTTATAGGACGCTACAAGACTTAGAAATTTAGCTGCAATTTCTCACATTTTCATGAAAATTTCAAAAGGCTATATTTTGAGGGGCCAGTTCAGTTGTGAAGTGGCTTTGAGGGCCTTATATATTATGTAGTGAGCATTTTGACCCCCACAGGTGTTCCATAGAATTTATTAGAATTGGGCAGTGAAAAAAAAAAAAATCAATTTTCTTCAATAAGATGTATATTTAGCGAAAAAAAACAACATTTTCTCATCAAATAAAGGAAAAAAAGTACCCCAACATTTGTAAAGCAATTTCTCCAGAGTACGGCAATACCCCATTTGTGGTCATAAACTGCTGTTTAGGCACACGGCAGGGCTTAGAAGGAAAGGAGCGCCATTTGGCTTTTGGAGTGCACATTTTGTTGGATTGGTTTCCGGTTGCTATGTCGCATTTGAAAAGCCCCTGTGGGACCAAAACAGTGGAAAGCCCCCAGAATTGGCAACATTTTGGAAACTAATCCCCTCAAGGTATTCACCTAGGGGTGTAGTGAGCATGTTAACCCCATAGGTGTTTCGCAGAGATTATTGTGCACTCGATGTTGCAGAGTGAAAATGGGATTTTTTGCATAGATATGCCAATATGTGGTGCCCAGCTTGTGCCACCATAACAAGACAGCTCTCTAATTATTATGCTGTGTTTCCCGGTTTTAGAAACACCCTACATGTGGCCCTAATATTTTGCCTGGACATTCGACCAGGCTCAGGAGTGAAAGAGTAGTGGCGATTTACAAAGTATTGGTTCACAATTGCATAGGCTCTGATGTGAAATAATAAAAGAAACCTCTGATATATGGACAGTGATGTCAGGAGGAGAGGAGTCCCAGGCAAAGCACTAGCGGCTCTGCTCCGGGACTCCGTCTCTGGGGAAGCCCCTGACATAACTGTCCATATATAGACAGTGTTGTCAGGAGCAAAGCAGTGTCCCAGGCAGAGTGCTAGTAGCACTCTGACCGGGACTTTGGCTCTGGGGTTACCCCTGACATCACTAGCCATATATGGACAGTGACGTCGGGGGTTTCTCCTGAAGTGGAATCCCCAGCCTGAGCATCGGCAATTCTCTGGTTGGGGATTCCACTCCTAGAGGGAACCCCAAATCGCTTGCTACAGGGGGGAGGCTGTGTGGTACTACCAGGGAAGGTGGCTGTATGGCACTACCAGGGAGGGGGGCTGTGTGGCACTACCATGGAGGGGGGCTCTGTGGCACTACCTGGGAGGAGGGGGCTGTGTGGCACTACCTGGGAGGAGGGGGCTGTGTGGCACTACCTGGGAGGAGGGGGCTGTGTGGCACTACCTGGGAGGAGGGGGCTGTGTGGCACTACCTGGGAAGAGGGGGCTGTGTGGCACTACCTGGGAGGAGGGGGCTGTGTGGCACTACCTGGGAGGTAGGGGCTGTGTGGCACTACCTGGGAGGTGGGGGCTGTGTGGCCCTACCTTGGAGGTGGGGCTGTGTGGAACTACCAGGGAGGGGGGCTGTGTGGCACTCTGGGGGAGGCTGTGTGGCACTATCTAGAGCAGGGGTCTCAAACTCGGCCGGGTAAGTGGGCCGCATATAGAAAAAATGGGAAGTTGACGGGCCGCATTACTTTCAAATTTGATACAATACAATATTATTATTAATCAGTAAGTTATTTGAACTACAATAACACTATATTACTATAATAATAATACTACATTACTATAATAATACCGCTAGGTTTAAAATTTGAGATATTTCTCCACGTGCTTATTTCAACAATCCAGCTTTCCAGTTTAAGTGTCGCTAAATGCAGTCCGGAGGCTCAGTTAGCAGCGTTTGGCAGACACACATGTCAAGATTGGGCAGCCCCTTTTTAGATAGTGCCACAGTGCCCTCGGTGGATGCTGCCGCAGTGCCTTCGGTGGATGCTGCCGCAGTGCCCTCGGTGGATGCTGCCGCAGTGCCCTCGGTGGATGCTGCCGCAGTGCCCTCGGTGGATGCTGCCGCTGTGCCCTCTGTGGATGCTGCCGCTGTGCCCTCTGTGGATGCTGCCGCTGTGCCCTCTGTAGATGCTGCCGCAGTGCCCTGTGTAGATGCTGCCGCAGTGCCCTCTGTAGATGCTGCCGCAGTGCCCTGCGTGTGACTGCAGCTCTGGATTTGTTTGGAGTATGGGACCTGATGTTACAGTACAGTTGTGACTGCAGTACTGGATGTGACTGGAGTATAGGACATGATGTTACAGTAGAGTTATGACTGCAGCTCTGGATGTGGCTGGAGTATAAGACATGATGTTACAGTAGAGTTGTGACTGCAGCTCTGGATGTAGCTGGAGTATAAGACATGATGTTACAGTAGAGTTGTGACTGCAGCTCTGGATGTGACTGGAGCATAGCACATTATATAATAGTAGAGTTGTGACTGGAGCTCTAGATTTCTTTGGAGTATAAGACAAGATGTTTGCATCTGCATCTACTGATCTTGCAGTAGAGTTGTGAGTGTAGCTGTGGATGTCGCTGGAGTATAGTACATGATGTTACAGTAGAGTTGTGAGTGCAGCTCTGGATGTGACTGGAGTATAACATGTTACAGTAGAGTGGTGACTGCAGCTCTGGATGTGACTGGAGTAAAGTACATGATATAATAGTAGAGTTGTGAGTGCAGACTGGGATTCCAGCTCTGCTCCTGACATCACTGTCCATATATGGACAGAGATGTCAGGGGCAACCCCAGAGCTGGAGTCCCGGGCAGAGCGCTAGTAGGCTCTTCCTGGGACTCCAGCAGTGCTCCTGACATCACTGGGACTCCTGCTCTTGGGAAGCCCCTGACATCATTGTCGATGTATGGACAGCAATGTCAGAGGCTTCCCCAGAGCAGAGCCTATACTAGCGCTCTGCCCGGGACTCCGCTCTGGGGAAGACCCTGACACACTGTCCATATATGGGCAGCGATGTCAGGGAATTCCACAGAGTCCCAGAGCAGAGCCGATACTAGCATTCTGCCTGGGACTCCTCTCTGGGGAAGACCCTGACACACTGTCCATATATGGGCAGCGATGTCAGGGAATGCCACAGAGTCCCGGAGCAGAGCCGATACTAGCGCTCTGCCCGGGACTCCGTTCTGGGGAAGACCCTGACACACTGTCCATATATGGGCAGCGATGTCAGGGAATTCCACAGAGTCCCGGAGCAGAGCCTGTACTAGCGCTCTGCCCGGGACTCCGGCTCTGGGGAAGCCCCAGACATCGCTGTTCATATGTGGACAGCGATGTCAGGGAATTCCAGAGTCTCGGAGCAGAGCAGATACTAGCGCTCTGCCCGGGACTACGCTCTGGGGAAGCCACAGACATCGCTGTTCATATGTGGACAGCGATGTCAGGGAATTCCAGAGTCCCGGAGCAGAGCCGATACTAGCATTCTGCCTGGGACTCCTCTCTGGGGAAGACCCTGACACACTGTCCATATATGGGCAGCGATGTCAGGGAATGCCACAGAGTCCCGGAGCAGAGCCGATACTAGCGCTCTGCCCGGGACTCCGTTCTGGGGAAGACCCTGACACACTGTCCATATATGGGCAGCGATGTCAGGGAATTCCACAGAGTCCCGGAGCAGAGCCTGTACTAGCGCTCTGCCCGGGACTCCGGCTCTGGGGAAGCCCCAGACATCGCTGTTCATATGTGGACAGCGATGTCAGGGAATTCCAGAGTCTCGGAGCAGAGCAGATACTAGCGCTCTGCCCGGGACTACGCTCTGGGGAAGCCACAGACATCGCTGTTCATATGTGGACAGCGATGTCAGGGAATTCCAGAGTCCCGGAGCAGAGCCGATACTAGCGCTCTGCCCGGGACTCGGCTCTGGGGAAGACCCTAACACACTGTTCATATATGGGCAACGATGTCAGGGAATTCCACAGAGTCCCGGAGCAGAGCCTGTACTAGCGCTCTGCCCGGGACTCCGGCTCTGGGGAAGCCCCAGACATCGCTGTTCATATGTGGACAGCGATGTCAGGGAATTCCAGAGTCTCGGAGCAGAGCAGATACTAGCGCTCTGCCCGGGACTACGCTCTGGGGAAGCCACAGACATCGCTGTTCATATGTGGACAGCGATGTCAGGGAATTCCAGAGTCCCGGAGCAGAGCCGATACTAGCGCTCTGCCCGGGACTCCGCTCTGGGGAAGACCCTAACACACTGTTCATATATGGGCAACGATGTCAGGGAATTCCACAGAGTCCCCGGAGCAGAGCCTGTACTAGCGCTCTGCCCGGGACTCCGGCTCTGGGGAAGCCCCAGACATCACTGTTCATATGTGGACAGCGATGTCGGGGAATTCCAGAGTCTCGGAGCAGAGCCGATACTAGCGGCTCTATGTCCCGCGGGCCGCAGATGACAGCCCCAGGGGCCGCATGCGGCCCGCGGGCCGCGTGCTTGAGACCCCTGATCTAGAGGGCACTAAATTTATGGAGGTACAAACGCGCATCGAGGTGCTCGGTGTCCAGGTGCCTTATCATACTCTCATCATGTCCTCCTCAGGTATGCTGATCTATCACCACCAGTAACTTTCTACCAGTGTGTGTTACTAATTGTACTGTCATCCTTTCTCCTACACTGCTTTGAAATAGGATTACTAATATGGTCATACTATTTTCAATGATGAAACATTTTGACAATTATATAGCATTGCTCTAATTGATCGTGTTTTGTACTTTATGTACACAGTAACACACATAGCATTGTTCTGATTGATCGTGTGTACATAGTAACACACATGGTATTTAATTCGAATTCTACCTGAGGAGTGTAGATATATTTTGTGAGGAATTATTACGACTTATGACCTACGATATTATATCAGGAATCCCCTGGCTTTCTTTTAATATATTTTAAATGTCTATAGTATATACTTGGGAGGGGGGGTTATTTTTGTACTTTGTACTGATGTATAATAAATTGTAAAAATTGTTTAATAAAATTGTATTTTGACGAATATAATTGCATGATTTCAAGATTTCCTTTTTGGTTTAAAAAGTACAAACTGGGGGCCTAATTTCTATATGGGGGTAAAAAACCGAGCCTAATGTCTTTTCTGACATTTTACTGCCGCCGTGAGTTCCCGCGCAAAGGGGCCTGCTAAGTCTGTGTCGCCCAAGGGCCCACATAAACCTGGAGCCCGCCCTGGTAAGGGGCTCTGCGGTACTCATCTCCATGGACACCGCTGCTTTCTAGAGCTCCATCTCTCACTACACGTGCATGCTGCTCAGCATGCAGTGATGACAGCACATTTCCGCTCCATGCCTCTTCCTGCGGAGGCATCTTCCCTTCCTCCTCAGATACTGGTAATATGTTACCTTGTTTTTTGTATTGATTAAATCTTTTGTTGTATTGGATATATATCGGAGAGGTAACATGATGTAGTTAATGGTTTTTAAACTTCACCCCCATGTATGCCCTGCCTTATGTGATTACATTGTCTTATTTTTCTACAGTTTTGTACATTATGTGTTTTTATGGGTGTTTTTAAACAGTTTGTACAACTTTCTATGTCCTAATAAAGTATTTTTTGTATTTTTGGCTATATTGACTGTTGGTTGTTTTTATAGCATTAAGGGAAAACTTTCGATTTATTATTTAGCTTGAGTTCCCATGTGCTGTGGTTATAACTTAATTGAATGACCTTTACTATAGTGATATTCTTTTAAAACTTAATTATTGCACCCCATAGAATGCCTGTAATTTCTGAAAAAAATAGATGAAGAAGAACAAACTACTGCTTTACAAATCTGATCTGGCTTCCCTATACTCGGCCCAGGATGTATCTACTTTCCTAGTGGATTGGGCCTTAAGGCTAGCTGGATGGGGAATGCTTAATGTGGGGTAAGCCAAACAGATAGCCTGTTTAATTCATTGTGCAATGGACAGTTTACCAGCTGATGTCCTTTTATTCTTTCCCTAGAATTGAAGAAATAATTTAAGAGATTTCCTGTATTCCTCTGTACACTGTAGATATTGCAGAATACATATCCTAACATCAAGTGAATAGAATTTCTGTTCTTTTATTGAATACTGGTTCTGACAAAATGAAGGTAATATCTCTTGAGCACGGCCTTAGAAGAATCCGGTCATCAAGAATCTACATGTAGGGGGACTTGGTGGACAGTGCCTATAGCTCTCCCACTCACTCAGAAACACAGACTTGAGGGAAATAAGCTTGATAGATACTTTAGATAAAAGTTCAAAAAGGGGCCTGACTAGACCATTAAAAACTATGTTAAGGTCCCATTGGGGAACCTGCAACATAACAGATGGACACAATTCTAGAAGCTGCCTTAAAAAAATCTAATTATCCATGGGTCAGTGGCTAACCTACAATGGAAAAGAGCACTTAATGCAGCACCGTGAACCTTCAGTGTGGCTGGCTTTAACTACTTACCCAACCCTGCCTGCAATAAAAATTTCCATAAGTGTCACAGACTTTGCTATATACCGGTTTGCAACTTTTCAAAAGTGTAGTTATGACTGGTTCCGAAAGTCTTTTTAGTCTAAGAAGGTATCCAGGCTTTCATCCCTCAGGATCCAGGCCGAGAGATGAAGGCCCTTCACCTGTGGATGGAGTACAGGATTTCAGCAGCAGAAGATTTGGAATCTCTGGAAGAACGCAAGGGTCTGACATGCCCTCTTGAGCCAGAACAGAACATAATAAGATAAGACAGTAAAATTGCTCTCTCTGATTATCCTGAGGACCGTTGGGATCTATGCCAGAGGTGGGAAGGCATAAGCAAGTATTATTATCTGACCTTATTTTTATGTTGGAACTCTTTAGATATTTTCTGAGGGTTGAAGGGCTTTAAGGAATGCTAAGAGCTCCTTCTCATTTCAGGAGAGAGAGCGTTGATTCTGCTTCCAAGGCCCTTGGAACACAAACTTGCTCAGATGTACTCCCCATTCCAAAGAACTGGCATCTGTTGTAAGTACTAGTTGATTTTGTAATGTCTCATTGGAGGTTCTCTGATGTAGTCCACCCTTTAGGAATTTCCTCACTGTTGGATAACCATTATATGATCTTGGGAAGTCTCCGGACCATCCATTTTAATAAGTTCTCTCGCTGGAGAAGGGAAGACTGTGCCTGATCCCACATCACCGCGGGAGTGCAAGAGGTCAACTAGCCTAGCATTTACATAGATTTCTCTAAATAGAATTCTCTCCACCTGATGAATTAAAGAATCTGGGGAGCTGCTAACAGTCAGGAAGTCGTCTAGATTTGGAATGATAAGGATATCGGACTCTCTGAAATGGGCCGCCATCTCTGCTACCAGATTGGTAAATACCCTCGTAGCGACCGAAATACCGACTGGGAGGGCAATAAAATTGTAGATATGTCAAAGTAGATATCACATAAATCACTATCCTTCAAGGGGTTGTCCAGTTTAATTTATTTTATTAATTTTTTATAGAATAGAAAAATTATACAGATTTCTTATACAGTTACATAGTTACATAAAAAAAGATATAGCCCATAGATTAGTCCATACAAATGCATCCATAGGATAATTGAATGGACCAAAGATAGCAGCAGTCATGTGACCCACATCACGTGACCCCCTGGATCTCAGTTTACACTGTCCAGGTATATAAAAGGTGAACAATAGGTAGTTGGGGAGCAGAAATTATAAAGTATTTCTACCTACAGCAACATCTCATCATGTCTGTCAGTGTCTGTGAGGAGCAGCTCTTACATTCTTCTCCATTTCTCTTCTGTGTTTTTATATAAATATTTATCTTTATTAAGAACATGACAAAATCTCCTAGAGACAGGCAGCCATTTTTAACCCCTTAACGACCGGCATATAGTGTTTTTACGTCGGTCGTTTAGGGTAGTTCTTCTGAAGGCTTTTCACGTCGGCACTTCAGAAGAACTTTCCCCGCATCGTGCGGGGTGCTGCTGAAGTCTGTGCTGTTAGTAACAGCCTCGGGCTTCAGGGCAATGATCAGAGACCACTAGCAGTGGTCTCCGATTGTAATTAACCCCTCAGATGCGGTACTCAATAGCAAGTGCCGCATCTGAGTGGTTTGCGAGGTAGGGGGCCGCATTGGAGCGGTTTTTGTGGGGATCTGAAGTCCGGGCTGCTGGTAACAGCTTGGGCTTCAGGGCAACGATCGGAGTGGTTTGCGAGGGTGGGGGCCACATCGAAGCGGTTTTCGCGGGGAGTGCATAATCTGCCTCTGAAGCCAAGGCTGTTAGCAACAGCCTTGGCTTCAGAGCGATGATCGGAGACCAATAACAATGGTCTCCATTCATGTGATCACTGTTGGAACCATTCACAGTGATCACAAAATGTAAACAATGTGTTTCTCCTCCCTGTTTCTCTTCACACTTGTTACTTTGTATGAGAAGAGACGGAGAGAATTTTACATTGACACCGAAGACACTAAATTACTAAATATCTAATATACACTACCGTTCAAAAGTTTAGGGTCACTTAGAAATTTCCTTCTTTTTGAAAGGAAAGCACAGTTTTTTTCAATGAAGATAACATTAAATTAATAAGAAATACACTCTATACATTGTTAATATGCTAAATGACTATTCTAGCTGCAAACGTCTGTTTTTTAATGCAATATCTACATAGGTGTATAGAGGCCCATTTCCAGCAAACATCACTCCAGTGTTCTAATGGTACATTGTGTTTGCTAACTGTGTTAGAAGGCTAATGGATGATTAGAAAACACTTGAAAACCCTTGTGCAATTATGTTAGCACCGCTGTAAACAGTTTTGCTGTTTAGAGGAGCTATAAAACTGACCTTCCTTTGAGCTAGTTGAGAATCTGGAGTATTACATTTGTGGGTTCGATTAAACTCTCAAAATGGCTAGAAAAAGAGAGCTTTCATGTGAAACTCGACAGTCTATTCTTGTTCTTAGAAATGAAGGCTATTCCATGTGAGAAATTGCCAAGAAACTGAAGATTTCCTACAACGGTGTGTACTACTTCCTTCAGAGGACAGCACAAACAGGCTCTAACCAGAGTAGAAAGAGAAGTGGAAGGCCCCGCTGCACAACTGAGCAACAAGACAAGTACATTAGAGTCTCTAGTTTGAGAAATAGACACCTCACAGGTCCTCAACTGGCAGCTTCATTAAATAGTACCCGCAAAATGCCAGTGTCAACGTCTACAGTGAAGAGGCGACTCCGGGATGCTGGCCTTCAGGGCAGAGTGGCAAAGAAAAAGCCATATCTGAGACTGGCTAATAAAAGGAAAAGATTAATATGGGCAAAGGCACACAGACATTGGACAGAGGAAGATTGGAAAAAAGTGTTATGGACAGACGAATCGAAGTTTGAGGTGTTTGGATCACACAGAAGAACATTTGTGAGACGCAGAACAACTGAAAAGATGCTGGAAGAGTGCCTGACGCCATCTGTCAAGCATGGTGATGGTCTGGGGTTGCTTTGGTGCTGGTAAAGTGGGAGATTTGTACAAGGTAAAAGGGATTTTGAATAAGGAAGGGCTATCTGTAAAGGATCTGCCAGGCACAGCTTCAGGGTTAACTTCCTTAGGTAATCAGTCTTCACCTGAGTCTATCTCTCTGAGACTGACTCCAGCTTCCACCACTCAGGCTGGCAGGCTTAGGAGTGGGAGAGCCTATCGCAGCCTGGCCAGACTCAGCTAGCTCCCGCCCTCTGTCTATTTATACCTGCCTTTCCTTTTCCTCCTTGCTTGTGATTCTTTCCGTGTGGTTTCCTGGCCCAGCTACAGCTCCTAAAAATTTGATCCTGCTCCATTCTGACCCTGGCTTTCTGACTACTCTTCTGCTCTGCGTTTGGTACCTCGTGCTCTCCTGGTTTGACTTGGCTCATTCACCAATCTATTGCTCACGGTGTTGCCGTGGGCAACTGCCCCTTTCCCTTTGCTTTATATTCCCTTGTATGTTTTGTCTCGTGCACTTACTGAGCGTAGGGACCGCCGCCCAGTTGTACCCCGTCGCCTAGGGCGGGTCGTTGCAAGTAGGCAGGGACAGAGTGGCGGGTAGATTAGGGCTCACTTATCCGTTTCCCTACCCCTATCATTACATAATCACAAGCCCATATACCTAGTCTACCCTGGTCCCTGACACTACTATGGACCCCCTTGAGACCCTGGCTCAGCAAATGCAGGGTCTCTCCCTACAGGTCTCTTTTGGGGGTAGGTCTGCTACCGGCAGCGCCTTCGTGGATTCAGGGTCCTCTGCTAATATCATGTCTGTGGAATTTGCTATGTCTCTTGCTATGCCTTTGATTGATTTGCCTAAACCTGTCCCGGTAGTGGGTATCGACTCCACTCCTCTTGCTAATGTTTATTTTACACAACATACCCCTTTTTTTGAACTCCTTGTTGGCTCCATGCATTTGGAGCAGTGCTCTGTACTGTTGATGCAGGGATTATCGTCCGATTTGGTTTTAGGCCTTCCCTGGTTGCAGTTGCATAATCCCACGTTTGACTGGAATACTGGGGAGCTTACCAAATGGGGTAATGAATGTTTGACGTCATGTTTTTCTGTTAATTCTATTTCTCCCCCTGAGGAGGTGAACACGCTACCTGAGTTTGTTCGGGACTTCGCTGATGTTTTCTCTAAGGAGGCCTCCGAAGTGTTACCTCCTCATAGAGAATACGATTGCGCTATCGAATTGGTACCAGGAGCTAAGCTTCCTAAGGGTAGGATATTTAATCTTTCTTGTCCCGAACGTGAAGCCATGAGAGAGTATATCCAGGAATGCCTGGCCAAGAGTTACATTCGCCCCTCTACTTCTCCGGTAGGTGCTGGCTTCTTCTTCGTAGGGAAGAAGGATGGTGGTCTTAGGCCATGCATTGACTACCGTAACCTGAATAAGGTCACTGTAAGGAACCAGTATCCCCTTCCTTTGATTCCTGATCTCTTTAATCAGGTTCAGGGGGCCCAATGGTTCTCTAGGTTTGATCTACGGGGGGCGTATAACCTTATCCGCATCAAAGAGGGGGATGAGTGGAAGACTGCATTTAACACGCCCGAAGGTCATTTCGAATACCTCGTCATGCCCTTTGGGTTGTGTAATGCGCCGGCGGTCTTCCAGAATTTCATAAATGAGATTTTGAGAGATTACCTGGGGATATTTCTTGTAGTGTACCTTGATGACATACTGGTGTTTTCCAAGGACTGGCCCTCCCACATTGAGCATGTCAGGAAGGTGCTCCAGGTCCTTCGGGAAAACAAACTGTTTGCAAAAACCGAAAAATGTGTGTTTGGGGTACAAATCCTCACTCCTCATGAATTCCACATGGACCCCGCCAAGGTTCAGGCTGTGGCAGAATGGGTCCAACCTGCCTCCCTGAAGGCATTACAGTGTTTTTTGGGGTTCGCTAATTATTACAGGAGATTCATTGCTAACTTCTCGGTCATCGCTAAGCCTCTTACGGACCTCACTCGCAAAGGTGCTGATCTCCTCCACTGGTCTCCAGAGGCTGTCCAGGCTTTTGAGGTCCTTAAGAAGTGCTTTATCTCGGCCCCGGTGCTGGTTCAGCCGAACCAAATGGAGCCATTTATCGTGGAAGTTGACGCATCCGAGGTGGGAGTGGGGGCTGTCTTGTCCCAGGGTACCAGGTCCCTCACCCATCTCCACCCCTGTGCCTACTTCTCCAGGAAGTTTTCGCCCACTGAGAGTAACTATGATATTGGCAACCGCGAACTCTTAGCCATTAAATGGGCATTTGAAGAGTGGCGCCACTTCCTGGAGGGGGCTAGGTACCAGGTAACGGTCCTTACCGACCACAAGAATCTGGTTTTCCTAGAATCTGCCCGGAGGCTAAACCCGAGACAAGCTCGATGGGTGCTATTTTTACCAGATTCAACTTTTTGGTTACCTATAGGGCTGGGTCTAAAAATATTAAGGCCGATGCACTGTCGCGTAGCTTCATGGCCAGCCCTCCTTCGGAGGAAGATCCTGCTTGTATTTTGCCTCCCGGTATAATCATTTCTTCTATTGATTCTGATTTAGTCTCTGAAATTGCAGCTGATCAAGGTTCAGCCCCCGGGAACCTTCCTGAGGACAAGCTGTTTGTTCCCCTGCAATACTGGCTAAGGGTACTTAGGGAAAATCATGACTCCGCACTATCTGGTCATCCAGGCATCCTGCGTACCAAACACCTCATTGCCAGAAACTATTGGTGGCCTGGCTTGCCTAAAGACGTTAAGGCCTACGTCGCCGCTTGTGAGGTTTGTGCTAGGTCCAAGACTCCCAGGTCCCGACCAGCGGGCTTACTACGTTCGTTGCCCATTCCCCAGAGACCTTGGACACATATCTCCATGGATTTTATCACCGATTTGCCTCCATCCCAAGGAAAGTCGGTGGTGTGGGTGGTAGTAGACCGCTTCAGTAAGATGTGCCACTTTGTGCCCCTCAAGAAACTACCCAACGCCAAGACGTTAGCTACCTTGTTTGTCAAACACATACTGCGTCTCCATGGGGTCCCTGTCAATATTGTTTCGGACAGAGGGGTACAATTTGTTTCTTTGTTTTGGAGAGCCTTCTGTAAGAAGTTGGAGATTGATCTGTCCTTCTCCTCTGCTTTCCATCCTGAAACCAATGGCCAAACTGAGAGGACTAATCAATCTCTAGAACAATATTTAAGGTGTTTTATCTCTGACTGTCAATATGATTGGGTCTCATTCATTCCCCTCGCTGAATTTTCCCTTAATAACCGGGTCAGTAACTCGTCAGGGGTCTCCCCCTTTTTCTGTAATTTTGGGTTTAATCCACTGTTCTCCTCCGTTTCACCTGGTAGTTCCAACAATCCAGAAGTAGAGGTCGTTCATCGGGAACTGTGCACAGTCTGGGCCCAGGTTCAGAAGAACCTAGAGGCGTCCCAGAGCGTACAAAAAACTCAGGCTGATAGAAAACGTTCTGCTAACCCCTTGTTTATGGTCGGGGATCTGGTGTGGTTATCATCTAGGAACTTGCGTCTTAAGGTCCCGTCCAAGAAGTTTGCTCCCCGGTTTATTGGGCCGTATAAGGTCATTGAAGTCCTCAGTCCTCAATCCTGTCTCCTTCCGGCTGGAGTTACCCCCATATTTTCGTATACACGACGTGTTTCATGCCTCCCTCCTTAAACGCTGTTCCCCGTCCTTGGCTCCCTCGAGGAAACCTCCTGTTCCCGTTCTCACCCCTGAGGGGGTGGAATTCGAGGTGGCCAAGATTGTGGACAGCAAGATGGTCCAAGGCTCCCTCCAGTACCTGGTCAATTGGAGAGGATACGGGCCTGAGGAGAGGACTTGGGTACCCGCCCGGGATGTTCACGCTGGGGTATTGGTCAGGAAGTTCCACCTTCGTTTCCCCAATAAACCAGGTCCGCTTAGAAAGGGTCCGGTGGCCCCTCATAAAAGGGGGGGTACTGTAAAGGATCTGCCAGGCACAGCTTCAGGGTTAACTTCCTTAGGTAATCAGTCTTCACCTGAGTCTATCTCTCTGAGACTGACTCCAGCTTCCACCACTCAGGCTGGCAGGCTTAGGAGTGGGAGAGCCTATCGCAGCCTGGCCAGACTCAGCTAGCTCCCGCCCTCTGTCTATATATACCTGCCTTTCTTTTTCCTCCTTGCTTGTGATTCTTTGCGTGTGGTTGCCGTGGGCAACTGCCCCTTTCCCTTTGCTTTATATTCCCTTGTATGTTTTGTCTCGTGCACTTACTGAGCGTAGGGACCGCCGCCCAGTTGTACCCCGTCGCCTAGGGCAGGTCGTTGCAAGTAGGCAGGGACAGAGTGGTGGGTAGATTAGGGCTCACTTGTCCGTTTCCCTACCCCTTTCATTACACTATCACTCCATTTTGCAACAACATGCCATAACCTGTGGACAGCGCTTAATTGGAGCCAATTTCATCCTACAACAGGACAATGACCCAAAGCACACCTCCAAATTATGCAAGAACTATTTAGAGAAGAAGCAGGCAGCTGGCATTCTATCTGTAATGGAGTGGCCAGCGCAGTCACCAGATCCCAACCCCATAGTGCCGCATCTGCCATGAGTCCAGGTGAGCCGACGGCCTCAGTCGGCAATACCTACCCAAACAGGGGGGGGGGGGCGGCATTTTCAGCCCGGGACGGACTGGACCGGGGAGAGACGTGCCGAACGTCTGTAATACTCCTCCTCCTCTCTGACGCTGCACACAGCACATGCAGGCAGAGAGGAGCAAGTCTGCAGGAGGAGCGACGAGCAGCAGAGGTAAGTTCCTGCCTTGCTGGGACCGGAACCCGTGACGTGAGTATACTGCAAGGGGGGGTCTGGGCAATTTACCGACAGCAGACGGCTCTATGGGGCTGGAATAATCCACCCCATAGAGCCCTCACATCACTATAATGCAACGATTAGTGTGGGTGGGGGAGGGTCTGACTGTCTGACTTACTGCAGAGAGCTCTATAGGGGGGGATTCTGCCCCCCCCCTTTAGAGCAGTCAGTCAGATGCTCAGACCCCCCTAACCTTTCAGTATAGTAACTAGTCAGGGCTCTATGGTGGGGGGATAATTCCCCCCTATAGAGCCCTCTGCTGTCAGTAAAACGCCCCCCCCCCCCCCCTTGCAGTATACTCCTGGCTTTGTAGCTTTCCTGTGCTTAATTAGCGTGGGAAAGCTACAAATAGGGCTGTGACTGGTGAGTCTCACAGTCACTCACAGTGCACACTGAATGCGGCAGCCAGTCTGACTGTGAGTCTCTGACCAGTCACCACCCACACGCAGCAGACAGGAGAGACAAATAGTAAACCCTCAACTACTACAGTTTCATAGGGATTGTCTATGACAGCTTCTATAGTGTAGTGGTTAGCTTGTCTGCCTTACACATGGAAGGTTGCTGGTTCAAATCCCAGCTGTGTTTTTTTTTTTTTTATATTAATATCTTGTATTGGGCTTTGTTCACACTAGCATTAATATACGTTTACCTCTCTTCCGTCAGAGGAAGAGAGGATCGATACGTTAAACGGAAAGCAACGGTTCCATTAGAATTATCATTGCTTTCAATGGTAATTCTTTTGTATCAGTTGCTTTCCTTTTGTCTCCGTTCACTAGGTTTCCGTTCTTTTGAACGGAAATAAAAGTTCTGCAGACTGCACTTTTGTTTCCTTTAAAAAAAACTGAAACTTAGCGAACGGAGACAAACGGAAAGCAACTGATGCAAAAGAATTACCATTGAAAGCAATGATAATTCTAATGGAACCGTTGCTTTCCGTTTAACGTATCGATCCTCTCTTCCTCTGACGGAAGAGAGGTAAACGTATATTAATGCTAGTGTGAAAGAAGCCTTAGGGCCTGTTCACATCAGCGTTGGTTTTCCGTTCTGAGGTTCCGTCGGAGGTAACTCCGCAACGGAAAGTCAAACTGAAACTACAGCTTCCGTTTCCGTCACCATTAGCGCAGTCGGCTGCGCTATTGATTCCGACACAAAAACGGAAACCTGACGGAATGGTGACGAACGGAAACCATTAGCAATGTTTCCGTCACCATTGATTTCAATGGTGACTGAAACGGAAGCTGTGGTTTCAGTTTGACTTTCCGTTGCGGGGTTCACCCGACGGAAACCTCCCACGGAACCCCGGAACGGAAAGCCAACGGTGATGTGAACAGGCCCTAATCCTTCCCCATAAACCTGCCCCCGCTAAGTAAAATAAATATATTATATAATGTATATAGCGCTGTATCCTTGTATCCTGTATCCGTCAGGTCAGCGGGTCCTGCAGGATCGAGCTGTTACCAATCACATCGAGGTTCATAACTTAGATGTGATCGGTAATAGGCGACCTAATGGATTCAGGTCTCAGCGCAATATACAGCTGCTCTGTATACAGGATACAAAGCAGCTGTATCTCAAAAAGTACAAATCATTTTCAATAAAAAGTAATTAAAACTTGCACCAATCGCAGTAATAGATATCTTTATATATCATAGTGACATGTCCGAAGTTTTCATCGGTGGGGGACCGAGCACTGAGGCCCCCACCGATCGCTAAAACGAAGCAGCAGAAGTGCTCGGGTGAGCGCTGTGCCGCTTCATTTAAGATCGACTTTCAGCCGAATGAGCGGTGTATGGACTCCTAGACTTTCTATTGAGCCCGTACACTGCTCCAAGGAAAGCCAAACAGAATTGAAGCGGCACACCGCTCACCCGAGCACTTCTGTTGCTTCGTTTTAGCGACTAGTGGGGGGGGGGTCTCAGTGTTCGGACCCCACTGATCAAAACTTCTGACATGTCAAAAGTTTTTTAAAAAGTTGTTACACTTTAAAGAGAATCTTTCACCTGCCCACAGATTTGCATTTGAGTGCAGCGTGTAATGGTCAGGGCTGCACAAACTCTGGGGCACTTTACTTTTTTTTTTCCTACCCTCTTTCCTTACTTAGATATCGGTGCCGTAATGTTTGGCGCCGATATTTAAATAACCCCATGAACTGCCAATGGGGCGGTAATTGGCAAGGGGGCGTGTAACATCGCTGTGACACTGTCCAATCAGCTACGGACAATGTCAACAGCAAGAGCTGGAGAGAGGAGAGCATGTGCGCGCGCACGCTCTCACTCTTCAGCTCTCGGCAGGCAAGTACAAGACTGTGATCTCAGGTGAGAGATCAGTCTTGTCGTCCTTGTCTGCCGAGAGCTAAAGAGTGAGAGCGTGCGTGCGCGCACAGCTCCGATGCCATGAAACAGAAGAAGAATTCACACTCTTCTTCTGTTCCCTAGTGGTGGCGGAGCTGCGCGCTCGCGCGCAAGCGCTCTCTGTCCAGCTCTTGCTCTGAAACTGTCTGTAGCTGATTGGACAGTGTCACAGCGATGTTACACGCCCTCTTGCCAATTACCTCCCCATTGACAGTTCAGGGGGTTATTTAAATATCGGGCACCAAATATTACAGCACCGATATCTAAATAACGAAGGAGGCTAAGAAAAAAATGTAAAGTGCCCCAGAGTTTGTGCAGCCCTGCCTATTACATGCTGCACTCAGCTGTACATGTATGGGGAGGTGAAAGGTTCTCTTTAAAAGAAAGGTGTTATAATATTTTATTTTTTATTTGATATGTTTTATTTTATGGGCCTAATTTTTCTTATTATTTTAATATGTTTCCGAAGGTAGCTATTTATTCATATGTTTGTACGTCTGTGGGGGCAGCCAACTTTATTTTTATTTTTCATACTGCTAATTTTTGTTTTGTAGGTTCCGCTGGACCATTTGGACTACGTCGTAGATTCGTTGGACTACTTCGCTGATGTAAGCTTTTTTTTTTTAATAAAATGGTTAAAGTGGATTGTGTGGAAGAGTTGTCATTTCAATAAAATAAATTACTTTATGTCTCTGTTTTTTAATACTTCATTAATGCCTTAGTAATGGCTGCTGTCTGATCGAGAGCGTCCATTACTAAGAAGGGGCTTAGTGTTAGCCAGTAATAAGGCTATCACTAACCCCTATTATTACCCCGGTACCCACCGCCACCAGGAGTACCGGGAAGAGCTGGGTACGATCCAGCACCCGACCGACTGAAGAGAAGGGCACTTGGGTGGCCGCAGGCTGGTGCTATCAGGCTAGGAAGGGACAAAAACCATGGCCCTTCCCACCCTGGTGATGCTAGGCTGCTGCTGCTGCTTTATTGTATCTGGCTGGCTATGAAAAATGGAGGGGATCTCACGTAATTTTTTTTTCAATTTATTTTTAAAAAATGATGAGGGGTTTCCCCAATTTTTCATAACCAGCCAGATACAATAAAGCAGCTGCAGCCTAGCATCCCCAGGGTGGGAATGGCCACTTTTTTGGCCCTTCCCAGCCTGATAATACCAGCCTGCAGCCTAACAGTCGTTTCAGATGGCCAGGTACTGAATCGTACTCGACTCTTCCCGGTATCCCTGGCGGCAGTGGGAACCGGGGTAATAATAGGGGTTAGTGATAGCCTTTTTACTGGCTAATGCTAAGCCCCAGCCTTAGTAATTGAATGCTGTCAATCAGACAGCTGCCATTACTAAGGCCATAATAAAGTATTAAAAAAAAACAGACATAAGATTTTTTTTTTTATTGAAATCAAAACTCTCCCATGCAACCCTCTTTCACAATTTTATTTTTTTTTTTAAAGTAGATCATTGAAGTAGTCCAATGAATCTACGACGTAGTCCAAACGGTCCAGCGGAACCTACCAAAAAAAAGTTAGCAGTATAAAATGTAAAAAAAAAATTAATTTGCCACAATAGAAACCCCTGCTCCGCCGTTTGCTCTTGTAGGCCACAGCCTGGTTTAGGCCTGAGGCCTACAAGAGATCGGGAGCACGCTGATGACGTCAACTGCCCGGCCCGATGACGTCACTGCATCATGCCGACCACGCCGGGCCACTGAACTCGGTTAAAAATCATAAGTCAATTAGGTAATAAAAAGGGGGCATAGAAGATGTTAAACAATTTTCAGTGTTAATGCTGCGTTGCTGATCTATGATACTAAAGTAATACAGTAAAAAGAGTTCTTTAAATCTTCTCTATACATTAAACAGCACTTTACAAATAAACAACAAATGTTTTCCTATTTAATTATTTTTTATATATTGCGTTTTTGATGTGTAAAGATAGTAATGAGAAAACTCCGATAGATTGGGGGGGGGGGGGACGCCTTTTTATAGTTCGCCTCAGGCAGCAGAGGGGCTAGGTTCAACCCTGGCCGTATGGTACGCAAGAAGTGCCCATCAAGCCAATCCAACTTGTGGGAGGGGCTTCTGGAAACATGGGGTGAAATTTCTCCCGATTACCTCAGCAAATTAACAGCTAGAATGCCAAAGGTCTGCAATGCTGTAATTGCTGCAAATGGAGCATTCTTTGACAAAAGCAAAGTTTGAAGGAGAAAATTATTATTTCAAATAAAAATCATTATTTCTAACCTTGTCAATGTCTTGACTATATTTTCTAGTCATTTTGCAACCCATTTGATAAATATAAGTGTGAGTTTTCATGGAAAATACAAAATTGTCTGGGTGACCGCAAACTTTTGAACGGTAGTGTATATACTTTATATAAACTTCAATTGTATACCTAGGCTAGGCTAGGGTTATCCTTAGGGTTATTCTAGGTTCTATTCTAGGTTCTATTCTAGAATTATTATAGAGCTAGCCTAGGTTTAGTCTAGGGTTAACCTAGGTTTAGTCTAGGTTTAGCCTAGGGGTTTTGTGTAGCGTACGTGTGTGACGTCTGTGTATTTTTTTGTGTAAAAAAAGTTTTATAATCTACGTGTTTGTTCGACATCAGTTTTTTGTGAAGCGTGCTTTTGTGACGTCCGTGTATTTTTGTCTGTGAAAAAAATAAAAATAAAGAAAAAATAATACATTTGTCTGCGTGTGCGTCTGGTTACAGTCTTTGTCATATGTGTGTGTAATTACAATGGCCCATAGAAGGTTCATGGTGGAAGAGGAATACGCCATGTTAATTTCTGACTCTGATGAAAGCGATACAGAAACCGCGTCCGAGGTAGAAATGTTGTCTACCAGTGAAAGCGACGACAGTGATACGCTTTCTGTAAATGCAAGTGTCGCAGCAGAGTCCACACGCACAGGGCATGTCGCGGATGTACCACAAAACACGGCTCGCTCTATTTCCCCAGGATATATTGAGTGGGTACCCACAGAGTCATTTTCCCCTAATATCCCAGAATTAATTGCCACACCAGGGATAAATATTAACGTTGAAAATTTTACAGCCCTAGATTTTTTTTAAAATATTCATTACAGATTAATTATTGGAGCTGGTTGTCAACCAAACCAATCTGTATGCTCGCCAATTCTTTGCTGAAAAGCCAACGTCCTCCTATGCAAAGCAGTGGCACCCCACAAATACTGGCGAACTTAAAAAAAATTGGGGCTCATCCTCAACATGGGGTTAGTGAAAAGGCCCTCAATCTGGTTATATTGGGCAACAAGCCCCACACACAACCCCGAAAAAAACCTAGCGGTGGATGAATCGCTCATGAGTTATAAAGGCAGGCTCTCATTCCGTCAGTACATCCCCTCAAAGAGAGCAAAATATGGGGTTAAAATCTACAAGCTCTGTGAGAGCGGTACAGGCTACACATCTGCCTTTAGAATTTATGAAGGCAAAGACCGTGATATTAACCCCCCAGGATGTCCCAGTGAGCATTGTTCACACAGACACAAAAGTGACAGTGAGGGAACGTGGTGTCACCTCTGATAAAGAGAAGCCGGTCTGCATCACTGAGTATAATAAATTCATGGGGGCAGTGGATTTGTCTGACCAGGCTTTACAGCCATACCTGGTGCGAAGAAAATCCCACGCCTGGTATAAAAAGGTGGCCATCCACCTTATTCAAATGGCAACATTCAACGGCTTTGTGCTGTACAAAAAATCAAATGGCCAAAATAAATTTTTTCAATTTCTGGAGAACATAATTGAGCACCTTTTATTTGCGTCCCCTGACCCCAGACAAAGACATGAGGCAGAGGATGTCCGACGGCTTGTGGAACGTCACTTTTTATACCCTGTGCCGGCTACTGAAAAAAAAACAATACCCCCAAAAGTGAGACAGAGTGTGCAGCAAAAATGGCATACGAAGGGACACACTATTTTATTGCCCTACATGTCCCTCTTATCCTGTTCTCTGTAACTATCCATGCTTTGAAATTTATCATACAGTCCCACATTATTAACTCCGTTTTTCAGTGGCGGATTATCATATGGGCGGTTTGGGCGGCCACCCGGGGCCCAAGGCTCCGAGGGGGCCCATGGCAGCCCGAACCGCACATCATTTTAAAAATCACTTAAAGACTCACGGCGTGGTAGCGCTGCTAATGGCAGTTGAAAGGGAGGGAGGGAGAGAGAGCGTGAGGGGCGGGTGGGCGGACTGCAACAGAATGGAGCCGCCAGCGCAGTGCTGATGAGGAGGAGGGGGATGGATAGCAACAGCTGCATAGGACTAGCAGACGTGCATCTGCTAGTCATGGTAGAACACGCCCCTCTTTGACGCTGCCAGTGAGGAACGGACGAGAAGGGCGGTGGTTGAGCGACGAGGAAGAAGGTAAGTCATCATGTTCGTCTCCTGCCAGCCTGCCACAAGCAACAATCGGCAGAGGCTAAAGGGGGATAGATTATACAGCAAGGGGGGGGGGTGTGAGATTTCCATCTAAGTCACTGCAGAGGACTCTATGAAGGAGGGAATAATCCCCCCAAAGAAGCCCTCAGTATTTCAGTATTTACTATACAGCAGGGGGGTTGAGCGTGTAACTCACTGCAGAGGACTCTATGGGGGGACAATAATTTCCCCCCATAGACATTCAGCAGTCAGTTACACGCTCAACCCCCCCTGCTGTATAATAAATACTGAAATACTGAGGGTTTTATGAGGGATGGGATGGGGGGGTTATTCCCCCCTTCATGGAGTCCTCTGGAGTCACTTAGATGGTTAGACCCCCCCCCCCCATTTAGTATAATCCCTTCCCATAAAGCCCTCACTAGTTACGAATATATTACAAGGGTAAGTCAAATTGTCTGACTGCTGGGGGGTCTGAGCGACTAACTTCTGGGGGCTGTATAGGGGGGTCTGAGTGACGGGCTCTATGGGGGGGGCTACCCCCCCCCACAGAGATGTCAGAATCAGACACTCAGACCTCCCTATAGAGACCATAGTAGTCAGACAACCTCACCTCCCCTTGCAATATAATCCCCCCATCCAGCCCTCAGTTTTCCCATGAGAGAAATTTGTGACATATCAACAGGACCACATAATTTGTCATAAATGTCAGCTAGATGTAGATCCGCACCTATCTCTAGAACGGGGCGCCCTAATCCCCTTACTACCTGTTTCCGCTCTCGCTGCCTCCCGGCCCCATCCTGATTACATGGTCGTGAATTACGGAAACAGCGTAGCTTGCTGAGCTACGCTGTTTCCGTAAGTCCCAAAGAACTGAATGAAAGTTACGGAAAGTCCATGATGTCAGGAAGTGGCCGGGAGGCAGCGATAGCAGAAAGAGGTAGAACAGGGTTTAGGGGACCCGGTTCTAGAGATAGGTGTGGCTCCCAGAGGTGGCACTCACATCTATCTGACAGGATCCACAGGATATGTCATAAATTTCCCTCACGAGAAAACCCCTTTAAAGTGAAACTAAACTTCTAAACAAACTTCTGACAGGTCATAGTGAAATGTCAGAAGTTTTGATCGGTGGGGGACCGAGCACTGAGACCCCGATGGATCACTAAAACAAAGTCGCAGAAGCACTCAGATGACTGCTGTGCCGCTTCCTTTCTGATCTGCTTTTCTCGGAAAGCCGAGCAAGCGGTGTACGGACGTACACCACTCTTAGGAATGCCGATCAGTGGCGCAGCATTCAATCGTACGCTTCTGCAGCTTCACTTTAGCGATCGGTGGGGTTCTCAGTGCTCGGACCCCCATCCGATTAAAAATTCTGACATATCAGTATGACATGTCAAAAAAAATTAAAACTTTAGTTACACTTTAAAGAGAGGTGTTAATTTTTTTAAATTATTATTATTGTTATTATGTATTACTTTTTCTTTAATAAAACAGTGTATCAGTGTCTGGTGCAACTTTCTAAATACTTTTTATTAAAAATGATTTTTACTTTTTGAGATACAGCTGCTTTATATCCTGAATACAGAGCAGCTGTATCTAGTGCAAAAACCTGTATCCGTCAGGTCAGTGGCACTGACTGGTACAGTGTCAGCAGGTTGGGGGAGTTGGATTGCGTGTGAGGGGGGGGAAGGAGGGGGCCCAAGTTGTGTCAACAGCCCAGGGCCCATGGTACACTTAATCCGCCAATGCCGTTTTTGTAGGGAGAACCAAAAGGGAGGGTTACTTATTGGATCAGGGAGAACACCAAAAGGGAGGGTTGCTTATTGGATAATGTTTCACTGTAAGGGTATGTTCACACGTAGTCAACAAAAACGTCTGAAAATCCAGAGCTGTTTTGAAGGGAAAACAGACCCTGCTTCTCAGACGTTTTTTTACCAACTCGGATTTTTCGCGGCGTTTTCACGCCGTTTTCGCAGCTTTTTTTATGTCCGTTTTTGGAGCTGTTTTCATTGGAGTCTATGAGAAAACAGCTCCAAAAGCGTCCAAAGAAGTGTCCTGCACTTCTTTTTACGTGGCTGTATTTTTACGCGTCGTCGTTTGACAGCTGTCAAACGACGACGCGTAAATAACAGGTCGTCTGCACAGTACGTCGGCAAACCCATTCAAATGAATGGGCAGATGTTTGCCGACGTATTGGAGCCGTATTTTCAGACGTAAAACGAGGCATAATACGCCTCGTATACGTCTGAAATTTGGCCGTGTGAACATACCCTAAAAATGCAGCAATACTGTATTTTCTGGAAAAACCTATTTTTTATTTCTTTCCACCTATTAAAAATACTCACTATACCCCTAGATGAATATTAGCAGGACATTTATACTTGTCAAAATGACCTGCAGTACCACGGCAAATACAGCGTGGTTCCTTAAAATCCGCTCTGGCGTAAAAAGGCCACCAAAAGCCAAAATGAACTCCTTATATGATATGCCCTATAACGGGTCCATATAATAGATGAGACACACATATTTGGTATCGCCGTACACGGGAGAAATAGCAGAATGTGGAAAGGTGTCACTTTTACCAGTATATCATATGGTGTTTTGAAATGGCTTAAGAAAAGTGCCACTTTTGTAAAAAAAATGCAATTTACATTTTCTGGGCCCAAGTTTGGCCAATTTCTGTAAAAAGTGTGAAAGGTTAAAACAGAAATTGAACCACTAGAAATAGAATTTGGGGTGTGTATTTTTTTGTACCATGGTCATTTTTGGTAAATTCTGACAGTCTGCCACTCCAGTACTATGGCAAATGCAGCATGGGGCACTAAAATTAATTCGGGTGTGACAGGCCTCCAAAAGCCAAAATGAACTCCTTCTATGATATGCCCTATAACGGGTCCATATAATAGATTAGACACACATATTTGGTATCGCCGTACACGGGAGAAATAGCAGAATGTGGAAAGGCGTCACTTTTACCAGTATGTCATTATAGTGTTTCGAAATGGCTTAAGAAAATTGCCACTTTTGTAAAAAAAAATGCAATTAACATTTTTTGGGCCCAAGTTTGGTCAAATTCCGTATGAAGGGTTAAAACAGAAATTGAACTGCTAGAAATAGACTTTAGAGTGTCTAGTTTGTAGAACACAATGTTTTTTCACCATTATTTATTGGACTTCAAGTCCATTACCCATACATTAATACCATTGTGTAAAAAACGAAATTAAGACATTTTAGTGCGCAATTGAAAAAAGGGGCACTTGTGTTTTATACTATATTTCGGGTCAAAAAAAATAATCTACAACTCCAAGTCAGGTGTCCTTATGATCAGGATAAATGAAAAAAATATATTTCAATACATTTGTATGATACAATTACTTTTATTTTCAAACTGTTACATTTTAAATGATGAAAAATCAAAATTTTTCTTTTTTTTCTGTCTATCCACAGCTATAAAAAAAAGTAACAAAAATGTTACCTATACATATATACCACAAAAAGGAAGCACTACATGTCCCAAGAAAACAGTGCAAAATTCACATCGATACATAAAACACATATAGAATTATACTCTGTTACATCTGTGAATAGCAAAACTGCGAAAATTGCTCTGGTCACTAAGGTTTAAAACACCTTTGGTATTAAGGGGTTAAAATCTGGAGACAGTGACTACACAAAGCAATTGTTTATCATTATTCCACCATTAACCCCTTCCCGTTCCTGGACGTACCATTAGGTCATGGTAGCTGTAGCGTTCACGCTCCATGACCTAATAGCACGTCACTGGAGGAACGGCCATTTCGGCCGTCTTCCCGACACATTCAGGAGCTGTGTCAGCTGCTGTCTCATACAGCAGTTGCCGAAGCTCCTATAGCGGGGACCGATTTTTTTAAAATTCATAGCCCAATTCAAATAAGGTCTGTGAAAAAACTGTGGGGTCTAAATGGTCACAACACCCATAAATTAATTCCTTGAGGGGTGTAGTTTCAAAAATGGTGTCACTTCTGGTGTGTTTTCATTGCTTTGATACCTCTGGGGCTCTGCAAATGCAACATGGCACCCGAAAACCAATCCAACAAAATCTGCACTCCAAAGAACACAAAGCGCTCTTTCCCTTCTGAGGCCTCCCATGGGCCCAAACGGCAGTTTATCACCACAAATGGAATATTGCCGTACTCAGGAGAAATTGGGCAACAAAATGGGGTATTTTGTTCCCTGTGAAAATAAGACATTTTTTTTTTATTTCACAGCCCAATTCAAATACGTGCCGTGAAAAAACTGTGTGCTCAAAATGGTAACAACAACCATAAATTAATTCCTTGAGGGGTGTAGTTTCCAAAATGGAGTATTCCTACTGTTTTGGCACCTCAACACCTCTTCAAACCTGGCATGCTGCCTAAAATATAGTCTAATAAAAAAGAGGCCCCAAAATGCCCTAGGTGCTTCTTTGCTTCTGGGGCTTGTGTTTTAGTCCACGAGCACACTAGAGCCACATGTGGGACATTTCTAAAAACTGCAGAATCTGGACAATACATATTTAGTAGTGTTTCTCTGGTAAAATCTTCTGTGTTACAGGAAAAAAATGGAATAAAATGAAATTCAGCAAGAAAAATGAAATTTGCAAATTTCACCTTCACTTCAATTCCTGTGAAATGCCTAAAGTGTTAAAAAAAACTTTCTAAATGCTGTTTTGAATATTTTTAGGGGTCTAGTTTTTAAAATGGAGTGTTTTATAGGGATTTCTAATACATAGGCCCCTCAAAACCACTTCAGAACTGAACAGGTACCTTAAAAAAAAGGCTTTTTAAATTTTCTATAAATATGAGAAATTGCTGTTTATGTTCTAAGCCTTGTAATGTCCAAGAAAAATAAACATAGACAAGTGGGAAATGTGAACTAGTGACTATTTTGGGTGGTATAACCCTCTGTTTTACAAGCAGATGCATGTAAATTCAGAAAAACATTTTCTACATTTTCTCTAAATTTTTCAATTTTTCACAAATAAACACAGAATATATCGACCAAATTTTACCAGTAACATAAAGCCCAATGTCTCACGAGAAAACAATCTCAGAATCGCTTGGATAGGTTTAAGCATTCCGAAGTTATTACCACATAAAGTGAAATATCTCAGATTTCAAAAATGGGCTCTGAGCCTTAAGGCCAAAACAAGGCTGCGTCCTTAAGGGGTTTAACCTATTCACTTAACTCATGGATGTGTCCTCTATGTTGCCCTAACACATGAATGTGTTACCCTGTTGCTAAGTGTATGCTAGTGGTCACATGATGATGATGATGTGTGTGTGTGTGTGTGTGTGTGTGTGTGTGTGTGTGTGTGTGTGTGTAGGGTCACATGACTGACGCCATGTTTAGTCATATTGTTAGCCTGTGGATGCATTACACAGGACAAATCTGGGGACTATACCATTCTACTGTAACAGAATTCACTATAAGAAAGGAATGTGAGCAGAATTTCTAATACATGTATATTAGCAAACTATATGATTAACTATTCCACAAATAGACCTCATAGCTACTCTATTTTTACATTATTTGCCAGACCTAACCAGTAACTCAATCCCCTGCTCTACCAAGGAAGAGCATGACAACCCAAAAAAAGGCCCTCAAGTCTGCTGCCAAGAGACTAACTGACTTCTTCTCTTCGAAAAGCCTCTGGGATGGGGCGGACAGGCCCGACTCAGTTAGCTGCTCTCCCTCCAACTACTCCAGAAGCGATACAGAGAGGTGGACTTCCCAGCTACAGAGACCCGGTGACTCCTTATCTTGCTCACTTCAACCCGAGCAATTCTCCCGTCAGAGCCGATTTTGCCGCTCTCCGGCTCATCTAAAATAGTGGCGCCTGCTCCAGCTCATGGCTCCCTCGTGGCTTCTCCCTCTGAAAGCCCGGAGAAGCAGAAACTCAGACTTGATCTGGAAACCACATCTCCATCTGATGAGCCTCTTCTTGATCCCATAATTCAGGACTTTATAACAGATATACAATCTTCTGAGCAGGCTGCCTCAAAAATATTTATTAAAAACATGGTCCTTGCACTGAGGGGCTCCTTCCAATGTGACCTTTACCATTATACTACTAAACTCTATTCTTCCACTTCCATAGATGATCTTGGAGATAGAATAGATCACATAGAAAACAAGATGGGCAAAATTACTCATGCCCAAAACGATCTGGTGGATGCTCACCATTCCCTGGAAGAGGTGAATTCTCTCAAATCTAAAATGGCGGACCTAGAAAATAGGAACAGGAGAAATAATGTGAAGTTCTGAGGTATCCCTAAGACAATATCAACCTCTGCACTCAACTCCTATCTTCAACAGCTTATTATAGCGCTTTTGCCATCATCTCAACCTCCAGATCTCATAATCGACAGAGCGCATAGATTTCCTAAGCCGAGATCCCTATCGGCCGACTTCCTAGGGATATGATTGCGCACATACATTCAACATAAAGGACTCCCTTATGTTTGCAGCAAGATGACTACTGGTCCTTCCAGCTCCCTATGAGAGAATCCACCTGTTTAATGATCTATCACAGGCGACCATTCAGGCGAGAAAGATATTCGGTCCTATTACACTCATCCTGGGAAATAACAAGATCGCCTACAAATGAGGATTTCCCATAAAGCTCCTCATTCACAGAAATGGATCCATGCATGCTCTTAACAACCCAGAGGATGGCTTCTTATGCCTAAGAAGTGGGGGCTCCCACCTCCGGATTACTTCCATCAGTCAGGACAGAAAATTTACTCGAGACTTTCTCCGGAATAGGTTCAAAAGGCGACTCCTCACTGAGGTACTGTGCAACCTTTCCACAAGATAAAAGAGGATGTGTCAGCTGTCAGGTAAACTTTATCCCCCATCTTTAAGTGTCTGACAACCAGTTCACCCGATTGGTAACCATTTTTAGTCCTTTGGACTCATTGTTGTTGCTTTGTTTGTCTTCCCTATCTCTAGGTGCCCGATTATTGCAACCCTCCTACATTGGTGACAGCTGTGTCTCATATCGAGAGAGCATCTGAGCAGTGAAGTATACAGTGAAGGAAATAAGTATTTGATCCCTTGCTGATTTTGTAAGTTTGCCCACTGTCAAAGACATGAACAGTCTAGAATTTTTAGGCTAGGTTAATTTTACCAGTGAGAGATAGATATAAAAAAAAACCCAGAAAATCACATAGTCAAAATTATATATATTTATTTGCATTGTGCACAGAGAAATAAGTATTTGATCCCTTTGGCAAACAAGACTTAATACTTGGTGGCAAAACCCTTGTTGGCAAGCACAGCAGTCAGACGTCTTTTGTAGTTGATGATGAGGTTTGCACACATGTTAGATGGAATTTTGGCCCACTCCTCTTTGCAGATCATCTGTAAATCATTAAGATTTCGAGGCTGTCGCTTGGCAACTCGGATCTTCAGCTCCCTCCATAAGTTTTCGATGGGATTAAGGTCTGGAGACTGGCTAGGCCACTCCATGGCCTTAATGTGCTTTTTTTTTGAGCCACTCCTTTGTTGCCTTGGCTGTATGTTTCGGGTCATTGTCGTGCTGGAAGACCCAGCCACGAGCTATTTTTAATGTCCTGGTGTAGGGAAGGAGGTTGTCACTCAGGATTTGATGGTACATGGCTCCATCCATTCTCCCATTGATGCAGTGAAGTAGTCCCGTGCCCTTAGCAGAGAAACACCCCCAAAACATAATGTTTCCACCTCCATGCTTGACAGTGGGGACGGTGTTCTTTGGGTCATAGGCAGCATTTCTCTTCCTCCAAACACGGCGAGTTGAGTTAATGCCAAAGAGCTCAATTTTAGTCTCATCTGACCACAGCACCTTCTCCCAATCACTCTCAGAATCATCCAGATGTTCATTTGTAAACTTCAGACGGGCCTGTACATGTGCCTTTAATCCATTACGGCGTAATGTGTTACCAATGGTTTTCTTGGTGACTGTGGTCCCAGCTGCCTTGAGATCATTAACAAGTTCCCCCCGTGAAGTTTTTGGCTGAGCTCTCACCTTCCTCAGGATCAAGGATACCCCACGAGGTGAGATTTTGCATGGAGCCCCAGATCGATGTCGATTGACAGTCATTTTGTATGTCTTCCATTTTCTTACTATTGCACCAACAGTTGTCTCCTTCTCACCCAGCGTCTTACTTATGGTTTTGTAGCCCATTACAGCCTTGTGCAGGTCTATGATCTTGTCCCTGACATCCTTAGAAAGCTCTTTGGTCTTGCCCATGTTGTAGAGGTTAGAGTCAGACTGATTAATTGAGTCTGTGGACAGGAGTCTTTTATACAGGTGACCATTTAAGACAGCTGTCTTTAATGCAGGCACCAAGTTGATTTGGAGCGTGTAACTGGTCTGGAGGAGGCTGAACTCTTAATGGTTGGTAGGGGATCAAATACTTATTTCTCTGTGCACAATGCAAATAAATATATATAATTTTGACTATGTGATTTTCTGTTTTTTTTTTTTTTTATATATAATCTATCTCTCACTGGTAAAATTAACCTAGCCTAAAAATTCTAGACTGTTCATGTCTTTGACAGTGGGCAAACTTACAAAATCAGCAAGGGATCAAATACTTATTTCCTTCACTGTATATGTATATACTCTACGGTATTAGTGCTCTACCCTTATCTCATTTAGTAAACCTCTGACCAGCCTGGCAGCTTTACCACATTGACCATAGCAATTAAAATCACCTCACACCAAGGGTCTTAACTCCCCCTCTAAGCGGGAATTTGTGCGTAGAGATGCCACGTCCTCTAATACGGACATACTTTGTGTACAGGAAACACATTTTTCTATCCGATTGCCCGAAGTTTTCTCACAACATATTCCCTATCATTCATATATCCAATTCAGGAAAAAAAGGCGGACATCCTGATTGCAGTGAAAGATTCTATTTCTTTTTAGCTTAATAACATTATTGATGTGAGGGGGAGATTTCTTGCTACGGTGTGTTTGATCAACAACTGCCTTCTAACTATAGCTAATGTTTTTCAGATACTTTTTTTGAACAAAACAATGCAAAGAATTCAAAAATGTATAAAGGTAAAACTAATAGTTTGTGGAGACTTTAGCGTCATCCCAGATGCTCGTTGGGATACTACTAGTGAGGGCAGGAGATCTCCTCTATCTCTTTCTCCGTAGCTTCACAAGGAGAATTTGTCTGATACATTCAGATATTTAAATACCTCTTCCAAGGAATATTCGTTTTACTCCTCAGGACACAGGTCCTTCTTGCAGATTTACCTATTTCTGGTGGATAGATGGTCCCTTCAGGCTATCAACTCCTCAGAGGTGGGCCAAACAACATGTTCATATCATGCTCCCATTTACCTCTCCATCAATATCATCTCCTGCCACATCTTGACGAAATAACACTTTTCTTCTCAATTTCCCCAAATATAGGGATAAGTTGCTTTTTCATCTGAAAAAATATTTCCTCCTTAATATATCCCAAGAAATGAACCCCTTTTCTGTATAGAATGCCCACAAAGCTGTTACTGGGGGGCTAATAATCCAGAAACGTGCTCAATATAAAAAACAAAAAACAGCTGACTTAGAGGCCCTTTTGCCCAAGCTACATTCTTTAGAATCTCGACTCCAGCATGATAATTCTGTGGTTCTACATGAGGCCCTCATGTCTCGAAGATATAAATTAAGGGCACTTCTGATAGACGAGTGTCACGGTCCTGGGTTATGTGGACCCAGGGCCGCCATCAGGGGGGTATTACTGGTACTCCCGTCAGGGGCCCGGCCACATGGATGAAGAAAAGGGGCCCGCCGGGCTGCCGTCGCCCCCCCCCCCCCGCAACGCTCACGGGCCCCCCCCCGCAACGCTCGCACCCCGCCCCTTCTAACACCCGCGGCACCCCCTAGCAACGCTCGCGGCACCCCCTGCATACCTGTTATAGCTTCACTGGAAGGGGAAGATGCAGCATGTGCTGAAGCTCCGTGTGGAGATCCCACCCCCCAGCCAGCTCCTCTACACTGCCGAACGGACCTGCAGGCTGGTGAGTATTTTCCCTTATCCATCCTTCTTCCCACTCCCCTGACCCCGTTTGTAGTATGTATAAAGTTGATTAAAATATTTTTTGGTTTTCCTAGCGTTTTTTTTGCCGCGATTTTCGTAATCGATGTAAAAACGGCGCAGTTTTGCCACGATTATATAAAAATCGCGGCAAAACCGCGTGATTTGTGCCGCAATTACAAAAATTGCATAAAAAAAGGATACAAGACATGAAAAGTGCTGTTAGGCTATATTCTCACAGTGCAGTCAAATCACGTTTTTGCCGCGATTTTGCAAAAATTGTGGCAAAAAAATGGGATTTCACCGCACTGTGTAACTAGACTAAGGCCTTATTCAGACGGCCGCGTTCGCTCCGTGACATACGGAGCGTGTATCGGCCGTATTTCCCAGGCTGACCACAATTCATGTAGCCGGACTCCTAGCATCATAGTTATCAGTGTTGTTGGGAGTCCCTGCCTCTCCGCAGGAATACTGCCCCATATTGTAATGATGCTTTCAGTACGGGACCGGGGACAGTATTCCGACGGGAAGGGAGGGACTATGATCATAGATAACTGTGATGCTAGAAACCCGGCTCCCTGAACTGTGGGCGGTCCGGGAAATATGGCCGATACACGCTCCGTATTTCACAAACCGAACATGGACGTCTGAATAAGCCACTTACTTGCCCCCTATTTTTGGTGCGGATTGCGCACTGAAAATTCACTACAAATTATAATATAAGGCCTTATTCACAGGAACGTGTTATACGTCCATGCTACTAGCGTGATTTTCACGGGCGTCGCACGGACTTATGTTAGTGAATGGGGCCGTTCAGACTGTCAGTGAATTTCACGCAGCGTATGTGCGCTGTGTAAAACTCACGACATGTCCTATACTTGCCCGTGTTTCGTGCAGCACGCACCCATTGAAGTCATTGGGTGCGTGCAAATCGCGCACGGCACACGGAAGCACTTCCGGGTGACACGCGTAATTCGCGCTACAGCTGGTAAAGAAGAGAAGGGAAACATAAAAGCCCCTCCTTCTTTACTGTGTCGTAACATCAAAACAGAGTGTCATAATGATGCCGGCTGCGCGAAAATCACGCAGCCACGCACCATATGCTGATGCCACACCGAACTTTTGCTCGCGCAAAACGCAGCGTTTTTTGCGTGTGCAAAACGGACATGTTCGTGTGAATAAGGCCTAAGGTGATATTCAGACCAACGTGTGTGAAATCAGACGTGAAGAACGGCCGATTTGCAGCCGTGCGGGACCCGTTTTCACAGACTTGAGTCTATTGATGGATCCGTGAAAACACACAAAAATAGGACATGTCCTATTTTTTTACAGGCCCTTCACACGGTCTGTTAGAACGACCATGTGAATAACCCCATAGAAATACACGCAGCCGTGTGACGGCCATTAAAAAAAACGTCCTTCACACGGACGATTAACACGTTAGTCTGAATAAGCCCCAACTCATGTGAATGGGGTTTGTCAGAACCTCATGCACGTGCAGCATTTCACCCCACAAATAATTTTTTTTCAGCTTCCCAGTACATTATGCGGCACAATAAATGGTGCCATGAAAAACTACAACTTGTACCGCAAAAAAACAAGCCCTCAAGTAAATAAAATGATAGCTTTAGGAAGGTGGAGAGGAAAAAACAAAAGTTAAAATCCAAAAAATGGCTGAGAAGGGTAGGGGTTAAATAAGCTGCATGCCTATTAGGGTATGTTCACACAATTCGCAAAAACAGTCTGAAAATACGGACATATTCAAGCGAAAAAAGCTGATTTTCAGAAGTTTTATAAGCAAACTCGTGTTTTTCACGGCCGTTTTTGGAGCTGTTTTTCTATAGAGTCAATGAAAAACGGCTCCAGAAACGTCTGAAGAAATGACCTGCACTTCTTTTTCGCGGCCGTTTTTTTACGCGGCCGTTGTAAAAAGAACGGCCCATCGGAACACAATGCAGTTTTTTTCTCATTGAAATCAATGGGCAGATGTTTTGAGGCGTTCTGTTCTGATATTTCAGACGTTTACGGCCAGAAAAACGGCAGAAAATAAGCTGTGTGAACATAACCTAATGTTGCAGAATTGTAACGTATTTCATCCTTTACAATGTAAAGGGTTAATTTGCTGTAAATCCCCAGCAAATTCTGTAACGCACGCATTGAGGAATTTGGTGCACAAAATCCGTATCAAAACCGCAGGTAAAATCTTCACCTAATAGTGCGTTTTTTTATAAGTTTTTAGGTGCGGTTTTTACTTTTTGATGCGGAAATAGGTGCAGGTTTTATGCTGCAGATTTTTTTATTATTTTTTAAACTAGTCAGAAACAATTCGCAAGCGGAAACGCAAGATAAAGTGACACGTATCATATTTTCAAATACGCACCGCAGGTCAGTTTTTGTGCAGAAAATGCGACATGTAAATGAGATTTCTTGATCTCATTTACTTTGCTGGTCCTGTATTACACTGCGGATTTGCCGCACGAAAATACCCACGACAAATCTGCACGTAATAAGTATCGTGTGCATTTGGCCTAACAGAGATTTTTTTTAACTCCCACTAAGGCCCCGTTCACAAATGTTGGATTTGATACGGATTCCGATGATATGCCGATGATTCTGCATCCCATGCATATGAGGTTTCCGCAACCCAGTTCACATGCTGTGAAAAATTTTCCACGTGTATTTTTGTCCGCACCATGAAAAGAAATCCACCACAGCAATAAGTAGCATGCGACTTATATTACATGGAAAAGCCGAGGATGAGCAACTTTGAATGACAATGGGACTTAGGCCTTGTTCACACAGCTTTTTGCAGGCAGAAACATCTGCCTTGAAATTCATTCAGGCTTTCTCTGCCTACCATTGATGTCAATGGGAGGTCAGAGACGGAAATGCCTGAAGAAAGAGCATGTCGCTTCTTTCTCTCGCGGGAAAAAAACGTTGAAATCAATAGGAGGCGATTTCGGACGTTTTTGCCGCGGATTCTGCTGAAAAAATTGTGGCAAAAAACTCTGTGTGAACAGGGCCTTATTCTCGTGCGGATCTGCTACACGCTTGTAGCATCTGCGCCAGGAATCAAAGGGAAAGCCTCCGATTTTTGCTGTGGAAAAACACATTGAACTTTAATGGCAACGTAAGAGCGGAGCATTAGTGCTCCTTACATCCTCACAAGCGCTTCCCCCTCCCTTCCCCCTTCACATCGTGTTGTTTCCCTAAGTTTATCGTGTAGTCAGGAAATCTCCTACCTTACAGTATAAACAACGTAAACGATAATTCACAGGGCTCCATTATGTCCTTTTATCCTCCGTCGGGCTGGTAGACGTCGGTTTACCTTATTTTTGAAGGATGAAATGGCATAGTAGACTTTGTTATTCCGGAGTCCCCAGGCAGCATCACGAGTGCTCTACCCGTGGACTTTGTCCCTGGGAAAGCTCCTGACATCACTGTCCATATATGTAAAGTGACATCAGATGATTCTCTAGGGCCGGAATCCCTGGCCAGAGCATTGTCGACGCTCCGGCCGTGTACTCAGGCTTTGCAAAGCTTCGGAAGTCACTCTACGTATATGGACATCAGGAACAGCGCCAGACTCCCTGGGCAGCTCTGTTCATGGGCAGTGACTTCAGGAGTTTCCCCTGGGCCATTCCCCGGGTGACGTATCCCACTGTATGCCATACAGTCGGATACGTTTTAGCTAAATAGATCAAAATCCGGAGCATTAACCGATCACTGCCGGCTCCATGGTTTCCTTCACTGTAATTGACATCGGCACCAAAATCAGTTAATGCGTATAACGTACAAACGTGAGTGCCACAATTTCCGTTGCCCACCCCCGGTAATGGAGGGGGGGCCCTAGACATCTTGGCTGTATGGGGCCCAGAAATTCCTGATGGCGGCCCTGTGTGGACCCACTAGGCCGCTCCGTCGTAGCGGAGAGGCAGCTGACCAAACAACAGTCTCTGCAAAAAGTCTTTAGCACAAGGGTACCTGTAAGAGTCCAGACAGACACGAAGTGTAGCACAGGTGGTTCTTTGCGTGGCAGATGACACCAGACGTGGCAGATGATACACACACGACTCCAACAATAGGCTTAGGCTCAGAAACAAATACAGCAACAGGATACAGAATATGGGAAGCAGGGTACGGAAACACTGGGAGCAGGATACAACTAAGGGACCATTTACAATACGAACATGGGCAGATAATAAAAACACTCAAGCAAGGAGTGGAAGGGCAGAGCCCTTTTTATAGTCCAGGTTGATCTGGGGATAATTGGGTGAGTCTTTGCATGTGCGTGCGCTGGCCCTTTAAGGCTGGAAACAAGCGCACGCACACCTTAGAGGACACTACAGAGCAGGACGGCCGCATGTGCTGGCATCTTCGAAAAGGGAGACGCTGGCAAGAAGCCAGAGGTTTGTGGGCACTGGAAGATGAGGGATGGCGGCGGCCCGCGACCGTTGCAGTAGCCCCCCTTCGTATTTGAAATGCACACATTGCTGGCACTGTATTTGGGTATGTTCACACGGAAGCGTCCATTACAGCTGAAATTACGGAGCTGTTTTCAGGAGAAAATAGCTCCGGAATTTCAGACGTAATGGCATGTTGCAGGCGTTTTTCGCTGCGTCCACTACGGGCGTAATTGGAGCTGTTTTTCTATGGCGTCAATTGAAAATGGCTCCAATTACGTCTCAAGAAGTGACAGGCACAGAACATCGTAAAGCCCATTCAAACGAATGGGCAGATGTTTGCCGGCACATTGGAGGCGTATTTTCGGACGTAATTCGAGGATAAAACGCACGAATTATGTCCGTAAATAGGGTGTGTGAACCCAGCCTTACTCTGCAGGTTTACTGCAGAAAAATCTGCAAGCTATATGCATGTGACCCAAGAGAATAGGCTAAATTTTAGTACATTATTACTGCATTTTCCTAGTGGTTCTTGGGTGGCACGTCTCTCACAAACATGAGACATACATGTAAATATCTTGCATTGTCAGAACATTTTAGCGCCAATTCCCACTGTTAATGCATTCATAAAAGACCCCTTAAAAATACACTTCAAAAAACAAAAATGTCTAGATTTCAAAGGCTGTTTTGTCTGGAATCTGCCTCCTATTTTCAGCCTGAACATTAGCCGTGTGAACATAGGCGAGAGTCTCAGTGCAGCCAGTGTGGACTCCGCTTCCCTCCCACTTCCAGCAGCAGTCCATCATACACAGTCAGGAGGAGCGACCTGCAGCCGCGCAACAAGTGCACCAGCGGCTCCCGCACTCAACTTGTGAGGTGAAACAGCCAGCGCTGCCCGTATCCCCCCACTCAAGGCGGGACCCCGACCCAAAACCACGCCCCCTTTCCTTGTGGAAATAGTCTCCTGTAACTCAACGTGTCCGGAAAGGTGTGTGCACTGGGGAGAGTGCAGGCATCTGAAAGCGAAAGGGGAAGTAAGTCCGGCAGGATCTGTCACTGGGCACTTGGAGGATGTTGGATCCGTCTTCCAGCGAGGAAGAGTCGGATGAGTTACTGGAAGAGGAGAGGAGAGATGTGCTGGTCGTCACCGCTCCTCACCGGACCGTGCATGCTGCACCCCGAGATCCCAGAGACGTTGCTGCCCGCGCCACCCTGGCTAGACCCGCCAGCCCTAGCCCATCCATTAGCAGTGAGGGGAGAGAAGAGCAAGAGCGGGCGCAAAGGGAGGAGAAGGAGCGCAGGAACCGTTTACAGCTCTATGTCTTCGTTATGAGGTGCATCGCTTACCCGTTCAACGCTAAGCAGCCCACAGACATGACGAGGAGGCAGCAGAAGGTGAGTTCCCCCAGCACTGCACCCTGCCTGGTGTAGCGCCCTGTTCACCACATCTACCTGCTGAGATAGTGTAGGGGTCGCGCACCTGTGGGGAGTGCTGTGTACTGGGCTATACACCGGTGCAGGAGGGGGGATACTGTATGGAGAAGCTCTGAGGGATGGGGGTCTGCACACTGGTTGTCATTGTATTTCATCTGTATATATATATATATATATATATCTCAGAGTGGCACCATGTGCTATTTCTCATGTCAGCATCTCCACAGTAATGTCAGATATCATGTGAAATAAATGGGCACCATGTAATGATCTCCTGGCAGGTGGCTGCAGGAAGGGGTCCTTTGGTATCGGAGTTATTGTTGGTTTAATGCCATATGTTTTTCTGGTATGAATGGGGCACTAGGTGCATGTGATGTCAGCGGTGTTAATCAGTTTTAGTTATGGAAATGGCTATGTGGCACCTATGGATTAGCTGCATGTGTGGCGCGATTCGCCTTTGCTACACAGGTGGATGTTACTTGTTGCTACATTGAGCTGTCATACGTTTCTGCCCTTTAGGAAGAGTCATTCTCACTTCTCATTCAGCACTAAGGTGCAACATGTCGGTCATGTCTTTTCATGCCCCCTACCGTGAACAAATTGGCACAAGATGCAGATAATAAATTTCATGACGGCTATATTGTCAGTGTGTTTACACATCTAGCTTTTATACGTGTAAATAGTGCAGGTTTCATGTATGGCATGGTAATGTGTAAGTATAAGGCCTCATGCACACGACCGTGTTCGGTCCGTGATATACGGTCCGCATGTCGGCCGCATGTCCCGGACCGAACACAGTGCAGGGAGTCGGGCTCCTAGCATCACACTTATCTATGACGATAGGGGTCACTGCCTGTCCGCGGAACTACTGTCCCGTACTGTAATCATGTTTTAGTGTGTGACAGTAGTTACGTGGATAGGCAGTGACACCTAGCGTCATAGATAAGTATGATGCTAGGAGCCCGGCTCCCTGTACTTTGTACGGTCCGGGACAAGCGGCCGACATGCGGACCGTATATCACGGACCGAACACGGTCGTGTGCATCAGGCCTAAGGTTATGGGCACACTAGTTACATGGGTGCTCTGTGTGTGTGCATGCTGTGCCCTTGCTCTCTGATACCCGTAGCTGGTGGTCACCATATTTTTGTCATTCTCCTTTTTGGGGGATGACCAGTATAAAGCTGGCTGTGGAGGAAAAGTGGTGCCCCTAATCCGACCAGTGTTCTGATCTTCAAATGTTGCAGATATCAGTGATCTGTATTACTGGACCTGGGTGTCCGCTTATGATCGCTGCTGTTTAATTCATAACAACCAAGACAAATTTGAAGCTAGTTCTACAATGGAACAAACTTTCTGCCCATGCACATTCGAGAAAAAGCCATCGATTATTGCTCCACATTTTTATGGGAACTATGACTGATAAAGTATTGTCTGCCGAGATGGCTCCCGTCATGGGTTGGAACTATATGGTGTGATTGTCACTTTGCAGAAGTGCAGTTTTTTTTTTTGTTTTTTTTTCTACATTTATTGTTCCTACATGTCTCTGATCTGTCCATTCCGTCTAGTATGTTGAGCGGAGAATCTTTTGTACAATTGATCAGCTGCGTGGTCCCTGATCTTAATCTCTAGTGACTAAATTTAGCATCATACGTATTTTGTCCTTTTATTAGTAATTATTGTTGATCATGAGGCTGGGTTTACACGATGCAGTAGTGTGCCGCACGGCAGAACCGCAAATGTTTTACAGCAAACTGCCACAGTTTTGCAATGTGGTTATTAGTCACACGATATTTATAGGTGAAATAAATGTTTAAAAACGTTTCACCTGAAAAAAAAAACACCCGCACGGACAATAACCGAATTGCTAAACTGCGTTTTTTATTTCTATTCTTTTTTTTTTTTTGGTCGTGCGGTGCCTTTTTGCAATGTGTGAACCTAACCCAAGAACCTTTCACTACCTCATACATGTGCAGCTGAGTGCACCATGTTCTAGGCGCTGCTGCACAGACCCTGGAGCACTTTAAACTACCTGTCCAGCCTCCTCTGTTTTTGAGATATTCGTGCCGTTTTATATATTGCGCACAATATGTAAATTACGCCCTGTACTGTCAGTGGGGCGTATCTTTTCATGGAGGGGGCGTGATATTTAGCACTCTGACTGTCAAATCAGCTACGGACCGTGTCAGATTGGCTTGTGGTGTGTAATCTCTCTCGCGAGATCACACAGTCTGGTCATCACTGTCTGACAAGAACTGTAGAGAGAAGAAGAGCGCACAGCTCCGCCGCCACGCCACATTCTCCATCTCCTCCTCTGTTCCATTGCGGCTGCAGCATCAGAGCTGTGCGTGCACTCTTCTCCTTTTTCCAGCTCTTATCGGGCGCTAAATAGAACTGCACCGATATCTCAAGAATGGAGGGGGCCAGACAGGTAGTTTAAAGTGCCCCAGGGTCCGTGCAGCAGTGCCTATAACTTGATGCACTCAGCTGCCCATGTATGAGCTAGTGAAAGGTTCTCTTTAATAAATCTGTTATTGAAATACCGTAGGTGTAAACCGGGATTAAATAAAGAAATATTCACTTGGGCATCCACCAGATTTGACATTCTAGCGTGAATTTTACAGAGGGTCTTTGTGGTGTAGAGATGCAACTTTTTCTTGAAATTCTCACCAAGCTGCACCCACTTTTACTCTGCTTTTGTAAACCAGCATGCATGGAGCAAATGGTTATAAAAAATATCAGAGCACATGAGACATTGAGGGGAGTTTAGCAACTTATTTTTGCCAGTATTTTAGCGCAGAAAAGTCACGAATTATGACGCTTACAATTCGGGCTGGGCGATTTTGCCCAAAAATGTAATCCTAGATTTTTTTTTTTTCAACCTTATGGCCATTTTTGGGATTTGAATATCGATTTTTGTTAAACTAAAACAAAAAAAACAAGACCAGTCTTGGTGGTGGGGAGGTGCTGCTAGAGACAGCGAGTCGCATGGTGAGTGGGGAAGATCCTGTTGGCTAGGTGGGCACCGTCATGTACAGTGATGCACCTGGGGTGCCTCAAGACACTATGTTGGCAGGGAGATGACTGGCAGGTATGGAGGCATTACCAGGGCTGCAAGGCACATGGTGGGTGGAAAGGCACCTGGACAGTGAGTGGGGTGAGCTTCATCAGGGGCAGCGAGGGGACTATAGGGATGATGAGACAGCAGAGGCACCTGGTGGTGAAGGATAAAGAAAAATATGGTGCAAGACAGCCATTTAAACGCCATGAAAAACTCTTGAAAGGCATTTTTTTCCTTTGTGTTTTTTTTTTTTTTTTTTTTTTTTTTTACTAAGAAGGCCAGTCCATTTGATTAGTGCAACTTTGTAATTAGTTTTTTTTATTAAAAAATAGTTTTACTTTTTGAGATACAGCTGTTCTGTATTCTCTATACAGTGCAGCTGTATCTAGCGCTAAATCCAGTCGGGTTCGCGTTACTGATGGGTTTAGTGAAAGCAGGTTGACACGCAGGATTCACCTGTAATCTATGACCTTTCAATTATGAATTTAGATGTGACAGATTACAGTGGATTCTGTGTGTCAGAGACACTGAACTGGTCAGGTCCGCGGGACTGACGGATTCAGGTCTTGGCAAACGATACAGCTGCTCTGTATGCAGGATACAAAGCAGCTGCATCTCAAAAAGTAAAAATTTTCTTTAAAAAAAAAAAGTAGTTCCAAAGTTGCACCAAACACACTAAGGGTAAGGCCACACGGTGCAGTCACGGTGCATTTATGTTGCGTCTTTATGCAGCAAGTCATTTTTCAATAGAAGTCAATGGTGATATTTTGGTTATGGACAGACTGCTGCTATTATATTACAATGTGTATTTTGTGCAGTTAACTGCATCTTCATAATGTCCAACTGCATGCAGTTAAGACCGCGCCGCCAAAGTTGTTGCTGAACTGCTTGCGTTTTTGCTAACAGTTCTGCAAATGCCTTGTAATGAACTATATACAGGAAGCACCCAACAAACTTCAACACGGGTGAAAACTATGTCCGCAACAGAACTGCAGCATTAGGCCGGATTCACATGAGCGTGTGCGTTTTGCGTCCACAAAAGCTCCCTGTGTCCTCACCATATGATGCGTGGCTGCGTGATTTTCGCGCAGCCGCCATTATTATAACACTGTTTTTATGTTTGTAAACGCCTCCATTACGTCTGAAAATGGGTCGCGTGCGCATACCCTAAACCTTACATGCTGTCTCCTCACTCACAAGTAAACGTCGGAAGAGAGCGACGAGACGGCAGGGCAGTGGCGGGGCGCCATTATTAAATCGATTTAACGATTCTGTCTAAACACAGAATCGTCTGAGTTCTCAGGCGAATTAATCAAATAATTTGATTAATCTCACAGCCCTACTTACAATATTTGCGCTGTAATATGCGACTTATCTCCTCCCATCACTTTTGTTGGGGTTTAGTGTGAGGGTGTGGCTAATAGCGGTCCAACAAATGTAGTAAGTTTAAAGACTGAAAATGGCACAAAAAGCATATCTACACCTGCTTATTGAAGGTGTAGATTTCATTTTCTGGCTCTTCGGCAGCCCAAAATGCGTCATATTTATTAGGAAGCCTGCGCCTCATAACAAATTTCGCACATTTTACTCCATCTTACTTCAGAATAAGACTGGATATGAAACGGCAGTCTTAATAAATCTCTCCCCTATTCTGACGTAAAATGCACCAAAAAAGGCACACATACACTGATAAATGTGGGCCATTGTACCTTGCAGGAACTTTTCGCTGAAGCAGTATTGATAGAGAATAAAATATTTTTATTTCTGCTTTGTGATTAAACCGGATGGGGGTTGTATCACCTTGTAAATCATGGTAATAAGTTGTTACAAAATGAATGAATTGCTGGTTCCTTTTACAAATGCTACATTTATTAAAGCTCTCTAGGGGGTAAACCATTAGGGTATGTTCACACGGCCTATTTACGGACGTAATTCGGGCGTTTTGGCCCCGAATTACGTCTGAAAATAGCGCCTCAATAGCGCTGACAAACATCTGCCCATTGAAAGCAATGGGCAGACGTTTGTCTGTTCACACGAGGCGTATATTTACGCGCCGCTGTCAAATGACGGCGCGTAAATAGACGCCCGCGTAGAAGAAGTGACCTGTCACTTCTTTGGCCGTAATTGGAGCCGCTATTCATTGACTCCAATGAATAGCAGCGCTAATTACGGCCGTAATTGACGCGGCGTTCAAGCGCCTGCACATGCCGGTACGGCTGAAATTACGGGGATGTTTTCAGGCTGAAACATCCCCGTAATTTCAGCCGTTACGGACCCCCGCCGTGTGAACATACCCTTACAGTGATGAATCTGATGTCTTCTACTATTGATCTAAATTACAGCTTAGGGTATGTTCACCCAATGTGTTTTCAAACGTAATTCGGCCCGTTTACGCCTGGAAAAAACCGCTCCGTTACGCCTGCAAACATCTGCCCACTGCTTGCAATGGGATTTACGGTGTTCTGTTCCCACGAGGTGTAATTTTACGAGTCGTTTTCAAAATACGGCACGTAAAAAGATGCCGCGTAAAAAGTGCAGGTCATTTCTTGGGACGTTTTTTGGAGCAGTTTTTCATTGACTCCATTGAAAAACCGCTCCAAAAACAGCCTTAAAATACGCCACGAACAACGCGTATTGCTACAAAAACGTATGAAAATCAGGAACAGATTTCGCTTGAAAACAGCTCCGTATTTTCAGACGTTTTTGACTCCGCGTGTGAACATACCCTTTTACCTATTTGTTGTCATACCCATGAAACTAGACTACAATTGTTTTTTGCTTTTTTTTTTTTCTACGAAAACAGCTCACGTGTATATTTACTGTTTGTTTTTCTTTTTTAATAAATGAGGCTGCAATATTAAACCAATAGATCCTACACTACTGTTCAAAAGTTTGGAATCGCTCTAGAAACTTTACCATTTCCATGAAAACTCTTACTACAAGGCAATTAAAAGGCTAGAAATATATATTTTTTCTGCTTGAAAAAACTCCAAAACATTCAGTTTTAGTGCTTCAAATTTTGCTTTCATCAAATAATTATCCATTCGCATAAATTCCAGCCATTGACAGAAATGTTATTCCATGCTCTCAAAAGCACCTCCCACAAGTTAGATTTTTTTTTATTCTGCGCCTGTGTTCTTCTCTGTGATCTGATTTCGTCTGTCCATAACTCTTTCTCCAGTTATCCTCCATCCAATGTCTGTGTTCTTTGGCCAATTTTAATATTTTCCTTTTTTATTGGCCAGTCTCGCCTATGGCTTTTCTTAAATATCTGCCTAGGAGGCAAGCATCCTGGAGTCACCTTTTTACTGTTGAAGATGAGACTGGTGTGTTGTGGGTACTATATAATAAAGTTACCAGCTGAACACCTGTGTGGCATCTTTTTCTCAAGCCAGACACTCTGCCGTGTTTGTTCTTCTGCACAGTTGTGCAGCGTAATACAGTACCAGCAACGTAAATTAGATTTCAAGTAATCTCATTTACACAATGGGAAAATTGACCTGCGGTGCAGAATTTTAAATCCGCAGCATGTAAATTTATCTTGCATTTCTGGCTCAGAATTGCAACTGACAAGTTTATATAATAAAAAAACCGCACCTAAATCCGCAATATATAATCAAAACGTAAAATCTGCATAAAAAAACCTCTGTATCAAGTGAGGATTTTGCCTGTGGAAATACCTGCATTTGTCTACTGTTTTTTATTCGGATTTTCTGCATTAAGTTACATGTGTGCATGTAACCAGAAAGAATGTGTCCAGTGAAAGACCAACAATCTGGAAATACACTTGAAATCAGCAGTTTCAGCTGACCATTATCTTATATGACCAGGTCGAAGTTTGTGCCCCAATCGGCCAACTTTTCAGAAAGCCATTCTGGGATTAGGTGATCACTGCAGGTTGGATTTCTCAATCTGCTGGCAATCGGCTGTTTTTTTTGGGATGGAAATGTTGAATTCAAATGTAAATCTATATATTTTTTTATAGCAAGCCCTGATAAAACTGTCATTTTTTTCCCGTATGTGAAGGCCAGTCTAAATAATCATGAGGTATGAAATGGGATCAGCAGACATGACTGGCTTCACTAATAAAAATCTTCAGCATTGATATAATAAACCTAAGGGGGGATTCACACGAACGTGTATTGGGTCCGTGCGGGCCGCGTGGTTTTCACGCGCCACGCACAGACCAATACAAGTCTATGGGGCAGTACAGACAGTCCGTGCTTTTTGCGCAGCGTTTGTCAGCTGCGCAAAAAGCGCGACATGCTCAATATCTCCACGTATTTCGCGCATCACGCACCCATTGAAGTCAATGGGTGCGTGAAAACCACGCAGGTCGCACGGAAGCACTTCCGTGCGAACCGACTGAAACAGCGCACCAGCTGTCAAAAGGATGAATGCAAACAGAAAAGCACCACGTGCTTTTCTGTTTCCAAACATCCAAACGGAGTGTCTTTTGAGATGAGCGAGCCCGGAAAACCGAACCGAACTTCACCGGGTTCGGCCGAACTCGTTTTGGCCGAACCCGTCAAAAAAATTTCCGGTACGCGACGTCAGGAGATAGTCACTGTCCAGGGTGCTGAAAGAGTTAAACTGTTTCAGCACCATGGACAGTGACTTCCGATCCCAATATACATGAACGTGTAAAAAAAACAAAGTTCTGACTTACCGATAACTCCCGGCTTCTTCCTCCAGTCTGACCTCCCGGGATGACAATTCAGTCCAAGTGACAGCTCCAGCCAATCACAGGCCAAGCACAGGCTGCAGCGGTCACATGGACTGCCGCGTCATCCAGGGAGGTGGGGCCCGATGTCAAGAGAGGCGCGTCACCAAGAACGCTTCACCAAGGCAACGGCCGGGAGAGAAGTTCTCGGTAAGTACGAACTTTTTTTTAAACAGGTTTCTCGATATTGTGTTAGGCATTCACTGTTGAGGGTGCTGAAAGAGTTGCTGCCGATCAGTTAGCTCTTTCAGCACCTTGGACAGTGACGGGCGTCGACTAGCCTCATCTCTATGATGGCGGCTGCGCGAAAATCACGCAGCGGCGCATCATACACGGATGACACACGCAGCTGTCAAGTGGTTTTTGCGCGCGCAAAACGCTGCGTTGTTTGCGCACGCAAAAACGCAATGTTCGTCTGAATCTGCCCTAAGGGTCGTGGTCCTAACGATATGAAATTAATTACTCTGTTCCCTGCACTGATATTATGTAGAAACAAAAATAACTTGTTTTGAAACCTGCATGTTTTCTAGATGTCCTTGCACCGTATGTTTCAAGGGGATTCCTACGTCTGAGTTAGACTTGAATTGGAAGTGTAGTTAGCAGTCCACAAATGACTGCATGATACAATGTGTTTTTTTTTGGATATGCACTTGGCACTTTACATGGATTTTCCAGTTTTGGCAAATAAATGCTGTTCTTTGTATCATGAAAATATTTCTATTTTCCTAATATACTTTTTGTATAAATTCCTTAGTTTTCTAGACCTCCGCTTGCATTCATTCAATAAGAACCTTCTGTCACAAACGGTGCGGTTACGACTCCGTGCTCCAGCACTGTACTTTCACGTCTTGGCTCTGTTCTTTTACTTCCTCTCGGCAGTCACGCAGTGTCACTAGGTGATCATTGCATCGCTGGTGTCACTGACGAGACATAATTTGATCCTGGAGTTTCCTTAGTGAGTGTCATGCTATTCTGACTTCATTGGGCATGCAACCACACCTGGCTGCTACAGCTTGTGTTGACTAACTCGTGCTGTGCTCTATTTTTTAGCAGCAATGCCTTCCATTGGCTGATTTCATGATGAGGGCCGTCACTGATTGCCTGAGAGTCCGTGCAGTTACTTCTGGTTCTGTTCCTGACCTGTGTACAGCCTAGTCATCTGGTACTTGTAGCAGGGGCGTAACTAGGAAACACTGGGCCCCATAGCAAACTTTTGACTGGGCCCCCCCCCCTGCGTGCCACACAGCCCGCCCTTGTAGATAGTGCCCCCTGTAGACAGGGCCATATGGCCCCCCCTCCTGTAGACGGGGCCGTACGGCGCCGCCCCCTCCTGTAGACGGGGCCGTACGCCGCCGCCCCCTCCTGTAGACGAGGCCGTACGCCGCCGCCCCCCTCCTGTAGACGGGGCCGTACGCCGCCGCCCCCCTCCTGTAGACGGGGCCGTACGCCGCCGCCCCCCTCCTGTAGACGGGGCCGTACGCCGCCGCCCCCCTCCTGTAGACGGGGCCGTACGCCGCCGCCCCCCTCCTGTAGACGGGGCCGTACGCCGCCGCCCCCCCTCCTGTAGACGGGGCCGTACGCCGCCGCCCCCCCTCCTGTAGACGGGGCCGTACGCCGCCGCGCCCCCTCCTGTAGACGGGGCCGTACGCCGCCGCGCCCCCTCCTGTAGACGGGGCCGTACGCCGCCGCGCCCCCTCCTGTAGACGGGGCCGTACGCCGCCGCGCCCCCTCCTGTAGACGGGGCCGTACGCCGCCGCGCCCCCTCCTGTAGACGGGGCCGTACGCCGCCGCGCCCCCTCCTGTAGACGGGGCCGTACGCCGCCGCGCCCCCTCCTGTAGACGGGGCCGTACGCCGCCGCGCCCCCTCCTGTAGACGGGGCCGTACGCCGCCGCGCCCCCTCCTGTAGACGGGGCCGTACGCCGCCGCGCCCCCTCCTGTAGACGGGGCCGTACGCCGCCGCGCCCCCTCCTGTAGACGGGGCCGTACGCCGCCGCGCCCCCTCCTGTAGACGGGGCCGTACGCCGCCGCGCCCCCTCCTGTAGACGGGGCCGTACGCCGCCGCGCCCCCTCCTGTAGACGGGGCCGTACGCCGCCGCGCCCCCTCCTGTAGACGGGGCCGTACGCCGCCGCGCCCCCTCCTGTAGACGGGGCCGTACGCCGCCGCGCCCCCTCCTGTAGACGGGGCCGTACGCCGCCGCGCCCCCTCCTGTAGACGGGGCCGTACGCCGCCGCGCCCCCTCCTGTAGACGGGGCCGTACGCCGCCGCGCCCCCTCCTGTAGACGGGGCCGTACGCCGCCGCGCCCCCTCCTGTAGACGGGGCCGTACGCCGCCGCGCCCCCTCCTGTAGACGGGGCCGTACGCCGCCGCGCCCCCTCCTGTAGACGGGGCCGTACGCCGCCGCGCCCCCTCCTGTAGACGGGGCCGTACGCCGCCGCGCCCCCTCCTGTAGACGGGGCCGTACGCCGCCGCGCCCCCTCCTGTAGACGGGGCCGTACGCCGCCGCCCCCTCCTGTAGACGGGGCCGTACGCCGCCGCCCCCCTCCTGTAGACGGGGCCGTACGCCGCCGCCCCCCTCCTGTAGACGGGGCCGTACGCCGCCGCCCCCCTCCTGTAGACGGGGCCGTACGCCGCCGCCCCCTCCTGTAGACGGGGCCGTACGCCGCCGCCCCCCCTCCTGTAGACGGGGCCGTACGCCGACGCCCCCCTCCTGTAGACGGGGCCGTACGCCGACGCCCCCTCCTGTAGACGGGGCCGTACGCCGCCGCCCCCTCCTGTAGACTGGGCCGTAAGCCGCCGCCCCCCTCCTGTAGACGGGGCCGTAAGCCGCCGCCCCCCCTCCTGTAGACGGGGCCCCCCCTCCTGTAGACGGGGCCGTTGCCGCCGCCCCCTCCTGTAGACGGGGCCGTACGCCGCCGCCCCCTCCTGTAGACGGGGCCGTACGACGCCGCCCCCTCCTGTAGACGGGGCCGTACGCCGCCGCCCCCTCCTGTAGACGGGGCCGTACGCCGCCGCCCCCTCCTGTAGACGGGGCCGTACGCCGCCGCCCCCTCCTGTAGACGGGGCCGTACGCGCCGCCCCCTCCTGTAGACGGGGCCGTACGCCGCCGCCCCCCTCCTGTAGACGGGGCCGTACGCCGCCGCCCCCCCTCCTGTAGACGGGGCCGTACGCCGCCGCCCCCCCTCCTGTAGACGGGGCCGTACGCCGCCGCCCCCCCTCCTGTAGACGGGGCCGTAAGCCGCCGCCCCCCCTCCTGTAGACGGGGCCCCTCCTCCTGTAGACGGGGGCGTACGCCGCCGCCCCCCCTCCTGTAGACGGGGCCGTACGCCGCCGCCCCCCCTCCTGTAGACGGGGCCCCCCCTCCTGTAGACGGGGCCGTACGCCGCCGCCCCCTCCTGTAGACGGGGCCGTACGCCGCCGCCCCCTCCTGTAGACGGGGCCGTACGCCGCCGCCCCCTCCTGTAGACGGGGCCGTACGCCGCCGCCCCCTCCTGTAGACGGGGCCGTACGCGCCGCCCCCTCCTGTAGACGGGGCCGTACGCCGCCGCCCCCCTCCTGTAGACGGGGCCGTACGCCGCCGCCCCCCCTCCTGTAGACGGGGCCGTACGCCGCCGCCCCCCTCCTGTAGACGGGGCCGTACGCCGCCGCCCCCCCTCCTGTAGACGGGGCCGTACGCCGCCGCCCCCCTCCTGTAGACGGGGCCGTACGCCGCCGCCCCCCCTCCTGTAGACGGGGCCGTAAGCCGCCGCCCCCCCTCCTGTAGATGGGGCCCCTCCTCCTGTAGACGGGGGCGTACGCCGCCGCCCCCCCTCCTGTAGACGGGGCCGTACGCCGCCGCCCCCCTCCTGTAGACGGGGCCGTAAGCCGCCGCCCCCCCTCCTGTAGACGGGGCCGTAAGCCGCCGCCCCCCCTCCTGTAGACGGGGCCGTAAGCCGCCGCCCCCCCTCCTGTAGACGGGGCCGTAAGCCGCCGCCCCCCCTCCTGTAGACGGGGCCGTAAGCCGCCGCCCCCCCTCCTGTAGACGGGGCCGTAAGCCGCCGCCCCCCCTCCTGTAGACGGGGCCGTAAGCCGCCGCCCCCCCCCTCCTGTAGACGGGGCCGTAAGCCGCCGCCCCCCCTCCTGTAGACGGGGCCGTAAGCCGCCGCCCCCCCTCCTGTAGACGGGGCCGTACGCCGCCGCCCCCCCCCTCCTGTAGACGGGGCCGTACGCCGCCGCCCCCCCCTCCTGTAGACGGGGCCGTACGCCGCCGCCCCCCCTCCTGTAGACGGGGCCGTACGCCGCCGCCCCCCCCCCTCCTGTAGACAGGGCCGTACGGCCCAGAATTATAACCCAGAATTCTATGCTGCTTCGTCCAGACCAGCCTCCTGGGATGACATTTCATGCCATGTGAACGCTGCAGCCAATCACAGGCTGCAGCGATAACATTGGATGAAACGTGTGTGTGTTTTTACACAGCGAACATCCTGTCGGAAAAACTGCACCCCAATTTGGTGTGGTTTTTCGGCCAGGATTCCCTGCAGCTGCCAGGGCGGATACACTGTGTACCTTTTACGCAGGGTATTCGCCCTTTTGTGAACGTAGCCTTAATCTACCTATATTCATGAGATGGCTGTCAGCTCAACACTCGTTCGGTCGACATCCATCTTTCCCAACGCCCTCGTTTTGTTCACATTCAGAGAAAAATGGCCTAGCTAAGGCCTCATGCACATGACCGTAAAAACTCCCGTTATTACGGGTCGTAATTACGACCCGTAATAACGGGCTCATAGACTTCTATTGGCGACGGGTGCCTTCCCGTTTTCTCACGGGAAGGTGCCCGTGCCGTTGAAAAAGATAGAACATGTCCTATTTCAGGCCGTAATAACGGCACGGACAGTCCATAGAAGTCTATGGAGCTCTCGTAATGACGGGTGGCTACATGTGTGCACCCGTCATTACGGCAGTGTTGCTAAGCGACGTCAGTAAATAGTCACTGTCCAGGGAGCTGAAAGAGTTAACTGATCGGCAGTAACTCTTTCAGCACCCTGGACAGTGACTACCGATCAGTATAAACCTGTAAAAAATAAAAATAAAAGACGTTCATACTTACCGAGAACTTCCTGCTTCCTCCAGTCCGGTCTCCCGCCCGTTGCCTTGGTGACGCGTCCCTCTCGACATGCGGCCCGACATCCTGGATGACGTTTCAGGCCATGTGACCGCTGCAGCCAATCACAGGTCAATAACAGGCTGCAGCAGTCACATGGACTGCCGCGTCATCCAGGGATGTCGGGCTGGATGTGAAGAGAGGGACGCGTCACCAAGACAACGGCCGGGTAAGTATGAATTTCTTTAACTTTTATTACAGAAAAGGCTGTCCCTTCTCTCTATCCTGCACTGATAGAGAGAAGGGGCTGCCGATTAGTGCAGTGCTATTTTGCCGCCAAAAACGTGCCCGTAAATACGGGTGGAATACGGGTGACACCGGACCCATATTTACGGGCACGGGTTCGTAAATACTGGTGCAAAACGGGTGGAATACGTGTGACACCGGACCCGTATTTACGCCAGTATTTACGGGTGGGAAAAAATACGGTCGTATATTGTTTGTACCTTTTTAGGCAGTGTTCACACTTGTGTTTTATCAGGCAGCAAAAATCTGCCTTCAAATTCCTTCAAGATCTATGAGGCAGATTTTGAGAAGTCAGTGTTTTGCCGGTTTTAATTTTTTTTGCCTCATTGATTTCAATGTAGGTTCAGAGGTGGAAACCGCTCCAAGATAAGGCATGCTGCTTTTTTTTTTTTTCTGTTCTCAAAACAGCCCAGGAAAATAAATGTCTCTGCAATTGGCATCAACAGGGGAGATATGGGTGATTTCAGAAGACCATAATATGCTGTAGCAGTGAATGGATTAACAGTTGTATGGGTTTCGAACAGCTTCATTGACCTATCATTTCTGCTGCGGTTTTCACCCCTATCAGATTTGCAGCAGATGTTTCCGCTATGTGTGCAGGGGGCCTTGGTGTTTTCCTATTATGGGTTATAAGGGATGTTCTCCCATGGCTTCTCCTTCACACGAGGATAATTTTGGTGGGGTTACTTCCGCCATGTAATTTCCTGCATATGACTTCAATTGTGTAATCTGAAAAGTTATTCCAGTTGTCTTCCAGTTTTGTAATACTGTAGTGCCTTTTAATGTGCTTACATAAATGTGCATTCAGTTCATAGTATTGTAATTTGAGTTGTGCCCTGTAGGCATGTTCTGTTGATTTATAATATTGCATTAATGCACTTTCTGTTGTCTATTCAATAGCAGTCATCTGAATTAGACAGCAGGTGTATCAACAATAGCACAGATGTACAGTAGAGTTTGGAAAGGAAATGGGTAAACGAGTAAAACATCGATATCTTTGCAAAATCTATTTGGCTTAGATCCCTGTGTTCAATTCTATTTTTTCCATTTGCTTTGATTGAATGGGAACTGCATTTAAAAGAACTGAAAATCTTATGTTTATCGTTCAACCCTAGTTCTTTGTAGATAATATCTAGGACCACTTGGCACCTAAGGCTTCGTTCACATCTGCGTCAGGACTCTGTTCATGGGTTCTGTTGGAGCTTTTCGTCAGGGGAACCCATGAACAGAATCCAATCTGAAACAAACGGAAACCATAGGTTTCTGTTTGCATCGCCATTGATTTCAATGGTGACTGATCCGGTGCAAATGGTTTCCTTTTGTCACCGTTGTGTAAGGGTTCCGTCGTTTTGACGAAATCAATAACGTAGTCTACTGCACTATTCATTCGGTTCATCAGCAAGCCCTCCATTGTAATTTGCACTTTGTTTTTACGGCATTCACCGTGCATTGAAAACGATGTGTTAACTTTATTCTGTGGGTCAATCCGATTACGGCGATGCCAAATTTATTAATTTTTTTTCACCCAAAAAATATGTAACTATTTTTACAAGGAAAAAAACTAACTGTAAAAAATAACGTTTACTTTGTGTCGCCATATTCTAAGAGCCATAACTTTTTATTTTTTATTTTTCCGTCGATTGAGTGGTATGAGGGCATATTTTTCTTTTATGGGATGAGCTGTAGTTTTTAATGGTACCATTTTGGGGTACATGTAAGTTTCTGATCACTTTTTTTTTTTTTCTTGTGAGAGATGAGATGACCAAGAAACAGCGATTCTGGCGGTTTTAATTATTGTTTTTTTTTTGTGGCGTTGACCGTGTGGGTTAAATAATGATATATTGTGATCGTTCAGACTTTTATGGACCTCGCAATACCAGTTATGATTGTTTATTATTTTACAATGCTTTAGGGGGCTGCACTGACTCTGGTCTTGATAGAGCACAGTGGACCAACACCAGCAGATGACATCGTTCCCCAAACCATCACTGACTGTGGAAACTTCACACTGGACCGCAAGCAACTTGGATTGACACCCCTCCACTCTTCCTCTAGACTCTGGGACCTGGATTTCCAAATGAAATGCAAAATTTACTTTTTCTGAAAACAAGACTTTGCACCACTGAGCAACAGTGTTGGTCCACTGTGTTATATCAAGTCCAGAGTCAGTGCAGCCGTCTAGCAGGAAATTTTAGAGCACTTCATTCTTCCCTCTGCTGACAAGCTTTATGGAGATGCTGATTTCTATTTCCAGCAGGACTTGGCACCTGCCCAAACTGCCAAATGTACCAATACCTGGTTTAATAACCACAGTATCACTGCTCTTGATTGGCCAGCAAACTCGCATGACCTAAACCCCATAATGAATCTATGGGGTATTGTCAAGAGGAAGATGAGACACGTGTGGGAAATTGATTTTTTTTTCCAACAAGAGGAGATTAACAAGGCTTTCATATTAGTCGTACTAGCAAGGGTGTTCTAAATATGTACCCAGTGTTTTAGTATCAATAGCATGCCAGTTGATATACCTGGCATGCTACATAATAATCATAAACCTCGGGTATTCCCTAATCACCCATGTGTTTTTATTTTTGGTGAGCGATTTGTAGGAGATGCATGCCTTATTGTCAGCCCATATCAATTTTGATATAGTCTTGCACATAGAGATTGGTAGGGAACCAAACAAATTGTTTCAGTAATAAAAGCATTTTGAAAGATGTTGTACTTCCTGTCCAAGAAACTTACAAAATTTAGTTACAGTAACTAAATTTTCATCAAACTTTTGATGTCATAGAAACATATCAAAAGTTTGGATCGTTGGGTGTCTGGATTCTGAGACCCCCACCATTGCTGAAACAAAGCTGCAGAAGCGCTCAGCTGAGAGCATTGCTCCTTCGGCTGTGATTGGTGCTCCTATTTAGGCTGAAGACGGCTTACATAGTACATTTATGTAAGCTGTCTTCAGCTCGACAGGGCCATTCAGCTGAGCGCCCTGCACCTTTTGGCTGTTGTCGGTGCGCCCTCTGCAGCGCTTCTGCAGCTTAGTTTCAGTAACGGTGGGGTCTCCGCACCCGAGACCCCACCGACCCAAACTTTTTTGTTCTGTTTCTATGACATATGAAAAGTTTGGAAGTAGTCACTCTTTAACCTTTTGGGTCTGTGAAAATCTGGTTTTAAAAGGGGTTTATAATTTTATGTTTATATAATTGCTTATTTGATGCTTATACAATACAGTATAAAAAGTGTAGTACTGTGGAACTCTGGACATGACTGATTGGGAAGGATCCATAAACGCACAGATGGTATTCTAGAGATGTTCCAGGGTCATGTAAGTCCCTCCTATGGTGATAGGGTACTACTCTGTTTACTCCTGTACAGGTATCTTACCTCCCACCCTCCTCTCCTTGTCTTTTTTTTTTTTTTAGGAAAAAGAACCCTCTCTGAGACTGTTAGATCTCAAAAAGAAAATTACAAAATGTGCTACCTGTGGGAATAAACTGCAGGATACCCATAAAAAGCAATTATGCCAAATAAATTCTATTTCTCTTCAGAAATGTCGGATACCCTGATACAGGTAATTAGAGAAACCATGGGTATTCAGGATGAAGAGCAGCCCCATTCTATCCAAGACTAAATGTTCTGAGGCCTTACAGAAAGGAAAACCATAAATGAGAACCTCATGAAAATGATTTTTTCAGAATGGGAAGATTCAGAAAAGAGGCTATTTATCTCGCGAAAATGTAAAAATAGACTTCTCGATGCCGAAGATACAAAACCCTGGGATGACACTCCAAATGTAGACATCCCGGTTGGAAAAGTAGAAAAAAAAAACAGTAATCCACTTTGATGATTCCTCACAGCTAAAAGATCCTATGGACCGCTGTCACGATCTTTGGGTACGTGAACCCACTGGGCCGTACTGCCGTAGCGGGATAGCAGCTGGCCAAACTGTGTACCAAGTCAAGTCTATAGTCCGAGCAATGGTACCTGTTGTAGTACAGCCAGTAGCGATGGCTAGGCTCAGATGGGACCATGGCAGCAGACACCAAGCGTGGTGTTACACAATACGACTCCAACTCTTTTAAGGCACAGGAGCAAGGTAGCACGGGATACAGGTAGTAGGAACGAGAACACTGGGAACCGTGAAACACTAAGGGACCATTTGCTAGACTGACACGGGAAAACACAACACTCAGGCAATGAGTGAAGGGGCAGGGCCCTTCTTATAGTCCAGGGTGATAATGGGTGATTAGACAATTCTAAACATGTAGGTCACTGCAGGTTAGGACGGCCGCATGTGCTGGACTCTCCGGGAAGGAAGGCGTCGGCAGGATGAGAGGAGTCTACATCTGCGGACGTTACAACAGTCTTCACCCGCCTTAGTCTCCACCAACATTTCAGCTACATCCGTAGCAAGATCAATGTTCATATGGTTAACTCAATTAGAAAACCATTTGATAATGAAGACTTCTAGAGAAGACCTTCTAGAAACTCTTACTCTACTTGAAATGGCGACCCGTTTCTTGGCAGACTCATCAGCTGAGTCGGTCAGGTTTTCTGCCAGAAATGGAGCACTATCCATCGCCTCCAGAAAAGACTTGTGGCTCAAGACCTGGTCGGGGGAAACAAAAAATATGTCTTCTATCCCTTTCTTGGGGTCCTTAATGTTTGGTCCACTCCCTGATATTCTGTTGGAGATTGCATCTGATAAAAAGAAAGGGTTTCCAGAATAGAAACCAAAAAAGACGCCTCAGTTTCGGAGACTTCATCAACAACCGAGCTATAGAGGTAGAGGGAAATCTGGTCGCTGGAGTTACCCCGAAATGGGGAAGAGGTCGAGGATTTCTTCTTCTCAACCACAACAATTCGATCCAACACACAAAATGATGTCAGGAATGTGACTCCTACACTCTCGTTCAGACTGGACCAAGATAACCCAGAATCCTTGGGTGCTACAAATTATATAAGAGGGATACAAAATAGAATTTTCCTCTCTTCCGCCAGAAAAATTTCAGGTAACTTCATAACAATCCAAAGATCTTCAACGGGTCCTCATCAACGATACACAAAAGCTTCTACGAATGAAGTCCATATCTCCCGTACCTCTCAACGATGCAAAAAACTTCCATTATTCAAAAATTTTCTTGATCAAAAAGCAGAATGGATCCTACAGGACGATCATCAACTTCAAAGGTTTAAACAAAGGCGTAACGTTTCGGAAGTTCAAGATGGAGTCTAACTGAACTACTACTCCACTAATAAATCAAGGGGCATCTATGTGTACAATAGATTTAAAGGATGCTTATTGTCACCGTGCGGGATGTGGACCCACTGGGCCGTACCGCGTAGCAGCTGGCCAACTAGGTACAAAACAATGGTCTATAGTCCAGAACGGGTACCTGAGGCAATGTAGACAGTAGCGGAGACACAACTTGACTTTTACTGTAGCTGGCTAGTAGATGCAGCGGAAGACACAACTTGACTCTCACTGTAGATAAAATCGCACGGGGTACAGGCAGCAGGAACAGGTAACACTGGGAACTGGAAAACACTGGGAGACCATTTGCAAGACAAACTTGGGTATACAACAACGCTCAGGCAAGGATCAAGTGGATAGAGCCCTTTTTGTAGTGCAGCAGCCATTTTGGCTAACTATTGAGTAATGACAGCTTGACGTGTACTGGCCCTTTAAGGCCGTGCACGTGCGCGCCCTGCAGGAAACAGTCAGAGAACCCGGATGTGAGTGTCGGCGTCTCCCTGGAGGAAGATGTCGCCGAGAACACAGATATCCATGGCCGAGACCGTCATAGGGTAAGTCTGAACGACGGCCCTCGGCCATAGACGTTATGGTATTCCCCCTCTTACGCCCCCTCTTCTTGGGGCCAGAACGGGAGAGAAATCTCTTCATGAGGACGGGCATTGATGTTCTTCTCTGGCTCCCAAGACCTCTCCTCTGGACCAAATCCCCTCCAATCCACCAAATAAAACGTCCTTCCTCCCACTTTCTTGGTGGCCAGGATCTCACTCACTTCGAAAGTCCTAGACGAATCACCAGGAGCCACTGTGGAACTAGGAGTCCTGGAGTAGCGGTTCAGGGCCACGGGCTTCAGCAAGGAGACATGGAAGGAGTTAGGGATCTTGAGGGTAGGAGGCAGCCGAAGCTTGTACGATACAGGATTGATCTGTAGCAGAATCTCGAAGGGTCCGAGGAACCTGGGAGCAAACTTGCAAGACGGAACCCTCATCCGGATATTCCTGGAAGGCAGCCAGACCTTCGTACCTGGAAGAAACTGGGGAGGTTCTCGTCTTCTAGTGACTGCCTTTCTCTTCATGCGGTCAGCAGAATAGATCATCGTGTCTCTTGCCATATCTGCAGAAAGTCCCTAAAGGTAGTCAGTTGCCGGCACCTGGGACATAGTAGAGACAGGCAGAGGTATACGAGGATGTTGGCCATAGACGATGAAGAACGGACGGAAGGAGGTGGACTCGCTAGTATGGTTATTATAGAAGAACTCAGCCCACTGGAGCAGCTGCACTCAGTCATCATGCCGTCTGGAGACAAAGTGCCGCAGATAATTCTCCATAATTTGGTTAACCCTTTCGACTTGTCCATTGGAATGAGGATGATAAGCCGAGGAGAAGTCCAACTTTACACCGAGGAGGCCGCAGAGAGCTCTCCAGAACTTTGAGGTGGACTGGACCCCTCGATCCGAGACCATATGCAGAGGCAATCCGTGAAGACGGAAGATGTGTTGAACGAAGAGGTCGAGCAGCAGAAGGCAGACCAGTCAGGGGAACAAAATGAGCCTTTTTGTAAAATCGATCCACCACCACCCACATCACACTGCATCCCGCAGAGAGAGGCAGATCTGTGACAAAGTCCATAGCAATATGCCGCCTGGGGGCATCGGGCACAGGCAGTGGTTGGAGCAGACCGGCTGGTTTGGAGTGGGCAACTTTGTTTGCTGCACACATCGTACAGGAGGAGACAAAATCTATGACGTATTTGGGCAGCGTGGGCCACCAGAACTGACACACAATTAAGTCTCAGGTCTTACGGGAAACCGCGTGACCTGCCAGCTTGGAACTGTGACATCAGCGAAGGATTCTTCCTCTTTCTGCCAGATATACAAAAGTCCTTCCCGGAGGAGTGTATCTAACTTGCAGGCGGTTAACAGAATAGATGCAGGAAGGGTCGATAATATTCTGTGGGGACTCCACCGTGTCCTCTGTTTCAAATGACCTAGACAAGGCATCGGCCCTCCCATTCTTTTTGGTAGTGGAGTTCAAACCGGAACCGCGCAAAGAACAACGACCACCTGGCTTGACGAGGATTCAGCCGTTGAACCGTCTGTAGATAGGTCAGGTTCTTGTGGTCTGTGAAGACCAGGATATGATGAGCTGCGCCTTCTAGTAGGTGCCTCCACTCCTGCAGGGCCATCTTGATGGCCAGTAACACCCGATCCCCAATCGAGGTAGTTGCGCTCTGCGGGAGAAAACCACTTGGAGTAGTAGCCACATACCACCGTCTTGGCTTTCAAAACACACCAGGGATACATCCGGATGATGAAGAATAGAGGCTGATGTGAAGGCCTTTTTTAAGGTTTTAAATGCGACTTCAGCCTCTGGAGTCTATACCTTGGCATACATACCCTTTTTAGTGAGGGTGGAGATGGGCGCTGTCAAAGAAGAAAAGTTGGGAATGAACAGTCGGTAGAAGTTGGAGAATCCCAGGAATCGTTGTATGGCCCTTTAAGCCTTGGGGGCGTCGCCACGCCAGGACAGCCTTGACCTTCTCGCGGTCCATTTTGAGACCCTGATCAGAGATGATATAGCCCAGGAAGGGTAGAGACTTCTCTTCGAACACGCACTTCTCCAACTTGGCGTAAAGATGATTCTCCCTTAATCGAAGCAACACCTGGCGGACATGACACTGATGAGTCACAAGATCTGGGGAAAAAAATCAAAATGTCATCGATATACACCACAGACCTAGGAGGTCACGAAAAATGTCATTGTCAAATTCTAGAAACACAGCGCGGGCATTACACAGGCCGAAGGGCATGACCAGATATTTGTAGTGTCCATCACGTGTAGTAAACGCAGTCTTCCACTCGTCACCCTGACGAATCAGGATTAGACTGTAAGCCCCCCGCAGGTCTAGCTTGGAATTTTTTTTCGCCCCCTCCGTATGCAATCAAACTGTTCCGAAATCAAAGGCAATGGGTACCTGTTCTTCACCGTGATCTGGTTGAGGCCTCGGTAGTCAATGCAGTGTCGGAGGGATCCATCCTTCTTCTTGACAAAGAAAAACCCGGCTCTGGCTAGGGATGAGGACTTTCGTATGAAGCCCCTCTCCAGATTCTCCATAATGTAGGCTGACACAGACTGGGTCTCTGGCAAGGAGAGCGGGTATACTCTACCACGAGGTGGAGACTAATCCGGTACCAAGTCGATAGGGCCATCATATGCTCGATGTGATGGCAATGTCTCTGCTTCCTTCTTGTTGAAGACATCTGCGAACTGAGAGTAACAAGGAGGCAACCCTGCCAGTGACTGATGCGGAGAAGACTGAGGCGGATGGACATGCACCAGACAGAGGTCGAGACACTTGGGACCCCACTGGAGGACCTCTCCAGAGTTCCAATCCAGGACTGGGGCATGTAGAGCAAAGGCAAACCCAGCAGCACGGGGTTGACGGCTTTGGGCAGAACAAACGGGGAGATGAGTTCAGAGTGAAGAACTCCCACTTGGAGCCTTAACGGCTTGGTCACAACTGGGTCAGGCAAAGGCAGTCCATCTACCAAAGCAACGATCAACGGTCAACGGTCTTTCCAGCAGGACAGTAGGCAACTGAAGAAGATCCGCAAGGTCTTGGTAGATGAAATTGGCTGCGGAGCCAGAGTCCAGGTAGGCAGAGACTGGATGAGGTTTCTCGCCAGCGACGATGGTCACAGGAATGAACAGTTTGGAGGAGAGTTCTCATTAAATGCTGTATCGCCCAGGGTTGTGTCTCCAACCAATCCCAGGCATAGGGGTTTCTTTGGCTACTGGGGACACAGACGCACGACATGGCCAGCGAGGCCGCAATATATACAAAGTCCAGAGGAGCACCTGCGCTGTTTTTCTTGAACGGACCGTATAAGCCGATCCACCTTCATCGGAGCCTCGGGCGGAGCAGAAGAAGAAGGCAAGAGGGGTTGCGGGAAGTTGGCCACCAGTCTAGGAAGCAGTCTCTCCTGTCGAATCTCTTGAGATCTCTCTCTGAGCCTTATGTCCACTCGAGTAACCAGTAGAATCCGGTCATCCAAGGCAGCTGGTAGATGTCAAGCAGCAAGTTCGTCCTTGATCTTGGGTGATAGGCTATGCCAGAAGGATGCCACCAAGGCCTCATTGTTCCAGGATAATTCTCCTGCCAGGGTCAGGAACTGGATGGTATATTCGCCCAAGAAGGCGTCCTCCTGGCGCAGGTTAAAGATAGCAGTGGCTGCCGACGAGACTCGTCCAGGCTACTCAAATACGGTACGGAACAACCGCACGAACCCCTGGAAGTCTCGAGTCCCTGTCGTTCCAAGATTGGATTCGCCCACGCCAGGGCCTGGCCGGCAAGTAGAGATATAATGAAGGCGATCCTGGCTCCGTCCAAAGGGAATGCTCGGGCGTGCAGAGTGCAGTGGATATGGCATTGGTTCAGAAACCCCCTGCACGAACTTGCGTCTCCATGGAACGGAGGTGGCAATGGCAGCGAGAACCGAGGATCTAAACAGGAGGCGTAGCAGGAGGTTAGATCGGAGGAGCTTGAATAGGAGCAGTGAAAGAAGTAGCTAGCGCCCCTAGCTGCTGTACCGTGGAGTCTATTGCCACAAAGAGTTGATCCTGTTGTGCTTGCAGATCCTGCAGGTTCGCATGCATGGCTTGGGAGGGTGACAGGCCCTTGAATTGGCCAGCGGGGTCCATGTCCTGAGCGTACTGTCACGGCGCGTGGTGTGGACCCACTGGGCCGTACCGCGTAGTGGGGTATCAGCTGGCCAACTAGGTACAAAACAATGTCTATAGTCCAGAACGGGTACCTGAGGCAATATAGACCGTAGCGGAGACGCAACTTGACTTTCACTGTAGATGACTAGTAGATGCATTGGAAGACACGACTTGACTCTCACTGTAGATAGGTTAGCACAGGATACAGCGTACAGGCAGCAGGATCGGGTAACACTGGGAATTGGAAAACACTGGGAGACCATTTGCAAGACAAACTTAGGTATACAACAATGCTCCGGCAAGGATCAAGTGGGCAGAGCCCTTTTTATAGTCCAGCAGCCATTTGGGCTAATTATTGAGTAACGACAGCTGGACGCGCGCGCCCCGCAGGAAACAGTCTGAGAACCCGGAAGTGAGTGCCAGCGTTTCCCTGGAGGAAGATGTCACCGAGAACACAGATATCCGTGGCCAGGACTGTCATAGACTGTCTGAACGACGGCCCTCGGCCATAGACGTTCCACTTATCACATCCCGATCCACCTATTTTATCGAAAATATCTAAGATTTGCAATCCAGGATGGTCGCTCCATCCTTCACTACAAATTTTATTTTGTCTCCCTTTCGGAATCTCCTCAGCCCCCAGGGTGTTTACGAAGATTATTGCAGAAATGATGGCGTCTCTAAGGAAGCAAAATGTGATTATCATCCCATACCTAGACGACTATCTTCTAGTGGCAGTTACCCCACCTATCCTAGGTGATGATAAACTTTGAGTATTGAAATCTTTCTCCCCAATATCAAATAATATTTCTAGGGATACTATTGGACCCCTCCCTTCAATATTCTTTTCTACCACAGAAAACAACTTCACCTACAGAATGAGATCAGGAAGTTTTTGAGCAAAAACATCTGTTCGGTAAGGGAGGGGATGCAGATTCTGGGATTGATGACTTCCTGTATCCAATCCATTCCATGGAGTCAACTCCACTTCTGGGAATTACAAAATCTGATTCTATCCCAGTGGGATCACAAACTGGAGTCCCTAAATTCAAAGATATTGATTCCCGTGTCAGTGAAGACATCCTCCCCTCTGGTGGGTGTCTCAACAACCTAAATGGAGGAGTTCCATGGAAGTTTTGTCCATATGTGGTAGTCAACACAGACGCCAGCAAACAAGGTTGGGGCTCTATAATTCAAGACAAACACTTCCAAGACATCTAGTCTCCTCAAATAGGGAACATTTCTTCAAACTACAGGGAACTGAGAGCAGTATGGGAAACCTTTAAAGCAAGCTATTCCACTAGTAAAATGGAAACGTATAAGGATATTGTCTGACAAACATCTCAGCAGAATCCTTTCTTTGTCACCAAGGGGGAACAAGTCATGCTCTCTCCGCTCTGTTTTTCAGCCAGGAAGAGGAAAATATCCTGTCGGTGTCAGCAGTCCAAATTAAGGGCACAGAAAATATATCCACCAGCTTTCTGAGACGGAAGAAGATAGTTCCAGGAGAAGGGTCCTTGAACAAAGATCTTTCAATCTCCAACCCAGAAATGTGGTCTTCCTCAAGTCTATCTATTTGCCACAAAACAAAATGCTCAGGTAGATTTTTTTTTTTTGAACATAGGTGGATCAAAAGATTTACACAGGCAGTTTCTAAATTAAAACCATCCCTAAAAAGAAAATCTGTCTCTTCCTGGGACCTAAATGTAGTCTTGATGGCTCTTTTGTGATCCTCTGTTTGAGCCCATCAACTCCTATATCCATAAGAGCTTTAACTTTTTAAAAAACAGCATTTTTAGTCGCCATCAAATCAGCAAGAAGGATTGGAGAAAGTCAAACTCTTTCTATCATAAAACCTTACTTGAAAATCCAGGAGGACAAAATCGTTCTAGTCCCCTCCTTTTATTCCTAAAGTGGCTACTTCCTTTCACAGGGATCATGAAATAATTTTGCCTTCCTTTTATCCAGATCCAAAAGATCAGCAGGAACATAGGTATGTTGTGATGTGCTGTACTCCATTACCTGGATGCAACCTCCACCTAGAGAGTAGATAAAAATGTATTTGCCCTATTTGGAGGGAAAAACAAAAGGAAAAAGCTTAAAAAAAATCTCCCTAGCAAGCTTGGTGAAGATTACGATTCAAGAAGCCTACAGTTCCCAAGGACTCTGCTCCCCTGGGCATAAAAGCCCAGCTATTGATTCCGTCGAAAAAAATGTAAACCTGCCGGAACGGTGACAATCGGAAACCATTAGCAGTGTTTCCGTCACCATTGATATCAATGGTGATGCAAACGGAAGCTGTGGTTTCCGTTTGACATTCCGTTGCGGGGTTCCACGCAGGAAACCTCCAATGGAACCCCTGAACGGAAAGCGAACGCTAATGTGAACCGGCCCTAATTCCTACTTTCTAAAGTCTTAAAGGAAAGGTGCCATGAATTTTATTTATTTATTTTTGTTAATTTTGTGTTTTTATTGAATAAAATTTTCTATGCACTTTTTTTTTAAATTTTATTTTTTCACATAAAATGTGTGTGTGGAGCAGTTGCATGTTTGGGGGGTGTGTGTGTGTGTGTGTGTAGGGGGGTGCTCGACAGAGCAGCGGTGCTCGCCGCTGTTCCTTTAAAACAGCTGATTGGCAGCTGTTTTGAAGAATCCGTGGCGAGCACCGCTGCTCCTTCGTTCCTTGCTCCTACTGTGAACCGCCGTGTAACTGCATGGCGGTTTTCACAGGAGGCGCAAGGAATAAAGAAGCAGCGACATATTACTAACTTTTTTTGTTTTGCTGCTGCCACTGGACCGTTTGAAGTAGTCCAATGAATCTACGACGTAGTCCAAACTATCTTTTTTTTAAATAAAATGGTGAAAGAGGGTTGTGCGGGGGAGTTTTTATTTCAATAAAAAAAAATGTTGTTATGTCTCCGTGTTTTTTTTAATACACTATTACCACCTTAGTAATGGAAGTTGTCTGTTTGACGACGTCCACTATGAAGGTGGGGCTCAGTGTTAGCACTAACCCCCCCGCTATTACACTGGTAACCACCGCCACCAGTGGTATCGGGAAGAGCCGGGTACAATCCAGCACCCGACCATCTGTAGTGATGGTTTGGCACCGGGGTGGTCGCAGGCTAGTACTATTAGGCTGGGAAGGGCCAAAAACAGTGGCCCTTCCCACCCTGGTAATGCTAGGCTGCGGCTGTTTCATTGTAGCTGGCTGGTTATGAAGGGGTGCCCCCACGTAGTTTTTTTTAACAAAAAAATAAAACTATTAATAAATTGACGAAAATGACATGGGGCCCTGATTTTTCATAACCAGCCAGATACAATAAAACAGCCGCAGCCTAGCATTATCTGGGTAGGAAGGATTACGGTTTTTTGCCCTTCCCAGCCTAATAATACCTGCCTGTGGCCGCCCCGGTGGCTGACTATCACTACAGATGGCCCGGTACTGGATCGTACGCGCCTCTTCTGATGGGCTTCAAACCACGAACATGCTGGGTAAACCCCATAGATACATCACTCGCTTTTGAGCACTGCATTTAAGGGGTTAATCATCTGGATCGAAGGCTAGCTCCGGTTTTGGCCCTGCAGCAAGCATGTCAGCTGTAATATAGAGCTGACAACTGCTGGAGATGGTTCGGGCTTGGCTTCTGAGCCGACACCAGCAACACAAGGCAACACGACATAACTGTACATTAAGATCTTGGCGACCGCAACGTAATAGTACGTGACTTGTCGCCAAGGCTTTAAATGTGCTTTTTTTTCCTTAGTCAGGAATTTTGTAAACTTGCCTGAGGAAGGAGCCTGTGTGTTCTGAAGGCTTGCATATATAATTTTTATTGTTGGCCAATAAAGGTATCATACGTACTATACTTTGTCTTTTTTGACACAAACTTATATAAATTACATGCTGTTAAGGTAATACTCCGGTTCTAAATTCCTTCTAGTTGCCAATCGAAGCGGTATTTATATATCAAAAAGTAAAGCTTACTCTTTTTGGTATATTGAAAGTAAGGACTTCTGAGTGTTAAAGCGTAGCTAAACTTTCGCAAAAAAAAATAAATGTAAACTGCTATTATATCCCTCTATGTGACTTCATTACTCCTAGCAATTTTTTTCACTTCAAAGCACCTTTTTTGCAGCTTTTTTTATTGTGAAACCGTCCACATCTATTTTCTAACACTTCCCGATTCTGGCCAGTTGCTAGGGGGCGTGTCTTACTGTGTGTGATGTTTGCCAGTACTGTATGCAATATTCAATCTGCCCACAGTTCCCATCATGCACCTAAAAAGCCAGCCAATCAGGAAAACCAAAGGTCCTTTTGCATCTGAAATCTTGGATTTACCATATGCGACACAGCTTCTCTACTCTACCAATGGTATCTAAAGTTGGTTTTATAAAGTATCTGATAGCACTCGGATAAATACCTCCTCTCCCAGCTCTCACATCCGCAGGTCTAGCGCCGGCTCCCTGTCCCCTCTTCCCCCTTTCCATAGTACTGTAACCGGCAGCAGCAGAGCGCAGGGAAGAGAATGACGTGTGCTACATTGAGGGAAGCATCTCTCACACATACTATAGACCGGACAGCAGCAAAGCTCATCAGTCTCTTCCCTGCGCTCTGCTGCTGCCGGTTGCACTAAAGAGAACTGTGTTTATAGAGGCAGAGAGACCTTCCTGACGTCACGATGGGGGTGTGCACCACCACCCTCCCGTACTCACAGGCGGCCGAGTCCGTACACCGATAGATTCAAACGGTGTACAGATTTCTGTTAGGAACAGGAGAAATACAAGAAATAAAATGTTGTAAAGTGTCAGAGTGGCCATCTAAAACGCATATAACATAAAAAGGAGGCCAAATTAATTAATAAAGTATATTACAAAATATATTTATATTATACATGCCGCTTGAAAATAAAAAGTTGATCGAACATTTAGTTACGCTGTAAGATTTATAATAAGAAATGGCTCCTAAGGCCCTATTCACACGACCGGGATCCTAGTCTGTGTGACGGCCGTTTTTTTTGAACAGCCGTCACATGGTCGCAGTAGGAACAATAGACCCCAAATGGGGCTATTCACATGGTTGTTTATTTTTTGGACGGTCCGGTAAACCAGGCGGTCAAAAAATGGAACCGTTCTCCTGGCCGTGCTGCTCCCATATATGGACAGTGACGTCAGGAACTTCTTCTAGAACGGTCCCCTACAGTGGCGCTATCTACAGGAAAGTGGGGGTGCTATCTACAGGAGGGCTGTGTGGTACAAGGTACAGGGGCAGTGTGTGGCAAAAAATTGAGAAATGAAATTCATCCGTTTTTAAAAAGGACGAGAAAAAAACAGGTCAAAATCGACCGTTAAAAACAAACACGGCCTGAAATGGAGCGGATGAAAACGCCGTAAAAAAATAATTTAAACACCAGTACATTATATGGTACGTTTTTAATGGTGACAATAGGAACTGCATTCCTCTCAAAAAATAAGCCCTCACACCACTCTATTGACAGAAAAATAAAAAAGTTATGGCTCTTGGAAGGCAGAAGTGGAAAACGAAAAGCAAAAAATGACTGTCCTGAAAGGGTTAAGTGTCAGGCTGAGTGAAGAGTACTCCTTTATTCAAGGATTGTTTAACTTCTGTACCCAACGCTATTGATTCCACCAAAAAAACGGAAACCTTACGGAATTGAGACAAACTGGAAGCATTACCTTGGAAATTAATGGAAATTCAAATGGAAGCTATAGTTTCCGTTTGGCTTTCCGTTCATGGGTTCCCCTGACGTAAAGGTCTAACGTAACCCATGAACGGAAGCCCGACGCACATGTGAACGAGGCCTTTCCCAAGAACGCAGTCGTCTATGCTATTTGTTTCGTCAACAATGGAACCCGTTCACAACGGTGACAAACGGCAACCATTAGCAAAGTTTCCGTCACCATTGAGATCAAGGGTAATGCAAGCAGAAGCTAAGGTCTCCGTTTGCCTTTCCGTTGATGGGTTAACTCGACGGAAACCTCTGATGGAACCGCTCAACGGAAGGGCGGCGCTGATGTTAACAGGGCCTTGGTTATATTTTCTATCTATTTATAAAATCTGTTTGCATCATTCTTTTTACATTTTGAGTTCTGAGAACCGTCAAGCCTTCTGAATCAGCACATTAGCATTCAGTGTTTACAAGTAGTAGAGAATTATATCTGCCCTGTAAACCTCACTGACTGAACATAGCACATTAATTGAAAAGTAATTTGCAAGTTGTATTAATTTTATGCATAGAATGGTAGTCTAACACAAATATAGTCGTCGTATTCAAGGGAATGTATTTAATTTGATTTAGGTCTGTAGAAAATAATATCGTTTTTCTTTTTTGTATAAAAAAAAAAATGTAGCAATTTATCTCTTATGTTTGTTATATTGCTGCTGCAATGAATAAGGCTGGGTTCACACAGAGTTTTTTGCAGGAGGAAAATCTGCCTCAAAATTCAGTTTGGAATTTTGAGGCAGATTTTCCTCTGCCTGCACGCCGTTTTTCGCCCATGGCCATTGAGCGCCGTGGGCATAAAACGCAGCTAAATACGCTTCCTCTGCCTCCCATTGATGTCAATGGGGGGGGGGGGGTGGTTCAGAAGTGTAAACGCCTGAAGATAGGGCATGTCCCTTCTTTTTCCCGCGAGCCGGTTTTTCCACTCACAGGAAAAAAACGCCTCCTCCTCCCATTGAAATCCGGTTTTTGGCGTGTTCGGCGCGGTTTCCGCGTCAAAAAACTTGTCAAACTCCGTGTGAACTTACCCTAAGAGTAAGGCTCTGTTCACATCTGCATTGGGGTCCCGTTCTGACGTTCCTTTGGAGCTTTCCGTCAGAACGGGACCCTGAACAGACGCAGACGGAAACCAGAGGTTTCAGTTTCCATCACCTTTGATTTCAATGGTGACGGATCCGGCGCCCGTGGTTTCTGTGTGTGTCTGTTGTGCACCGGACCCGTCGTTTTGCAGGAACTAATAGCGTAGTCGACTACACTAATGCTTCCAGCAAAATGACGGGTCCGGTACACAATAGAGAAAAATAGGAAACCACAGGTGCCGGATCTGTCACCGTTTGAAATCAATGGTGAAGTAAACGGAAACCTCTGGTGACGAACGCTCTGATGACACGTCAGAACTGGACCCCAACGCAGATGTGAACAGAGCCTTAACCTCTTCTTGCTGCAGCCATTTTTTGGATTTAACATTTTTGTTTTCTTCCCACTTTCCAAAAGCCATAACTTTTGTTTTTCCGTCAATAAAGCCGTATCAGGGCTTTATTTTTGCGGGCGAGTTGTAGTTTTTCATGGTACCACTTTTTGTATTGTATAATGTACTAGGAAACAGGAAAAAAAATATTTTGTGGGGTGGAATGGAAAAAAACCTTGAATTTCTCCATTGTTTTATGGGTTTCGTTTTTATGACGTTTACCATGCAATAAAAACGACATGTTAACTTTATTCTGCAGACCAGATATCACGTTCCGTTCAAATAATGTGTATATATAAACTATCACAACCTAATTGAAAGATTTAAATAGTTCCTTTTATTAAGTTAAAATTGAAAACATGAACGGGCTCAATAGCCAATAACAAACAGGCTTAGGCAGGAGATCCGATAGGGGAGCTGAGAATCTTCGGGTATGTCCTCTCAACGTCCACCTGCAGACATACAGTCTCTCCTGCCACAAAATTGATGATCATTTCTTGTTTTAGCACCCCTATATTGTGGGATACGTCATCAGGGGTCACAATATTTAATCAAAGACCATTTAGCCGGTCAGCACTATTTTTGTGCTAAGTAGTCTCCACGGCATGTGCACGACTCTAATGCATTGGCCGCGCACGTTCTGTGTACACGCCGGATATTTAAAGTCCAAGTCCCTCCTACCAGGTGGCGTCATAGAGGCAGCGCTCCAGTCCGCGTAGAGAATATCGTCACGTCCCGGATGGTGCCAAGCCTCCACTCTATTAGCAAATCCCAGTTCTGTGATGACAAAGCATCCTTGGTAACCTGGAGTGCTCCAGGCGGTTTAGGGCCTGTTCACATCAGCGTTAGTTTCCGCTGAGGGGTTCCATCGGGTTAACCCCTCAGCGGTAAGGCAAACGTGAACTTCAGCTTCCGTTCGCCTCACCAATAAACTTAATGGGGATAGAAACCTAATGGTTTCTGTTTGTCGCCATTGTGACAGGGTTCCGTTGTTTCGAACTGAATCAATAGCGCAGTCGACTGCGCTATTTATTCTGTCAAAACGACGGAACCCTGTCACAACAGTGACAGACGGAAACCATTAGCCAGGTTTCCGTCACCATTGAGTTCCAATGGTGAGTTTAACGGAAGTTGAGGTTTCCGTTTGCCTTTCTGTTGAGGGGTTAACCCGACGGAACCCCTCAACGGAAGGGCAACGGTGATGTAAACAGGCCCTTATAAACAACACGTTCGAAGTCTAAATATCAGTGGATACAAATTATGCAATTTTTTCTCTGAGCCCCTAACATGGAAGACATTATACAATACTCACTAAAAGGTAGTATAGACCCAATCACTGCTACAAAGTATCGGTCTCTTGCAGGAAAATTGTATAATATGGTCCATCAAATATAATATGTTAATCAGAGACTAATTCTGTACCTATAGACAGTACAGTGGTGTAGAGCGTTTCTGTAACAATCCAAATTATTGCAGGATTACGTTCTAAACAAAAAAGAAACGCCATAATTTCTGTTTTTCTTTGGTCACCTTGCCTCCCCAAAAAGGAATAAAAAGGATCAAAAAGTCGTATGTGCCCCAAAATAGTGTAAACTAAAGTACATTAAAAAAAAATTATCGCTGTTTCCATAAAAATACAAACTATTAACCCCTTAAGGACACAGCATGTTTTCACCTAATGGACCAGGCCATTTTGTTTCAAATCTGACGTGTCACTTTGTGATAATAACTTTGGAATGCTTTTGTTTTTTCAAGCGATTCTGTGTCTGTTTTCTCGTGACACATTGTACTTTAAGTTGGTGGTAAAATTTGGTCGATACATTCAGTGTTTGTGAAAAATACCAAAATTTTGAGAACATTTGCAAAACTTAGAATTTTTTTAAATGTATCTACTTGTAAAACACATAGTAATACCACACAAAATAGTTACTAGTTAACATTCCCCATATGTTTACTTTATGTTGCCAATGTTTTTTGAACTTTAGCAGCAATTTCTGGCATTTTCTAGAAAATTTCTAAAGACTATTTTATCAGGGACCAGTTCAGGTCTGAAGTGGTGTTGAGGGCCTTTTATATTAGAAACCCCCTATATAACACCCCATTTTAAAAACTGCACCCCTCAAGGTTATTCGGAACTGTATTTAGAAAGTTTCTTAACCCATTTGTTGTTTCACAGGAATTAAAGCAAAGTGGAGGTGAAATTTACAATTTGTATTTTTTTTTTCTTCAGAAAATCTGTTTTTATTCATTTTTTTTTTCTGTAACACAGAAGGTTTTACTGGAGAAACGGAAATGTATACTTATTGCCCAGATTCTGCAGTTTTTAGAAATATCCCACATGGGGCCTCCATTGTATTAGAATATATTTTAGGCACCATGTCAGCTTTGAAGAGGTCTTGTGGTGCCAAAACATTGGAAACCCGCCCAAAAATACATCATTTGGCAATCTACACCCCTCAAGGAATTTATCAAGGGATATTGTGAGCATTTTAACCCAGCAGGTTTTTTTGCTGAATTTAGTGGAATTAGGATGTAAAAATTACCCTCTACATTTCTTCCAATAAAATGTAGACATATTCAATATTTACAAGGCATAAAGGAGAAAAAGCCCCCTAACATTTGAAAAGCAATTTCTCCCGATGACGGCAATACCCCATATGTGGTCATAAACTGCTGTTTGGACACACGGCAGAGCTCAGAAGGGAAGGAGCACCATTTGGCTTTTGGAGCTCAAATTTAGCTGGAATGGTTTTCGGGTGACATGCTGCATTTGCAAAGCCCCTGATGGACCAAATCAGTAGGAACCACCCAAAAGTGACCCCATTTGGGAAAAGACACCCCTGAAGTAGTTTGTGTGGTCAAAATTCTCACTATACCCCTCTATAGTTTTTTTGCTGAATTTAATAGAATTTTTTTTTCATTTCTTCTGATAAAATGTGGAAATTTTCAATTTTTACAAGGAGTAAAAGAGAAAAAGGACCCCAACATTTGAAAAGCAATTTCTCCCTATTACGGCAATACCCCATATGGGGTCATAAACTGCGATTTTTACACATGGCAGGTCTCCGAAAGGCAGGAGCGCTATTAGGCATGCAGATTTTGCGGGCTTGGTTTTTGGGTGCCATATTGAAATTTGTAAAATCCTAAGGTACAGAGTACAGTGGTAGCTGCCAAGAAGTGACCCCATTTTAGAAACTACACCCCTCAAGCCATTTATCATTTGCCTGGACACATGACAGGGCTTAGAAGTGAAGAGCACCATGCGCATTTGAGGTCTATTTTGGTGATTTTCACATTATTGGCCCAGAATTGCAGGGCTCTGAGGTCAAATAGTAAAACAAACCCCCAAGTAGTGACCCCCTATTTTGGAAACTACAACACTTAAGGCATTTTAAGGTGTGTAGTGAGCATTTTGACCCCACAGGTGATTGTCATGAGAAATTAATGGGCAGCAGATGGGGCAAAGTGAAAATGTGCAATTTTCCGCTGATATGCCATTTTAGTGCACAATATGATGTCCCCAGTTTGTGCCACTGAAGACAAATGCCTCATGAAATTTTAAGTGGGTTCTCCCGGGTATGGCGATGCCATATATGTGGACGTAAACTGCTGTTTGGGTACGCTGTAGGGTTCAGAAGGGAGGGAGAGCTATTTGGCTTTCGGAGTGCAGATTTTGCTTGGTAGTTGTTCTGTTTGGGGTTTTGCTGATATTTCAGTTTATAATGTGGGGGCATATGTAAACTGTGAGGGGAACATCCGGGTATAATAATGGGGTAAAATAAATAATTCATAGATTTGTGCCCGGTGTCGCACTGATAAATACTGCCAAATCTTATCCGCCTTTGGAACACTGCACCTTTTTGTGTGGCCATATTCTGAGAGCCAGAACTTTTATTTTTTCTCCACCGGATTTGTGTGAGGGCTTTTTTGTTGCAGGACAATCTGTAGTTTTCATTGGTATCATTTTGAGGTACATGCGATTTTTTTTTTTTTTTTTTTTTTTTAATTTTTATTTTGGGCAAGCAAGGTGACCAAAAATCAGCAGTTCTGACCATGTTTTTTTATTCTTCTTTTATTATTTTTTACGTCGTTCACTGTCCGCTATAAATGACACTTTTACTTTATTCTGCGGGTCGATACGATTACGGCAATGCCAAATGTTTATAGTGTTTTTAAGTTTTGCAGCGTTTGCGCAATAAAATCACTTATTTTTTTGTGTCGCCATATTCTGAGAGCCGTTACTTTTTTATTTTTCAGTCAAAAAAAGCTATGTAAGGGCTTGTTTTTTGCGGGACTGGTTGTAGTTTTTACTGGTACCGTTTTGGGGTACATGCAACTTTTTGATTACTTTTTATTCCATGTTTTGGAAGGGGTGATGATAAAAAAAAATAGAGGTTCTGACATTTGTTTTTTATCAATTGTTTTTTTGCGCTGTTCACAGTGTGGGAAGAATAACATTATAGTTTTATAATTTGGGTAATTACGGACACGGCGATACCAAATTTGTGTACCTTTTTTTTAACATCATTTTTTTCCTATAATAAAAGACTTATTATAGGAAAAAATGCAGTGTTTGTTCTTATTAACTTGAAACTTTAATTTTTACACTTTTATTCAACTTGTTTGTCCCACTACGGGACTTGAGGGCCTGCGCATCTGATCTTTACTCTAATGCATTGCACTACCCACGTAGTGCAATGCATTAGAGCTGTCAGTCATTCACTGACAGCAAACCTATTTGGTCCCTTCTTTGGGTGGAGCCTAATAGGCTATTGTACGTGGCAGGCAAGGAAGCCATTGTTAGGCCTCCGGTTGTCATAGTAACGATCGGCCGCTTGACTATCACATCGTGCCAACGCCGATCGCTAAAAACCACTCAGATTCCGCAAACGCTTTTGATAGCGGCATCTAAGGGGTTAATGGCAGGGATCGGAGCCTTCTCCATTCCCTGCCATTACAGTACGGTGTCAGCTTTCATCTTTCTTTTGCAGTCGGAAGTGTTTTAGGCCCTGCCTCCGGGCAGGACCAGCATGCTCCCGTAACTGGCAGACCTGAGGCCATTGTTAGGCCTCCGTTCTGCCAGAACAGCCATTGGAACCCAGCGATTTGTATTGCAGGGTTTCGTATATGATAGGAAACGCCATAGATGCAGTGCTCGCTTTTGCGCGCTGCATCTAAGGGGTTAATCGGCCGGATCAGAGGCAAGCGCCGATCCTGGCCATGCAGCAGGGCGTCGGGTGTAATATACACCTGACACCCGTTGGCGATGGTGCGGACTTCTGAGCCCGCATCTGCAACACAGCGTATCAGTACGTTGTGTTGCTTTAAGTCCTTAACGACAACGACGTACTATTACGTTGGATGTCGTTAATGGGTTAAAATATCACCTGCAGGGTGAACGCTGTAGGGAAAAAAAAATTCTAGTGCCATAATTGCTGTTTTTTGGTCACTTCAGTTTTTGTTCAAATTTTTTTTTTAGGAGGCTTGGGAAGCGATCAAAAAGTTGCATGTATGGTACCAATAATATCTGCAAAAAAACAAGCCCCCCTCACCGCTCCATCGATGGAAAAAATATAAAAGTTATTGGTCTTAGAATATGGCAACATAAAACAAATAATGTAATTTTTTTTTTTTTAACAAATTTTTATTTTGTAAAAGTAGTAAAACACGAAAATACTATATACATATCAATACAAGTAATTGTATTGACCTGCAATATAAAGTTAACATGTAATTTTTATCTCACGGTGAATGCCATAAACCGGAAACCCAAAAAGCAATGGAGGAATTGCCATTTTTTGTTTTTTTTTACACACCTCCCAACAAATAAACAAAATATTATTTTTTGTATGGTGACATTAAAAACTAAAATGCTTCCAAAAAAAAAAAAAAAAAACAAACCCTCGTATGCCTATGTTAACCGAAAAATAAAAGCCAGTATCTTGGAAGGTGGGCTGGAGCAAATGATCACCCTGGGACCCAGAACGCTGACAGTCCACCCCGTTTGCAGTATAATAAAGTACATATATGGATGAGTTTTAAGGAGTGGTGTACTTGACGTCTGTATGAGAATCTGGCATGATTCACTTTCACCTGACTGCGTAGTCTACTTTTAAGCTCTGTTAACTTTTGGGGAGGGAAACACACTTTGTAAATAGAACTGCTGTACAAATTGACATACTAATGGACACAAATACTATGTTATTGTATTATGATTTGAGATGGGGAAAACAACAAACAAAAAAGAACATACAGATAAGCATACTAAATTCTACAACTTTCCAAAAGCACAAAACTGTCCACTGTTTTTCTTCCGATTGGAGGCTACCCAGCAGTCGCCTGTTCATTCAATTCTAGTGGGCATATAGCCGACTTGCTGTCACATGAGTGCAGAGAATACTGCTGCCTAGTACAAGGGACCTTTATGAAGGCAGATCATGCGCACAGTAAGTGCCTACACTATATCATGCTTCTATTGCGCTTCTGCACATATTATTGAACAGTGCTTGTAGTAGTGAGTGTGCTACCACAACCTGTTACGGGACACAGAAAGAAAGGAGCAGCCAACACTAGGCTTTCTTCAATGTCTATGCAAAATTCCCTACGATTTGTGGATATTATAAACAGCAAAAAATTGCTTTAAAGAGGCTCTGTCACCAGATTTTGCAACCCCTATCTCCTATCGCAGCAGATCGGCGCTGCAATGTAGATCAGAGTAACGTTTTATTTATTTTTAAAACGAGCATTTTTGGCCAAGTTATGACCATTTTTATATTTATGCAAATGAGCCTTTCTTAAGTACAACTGGACGTGTTTAAAGTTATGTCCAAGTGGGCGTGTATTGTGTATGTACATCTGGGCGTTTTTACTTCTTTTACTAGCTGGGCGCTGTGAATAGAAGTGTATGATGTTGACGAATCAGCATCATCCACTTCTCTTCGTTACCACCCAGCTTCTGGCAGTGCATAGACACACAGCGTGTTCTCGAGAGATCACGCTGTGACGTCACTTCCTGCCCCAGGTCCTGCATCGTGTCGGACGAGCGAGGGCACATCGGCACCAGAGGCTACATTTGATTCTGCAGCAGGATCGGCGTTTGCAGGTAAGTCGATGTAGCTACTTACCTGCAAACGTGGGCATAAATCCTTCTTGTGGAGCCGCCCTTGCAGAGACTGGCGCTCGTATACTTTCCTGGCCTCCTGATGGGGGAAGTTCCTCCACTGCTTCCTTGGCCTAGACTACCAGGTAAGGAGGGGTACTTTTCATACTCACTGCAGCTGTGACTCTCCTTCCTGGACTGGTGGTGTAGTGGTGGTCTCAATGGTGTGCAGTAGATTCCACGCTCCCACCCCGAGAATGCATGCCGGAAGCCACACTAGCTGGGCTCATGCTTCAGTATACCCGGCAGAAAGCACACAAAAACTGTACCTTGGGCTGCTGGGGGAGCATCTAGAATGGTGAGGAATAGAAAGTGTATGGCCCCCATATTGAAAAGAGGAGCCCTGCCACCCCATAGGTAGATTGCAACGGAACTGCAAGAGTACATCAGTTCTTCTCTACAGGGTTAAATGGACCTATTCACTTTCATTGAACGCGGACACCTGTCCGTAGCGCTACGGATGGGTGTCCGTACCGTAGAAATGTTCAGAAAATTATGGAACATGTCCGTTCTTTTGCATTTTGCGGGCCGTGCTCCCATACTTTGAGAGCACGGCCCGAAAATGCGGTTGGCAGTCGGCGGCCGTGTTCGCGGGCACCGTCGTGTGCATGGGGCCTTAAGGTCAGGACTCTGACTTGGACATAAACACATTTTCTTTTGCAAACATTCTTTAGTTGATTTACTTGAGTGCTTTGGGTCATTGTCTTGTTGCATCACCCAACGTCTCTTCAGCTTGTGGTCTTTGACTTCTGTCCTTACATTCTCCTGTAAAATGTTGTGATACACCTTTTGAATTAATTGTTCCCTCCTTGATCACAAGGTGTCCAGGCCCTGAGGCAACAAAGCAGCCCCAAACTATAATGCTCCCTCCACCATGCGTCACAGTTGGGGCACACTACACTCTTTTGTCGAGGAGAAAAAAATGCCTCCAAATTTCCATTCATGTTTTTGAGGCAGATTTTGAAATGCAAGTGCTTTTTGGCATTATATTCTTTTTTTAATTTTTTTTAAAGGCAAATTGAAAAGCTGCGGGGTTTCTTTTTTGTCTCATTGATTTCAACTGAGGTTCAAAAGTGGAAGCTGATCCAAGATAGGTCTACTCGTGTGGAAAAAAATCAAAAAACATCATACCCTAATTGCCCGGGAAACAAACGCCTCTTCCGCGTGTTTAAATTTGTGCTAAGAAACTCTGTGTGAACTGGGCCTTGGGATGAGGTTTTGGTGTGCAGTATTCTTTTTCCTTCAAACCTAGCATTGTGCATTTATGTTACAAGGTTCCACTAATGTCATCTGTACATTTTTCCTGATAGCATTGTGGAACGTCTAGGTGGTTTTAGCCAAACTTGAGATGGGCCGCAATGTTTTGTTGGGACTGCAGTGGCTTCCTTTGTGCTGTCCTTCCACGAACACCATTTTTGTTTTTAGTGTTTTTCTAATCGCAGACACAAATAGAGGATTTTGCAGTTTGCGTAGTCTTCATTAGGTCTTTTGCTGTTACCTATGGGTTTTTTTCTTACCTCTTTCAGGATTGCCTTTTGTGTTCTTAAAGTGTTCCAAACAGAATGCCCACTCCTTGGGTGAGTAGCAACAGTCCTAAGTTTTCTCCATTTGTCTAGCCATGGAATGATGTACATCCAGGTCTTTAGTAATGCTTTTGTATCCTTTTTCAACTTGCATCTCTAACACATCTTCTGAAAGTTGTTTGCCTCGAGGCATGGTTCACACTAACCAATCTGTCTTGAGAAGAACAGATTTGTTTTTAACCACGCTTTCTGTGCCTTTATTTAATTGAATAGCCAATTAATCGGAAAAACAAAATTCAGCGCAATTGACAGACATAATCTTGCGCATTTATTTTTTTTAAGTTTAAACGGTAGATACAGTTAAAGGGAATGTGTCGCTAGAATTTTTTTTTTTAGTTAAACAGTGTATAAATGCTTAAACACTGTCCAAATTTTTTTAATTTTTTCACGAGTCAGGAGATATTATAAATTAGTTTCTAATTTGAAACATTTCCCAGTGCTGGTCACTAGATGGAGCAATTCCCAAAATTGCAGCATTGCATGTGGTAAAGCAACCACATTGCTTTATGCTGCAAAATTTGGGAATACTCACTCGCTCTAGTGAGCTCACAGAATCCCCCCTCCTTTATCCTGGCTAGTGCCAGGAGAAAGGAGGGGATTGAACGGTCAAACCTCCTACACTGTGTGTCGCCATTTTTTGAGCTAACACAGTGTAGTAGGTTAACATACAGTAGTAAACACACCGTAAAACACGTACATACACAGACCTAACTTACCTGCTCCTGCCGCCGCCGCTCCCTCCGGTCTGTCTGCTCCCTCTGCTCCTCGTGGTTGCTTCAGAACACAAGTCCGGAAGCCGCGACCGGAAGTCGTCATCTGACAGTCCGGCCGCGGCTTCCGGTCGACATGAACATGGCGCCGGATTTCGCTCTTGCGAAGACCTGACTTTTGGTCTGTGTGGGAGCGGCGCATGCGCCGCTCCCAAACAGACCCCGTATGCTATAGTGAATGGAACGGCTCCCGTTCGCATTCTCTATGGGGATGTGTGTGCCGTATTCCATCACTGTATGTGTCGTTAATCGACACATACAGAGATGGCAAAAAAAATGGCAGCCCCCATAGAGAAGAAAAAGTTAAAAAATATAAAAAAGTAAAACACAAACACACAAATAAAAGATTTTATAATAAAACACTAAATGCAAATTGATATCAAATTATTTTTTTTTCGTGACACTCGTCCTTTAAATCCATTGGTAGATCAGGGTGTCGTAAGGTCCCTGCCCTACCATTCACTTTGTATCGGCGGTGACGACATCGCACCTGTCTGTGCCGAACCGGACAGACTGGAAGAGCAGAGGGTTGTCCTCTGCTCGTTGTTGGAATGGGGTTAGGTGAGTATGTATATTATTTTTATCAGGCACTACTGGGGCTGTTTGGGGGCATTATACGGTGTGAAGGTTAGTTATAGGGGCCTTATACTCTGTGGGGAGCACTATGGGGGCAATATACTGTGTGGGGGCACTGTCGGGGTGTATATTATATAAAATAGTATACAGCAAGCTCGAGGGATAAATATTCAATGGCATAGCATACGAAAAGGGGTGTTACCTAAACTGTTCATTAATCATCGAGGTTACATGTTCAATTAATCGTAATTTTGATTTAGGTCATAATTGCCCAGCCCTACTTCCAATCTCATCTTTTTAATTGAAACAGCTTTTGCCAATTAGCTCTTGAAGTCATTCACACAGAGGTTCACTTTTTCTCCCTACACTGTGAATGTTTACTCAGCAGCTATCTCCCCTTATTTTTCTATAAGCATGCATGTTTGGATGGCCTGCTTGTCTACCTGGGGAAATCAAACCTGTCCGATCATTGTTTCCTGGCATCAGACATTGGCCTACCCCTTTTTACATTTCGGTTTTTGGTGTCCCCCCCCAAAAAGTAGGTGTGATGCTGCAATAAGTATCTAAAGCCTAGGACCAGCTTTACAGAAGTTCTAGCAGTGTTCCCCAGACACTGGGATCTTGCTCCCCCCCCGCAAGGGTTGCCACCTTTTTCAACCAAAAGTTTTAGCTGTGATTTTGCACAAAGTGTGGCATAAAAAAACTAACAAAATGAGCATGTGTAAATACACCCCACCATGGGTTACAAGTGGATGGGTTTTAGGGGTATGATTTCACACTGAGCTTTGACAGAAAATGACTCCGTCAGTATCCTCCACCGACCTTTGCTCCTTTACTCTCAGGCAGTCGGCGAGCACATGTCTGGTTGCTGAATGTAAGTGTCTTTGGCTCTCTTACCTACTACAATTTCTCATTGGCGCCAATCCCGCACTTGGCCTAGATCTGGCACAGCTGACGTTTCTAGGGCTGGGGAGGCCTGACAAGCGAGGAGTTTCCAATCGAAACAGCAAGTAATCTAGGTGTGCACGTGCTTATAAAGAAAAAATATCAGCACTTGCTATTGCCGGTAAAATAATTTTACTTTTACCAGACTCTCAGTTATTCACGAGCCTGGTGAAGGATTTGATAGTGGATGACCATGAAAAACACTAGAAACTTACCTCTGATATCCAGCCAAGCCTCCAAGTCATACTCTCCTCACTTCCTGTTCTGGCTGTTTAATAATAATAGGAAGATTAATACCTTACATTAAAATAGCGCTAACTAATTCTACAGCACTTAACAAATCAAACGGTACATGTATAAACAATATTCAATTAGCAAACTAATTAACAATTGAAACACTCGCAAGAGCTAACAATCGAAGCCCAGTAACATGGTCATTTTAACCCCTTCCCTCTGCAGCCATTTTTCAGATTTTCACTTTTGTTTTTTCCTCCCCACATTCCAAAAGCCATAACTCCTTTTTTTTTTCCCCAACAATATTGCCGTATGAGGGTTTGTTTTTTGCGGGACGAGTTGTAGATTTTCACAGCACCATTTTTTATACCATATAATGTAGTGGGAAACTAGAAAAAAATATATATGTGGGGTGCAATATAAAAAAAAAAACAGCGATTCCTCAACCTTTTGGGTGGTTTTATTTTTACGGCGTTCACCATACGATAAAAACAGCATGTTAACTTTATTCTGCAGGTCAATACGGTTATGGCGATACTAAATTTTATATAGTTTTCTTTGTTTTACAAACTTTTACAAGGAAAAAACTAATTGTTAAAAATAAAATTTGAGTTTTGTCGCCACATTCTGAGAGCCATAACGTTTTTATTTTTCCGTCGATTTAGCCGTGTGAGGGCATATTTTTTGTGGGGCGAGCTGCAGTTTATATTGGTAGCGTTTTGGGGTACGTGAGACTTTTTGATCACTTTTTATTTTATTTTTTTGTGGGAGAAGGGACCAAAAAACAGCAATTCTGTTTTTTTTTATTTTTTACGGCGTTCACTATGTGGACTAAATAATGATATATTGTAATAGTTCAGACTTTTACGGACGCGTCGATACCAGTTATGTTAGCTTTTTTTTATTTTTTTTTACATTGTGCGTGAGGCAAAATGGGAAAAGGTTTTTTGTTTTGAGCTTTTAATTTTTTTTATTTGTTCAAAAACTTTTATTGTACTGTGTTTTTTTAATTTTTTTTACTTGTCCCCCTAGAGGACTTTAACCAGCGATCGTTAGATCGCCTGCACGATATACTGCAATACTAACGGAGGCAGAGCTTCATCGGAGTACAAAGATGGCGGACCTGGGGGACTTAGTCAGGCCCCCTGGCTGCCGTGCCAACCAACGGCTCCCCCCGATCTCGCCGCGGGGAGGGGGGGGTTGGGACGTTGCATGGGCTTGCCCCCCTGTATTTAGTCATTTAAATGCCGCGATCGCTATTGAACGCGGCATTTAACTGGTTAAACAAGCGGGATCCTGCTCGTTTCCCGGAAGTGTCGGCTGTAACACGCAGCCAACACACTCGCTCTTTGGAGCGGTCTCAGCCTGTGAGCCCGCTCCATATTCCCCCACCCGGCGTGCGCTATATATATATACGGCGGATGTCGGGAAGGGGTAAAATAATCTGATGGGTTCAACACAGCGTTTAACATTCTTACCATCTTACGTTGGTTGTTTCCTAAAACCATTTTCTGTGTCCAAATTGTTCCCCTGTAGAAATAATTTGTGTGTTTTTTATTTTACTTTTTGTTTTGTTTTTATTTAGGTTTTGTCTTGCTTATTGGAGGAGCTTTCATGTTCATTTTTACCGTGAATATCAAAATGTTTGTCGTTGTGCAATGACTTTCATTTGCATAAACAGAATGTGTCTGGGTAAGCACAGATAAGAAAAGAAATATGAAGTAAACAATTAGTTGCTGGTTAAATATTCTAATTCTTTCACGTCATGAATACATTTCTTGGTAAAAGAGTTTCTGCTAGTTCATTCATGACTAAAATTAACGTTTGTTATTCTTGTTCCGTATGCTCATTGTATATACGTTTTGCGAAAAGAACTGAGCAGTTACTTTTTTCACTCTTTATTAACCACTTCCTGACCAGAGGCTTTACCCCCCTTCCTGACAAGGCCCATTTTCACGTTTTAACCATGTGCCAATTTAAAAGCAAATTGTTCTTCTATTAGGCTGAGTTCACACTACCTATTTTCAGACGTAATGGAGGAGTTTTACGCCTCGAATTACGTGTGAAAAAACGGCTCCAATACGTCGGCAAACATCTGCCCATTACTTTCAATGGGTTTTACGATGTACTGTGCCGACGACCTGTCATTTTACGCGTCGCTGTCAAAAGACGGCTGGTAAAATTACAGCCTCGTCAAAAGAAGTGCAGGACACTTCTTGGGACGTTTTTGGAGCCGTTTTCTCATAGACTCCAATTTAAACAGCTACAAAAACGGCCGTAAAAAACACAGCGAAAAACGCGAGTTGCTCAAAAAACGTCTGAAAATCAGGGGCTGTTTTCCCTTTAAAGCAGCTCCGTATTTTGAGACTTTTTTTGAGTCTACGTGTGAACATACCCTTACTCTTTCAATCTACATGTATTTGGTCTTGTTTTTATCAGAACATATTGGGCTTCCATAGTGTATAAAAAAATAATAGATATATTTTACTTTTTAAAAAATGTAAAAGGAAAAAGCGGGAAATAAATGTAAAAAAAATGTGCATGTGTAATTTTAGGTGATTTTACATCTGGTGCATGGTGTGTTTCCGACAGCAGGCTATCACAACTCAGTGTGCCGGGACCAATTGTAGTGGTCCCGCCTCCCCGATCGCTGCTATTGGTTAGTCTGTGACCGACCAATAGCAGCGATCGCATTCATTATTTCCTGCTCTGACCTCAGATAATGCCGCATCCACTCCTTGTTGGAGTTAGTCGTAGAGCGAGATTGTGGAGAGAGTCAGTGCCGAATAATTAGAAAAAAAAACAATATATTAGAAGTTTTTTTTTTGCTTTTCCCTCCTTCTAGCCACTAACCACTCCTGTCCTTGTTTTCCCCTTGTCAACCATGTTTTTGGTCAGTGATCTCGAACACTGACCACTTTTGAGACTTCAGGGCCACGTTTCTTGGTCCCTGGGGATTATTATTTTTTTATTTTCTTTAGATATAATAAAACCAATTTTGAAAAAAAAAGTTTCGTTTAGAAAGTTAGCAGCTAGTTAGTTTGGTATTGGGGTTAGTTAAGTGTCAGGGAACCGTCAAAAAGCGTAGTTAGGTATAGCATCAGGGAATCCATCAATGTAGAGTTCACATAAAATAGTTAGTGTCGGGAATCGTTAGGTATAGCGTCGGGGAATTTAGTGTCAGGAATACGTCATCTTAGTTAGGTTTAGCGGCAGGGAAGCTCGGAATAAACTTGTTAGGTTTAGTGTCAGAGTATCGTCGCTGTAGTTTGTTTTAGTTTCAGGGAAGTTCAAATAAAATTTAGTTAGGTTTAGTGTTCGGAAACCCTTGCCCTAGTTAGCTTTAGTGTCAGGGAAGTCCACTCGTTCCATAAAAACAAAAAAAAAAGTTTTATTAGTCTTGCTTCTTATTGGGGAAGTATACTTTTATTTTGTTTTTGTCAAGTTTTCTAAAGTTTTGTTTTTGCGGTTTACCCAATGCACGTGTCTAACCACATAAATAATAAAGATGTCCCAAAGGTCAATTTCTGCCGAAGAGGGCTATGCGTTTCTTCATTCTGACACAGACTCGTCGGATGGTGAGACTTTTATTTGTTAACCTCCTCATCCAGTGATGAAGAGGAGGGACCCTTTAGGAGGCGCCCCAGGACCAACACCACAGTTAAAACCCCAGAGAGAAGTGACCCCGCAAGAGTTGAAACCCCCGAGCCCCAAATCCCTGCGTACACGGGCAGCCCAGGGATAAAATTTAATACGGCAGGTCTCCGTGAGATGGACTTTTTCAAGTTCTTTTTCACGGATGAATTTATAGAGCATATGGTGTCCCAGACAAATTGATATGCCCGACAGTGTATAACCAAGAACCCCACCTCATTTTATGCCCAATCCCACAGGTGGACTGCTGTAGACGCAGCAGAGTTGGGCAAGTTCTGGGGACTGCACTTGAACATGGGGCTTCTGAAAAAGCTATCCATTAGGACCTACTGGAGTACAGAAATCTTATACCCCACCCGCATGGTCATGTCCTGGATGCGTTATGAGGCAATACTTCGCTTCTTGCATTATACTGATAATGAGCAGCGCCCAACCCCAGATGTCCCCAGTTTTGATTGTATAAACTGAGACCCCTATTAGACCATTTCAGTGCCCGGTTTCCCAATAGTACCCCCCCCCCCCCCCCGAGAAGTGTGTTTCTGTTGATGAGTCCCCGGTACATTTTAAAGGGAGGCTTCAATTCCGCCAGTACCTAAGAGGGCAAGGTATGGTGTGAAAATGTATAAGATGTGCGAGAGTTCATCAGGGTATACCTAAAAATTTAGGATTTATGAAGGACACCAGTGTTCAGCCCCAGAATGCCCCCCCCCCCTTACTGGGAGTTAATGCAAAAATTGTGTGGGATTTGGTGCACCCACTGCTGGACCAGGGTTACCACCTCTACCTGCATAATTTTTATGCCAGCGTCTCACGCTTCAAGTGTCTCGCTTCCATAAGTACTGTGGCATGCGGTGCTGTTAGAAAAAAATCTGAGAGGCCTCCCTAAGACTCTGCTTGGGCAAACACTCAGAAGGGGTAAGAGCAGGGCACATTCTAGCAGCAACATATTGTGTGTCAGGTACAAGGACAAGAGAGATGTCCTTGTATTGACAACAATACATGGCCACACCAGTACCCACGTACCTGTACAGAGACCCCCAAACCAGACTGCGTGCTGGACTATAGGTAAATGGGAGGGGTGGACTTGTCAGATCAAGTCCTGAAGCCCTACAACGCGATGCGGTGTGGTATAAGAAGCTGGCCGTGCACATCATACAGATGGCATTGTACAATGCGTGCGTGCTACATCGATGTGCAGGCCAGAGGGGAACTTTCCTGGAATTTCAAGAGGTGGTTATCAAGAACCTAATCTTTAGGGACCTGGAAGGGGAGGGGGGCACCAGTACCTCTGGAAGCGAGGCCACACGCATAGTACCAGGGCAACATTTTCCAGAAGTTCCGCAAACTGGCAAGAAGGGAAAAAGTCAAGAGGTGCAGAGTCTGCTCGAAGAGGAGGATGAGGAACACAATATATCAATGTGACACGTGTACCGAAAAACCAGGGCTCTGTATGAAAGTGTTTTAAAATTTATCATATATGCCTTGATTTTTAATCTACCCCAATTTTACTTACCCTGATACACTCCGCACATCTTATCCCCCTTATATTTCCCTTCTGAGCCCTGCCGTGTGCCCAGGCAGCTGATAACAGCCACATGTAGCATATTGCCGTACCAATGAAAACCCGCATTACAGTTTATGGGGTGTACAGTGAAGGAAATAAGTATTTGATCCCTTGCTGATTTTGTAAGTTTGCCCACTGTCAAAGACATGAACAGTCTAGAATTTTTAGGCTAGGTTCATTTTACAGAGCAGCTCCAGTTCCAGGGGAAATCAGCCCTCTCATAGTGATGATTGTCACTAATAGGGCTGTGCTGGGTCTAGTTAGACCCAGCAGCAGTCTGTCAGTAACGGCACCCGGTGATCATGTGACCAGTCACATGAACACCGGGAGCAATAGAGACAGCTGCCTCTATTCCTATACACAGCGTTCATTTTACAACTACAAAAAACGTCTGACTGCTGTGCTTGCCAACAAGGGTTGTGCCACCAAGTATTAAGTCTTGCTTGCCATAGGGATCAAATACTTATTTCTCTGTGCACAATGCAAATAAATATATATAATTTTGACTATGTGATTTTCTTTTTTTTTTTTTTTTATATAATCTATCTCTCACTGGTAAAATTAACCTAGCCTAAAAATTCTAGACTGTTCATGTCTTTGACAGTGGGCAAACTTACAAAATCAGCAAGGGATCAAATACTTATTTCCTTCACTCTATGTCTCCGGTGCCACATGCTGGGCACAATATATCGGACACTGACATGGCATATATGTATAGAAAATTACAAATCTCACTCTGCACCATCTGCTGTGCATTATCTTTTACACAATACCTGTGGAGTCAAAATGCTCACTACACCTATAGATGAATGTCTTAAGGGGTGTAGTTTCTAAAATGGGGTCACTTCTCGGGGGTTTCAGCTGTACTGGTACCTCTGGGGCTCTGAAAATGCAACCGAAAACCAATCCAGCAAAATCTGGACTCCAAAGAACGCATAGCACTACTTCCCTTTTGAGCCTTCCTATGGGCCCAAACGGTAGTTTATCACCACAAATCGGGTATTACCGCACTCAGGACAAATTGGGCAACAAAATGGGGTATTTTATTCCTTGTGAAAATAAGAAATTTTGAGCCAAAACTATATATTATTGGAATTTTTTTTAATTCACAGCCCAATTCAAATAAGTTCTGTGAAAAAATTGTGTGGTCTAAAATGTCGTATTTTCCAAAACGGTGTCACTTTTGGAGGATTTCTACTATTTTGGCACCACAAAACCTCTTCAAACCTAGCATAGTGCCTAAAATATATTCTAATAAAAAAGAGGCCCCAAAATGCAGTAGGTGCTTCTTTGCTTCTGGGGCTTGTGTTTTAGTCCACTAGTACGTACACTAGAGCCACATGTGGGACATTTCTAACAACTGCAGAATCTGGAGAATACATATTTAGTAGTTTTTCTCTAGTCAAACCTTCTGTGTTACAGAAAAAAAATGGATTAAAATTTAATTTCTACAAGAAATTTAATTTGCGAATTTCACCTCCACTTTACTTTAACTCCTGTGAAACGTCTTAAAGGGTTAAGAACCTTTCTTAATGCTGTTTTGAATACTTTGAGGGCTTGGTTTTTTAAATGGGGTGTTTTATGCAGGTTTATAATACATAGGCCCCTCAAAGCCACTTTAGAACTGAATTGGTACCTAAAAAAAAAAGGCTTTTGAAATTTTCATTAAAATATGAGAAATTTCTGGTTATGTTCTAAGCATTGTAACGTCCTAGAAAAATAAAATAATGTTCAAAAAACTTAGCCAATCTAAAGTAGACAAATGGGAAATGTTAATTAGTAACTATTTTGTGTGATATAACCATCTGCCTTACAAGCAGATACACTTAACTTAAAAAAAATGCTACGTTTTCAAAATTTTCTCTCAATTTTGCTATTTTTCACAAATAAACACTCAATGTATCAACCAAATTTTACCACTAACATAAAGCCCAATGTTTCACGAGAAAACTATCTCAGAATCGCTTGGATAGGTAAAAGCATTCCGAAGTTATTACCACGTGAAATATGTCAGATTTGAAAAATGGGCTCTGAGCCTTAAAGAGGCTCTGTCACCAGATTTTGCAACCCCTATCTGCTATTGCAGCAGATAGGCGCTGCAATGTAGATTAGAGTAACGTTTTTATTTTTAAAAAACGAGCATCTTCTCTTCAGAACGCCCAGCTTCTGGCAGTGCAGACACAGCCGTGTTCTCGAGAGATCACGCTGTGACGTCACTCACAGGTCCTGCATCGTGTCGGACGAGCGAGGACACATCGGCACCAGAGGCTACAGTTGATTCTGCAGCAGCATCAGCGTTTGCAGGTAAGTCGATGTAGCTACTTACCTGCAAACGCTGATGCTGCTGCAGAATCAACTGTAGCCTCTGGTGCCGATGTGGCCGACACGATGCAGGACCTGGGGCAGGAAGTGAGTGACGTCACAGCGTGATCTCTCGAGAACACGCTGTGTGTCTGTGCACTGCCAGAAGCTGGGCGTTCTGAAGAGAAGTGGATAATACTTCTCGTCAGAACGCCCAGCTAGTAAAAGTAGTAAAAACGCCCCGATGTACGCACATAATACACGCCCACTTGGACTTTTACTGTAAACACGCCCACTTGGACTTTTGCAAGCCTCATTTGCATAAATACAAAAATGGTCATAACTTGGCCAAAAATGCTCGTTTTTTAAAAATAAAAACGTTACTGTAATCTACATTGCAGCGCCTATCTGCTGCAATAGCAGATAGGGGTTGCAAAATCTGGTGACAGAGCCTCTTTAAGCATAGCATGTTAGGCAGTTTCTCTTTCCCTTCTCCCACAACTGACAACTCTTTATATGCAATAGACATACCCCTAGTATAGTTTTTATGACCCATTATGAACTTTTGAATATTAGACGGTGGACAAAGAGGCTGCGTCTGTGGGTATTGTTGGAGAGCATGTCTAATCTTCTAATTACTGATAAAATACCTTTGGCAAAATCGCCTCTTCAAACGTCCTAAAAATGGAATCACAATAAAGCTTGTCTAAATTAGCTATTCCTGACTGACTCCACATCTGTTAAATTGGAATAGGGTATATGATATTCCAAGCTTTTGAAGGATATAAATTTAAAGGGAACCTGAATATTCGCTTTTTTAGCAAATGTCTCCAAATGTCCAGAGCTGCCTGGATAGGGGAGCACATGTAACCGTTTGTTTCAGACATTAGGTCTCCAAAAGAAGTCTAGTAGGTTGAAATTTAGTAAAAGTCTTCTCTATTTGAATCCATTTGTGATCAGGGTCAGAGTTCTACTTATTACACAGTGCATCAATTAACTGGTTCCCGACCACTGGCTGTGTTTTTCCAGCCAGCGGTCAGGGTCCTTAAAACCCGCGCCATAGACTTTTTACGGCTCGGGTTTTAACTTGCTGCCCGAGCGATCTGGCAACTGAATGTCGGGTCTCTGGCTGTCAGTGACTGCCGGGGACCCTGAGGAGACGATAGAAGCAGCTTTTGCTGCTTCTGTCTTCCCCAATCTCTTTTGCACAGCGCTCAATGAATGCTGTGTATAGGAATAGAGGCAGCGGCCGCGCCGCTGTTTCTATTGCTCCCGGTGTTCATGTGACTGGTCACATGATCGCTGGGTGCCGTTACTGACAGACTGCTGCTGGGTCTAACTAGACCCAGCACAGCCCTATTAGTGACAATCGTCACTATGAGAGGGCTGATTTCCCCTGGAACTGCTCTGCAGCTCCAGTTACAGTGGAAAAGCATGGTGTAAAAAGAAAAAAATATATAGAAAGTTCCCCAAAGGTCTTTTTTGACCTTTTGAGGGACAGACCATAGTAATCAAATTTTTTATAATAAATACACATAAAATACCCATAAAAAAGCTTAGTTTTTTTTACTATTTTCAAACTTTAAGAATAAAAATTCTAAACTAGCAAAAAGGATGTGTATAAAAACAATAAAAAAAGAAACCTGCATTGTCTACAGAAAAAACATCGCAAAAATCACGTCGTTAGCCCAGCAAATAAAAAAGTTCTAGCCATTTAACTAACGCGTGCTAAAAAGGGCTAAATGGTGTCTGGTCCTGAAGGCTCAAAATAGCCCGGTCCTGAAGTGGTTAAAGAGGCTTTGTGATACATAGTGAGGTTAGGAACACCTATACCTCCCAATTTAATAGGTAGGTATAATCCCTTTCTTGACACCCTTGGATATCTATTTGCCCGCACAAACTTCCCCACCAAAGTCTGCAATTTACTAATATGAGCATTAGTGAACTTATATGGAAGACATCTCCTGACATACAAGATTTTAAGTAAATACATAATTTTAAAACAATGTATTCTTGCTATCCGAGATAATTCAAGTTTAGCTAATCTCTCCAAGTCTCCTTGTAGTTGTTTAAACCGTTAGTGACCGGCCCATCGTGTTTCTACGTCGGTCACTAACGGGCCTTATTCCGATGCCATAGACTTTTTACGTCGCGGCATCGGAATAAGTTTACAGAGCAGGGAGATGTCAGATCTCCCTGCTCTCAACTGCTAGAGGCAGCTGAGGGCTGGGAGCGTCACTGCTCTGCCGTGTGAGATCGATATTAGTATCGATCTCACACGTTTAACCCCTCAGATGCGGTGCTCAATAGCGAGCACCGCATCTGAGTGGTTTTGAAGAGAGGGAGGGAGCTCCCTCTCTCTCCCACCGACACCCGGCGATACGATCGCCGAGTGTCTGTGTCTCTAATGGCAGCCGGGGATCTAATAAAGGCCCCCAGGCTGCCTGGAGTGAATGCCTGCTAGATCATGCCGCAGGCATGACCTAGCAGATGCCTGTCCGTGTTAAACGGACAGGCAGTAATACACTGCAATATAAAAGTATTGCAGTGTATTATAAATGCGATCGCAGAATCGCATATTATAGTCCCCTAGTGGGACTAGTAAAAAAGTGAAAAAAAAGTTTAATAAAGTTAATTTAAAAAAAAAATGTGAAAAAAATGAAAAACCCAGCTTTTCCCCTTACAAACTGCTTTACTATTAAAAAAACAAAATAAAGTTAAAAAGTTACACATATTTGGTATCGCCGCGTCCGTAACGACCCCGACTATAAATCTATTACATTATTTAACCCGCACGGTGAACGCCGTAAAAAAATTAATAAACTATGGAAAAATTGCTGTTTTCTGTGAATACTGACTTTAAAAAAATGTAATAAAAAGTGATCAAAAAGTCGCATCTACTCCAAAATGGTACCAATAAAAACTACAAGTCGTCCCGCAAAAAAAAAGCCCTCATACGACCGCATCGGCGAAAAAATAAAAACGTTACGGCTCTTCAAATATGGAGACACAAAAACAAATCATTTTGAAAAAAAAGCGTTTTTACTGTGTAAAAGTAGTAAAACATACAAAATCTAGTTATTGTGTTATTTATATCACACGGTAAACGGCGTAGATTTAGGACGCAAAAAAGAGTGGCGAAATTTCAGATTTTTTTTCTATTTCCCCCCCCAAAAAAAGTTAATAAAAGTTAATCAATAAATGATATGTACCTCAAAATGGTGCTATTAAAAAATACAACTTGTCCCGCAAAAAACAAGACCTTATACAGCTATGTCGACGCAAAAATAAGAAGGTTATAGCTCTTGGAATGCGACGATTCAAAAACGTAAAAAATAGCTTGGTCATTAAGGTCCAAAATAGGCTGGTCATTAAGGGGTTAATCAGGATATCAACATTACAATCTATCAAAGAACTAGTGGGAAAGGACAATTCCACCCCGAAGTAAGGAAGGCCATCAGTTATCCAAATATGCTTGTTGTAGAACTCTTAAGGAGTTGTCCGACATAAAGAGGCAAAAATAAGAGTCTTAGACACATTTAGCTTATAGTACGACACTTTAGAAAAGGTGTCTAACACCCCCATTATGGCTGGAATAGAAGGTTCCGGTTTAGCACAAGTGATGATAACCTCATACGCATATAAGCCCAGATAATGAAACACTTTCCCTACTTGAATACTCGATATTCGATCATGTGAACGAATAAGCTCCGTAACGGTTCCATAACCAGAGCAAATATTACCGGAGATAACGGGCAACCCTGCCGGGTACCATTACTGATATCAAAACTGTCCGTTAGAAATCCTGGTGCTAAAACTTTTGCATTAGGAGAAACCTATAAAGCCATAATAGCTTTTTTGATGTCGGGCACAAACCCAAATTTAGAAAGAACAGCATCCAAATATTCCCAGTGCAGCCTGCCAAATGCTTTCTCTGCATCTAAAGACATGAATGCACTCGGAGCCCTGGACATCTCAACCACTTGTAAGAGGTTTAGCATACGCCTTGTACCGTCCTTTGCCTGCCTGCCCGCTACAAATCCCACCTGATCCGGAGAAATGAATGTAGGAATGACTTTTTGTAGACTGAAAGCTAACCACTTAAGAGTAAATTTTTAAATCACAGTTTAACAGCGCTATAGGTCTAAAGTTCTCTGGTTTGGTTGGGGGTTTCCCTGGTTTAGGCGAAGTTGAAATAATTGCTTCAGAACTCAATTTAGAAATAGAACCTGAGGATTGTCAAGAAACGTATAAACTCAACAGATACGGTGACAAGTCTTCTGCAAAAAATCTTATAATAATCATTTGACAGGCCATCAGGACCTGGAGCTTTGTTGAATCTCCGCAATCTCATTTAAACACTCCAACTGAATATTGAGAAACAGAAGGAAGGTTTTAATAACCACTTCAGAAGGTTGGTGTATGGAGGAGTCCAATTTATAAATTGTACAGACCGGCATAATATTGCGCGAATAAATTCGCAATATCAATGGGATTTCGAATCTTAAAACCAGTGGAATCTTCCAGATATTCTATCTTGGATTTAGCTGATTGTTTTTGAACTCTATTGTGCTTATTAAGTGATTGTAATAGTGTTCACTTAACTTATTGCCCTGCTGGGCTAATATGTCCCGAAAATGTGTGAGTTTTAGGAGACTGGTTTAATACTATCTAACTACAGTCCCTACATGATGCATCATTCATTCATGCGGTCACTGGATAAATGATTTGTGAGATTTCTCTGCAATTCACTCTGCTGCAATGTTTCATGATCAGGAGATCTGACAACTCCTTTATGTTTAATGATCTTTGGGCATGCGCTGTTTGGCCCCATGGTCTTACATCAGAGAATAGGCGGCGCTGAGCTCTATTCACAATCCCTGCGCTTCGTTACTCTGTCTGTGGTAGTTACAGCAGAGGACGCGTAATCTCGTGAAATTACGCGGTAAATGACAAGTTACAACGAGATCACGCTTCCTCGGCTGTAACTACCATAGAAACAGTAACGAAGTGCAGAGATTGTGAATAGACATTCCGTGGAATGTCTATTCACTGTCTAAACACTTCAGTATTGTTAATGTGTAAGTAGAAGCACATAAGGATCTAGCAGGATCCCTATGCGCTGTGTAAATGAATGGAGAGGAGTGCATGATGCTGATTGGTCAGCGTCCTACACTCCCCTGTACAACGCCCACTTGGTCTAAAGTGAAAATACGCCCACTTGGGCATTAAGACACTTATTAGCATAAATCTAAAAACGCAAATAAAGTATTAAAAATAGATTGTTTATTTAAATAAAAAGCACTGCTGTCACCTACATTATAGCGCCCATCTCCTTATGTAGGAGATAGGACACTTATAATGTGGTGACAGAGCCTCATTAAGAAGGATGTTCCTCATTATTAAGCAGGCCACAGGTTTCAAGCAATATGGGAAAGAAAAAGGATCTCTCTGCTGCCGAAAAGTGTGAAATAGTGCAATACCTTGGACAAGGTATGAAAACATTGGCTATTTCAAGAAAACGTAAGCGCGATCATCGTACTGTGAAAAAATTTGTGTCTGATCCAGAGCACAGACGGGTTCGTTCAGTTAAAGGCATAATGAGGAAGGTTTCTGCCAGACAAATTAATAGGATTAGGAGAGCAGCTGCTAAAAGGCCATTGCAAAGCAGCAAACAGGTATTTGAAGCCGCTGGTGCCTCTGGCGTCCCACGAATCTCAAGGTGTAGGATCCTCCAGAGGTTTGCAAGTGTGCATAAAGCTATTATTCGGCCACCCCTAAACAATGCTCACAAGCAGAAACGGTTGCAGTGGGCTCAGAAATACATGAAGACTAATTTTCAAACCGTGTTGTTTACTGATGTGTGGCGTGCAACCCTGGATGGTCCAGATGGCTGGAGTAGTGGATGGTTGGTGAATGGCCACCATGTCCCAACAAGGCTGCGACGTCAGCAAGGAGGTGGCGGAGTCATGTTTTGGTCTGGAATCATGGGGAGAGAGCTGGTAGGTCCCTGTAGGGTCTCTAACGGTGTGAAAATGACCTCTGCAAAGTATGTAGAGTTTATGACTGACCACTTTCTTCCGTGGTACAAAAAGAAGAACCGTGCCTTCCATAGCAAAATTATCTTCATGCATGACAATGCACCATCTCATGCTGCAAAGAATACCTCTTTGTCATTGGCTGCTATGGGCATAAAAGGAGAGAAACCCATGGTGTGGCCCCCATGTTCCCCTGACCTCAACCCTATTGAGAACCTTTGGAGCATCCTCAAGCAAAATATCTATAAGGGTGGGAGGCAGTTAACATCAAAACAGAAGCTCTGGGAGGCTATTATGACATCCTGCAAAGATATTCAAGCAGAAACTGTCCAAATACTCACAAATTCAATGGATGAATGAGTGGGTCCTATGTTAACATGTAACTTGGCCTGCTAAGTTTTTTTGGATTGAAAGAGCTTTTGATTTCTGTAAATATGACCTCCTGATGCTGCAAATTCAACAAATTACCATTTTAGTTCTCTTTACAACCTTAAAAATGTTTTAATCTCTGTTGTGCATAATAATTTGAAACAGTGCATTTTGAGTTTTTTTACTTCTAAAAAAAATCTGTTATCATTAGGAGATTTGTTCAATAAAATTCGCATTATACTCCAACGGTCGAGCAGCATCAGCGTTTGCAGGTAAGTAGCTACATCGACTTACCTGCAAACGCCGATGCTGCTGCAGAATCATCTGTAGCCTCTGGTGCCGATGTGTCCTCGCTCGTCAGACACGATGCAGGACCTGGGGAAGTGACGTCACAGCGTGATCTGCCAGAAGCTGGGCGTTCTGAAGAGAAGTGGATGATACTTCTCGTCAGAACGCCCAGCTAGTAAAAGAAGTAAAAACGCCCCGATGTAACGCACATAATACACGCCCAGTTGTACTTTTACTTTTCAACACGCCCAGTTGAACTTTTGCAAGCCTCATTTGCATAAATACAAAAATGGTCATAACTTGGCCAAAAATGCTCGTTTTTAAAAAATAAAAACGTTACTGTAATCTACATTGCAGTTCCTATCTGCTGCAATAGCAGATAGGGGTTGCAAAATCTGGTGACAGAGCCTCTTTAAGCTGATTAATCTCCTTTTCCAGAACAGTTTGCACATCAATCAAGTCATTCTGCGAAGTAGCGTATTCCGCCATTTTATTTTCAAGGTGAGCTGTCCTGTCTCCTAAATCTGCCAAATCTTTCTTTGTCTGCCATCATAGTTTTAAAGTCCAGTGACAAAGAATTACGTAGAGAATTCAACATTGACTGCATGACAACTTTAGACAGAGGGGAATCGATATGCTCACCCCGTTGGACTGATCAGACATACAGACGAAACTGCCATTTGAGACGGCTCCACGCGGGCGTAAGAAGATGCAGGAGTATGCCCCTTAACAAAGAACTCTGTTAATTTCACCGGAGATCCAGTTTTCCTTTCTTCCCTCGAGGCATATTAAAGAGGCTCTGTCACCAGTTTATAATTGCCATATCCCCTACCTAATCTGGTAGGCGCTGTAATGTAGATAACAGCGGTTTTTATTTTTAAAAACTCATTTTTGAGCAAGTTATGAACAATTTTCGATTTATGCTAATTAGTACTTAATGACCAACTGGGCGTTTCTTTTTACTTTTTACCATGTGGGCGTTGGAAAGAGAAGTGTATGACGCTGACCAATCAGTGTCATACACTTCTCTTCATTCCAGCCCAGATTGTTTCACTGCACAGCGTGATCTCACGAGATCACGCTGTGACGGGACTTCCTCCCACAGGTCCTTCACCGGAGCGATGGAAGAGTCAACAGACATTGCCTCCATCCGTGCCAGGACGTTTATCCGAATCTGCAGCAGCTGGAGGCGATGTCTGTTCAGTCTTCCATGGCTCCGATGAAAATCCTGTGGGAGGAATTCCCGTCACAGTGTGATCTTGCAAGATCACGCTGTGCAGTGAAACAAGCTGGGCATGAATGAAGAGAAGAGTATGATGCTGATTGGTCAGCGTCATACACTTCTCTTTACAATAGCCCACTTGGTAAAAAGTTAAAAAACGCCCAGTTGGTCATTAAGAACTAACTAGCATAAAAATAAAATTGTTCATAACTTGCTAAAAAATGATAGTTTTTCAAAATAAAAACCACTGTGCCACATAGGACACTTATAATCTGGTGACAAAGCCTCTTAAAAGCTGGGCTGCTGGTTCAGGTAATATGACCGAAATGATGCTGATAATGCTGGATTGTGCCGCTATTTGACGAGGTAAAAACGGAGCTCAAGCGACCGAGGCCATAGGCAGTCAGGCCATACCCCCTTTCCCCTTAAATAGTTAAGCGGGTTCTCCCGGGTATGGTAATGCCTTACATGTGGGCGTATACTGCTATTTGGGCACACTGTGCTAAGAAGGGAAGGCGCATGGATTTTGCTTGGTAGTCGTTTTGGTTAAGTATTACTGGTATTTCAGTTTAAAACGTGGGGGCACATGCAATCTGTGCGGAGTACATCAGGGCATAATAAGAGGGTATAATAATGGGGTAAATAATAAAACTATACATAGATCTGTGGTATGCTGTGAAGCAATCTGTTATGCACGGGCCAGTGTTGCACTGATAAACGGTGTCCTTTTCTTATCCCCCTTTTGTAACGCTGCACCTTCTGGGGACTTTTTCTCCTTTTGTAATTTGGGAAATGTTGCTGGGAAAGTGTTGCCCTGGTATAATATGGGCGCCCTCGCTTCCAGCAGATGTGCTCTGTCCCTTCTCTTCCTAGTTCCTAAATACTATGGCCCTGAAACTAGCAGAATGTTCCCCTTCGGCCTGCACATCGGGATGTTTTTTCATCACCGCATTAGTAGTGCTATAACTTTTTTGTTTTTAAGTTGATTGAGTTGTGTGTGGGCTCGTTTTATGCGAGACGGGCTGTGGATTTTATTGGTACCATTTTGGGACACACATAACTTTTTGATCACTTTTTATTTCATTTTTTTGGAAGAGGAAATTTACCAAACCAAGCATTTCTGGAATAGTTTTTTGTTTTGATTTTTCGGCATTCACTGTGCGCTATAAATGACATGTTAACTTTATTCTGCGGGTCGATACGATTACGGCAATACCAAATTTAAATAGTTTTTTTCATGTATTACAGCTTTTGCACAATATAATGACTACTTTTTTTACAAAAAATGCACTTGTTTTCTGTGTCGCCATATTCTAAGACCCATAACTTTCTTATTTTTGCGTGGACAAAGCTGTGTCAGGGATTATTTTTTGCGGGACGGGTTGTCGTTTTTATTGGTACTATTTTGGAGTAAGGCCGGATTTACACGAGCGTGTGCCTTTTGCACGCGCAAAAGGTACATAACAGCTCCGTGTGTCAGCTGCGTATGATGCGTGGCTGCGTGCTTTTCGCGCAGCCGCCATCATTATGACACTGTATGTTTGTAAACCGAAAAGCACGTGGTGCTTTTCTGTTTTCATTCATACTTTTTACTGCTGCTGCGCGAATCACGCGCGTCACACGGAAGTGCTTCTGTGTGCTGCGCGTGATTTTCACGCACCCATTGAAGTCAATGGGTGCGTGATGCGCGAACAACGCACAAATATAGGACATGTCGTGAGTCTTATTATGAGAGTTATTATGGGAAAAAAGGCATTTTGGCTTTCTTTTGTACTTGAAACTTGTATTTTTTATTTTTACAACATTTCTATTAACTTCTTTTAACTTTTTTTTATTTGGCCCACTAGGGGACTTGAAGGCCTGAAGCGCCGATCGCTATTCTAATACACTGCACTACATATGTAGTGCAGTGTATTAGATCTCTGTTATTCACTGACTGCAAGCTACATTTTTTTTTTTAAGAAAAATGGGTTTCAAACCACACAAAATCAATGTGGATAAATAAAAGTTTAAAGGAGCAATAAATAACAAAAATAAAACATTTAGGCGGGATTCACACGACCGGGTCCCGCCCGAGTATCGGCCGGTAAAATCGGCCATTTTTCCCGGCCGGTTTGCATTATTTTTGCATCCGTTCCGGGCCGGGCAGATCTGGACAGTGACATCAGCGGCAACTCCTGAAGGGGAATCCCCATGTGTTTGGGGATTCCGCTTCAGGAGTTTCCCCTGATGTCACTGCCCAGATATGGACAGAGACATCAAGCGCTCTCTCCAGGAGCGGAATCCCAGAACACACGGGGATTCCGCTCCTTCAGGGAGCTAAAATGGAGCTAGCACATAGCAGAGCGGGGAGATACCTCCCTGCTCTGCTATAGTGGCGTCGCTACAGTAGTAGCAGCAGCTGCTAGCGGCGCCATGGAAGGTGTCGCCGGGCCAGGGCACTTTTAAAACAAGCAGGGGAAGGGAGCCAGTGCAGTGCTCCCTCAACCTGCTGTACACCCCGGCCCTGCAACACAGTCTCCAGCGTAACCATTCGTCCGAATAGCAGCAACTCCTCCTCACATGCACTCTGCGCTGTGAGGAGGAGGAGATAGAGCGCAAGCGACGGAAAACCCGGCCATCACTCGGGACACATTCCGGTGATGGCCGTGTATTACCCGGCCCCATAGACTTCTATGGGAGCCGGGCGGCCGGGTACCCGGCCGAAAATAGAGCATGTCCCATTTTTTGACGGCCGGTTTTCCCGGCCGTCAAAAAACCGGCCGTGTGAATAGCCCCATTAGGGGTCTATTATTCCTAATGCAGCCGGGTGCCGGCCGATTTATGAACCGCCGGCACCCGGCCGGGAAACCCTGTCGTGTGAATGAGGCCTTAGTAATAAAACAGGAAGGCAGTGAAAAAGTTCTGAAAAGCTTCAAGAAAGAAAATTAATTCTGTAAAAATCAGATAAAGACAGCAAAGCTGGACACAGGACCTGCTGTCACTGAACCCGGCAGGCCCGCGGACCAGACAGGTACAGGATTCAGCGTAAGATACAGCTGCTCTGTATAGAGAATACAGAATACCTGTATAAAATTATAAAGTATCATTATAAAGTTGCACAAAAACCAGCCCTTTTTTTATTTAAAAAAAAAAAAAGCTTTCAAAGGTTTACATAGCCGTTTTGTATATTTAGATTTTAAACTCCTATTTGTGCGGGCATTGGTGTTATTTTATGTAACCAAATAAGCTGTGTAATAGTATGCATTCTATGCAGAGCTTATGCTCAGAACTGTAAATTAAATCAATGACCATTAAATGAGTGAATAACTAAATTGACAATTTTATATTTCTTTTTTACACTGTCACTTTTTTATTATATTCTTAAGTATGATCTTTTAGCATGGAATAATGCTTGTGCACCTTTTCTTGCTCTGCCTCATCATTTCCCTGTTATTTCTCCTGGAGATGTATTAATGTATTTCCAGGATAAATAACAGAGGAAAGGCACAATGCAGAGTTAGATGCCCCAGAGTTGTGTTTTTCATGGGGAATCTAAGGGTATGTGCACACACACTAATTACGTCCGTAATTGACGGACGTATTTCGGCCTCAAGTACCGGACCGACCACAGTGCAGGGAGCCGCGCTCCTAGCATCATACTTATGTACGATGCTAGGAGTCCCTGCCTCTCTGCAGGACAACTGTCCCGTACTGTAATCATGTTTTCAGTACGGGACAGCAGTTCCACGGAGTAGCAGGGACTCCTAGCATTGTACATAAGTATGATGCTAGGAGCCCGGCTCCCTGCACTGTGTTCGGTCCGGGACTTGAGGCCGAAATACGTCCGTCAATTACGGACGTAATTAGTGTGTGTGCACATACCCTAAGTATTTACAAAAATAGACGTGTCAGGAGAGCTTGCATTTCCTCTTTTGCTTCCCAACTTCTCACTGTTACCAGCTTTTTTTCACATTTTATTTTATACTAAGAATTAAACTTTACTAAAGATTAGCCTAGAGAGTATGGTAGATGACTATCTCCCTCTGTTCTATTATAATAACTTGCATAATAATGGGGGAGGGGGCATATCTGGTTCAACTGCTATGTCTATAGGAAGCTTAAGATTTTTTTTACTAATATAGAACCTTTTTATATGTTTTTGTTTTTTAGCTTAATAAGCAGCAGCTACAGACTATACGGGAGAGATTCCAAGCCTTCCTAAAAGGTGAAACACAAATAGTGGCTGATGAAGCGTTTATAAATGCTGTTAGGAGTTACTATGAGGTAAGTGTACTGATATCAAATATAACCCCATTCTGAACATTTACACTTCTGCTTAATTGTTGATAAGGTGGAACTTCTATCCACAGTGCACAATATTCTTTTCTCATATTGTTTTCCTTGCACATATCTTGCAGATGTTATGGCCATAGTTTTTTTTGTTTTGCTGCACTGTTGTCTTTAATGTTCTTAGGCCCTGTTCACACGGATTATTTTGCAGACAGAAAAAAAATCTGCCTCAAAATTCCTTCAGGAATTTTAAATACATAAAAATAATAATAAAAAATAAATAAGCGCCCAAATTGCTGGATATGGTCACCTTAGCCCCCAAAAATATGGAATAAAATGTGATCATAAATATGCATGTACCACATAATAGTACCAATAGAAACTACAGCTCGTCCCTCAGCAAACTAAGCCCTCATGCCGCACAATCGACAGAAAAATAAAAAAGTTATGGCTCTCAGAATGTGGCTACACAAAATAAGTTTATTTTTTAACATAGTTTATTTATAAAAGTGGTAAAACATTAAAAAAAACATAGAAATTTGGTATCGCCGCACTCGCATCCACCCATAAAAAAAAGGGTACATGTAGTTTTTACCGTTCAATGAATGCTGTAAAAACGAAAATAAATAATGTTTTGCTCATTTGTCCCCACAATTTTTTATTTTTTTGCTGTTTCCCATTACATTATATGGTACAATAAATGGTGACATGAAAAACAAGAACTTGTTCCGCAAAAAAACAAGCCCTCATATGGCTATGTCGATGAAAAAATTAAAAAGTTATGGCTTTTGGAAGGTGGGGAGGAAAAAACTAAAATGAAAATTGGCTGCGGCGGGAAGGGTATGTGCACACGACCTCTTTTCAGACATAATGGAGGCACTTTACGCCTCGAATTACGGCTGAAAAGACGGCTCCAATACGTCGGCAAACATCTGCCCATTGCTTGCAATGGGTTTTACGATGTTCTGTGCAGACGAGCGGTCATTTTACGCGTTGCTGTCAAAATACGGTGCGTAAAATGACAGGACACTTCTGGGGAGTTTTTGGAGCAGTTTTCTCATAGACTATTGAAAATCGCTCCAAAAACGGCCGTAAAAAACGCGAGTTGCTCAAAAAACTTCTGAAAATCAAGAGCTGTTTTCCCTTGAAAACAGCTCCGTATTTTCAGACGTATTTTGTTAATCGTGTGAACATACCCTTAGTATCATCGGCCGTTCTCTTGGATCATAGGTGGAAACAAGAAAAAAAAATGTCCCCCCCAAAACATGGCACATTAAAATCTATAATTAGTTATGTTACGTTTTTTGGGCTACAAGTTATGAGAAAATTTGTGAATTGTATATTAGTGATGTTTCAAAATAGTACAAAATAGAACACCCATAAATGACCATTACTGAGCTGCAGAACACACAAACAAGTAGCTGCAATATCATTTATTTTATAAGGAAGACTAGCAAAAAAATGATGTGACCAGTTTTGAAATCTGGTTCTACAACTAACATTTGTTCTCTACTGTGTAACAGGTTTTCTTGAAAAGTGATCGAGTGGCCAGAATGGTGCACAGTGGAGGATGTTCTTCAAGTGACTTCAGGGAAGTTTTTAAAAAGAACATTGAAAAAAGAGTACGATGTTTACCAGAGATTGATGGGTTAAGCAAAGAAACTGTTTTAAGTTCATGGATTGCTAAATATGATACCATTTATAGAGGGGAGGAAGATCTGCGTAAACAACCGAACAGGATGGCACTTAGTGCGGTGTCAGAACTTATTCTTAGCAAAGAACAACTTTATGAAATGTTTCAACAGATATTAGGAATCAAAAAATTGGAGCATCAGTTGCTTTACAATGCTTGCCAGGTATGTACATGCAACTTGTTCATACTTATCTTTTAAAGAGAACCTGTCTCCAGCAGCTGAGGCTGTGACTCTATTTGGTGATTTTAACCCTTTCATGACCATGGGCCATTGATGCCCCTGTGTCCAGGTCAAGTTTTCCATTTCTGATATGCACTTCTTTAAACGATAATATCTCTGGAACTGCTTTGAATATCACAACTATTTTTACTTTTGTTTTTTTTATAAGACTTATGAGGCTTTTATTTTCTAGCTTAGTTTAATTCCATGTCTTTCATTTTTATTATGAGAAGACCTCACAAACAATGTGGACAATCATAGGAGAAAGATATAACAAAGAAACAAACACGGCGCCACATAGTGTGAGTAAGCCCAATCAGACAGTCAGAGTGTGACGGATGGATGCTTACCACAGCTGGATAGGTCAAACACTTTGAAATGGATGTAGATCGTGGAGAGTGCTGCTGCCGAAATCCCAAACGGTCACACCAATGGGTAACCGTGCAATATTGGTAATTTTGAGGTAGAAAGAAGAGGGATGTAACCACGGCGCTGCTACTCAATAAGGATGCAGAAATTGATAATCGTATTTATTAGTAAGAAGGCTACGCGTTTCAATGCCGCACCGGCATCTTCCTCAGGCCATATAATGGCCTGAGGAAGATGCTGGTGCGGCATTGAAACGCGTAGCCTTCTTACTAATAAATACTATTATCAATTTCTGCATCCTTATTGAGTAGCAGCACCGTGGTTACATCCCTCTTCTTTCTACCTCAAAATTACCAATCATAGGAGAAAGGAATGGCACCCCCGTTCTGAGAAAGGCGTTGGTCCAATGTCGAAACGCACTCTACCTGCTCCTCATTTTTTATCATCTTTTATTTGCGCCATGTATTTCTGTTTTTCTGTTCTCCAGTTATCTATGGAGTGTATTGGCTGCCAGTAATGTGATGTGTGTGTTCTCTTTTATATGTATTGTTATATAAAACCCATGCACTGATAGATGGGTTTCTCACTTAAATGGTCACTGTTTCAACAAACGTTGCATAAGTCATAAGTACAAGCGAATAGAAGAAACTTTATAATATCTTATTACTGAAAATTCCCTCTTTCTCCACTTATGAACCACCACTCTCACCTTCTGCACCGATCATTCATTCTCCATTTACTGCTAATATCCATCTCGAGAGATGAGAGCGATGATCATCTCACTAAGGGATCAGGTTACATGTTGCCTGTAGAAGTCCAAGGAGGGGGGATGCTACTAGAGGGAGACAGAGGCAGAGACACATACAAACGATGCAGCAGCTTTTAGTGCATTTTTTTTATTTTACAGCCACATGGCTTATTACTGCAGTATAGTGTCCTCCATGCTGCTGCTCCCTCTTCTGAATGGGTGCTACAGAGAGATTGGCGCACAGAATCTACTGCTCATCTCTGTGTGCGCAGTTTTGGGGAGACATCATAGCAGCTAGTCTCTGCCCCTCTGGAGCTGAGCTCAGGGAAATCTAACAATTAGAGAGAAACCATACACAGGGGAAAACTGGGGAAAATACAGTTTACACATCATATAATAGAAATGTTATTCCTCATGTACACAAACACCTAAAACACATGACGGCTTATTCTGAAAAGTCGCCTGAAACGGCAGGTATGCTTTAAATCACACAGTTATGGATCTATACACCTGTATTATATGTATGTGTCTATGCATAGCTTGTGTAACAAGTGTGACTATCTGTCCTCTCACATTACAGCCTTGCAACCATTGGCTGCAGTCCGTCGCATGACATATCATTCAGCGTGGCTTATCTCAGACTTCTAAGTCTGAACTCCGTGTTTACAGACATTCAATTTACAGGAAAAACAATATTTTATCACAGAATACCCATCAGTCTAAAATCATATGTAATGGTCTGTCCAGAGAAACAGAAATAAAGTGAACCTGTCACCTGTTTGGTGCTAGTTTTTAAGACTTGTCTATCATGTATAATAGACCACCAGTGCAGTACTTGCTGTACCTCAAAACAAATGCATGGAGTATGATAAGACCACTCTATTGGTTAACCACTTGCGGACCGCCCATAGACTATAAACATCCGGGCGGTCCGCAATTAACACTGCAGGGCCGTTCCAGAACGTCCTGCATATTTTATTGTTTTTTTCAGCTCTGTGGCGGCATTTAGCTCTGTGATACCTTTGTCTCTAGACAGTTGACATCCCGGAGCTCTGCCCAAAGACCAATCAGCGTGGTCTCTGGGCATGTGATCATTGTGACAACCTGTCACAAAGATCAAAATACTATCCCTGTCGGCTGCGCTTCCCCATAATCGCAGCATCGCGCCCCCCTCTTGCGATGCCCCCATCCCTCACGACACCCTGCCATTAACTTCTCTCTCTCCTGGCAGGATATCCAGGAGGGAGAATAGTAATAAAACACACGCACCCTTTTTTTTTCCATCTATCCATCCTATATTGATGTATAGTTCTAGGCTGGGGCTACACAACGACTTTGGCCACGGCACAAGTCCCATGGGCAAAAATCGCTTTGTTCGGTAAAGTTACCGCAACCACATTAGCTTTCATTACTTGCTATGTGGGCTACGAAACATAGTGAACTTTTTACCGTGCGACTTGTGTTGTGGCCAAAGTCGCCGTGTAGCTCTACCCTAAAACTATACTATATATATATATATATATATATATATATATATATATATATGAGATGCACAGATAGATAGATACCAGACGATAGCTAGATACGTAGATCGAATCGTACAGTTTTAGGCCCTGTGAATTTTTTTGCTTTTACGGACCGTGCTCCCATACTTTTTAAAATGGGAGCACAGCCTGCAAATGCGAGTGACTGTCAGTGGCCGGCCGTGCCCATAATCACCGGCCGTGAATACGGGTACGGCCGTGTGTAGGGGGCCTTAGGCTGGGGCTACACGGTGACTTTGGCCGCGACACTGGTCGCATACACAAAGATCGCTTTGAAACCAGCTTTGCTCTCCAAAAGCCAGTGTGCGCAACATTCATTATAGGCTCTGGCTAGCGCCCAACGTGTATGAAATTCCAATATATTTGGTAGAGTTGACGTCGGCAGAAGTTGCCAAATATGTATTCAGTTGTGGTAACCCAGTGGCATGCACTGGATGTCAGAAAAGTTCACCTGAGTTCACATATTTGGAAAAAAAATGACCGTTTAATTTTTTTCCATCAAAGTCAATGAATTGTCTTGAAAAAAAATAGAAGGCTAAAGTCTTTTATATGTCACTAATCAAATAGCTTGGGGGGGGGGGGTCAAATTTCCTAAAAGGTGTCATTTTGGTGGTGTTCGCAGTATTTTAGCACTTCAAAACATCTGTAATGGTCGTATGGTGTCGGCAAACCAGCTTTGGAAAATTTGCCCTCCAAAAGCTAGTTTGCCCACCATTCATTGTAAGCTCCGCCTTGCGCCCAGCGTGTAAGAAATACGCACACATTTAGTATCGCTGAAGTAGGCAGAATTTGCCACGTATGTATTTAGGTGTGTTTACCCAGTGGCATTCACCAGATGTCAAAAAAACATCTAAATTCACATATTCACATTTTTTAAAAATGTATTTCCCATTTTTCCTTAGATATATTTTACTTTTTTAAAAATTTAGATTAGTTTTTTTTACACAATATGGAAGCACAAAATGTTCTTAAAAAATCCAGACCAAATACATGTAGGTTAAAAGAGTAATAGAAGAACAATTTGCTTTCAAATTGGCACATGGCTAAAACTTGAAAATGGGCCTGGTCAGGAAGGGTGCAGGTGGCACATTGGGCTATTGGAGTTTTAAAAGCACCATCTTGTCTGCAAAAAACTGTGATGCTATGTGTAAAGGGCAAAGTATGTCATGGTTAAGTAATTTATGGTGATGGTTTTCTTGCTGGTCAATAGATTCCTTGGTATAGCTTAAAAAAATCATTAACTCCTCCCCGCCCCAGGTCGTACAGTTACGTCACGGTGGGATTCGGTTAGCGCGAATTGCAGTGAAGTTACTGTTTCAAGTGACAGTGTTGATGCCTGCAGCCATTGACCGCAGCGAGTCATTAATAACTGACAGGGGACTAATCAGTGCGGTCCTGCCCCAGGATTGATTGGTCAGATGTTGCCAACTGCCCAATCCCACCATTAAAAACCGAAGAATAGAGGCATTTGCTCTAGCAGTCGCAGTTGAGTCAGAGCGGCGATTAGAGAATGAGCTAGAGTTAAGCAGAGCAGATTGTGTAAAATAATATACTTGATTTCGTGTGATCAGTTAAAATATCCCCCTTTTTAGTGACTTTACCCCTGTATTTCTTCCATCATCCCTGTCTGATCACACCCATCATCTTTTAATCACCTCTACACTATCTATCACTCCCTGTGATCATTTCTGTGATCCCTTCACATCATCACCCCCATCATATGCCTGTGTTCGCCTCCCAGTGATCACCTCCTTAATAACTTCATGTCATTACCACCATTCGTTTCCTGTGATAACCTCAGTAATTGTTAGCACATTAGTTACATGCAAGCAATTTTTAACATCCTCTTCCCCCATCCTCTCACTGTGATTAGTCGTAATATTTAGTACACACTTAGTACACCAGTATTTTTTTTAGTACTATTTGTACGCCACTTGATGATATTGCTCAAAGTTTTTTTTTTTTGTTTTTTTTGACGAGGTGGCATACATCTTTCTGGCATATGACGCTGTCAGCTATCGAGGATGAACTCCTTTCCTCTTGTCCTACTACTTCATCCGCTAGTGACTCGGAGAACCCCCGAGAAAGCGTCCTTGGGCTGTCCTGTACTGGCCCCTGATACCATATGGATAAGCCTCTATACCTCAAAACCCTAAGTTCACTGTGAACTCAGGGATACATTTCAACATGACAGGGCTCAGAGAGCTGGGCTTTTTTTAATTTAATATTTTTCGGACTAATTTATTGCTGTAATTTTAGCCCTAACTAATTTGTAACAATTTATCTTAAAGAGTATCTGTCACTCTGTCACTAGTTTATTAATGCCCTGTCTCCTAACTAATCAAATAGGCGCTATGATGCTGGTAACTACAGTGTAAAAATTTTAAAAAAACATTTCTTTGCAAACTTATGAGCATTTTTCTAAATATGCTAACTTTGCTATACTTACCAAATGGGAGTTTACGCTTTCTTTTCACTCTGGGCGGTGTAATGTTTTCTGTATGACGCTGTTCAATCAGCATCATACAGTTCTCTTCTTCCCAGCCCAGCATGATAATATTGATCATATAGTATACAGCTTCCATTCCAGGCGGAGTTTTCAACTGGTTATATCTCCGTTTTTTTCACAGCTAGATCACACGCTACGATCCTGGTGCCATACGAAAGATTAGAATCTCCTCTTTTATTTCTAGGTGGTCCACTGCTGGAGATATGGGTATTTGAAGTTATCCCCCTTCCCTCCAGCCTCAGTCTCCCACACTGTGTGATGAAGCTTCATGCTGATAGGACAGCGTCCGGGGCTGTGAGGTAGCTCCACCTCAGGAGAATCGCTGCTTTTACCTCCCACTTGTCTAATAAAACTTAATTTACATATTTAGAAAAAAGCTCATAACTTTTAAAATAATAAACTTTTTAGGACAAAATTTTCACTAACATTATCAGTGTGGCAGAGCCTAATAGACTAGCTAGGAGATTGGGCATTATTAAACTAGTGACAGATCCTCTTTAAAGCGCCAGTTAAATTTTATGCTGAACCCCACAGATGCAGTGGAGATGGTATTATTTTCCTCTTCACCCATGACCGCACCAGTAAGAGAGGATCTGCTCCAGGGAAAGAAAGGTGAACTCTACTCCCACTTCAGTGGTTTCCTGTTCCTGGAGACGAGACCTACAGCAACATCGGAAGATTCCTGCCGGTATCTGGGATCGGACTTCCCCGGCCTGAAAAGGAGACGTACTGGCCTAGTACATGCGTTGAGAAAGCGTGTATGTTTGGTGCTAACTGGCTGGTGAGAGAGTTCAGCAGGGGGGGCGCGCTGAATTAGGCATCTGACGCCAGCGGCGGGACGCCAAATTTGAATTCAAGTGTGGTTTGGCGTCCTAATGCTATATAAATTGAACCCACCTGGGCCCAGCATTGCTTGTGTGTTTTCTTGCTGGCAGCCTAATGTGGAGGAGCAACTACAGACGGTTAGAGGTGGCATGACCCAGAAAGGAGTAGGTCCTGAGGAGAATCCATCACCACCACCTAGCATGGTAATCCTGGATAGTGTCGTAAGTGGCCTTGTGGCAGACAATTTTTTCTTATATTTTTCAAATGTGTTATTCCCATGTGTTTTTTTTTAAATAGGAAAAAAACTAGAAAAGCTATAGCCAAAACCAGAAACAAGGAGTGTGCCTTATATGAAGAGGAAAGTCTGGCTTTACATGAGAGAAGGCTCTGTCAGGCATGTATTAATAAGTCAATCATTAAAGAATCTTCTTCCCTGTTTCTGGCCATTAAATCAATTATTCAGGATGAAATCCACATCTCTCTTAGGGGAATAGCCCTGTCTAAAAAATGGCCCTAATAGTTCTCCATCCCATTTTCACGTCTCATCCTCAGACAAGGCCCGTGAGATAGAAAGTGGGGAACTGTATTCAGCATCCTCCTCATCTGAGGATGATAGAGGAGGCCAGCCCTTCTTTCCAGTGGAATATACAGACAAACTACTTATCCGTTTTACAGTGAACATTGAAGAGCCTAAACCCTCACGTTCTGTTCAGGGCATCATGTTCGGGGGGCTGGAATCCCAGCAGCGTAGGTGTTTTCCAGTAGACAAAAATATCCTTTTCCTAGTTAAAGAATAATTGATGAAGCCTGATAAGGGGGGGGGGGGGGCTGATACCTTAGGGGGAATTAAGCATAATTATCCCTTTGAGGAAGAAGTTAGTGCCTCGTGGGACTCTGTGCCCAAGGTAGATGTGGCCATTTCCAGGGTATCTAAGAAAAGGGCTTTACCGTTTGATGACGTGGGTCTCTTGAAAGAGCCCCTGGACAAAATAACTGATAGCTTTCTGAGACGCACTTGAGAATCTGCCGGGACATCCCTCAAGCCTAACATTGCTGCTACTTGTATTGCTAGGACCTATGTTCTCTGGCTGAATGAAGTGGAGAATCCATTGAAGGACAAGGTCCCCAGGGATCAGATCCTTGGTACCCTACCCACTATCCGTAAGGTGGCTGATTTTTTTTTTGGCAGATGGATCTGCTAATGCAGTTGGGCTTTCAGCCCATTCCCTAGACTTAGCAAATTCTGCCAGTCGGTTGGTCAGGGGATATGGGATCTAAGTGCTTCACTGTGACTGAATTTTTGTTTGGGCCCAAATTAGATGATATTCTGGAAAAGGCTGCTGACCAGAAGAAAGGGCTTCCCAATGCTACTGACCCTAGATATCGAAAGCCCTTTCGCCTCTTTAGGATGTATAGGAGGGACAGACCGTGATGACAAGTGGAAGGAATATAAAAATAAAAAAAGGGAGTCCTTTTTGGTAATTCCTCGGGCAATCCCTAATGCCGTGGCCCCAGGTGAGTGGAAAAATAAAACATTTTCTTCCCACCTGGTCTGATATTTCTGCCAGCGGGTGGCTTCTGGATACTATAAACCTAGGGCTAAAAATAGAACTGGTACAACCCCACCCAAAAAGGTCTATAGTTACCAAAACTCAGTCCTCAGCAATTTCTCGGTCTGCCCTAGAACTAGAAGTTCTAGACCTTTTAGAGAAGCAAGTTTTGGTGCCAGTTCTAAAAGAGGAAGAGCAGAATGGGTTTTACTCCCATCTACTTTTGGTAAAAAAAAAGCAGATGGCTCATTCAGAACCATTATCAATTTAAAAGGCTTAAATCGCTTCTTGAAAGTCCAAAAATTACAGACGGAGACTATAAAATCTACTGTGAATGTCCGGTTTCCCCCGTGCTGGATCGCGGTAATAGATTTGAAAGATGCCTAATATCATGCCACAAAAACCATAAAAAATTCCTGAGTGGCGGTAGGGATAAAGGGATCCCTTTGTCTTATTTAATAACAGGCCTTTCCTTTTGGGATCTCTACGGCGGCCTGGATTTTCACTAAACTTATAGGAGAAGTAGAGGCTCACATCATGGAAAAATACATTCTCTTCCATATCTGGACGATTTCCTGATCATGGGGAGTTCTCCAAGACACTGCGACTACTGTGTGAATCAGGTTCTCTCCATCCTGTCCAACCTGGAATGTATTGTAAATCCCCAAAAGTCAAGTCTGACTCCCACCAAATATCAGTCATTTTTAGGCATCATCCTAGACTCAAACCATCAGATTTGCCTCCTTCCAGAGGAGAAGATATTCAAAGTTTAGAATCACGTGAGGGCCTTCATTCAGAAACCCATTCTGTCTTTAAGGAGGGCCATGTCTATTCTAGAGTCCCTAACCGATTGTATTCCAGCAGTCCCTTGGGTTCAGGACCACTCCCCAGATTTACAGTGGGAAATTCGGTCTGCATGGAATCCGAACAGGAAGTTTCGGGAAGGACAGGTGAGAATGTCAGAGAAAACCCTTCTATCTCTGTCTTGGTGGTTGGACAGGGGGGAGTCTGTCAGTGGGAGTCCCGTGGAAAATCTGCAACCCCTTAGTCATTACGACTGATGCCAGTTCCTCGGAGTGGGGGCTCATCTCGGGGATCATTATTTTCAGGACTGTTGGTCAAGGGAAATGTCTTTAATTTCTTCCAACCTGAAAGAACTGTTAGCAGTCCAAAAGGCATTCCAACAGTCAGAACAGTGGATTCAGGGTCGCCATATAAGAATCCTCTCGGACAACATAACCACGGACTTCTATGTCAATTGACAGGGAGGCACAAGATCATCCTCCCTTATGTTAGAGATGAGGAACATTCTAAATATGGTGGAACCCAGAGTACTCTCTCTGACAGCGCTTCACATAAAAGAAGTAGAGAACACCAAGGCCGATTTTTCTGAGTCGTCACCAATTGAAACAGGGAGACTGCCTGTTAACTCAGCACATTTTTCAGAAGATCTCAGATCTTTGGGGCGGTGTCAGAAGTGGACCTATTTTCCAACAGGAACGTGAAAAGATTTTTTTTTGCTCTAGACCCCAGGTGCCTTCTTGGTGTGGATGCCTTGTCCCGCAAATGGTTAATCACACTGGTTTACGCATTCCCTCAATTTTCCTTTATCCTGGCAGTTCTCAGGAAAATCAGGGAAGACCGAGCAAGGGTGATTGTGATAGCCCCCTTCTGGCTAAAGCGAACCTGGTTTTCATGGCGCAGAATTCTGTCCGCCTTCCAGAAATCCCAGACAATCCTTTACCCACAATCCAGCGATCTATATCTAATTTGAGATGGATATCTTAATCAATATGGGATTCTCTGGGGGATTGGTGGCTTCCTTATTGAAGTCACTTCTAGGATTTATCTGGAGTAAGCTCATAGTATTTTCAGATATTAATCCTCTTAATTTTAGACCTCTCCCTATAATCTAGATTTTGGAATTTCTCCAAAAGGGTCTTGAGAAGGGGTTATCTAATAGTACCCTGAAGGCTCATGTATCCAAGCTGAGCGCTGTATTTGATCAAAAGATAGCAGACTATGCCTGGATTATGAGGTTCATTAAAGCTACTTTCAAGAGAAGATCTATTAGGGTCTCCACAGTTCCACCTTGGGACCTAAATTTAGTCTTAACAGCCCTCACTAGACCTCCCTTTGAGCCGTTAGAGTCTTTTTCCATAAGAGCTTTGTCCTTTTAAAACCATTTTTATTAGTAGCTCTCACTTAAGCTTAGGTGTATTGGTGAGCTTCAGGCTACTTCAATTAATCCACCTTTCACTACAATTTCTGATCATAGAGTTGTGATTAGACCCGACCCAGCCTTTCTCCCTAAGGTGTCCTTTAAATTTCTGTGTTCTCAGATTATTTTGCCGCCTTTTGGTACCAATCCAAATCTCCTAGGGAGATAGAATTTCACTGTCGAGATGTTAGAAGATACATTATTCAGTATATTTTGTCTACATCAGAATGGAGAAAGACTAACATATTTTTTCTGCATCAAAACAAGGGAGGCACTGATTCGAAGGACTCCTTGGCCAAATGGATAAGCCTCACTGTCTACTTAGCCTATAGCTCTGCTGGTACTGCACCAGTAGGGTTTAGAGCCGACTCCACAAGGGCAATTTCTACATCCTGGGCAGAAAAGGCAAATTCTTCTATTGAGCAAATTTGCAAGGCTGCTACAGGGTCTTCACCTTCTACATTTTTTGCCGCGTTTTTTCTGGCCGAGATTTCTGTCGGAAAAAACGCAGCAGAATACAGTAGCAGCATAGTGGATGAGATTTATCAAATCTCATCCACATGCTGTGTAAAATTCCCGAACGAAATTGACCTGCGGTGCGTATATTTCGGACAGCAGCATGTAAATTCCTGCAATGGAAAGTGTGCAGAAGTGCTGCGTTTTTCATAATGTCTCCATCTCCTAACATTGGGAAAAACTCAGCAATTTACGTAGTATTTTCTGCCACAAAAACCGCAGGAAATGGTGAGATTTTGCCGCAGCGGAAAGCCTTTGACTTTCAATGGAATTGCTGCAGAAATTTTCTGCAGTAATTCCGTTGCGTGTGGACAAGCCGTAACTCTGACCTTTCCTTTTGTAGGAAGGTGCTTCAAGCAGTGATCCCTCCCCGATTAGTTCTTATTCTATTCTCTCACTGATGCTGTCAAGGGTGAAGGGGAAAAATGATAATTACTTACCAGCAATTTGATCTTCCAGAACCGTTGTATTGAAAATGGAGCTATTGAAAAAGCCAAGCATTAGGTCCTACTGAAGCACGGATATATTGTACCACACCCAGATGTACTTCATGGTCATGTCCAGGACACGTTTTGAAGCAATCCTGAGGTTCCTACATTATAATGAAAATTTGCAGTGTCCTACCCAAAATTACCCTAGTATTGACCGCTTTTTTCTATGCCCTTCATAGACCATTTCAGTTCCAAGTTTGCCCAGGCTTACACACCCGATAAATGCATTTCATTTGAAGAAAGCATGATCAATTTTAAAGGGAAGCTTTAATTCTGCTAGTAACTGCCAAGAGGGCAAGGTTTGCGTGAAGATGTATAAGCTGTACATCCTGATGAACATATGAAGGTACATCAGGGTACATTCACAGGTTCAGGTTTTACAAAGGGTAGGACACCAGAATTGACCCACCCCAGATTGTCCCTTCCTTTCTGGGCGTTACAAGAAAAATAGTGTTGGGTTTAGAAATACTGCGGCATGCGGCACTGTTAGAAGAAAATCAGAGATACCTCCCTAGGATGCTGGTTAGGCAAACACTCAGAAGAGGAGAGAGCAGGGCATTATGAAGAGACCTTGTACTGTGTGTCAAGTGTAAGGACAAGATGGATGTCCTTATATTGAACACAATACATGCCAAAAAGCAGCACCCTCTGTCCTAGTTTGAGTTACCAGAACAGAAACCCCGAGCCAGACTCCTGGACTATAACCGGTACATGGAAAGGGTTGATATTTCAGATCAAGTGCTCAATCCGTACAGCTTCATGCAGAAATTGAGGGTGTGGTACAAAAAGCTGGCTTTGCTTATCATACAGATAGCACTGTATAATGCATACGTACTACATTAATGTGCAGGCCAGAAGGGAGCATTTCTGGTATTCCAAGAGGTGGTGCTCAAGGCCCTAATATTTAGTGACCAGGAAGGTGGAAAGCACAATACTTCTGGGAGCAAGACTTCATGCATTGTACCAGGGCAACACTTTTCAAACATCCCCATCACTGGTAAGAAGGGAAGGACTCAAAGGTGCAGTGTGTGTAAAAAAAAAAAAAAAAAAAGGGGGGGGGGGAATAAGAAAGGTCCCAATTTACCATTGTGAAACCTGCCCTACACAACCTGGCCTGTGCATAAAGAATTGTTTAAAAACATACCATACTGCCCTTGAATTTAAATGTTGTTATTTATTAGCACGATGCATCAAAATATTGATATTATTTAGATGCTGTGAACCCGCAGGCGGTTCAATACCGTGATTTTATGTATTTCGATACGAAGCTGTGTGGCCGCACTGCTTAATATTGTAATACTTGAATGTAGTGACTAGCATGATGTCATGCAGCTGGCGCCAAACTGAGTGGAGGCGCCATCCCTGAAGAAGAACTATGTTATCTGTCTACAGTGCCTGCCGCTCATTACTGCAGCGCCGGCCGAATTACATCATGCTGATCGCACAGGCATAGCAGGTGTGCCCACGCAATCAGACAGCCGCAGCCCCGCTCTAATGGCGGAGATCAGAGAAACCTCTGATCTCTGCAATTATCCCCTTGAATGCTGCCATCAGAGCTGACCGCAGCATTTAAGGGAAAAATGAGAATAGGGAAACCAGTATATTAAAGTTTAAATATAGAACCGTAAAATTTATAAAAAATTTTAAATAAAAAAAACCAAAAAACACACAAGGCACATTTTTTACAATAAACATTATTAAAATAAGTCATTACATAAAATAATATGCACATTTCGTATAGTCGCAATAATAACATGCACCACAAATTTATAGCGTCATTTATGATGTGTACGCTGTAAAAAAAACTGCTTTCTTTCACTTATTAATGTGAGGCACATGGTGTCTTAAATTTTAAACCTCCATGTGCCTCAAATTAAGGGTATTAAGGTGTGAACACAAAGGGCGGATGTGCTGCGTAAAAACACACAGCGTATCCGCCCTGGGTGCCACAGGGAATTCCGGCTGAAAAACCACACCAAATTGCAGTTTTTCTGCTGGAATGATCGCTGCGGAAAACTGCGCATAAAAGAAAAAGTTTGATACTTACGTAGCCATGGTCACATGAGATTAAACGTCATCCCCGGAGGCCAGCCTGCTGTACTGCAGTTCGGCCTCCTGGGATGACGTTTAACCCTTTCATGCCGACAATCTGTACATAAACGTCCTTTTCGCACATACCCCGTGCTGCCAGGACGTGTATATACAGATGTCTGTTCCAGCCGGCATAGCGCTGTGAAAAGCGCTCGGTCGCCGGCTGGATCAGTGTCTGCGGCTCCCCAGCAACCTGTTTTCTGACAGCCGAACCGATTGGTTCGGCTGCAGAGAATACGATCACCGCTATTAACCGCTTCCTGACCGCCGCCACAGTAAATTCACGTCGGCGCTTGCTGGGCTCTGTGCAGCGCCAACGTGAATTCACAGTGGATGTTAAAAGCGCGATCCGTGTGTCTCAGAGTAGTGCTGACACCTGGATCGCGTTGTTCACCCCTGCCTCTCGTCCCGGAGACATGACCGGGACCTGATTGGTTCAGGTCCCGATCATGTGATCGCAGGGAAAGTTTGTTGTAGCAACAAACTGGAAAGTTTGTTGCTACAACAAACTTTCCCGAGGACCAATTGCGGGTGCTGTCGTCGGTTGCATGGCAAAACCGGAGGCCATACAACAGCCTCCGGTCTGCCATTTACGGAAGCCTATGATGACCAGCTGGTTCTCATAGGCTGCCTGTCAGTGTGACTGTCAACGTCACACTGACTGTTTATAATACGTTACACTACTAGGTAGTGTAATGTATTATAGCAGCTATCAGTGCTGCAGGTCTTAAAGTAGAACAAGTAAAAAAAAAAGTAATAAAAATGTTTTATAAAAGTGTAAAAATAAGTTATAAGTTACAAAAACATAAAATGCTTTTTTTCCTATAATAAGTCTTTTATTATAGGAAAAAAAAGAAAACGTTAAAACAGTACACATATTTGGTATAACCGCGTTCGTAACGACCCCAACTATAAAACTATAATATTATTTTTCCCGAACGGTGAACACCGCAAAAAATAATTAAAAAACAATACTAGAATCACTATTTTTTTTGGTCATCACCCCTCCCAAAATATAGAATAAAAAGTGATCAAAAATTTGCATGTACCCCAAAATAATACCAATAAAAACTACAACCCGTCCCACAAAAAACAAGCCCTTACACAGCTTTTTTGACTTAAAAATAAAAAAATTATGGCTCTTAGAATATGGTGATACAGAAAATAAATAATTTTATAGAAAAGTGATTTTATTGTGCAAATGCCACAAAACATAAAAAGAACTATATACATATGGTATCGCCGTAATCGTACCGACCTGCAGAATAAAGTAAAATGTCATTTATAGCGCACAGTGAACCACGTAAAAAAAGGACAAAAAAGATTGTCAAAATGTGTTTTTTTTTTTGTCACTTTGCTTGCCAAAAAAAATCGAATAAAAAGTGATCAAAAAATCACATGTACCCTAAAATGGTACCAATGAAAACGAAAGATTTTAACGTAACATAAGATTGGGCACCATTTATCAGTGCGACACTGGCCAAACATATATGAATTATTATTTATTTACCGCATGAGTATATCCTCTTATTATGCCCTGATGTATTCCGCACAGATTACATATACCCCCACATTATAAACTGAAATACCAGCAAAACCCCAAACAGAACTATTACCAAGCAAAATCTGCGCTCCAAAAGCCAAATGGCGCTCCTTCCCTTATGAGCACTGCCGTGGGTCCAAACAGCAGTTCATTACCATATATGGGATATTTCCGTAATCGTGAGAAATAGCTTTACAAGTTTTGGGGTGCTTTTTATTATTTATTCCTTGTAAAAATGACATTTTTTAATATTTTTTTTAGATTTTCATTTTCACAGACATATTCCAATAAATAAAGCAAAAGACCTGTCGGGTCAAGATGCTAACTATACCCCTAGATAAATTCCTTGAGGTGTGTAGTTTCCAAAACCACTTTTGCGGAGATTCCACTGTTTTGGCACCACAAGACCTCTTCAAACCTGACATGGTACCTAAAATATGTTCTACAAAAAAGGAGACCCCAAAATCCACTAGGTGCTCCTTTGCTTGTGAGGCCTGTGTTTCAGTCCATTATCATACTAGAGCCACATGTGGGATATTTCTAAAAACGACAGAATCTGGCCAATAAATATTGAGTTGCGTTTCTCTGGTAAAACCTGTGTTACAGGAAAAAATTTATTACAAATTAATTTTGGCAAAAAAAATTACATTTGTAAATTTCACTGCTACTTTGCTTTAATTCCTGTGAAGCACATAAAGGGTTAATAAACTTTCTGAACGCTGTTTTAAATACTTTGAGGGGTGCAGTTTTTAAAATGGGTTTATTAATGGGGTCTATCTAGTACATAAGGCCCTCAAAGCCACTTCAAAACTGAACTGGTCTTTGACAAAATAGCCTTTTGAAATTTTCTTGAAAATGTGAGAAATTGCTGCTAAAGTTCTAAGCCTTGTAACGTCCTAGAAAAATAAAATAATGTTCGAAAACAATGCAAATATAAAGTAGACATATGGGGGATGTTAATTAGAAACAATTTTGTGTGGTATTACTATCTGTTTTACAAGTAGATTACATTTAAAATTAGAAAAATTATAATTTTTGCAAATTTTCTTACAATTTTGGTGTTTTTCACAAATAAGCTATGAATTTATTGACCACATTTTTCCACTAACAAAGTACAATATGTCTCTGAATCGCTTGGATAGGCAAAAGCATTCCAGCGTTATTACCACATAAAATGACACATGTCTGATTTGAAAAAAATGGGGCTGGTCATGGAGGTATCGATGACCCTTGGTCCTGAAAGGGTTAATCCCATTGACCGCTGCAGCCTGTGATTGGCTGCAGCGGTCACATGGGATGAAACGTCATCACTGGAGGACAGACTTGACGTAGAAAGACAGAATTCTGGGTAAGCATACAATTATTATTTTTTCTGAATTGAGTTTTTGGCAGCGGAATCGCTGCTTTTCCGCCGCAAAAAAACGCAACATCTGCTATTTGTTGCGAGTTTTGGATTAAATTTTAATATTTCCCAAAAAATAAAATGTCAATATTACCTCAGCTTTGCTATAATTCCTGTGAAACACCTAAAGGTTTAACACACTTCCTAAATGCTGTTTTAAATAAGTTGAGGGGTACAGTGTTTTTGAATTTGGTGATTTATAGGGAGTTTCTAATATATATAGGCCCTGCAAAGCTACTTCAAAACCGATGTGGTGCCTAAAGTCTATGGGAATGATGGAAACAGCCGAGTACAGCGGTTTCTGTCATTCTCATAAACATTGAATGGAGAAGTGGGAGCGTGCTGGATCGTTGCTCTATTCAGGCTCCTCATTACTGTGTGGGCAGTGCGGAGGAACAGGGTGTTTTGGACCCCATTCTTGGAATCTGTGAGGCCCTCCGCGATTAGACCGTTATCACCGATCCTAAATTGTCAATTCTGGGAATATCCCTTTAAATAGTGGTAATAGAAGTATGATGTAAAAATATACATGTTTATATGATCTATTTTATATAATGCAATGTTTGAAAGTTAGCCACTGAGGCCCAGTTCAGAGTTTTTTGACACGGAAACTGCATCGGAATAAGCGTCAAAAAAAGTCCGAAGCCACCTCCCATTGATTTCAATGGGAGACGGAAGCGTTTTTTTTCCATGGCGGCAAAAAAACGCGGCATGCTCTTTCTTGCCGCGGTTTTGCCTCTGATCTCCCATTGAAGCCAATGGGAGGCAGCGAAAGCATTTTTCGCTGTGTTTTTTGTCAGCGGTGCTCAATGGCCGCAGCCGAAAAACACTGCGAAATTCGCGACGAGACATTTCAAACAGGTCAAAATTTACTTAAAATTCCTAAAGGAATATTGAGGCAGATTTTTCTGCCTGCAATAAAAAAAAACTGTGTGAACAGGGCCATGTATCCTCAACCAGGAGATGTAGAGGCTAAATGGGCCTTCAGGAATCTCCTGCTCAAAATGGCAGCTGCATCCACCAGAACGTCGTCTCCTTCAGAGGGCTCACTTGGCTTTTGCCTCCTCCTGCTCAAGACATTAGGGCAGACACTTGTTGACTGTTTTCAGAGGCCTCTGCTGCAGTGTATTGCACTGCTCCGGTTTTGGTCCGGCCGGAAGCAGCTGCCGCCCCGGCTCCGACCGCAAATTTAGGCCGGCGATCCGGCCGCTGAACTAGGCCCGAAACTCCCGGTTAAACTATTTGGGCCAGCAAGAGCTCAAAACTTTTCCCCCAGTAGCGGGAACGTAATTGAACAGCCGGCGCTGCTCGAAATTGGTCCAGGAGAGAGGATGGAGGAGGATGACGGGCCTTTCCAATGGGGCTCCCCTCCAACGTGTCCTCTCCTGCCGGAGTCCAGCATGATGCATTATTTTTAAGACCAGATCTGAAGAAGTCTAGCTGTTTGTAGTCTGTTTTTTTTGTCTTCTTACGCTAATGAAAACAATTTGCGTTTTCTGTTTTGCGTGTGTGTATATGTGTGTGTGTGTGTGTGTGTGTGTGTGTATATATATGTGTATATAATATTTTTTTTTTATTTTTTTTAATATGTTCTTGAATGGTCTGGTCTTTCCTGACGCACACTATGGTGTTCTAACATGGAAATTTTATAGGCAATTTACAGTGCTTTGCGAAAGTATTCACGTTCCGTGGTAATTTTCCTGTGGTTTTCCTGGTGGTTCTGCAGAAAGCATGCGTGAAGGCGCGCACGCACCCTCTCTGCAGAACCACCTGTCTGTGTGTGTTCTCACGGGAGGGAACACCGCGCCAGCCGCCATGACACTGTCCGTAGCTGATTTGATAGTGTCAGAGCGAAGAATTCACTCCCCCTTCCCATTAAATTAGATAGAAACGCCCCATTGACCGTTCAGGGGCTTATTTATATATCAGGGGTTAATCACATTTGACAGGTTATTATAGAAAATAATGCCCATAAACAGTAAATTGTTTTGACTTTTTTGTTGTTTTTATTAAAGTTACATACCATGTTTACTCATTCAAATTTGCTATACAAGTTTGTTTTTTAAATAACATTTTACAATTTATTTTAAATAAAATAATTTACAAATTTGTCCTGTAATAATGTGGAAATCGTAAAAAGAGCTTCTAAGTTCTACTGATTTTGTATTTGTATTAAATATTTTTTAGCTGGATAATGCAGATGAGCAAGCAGCCCAGATCCGTCGTGAACTTGATGGGCGTCTACAAGTAGCAGATAAAATGGCAAAGGTGAATGGTGTCATAAGTAATCTTTCTGTCTAGAAAAGTGCAAAATACTGTTAGCTGAATTGTTTTCTATAGTAATTTAAAGGGAACCTGTCCTGTGGAAAATGCAGTCATATCTGCGGGCTGTATGTTATAAAGCAGGAGTATGTGAGCCAGTTGATGTATATTTTTGTAGCAAAATATTCAGTGTAACTTGTAATTTCTTCTTTTAAACGCTGCTCATGCTTGGCTTAGAAGTCAAGTGGGTGGTCCACTCAGTGTTTGACAGCATTCCTTGTATGTGTGTGACAGCTATCTCTCTGTATGTTTAGGACTGACCACTGGACTCCTAAGCCAAGACTGAGCAGATGTTTAAATTAATAAATCACAAGTTAAACTGAATCTCTGCTACAAAAATCTATATCAATCTTCTCATCCCCTCCTGCTTCGTAACATGCTGCCCGCAGATTGGACTGCATGTTCAACGTGACCGGTTCCCTTTAATGAGAACCTCTCATCTCCCCAGAAAACTGCAGCTGACATCTCTTGGTGTATGTTCACACAGGAGAAACCGCTGCAAAAAAGCGGTCGATATTGCCTCCCATTTTCTTCAATGGAAGGTGGAGGTGTTTTTTTCTCGCGAGCAGAAAAAAATGCTTGTGGGAAAAAGAAGCGACATGCGCTATCTTGAGGCGTTTTGCGCCTCAAAAAACCCATCGAAATCAATGGGAATTAGAAAAAAACGCTGCGAATGGCCGCTGTGTTTTTTGACGCGTTTTATGTCAAACGCTCACGGATTTTTCTTTTTCCTGTTGAAGAAATAGGTTAAACAAAAACGTGGCAAAAAACGCCTGTGGTGCAAAACCGCTTAAAAAAAACGGACATGATTTTTGCAGGCAGAATTTTCTGCCTGCAAAAAACTCAGTGTGAACACCCATGCTGTTAGTTTTGGTGCCCGATATCCAAATGAGGCCTTTAATTGTCAAGTGGGCAGGTAACACCTGTTACTTCATCAGGGGTAACCGCCCACTTGACAGTGAAAGGCCTCATTTACATATCGGACACCAGAACTAATGGCCCCGATATTTCAGGAACGGTGGGGGTAGAAAAAAAAAAAGTCGCCTGCAATCTAAGATGTCAGCTGCAGTCTTTTTGTGCAGATTACAGGTCCTCTTTTTAAGTAACAAAACAAATTTGGCCTTTAAAGAGAAAAATCTGTACATGCATTTATTTACCTGCTAACTCCTTAACTCTTGTAGCTCAGAAGTTAATCTTTTGAAGCAATGGCAAGTCTTCATTAGAATTGACTTCCTCCATCTTTGGTGGTAATTTAATCTTTATTACATTTTCTTAATTTTTATCACTTAAGCAAATCTGACATTTTAGTTAAAAAATATCCAGTGGTGCCTAGTGTAGTGAAAACTATTATAGTGCAGGAGTGTGCGTTCTAATCTATTTTCTAAATTACTTGTATTACTGATTACAGTACGTGCTGCTGCTACAACCCAAATCAGCAATACAAGTTATTTAGGAAATAGATTATAGCGCACACTCCTGCACTATAATACGTTTTTAACTGGAAGTGGAGGTACACTTTAATTTGGTAGCTGTAAGGCTCAGTTCACATGACGTTTTTTTAGGAACGTCCGAGGTATATGCCGGGAGTATTCCCTCACGCATACTTCATCATGCCCATAGCTGCCTATGCACACAACATATGGCAAAAAAAGTGTCTTTTTGGCATGGGCTGACCCAGTATTCGTCGGCATACTTTTTTTTTTTTTTCCCCACTATAAAACGTCAACTATGTTTTTTTATGCAGTGGGACACAATAAAAAATGTTTTATACCGTGCGGTATACATCTTTTGCAATCGAAGTCAATTGCTGACGTATGCCATATAGTGGCATATGTCTGGGAATAAACCTGATGTATACCTCCAACGTACCTGAAAAATTAGATGGGAACTAAGCTTAAGGATAAGAAGACGGGCCAGAATGTTCCTAACCTACATGGCAAATACCTTTTTTTTTATTTTTTTTGTCTGTTCCTGGAACAGCATTATCATAAGTGATGACGTCATTTTTTTAAAAATTCAGTTCCAGTGTCTGACTTAAAGGGGTATTCCGGTTACAACCAGTTACCCCCTATCCGTAAGGTAAGGGGTGACTTGCTGATCGGTGGGTGTCCGAAAGTCTCATGCGCACTGCCGCTCCATTAATTCTCTATGGGAGCGCCGGAAATAGCCAGGTGCAGTGTTCGGCTTTTTTCGGTGCTGCCATAGAGAATGAATGGAGCGCAGTGCGAATGAGCGACCTGCCGCTTGGTTCAAACGAGGAGTTCAGGCGACTTCTGGGTCCCCGTACTTGAAAATGGTGGGGGTCCGAACTGTCGGACACCCATCGATCAACAAGTTACCCCTTACCGTACCGATGGGGGGTAACTTGTAACCGGAATACCCCTTTTAATGAGGCTCTGTCTCCACATTATAAGTGCCCTATCTCCTACATAATGTGATCGGCGCTGTAATGTAGATAACAGTTGTTTTTATTTTGAAAAACGATAATTTTTGATCAAGTTATGAGCAATTTTATATTTATGCTAATTAGTGTCTTAATAGACAACTGGGCGTGTTTTACCTTTTGACCAAGTGGGCGTTGTACAGAGGAGTGTATGACACTGACCAATCAGCGTCATACACTTCTCCCCATTCATGTCCATTTGTATTCACAGCACAGCATGATACAAAACACAGACATTGGGGGGAATATGTCAAAATATGCCTATGCTATACTTGCGCAAAAGTTTTCATCTCCGTATTTTGTTTGCCACTTTCCAAAAGTGGAGGTAAAAGGGCTTTGGTTTAGCCAAGGAACGCGGTGCATTCACGAGAATGACAGATTTATTATAATTTACGCCAGAAACTGGCATGTTATGGCGCAAATCTTCACCTGCTCATAGCAGATGCAGGTTTGCATTTCTAAAGTGCGGACAGCCAAAGATGCACCAAATACATGACACATTTTATGCCAATGTAAATTCGTTTAAGACTGGCATTTGAAACTGCAGTTTTAATGTATTTTCCCCGTTGCTGTTTGAGTGCGTTTTGGCTTCTCTAAAAATATATGGAATTCATTTATTTTTTTGAGCACTTGCATAGTTCAATTATCTTTGTCTTTTTTTTATTCTTCTAAAGGAGAAGATATTTCCAAAGTTTTTAACAAAGGAAATGGAGGGAATGTTTATAGAGGAGCTGCGAGCTTCTGTGAATTTACTCATGGCCAACTTAGAAAGTCTTCCAGTGTCTAAAGGTGGTGCCGAGTTTAAACTCCAAAAACTAAAGCGCTCACAGAATTCAGCCTTTCTGGATATTGGAGATGAAAATGAAGTTCAACTATCAAAATCTGATGTTGTCCTGTCCTTTACTTTAGAGGTATGTAATCACTGGCAACTTTTTTTTTGCCAAAATGTAAGATTTTTTTGTACAGATGGGTTATCATCCATACCAGTGAAGAAGATCCTTTTCAAAAATGTTATGTTTCGCTGTTTTTATAAATCCATAAATACTGGTGTACCCATGTAAACATTATCTAATAACCTACCCAACTACTTTACTGTTTGTAGCTTTAGAAATTGGATTTAAACCTTGTTCACACTTTTTTCTGTAACTACATTTAACGGGGTTGTCCGATTTTAGAAAATGCCCTCTGAGTTAATAGAAATGGGTCTTTTGTATTGGATCTCCATCAATTAGCCAGAGCAATGAACGTCTACAAAAGAGCCTCTCTTGCTCTGGACACTTGTAAATCTGTAAAACATCACAGAAGAAAGTGCCTCATGGTGCAGAAATCCAAATAACAAATGAAAGAAAAAGGTACAGGTGTGGGAATGACACTCATCTAGGATGGTTACGCGATGTCCAGGCACAACTCTGGTTACACTCAAGGGATGATGTAGTTGCAGCTGCTTCCAAGCCGGTGGGACAACAAGGCTCCGCCGCGTGGCTTTGCATCAGATACAGAAAAATTGATGAAGCCAAATAGCGCTATTTCATCTACGTAAAAGAGGTCATCCGGCTCATTCGTAATTTCAGCTTTTAATCAGGTGACGCGTTTAGACACCGAATCTGCGTCTTCATCAGACCATTTACATAAAATACGAAAAAGATTGTGTGATTTATAAACCTAAAAGACTGCCAAAAAATTCATAGTGACGTCATGAGTGGCAGTTACAATAACCAATCAGAAGTATATAAGGAAAATGCAGTTAGAGCGGTACAGGAAGTGGTTTTCTCCTGTAATGCAATACATATGGTGTACATAGCATTTAGAGTAATGATAAATAGAAGGATACATAATTAAATCAATTATTTAATAAAGGAATTTAAAAATGTCTGAGAGGGGTGAAGGATATTGGTGCGCATAGTCCTACGTTACTTGTAATTAGGATTATTAATTTTTGTAAATAAATAATTGATTTATTTAATTATGTATCCTTTTATTTATCATTACTCTGAAAATACTATGTACACCATATGTATTTCATTGCAGGTGAAAACCACTTTGTGTACCCCTACTTCTAACGGCATTTTCTTTATATACGTCTGATTGGTTATTGTAACTGCCACTCATGATGTCACAGTTTTTTGGGGCATTTTTTTAGGTTTATAAATCACACTTTCTTTGGTATTTTATGTAAATGGTCTGATGAAGACGCGGGTACGGTGTCGAAATGTGTCACCTGATTAAAAGCTGAAATTACGAACAACGAGCCTGATGACCTCCTTTATGTTGATGGAGTAGCGCTATTTGGCGTCCTCAATTTTTCTGTATCTGATGCATCTCTTGCTCTGGAGGTTCCCTCAAGCCTGTTGCTTACAATGACAGCCCAATGATTTCGATGGACATTCTGTGTTTTTTAATTTCTTCTCCTAGGTTCCCCACAGATCCACAGATTACATCTGATCGCTCGGGTTCTCAGCAGCGGGTAGCCTGTAATCTTTATATAATCAGAAGGCCTTTCAAAAAAAAAGATTTCATAAAACCACCAACATTATTATTATTACTATACAGTATATTGAGCACCTTGTTTATTATCTCCTATGTTGTACTTTTTATTGCAGTAGACATACACAAAGAGCCTAAAATGATTTCAATTCGACTGATCTAGCTACAAATAACAGATTCTACAAGAAACCGCATAGTCTGAATAATAGTCTACTTCCTCAGACTCCGCACGATCGTGGTAGTAGGTCAGATTACAACAAAATAACAAATAAAACAATACGATAGGCGAAGTCTGAGACACTTCGTTTTGGTTTCTGATTGAAACCCTGGGGCAGGAGTGCTTGTGCAGGCATCTAAAACGTGAACTTGATTGTTGTGAACAGATTGTGTCTGTAGAATAACAGGTTACCATTGGAGATTTCACCGGGAGCATAGTCCGTGTGCTAGAAAACACAGGAAGATCGAAACACCGACCTTCAATAGTGAAATATTTTGCGACACCTGCTTCTAAATAATAATATATATGTGAGACGAGCGAGGAAATCCAGCCAGTGGTGTGCATGAAAACAAGATCAGTATGGCTTGTTAGCAAAGGACTAAAACAGTCTGTGCATTGGGTTTCAGGAGCAGGCAGGATGTAGTGTCTTCCATACAGAGTAGCTGTATTCAGCTTGTGAGGCGCAGAATACAGATTTTCCCTAGCAATGCCCTGTAGCTGAGAGGATTGGAGAGTACAGAAGCAGTTTTACAATGAAAGAAAGCTAAATGGATTAGTAAAATATATTGCAATATTTAGGTTTGCAGTTGTGCCATATTCTTTCCATTTTGTTATAATAGATTTAAAGAGGCTCTGTCACCAGTGTCATACTTCCCTATCTCCTACCTATTCGGCGCTGTGTTATGAGCATTTTAATATTTATGCAAATTTTTTGTAAAAGCCCAAATGGGCCTTTTTTTTTTTACTTTCACCAAGTGGTTGTTGTAAAGAAAAATGTATGACGTTGACCAATCACTTCTCTTCATTCATGCCCAGCTTTATTCACAGCACATCGTGATCTCGTGAGATCACGCTGTGACATCACTTACTCCCGCAGTTCCTTCACTGGAGCAATGGGAGAACGACCAGACATCGCATCCAGCCGTGCCAGGACTGCTGCCGAGGTAGATAATCGTTCAGGCATGGCTGGAGGCAATGTCTGGTCATTCTCCCGTCGCTCCGGTGAAGGACCCACGAGATGAAGTGACCAATCAGCATCATACACTTCTCTTCATTCATGTCCAGGTTTAGTCACAGCACAACACACAAAGTAAAAAAAAAATGGCCCAGTTGGGCTTTTACAAAAAATTTGCATAATTGTTAAAATGCTCATAACTTTGTCACTAATAAACATTTTAAAAAAACACAGTCGTTATCTACAACAAAGCACCTATTAGATTAGGTGGGGGATAGGGAAGTATGAAACTGGTGACAGAGCCTCTTTAATGGTGCTCTGAGGGATGTCTAAAGTTTGGGATGTTTTCATATAACCTAACCCTGATCTGCACTTCTCAACAACTTTGTCCCTGACCTGTTTGGAGAGCTCCTTGGTCTTCATCTTGCTTGCTTGCTTAGTGGTGCTGCAGACTCAGGGCCTTTCATAGCCGGTGTATTTATACTGACGTCATGTGACACTTTGCACACAGGGGAACTTATTCCACTAATTATGTGACTTCTGAAGTTAGGGCCTATTCACATGTGTGTTGTATGCTCTGTTAGGGGCCTCTGTCACAGATCCAGACCAAATTACCGGAAACCATAGCGCAACATGCTGCGCTATTGTTTTTGGTAAAACCACAGCCAACCTAATGGAAACCCAAGGGAACCCATTAAATTCAATCAGTTCTGTTGGGCACCGATGGTATCAGTCATACACGTAACCAGCGCTTCCAGTATTTTTGTTCTGCTCCACTCTGATGCAGGTGTGAACCCAGCCTTAATTGGTTTGACCAGACCTTTTAGTTTTCTTAAACAAGGTATTTTTTTTAATGCAACAATTTGGACTTTTTTTCAGGTCCATTACATAAAATCAATTTTAAAATTAATTTTAATTTCAGTTTTTTATGCAACAACACAGGAAAAACACCAAGTGGGGTGAATTCAAAATTGTATTGACGCCATGTTCTGTCACTGTAGTCCTGAAATGTGCAGGACATGAATCTTGGCTTTAGATTGCAGAGGGATTCCTTTTTGTTAGAGGGCACATCACATGGAATTATCTGTTAAAGGTCAAGACCCTTAATTATGTTTACTTGTGATTTCTGGACCACCTTGCTGGCAAGAAAATGTGCCATTATTGCAATATATACTCTAAGCTTAAAGGAATTTCCATTTGTGGGAGAGGTTTTGCATATGTATTTTGGTTCAGTTGTTTAGGTCAGTTGATTTGAGCGGGAAATGCCAAGATCACCAAAGCCTCATGAAGTGTGTGTGTGTGTGTGTGTGTGTGTGTGTGTGTATATATATATATATATATATATAATATATTATTCTGGTTTACTAATGTTATCTTTACTGAACATTTGCTTTAATATAGATTGTTATCATGGATGTTCAGGGCTTGAAATCAGTGGCTCCAAACAGAATTGTATACTGTACAATGGAAGTAGAGGGTGGTGAAAAACTCCAGACAGATCAGGCTGAAGCCTCAAGACCTCAGTAAGTAAACTATGCTCCCAAGGCTATTTTGTGGGTTATGTATGCTGCATTTTATTTATTTTTTTTGGTTTTTTTCCTTGCCGTTAAGCTGAAAATTTGAATGCGAGTTAACCTGCTGTTTAACAGGTCTTAGTAAAATATTTTAAAGGCTGAAAACAAATCTGCACTCAATTTTATAGTAAGGGCAAATAACTGGATATCACGTGGAGCACAATGGTGTTCCACTGTTGGCGGCCACCATGCACACAGAAAGGGTTGTCCCTCCTCTTTTGGACTCTGCATATTTACTTTGTCCACCACTGGAAAGACTAAACATACATTGTGTTTTTTATTGATTTTTCCAACAGTGTATAAATAAATAGTTATAACATTGCACTGTTTGTATGGCTTTGAAGAAAAAAACACAAACCCCTTGTGTTGCACAAGGAAATATTTTAATTGGTTTTCTGTCTGTTTCTCATAAAAAACACTAGCTGAGTAGGTGACCTTTTTATTGGCAAATTTTGTCATGAATAACCTTTTAAAAAAGGCAGTTGTAAGCGGTATTGAACAGCTGAGCCATCCTGTGATGCTGTGACCACTCTTAGAATTGTGACGCGCTACAAATATTTCCATTTTAATACTGTATCTATTAGCCATATGCAGCTTTGTCACTGCTAGTAGAAGATAATAATTGTAGAGTATGGCCGGAAAATGAATAGTAATATTTGATAAAAACAGTATGTAAAGACATAGCTATGTATTTCAGATCCTTAGAATAATTTTGAAGTTAATTTTAGGGCTTTGCACAAGACAAATTCGTTATCCGAGTGACTGCTCTTCTTCTCCCTAGAGACATGTATGCTGTCCAAAATCCATGTAATTGTTTTTCTGTTTTAGCCCTTGGGATTGGTATTAACTAGGCTTTGGACATCCAATAAGACCTGTGCATTAGTCAGTACTGTACAATCAATTGGAATGCTTGGGGACCATTTAGAACAGACTTATATACTCTGAAACATAGAGATGTTAAAGGAAAATGGTTACAGTTATAGCTTTTATTAGAGTTCTTATATCATTTATCCAATTGGCCAGTTGCCCTTATAACAGGGGTAGGCAACCTTTGAGAGGTGGAGGTCTTCTGTTGATACTTGGGAGGGTCTTGGGATTTCCTTGGTATGGAGTTATGACAGGACGATAGGAGGATGTTCTTAGGTACGTTGCTAGGAACTTAAAGTGTACTTTTTGTTTGACTTTTCAGGATAAGCTACCATGTGTGTGTACATGAGGAGTAGTGCTATTTCTGGCTTTTATGACTTTTCCCCCTTTGCATGCTATATCTGTAGTTTGCATTTCTCTCTGAGCTGAGGGATGGAGACTATCAGCCATACACTACACACAGTAAGAAGAGGAGAATCTGCTCCATAACCTTCTCTCTCACTCAGAAACAGCCCCAGGATGATGCAGGACATATATAGAAGTACTGATGTAAATAAAGTGCTTTGGTTGTGTATATCAGTCCTTCTGCTCTTATCCTGATCACTCCCCCCTCCCCTCTCCTTAGGCTTCCATAGGCATACGTAATCTGATGAATTGTAACTGCCCCGCTGTTTTACGGGAAGCTCAGTTAACCTGTTAGGGATGTGTCTAAAAAGCTTGCTCGCTGACTGTTTTTATAGTTTTATACAAGATGGCAATATCCTTAATATAACACATGATCCCCTTCCTCCATGCAGTTTGAGTTTTTAGAAATTGTCACACTAGTGAACTAATAAATAGGGTGCCACAATCAGGATATCCTCCTATGCTAGGCTACGTTCACACAAAGCAAATTTGTTGTGAATTTTTTATCCAGATTTGCAGGCGGATTATCCGCAGCAGGATACAGTAGCAGCAAAGTGGATGAGATTTGAACAAATCTCATTCACATGCTGTGAAAATTTTCCGCACAGAAATTGACCTGCGGTATGGAACCCGAATCTATCTATTTCACTTTATGTGGTAATAACGTCAGAATACTTAAACCTACCCAAGCGATTCTGAGATTGTTTTCTCGTGACACTCTGGGCTTCATGTTCGTGGTAAAATTTGGTCGATATATTCAGTGTTTATTGGTGAAAAATTGCAAAATTTTGAGAAAATTTAGAAAAAATAGCATTCTTCAGAATTTAAATGCATCTGCTTGTAAAACAGACGTTTATACCACCCAAAATAGTTACTAGTTCACATTTTCCATATGTCTACGTTAGATTGGCATCGTTTTTTGAACATTATTTTATTTTTCTTGGACGTTACAAGGCTTAGAACATAAACAGCAATTTCTCATATTTTTAAGAAAATTTCAAAAGCTTTTTTTTTAAGGTACCTGTTCAGTTCTGAAGTGGCTTTGAGGGGCCTATTTATTATAAACCCCGATAAAACATCCCATTTTAAAAACTAGACCGCTCAAAGTATTCAAAACAGCATTTAGAAAGTTTTTTAACCCTTCAGGCATTTCACAGGAATTAAAGCAAAGTGGAGGTGAAATTTGCAAATTTCATTTTTCTTCCTGAATTTCAATTTTATTACATTTTTGTGTGTAACACAGAAGTTTTTACCAGAGAAACACTACTAAATATGTATTGTCCAGATTCTGCAGTTTTTAGAAATGTCCCACATGTGGCTCTAGTGTGCTCGTGGACTAAACCGCAAGTCCCAGAAGCAAAAGAAGCACCTAGTGTATTTTGAGGCCTCTTTTTTATTAGAATATATTTTAGGCAGCATGCCAGGTTTGAAGAGGTGTTGAGGTGCCAAAACAGTAGGAATCCCCCAATAGTGACCCCATTTTGGAAACTGCACCCCTCAAGGAATTACTTTATGGTTGTGGTTATCATTTTGACAACACCGTTTTTTCACAGCACCTATTTTAATTGGGCTGTGAAATTTAAAAAAATGACATTTTTTCCAATAAGATGTAATTTGTGATCAAAATTTCGTATTTTCACAGGGAACACAATACCCCATTTTGTTGCCCAATTTGTCCTGAGTGCGGCAGTACCCCATTTGTGGTGATAAATTGTCGTTTGGGCCCATGGGAGGGCTCAGAAGGAAAGGACCACCATTTGGCCTACTGGGGATTTTTTGGTGCGAAATCATGTATGCAAAAGCCCCTGAGGTACCAGTACAGTTGAAACCCCCAAGAAGTGACCCCGTTTTAAAAACTACACCCTTGAGGCATTCATCTAGAGGTGTAGTGAGCATTTTGAGCTGAGACATACACCCCATAAACTGTAATGTGGGTTCTCACGGGTACAGCAATACCCTCAATGTGGCTGTTATCAGCTGCCTAGGCACGCAGCAAGGCTCAGAAGGGAAAGACGAGGGGGGATAAGCTGTGCGGAGGGCATCAGGGTAAGTAAAACTGGGGTAGATTAAAAATCAAGGGATGTATGATACATTTTGAAGCACTCTTTCATACGGAGCCTTAGTTTTTCGGGACACGTGTCACATTACTATATTGTGTCCTTCCTTATCCCACTCTTATAGCAGACTTTGTACCTCTTTTGACTTTTTCCTTTCTTGCCAGTTTGGGGAACTTCTCCTGGAAAGTGTTGCCCTGGTATGATGCGTGTGGCCCCGCTTCCAGAAGTACTGGGTGCCCCCCCTTCTTGGTCCCTAAAAATTAGTTTCTTGATAACCACCTCTTTAAATTCCAGGAAAGTTCCCGTCTGGCCTGCACATCGACGTAGCACGTACGCGTTGTACAATGCCATCTGTATGATGTGCTCGGCCAGCTTCTTATACCACACCGCATGGCGCTGTAGGGTTTCAGGACCTGATCTAACAAGTCCACCCCTCCCATGTACCTATTGCAGTCCAGGATGCAGTCTGGTTTGGGGGTCTCTGTACTGGTACATGGGTACTGGTGTGGCATCTCTCTTGTCCTTGTACGTGACACACAATATGTTGCTGCTAGAATGTGCCCTGCTCTCACCCCTTCTGAGTGTTTGCCCAAGCAGGGTCTTAGGGAGGCCTCTCAGATTTTTTTCTAGCAGTGCCGCATGCCGCAGGACTTCTGGAAGCGAGGCAGTTAAAGAGTGGGACGCTGGTATAAAAATTATCCAGGTAGAGGTGGTAACCCTGGTCCAGCAGTGGGTGCACCAAATCCCACACAATTTTTGCATTCACTCCCAGCAAGGGGGGGGGGGGGGGTAGCATTCTGGGGGCTGAATACTGGTGTCCTTCCCTTCATATATCCTAAATCTGTAGGTATACCCTGATGCACTCTCGCACAGCTTATACATCTTAACGCCATACCTTGCCCTGTTACCCGGAAGGTACTGGCGGAATTGAACCCTCCTTTTAAAATCTACTTAGGACTCATCAATAGAAATACACTTCTCGGGGGTGTATGCTTGGGAAAACCGAGCACTGAAACAGTCTAATAGGGGTCTCCATTTATACAAACTGTCAAAACTGGGGTCATCTCGGGGTGGGCACGGCTCATTATCAGTATAATGTAAGAAGCGAAGTATTGCCTAATTAATTAATTTTTTTAGGTTCCAGTTCAGTTCTGAAGTTGCTTTGAGGGGCCTATATATTAGAAACCCCTATGAAACACCCCATTTTAGAAACTAGACCCCTCAAAGTATTCACAACAGCATTTAGAAAGTTTATGAACCCTTTAGGTGTTTCACGGGAAGTAGAGGTGAAATGTACATTCTTTTTTTGTCATAAAAAAAAATGGTATAAAAAGGATTTTCCAACACAAAAGGTTTTACCCGAGAAACACAACTTAATACTTATTACCCAGATTCTGCAGTTTTGAGAAATATCCCACATGTGGCCCTAGTGCACTAATGGACTGAAGCACCGGCCTCCGAAGCAAAGGAGCACCTAGTGGATTTTGAGCCCTCCTTTTTATTAGGCACCATGTCCGGTTTGAAGAGGTCTTGTGGTGCCAAAACAGTGGAAACCCCCCAAAAGTGACCCCATTTTGGAAACTAGACACCTTGAGGAATTCATTGTAGTTTTCATGGGGTGCATGCGACTTTTTGATCAGTTTTTATTCTATTTTTAAGTGGCGCGGTGACTAAAAAACAGCAATTCTACTATTGTTTTTTATTCTATTTTTTTTACAGCGTTCACCGTGCGCTATAAATGACATATTCACTTTATTCTGCGGGGCGATACGATTATGGCGATACCATATGTTTATAGTTTTTTTATGTCTTATGGCGTTTGCACAATAAAATAAGTTTTTTGTAAAAAATCATTTACTTTTTGTGTTACCTTATTCTAAGAGCCATAACTTTTTTATTTTTCCATCAATAAAGCCGTGCGAGGACTTATTTTTTGCGTAACAAACCGTAGTTTCGATCAGTACCATTTTTAGGTACATGCGACTTTTTGATCTTTTTATTCCATTTTTTGGGAGGTGAAGTGACCAAACAATTGTGATTCTGGTACGGTTTATTATTATTTTCTTTTACGGCGTTCACCGCGCGGGATAAATAACAAAATAATTTTGTAGTTCAGGCCGTTACGGACGCGGCGATACCAATTATGTATAGTTTATTTGTTTATATATTTTTATTAATAATAAAGGACTGATAAGGGAAAAGGGGGGATTTTGACTTTTTTATTACTTTTAAAACTTTTCTTTTCTTATTTTTACACATCTTTTTTTTTTACTTTTTTACTTTGTCGCATTAGGGGACTTGAGGGCAGGAGGCCCTGATAGCTATTCTAATACACTGCACTACATGCGTAGTGCAGTGTATCAGAGCTGTCAGCTACTCACTGACAGCAAGCATAGTGGGTCCTGACTTCGTCAGGACCCACTAGGCTTCCGTCGATGGCTTAGCCCGACGCCATTGTTTGGTGTCCGGTTGCCATAGTTACAATCGCCGGCCGCTATCGTGTAGCAGGCTGGCGATTGTAGCTCAACCCCTAAAAAGCCGTGATGGCTATTGAACACGGCTTTTCAGGGGTTAATCAGCGGGGACACAGCGATCGGTCCCCGCTTTAGGAGCTATGGCAACTGCTGTACGAGACGGCAGTTGTCACAGCTCCTATATGTGTCGGGAGGACTGCCGAAACGGCCGTTACTCCCGAGACGTACTATTAGGTCATGGAGCGCGAACGATACAGCTACCATGACTTAATAGTATGTCCAGGAGCGGGTAGGGGAAAAGGACCTGGCCTATTTTGGCATTAACCATATTTTTATGTCGACATATGAGGGCTTGTTTTTAGTGGGGCGAGTTGTGTTTTTCAATTGCACCATTTTGGGTGTATATATTATATTGATTAACTTTTATAAAAAAAAATTGGGGAAGGAATTTAAAAAACACAAAACCTGCTTTTCCAGCACGTTTCACGTTTCAAATTGACGCAGTTGACTATATGGTGTAAATAGCATGTTAACTTTATTCTATGGGTCAGTACGATTACGGCGACCAAATATATCAAATATGTATAGTTTTTTTTATGTTTTTGTAAAGGGTTTGCCAGACACAGGTTCTGTGTCGACGCCCGGGCTTAATCAGCCTTCATCAGCTCCAAGGTCTGCTAGAGTAACGCGATCTGTTACCACTCAGATTTGCAGGCTGAGGAGAGGGAGAACCTATCACAGCCTGGCCTGACGGTGCTAGCTCCTGCCCTTGGTCTATTTATACCCTCACTTGCAGCATGTTCCTTGCCTGTGATTGTCTGGTTTCCTGGCTCTGCGATTCCTGCTATTTACCTGATTGTCCGCTGTTACTTATTGACCCTGGCTTGCCTGACTATTTTCCTGCTCTGATTTTGCTACTAAGTACTCTCCTGGTTTGACTCGGCTCGATCACCACTGCCTATTGCTCACGGTGTTTCCGTGGGCAACTGCCCCTACTTCCCCCTTTGCTTCTGTGTGCCCTTGTCTTGTGTTGTCTGTCTTGCACTTACTGAGCGTAGGGACCATGGCCCAGTTGTACGCCGTCACTTAGGACGGGCCGTGCAAGTAGGCAGGGACTGAGTTGCGGGTAGATTAGGGCTCACCTGTCTGTCTCCCTACCCTGATTCATTACAGTTTTACTATTTTTACACCATTAAAACACTTAACACCTTCCCGCTGCAGCCACTTTTGACCTTCCTGACAGAGCCTTATTTTTCAAATCTGACTTGTCACGGTATGTGGTAATAACTTTGGAATGCTTATACCTATCCAAGCGATTCTGATTTTTTCGTGACACATTCGACTTTGTTACTGGTAAAATTTGGTTGATACATTCTGTAATTAATTGTAAAAAAACACCAAAATTTTGCGAAAAATGTGCAAAATGTGTCCTTTTCAATTTAAATGTATCTGCTTGTAAGACAGATAGTTGCCCCACCCAAAATAGTTGCTAATTAACATTTCCCATATGTCTACTTTAGATTGCCATCATTTTTTGAACATCCTTTTATTTTTGTAGGATGTTACAAGGCTTAGAACTTTAGCAGAAATTTCTCACATTTTCAAGAAAATTTCATGTCTATTTCTACAGGGACCAGTTCAGTTGAGAAGTGGCTTTTTAGAGGCAATACAACCCCCATAAGTCACCCATTTTAAGAACTGCACCTTTCAATGTACTAAAAACAGCCTTTAGAAAGTTTCTTAACCATTTAGGCGTTCCACAAGAATTAAAGCAAATTAGAGGTGAAATTTACAAATTTCATTTTTTCTTCAGAAATTCATTTTCAATTCATTTTCTTCTGTAACACAGAAGGTTTTACCAGAGAAAGGCAACTCAATATTTATTGCCCAGATTCTGCAGTTTTTAGAAATATCCCACACATTGCCCTAGTGTGCTAATGGACTGAAACACAGACCTCAGAAGCAATGGAGCACCTACAGGATTTTGGGGCCTTTTTTTAAGAGATTATATTTTAGGTAAGACGTCCGGTTTGAAGAGGTCTTGCGGTACTAAAATAAAGGAAACCGCCCAAAGAAGACCCCATTTTGGAAACCACTCCCCACAAGGAATTAATCTAGGGTGTAGTGAGCATTTTGACCTCACAGGTGTTTCATAGATTTTATTAGAATTTGGACGTGGAAATGAAAAATGAAATTTTTTTTCCCCAATAATATGTAATTTTGCTAAAAAAAACAATGTGCACAAGGAATAAAGAAGAAAAATCACCTAAAATTAGTAAAGCAACTTCTCCAGAGTTTGTAAATCCCCCATATGTGGTCATAAACTGCTGCTCGTTCACATGGCAGGGCTCAGAAAGGAAGGAGTGCCATTTGGCTTTTAGCGCACAGATTTTCCTGGATTGGTTTCATGGCACCATGTCACATTTGCAAAGACCCTGAGGGACCAGTATAGTAGAAACACTCCAAAAGTGACTCCAATTAGGAAACTACACCACTTGAGGAATTAATCTAGGGATGTAGTGAGCATTTTAACCCACAGGTGTTTCATAGATTTTATTAGAATTGGGCAGTGAAAATGTAACTTTATTTTAAATTTTTTCCAATAAGACGTAGCTTTAGCTCATAGTTTTTCATTTTCTCAACAAATAAAAGGAGAAAAAGCACCCCAACATTTGTAAACCATTTACGGCAATACCCCATATGTGGTCATAAACTGTTTTTTTGGGCACACGACAGGGCTCAGAAGGGAAGAAGCGCCATTTGGCTATTGTAGTGCAGATTTTGCAGGAAATTCTTCAAAAAGAGTAATCATTTTGCATAAAATATTTTATTTTCCATACTTTACAAAAAAAAGTCTACACATTTTCGATATCTACATGACCGTAATAGCCTGAAACGTGCATCTGCAAGTCCCCTAAAGTACCAATACAGTGGAAACCCCCCAGAAGTGACCACATTTTGGAAAGTACACCCCTCAAGCTATTCACGTAGGAGTGTAGTGAGCATGTTAACCCTACACGTGTTTTCCAGAAATTAGTGTTCACTCGCTGTTAGAGTGAAAATGGCAATTTTTCCTATAGATATGTCAATACGTGGTTCCCAGCTTGTGCCACCATAAAAAGACAGCTTTCTAAATATTATGCTGTGTTTCCTAGTTTTAGAAACACCCTACATGTGGCACTAATCTTTTGCCTGGACATTCGACCGGGCTCAGGAGTGAAAGAATACCATGTAAAATTAAGGTCTAATTTGGAGACTTACAAAGCATTGGTTCACAATTCCAGAGGGTCTGATTTGAAATAATAAAAGAAACCCCAGAGAAGTGACCCCATTTTGGAAACTACACTCCACAAGGCATTTATTAAGGGGTGTAGTGAGCATTTTTACCCCCACAGGTATTTTCCGTAAATTATTGCACTGCTGATGGTGCAAAGTAAAAATTGAAATTTTTCCCCAGATATGCCATTTCAGTGGCAAATATGTTGTGCCCAACTTGTGCCACTGGAGACACACACCCCAAAAAATGTTAAAAGGATTCTCCCGGGTATGGCAATGCCATACATGTGGAAGTAAACTGCTGTTTGGGCACAGTGTAGGGCTCAGAAGGGAGGGAGTGCCATTTGGCTTTCGGTGTGCAGATTTTGCTTGGTAGCAGTTCTGTTTGGAGTTTTACTGGTATTTCAGTTTATAATGTGTGGGCATATGTAATCTGTGCGGAGTACATCAGATCATAATAAGAGGGTATAATAATGGGGTACAATAAAATAATCCATAGGTGTGTGTTATGCTGTGAAGCAATCCTTTATACACAGGTCAGTGATGCACTAATAAATGTCCTTTCTTATTCCCCTTTTGGTACACACTATTCACTTTTTACAGTTTGGAGAATTTTGCAGGGAAGGTGTTGTCCTGGTATAATATGGGCACCCTCTCTTCCAGCAGATATATTGGGGCCCTTCCCTTCCTGGTTCCTTAATTTTAGGGCCTAGATAAATCGCCGCTTGAAACATAATGAAATTATGCCCTTTGGCCTGCACTACTGCATATTTTTTTTTCCTGAGTTATGGGAGCCATGACTTTATTTTTGTTTTTTCATAGATGTAGTGGTATGAGGGCTGTTTTTTTGCAACCTTTTTGACTACTTTTATCCTCTTTTTGGGGAGGCAAGGTGACCAAAAAAAGCAATTCTGGCATAGTTTTTTTTATATGGCGTTCACCATGCGTTCTAAATGACATGTTAACTTTTTATTCTGCGGATTAGTACGATTCTGGCAATTCCAAATTTGTAGCATTTTTTGCTTTTCAACTCTTTTGCACAATAAAATTACTTATGTAAAAAGAATGTATTTTTATCTGTTGCCATTTTGTAAGAGCCATAACTTTTTTCTTTTAAAGAGGCTCTGTCACCAGATTTTGCAACCCCTATCTGCTATTGCAGCAGATCGGCGCTGCAATGTAGATTACAGTATCGTTTTTATTTTTAAAAAACGAGCATTTTTGGCCAAGTTATGGCCATTTTTGTATTTATGCAAATGAGGCTTGCAAAAGTACAACTGGGCGTGTTGAAAAGTAAAAGTACAACTGGGCGTGTATTATGTGCGTACATCGGGGCGTTTTTACTACTTTTACTAGCTGGGCGTTCTGATGAGAAGTATCATCCACTTCTCTTCAGAACGCCCAGCTTCTGCCAGATCACGCTGTGACGTCACTCACAGGTCCTGCATCGTGTCGGCCACATCGGCACCAGAGGCTACAGTTGATTCTGCAGCAGCATCAGTGTTTGCAGGTAAGTAGCTACATCGATTTACCTGCAAACGCCGATGCTGCTGCAGAATCATCTGTAGCCTCTGGTGCCGATGTGTCCTCGCTCGTCTGACACGATGCAGGACCTGTGAGTGACGTCACAGCGTGATCTCTCGAGAACACGGCTGTGTCTGCACTGCCAGAAGCTGGGCGTTCTGAAGAGAAGTGGATGATACTTCTCGTCAGAAAGCCCAGCTAGTAAAAGTATTAAAAACGCCCCGATGTACGCACATAATACACGCCCACTTGGACTTTTACTTTTAAACACACCCACTTGGACTTTTGCAAGCCTCATTTGCATAACTACAAAAATGGTCATAACTTGGCCAAAAATGCTCGTTTTTTCAAAATAAAAACGTTACTGTAATCTACATTGCAGCGCCTATCTGCTGCAATAGCAGATAGGGGTTGCAAAATCTGGTGACAGAGCCTCTTTAAGTTCCAAAATCCAAGTGGTTTTCCTTCCCTTCTAAGCCCTGCCGTGGGTCCAAGCAGCAGTTTATTTTCACATATGGGGTATTGCTGTGCTCAGAAGAGGTTGCTTTACAAATATTGGGGTGCTTTTTCTCCTTTATTGTGAAAATTGAAAAATCTGAGCTAAATTTACATTTTAATAGAAAAAAAACGTAGATTTTCATTTTCACGGCCTAATTCCACTGAAGACAATATGTGTTGAAGGAAAAAGGATCAAAAACGGCGGTGCTACTTAATAATGGTAAAAAATAATAGTAAATATAAAATAAATAATTTGATTTTATATGGCCTGATGAAGATGCCGGTGCGGCATTGAAACGCGTAGCCTGGATTGTAATAAACATCATTATCATTGATCATCCATATTTACTATTATTTAGTAGCAGCGCTGTTTTTGATCCTTTTTCCTTCAACACATATTGTCTCTATTGCGGTGGCCAATTGGCCTCACCGGTTGGGATCTCGACAGCAGCCCTCACTCTATACAGCAATTTCAACGCGATTATCCGTCTGCCCTTTGAGCATTCACTTGTATTTACTGACTGCCACTCCTGGGATTTACTTACACCATGTGGCGCCGTGCTTTTTTTCTTTATTTCTATTTCTAATTCCACTGAAGTCAGCAAAAAACCTTTGGGGTCAAAATGCTTACTATACCCCTCGATAAATTCCTTGAGTGGTGTAGTTTGCCAAATGGGGTCACTTTTAGGGGTTTTCCACTGTTTTGGTCCCAAAGGGTCTTTGCAAATGCAACATGAAAACCATTCCAGCAAAATCTGAGCTCCAAAAGCCAAATGGTACTCCTCCCCTTCTGAGCTCTGCCGTGTGTCCAAGCAGCAGTTTATTACCACATATAGAGCATTGCTGTAATTGGGAGAAATTCCTTTTTAAATGTTGGGGTTTGAAAATTTACAATTTCTACGTTTTATTGGAAAAAATTTAGATTTTCATTTTCATGGCCTCATTCCACTAGATTCAGCAAAAAAACCTGTGGGGTCAAGATGCTCACTATACCCATTGATAAATTCCTTGAGGGGTGTAGTTTGCCAAATGGTGTCTTTTTGGGACTATTTTGGCCTCACAAGACCTCTCCAAACCTGACATGGTGCCTAAAATATATTCTAATAAAAAGAAGGCCCCAAAATCCTCTAGGTGCTCCTTTGTTCTGAGGCCTGTGTTTCAGTCCATAAGCACACATAGGGCCACATGTGGAATATTTCTAAAAACTCCATATTCTGGGCAATATATATTGAGTTGCGTTTCTCTGGTAAAACACCCTGTGTTACATTTTATTTATTTTTTTAATTATGAATTTCTGCAAAAAATGTTTCATTTGTGCATTTCACCCCTACTTTGCTTTAATTCTTGTGAAACACCTAAAGGGTTAAGAAACCTTTAATGCTGTTTTGAATACTTTGAGGGGTGCAGTTATTAAAATGGGGTGATTTATGGGGGTTTGTATTGTATGGACCCCTCGAAACCACTTCACAACTGAACTGGCCCCTGAAAAAATAGCCTTTTGAATTTTCTTGAATATGTGAGAAATTGCTGCTAAAGTTCTTAGCCTTGTAACGTCCTAGAAAAATAAAAGAACGTTAAAAAAAATGATACCATCATAAAGTAGACGTATGGGATATGTGAAATAGTAACTATTTTGTGTGGTACTAGTATCTGTTTTACAAGCAGATACATTTAAATTTAGAAAAGCGCTATTTTTTGCTTTTTTTTTTTTTTTTTTCTACATTTTGTTGTTTTTCACAAATAAATATTGAATTTATCGACCAAATTTTATAACTAACATAAAGTACAACATGTACACGAGAAAACAATCTCATAATCGCTTGGATAGGTAAAAGCATTGCAAAGTTATTACCGCATAAAGTAACACGTCAGATTTGAAAAAATCGGCTTGGTCTTTAAGGCCAAAATAGGCTGTGTCCTGAAGGGGTTAAAGGAAGAGATGGAGGTTTGAGTCATAGATAACAGGGCCACCAAAGGCAATTACATATTGTAGTAGCACACAATTTGTCAAGCAATGCAAAACAGTTCCACCAAATATGAAACTTTGTTTCACAGTCCAAAAAACAAAAACTTTCTAAGGCCCCAAATGTTCAGGTATGTCACAAAAATAAATTTGTAATTGCATGTAGCAGCGGTAAGGTAACAGATGAACCGTAGGTGCCTCAAGAGAGAAAAATAACTGGAAGATACCTAACCTTTATATTCCGTACTCGTGAAACCTTGCGATGGGGGTACTGGCGTTTTGACGGAAGATGCGGCACCAACCGGTTGCCAAGCCTCTCTTTGGGGAGTCAAGCAGCTGGCATAGAACCGGCCAATCTGGAAGGGTAACTTGTGGAAACTCTAGAGTTCTTTAGAAATAAAAGAAGATTGCCTAGTTGAGGAAATACTGCAGATTTGCCTTTTTTTTTTCTAGTAGACAACTGGAAAGGAAGCCCCCAACAATATGGTATGTCACGTTCTCTCATGAAGAGCAGCAGCAGTCGCATAGCTCTTCTTAACTAGAGAGTGCAACGAGAAAGGTCGGGCGGAATGGTCAAATCTTTTGTCACGGCTCGGGGTGTGGATCCACTGGGCCGTACCGCGTAGAGGGATAGCAGCTGGTCAAACAGGTACAGCACAGTCTATAGTCCAGGAAGGGTACCTGAGGCAATGTAGACAGTAGCGGTGAATCAGGCTGAAGATAAGGCTCCGGCAGTAGACGGACACCCGGCGGGGTGTGCCACAGTAGATGCAGTGGAAGACACAACTCGACTTCAACTCTTGACGGCACAGAGGCACGGTAGCACGGGATACAGGGTACAGGCAGCAGGAACGGGTAACACTGGGAACTGGAAAACACTAGGAGATCATTTGCAAGGCAGACTTTACGTACACAACAACGCTCAGGCAATGATCAAGAGAGCAGAGTCCTTTCTATAGTCCAGCGGCCTTCTGGACTGATTGCAGACTACCTGCAATTGTGCGCGCACTGGCCCTTTAAGGCCACGCACACGCAGGGGTGCGCGTCCTGCGGGAGACCGTCTCAGATCCAGGAATTGAGTGCTGGCGTCTCACAAGAGGGAGATGCCGCAGAGAACTCACGTGGCCGCGGCCGTCGGAGGGTAAGTCAGAACGACGGGTTGCAGTCATAGATGTTACAGTATTCCCCCTCTTCTTGGGGCCAGAGTGGGAGAGAAACTTCTTCACGAGGACAGGAGCATCGATGTTCTCCTCTGGCTCCCAAGACCTCTCTTCTGGACCGAATCCCCTCCAATCCACCAAATAAAACGTCCTTCCTCCCACTTTCTTGGTGGCCAGGATCTCCCTTACTTCGAAAGTCCCTGACGAGCCACCAGCAGCCACTGCGGAACTAGGAGTCTTGGAGTAGCGGTTAAGGACCACGGGCTTCAGCAGGGAGACATGAAAGGAGTTATGGATCTTGAGGGTAGGAGGCAGCCAAAGCTTGTAAGACACAGGGTTCATTTGTAGCAGAATCTCGAAGGATCCGAGGAACCTGGGAGCAAATTTGCAAGACGGCACACTCAGCGGGATATTCCTGGAAGACAGCCAGACCTGCGTACCTGGAAGAAACTGACGAGGCTCTCGTCTCCTAGTGTCTGCCTTTCTCTCCATGCGGTCCAGCGGCATCAGAATAAAAGATCGGGTCTGTTGCCATATCTGCAGAAAGTCCCTGAAGGTAGAGTTAGCTGCAGGCACCTGGGACATAGTAGAGACAGGAAGAGGTTTTCGAAGATGTTGGCCGTAGACGATGGAGAACGGACTGGAGGTGGTGGACTCACTAGTATGGTTATTATAGGAGAACTCAGCCCACGAGAGCAGCTGCACCCAGTCATCTCGACTTGACCATTGGACTGGGGATTTTAGGCCGAGGAGAAGTCCAACTTTACATTGTGGAGACCGCAGAGTGCTCTCCAGAATTTTGAGGTGAACTGGACCCATCGATCCGAGACAATATGCAGAGGCAAGCCGTGCAGACGGAAGATGTGTTGAACGAAGAGGTCGGCCAGTCGAGCAGCAGAAGGCAGACCAGTCAGGGGAACAAAATGAGCCATTTTGGAAAATCGATCCACCACCACCCAGATCAGACTGCATCCAGCAGAGAGAGGCAGATCAGTGACAAAGTCCATTGCAACATGCTGCTTGGGCAGCGTGGGCCACCAGAACTGATGGGCAATTAGGTCTAGGTTCTTACGGGCACCCGCGTGACCTGCCAGCTTAGAACTGTGACCCCAGCAAAGGATTCTTCCTCTGTCTGCCAGACGTACAAAAGTCCTTCCCGGAGGAATGTCCCTAACTTGTAGAGGGTTAACAGAGAAGATGCAGGAATGATCAATAATATTCTGTGGGGATTCCACAGTGTCCTCTGTCTCAAACGACCTACAGGTATCGGCCCTCACATTCTTGTTGGTAGTGGAGTTCCAACCGGAACCGAGCAAAGAACAGCGACCACCTGGCTTGACGAGCATTCAGCCGTTGAACCGTCTGTAGATAGGTCAGGTTCTTGTGGTCCGTGAAGACCAGGATAGGATGAGCTGTGCCTTCCAGTAGGTGTCTCCTCTCCTACAGGGCCAGCCTGATGGCCAGTAACTCCTGATCCCCAATCGAGTGGTTGCGCTCTGTGGGAGAAAACCGCTTAGAATAGTAGCCACATACCACAGTCTTGCCTTTCGAACCTCTCTGGAACAAAAGTGCACCAACAGAGGAAGCGTCCACCTCTAACGAATACTGTAGGGATACATCAGGGTGATGAAGAATAGAAGCTGACGTGAAGGCCTCTTTTAAGGTTTTAAATGCGGCTTCTGCTTCCGGAGTCCACACCTTGGCATTCATGCCCTTTTTAGTGAGGGTAGAGGTGGGAGCAGTCAATGAGGAGAAAATGGGGATGACCAGCAGGTAGAAGTTGGCGAATCTCAGGAAGCGTTGCATAGCCCTTAAGCCTGGGGGGGCATGGCCATTTCAGGACAGCCTTTACCTTCTCCGGGCCCATTTTGAGACCCTGATCGGAGATTATATAGCCCAGGAAGGATAGAGACTTTTTTTCTTCTCCAGCTTGGCATAAAGATGATTCTCCCTTAATCGAAGCAACACCTGGCGGACATGACTCTGATGAGTTACAAGATCTGGGGAAAAAATCAAAAGGTCATCAAGATACAACACAGACATAGAGGAGATCACGAAAAATGTCATTGACAAATTCTTGAAACCCCGCGGGGGCATTACCCAGGCCGAAAGGCATGACCAGGTATTCGTAGTGCCCATCACGTGCATTAAATGCAGTCTTCCACTCGTCACCCTGACGAATCCGGATTAGATTGTAGGCCCCCCGCAGGTCTAGGTTAGAAAAAAAATGTGCACCCTGTATGCGATCCTGTTCCGAAATCAAAGGCAATGAGTACCTGTTCTTCACCGTGATCTGGTTGAGGCCCTGGTAGTAAATGCTGGGTAGGAGGGATCTATCTTCTTGACAAAGAAAAACCCGGCTCCGGCCGAGGATGAGGATTTACGTATGAAGCCCCCAGATTCTACTTAATGTAGGCTGACATAGATCGCGTGTCAGGCAAGGAGAGAGGGTATACTCTACTGCGAGGAGGAGACTAATTAGGGACCAAGTCAATAGGACAATCATATGATCGATGTGGTGGCAACGTCTCTGCTTCCTTCTTGTTGAAGACATCTGAGAACAGAGATTAACAAGGAGGCAACCCTGCCAATGACTAATGCGGAGGAGACTGAGGCGGATGGATATGCCCCAGACAGCGGTCGAGACACTTGGGACCTTACTGGAGAACTTCTCCGGAGTTCCAATCCAGGACTGGGGCGTGTAGACGGAGCCAAGGCAAACCCAGCATCACAGGGTTAACGGCCTTGCGCAGGACAAACAGGGAGATGAGCTCAGAATGAAGAACTTGAATTCTGGATTGATTTCAGACTTCCTGCAATTGTGCGTGCACTGGCACTTTAAGGCCGTGCACGTGCGGGCGCGTGCACCCTGTGGGAGACCGTCTCAGATCCAGGAAGTAAGTGCTGGCATCTCACAGGAGGGAGACGCCGCAGAAAACTCATGTGTCCATGGCCGCGGCCGTCGGAGGGTAAGTCGGAACGACGGGCCGCAGCCATAGACGTTACATCTTTGCCATTAAGTTTAAGGTACCCTTTATCAGTTGTGACCCTTAGAACGTCCCCTTATTGCTTAAAATGTTGGACCCGGCATATGACATTCCGTGGTCGGGTTGGGTCAGGGGGCTTGGTGCCTAGAGCTCAAATATTGCGGTCTTGTTCTATAGGTGTGTCAGGACGACAGTTTGTTTGGCAAACATTGATTGGGGAGTTTTCTCCGGCTCTGACACCGCAATATCCTTAGGGAGGTATCAAAGCATAAGTTTATTTATTTAATTGCAGTTTTCAATGTTGACTATATGATTAACAAGTGTCTTGAGCTTTGTCCATGTTCTCCATTCTGTTTCCCAGACCTGTTTCTGGCCCTCTAAATCCTGCCTGTTAGTTTTTTCAATGCTGTTATTTACAAATCTTTCTTGGTAGGGATTGCCCTAAGATGTTTTTTGCAATCCCAATTATCAGGTTCATTCTCCGATTCCTCATCCCACCCTGACCGAGAGATTGTTGTTTTTGTTTTCCGCTGGTTGCGGACGAAGGATGGAAAGCAGGGCTAGCAGTGGGAGAGTCAGGGTGCGGTGCAATTTTGGAACTGGCGCCCGCTTTGGAGGCTTGGGAGGTCGTGGACAGAAATCTCTAGTTGCTATTAGGTTCATCAACCATTCTAGAGGATCCGGTGTTGAGTCTCTTCCTTCTGGAGCTCAGAGGAGTAATGGAAAGCTTGTTGTATCACAATTAGATGTGGAAGCTACCACGCCACCTTGTTTGTTTTTTAAAATGTTTCAGAAAATTATTTTTTATTGTTTATTTATAAATCCTTCTCTGGTGGCGGCCATATTGGAGAGACAAACTTCCTATCTGTATTTTCTGTATAGACAGTACAGCAGGGTGTGCATGCTTTATGGAAGCTGAATAAATGGGAAATGTCATAGATGACAGTCTCCAAGAAGTGATGGAGTACAACCCTCTCCCCAAATACCAAGGAGTGACCGGTAAGATGCCTACCGAGTCTTCTCTGTGTATAGTGCTGCTATCCTGCCTTATTGAGGCCTCCAGCAATACAATAGAGCTGTCAATAACTCACTAACCCTTTAATGCAGGGGTCTCAAACGCCGGATAATTGGGCCGCACATAGAAAAAATGTGAAGTTAACGGGTCGCATTACTTTCAAATTTGATACAATACAAAATTATTGTTAATCAATTAGTTATTTGAACTACTATAACAATACTACATTACTATAACAATACTAAATTACTATTATACTACATTGCTATAATACTACATTACTATAAAAATACTACATTACTATAATACTACATTACTATAACAATACTACATTACTATAGTAATACTACATTACTATAACAATGCTACATAACTATAATAAAAATACTACATTACTATAATACTACATTACTATAGCAATACTACATTACTATAATAATAGCGCTAAGTTTAAACTTAACGAAAATTTTTGAGTTTACTCCACGTGCTTATTTTAATAATCCAGTTTTCCTGTTTAAGTGTCGCTTAAATACAGTCTGGCGGCTCAGTTGGCAGTGTTTGACAGACAAAAGAATATGAAGATTGGGCAGCCGCTTTTTAGATAGTGCCACAGTGCCCTCTGTAGATAGTGCCACAGTGCCCTCTGTAGATAGTGCCACAGTGCCCTCTGTAGATAGTGCCACAGTGCCCTCTGTAGATAGTGCCACAGTGCCCTCTGTAGATAGTGCCACAGTGCCCTCTGTAGATAGTGCCACAGTGCCCTCTGTAGATAGTGCCACAGTGCCCTCTGTAGATACTGCCACAGTGCCCTCTGTAGATACTGCCACAGTGCCCTCTGTAGATACTGCCACAGTGCCCTCTGTAGATACTGCCACAGTGCCCTCTGTAGATACTGCCACAGTGCCCTCTGTAGATACTGCCACAGTGCCCTCTGTAGATACTGCCACAGTGCCCTCTGTAGATACTGCCACAGTGCCCTCTGTAGATACTGCCACAGTGCCCTCTGTAGATAGTACACACCCACCCACACATCCTATAGATAGTGACACACACTGGATAGTGGCATACACACACACACACACACGCAAAGACACACACACGCACACACACACACACACACACACACACACACACACACACACACACACACACACACACCCTATGGAAAGTGACACACACACACCCTATGGAAAATGACACACACACACACCCTATGGATTGTGAGACACACACACACACACACACACACACACACACACTATGGATAGTGACACACACACACCCTATAGATAGTGACACAGACACACACACACACACACACACACACACACACACCCCCTATAGATAGTGACACACACACACACACACCCTATAGATAGTGACACACACACCCTATAGATAGTGACACACACCCCTGTAGATAGTGACACACACCCCTGTAGATAGCTACAATGGGGGTCCCTATAGGAGTGCAATCCCCAGCCAGAGTGTTGCCGACACTTAGGCCGGGGATTCTTCTGCTAGAGGAGCACCTGACATCCCTGTCGGAATCCCAGAGCAGAGCACTAGTATAGACTCTGCTCCGGAACTCTGGGGAAGCCCCTGACATCACCGTCCATATATGGATAGTGATGTCAGGGGCTTCCCCAGCCGGGGTCCAGGAGCAGAGCCGCTTCTAGCAGTCTGACTGGGACTTCAGCTCTGCTCCTGGCATCGCTGCCCATATATGACGTCACTGTGCATATATGGACAGTGCTGTAAGGGTCTTCCCCAGAGCCAGTGTCCCAGAGCAGAGCATATACAAGCACTCTGCTACGTGACTCCTGCTCTGAGCAGGGACTCATCACTGTCCATATATGCACAGTGACGTCACGGGCTTAGTCATTCGCTGGCGCACTCCTCTCTCGGCTTGCTCTCTCCTCTCCCGAGGGAGCTACGGTGCCCCGCGGGCCGCAGATCACAGCGTCAGGGGTCTCATGCGGGCGGTGTGTTTGAGACCCATGCTCTAATGATATGATTCTCCTCATCCTGTGCCTGTGTACAAAGTAAAGCTAACCAGTGAGCTACATGTTGCAGGAAATATCAACTTATTGTGACTTCTTTATTGGCTAGTGAGAAAACTGTAATATTTACTGCACCAAAAATAATATATTCATAATAAAAGCCTTATTTAAATATGTAATTTCTGATGGCACGTTTCATTGCCTATGCAAGGTATGAGAAATTTATTGCCACAGAGTTTTGGACTAAATAAAAAAATAAAATAAAAGCAGTGTTCAAGGGTGGGCATTCACTTTAAATGGAACTCACACTCTGTTCTCTGAAAACATAAATGATCAATATCTGACATATTGGAAAATGCAGTAATATTAGAACTGTCAGTTCCTTTCAACTGCCAAAATAGACTGATCTTTATCAGGGAAATGATGGCCTAATCAAATATTTATCCTATTGCTTAATCTTTTCTAATGGAGTGGACAGAAGAGGCTTTGTAAGGGCAACACTGCAGTGACCATGAAAGTTGTGGTCCAGTGGTAGCGGAAACAAAATAAAGAACAGTTTTGGTCTCTTTAATAGTGTCTAAATTATTGATATCGCATCATAAAAGTGATTTTTACAATATGAGTAAATAGGGAAGAAAATGAACAATAAATTTGGGATATACAGCTTTTTAATTAAACAAATATATATGGTTAAAAAGTTACTGACCTTAACAAATGTTTTCTTTATTTTATAGATGGGGAACGCAAGGGGATTTTACAACGACGCACCCTCGTCCAATTGTTAAAGTTAAGCTCTTTACAGAAAGTACGGGTGTTTTGGCTCTGGAAGATAAAGAACTTGGCAAAGTAGGTTTCCCTCTCTAGTAATACGAATATAATTTCCATGTGATATAATAGGGCTGTGGTCACATGATATACATTAATGACCGCTTCTTCAAGGGCCTATGGTCATGTTAACATCTGCACAGGTGCTGAATTATTCATCTTGTCTGACATTCACATATGCAGTAGCTTATGATGCCATTATGTTACACAGAGACTGCAGGTTTCCATCGTTTACATGTGAGGCAGGCTTTATTAGTTTGCAGCACGTCCGATTTTGCGTTGGAGTATTTATAAGTTTTATTTAATTAGAATTATATATTTTTTTTCTCTTGATGGCTGATGTTTTCTGGCTGGGTGAATACAAATCACAAAGCTAGGTGATTACAAACACACATTTTTGGTGGTTTCCGTTATTTTGTATGAATTTAGAAAATCTTTGAAGTATTTCTTTTATATTGCTTGAAAATATTACTGTAAGTATGTTTACTTTGTATTTGTCACCTGGCTGGGAGCATATGAGGGCAGAACTTTTGTTGTCTAGAGATAACTTTCTGTTTAGCATACCTATAGCAATGCCTTTGGTAAGGATACTAGATTGGATCCACATATTTGCAATATTCGCAATCCAGGACTTTCTGTCAGTGATTTTATTTAGTACAACAGAAAAATCTCCATAAGCTTTTTAGTCAAAACATTTCAAAATATACGTCCAACAAAGAAAACAAAAACAAACGCCTGCATACTTTCTACCTCAATTGTATTGAAAGCGTTTCAAAGCTGTTCCCTGCGTAACTGTTTTGCGCCACTGTGTAAATTTAAAAGTCGTTACTTTTAGTTCTTGATAATTTCTCCTTTATACTTGGTAATTGTTTGCTTGATTTAGTTTACCTTCTTAAATGAAAAAAAGGTAACGAAAACAACAAAAAAAACTCCTTCAATCAGAATCATTGGAAGACTGTAATTTCAAACAATGACTAAGAAGTTAAGGCTTCGTTCACATCTGCGTCAGGGCTCCGTTCTGACTTTCCGTCAGAGCTTACGGTCACAACGGAGCCCTGACTAAAACAAACGTAAAACATAGGTTTCCATTTGCATCACCATTGATTTCAATGGTGACTGATCTGGTCCAAAAGGTTTCCGTTTGTCTCCGTTGTGCAAGGGTTCCGTCGTTTTGAGGGAATCAATAGCGTAGTCGAAACGACAGAACCCTTGCACAACGGAGACTAACAGAAACCATTTGCACCGGATCCATTACCATTGAAATCAATGGTGATTCAAACGGAAACCTCTGGTTTCCGTTTGTTTCAGTTAGGGCTCCGTTCTGACGGTAAGCTCCGGCGGAATGTCAGAACGGACCCCTGACGCAGATGTGAACGAAGCCCAAGAAGTTCAGCTATCCACCTAACAAACATTTATCAAAGTCTGTGTCTGTGGGTTACCCCTGAGACCAGCTGTGTGTAAATAGCAAAGCTTTATTGCAGCAATGGGGCAATTGCTTTTGATTACAACAGAACAACTTTCTACACACCGTGTTCCCCAATAAATGGCTCAGGATTTACATGTAGCTTACAGCCTCCAGCTATTTGGCATGAGATAGGAGCCCTACGTTATGGCTTATCAACATTGACAATATTCCAATTTGTCTTAAAACATGAACAGTGCCAATTTGGATACCTCTTTTCTTCGGATGTTTTTCACTGCAGTCAATCTAACTAAACCAACTTTGCTAAGGAGATAACTACTGAATATCTGAAGCTCCCTGGCTTTGCTACAATCTGAGCTCTAATTATTTATCTGCATGGCTTTGCAATTTCATGTTTACTTGATTCTCCACGACAAATATGTCTCTCCTCCATTTCGGTCTTGGAAATGTGGCTGAATGTGGCTCCTGACCATCACTTAAAGTTAAATGTGGCTAACAAGGTATCAAAGGTTAGGGTCCTCTGCTGTAAATAATGTAAAAATGTATTCATTTAAAATCGTAAGGCTGGGGCTACAAGCACACTCTTCAACCCCTGTCAACCCCCATTGTTACCGAGAATCAAGGTCCCCAAGTCTCTTTCTTGACTAGTTATGTTTGCAAAAAAAAAACAAAACTTGCAGCCAATGAAAGATAAGATTTTGGATAATATTTTTATTATGTAACTGAATAAATAAAAACCTTGTAATGTTCTTTTAGTGTCATTTAAAAAAAATCTATATATATTTTATGGTTATTCTAGCTCGTTATATAAAGTACAAGTGGTTAAAATTAACATCATGGCTGCGAGGTCCCAGGATCCCAATGTCAAGAAATACTAAGCATGTCCCTTATGAGATTATTGTTTTACTGTTGCCATTTCCATAAAAGTTAGTCATTAATATTACTAACGGAAACAGAGCTAACAAGTATCAAAAGCATCAAAACACTCCCCCCACAATCACTCTTACCAGTTTTTCTTAGGCTAGGCTCCCTAAGACTCGCTAACATTCAAGTTCAGAAGGAAGCTAATAATGTCTAACCAATGTTCCGTCAGAGGATCACCAAGCTTCTTTTAGGGTTTGCCTTGCAAAAATACTATTTGCTGCAGACCTGGCTTAGGCTGCTCCCATCATTTCTCACATAAGTAATATAGGTTTTGAATCCATCTTTGTCCTCAATAAAAGGGATGATCATTTGAAAGCTGCATTTTGTGTTTACTAATTTCTTTAACTTATATTAAAACTAGTTGGATGATCTGAAACATTTAAAAATTGATAAATTAGCAAAAATAGAAGAAATCTGGCAAATAATTTTTTACAGCACTGTAGGTTCTCCAGCTGGTTCCATGTAAAGGATTGAGCATTCACCTTCCATGTACATTACCATGCGACCATGTTTTTGCCACAAACCTAGACGTTTGGGCTGTCATTGCCGATGCAACAGATAACTCTCCCTTCTCCTGAGGACTTGATCTATTTTGCAAACAAATGGCATTTGGGAGCCACAATCAATAATGACATCTTGTCCTGAGACAGAGCATCAGCTATTTAGTTGGAGTGGCCAGGAATATATTGAGCACTCAAGTTCAGATTGTGTTCTAAAGGCCAGTTCTACAGCTCTAACACCTACATGCAAAGCTTCATGGACTTCCGTTATGTTGACATTAGCCACCGCTGTCCTGACGCTCATCTGGTGAAAGACGGTTTGGTGGTGGAAGGGTGGATAGATCAAGGTCTGGAAACCTAGTTTGACCGATCTGAGTCCCAGAACATTTTATATGCAAACAAATCTGAGCCCTTTGATCTCCCACTTACTGCTGCCTTTTTAAGAGAAGCTCTCCATTCAGTTAGAGTTGTATCTGACGTGATTGTTATCACTGGGGGCCTCTGACGCATTGGGCATGGTTGTGTAAGACTGAGGACTAGAATGTGCTCGATCTCCTCCCTTACTAATGGGGATAGCCAGAAAAGAGTTACAAGAAACCCTTTTGTCTCAGAAGAGTGCTTTGCCAGATTTGCAATGGACAACATTTTGTAGGGGCTGTCTGGAAGCCTAGGTGCATAGCAATTAGTTTCCCAATCAGGCTGGTCAGCTCCCTCAGGGAGACCATCTGTTTTTTTTTTTCAGAACCCCTGAAAGATGGTTCATTAGCTTGAACCCTTTTTCCTTTCGGACCTCTAGCGTCAGCCCCACATCCCCACAAATCCCAGGAAAGTTAAGGACCTCGTAGGAGTGAGAAACGATTTTCTTATGTTCACGGAGAAACCGGTTTCTGTATGTAGGGCTCGTCTCTGAGCTTTGAGTCTCTCTGCATCTACGTGAAACCTTAGCAGGACGTCTAAATAGACATATATGAGATACTACTCCCTTCATTACCGGCAAAAAGGTTTATGGTTCATTAGAGAGGCCAAACACCATTACATTCAAATAAAATATTTTCCCTTTTCATCATAACTTCAGTAGCTGACGATGTTTGGAAGTGATAGAGCGTGAATGAAATGCATCTTTTTAGATTTACCTTTATTAAGAACATGTCCCTTCCCAATAGGAATCATAAGTCTGCAATACTCTCCATGAGGAATCACTTGGATTTTTAGAAAGGCATTCAAGGATCTTTTGTTCAGGACCTAAGGACCCATTTAACACTTCATATTGCCATTTATGTATAATTGAAAGCCTGTCAGAGGCCTGCGTGCCCTATTTGTTGCCCAACCAGCTTATGTCTTCTGCATTGACATTCTTTGTTATACATTTATTTCCTCTCAATAAAAAGAGATTTGCAAAAAAAATAAAAGAACTTAAGGGCCCATCTGACTAGAACAGGGAAGATGTTGCTTATCTAACCACTTTCTCCTTCCGTTGCCAGAGAAATCTTGTTTTGGACAAGAGTGGTCTCTAGTACAGAGTTGAGCATCACCTTTGTATGGAAGCAAGATGGTCTCTTTTGGAAAGGGAACTCTCTTAAAGGAAGAGACAAACCATTCCTTGTAATGCTTCAGACCAAAGGGTCCGAAGAAAGACCTTCCCATGTTTTTAAGAAGAATTTTAAAGGAATTGGTAACTCTGATTTCATTTGAACTTCGTCCCCTGGAGGAACCATTCTTGGAAGACAACCCGCTGGCCGGGTTGGAGGTGCCAGAGAAACCTCTTCTGACTTGTCCCTGAACCTCACTGGCTTGCCCCTGGGACCTGTGTTAGCGACCCTCCAGGTGAAAGGGCTTCTTACGTGATAGCTTCTTGAGCTCTGCAAAGGACTTGCTTGCCATATAGCAATCTTTTTAACCTCTTGTATAGAGTCAGTGTCAAATAAATTACAAGTCTATAGGTTAATCCAGGAACACGTGATACTTAGGGGCCAGGTCAGCCATTCCTGCAGACGTGAGCCACTTGGCTGCTTTTATATTAGTCACATAATTAAATGACCAATTCTCAGTAATTCTTTGCTGATTGCTTTGAAAGAGTTGTACCAGATTCGAGAATTATCATCTATCCACAGGATATGTGATTATTTTTGTGATAGCTGGGACCCCCATCAAACCTCCCCTCCCCGTTGTGCATCCTGCAGTGAGGAGGAGTTTGAATAGAGCGTCGGTCAAGCATGCGTCCGGCACTCTATTTTTTTCGCTCTACTCGACTGCTTTCATCATTACCTTGGACATTGAATGGAGCGGCGTTGCGCGTGCTCGACTGCAGCTTCATTCAAAATTGTCTTTATTGTGGTTGAGCAGGAATGAGGGGATCGGAACCACCGTTCTCTCGATTGGTTGTGGTCGCAGGGATCAGACAATTATCCCCTATCCTGTGGATAGGTGAGATTTTTCGATTCTGGTTCAACCCCATTTAGGGAGAGCTAGCTATGATGATGATGATGATGATGATGATAGTAGGGCCCTTTAGATTCTGGGTAGTGGAAATGTAGTAATTTTTCCCTTCCCTTTTCCCAACCCTTTGTTGAACTTGGACATGTGTCTTTTTTCAACCGTACTAACTATGTAACTGTAAGTAATATTATTGCAAAGTGTAAGCGTTTAGGAATCACCACAACTCTGCCAAGTGGCAGACCACGTAAAGCTACAGAGCGGAGTCGCCAAGTCTTGATGTGCATAGTTCATTAAAGTTGTTAAGGCTCTGCTGACTGACTTGCAGCATTCCAAACCTCCTCTGGTATTAACATCCACACAAAAACCAAACAAAGGCTGCAGCGGTCATATGGACTACAGTCTCATCCCAGGAGGCCGGGCTATGCTCAGAGGAGAGAGCTACCTGGCTGTAGTAATGGTGGCGCAGGTATTAAAGGGGTTTTCCGGAAGTAAAAAATTACTTTTAATTAAACTAAACAATAAAAAACATTTAACTTTGTAATGTACTTACATTTGATTTGCTGGATGATTCGTCGTATCCCCTCTTCCGTCACGTGACCGCTTGTCCATGTAAAATTTGCACTTCCTGTGCATACCCGTCCATTTGCGCCTAACTTCCGGTTTGCGGTTTCCGGTTTTCACATTGTACGGTTACGTCATAAATGACGTAACTGTACCACGTGTTTTCCCCATCTGCTTAGAGCATGTGTGGTTGACACTACCACGCAGGCTCTGTTAAATGATATGGCTGCGTCTTCAGCAGCCATGTCATTGCGCATGCGCAAGTTTTAATATGTGGTGTCGATGTGCACTGTGACGGCCGTGTCTGCCGTAGCTCACACACTCCTTCTCCTCCTCACAGACCGAAGCGCATGTGAGGAGGAGGAGGAGGAGGAGGGTGTTTATTTGCTCACTGTAGGAGCGGAATCCCCAAGCCTGGGATTGGGGTTTCCGCTCCAGGAGAAGTCACAGACTTCACTGTGTCCATATATGGACACGGTGACTTCTGAAGCGGAATCACCGGCGAATTGGCCGGGGATTCCGCTCCAAGAGAAGTCACAGACTTCACTGTGTCCATATATGGACAGTGACGTCAGGGACTAATGAAGCGGAATCCCCGCCGATGTGGCCGGGGATTCCGCTCCAAGAGAAGTCACAGACTTCACTGTGTCCATATATGGACAGTGACGTCAGGGACTAATGAAGCGGAATCCCTGCCGATGTGGCCGGGGATTCCGCTCCAGGAGAAGTCACGGACTTCACTGTGTCCATATATGGACACAGTGACTTCTGAAGTGGAATCACCGGCGAATTGGCCGGGGATTCCTCTCCAGGAAAAGTCACTGACTTCACTGTGCCCATATATGGACAGTGACGTCAGGGACTTCTGAAGCGGAATCCCTGCCGATGTGGCCGGGGATTCCGCTCCAGGAGAAGTCACAGACTTCACTGTGTCCATGTATGGACACAGTGACGTCAGGGACTTCTGAAGCGGAATCCCCGCCGATGTGGCCGGGGATTCCGTTCCAGGAGAGGTACCTCACTTCACTGTTCATATATGGACAGTGAAGTGAGGGATTTCTCCAGAGCCGTCCCCTACAGGAAAGTAGGGGGGGGGGTGGCACTACCTACAAGGGGGGCTGTGTGGCATTGCCTACAGGGGGGCTGTGTGGCATTACCTACAGGGGGGCTATGTGGAATTACCTACAGGGGGGGCTATGTGGCATTACCTACAGGGGGGCTATGTGGCATTACCTACATGGGGCTGTGTGGCATTACCTACAGGGGGGCTGTGTGGCATTACCTATAGGGGGGCTGTGTGGCATTACCTACAGGGGAGCTGTGTGGCATTACCTACAGGGGGGCTGTGTGGCATTACTTACAGGGGGCTGTGTGGCATTACTTACAGGGGCTGTGTGGCATTACTTACAGGGGGCTGTGTGGCACTGCCTACAATGGGGATGTGTGGCATTGCCTACAGGGGGGCTGTGTGGCATTGCCTACAGGGGGGCTGTGTGGCATTACCTACAGGGGGGCTGTGTGGCATTACCTACAGGGGGGCTGTGTGGCATTACCTACAGGGGGGCTGTTTGGCATTACCTACAGGGGGGCTGTTTGGCATTACCTACAGGGGGGCTGTATGGAATTACCTACAGGGGGGCTGTGTGGCATTACCTACAGGGGGCTGTGTGGCATTACCTACAGGGGGGCTGTGTGGAATTACCTACAGGGGGGCTGTGTGGCATTACCTACAGGGGGGCTGTATGGAATTACCTACAGGGGGGCTGTTTGGCATTACCTACAGGGGGGCTGTATGGAATTACCTACAGGGGGGCTGTGTGGCATTACCTACAGGGGGGCTGTGTGGCATTACCTACAGGGGGGCTGTGTGGAATTACCTACAGGGGGGCTGTGTGGCATTACCTACAGCGGGGCTGTGTGGCATTACCTACAGGGGGCTGTGTGGCATTACCTACAGGGGGCTGTGTGGCATTACCTACAGGGGGCTGTGTGGCATTACCTACAGGGGGCTGTGTGGCATTACCTACAGGGGGCTGTGTGGCATTACCTACAGGGGGGCTGTGTGGCATTACCTACAGGGGGGCTGTGTGGCATTACCTACAGGGGGCTGTGTGGCATTACCTACAGGGGGGGCTGTAGCAGTATCTATAGAAGGTAGTGTGTGACATTATCTACAGAGGGCAGTGTGTGGCAGAATATTGACAAATGAAATTCATCCGTTTTTAAAACGGACAAGGAAAAAAACGGGTGCAAAACGGGTAAAAAACGGAAGCATGGCCCGAACGGAACAGATGCAAAACGGCCGAGAAAACGGACCAAAACCGCCGTTTTTTTATAGGCCGACACTCAGACCCTCTCGTGTGAATAGAGCCTAAAGGCAGTTGATGACGCGCCGTGTCTTTACACAGTCGAAAGTGCTGTCTTAGCAAAGACACGGAGCGTCATTAATCACAGAACACGCCCCCTCCTCTGACAATCTCGTCATCCACACCTTCTCATCCTTCTTCACACTTGTAGTTCCTGCACTGTGTGTATATATGTGTATATATACATATATCTATAATTTTGTGTGTGTGTATGTATATGCGTGTGTGTATATATATATATATATATATATATATATATATATATATAATTTGTATGTGTTCATATATATGTATGTGTGTGTATATATATATATATATATATATACACACACACACATTTTATATATATATATATATATATATATATATATATATATATATATATATATATATATATATACACACATACACAAAATTATACATATAAAAATATATATAAATAGTGAGACACACTAAGGCCTCATGTGCACGGCCGTGATCGTCGGGTCAGCCTGCCCCGGAGTATCACCCCCGAGCCACCCGCAAATTGCGGGCCGTGCACATGGCCACGTCCATTATTTTCTATGAGCCTGGACCGCAGAACATGGCCGTACTAAGAAATGTCCGTTCTTTCCGCGGTCCAGGGTTCTGGGCCATGCACGGACCTTGGAAACCACGGTCTTTTGCATGGGCCCATAGAAGTGATTGGGGCCGCAATTCTCTCATGGATTTTCGGGGGAATTGCGCCCACAAAAGCACGTTAGTGTGTATGGGGCCTTACATCATTTATAGTAAATTATGTAAAAAAAAGAAAAGTTTTACCATTGTTTGGAGTAGTGGTTGCTTCACTGTAAGGCCCTGTTCACACAGTTATTTGCAGGCAGAAAATTCTGCCTCAACATTTTGCTTGAATTTTCAGGCAGATTTTGATCTGCCTACACGCCGTTTGCCACGATTTTCGCCTGCGGGCATTGAGCGCAACTTGCAAATACGCTGCGAAAATCGCTTTCTCTGCCTCCCATAGATGTCAGAGGGAGGTCAGAGGAGTAAACACCCGAAGATCGGGCATGTCGCTTCTTTTTCCCTCAATGGCCGCGGGCAAAAATCGTGGCAAACGGCGTGAAGGCAGGTCAAAATCTGCCTCCAAATTCAAGACAGAATCTTGATGCAGAATTTTCTGCCAGCAAAAAAACTCAGTGTGAACAGGGCCTAATACAGGATCTATTGGAACAGATCCAGCAGCAGGTGAGGTAAATGTGCTGACTGGATTGTGTGTACCAAGATGTCTGACTTAGGTGGAGTGGGCAGACTTAGGGCATGTTCACACGGCCTATTTTCGTCCGTTTTTCGGGCCGTAAACTCCAGAAAAACGACCGAAAAATCCGAAGCAGAACGCCTCCAAACATCTGCCCATTGATTTCAATGGGAAAACGGCGTTCTGTTCCGAAGGAGCGTTTTTTTCTGTGTATTTTTACGCATAAAAAAACGACCGCGAAAAAAAGTGCAGGAAACCTCTTGAGACGTTTTTGGAGCCATTTTCCATAGACTGTAGTGAAAAAAGCTCCAAAAACGAGCGTAAAAAACGCAGCGAAAATCGCGATTTGCACAAAAAAGTCTGAAAATCAGGAGCTGTTTTCTCTTGAAAACGGCTCCGTATTTTGAGACGTCTTTGCCTGTGAACATACCCTGACATTTATCAGGCTGTGGAAGGGACGGGGGAGGGAGACGGGTGCCTGTACTTAGATCAGGGATAGATGGAGGCACAAAGGATAATGATGATTATTACTGTGTAAGGGCTTATTTAGACGAACGTGTAATACGTCCGTGCAACGCGCGTGATTTTCACGCGCCTCGCACAGACCTATATTAGTCTATGGGGCCGTGCAGATTGTCTGTGAGTTTCACGCAGCGTGTGTCCGCTGCGTAAAACTCACGACATGTCCGATATTTGTGTGTTGTTCGCGCATCACGCACCCATTGAAGTCAATGGGTGCGTGAAAATCACGCGCAGCACACGGAAGCACTTCCGTGGTACGCGCGTGATTCGCGCAACAGCAGTAAAAAGTATGAATGAAACCAGAAAAGCACCACGTGCTACAAACATGCAAACAGAGTGTCATAATGATGGCGGCTGTGCGAAAATCACGCAGCCATGCATCATACGCTGCTGACACACGGAGCTGTTATGTACCTTTTATGCGCACAAAACGACGCGTTTTTTGCACAAGCAAAAGGCACACGCTGGTGTAATCCGGCCTCAGACCGTGTGCAGGGAGGGAGCGTCTGCCTGTAATCTGTAATTAGAGCAGGGAAGGACCATGTGACCATAGAGGGGCGTGGCAGTATGCAAATAGCTGAGGTGCTTTGGAGGAAGGGGGGGGGGATGCCACGGTCTCCTCAGATGCAGCCGGGGATCATGGGTATAGTGGGTTACAAGACAGGAAACAGCCAGTAAGGGATGTAAGCAAACAGCAAGGGATGTAAACAAACAGAAAAACCAGCAGTGATGATGGAAATCAAACAGAAACTGGTTAGAAGTTTAATAGGGGGTATTAGGGAAGGCAAATAAAGGCTGGGGGACATTTTTTTGAATTTTTTTTTTCCCTGGACAACCCCTTTAACTTTTATAATTGCTGCAGTATTTCTGCAGCAGACATGCCGCCCGAAAAGCCGCAACACAATTTGTTGCTGTTTTTCGGGCGGAATTCCCTGAGGCTACCTGGGCGGACATGCTGTGCAGTTCTACGTAGCGTATCCGCCTAGTGTTTGCCTACCCCAATAGCAGATTTTATGTAAAAAAACTATTGTCGCCGCATTCCAAAAGCCATAACGTTTTGTTTTTTTCCTGTCAACGTAGCCAGGTAAGAGGTTGTTTTTTGCGTTACGAGTCATAATTTTTATAGAACCACTCTGGGGTGGATATAGATTTTTTAATTTATTTTTTTCAGGAAAAAATTGGTGGGGGATAAAAACAAATGCAATTCTGCATATATTTTTTTTATGCCATTCACCGTTGGGTTCAAATAATGTGTTAGCCATTGAAACACCCTGTATTATAAAGTCACTATAATACTTTATTCTACCAAATCATTATTGCCTGTCAGTAAAAAAATGGCAGGTATTGAATTAGGCCCTTGGCAATGCCTCATAGGCATAAAGCTTTGGCAGGCCTGGGGGCCTTTGTTAGGCCACTGGCTGCCATGGCAACTAATCGGCGCCCCTGAATTCTCTTCGATCCCGGCAATTGCTGCAGCAGCAGGCCTATGCAATACACATTACTCACACAAATACACATTATTCACATGAAAATGCACATGCGTATTCACGTTACTCACCCACATACACGTTACTCACCCTATATATATTATATATATATATATATATATATATATATATATATACACACACACACAATACGCACATGTACACATTTCTCAGACACTTACCTTTTTTTGCAGGTAGCTAAAGTCTGGATCTCTGTCATGCAGGCAGCTGGATGACACAGGGGCCATACCCTCATCCTATCCCAGGAAAGCAGTGCATGGGAGCCATTCGTAAATATACAGGTAGAGGGGTGTAGAAGAAGGCAGGAGACTCCCGTATATTATTCCAGCCCTGCTTTCAGTGTCTTTGAAGGCGGAATCTCTCCCCTTGGCTGTTGTAACTTATTGACGGAAAGGGAGAATGGTGCAGGCTCTGCATCAAGTTTTCCCAGTGCTACATTACAAATGGCCCTGGCTGTATTAAAACAGGGCCAGCTGGCTCTACAGAAGGCTCAGGACTGTGGGTGGGGCTTCTACTTGTCTGAAGTTACATAGTTACATAGTTACATAGTTAGTACGGCTGAAAAAAGACACATGTCCATCAAGTTCAACCAAGGGAAGGGAAAAGGGAAGGAAAAATTTCTACACATAGGAGCTAATATTTTTTTGTTCTAGGAAATTATCTAACCCTTTTTTAAAGCCATCTACTGTCCCTGCTGTGACCAGCTCCTGCGGTAGGCTATTCCATAAATTCACAGTTCTCACTGTAAAGAAGCCTTGTCGCCTCTGCAGCTTGAACCTTTTTTTCTCCAGACGGAGGGAGTGCCCCCTTGTTTTTTGAGGGGGTTTTACAAGGAACAGGATTTCACCATATTTTTTGTATGTGCCATTAATATATTTATATAAGTTAATCATGTCCCCCCTTAGTCGTCTTTTTTCAAGGCTAAATAGGTTTAATTCTTTCAATCTTTCCTCATAACTTAAATTCTCCATGCCCCTTATTAGCTTCGTTGCTCTTCTTTGTATTTTTTCCAACTCCAGGGCATCCTTTCTATGAACTGGAGCCCAGAACTGAACTGCATATTCTAGATGAGGCCTCACTAATGCTTTGTAAAGTGGCATTATTACATCCCTGTCCCGCGAGTCCATGCCTCTTTTAATACACGACAATATCCTGCTGGCCTTTGAAGCAGCTGATTGACACTGCATGCTGTTATTGAGTTTATGATTTACAAGTACACCCAGATCCTTCTCAACAAGTGAATCCGCCAGTGTAGCGCCCCCTAGGACATATGATGCATGCAGGTTGTTGGTACCCAGATGCATAACTTTACATTTATCTACATTAAACTTCATTTGCCAAGTGGACGCCCAAACACTTAGTTTGTTTAAATCTGCCTGTAATTCATGAACATCTTCCATAGTCTGAACTATATTACATAGCTTGGTGTCATCTGCAAAAATAGAAATAGTGCTATTAATCCCTTCCTCTATATCATTAATAAATAAGTTGAATAATAGTGGTCCCAGCACTGAACCCTGGGGTACACCACTTATAACCGGGGACCATTCAGAGAAGGAATCATTGACCACAACCCTCTGGATACGGTCCTTGAGCCAATTCTCAATCCAATTACAAACTATATTTTCTAAACCTATAGTCCTTAATTTACCCATTAGGCGTCTATGGGGGACAGTGTCAAATGCCTTTGCAAAGTCCAAAAACACTAAATCCACAGCGGCCCCTCTGTCTAGACTTCTGCTCACCTCTTCATAAAAACAGATTAGGTTAGTTTGACAACTTCTGTCCTTAGTAAAACCGTGCTGGCTGTCACTTATAATGCTATTTATTGTCACATAATCCTGTATATAGTCCCTCAATAGCCCCTCAAACATTTTCCCCACGATGGATGTTAAGCTTACTGGTCTATAATTACCCGGGGAAGATCTAGAGCCCTTTTTGAAAATAGGCACCACATTTGCCCTGCGCCAGTCCCTCGGCACTATACCTGTCACTAGAGATTCTCTGAATATTATGAAAAGGGGGACAGAAATAACTGAACTAAGCTCTTTAAGAATTCTAGGGTGTAACCCATCTGGTCCCGGAGCCTTGTGCACATTTATTTTATTTAATTTAGCTTGGACCATCTCTACATTCATCCAATTCAGTATATCAACTGATATATTAACAGCACTGGCACCGGCTACATCAGCTGCTCTTTCTTCTGTTGTATATACAGAGCTAAAGAACCCATTTAGTAACTCTGCCTTCTCTTGATCCCCTGTGATCAACTCCCCATTACCATTATCTAGGGGTCCTACATGTTCAGACCTTGGCTTTTTTGCATTTATATGCTTGAAGAATTTTTTAGGATTTGTTTTACTATCCTTGGCCACCTGCCTTTCATTTTGTATTTTTGCTAATTTTATTACATTTTTACAGATTTTATTAAGCTCTTTATATTTTACAAAGGCTACAGCTGTACCCTCAGATTTGTATTTTTTAAATGCCCTTTTTTTGTCATGTATTGCCCCTTTCACAGAAGGTGTAAGCCATGTGGGGTTTAATTTGAGTCGTTTATACTTATTACCTGTAGGAATAAATTTTGCACTATAATAACTCAAAGTAGATTTGAAAATCTCCCATTTATCATTTGTTCCATTATTTGACATTAGTTCTTCCCAGTCTATATCCTGAATTGCAGCCCTCATCCTGGGGAAATTGGCTTTCTTAAAATTAAATGTTTTTGCCCTCCCAGCCTGCGTTTGTTTTTTACAGTATAGGTAAAATGTAACTATATTATGATCACTGTTACCGAGGTTTTCACGAACATTGACATTCCCAACAAGATCTGCATTATTAGAAATGACCAGATCCAACAGAGCTTCACCTCTAGTCGGGTCTTCCACAAACTGGCCCATAAAATTTTCCTGCAACAGGTTGAGGAAATGTCTCCCCTTTGCAGTTGAAGCCGAACCATGACACCAATTAATATCCCGGAAATTAAAATCTCCCATTATCACTACAGTACCCGCCTGTGCAGCCCGCTCCATCTGTTTATATATCTGACCTTCCATCTCCTCAGTTATATTGGGGGGTCTATAGATTACACCAAAAGTAATTTTTTCAGTGTTTACCTCCCTTTCTAGTTCCACCCACAAGGTTTCAACCTCCTCACAGTCTTCACCCACTATTGTCTCTTTCACACTCGCCTTCATATCACTTCTCACATACAGACATACACCACCACCTTTCCTATTTGTCCTGTCTTTACGAAAAAGTGTAAAACCCTGTAGATTTACAGCCCAGTCATGTGAAGAGTCCAGCCATGTTTCAGCAACACCAACTATATCTATATTTTCTTCCAGTATCAAGGCCTCCAGCTCCCCCATTTTGCTTGCTAGACTTCTGGCATTTGTGAACATACACTTTAACTTGCCTGTCAGTTTTTCACTTTTATTATCAGAAATGTGATTTGACATTAATCGGTCCTTTTTATTTACACTGATGTTTTGTAACGAAAGGATCTCCTTATCTTGTTGTCTAGTCCTCTCCCCACATTCTGTTTCTCCCCCCACCAATATAGTCTGACCCCTCTCTAACCTGGCTACCCCTTTTTTTTCTACATTGACCTCCCTCCTCAGCCCTAGTTTAAATACTCCGCCACCCCAGCTAGAATTCTCTCCCCCAGCACAGCGGACCCCCTTCCATTTAGGTGCAAATCATCTGCAGAATACAGTTTGTACCCCAATGAAAAGTCAGCCCAGTGCTCTAGGAACCCAAATCCTTCTCCTCTACACCAAGACTTCAGCCATGCATTTAACTCCCTAAGCTCCCGCTGTCTTTCCTGTGATGCGCATGGCACAGGCAGTATTCCTGAGAATACAACCTTGGAGGTCCTTCCCTTCAGCTTGTAGCCTAGTTCTTTAAAATTATTCTTAAGGCTCCTCCACCTACCATTTATTCTGTCGTTGGTACCGACATGGACCACGACAGCTGGATCATCACCAGCCCCTCCCAGCAATTTGTCCACCCGTTCCACCACATGCCGAACCCTGGCACCAGGGAGACAGCAAACCATTCGGTTGAGGCGGTCTTGGCGACAAATTATTCTATCCGTCTTCCTGATTATAGAATCCCCTACAACTATCAATTGTCTTGGCTTGCCTGCATTACCATCCCGCCGACTACTAGCTGGGCTGTTCTCCCGGCTGTTAGGGAGATCAGTATCCACTAGGGCTGCCTTTTCTGAGACTGACACCCTCGCATCATCACCCAACCTGGCAATTTTGCTTGGAATGCCAGAAACCGGATCGGCCTTCCTTGTCTTTGACCCCTTTCTACTGCCCCTAACTACATTAACCCAGCTACTTACCTGATCCTGCTCACCCATGTCTTCACCCTCCAGTTCTAACCCACTAACTGCATGCTCTGTGAGCAGCAAGCTCCGCTCAAAATTGTCTATCCTCCTCAGTGTTGCATTCTGCTCCTCCAGATCTCTAATACGAGCTTCCAGGTGAACAACATGCTCACATCTGCCACAGAGATATTCACCCTGGAACTCCGGCTCCAGTCGTGTATACATATGGCAAACTGTGCACTGAAGAAAACCTCCAATCTTGCTATCCATTATCCAAGTTACACCAAAACAGCGAACAATTGTCAAAGAAAAAGAAGAGTACTTACTGGGGCTTCAACTCCTCTTTTCAACTCCGGTTTTAGAACTCCACTTAGTTCACAAGCCACTTAAACCACCAAGCTCAGAAAGAGCAAGCTCAAAATGAGGTCTGATGACTAATTTATACCACCTGTGTCCAGTTAACCCCTTCCCCCTCGTCAACTGCTGAGCTGGAACGAATAGCAACACAATCCGGTTTTAGAACTCCACTTAGTTCACAAGCCACTTAAACCACCAAGCTCAGAAAGTACTGGAGCGAAGTACATTGTAGTGAGAGCAGATGGGGATATTACTGGATTAAGAGGGGAGGGTCCACTGGAGGATTCCCCAGTCCCCGGTTGGGTCAGTCCGACCCTTGATTGTGCTTTAAACTGTAAGGCTACATTCACACAAGCATATCGGATTCACACGCGTGAATCTGGTCCGTGTGTGTAGCATTATGCATCAGTGTGCTTTGCGAGTGGCATGCGTTACGCACTCACAAATCACATCTTTTTATTAATTTTTTTTCAATCGGACTGATGCGTAAATCACGCACCGCACACAGATGTTCATCACGCACCCATTGACTTCAGTGGGCGCGTAGGTGCGTGAAAACGCACCAATGTAGGACATGCAGTGAGTTTCACGCAGCGGACTCTCGCTGCGTGAAAACTCACGCATGTGTGAACGGCCCCATTGAAATCAATGGGTCCGTGTGCTGTGCGTGATTTCCATTCGCAGCACACTGACGTTGCTCATGTGAATGGGCCCTAAATGAGGTCTGATGACTAATTTATACCACCTGTGTCCAGTTAACCCCTTCCCCCTCGTCAACTGCTGAGCTGGAACGAATCTGTGTCCAGTTAACCCCTTCCCCCTCGTCAACTGCTGAGCTGGAACGAATAGCAACACAATCCGGTTTTAGAACTCCACTTAGTTCACAAGCCACTTAAACCACCAAGCTCAGAAAGTACTGGAGCGAAGTACATTGTAGTGAGAGCAGATGGGGATATTACTGGATTAAGAGGGGAGGGTCCACTGGAGGATTCCCCAGTCCCCGGTTGGGTCAGTCCGACCCTTGATTGTGCTTTAAACTGTAAGGCTACATTCACACAAGCATATCGGATTCACACGCGTGAATCTGGTCCGTGTGTGTAGCATTATGCATCAGTGTGCTTTGCGAGTGGCATGCGTTACGCACTCACAAATCACATCTTTTTATTAATTTTTTTTCAATCGGACTGATGCGTAAATCACGCACCGCACACAGATGTTCATCACGCACCCATTGACTTCAGTGGGCGCGTAGGTGCGTGAAAACGCACCAATGTAGGACATGCAGTGAGTTTCACGCAGCGGACTCTCGCTGCGTGAAAACTCACGCATGTGTGAACGGCCCCATTGAAATCAATGGGTCCGTGTGCTGTGCGTGATTTCCATTCGCAGCACACTGACGTTGCTCATGTGAATGGGCCCTAAATGAGGTCTGATGACTAATTTATACCACCTGTGTCCAGTTAACCCCTTCCCCCTCGTCAACTGCTGAGCTGGAACGAATCTGTGTCCAGTTAACCCCTTCCCCCTCGTCAACTGCTGAGCTGGAACGAATAGCAACACAATCCGGTTTTAGAACTCCACTTAGTTCACAAGCCACTTAAACCACCAAGCTCAGAAAGTACTGGAGCGAAGTACATTGTAGTGAGAGCAGATGGGGATATTACTGGATTAAGAGGGGAGGGTCCACTGGAGGATTCCCCAGTCCCCGGTTGGGTCAGTCCGACCCTTGATTGTGCTTTAAACTGTAAGGCTACATTCACACAAGCATATCGGATTCACACGCGTGAATCTGGTCCGTGTGTGTAGCATTATGCATCAGTGTGCTTTGCGAGTGGCATGCGTTACGCACTCACAAATCACATCTTTTTATTAATTTTTTTTCAATCGGACTGATGCGTAAATCACGCACCGCACACAGATGTTCATCACGCACCCATTGACTTCAGTGGGCGCGTAGGTGCGTGAAAACGCACCAATGTAGGACATGCAGTGAGTTTCACGCAGCGGACTCTCGCTGCGTGAAAACTCACGCATGTGTGAACGGCCCCATTGAAATCAATGGGTCCGTGTGCTGTGCGTGATTTCCATTCGCAGCACACTGACGTTGCTCATGTGAATGGGCCCTAAATGATACATGATTTGACTATTGTTTTTGCAGTGTATGGCAAAAGCAAGCCGAAGGTGCTAACTTTTACTAACTTTCTAGTGATATGATCCCTTTTGATAACACTTAAAGGGGTTCTCTACTTTGGACAATCTCCTTTTCTTAGTGTAAACAGTGTTCATTGAAATCATTAAGTTGTCTCTGTAATGCAGCAAAGGATATGTTGTCCAGAACACCAGACACTCTTTGTAACTGCTCTCTACTCTGGCCAAGAGATGAGAATCCAGAACAAAAGACTCCCCTCCATAAACTCCCTAACCGGGTACATCAAAATGGGATTTCTAAAAAAGACGACGCCCTTTAATACCCGTTTAAATAACATTAAGCCGATGACATCAGCTTCTCTTCGGATCAGGCAGGTTCAAATTAAGAGTTGAGTGGCCCCATGCACCTTGGATTGTTAGCTAATCTTGCCGATTTCGGCAAATTGTCGAGTTTTGTCTAATGTGTATGGGCACTTTAACTTCACAAAATGTATCCGTGATATTGAACACAAAGCTCCTGACGTACACACAAAATGTGTCCATAGGGCTTGATTAGCCCAATGGATGCCAACATATGGCGTAGTAGGGTGGAATCGCGTAGTAGCCTATGCTATTCCATTCCACCTGATCCTGTAAAAAAAAAATTGTATTTTTTTTAACATTGGAGCTTATGGGTAACATATTCCACTGTATGGCGTAGTTCACAGGCATACGTTTAACGTATACGTAAGGGGTTTTTCCATAGCGTTTTATAACCTAAACGTTAAAGGGATACCATAATAGACTATGGACAACGGATAAGCTAAACAGATGCCTAATAGTGGCATCTAAGCCCATAGGCTATAATGAAATCCATTTAACGGATAATTCAGAATCTTACTATTCGTCAAATGTAGGCAAAAAAACGTGATGTGAACATAGCCTAATTTAAAAGATAACATTTCATTGCACCACCTAATTATGTTACAAGATAACTGCAATAATTAAATGTTATGAGATGTTGATTGTAGAAAAACTGAAATTAATCTTTATTTAGGTTGTTATTACTAATTGCTTTAGGCCTCATGCACACGACCGTAAAAACACCCGTTATTGCGGGTCGTTATTACGACCCGCAATAACGGGCTCATAGGCTTCTGTTAGCCACGGGTACCTTCCCGTTTGCTCACGGGAAGGTACCCGTGCCGTTAAAAAAGATAGAACATGCCCTATTTCATGCCGTAATAACGGCACGGGCATCCCATAGAAGTCTATGGGGCTCCCGTAATCATGGGTGGCTGCGTGTGTTCACCCGTGATTACGGGAGCGTTGCGAGGTGAGGCGAGGTCAGGGGACTACCCGGTCTGCAGGCCACAGCCCAGTGGCGTAACTACCGCCGGGACTACAATGAAAACTATGGCAGAGCGGGGAGGTATCTCCCCGCTCTGCCATAAACAAGACATGTATCCCCTATCCTGTAAAAAATAAAAATAAAAGACGTTCATACTTACCGACAACTCTCCAGTCCGGTCTCCCGCCCGTTGCCTTGGTGACGCGTCCCTCTCGACATCCGGGCCGACGTCCTGGATGACGTTTCAGGCCATGTGACCGCTGCAGCCAATCACAGGTCAATCACAGGCTGCAGCGGTCACATGGACTGCCGCGTCATCCAGGGATGTCGGGCTGGATGTGAAGAGAGGGACGCGTCACCAAGACAACGGCCGGTAAGTATGAATTTCTTTAACTTTTATTACAGAAAAGGCTGTCCCTTCTCTCTATCCTGCACTGATAGAGAGAAGGGGCTGCCGATTAGTGCAGTGCTATTTTGCTGCCAAAAACGTGCTCGTAAATACGGGTGGAATACGTGTGACACCGGACCCATATTTACGAGCACGGGTTCGTAAATACTGGTGCAAAACGGGTGGAATACGTGTGACACCGGACCCGTATTTACGCCAGTATTTACGGGTGTGAAAAAATACGGTCGTGTGCATGAGGCCTTAGCACGCTAGACGCTCCATTTTTATTTTTTTTCAAATATTATTGTAATTGAAATTTTAGGCTATCCCTGAAATAAGTCTATGTGTATACTTTATTGTAATCTATTATAAGTAGAATCAGATCAAGGCTGACAGAGGCCACTGATCAAAAGGTGGGATTTCCTCCCTCATACTTAAGTTGTCAGCAGAATTCGAAAACAATCTAATGTAAATGAGAGCAGATCCCCTGTCCCTCAGTATCTTATGTTGGGTAAAACAAGGTTTGGCATGTTGTACTGTAATAGGCTCAGTACTTTTTCAACTAACTAAAAGATGCTTACCCTCCGCTCCTTATGACAGGAAAAATGCACCCCCGACCACTGACTTTTATCTAGGTAGTGGTGTCTTCATGCTGAGGGTATTTTGGGAACTGGGTGGTGGAGGCACCAATGCTCCTTTTGCCGTCCCTATAATCTGGTCCTGTCTATAATATACACAGCCTTCTTAAAGAGAACCTTTCACCTCCCCAAACATGTGCAGCTGAGTGCAGCATGTTATAGGAAAGGCTTCACAAAACCTGTCTCACGTAAAAAAAAAAAATCGAACTCCCTCTGTTATTTACATATCGGTGCCGTTCTATTTGGCGCCCAATATGTAAATAAGCCCCTAAACAGTCAAAGGGGCGTTTCTAACTAACTAAAAGGCAAGGGGGCGTGATGTCTTCACTCTGACACTGTCCAATTAGCTGCGGTCAGTGTCAGGGCGGCTTGCGCTGTGTTCCCTCGAGAACACACACAGACTTGGTGTTTGTGCTTCAGATAGCGTGGGTGCGCACGTGCATGCATGCGCGCATGGCCGTTCGCTCGCACATTGACGTCACCACTCCCGCCGCCACGGAACAAGAAGAGACGATGAGGAGAAGCGGATCTACTTACTTCCGTCGATGTGCGCGCCCACGCTATCTGCAGCACAACCACCAAGTCTATGTGTGTTCTCGTGGGAGAGAACACAGCGCAAGCCGCCCTGACACTGTCCGCAGCTGATTGGACAGTGTCAGAGCGGTGACATCACGCCACCGTGCCTTTTAGTTAGTTAGAAATGCCCCATTGACTGTTCAGGGGCTTATTTACATATCGGGCGCCAAATATAACGGCACCGATATGTAAATAACGGAGGGAGTTAGAACAGTAATTTTACGTGAGACAAGGTTTGTGAAGCCTTTCCTTTAACATACTGCACTCATTTGCACATGTTTGGGGAGGTGAAAGGTTCTCTTTAATCATATTTATTTTAACCAGTTGCGGACCTGCTCCGCAATAGTACGGCGCACGCCGCTTAGTGAAGCAGACCTGCGCCGTACTATTGCGGAGCAGGAATAAACTGTCACTATGTGACATCACATAGTGATAACGAAGATACGGCAGCTGTCATTGATAGCTGACCGCCTCTGTTGCCAGGCTGGGGACCAATCAGCATGCCCCCATGCCGGCGATTGCTGTGATTGGTCAGTCTTTAGAGACTGACCAATCATAGTGTATATGAGGTAGGAAACAGGAGAAGGCTCCTGTCACCGTCTCTGATCTCCTCATTTCTGTGAGATTTGTGAGGAGATCAGAGAAGAAAGAGAGCGAGAGCGTTTCTATAATTATATTTCTATAATATTTAGTGCCCATCAGCCCTTTATAGTGCCCATCAGACCCTTATAGTGCCCATCACCCCCCTTATAGTGCCCATCATCCTTTACAGTGCCCATCAGCCCTTTATAGTTCCCCTCAATAGTAGCAATCAAACACACATATAATAATCTTCTTTAGTGCCCATTAGTATATAAGCCCTCTTTAGTGCCCACCAGCCCCCTTTAGTGCTCACCATCAGCCCATTATAGTGCCCATCAGCCCTCAGTAGTAACAATCAAATATATATAATAATTTTCTTTAGTGCCCATCAGTATATAAGCCCCCTTTAGGACCCATCAGCCCTCTTTACTGCCCATCCTTTAGTGCTGCTATAGAGTCTACCATCACCTTTTATTGTCCACCAGCACCTTCTACTGCCCACCCTTTAGTGACGCTACAGTATCTGCCAGCACCCATTAGCGTCCACCAGCACCCTTTACTGCCCATCCTTTAGTACTGCTATAGTCCACCAGCACCCATTACTGCCCACCCTTTAGTGACGCTTTAGTGTCTGCCAGCACCCTTTAGTGCCCACCAGTACCATTTACTGCCTACCCTTTAGTGCCCAACAGCACTAGTTCAACTTTACCCACTACTACCATATATTTGACTAGTAGTTTTTTTGTGTTTTTTTTTTCGTTTTATCTTCATTAAAAAAAATACAAAAAAAAGTTTTAGTAATAGAATAGCTTGTGTGCTACTTTTGCACGTCAGTTTCCTTGCCAGGGTTCTAATTTTGTCTTAATAAAAAAAGCCCAATTTTTTTTAGAGTAATTCAGGAATTTTGTTTTGCACGTCTGGGTTAGTGCATCGTTATTACACACTCAGAATGTCTAGTCTATTTAGCGTGGAGGCATATGCCATTTTATGTTCTGATACTGAATGCGCCAGTGAGGATGAATCAGGGTTTTTGTTATCCTCCTCCACTGATGACGAGGAACCCCCTCAGAAACGAAGCAGGGCTAGTGATCTGAATGAGCCCAGCACTAGTGACCCCATATGGCTACCGCCTGCCCCCTACACCTAAAATACTTGAGTTTACCTCTGCCCCTGGCATAAAAATAAATCCAACTGGCATTTTAAGAAATTGATTATTTTAAATGTTTTTTTTTGGATACTTTAGTTAACCTCATGGTTGTGCAAACAAATTTATATGCACAACAATTCTTTGCCAAAAATCCGACATCCCATTGTGCCAAAACCCAAGCCTGGCACCCAACCAATCCAAACGAAAATGCAACCTTCTGGCGGGTCTCGCTCAACGTGGGCGTTATAAAAAAAAAAAACAACCATAAAATCATATTGGTCCACAGATATGTTGTATGATGTAGAAACTGCCACAGAGCCCTCTGTAGAAACTGACACAGTGCCCTCTGTAGAAACTGCCACAGTGCCCTCTGTAGAAACTGCCACAGTGCCCTCTGTAGAAACTGCCACAGTGCCCTCTGTAGAAACTGCCACAGTGCCCTCTGTAGAAACTGCCACAGTGCCCTCTGTAGAAACTGCCACAGTGCCCTCTGTAGAAACTGCCACAGTGCCCTCTGTAGAAACTGCCACAGTGCCCTCTGTAGAAACTGCCACAGTGCCCTCTGTAGAAACTGCCACAGTGCCCTCTGTAGAAACTGCCACAGTGCCCTCTGTAGAAACTGCCACAGTGCCCTCTGTAGAAACTGCCACAGTGCCCTCTGTAGAAACTGCCACAGTGCCCTCTGTAGAAACTGCCACAGTGCCCTCTGTAGAAACTGCCACAGTGCCCTCTGTAGAAACTGCCACAGTGCCCTCTGTAGAAACTGCCACAGTGCCCTCTGTAGAAACTGCCACAGTGCCCTCTGTAGAAACTGCCACAGTGCCCTCTGTAGAAACTGCCACAGTGCCCTCTGTAGAAACTGCCACAGTGCCCTCTGTAGATTCTGCCACAGTGCCTTCTGTAGATACTGCCACACACCCCTAGATAATGCCAGTGTCCTCTGTAGATACTGCCACACACCCACAGTGTCCTCTGTAGATGCTGCCACACACCCCTAGATAATGCCAGTGTCCTCTGTAGATGCCGCCGCAGTGCCCTCTGTAGATGCCGCCGCAGTGCCCTCTGTAGATGCCGCCGCAGTGCCCTCTGTAGATGCCGCCGCAGTGCCCTCTGTAGATGCCGCCGCAGTGCCCTCTGTAGATGCCGCCGCAGTGCCCTCTGTAGATGCGGCCGCAGTGCCCTCTGTAGATGCCGCCGCAGTGCCCTCTGTAGATGCCGCCGCAGTGCCCTCTGTAGATGCCGCCGCAGTGCCCTCTGTAGATGCCGCCGCAGTGCCCTCTGTAGATGCCGCCGCAGTGCCCTCTGTAGATGCCGCCGCAGTGCCCTCTGTAGATGCCGCCGCAGTGCCCTCTGTAGATGCCGCCGCAGTGCCCTCTGTAGATGCCGCCGCAGTGCCCTCTGTAGATGCCGCCGCAGTGCCCTCTGTAGATGCCGCCGCAGTGCCCTCTGTAGATGCCGCCGCAGTGCCCTCTGTAGATGCCGCCGCAGTGCCCTCTGTAGATGCCGCCGCAGTGCCCTCTGTAGATGCCGCCGCAGTGCCCTCTGTAGATGCCGCCGCAGTGCCCTCTGTAGATGCCGCCGCAGTGCCCTCTGTAGATGCCGCCGCAGTGCCCTCTGTAGATGCCGCCGCAGTGCCCTCTGTAGATGCCGCCGCAGTGCCCTCTGTAGATGCCGCCGCAGTGCCCTCTGTAGATGCCGCCGCAGTGCCCTCTGTAGATGCCGCCGCAGTGCCCTCTGTAGATGCCGCCGCAGTGCCCTCTGTAGATGCCGCCGCAGTGCCCTCTGTAGATGCCGCCGCAGTGCCCTCTGTAGATGCCGCCGCAGTGCCCTCTGTAGATGCCGCCGCAGTGCCCTCTGTAGATGCCGCCGCAGTGCCCTCTGTAGATGCCGCCGCAGTGCCCTCTGTAGATGCCGCCGCAGTGCCCTCTGTAGATGCCGCCGCAGTGCCCTCTGTAGATGCCGCCGCAGTGCCCTCTGTAGATGCCGCCGCAGTGCCCTCTGTAGATGCCGCCGCAGTGCCCTCTGTAGATGCCGCCGCAGTGCCCTCTGTAGATGCCGCCACAGTGCCCTCTGTAGATGCCGCCACAGTGCCCTCTGTAGATGCCGCCACAGTGCCCTCTGTAGATGCCGCCACAGTGCCCTCTGTAGATTCTGCCACAGTGCCTTCTGTAGATACTGCCACACACCCCTAGATAATGCCAGTGTCCTCTGTAGATACTGCCACACACCCACAGTGCCCTCTGTAGATACTGCCACACACCCCTAGATAATGCCAGTGTCCCCTGTAGATACTGCCACACACCCACAGTGCCCTCTGTAGATGCGGCCGCAGTGCCCTCTGTAGATGCGGCCGCAGTGCCCTCTGTAGATGCCGCCGCAGTGCCCTCTGTAGATGCCGCCGCAGTGCCCTCTGTAGATGCCGCCGCAGTGCCCTCTGTAGATGCCGCCGCAGTGCCCTCTGTAGATGCCGCCGCAGTGCCCTCTGTAGATGCCGCCGCAGTGCCCTCTGTAGATGCCGCCGCAGTGCCCCCTGTAGATGCCGCCGCAGTGCCCCCTGTAGATGCCGCCGCAGTGCCCCCTGTAGATGCCGGCACAGTGCCTCCTGTAGATGCCGCCATAGTGCCCTCTGTAGATGCCGCCACAGTGCCCTCTGTAGATGGTGCCGCACACACCCCTCTGTAGATGGTGCCGCACACACCCCTCTGTAGATGGTGCCGCACACACCCCTCTGTAGATGGTGCCGCACACACCCCTCTGTAGATGGTGCCGCACACACCCCTTGTAGATGGTGCCGCACACACCCCTTGTAGATGGTGCCGCACACACCCCCAGTAGACCGCTCCATTGGGGCTCCCTCTAGGAGTGGAATCCCCAGCCAGAGCATTGTCAACGCTTTGGCCAGGGATTCCTCTGCTGGAGGAGCCCCTGATGTCACTGTCCATACACAGTGACGTCAGGGGATCCTCCTGAACTGGAATGTGATCTTAAGGGCAACCCCAGAGCCGGTGTCCCAGAGCAGAGCACTAGTATAGGTTCTGCTCCGGAACTCTGGGGAAGGACATCAGTGTCCATATATGGACAGTGATGGCAGGGGCTTGCCCAGAGCTGGAGTCCGAGAGCAGAGCCGCTTCTAGCACTCTGCCTAGGATTCCAGCTCTGCTCCTGACATCACTGTTCATATATGGACAGAGATGTCAGGGGCAACTCCAGAGCAGGAGTCCTGGGCAGAGTGCTAGTAGTGCTCCTACTGTTACTACAGCTGTTCTCCTGACATCACTGTCTGGCTATGGGGAAGCCCTAGACATCGCTGTCCATATGTGGACAGCGATATCAGGGGATTCCACAGAGTCCCAGAGCAGAGCCTATGCTAGCCCTCTGCTCAGGACTCTGGCTCTGGGGAAGTCCCAGACATCGCGTGTCCATACATGGACAGCGATGTCATGGAATTCAACAGAGTCCCGGATCAGAGCCGTTACTAGCGTTCCGCCTGGGACTCCGCTATGGGAAGACCCTGACAACACTGTCCATATATGGACAGCAATGTCAAGGAATTCCACAGTGTCCCGGAGCAGAGCCGATACTAGCTTGAGACCCCTGCCCTAGATGAATACTTTGAGGTCTTGTGGGGTCACGTCTTGTGAGTTTCCGCTCTATTGGTACCTCATGGACTCTGAAAACATAATATGGCGCCTAAAAAATATTCCAACAGAATCTGTAATCCAAAACCAAATGGTGCTCCTTCCTTTCTGACCCTTGCCGTGTTCCCATATAGCAGTTTACAACCACATATGAGGTATTGCTGTAATCAGGAGAAATTTGCGTAACAAATTGAGCAGTACTCTTTCTTCTATTACCCCTTGTATAAATGAAAAGTTTTGGGCTAAATCAACGTTTTATTGGAAAAAACTAAATTTTTCATTTTCAAGGCCCAGTGTTTGACTTCTATGAAACACCCGAGGAGTCCAAATTCTCACTACACCCCTAAATAAAATCCTCAATGTGTGTAGTTTCCAAAATGGGGTTTAATTATTGGGGGTTTCCACTGTACTAATATCTCAGGGGCTCTTCAAATGCAACATGGCGCCTGAAAACTATTCCAGCAAAATCTGTGCTCCAAATGCCAAATGACGCTCTTTCCCCTCTGAGCTTTGCCATGTGCTCAAACAGCAGTTTATTACCACTCATGGGGTATTTCCGTAATCAGGAGAAAATGCTTTACAAGTGTTGGGGTGCTTTTTCTCTTTTATTCCTTGTAAAATTTAGAAAATCCTATGTTTTTTCAGAAAAAAAAAGTTGATTTTCATCTTCACAGACTAACTCCTATAAATTCAGAAAAAAACCTGTGAGGTAAAAATGCTAGCTATACCCCCTAGAAAAATTCCTTAAGGGGTGTAGTTTTCAAAATGAGGGTACCTTTTGGGTGTTTCCACTGTTTTGGTCCCTCTAGTGCGTTGCAAACGCGACATGGCACTGAAAACTATTCCTGAAAAATCTGCTCTCCAAAATCCAAATGGTGTTACTGCCCTTCTTAGCCCTGCGGTGGTTCTAAATAGAAGTTTATGACCACATATGTGGTACTTCCGTAATCGAGGAGAAATTGCTTTACAAATGTTGGGGTGCTTTTTCTTTTTTTATTCCTTGTAAAAATTATTACAGACAAATTAAAATAAATTTAGCAAACACTGGGGTCAAAATGCTAAATATACCCCTAGAAACATTCCGTGAGGGGTGTAGTTTCCAAAATGGGGTTTTGGGGGGTTTCCACTGTTTTGGCACCACAATACCTCTTCAAAACTGACATGGTGCCTAAAATATATTCTAAAAAAGGAGGCCCCAAAATCCACTAGGTGCACCTTTGCTTCTGATGCCGGTGTTTCAGTCCATAAGCACGCTAGGGCCACATGTGTGATATTTCTAAAAACTGCAGAATCTGGGCAATAAATATTGAGTTGCATTTCTCTGGTAAAACCTTCTGTGTTAAGGAAAAAAATGTAATACAAATGAATTTTGGCAAAAAAAATTAAATGTTTACATTTCACCTCTATTTGGCTTTAATTCCTGTGAAACGCTTAAAGGGTTAAAACACTTTCTGAATCCTGTTTTGAATACTTTGAGTGGTGCAGTTTTTAAAATTTTTACAATGAGGTGTATTATGGGGGTTTCAAATATATGGGCCCCTCAAAGCCACTAAAGAACTGAACTGGTCCCTGAAAATATAGCCTTTTGAAATTTTCTTGAAAATGTAATACATTTCTGCTAAAGTTCTAAGCCTTGTAACGTCCTAGAAAAATAAAAGGACGTTCAAAAAACGATGCAAACATAAAGTAGACATATGGTAAATGTTATTTAGTAACTATTTTGTGTGGTATTACTATCTGTTTTACAAGCAGATACATTAAAATTTAGAAAAATCCTAATCTTTGCAAATTTTCGCCAAATTTTAGTGTGTTTCACAAATAAGCAATGAATTTATCGACCAAATTTTCCCACTAACCTATAGTAAAATATGAAAAAACGATCTCGGAATCGCTTGGATAAGTAAAAGCATTCCCAAGTTATTACCACATAAAGTGACACGTCAGATTTGAAAAAATGGGTCTGGTCCTGTAGGCGAAAATGAGCTGGGCACTCAAGGGGTTAATTATAGGCCAAGGAAAAAGTTTTGTAAATAGATCCTAAAAAATTAGAGGCATCAACTTCTAATTTGCGTGCGCTCACTCCTGTTGTTTTTCTTGCTGTCCGTGAAAACAATATCTATGTAGTATAACCTGTGTCTTGTGGGCTTTGATAAGCAAGATGTTCGAATTAAAAGAATAGCTAGCAAAAAAAAAGTAGTTTGTAAAAAATATTTTCCTGCTGTCAATTGGAACATGATAATTAATATTTAAGGGGAACCTGTCGTGAGATGTTTGGCCATTAAAATTTCGGCATAGCACTTTTAGATCCATGCCCTTGTTAAAAAATAGTCAGATGACCCTTTTTGCAGAATAATAAGTTTATAGTGCGCTCTATGCAAATAGAATACCTGGAGTCATCTGGGTGCCGCAGCATCATTGCAGATTCACCAAGTCAGCGATGTAAGAACGCCTGTTCCTCGGTGATTAACATCCCCTTACCTGTTAATGTCAGTACTTGCGGCTCTTAAATCCCACGCATGTTTTGGAGATGGGGATGTCTGCTACAGAAGAATAGGCGTACTTACAGCGCTGACTCTGACTCTGCAACCCTGCTGCGCCGCCGCGAAGATTCCAGTAATGCTATGTGCTTACAGTGCGTGCCATTATTAAACGTATTACGCTACAAAAGGGGTTACCTGACCATTTTAACAAGGGAATGGTTGAAATATAACAGCGCTATACTGGCAGTTTGATGGCCAAATGCTGATCACCATTTCCCTTTAACCCATTAGTGATCGCCCGTTAGTGTTTTTACGGTGGCCACTAACGGGCTTTGTTCTGATGCAATTGCCTTTTTACGGCGCTGCATCAGAATAAATAAACAGAGCAGGGAGCTGTTCAAGCTCCCTGTTATCAGCTATCGGAGGTAGCTGAGGTCAGTGAGCAGCCCTGCTCGAACGGGCAAGATCAATATCCGTATAACCCCTCAAATGCGACGCTCAATAGCAAGCTCCGCATCTGAGTAGTTTTGGGGAGAGGGAGGGAGATCCCTCTCTCACCCCACTGGCATCCTGCGTGTGATTGCAGAGTGCCGGTGTCTTCTATGGCAGCCGGGTCCCTAATAAAGGCCCTCCGTTCTGCCACTAGTTAATGCCTGCTAGGCCATGCCAGAGGCATGGCCTAGCAGATGCCTATCCATTTTACACGGACAGGCAGTAATACACTGCAATACAGAAGTATTGCAGTGTATTATAAAAGCGATCGGATGATCGCATAGTAAAGTCCCCGAGTGGGACTAGTAAAAAAGTTTTACAAAATTTTTTAATAAAGTTAATAATAAGTGAAAAAAAAAATGTAAAACATGCTTTTTCCCCTTACAAAATGCTTTATTATTAACAAAAAAATAAAAAGTTACACATATTTGGTATCGTAAGGACCCCAACTATAAAGTATTATTTAACCCGCTCAGCGAATGCGTATAAAATAAAAAACAATGCAAAAATTGCTGTTTTCTGTGAATCCTGCCTTAGAAAAAATTTGATGAAAAGTGATCAAATACTCGCATCTACTCCAAAATGGTACCAATAAAAACTACATGTCGCCCCGCAAAAAAATAGCCCTCATACAGCTGCATCGGCAGAATAATAAAAAAGTTATGTCTCTTCAGATATAGAGACACAAAAACAAATAATTTTGAAAAAAAAAAGTGGTATTACTGCGTAAAAATAGTAAAACATAACAAAGCAATATACTTTTGGTATAGTTGTAATCGTAACAACTCGCTGAATAAAGATATTGTGTTATTTATACCACAATGTAATCGTCGTAAATTTAGGACGCAAAAAAGTGTGGTGAAATTCCTTTTTTTTATTTTTTTTTATATCCCCCCCCCCCCCCCTAAAAAAGTTAATAAAAGTTCATCAATAAATTCTATGTACCCCAAAATGGTGCTATTGAAAAATACAACAAATACAACTACGGGCCCATATACTTCTATTGGCCACAGGTACCTTCCCGTTTGGAAGGTGCCCGGGCCGTTGAAAAAATATGGAACATGTCTTATTTCAGGCCATAATTACGGCACGGGCAGGCCCATAGAAGTCTATGGCGCTCCCGTAATTACGGGTGGCTACGTGTGTGCACCCGTAATTACGGGAGCGTTGCTAGGCGACGTCAGGGGATAGTCACTGTCCAGGGTGCTGAAACAGTTAACGGATTGGCAGTAACTCTTTCAGCACCTGGGAAAGTGACTACCGCTGGAGTTAATAGTATTAAAAGTTTACTTACCTGCTTCTTCCTCCAGTTCTGCCTCCCGGGATGACGTTTCATCCCATGTGACCGCTGCAGCCAATCACAGGCTAATCACAGGCTGCAGCGGTCACATGGACTGCCCCGTTATCCAGGGAGGTCGGACTGGATGTCAAAAGAGGGACGCGTCACCACACAACGATACGTATGAACTTCTTTTACTTTCAATCGCTGCGGAAACTCTACCCGAAAGGGCTGCCCCTTCTCTTTTTCCAGCACTGATAGAGAGAAGGGGCTGGCAATTAGGGCAGAGAAAACTGGTCCGTAAATACGGGTGGAATACTGGTGACACCGGACCCGTATTTACGGGCACGGGTCCGTAAATACTGGTGAAATACGGGTCAAATACGTGTGACAAAGGACCCATATTTACGGGAAGAAAAAAATACATTTGTGTGCATGAGGCCTAAGGGGTTAATACTAAATTGTTTGTCTTATGATATTGTAAGACCTTAAAACTTTTGTTTTACCTAGTATTTAAGTGATGAATATAGATTATCTTGATTTCTTACGAAGGTAAGATTTTTTATAAAAGCACTTTTTAAGAAATGATGCAAGTTATACAATATGTTAATGACTATTATACTATTTCCTTTATTACTTAGGTGATTCTTACGCCAACCCCCAATAGTTCAAAGATGCCAGAACTGCACAAAATGGCTGTTCCAAAAAACAGCCAAGACAATGATCTGAAGATTAAACTGGCAGTGAGAATGGACAAACCACCACATATGAAACATAGTGGGTAAGCCTGAATGATTATTATTATTATTTTTTTTATAAACGTGCATATAGAGACATTGGAGGAGATTTAGCAAAACCAGTGGAAGCCGCCTTTCATTTTTCAGAATATCTTTGGAAAATGAAAGCAGAACCTGATTGGTGGCTATGGGCAGCTACTCCATTTTTTTCCTTTTGCAATAGTTTTGATAAATCTCCAAAATATCTCTTTGCCTAAGTAAGTATAAAAAACCAGCATTATTTACGAAATAATTTTCTGAAAAGGTTAGAGAAAATATCCAGTAACGCCTCATGCACACGACCGTCTGTGCCGTCCGTTTTTCACGGACCCGATTCACCCGCTAAAGTGAAGGGGTCCGTGAAGACTATCGGGTGCCACTCGGATGCCGTCAAAAATGGCCCGAGTGGCACAATGGTCGTGTATAACTACTACATTACTATAATAACATATATATATATATATATATATATATATATATATATATATATACTCTTTGCCAATTCATTATACTCAAGATATCACATTATCCATATATATTAAACCAAAAAGAAAAATCTTTATCATACAATTTTGTTTTATCAAAATAGGATTTTATTTTATTAATTCATAATTTATTACACATTAGTACAAAAAGTACAAAAATAACCCCCCTCCCAAGTATATACTATAGACATATAAAATCTAAATTAAAATAAGCCAGATGTCTAGTGGTATAGTATCATAGGTCATAAATATTAATGATGAATCCTCAACCGATACACCATGCACCCTTAGGTAAAGTGGAAACTATATGACATATATATTCACATAGCAGCAGAATACAGGGCACAAAATAGTATGGCAAGTGTTAGATGTCACTTCACTAAAATCTCTCTGATCGCATAACTGTGCTCATAATACTGCTTTAATATGGTGCAAGAAACATATCAAAGGAAGTCACTAGAAGTAATTACTTATAGTTCAACATACCTGTGGAGGACATGATGAGTATAAGGTTAGACCCCTGGACACCAAGCACCTCGACGCGCGTTTCGCAACCTTCGTCAGCAGGTGTACATACTACTCTAAAAACTCCAGTTTAAATACTATGTAGGGAAACCACCGCGATGACCAATGGTGCATAGCGCACTGCTCACACCCACTGACATCACTCCGTCAGCGTCATGACGTACATTGCTGCGTGCCAAGCGATGTCCGTCATTATCCAGACAGCTTCCGGTCTGAAAACGGTGAATGCCGCAGTGCGCAAGCGCACCATCGCCGGAATCAATTTATATATAGAGATTTATTTAATGGGGTAAATACCCCAGCTAATTTGAATACCATCATATCTCCAAGGGATTTAATAGGAACCTAACCTTAACATTGAAATAATTATTCAATGTTACTAATATGAATATATGTAGCAGGAGATATTAATCCAAGGTAGATCATTCAATCATTATAAAAATATATATTTATATCCAATAATATCTCACACTACATACATATCCATATATAGAACCCAGTCAATCCCAATGGTCTACCAAAATGATATAAAATCACATTGTGCCAAATTTAAAGCACGCAGTCAATAGTACTCTTTATATATACCCCAGCCAAACCAGATATTTATACTCAATACAAAAATATATATATATGAAAAATTAATAATAGATAGGTAAAAACCACATGTGAAATTAGTGAAAAAATTTGTAATAAATTATTATATATATATATATATATATATATATATAAATAATATACATACATACATACATACATACATATTATACATAGTGAAAAAATAATTATTTATATATAGAAGATGAGGAATCAAAAAAGATCCCCAATATGAAAACTCCACGATGAGCCCGTGAATGCCTCAGCGAAAGCACGTGAAAGTCCCACAAGGGGCGGACACCCGGGACACCCACCGAGCGGGGGCCCTCCGCTCAGGGATGTACACAGGGTCCCACCCCATGCAAGACCAACCAAGCGATCACGCCGACCAAGGAAAATAAAAAATGTGTACCTATAAAATAATCTTGTGCTATACAAGTATCCACTGTGAAATTCACTGTTATATATTCTCACCAATATCATAGTCAATATACACTATAATAATAATAAAAAAGTGCAAGACCACACCAACAAAAAATTATTAATAAACATGACAATACAAAACATGAAAAAATATCTATATATATACATACATTTTAAGTAGAAAATCTTAAGTAATATTACTAAAATATATTGTACATATGTATGCATACATTACTATAACACCAAATCACTATATCAATACTACATTACTATAACACTAAATCACTATATCAATACTACATTACTATAACACTAAATCACTATATCAATACTACATTACTATAACACTAAATCACTATATCAATACTACATTACTATAACAATACTACATTACTATAACACTAAATCACTATATCAATACTACATTACTATAACACTAAATCACTATATCAATACTACATTACTATAACAATACTACATTACTATAACACTAAATCACTATATCAATACTACATTACTATAACACTAAATCACTATATCAATACTACATTACTATAACACCAAATCACTTTATCAATACTACATTACTATAACACTAAATCACTATATCAATACTGCATTACTATAACACTAAATCACTATATCAATACTACATTACTAGAACACCAAATCACTATATCAATACTACATTACTATAACACCAAATCACTATATCAATACTACATTACTATAACACTAAATCACTATATCAATACTACATTACTATAACAATACTACATTACTATAACACTAAATCACTATATCAATACTGCATTACTATATCAATACTACATTACTATAACAATACTACATTACTATAACACTAAATCACTATATCAATACTACATTACTATAACACTAAATCACTATATCAATACTACATTACTATAACACCAAATCACTATATCAATACTACATTACTATAACACTAAATCACTATATCAATACTACATTACCATAACACTAAATCACTATATCAATACTACATTACTATAACACTAAATCACTATATCAATACTACATTACTATAACAATACTACATTACTATAACACTAAATCACTATATCAATACTACATTACTATAACACTAAATCACTATATCAATACTACATTACTATAACACCAAATCACTATATCAATACTACATTACTATAACACTAAATCACTATATCAATACTACATTACTATAACACCAAATCACTATATCAATACTACATTACTATAACACTAAATCACTATATCAATACTGCATTACTATAACAATAGTACATTACTATAACACTAAATCACTATATCAATACTACATTACTAGAACACCAAATCACTATATCAATACTACATTACTATAACACCAAATCACTATATCAATACTACATTACTATAACACTAAATCACTATATCAATACTACATTACTATAACAATACTACATTACTATAACACTAAATCACTATATCAATACTGCATTACTATATCAATACTACATTACTATAACAATACTACATTACTATAACACTAAATCACTATATCAATACTACATTACTATAACACCAAATCACTATATCAATACTACATTACTATAACAATACTACATTACTATAACACTAAATCACTATATCAATACTACATTACTATAACACCAAATCACTATATCAATACTACATTACTATAACACTAAATCACTATATCAATACTACATTACCATAACACTAAATCACTATATCAATACTACATTACTATAACAATACTACATTACTATAACACTAAATCACTATATCAATACTACATTACCATAACACTAAATCACTATATCAATAGTTACATAGTTACATAGTTAGTACGGCTGAAAAAAGACACATGTCCATCAAGTTCAACCAAGGGAAGGGAAAAGGGAAGGAAAAATTTCTACACATAGGAGCTAATATTTTTTTTGTTATAGGAAATTATCTAACCCTTTTTTAAAGCCATCTACTGTCCCTGCTGTGACAGCTCCTGCGGTAGACTATTCCATAGATTCACAGTTCTCACAGTAAAGAAGCCTTGTCGCCTCTGCAGGTTGAACCTTTTTTTCTCCAGACGGAGGGAGTGCCCCCTTGTTTTTTGAGGGGGTTTTACAAGGAACAGGATTTCACCATATTTTTTGTATGTGCCATTAATATATTTATATAAGTTAATCATGTCCCCCCTTAGTCGTCTTTTTTCAAGGCTAAATAGGTTTAATTCTTTCAATCTTTCCTCATAACTTAAATTCTCCATGCCCCTCAGGGTATGTTCACACGTAGTCAACAAAAACGTCTGAAAATCCAGAGCTGTTTTCAAGGGAAAACAGACCCTGCTTTTCAGACGTTTTTTTACCAACTCGCATTTTTCGCGGCGTTTTCACGCCGTTTTCGCAGCGTTTTTTACGTCCGTTTTTGGAGCTGTTTTCATTGGAGTCTATGAGAAAACCGCTCCAAAAACGTCCAAAGAAGTGTCCTGCACTTCTTTTGACGAGGCTGTATTTTTACGCGTCGTCTTTTGACAGCTGTCAAACGACGACGCGTAAATAACAGGTCGTCTGCACAGTACGTCGGCAAACCCATTCAAATGAATGGGCAGATGTTTGCCGACGTATTGGAGCCGTATTTTCAGACGTAAAACGAGGCATAATACGCCTCGTATACGTCTGAAATTTGGCCGTGTGAACATACCCTAATACTACATTACCTAATACTACATTACCATAACACTAAATCACTATATCAATACTACATTACTATAACAATACTACATTACTATAACACTAAATCACTATATCAATACTACATTACTATAACACCAAATCACTATATCAATACTACATTACTATAACACCAAATCACTATATCAATACTGCATTACTATAACAATAGTACATTACTATAACACTAAATCACTATATCAATACTACATTACTATAACACCAAATCACTATATCAATACTACATTACATTACTATAACACTAAATCACTATATCAATACTACATTACTATAACCCCTGTAGATGGTGCCACACACCCACACCCCACCCTGTAGATAGCGCCACACCCCCACACCCTGTAGATGGCGCCACACCCCCACACCCTGTAGATGGCGCCACACCCCCACACCCTGTAGATGGCGCCACACCCCCACACCCTGTAGATGGCGCCACACCCCCACACCCTGTAGATGGCGCCACACCCCCACACCCTGTAGATGGCGCCACACCCCCACACCCTGTAGATGGCGCCACACCCCCACACCCTGTAGATGGCGCCACACGCACCCCCTGTAGATAGCGCCACACGCACCCCCTGTAGATAGCGCCACACGCACCCCCTGTAGATAGCGCCACACGCACCCCCTGTAGATAGCGCCACACGCACCCCCTGTAGATAGCGCCACACGCACCCCCTGTAGATGGCGCCACACGCACCCCCTGTAGATGGCGCCACACGCACCCCCTGTAGATGGCGCCACACGCACCCCCTGTAGATAGCGCCACACGCACCCCCTGTAGATGGCGCCACACGCACCCCCTGTAGATGGCGCCACACGCATCCCCTGTAGATGGCGCCACACGCACCCCCTGTAGATGGCGCCACACGCACCCCCTGTAGATGGCGCCACACGCACCCCCTGTAGATGGCGCCACACGCACCCCCTGTAGATGGCGCCACACGCACCCCCTGTAGATGGCGCCACACGCACCCCCTGTAGATGGCGCCACACGCACCCCCTGTAGATGGCGCCACACGCACCCCCTGTAGATGGCGCCACACGCACCCCCTGTAGATGGCGCCACACGCACCCCCTGTAGATGGCGCCACACGCACCCCCTGTAGATGGCGCCACACGCACCCCCTGTAGATGGCGCCACACGCACCCCCTGTAGATGGCGCCACACGCACCCCCTGTAGATGGCGCCACACGCACCCCCTGTAGATGGCGCCACACGCACCCCCTGTAGATGGCGCCACACGCACCCCCTGTAGATGGCGCCACACGCACCCCCTGTAGATGGCGCCACACGCACCCCCTGTAGATGGCGCCACACGCACCCCCTGTAGATGGCGCCACACGCACCCCCTGTAGATGGCGCCACACGCACCCCCTGTAGATGGCGCCACACGCACCCCCTGTAGATGGCGCCACACGCACCCCCTGTAGATGGCGCCACACGCACCCCCTGTAGATGGCGCCACACGCACCCCCTGTAGATGGCGCCACACGCACCCCCTGTAGATGGCGCCACACGCACCCCCTGTAGATGGCGCCACACGCACCCCCTGTAGATGGCGCCACACGCACCCCCTGTAGATGGCGCCACACGCACCCCCTGTAGATGGCGCCACACGCACCCCCTGTAGATGGCGCCACACGCACCCCCTGTAGATGGCGCCACACGCACCCCCTGTAGATGGCGCCACACGCACCCCCTGTAGATGGCGCCACACGCACCCCCTGTAGATGGCGCCACACGCACCCCCTGTAGATGGCGCCACACGCACCCCCTGTAGATGGCGCCACACGCACCCCCTGTAGATGGCGCCACACGCACCCCCTGTAGATGGCGCCACACGCACCCCCTGTAGATGGCGCCACACGCACCCCCTGTAGATGGCGCCACACGCACCCCCTGTAGATGGCGCCACACGCACCCCCTGTAGATGGCGCCACACGCACCCCCTGTAGATGGCGCCACACGCACCCCCTGTAGATGGCGCCACACGCACCCCCTGTAGATGGCGCCACACGCACCCCCTGTAGATGGCGCCACACGCACCCCCTGTAGATGGCGCCACACGCACCCCCTGTAGATGGCGCCACACGCACCCCCTGTAGATGGCGCCACACGCACCCCCTGTAGATGGCGCCACACGCACCCCCTGTAGATGGCGCCACACGCACCCCCTGTAGATGGCGCCACACGCACCCCCTGTAGATGGCGCCACACGCACCCCCTGTAGATGGCGCCACACGCACCCCCTGTAGATGGCGCCACACGCACCCCCGGTAGATGGCGCCACACGCACCCCCGGTAGATGGCGCCACACGCACCCCCGGTAGATGGCGCCACACGCACCCCCGGTAGATGGCGCCACACGCACCCCCGGTAGATGGCGCCACACGCACCCCCGGTAGATGGCGCCACACGCACCCCCGGTAGATGGCGCCACACGCACCCCCGGTAGATGGCGCCACACGCACCCCCGGTAGATGGCGCCACACGCACCCCCGGTAGATGGCGCCACACGCACCCCCGGTAGATGGCGCCACACGCACCCCCGGTAGATGGCGCCACACGCACCCCCTGTAGATGGCGCCACACGCACCCCCGGTAGATGGCGCCACACGCACCCCCTGTAGATGGCGCCACACGCACCCCCTGTAGATGGCGCCACACGCACCCCCTGTAGATGGCGCCACACGCACCCCCTGTAGATGGCGCCACACGCACCCCCTGTAGATGGCGCCACACGCACCCCCTGTAGATGGCGCCACACGCACCCCCTGTAGATGGCGCCACACGCACCCCCTGTAGATGGCGCCACACGCACCCCCTGTAGATGGCGCCACACGCACCCCCTGTAGATGGCGCCACACGCACCCCCTGTAGATGGCGCCACACGCACCCCCTGTAGATGGCGCCACACGCACCCCCTGTAGATGGCGCCACACGCACCCCCTGTAGATGGCGCCACACGCACCCCCTGTAGATGGCGCCACACGCACCCCCTGTAGATGGCGCCACACGCACCCCCTGTAGATGGCGCCACACGCACCCCCTGTAGATGGCGCCACACGCACCCCCTGTAGATAGCGCCACACGCACCCCCTGTAGATAGTGCCACACGCGCACACACACACCCCTCTAGATGGCGCCACACGCGCACACACACACCCCTCTAGATGGCGCCACACGTGCGCACACACACACACACACACACACTCCCCCCCTGTAGATGGCGCCACACGCACCCCCTGTAGATAGCGCCACACGCACCCCCTGTAGATAGCGCCACACGCGCACACACACACACACTCCCCCCTGTAGATGGCGCCACACACACACACACACACACACACACACACACACACACTCCCCCCTGTAGATGGCTCTACACCTACACATACCCCCCTGTAGATGGCTCTACACCTACACATACCCCCCCTGTAGATGGCGCCACACAAACACACCCCCCTGTAGATGGAGCCACACACACACCCCCTGTAGATAGCGCCACACCCCCCTGTAGATAGCGGCACACCCCCTGTAGATAGCGCCACACTCACCCCTGTAGATAGGGCCACACACCCCTGTAGATAGGGCCACACACCCGTGTAGATAGCGCCACCCCCTGTAGATGGTGCCACACACACTCCCCCTGTAGATGGCGCCACACACACACTCCCCCTGTAGATGGTGCCACACCCCCCCTGTAGATGGTGCTACACACACCCACACCCCTGTATATGGCACCACACACACCCCCTGTAGATCGTGCCACACACACTGCCCCTGTAGATAGCGCCACACAACCCCCTGTAGATATCGCCACACCCCCCTGTAGGTAGCGCCACCCCCCGTAGATAGTGCCACACACCCGCCCTGTTGATGGCACCACCCCCCCTGTAGATGGCGCTACAGACACACACGACTGTAGATAGCGCCACATACACACACCCCCCTGTAGATAGCACCACACACACACACACACACACACACACGTGCACACACACACACACACACACACACACACCCCCTGTAGATAGGGGAGCGGAAAAACTCTGATCATGGCAGTTAATCCGGTCTTCAGACCTGTTTCATGTAATTGCCTATTAGATCATACCGCCCTAGCAGTAGTATATATTAGTATGCACATGCACAACATACTGGCATACAGAAGTATACCAATAATAAATAATATATTTAAACAATAATATATGTTACTTAAAAAAAGCCATATAATAAAATGGTACATACAGAAAGTACAACTTGTCCTGCATAAAAGAAGGCGTCATACAGCTATGTAGATGAAAAAATAAAAAAGTTCTACCTTCCGGAATGCCGACATGCCAAAAAAAATAAAGAAAGTGTCTGGTCTTTGAGAACAAAAATGGCTGGATCCTTATGGGGTTAAATCTACATTGAAAATGTGATTCCTTTGCACTCGTAGTCTGACTAAATATTGTCATTTTGATTTTTCATGTCAGATGTTTTTATACCTTTTTCATATAATGATTTATTTTTGCTGGCATGATAGTTATACAGTAAACACATGATTAAAATTTTCAAAAAAAAAGTTCCACACTAGATTGTGCACTTATGCTATACTTTCCTTAGGGCTCATGCACACATCAGTTATTTTCTTCCATGTGCTATCTGTTGGTTTTTTTCGTTGGTTTTTTTAACGGATAGCACACTGACTTATTCATTTCTATGGGGCCATGCACACATCAGTTTTTTTGCGGATCCGAGTGCCTGATCCTCAAAAGTGAGAGCATATCCTATTGTGTCAATATTTGCAGTTCTTGCCCATTCTCTTCAATGGTCTGTTAAAAAAAAAAATATACGGAAACCATCCGTGTGTGATCTGTGTTTTACGGCCGCGTATGTGTGCTTGTGGCCTTATTTCACCATTGTTCAGCCGTCTATTTGCTTTGCATGAACAACGTATCCTTATAACTGAGCCTGCAGTATAACCTAGTGGCTGCTTGTATTATCACAGGGCTTGCAATTCTAATCTAGACTGATAATGCACATTTTATGTTTTGGGGTATCTTTTTTTTCTCTCGAGTCCCTGTCACCAGTTTATTAATTCCCTATCTCTTAATCTAATAGACGCTTTGCTGCTGATAACTACAATGTGATTTGTTTTAAAAAACGGATTGGACAACATCATAGATCATACAGTTGTCTTTACACTGCCCAGAATGAAAATAAAATGGAACTTCCTATTTGGCTATTCGAGCCAAATTATCATATGTATAAAAATGAACATAGCTTTTAAAATAATAAACATTTTTTACAACAAATCTCAATGTAGTTATCCACATTGGAGCGCCTATTAGATTAGTTAGGTGATAGGGAATTAATAAACTGGGGACAGCCTCTTTAAGAATAAAAGAAAATACTTTACCATAGAGGCTAATTTCCTCATTTTACTGTAAGGCCCAGATCACACATTTTTTTTGGCGAGGAAACCATGTCGTATTCAGCACCATTAAAAAAAAAAAAAAAAAACTTTTGTGGGCGGGTTTAGACTGCTCGCGGAAAAAAATAATTCATGCCCTATATTGAAACGGTTTCCGTTTCTGAACCTTAAGTGAAACCAATGGGAGGCGGAAAAAAAGAGTTTAAAGCATTTTTTTGCCACGGTTTTTGACGGAAAACCGCCCCCGGCATTCAATTCATTAAAAAAATAAATAAAAAGAGCAGCAAACGCTGGTATTTCAAAATCTGCATCAAAAATTCTGAAAGTTTTGAGGCAGATTTTTTTTCTAACTGACAAAAACCTCAGTGTGAACATATCCTCAGGGTGATACTGTATTTTTACTTAGAATATGTGAACCTTACTCTACTGCATGTTACTTCATATTTTTTAAATTAATATTTTTAAAACCGTGACTGTCAACATGTTACATCCCAGCTGCTGTAGAACTACAATTTCAAGCGTTTATGGCCTGCCAAGCTTTTTAAAAACTCACGTTGCCTACTACTGGGTTTTACCCACATAAAACTGTTATAGCATGTCGACTAGATGAACTATTGGTTATGAACTGAACGCTGGGAAACCCCAGAAAAGTGGCCAATGTGCTGCCAGTCTCTGTTTAAGACTCACAGGGCTACATACAGACTTGTTGCGGAACAGCTTCATTAGGAACCCATGCAAATTGTTTGCAAACTGGATACAATGTTTTCCTTCTCTTGTATGTCTATTTGCTATTTTGTCATGCATGTACATTTACAAATTGTGGTATGCCGTATTTCCAAAGATGCCTGCTAGCTTAACTCCTAAAGGACTGGGCAAATTTTGGGCTTGAGGACCAGAACAATTTTTAGATTTTTCCTCTTTGCATCCTGGCGATCCTAACTTTTTTTATGCTTTGTTCTGGTTGAAGAAGTTGTATGAGGCTTTGTTTTGTGCGGAACGAGTTGTACTTTATTTAGGTGCCATTTTTTTGGTACATATACGTTAGTGTTTAATTTGTATTCATTTATATTTTGAAACAAAATTCAGAAAAAAGCAGTTCCGATGCAGTTTTTTTTCTACAGCATAAGCTGATCATAATAAATGACGCTACAAATCTATTGTGCAGGTTGTTAGTCGTGACAATACAAAATATGTGTATATAATTTTTATATTTTGGGACTTATATTTAATAAAGTTTATTGTAAAAACAATTTTATTTAACGTTACTTTTTTTCTTTACTTAAAAAATTAATTTTATTTTTAATCTTATAGGTGTGTTTTTTTTTTTCATTTTTATTTTTCAACTAGAATGTACAGGCATATATCTATGTGCAATTACATTGGCCTGTGTTCTAATAATACACAGGAAGTTGTTAGGACATACCGAAGTATTCCCTAATAGAAAATATGGTCAGACAGACCTGGGGTTCTTTAATGTACCTTGGACTCTCTGCTCATACAAGGTATGGTCCTCAATTGCGTCGCAGGGATTCCCTGTGATGTGATCAAAGGGGGTCCTCCCAGGGGTGAACCTAGCCCCTCTGCTGCCTGAGGCGAACTATAAAAAGACGCCCCCCACAATCTATCAGAGTTTTCTCATTGCTAGCTTTACACAACAAACACGCAATATATAAATTTTTTAAAATAGGAAAACATTTGTTGTTTATTTGCTAAAGTGCTGTTTGAGGTATAGAAAAGATTTAAAGAATTCTACTTACGGTGTTACTTTAGTATCATAGATCAGCAACACAGCATTAACGCTGAAAATGGTTTAACACATCTTCTGTGCCCCCTTTTTATTACCTAATTGACTAAATGATATTTAACTCAGTTCAATGTCCCGGCGTGGACGGCATGATGCAGTGACGTCATCAGCGTGCTCCCGATCTCCTGTAGGCCTCAGGCCTACACCAGGCTGTGGCCTACAACAGCAAACGGCGGAGCAGGGGTTTCTATTGTGGCAAATTTAAGTGTTTTTTTTACATTTTATACTGCTAACTTTTTTTTGGTAGGTTCCGCTGGACCGTTTGGACTACGTCGTAGATTCATTGGACTACTTCAATGATCTACTTTGAAGAACAAAAAAAAATCGTGAAAGAGGGTTGCATGGGGGAGTTTTGATTTCAATAAAAAAAAATTCTTATGTCTGTTTTTTTAATACTTTATTATGACCTGATTGACAGCGTTCAATTACGAAGGCTGGGGCTTAGCATTAGCCAGTAAAAAGGCTATCACTAACCCCTATTATTACCCCGGTTCCCACTGCCGCCAGGGATATCGGGAAGAGTCGAGTACGATTCAGTACCTGGCCATCTGAAACGACGGTTAGGCCGCAGGCTGGTATTATCGGGCTGGGAAGAGCCAAAAAACATGGCCCTTCCCACCTTCGTGATGCTAGGCTGCATCTGCTTTATTGTATCTGGCTAGTTATGAAAAATAGGGGGAACCCCACGTCATTTTTTAAAAATAAATTGAAAAAAAATTACGTGAGATCCCCTCCATTTTTCATAACCAGCCAGATACAATAAAGCAGCAGCAGCAGCCTTGCATTACCAGGGTGGGAAGGGCCATGGTTTTTGGCCCTTCCTAGCCTGATAGTACCAACCTGCGGCCACCCCAGTACCCTTCACTTCAGATGGTCGGGTACTGGATCGTTTTCCAGCTCTTGGTACTCCTGGTGGTGGTGGGTAGCGGGGTAATAATAGGGGGTTAGTGCTAGCCTTTTTACTGGCTAACACTAAGCCCCTTCTTAGTAATGGACGCTCTCAATCAGACAACTGCCATTACTAATGCGGTAATGAAGTATTCAAAAACAGAGACTTAAAAAAAAAAAGTTTTATTGAAATAACTCTTCCACACAGTCCACTTTAACCATTTTATTGAAAAAAAGCTTAGTGTAGCTAAACATTCGACAAACCTCTGACATGTCATAGTGACATGTCAGAAGTTTGGATTGGTGGGGTCCGAGCACGGAGACCCCCACCAATCGCTAGAACGAAGCAGCTGAAGCACTCGTGTGAACACTCAGCTGCTTCGTGTCTGTCCGGCTTTTTCCGGAAATAAATGTATCTGTGTACGGACTCATAGACTTTCTATTGAGTCCGTACACCGATACATTTATTTCCGGAGATAGCCGAACAGACACGAAGCAGCTGAGCGCTCACAAGAGCTGCTTTGTTTTAGCGATCGGTGGGGGTCTCAGTGCTCGGTCCCCCACCAATGAAAACTATATATAGTCAATGTGTTTGAATTACTTTTGATTGAAAATTATTTTTACTTTTTTAGATACAGCTGCTTTGTATCCTGTATACAGAGCAGCTGTATCTAGTGCTGAGACCTGAATCTATTAGGTCACCTATAATCGATCACATCTAAGTTATGAACTTAACAGCTCGATCCTGCCCCTACTAATTTAAAAGGGGTCGGCCGACGCTGGGGGGCCGGGAATATACTGCAAGGGGGGTCTGGGCGTTTTACTGACAGCAGAGGGCTCTATAGGGGGGGAATAATCCCCCCCCCATAGAGCCCTGACTAGTCAGGCAAGGAAAATAAGGCATGCCCCCTCCCCCCGTCCAGTCCGTCCCTGGTTCAAAATCAGCCCAGGGGAGTAACTAGAAAAGAGTGGGCCCCAAATCAGGCAAAACACACCCCCAGGTGCCACAAGCAGCCCCCCTTATAGATAGTGCCCCCTGTAGAATGTGCCATACAGCCCCCCTGTAGACAGTGCTATACAGCCCCGCCTATAAACAGTGTCACATCCCCCTTTTAGATAGCGACCCCCACCTCCCCCTTGTAGATAGTGCCATATAGCCCCCCTGTAGATATCGCCAAAAAGCCCCCCCCCCTGGTTTATAGCGATATACAGTTCCCACTGTATCCAAAAAAGAGAACGTGAAGCAGCACTCAAAGTGAATTTATTCATCCAACATGGAACCACAACGTTCATAGAGGAGGTCAAACGTTGTGGTTCCATGTTGGATGAATAAATTCACTTTATTAGAGTGCTGCTTCACGTTCTCTTTTTTGGATATCTAACACATAAGGAGAGGTCACTCCTTTATTTTTGAAGCTTTGCACCAGCCTAGTCAGGCATTTGTTCACAGTGCTGCTCCAATCCTCTGCTTTTTTCTACAGCTCCCACTGTATATAGTGCCACACAGCCCCCTCCCTTGTATATAGTGCTGCTCAGCACCCCCTTAGTAGATAGTGCCACACACAGACCCCTGTACTTTGCGCCACACACAGCCCCCTGTAGATAGAGCCACAGCCTTCCACCTTGTAAATAGTTCCACACAGCCCCCCCCCTTAGTAATGCCACACGGCCCCTTGTATATAGTGCCACGCAGCCCCCTTTTGTGTATAGTGCCACAAGGCAATGGCACATCCGAGAAAGTTGTATCAGCCAAGGGATGTCAATCAAACATGGAAAGCTGGGTTTGGAGGCAGGACTATGTGACTCGTCAGGATAGCGGCACCGCCCCATGACCCTTTAATGAGTAATTAGCATATAGTGTGCGCCGTTTTAAAAGTGGATTTTAACGATTTTGCTGCATCTGAGAAAAAACATACATGGGAAATATTGTCAGGTCATGTATTACTGCTTGGTGTCGGTTCAAGGGGTTAAAACTACCCGACAGGTTCCCATGAAATATACAATGAATTGAGATCAATTCCATCTGCCCTGCAATTTTGTTATTCTAGTTATATACTATATAATTGCAGCTCCAGAACCAAGCTCATAAATATATACAGTACCACAACCAAGCTTATATATATATATATATATATATATATATATATATATATAGTACCGCAACCCAGCTGAGTACATAAATACAGTACTAGAACCAAGCTCTGACATATATACAGCACCAGAACCAGGTTCATACATATATACACAGCACTAGAGCCGAGCTCATACATAAATACAACACCAGAACCAAGCTCAGTACATATGTACACAGCACTAGAACAAACCTCAGTACATATATAAAACACCAGAACCAAGCTCAGTACATAAATGCAGCACTAGAACCAAGCTCATACATATATACAGCACCAGAACAAAGCTCAGTACATATATGCAGCACCAGAACAATACAGCAAAATTTAGTGCAACCCCTGCCGTATAGGTTTGTACGGCGTAAAACTACAGCTCCCAGCATGGACCGAAGAATGGTAAGGATATGCTGGGAGATGCTGTGTCACAAAAAAAAATCATACCACCCATCATCTCGCTGCAGATCATACAAGGAATACATTACTGATTAGAGGCAGAATAAACATTTACATTAAGTGACTCACCGGTAACGTCTTAGATTGTAGTTCTTTTCTGCTCCGTCTGGTCCAGACCTCTATGATGGATTTCTCCCGGCCATGACCCATTTCTGCAGTTTTCCGCTCAGATTTCTTCAGCTTCTCACTTTTAAAACATTTCTGCACCTATAAACGAAGTTAAAATTCTCAAAACCTCTAAATATAATAGCGCCATACACTGTGTCCCTGATTATAATAGTACCATACACTGTGTCTGTAGATAGTACCTCACATATAGCTCCCCCTGTATATAGTTTACCCACATATAGCTCCCCCTGTATATAGTGCCCCACATCCCCATATAGACCCCCCTGTATATAGTGGCCCACATATAGACGACCACCCCCTGAAGATGGAGCCCACACTGTAGATAATGCCACCAACAGTTTTAGTAGAGAAAAAAATAAACCTTTACATACTCACATGAACCCGTCCGGTGGCAATGCAGATCTGCTCTCTTCTGAGCAGGTTTGCTGTAGCTGAACGAGGCGTCAATCAGAGCCTTTCAAGCACGGAAGCGGCGCGATGACATCATCACGACGCTAGCGTTGTTGAAAGGCGCTGATTGGCGGGGCAAGTCATTTTGCCCCGCCAATCAGCGTCATTGTAAGGCGTTGAATGGTCGGGCATGCCCGGCCATTCAGCACTAATGCATGTATTTGTGCTTGCGTGCTATAGACGCAGGTACAATTACTGCAAGACGGGGTGGCTGTCGCTAGCACCAGGGCCCCCTCCGGTGCTAGCGATGCCCCCGGGCATGAGGGGGCCCGTGTTGCTCGGCCCATAAATGTTAGAGCCTCGGCGGTGCGGGCCCCGTAGTAGACTCGCTACAGCAGTAGCAGCCATAACGGCTGCTAGCGGCGCCACCGGGCATATGGGGGGGGGAGTGTCGGCTAGCGGCACGGGCCCCCACAAGCCACGGGCCCCGTAGCAGCCGCTATGGCTGCTACCGCGGTAGTTACGCCACTGATGCCGCCCCCCATTTTTAGGCTAGGTGGCGCCGCCTGAGGCTGTCGGTGCACCTCGCCTCATGGCAGGTGTGGCACTGGATCCTCCCCTCACTCTCTTTTTTTCTTTTTGAATACCACGATCAGCTTTTATCGAGTCATTCAAGGAATTAAAGTGGGGAATTTAGAGGTTTCTCTGATGTCCGCCATTAGAGCGGGGCTGCGGGCATGTATTACAGTCGTGGGGGCCACATCACATGTGTGCCCGCACAATCTGTAGGATGAGTATGCTTGTCCTGATGCAGCAACATCCTGCCTCTCATGGCGATCATACTCCTCATTAGTCGTCAACCGGTTATAAGGGTTGTCTAGTAAATAAAATGTAACACCGCAATCTTCAGGTTAAACAACTTATTAATGTACGCTTTATTCCAAATACACAATTTCTTTATTCTGGGGCTGCTTCAGGAAATGCAAACAAACATTTTTTTTATCTGAAATCCAAGGAAGATGTCCATTCATGTCTCTTCTTCTATATGTGTGCATCTTGTTCTAAGTTGATGGGTCATTGTACACCCAACCTGTGACCAGAGCTCTCAATCACACTGCAGCGGTCCCAGCTACATTCAGGTTCATACATTGTAAACATTACAAAAACACAGGAGTAGCCATTACAGTGCGTATTATATTGCTGCATAGTTGTGCTTCTTTTTTTGTTGCATATCATAATACGACATTTCTCATGCATATTATCACCCAGAACAACGTCAAGATCTAAAGACTGTGATGTCTTGAGTAGTAGGCCCTAACTATTTTTGAAGGGCCTTTATCCATTTATGGGTTGTTCCTTTTTGGGGTTAATTAAAAATGTAGGTTTTTAAAGATCACGTGACATGATATAACACCTATATTTAAATACTTTTAAATCAAGAAGTTGAATTGCATGGTACATTAATTGTCACAATGAAAATATCACTTCATGGTGCACGCTGAGATAATTAATACTTGTAATCATGTGTTTTGATTTGATAATGGAGATACTGGCAGCAAGCCTCATAGTTGCATGGATACAAATTGTAAAGTGTTTATCTTTCTAGTATGTCCTTGGAGAGTAAATTACTATCCACTTGCTTTTAATCATTCCACCAATAATTGCTGTTGGGGGAGCTGGGTAAAGCATGGGTTCTTAATAGGGAGCAAGCATTATTTTCATTGCCAAGACTGACTGCTAATTATGCTGTCGTTTCACATTTATACGAATCATTCTGGGATGCATGCAGGTTGTTTGAATTTTCTGTGTGTTATATTTTTTCCCCCTTTTATACATTATATATTCCTAATTGAAGGCTATTCAAAACCAATTCCGCTTCACTTAAATTTTATTACTAAACCTCACAGATTGCAATGCAAATGTCATGGTATAGCATAATATGAGTGAGAGGCATAACATAAGTAAGAGGCACACTCTTGTAGTAATACAGCATAATATAAGTAAGAGGCGCACACTCTTTATTTCTCTGTGTAGTAATATCTAATACTTTTCAGATTAAAACCTAAAGGCTGAGTAAACCTTTGTAGCCTTTTTAAACATTCTCTTTGCTATTTTCGATGCAGCTTCTATCTAGGCGCTAGCATAGAAGCTGCACTGTAAGCCAAATCCATCAATCTGCTGGACCAACAGCTCAGCTGACAGCGGCTCAACATAGAATAGGCTTACTACCGATCATATCCAGGTTCATGAACTTAGATGTGATTGGTATTAGGGTTTTCCTGTATGTTAAAGGCACACAGGAGCCGCTGTAAGCTGAGCCGTCGGTCCAGCAGGCTAACTGACTCGGCTTACAGTGGAGTTACGCAATTTTTTTGTATAGTGCATACATAGAAGCTGCGTCCCCCGACGATGTGCGTCGGCAACACTGTGGCCGGGGATTCCGCTTCAGGAGTTGCCCCTGATGTCACTGTCCATATATGGACATCAAGTGCTCTGTCCAGGAGCGGAGTCCCCGGCCACAGGGGAATTCCACACCAGGGAGCTACAGTGGCGCTATCTACAGGAAGGGGGGGGCGCTACCGACGAGGGTGCTGTGCGGCACTACCGACGAGGGTGCTGTGCGGCACTACCGACGAGGGTGCTGTGCGGCACTACCGACGAGGGTGCTGTGCGGCACTACCGACGAGGGTGCTGTGCGGCACTACCGACGAGGGTGCTGTGCGGCACTACCGACGAGGGTGCTGTGCGGCACTACCGACGAGGGTGCTGTGCGGCACTACCGACGAGGGTGCTGTGCGGCACTACCGACGAGGGTGCTGTGCGGCACTACCGACGAGGGTGCTGTGCGGCACTACCGACGAGGGTGCTGTGCGCGGCACCACCGACGAGGGTGCTGTGCGCGGCACCACCGACGAGGGTGCTGTGCGCGGCACCACCGACGAGGGTGCTGTGCGCGGCACCACCGACGAGGGTGCTGTGCGCGGCACCACCGACGAGGGTGCTGTGCGCGGCACCACCGACGAGGGTGCTGTGCGCGGCACCACCGACGAGGGTGCTGTGCGCGGCACCACCGACGAGGGTGCTGTGCGCGGCACCACCGACGAGGGTGCTGTGCGCGGCACCACCGACGAGGGTGCTGTGCGCGGCACCACCGACAGGTGGAATCTGTGAGGGTAAGGCTGATGGTAATTTTACTCTGAGTGGCGGGCTGATGGTCTTCAAGTGGTTTCCAGCTCTGACCTCCAATTTAAATTAATAGGAGGCAGAAAATACCTGCAGCGCTCATTTGGAGTCCTTTTTTGCCTGCGTCTTTTGCATTAGCTTAAATGGCTTAAAAAAACCCGCAAAAAAAAACAAAACAAAAACGTCAAATAATGCTGCCAATTGAAGGAATTTTGAGGGAGATTTTTTTCTGGCTTACAAAAAATGCAGTGTGAACATACCCTAAGTGTGTAGTTCTTGTTTTTAGCAGTTTTCTGTCTTTCTCTAAACAAATTTTATTAGTGGTGCCCAGAGGAATTTTTTTTTTCCAGGGGTGCCTCGAGTCTGAAAAGGTTGAGAAACTTTCTGTACTAGGCTACAGGATCACGCCAGTCCTATGCAAGGATCCCGTCTTGGAGCAGCTCAGTTCGTTATGGGAACGGGGCTTAGCTGAGCAGATAGTATATCCGTGAACCCTTCAGAATTCATCCGCCTGCTTCTGTCTTCAGACACATCATCAATAAACACTAGTGACTCGGTGCCTTTGGCAGCCATGCATGCCCATGCCATCACACTGCCTCCACCATGTTTTACAGAGAATGTGGTGTGCTTTGGATCATGAGCCGTTCCAAGCCTTCTCCGTACGTTATTCCTCCCATCATTCTGGTACAGGTTGATCTTAGTTTCATCTGTCCAAAGAATGTTGTTTGGCAAAGTCTAATCTGGCCTTTCTATTTTTGAGGCTGATTAATTGTTTGCACCTTGTGGCGAAACCCTCTGTATATGCTCTCATGAAGTCTTCTCTTTATGGTAGATTTAGATACTGATACACCTACTTCCAGGAGAGTCTTCACTTGTGTAGATGTTGTGAATGGGTTTTTCTTTACCATGGAAAGGATTCTGTGATCATCCACCACTGTTGTCTTCCGTTGACGTCCAGGCCTTTTAGAGTTCACGAGATCACCAGTGCGCTCTCTTTTTTTTTTTTTTTTCTTCAAGAATCTACCAAACTGTTGATTTGGCCACTCCTAACATTTGTGCTATCTCTCAGATAGGCTGATTTTTTTTTTTTAAATCGAACGATGGTCTGTTTCACTTGCATTGAGAGCTCCTTTGACCTCATGTTGTGGGTTCACAGCAACCGCTTCCAAATGCAAATGCCACACTTGGAATCCACTCCAGATGGATTAACGACGGAATAGCCCATTAAATAGCTTTTGAGATAATTGTCCAATTACCTTTTGTCCCTTGAAAAAGAGGCAGCTACATATTAAAGAGCTGTAATTTCGTAAACCCTTCCTTAAATTAGGATGTAAATACCCTCAAATTAAAGCTGAGTCTGCACTTTAAAGAGGCTCTGTCACCACATTATAAGTGCCCTATCTCCTACATAAGGAGATGGGCGCTGTAATGTAGGTGACAGTAATGCTTTTTATTTAAAAAAACGATCTTTTTTCACAACGTTAGGAGCGATTTTGGTTTATGCTAATGAGCTTTCTTAATGCCCAAGTGGGCGTACTTTTACTTTCGACCAAGTGGGCATTGTACAGAGGAGTGCATGACGCTGACCAATCGGCATCATGCACTCCTCTCCATTCATTTACACTGCACTAGCGATATAGTTATATCACTATGTGCAGCTACATACACAAGCCCTAACATTACTACAGTGTCCTGATAATGAATACACATGACCATCCAGCCTGGACGTCAAATTTAACGTAATCTCGCGAGATTTGGTTTCACTTGCCGGAATCTCACAAAAAAGAGTCAGAAGTGTCAGGATTCTGAGTACACATGACGTACAGGCTGGATTTCATGTGTATTCATTATCGGGACACTGTAGTAATGTTAGGGCTTGTGTATGAGGCTGCACATAGCGATATAACTATATCGCTAGTGCAGTGTAAATGAATGGAGAGGAGTGCATGATGCCGATTGGTCAGCGTCATGCACTCCTCTGTACAACGCCCACTTGGTCGAAAGTAAAAGTACGCCCATTTGGGCATTAAGAAAGCTCATTAGCATAAACCAAAATCGCTCCTAACGTTGTGAAAAAAGATCAGTTTTTAAAATAAAAAGCATTACTGTCACCTACATTACAGCGCCCATCTCCTTATGTAGGAGACAGAGCACTTATAATGTGGTGACAGAGCCTCTTTAAGCCAATATTGATTGTATAACTGTGTATATTCAATATGTTTTGGTAAACAGCTAAAATTCCAAAACTTGTGTCACTGTCCAAATAATTGTGGACCTTACTGTGTGTGTGTGTGTGTGTGTGTGTGTGTGTGTGTGTGTGTGTGTGTGCGTGTATATGTGTGTATACTAGTCCTTCTCAGTAAATTAGAAAATCATCAAAAAGTTAATTTATTTCATCAATTCAAAAAGTGATTATGGCTGACCGTTAATAAAACCGAAAAAATTTGGGTGTCAGAGGAAAATTAGAATATTATATAAGCCCAATTTCAAAAATGGTTTTTAATACTGAAATGTTGGCCTACTGAAAAGTATGTACATTATATGCACTCAATACTTGGTCAGGGCTCCTTTTGCATGAATTACTGCATCAATGTGGCGTGGCATGGAGGCGATCACCTGTGGCACTGCTGAGGTGTTATGGAAGCCCAGGTTGACTCTGGACTTGATATAACACAGTGGTGCAATACTGTTGCTCAGTGGTCCAAAGTCCTGTTTTCAGATGAAAGTAAATTTTGCATTTAATTTGGAAAGCAAGGTCCCAGAGTCTGGAGGAAGCGTGGAGAGGCACTAGTATATGTTTGTATATCCTATCTATCTATCTATCTATCTATCTATCTATCTATCTATCTATCTATCTATCTATCTATCTATCTATCTATCTATCTATCTATCTACCCAACTCAAAGGTTTACATACCCTTTAAAGACTATGTACACTTTTAAATGGATTTGTTTCAATTAGGGCTATATTCACACGACCATGGAAAAAAACGTCCATTAAAAACTGATCAACTGTCAGTTTTTCATGGCCGTTTTGCATCAGTGTGTTTTAAAATTTTCATCCATTAATTTGCCATCTGTTTATAATGGCCGTTTGTCAACTGTTTGCCATAAGTTTTTCTTGGCAGTTAAAATAAATAAACAAAAATAAATAATGTTTGTTCAAACCCCCTGATAACACCACAGTTCCCATTTAGATAGCGCCGCAATGCCCCTGTAGATTGTTCCACAATGCCCACTGTAGACAGTGCCCACTGTAGACAGTCTCTTCTGACCAGGCCTTGCCAGTGCTATCAATTTTATTCACGACCTAAGGAACTGACCGAATTGGCTGAGAGAGAACGATACAGCTTGTTATGTATACAGAATACATAGAAGCTGTATTGTAAAAAGAAAGAAAAGACAAATGTTTTTTTAAAAAGTGATTAAAAACACAAAAAAAAAACACATTCAAAAGTATACATAGCCTTAAATTTCATCTGTGCTGGCACTGCAGGAAAAGTGAACACTAGTTTACCGCATTCCTGCACAAATTAAAGTTGATCGCTCTGGGTTCCAGCAGTGGGACATCTGTGATCAGCTTATTGTTGGGGGAACCTTCTAAGCCAGGGGTAAGGAACCTTTTTTTCTGCCCAGAGCCATTCGGATATTTATAACCTCATTCACAGGCCAAACAAATTTATCAACTTAAAAATGGGCCTGCTGTATTTGGTCAAACATTTATTTAACTCACCCCTAATGTGATGGTTGAAACTGCTTCTCTCTGGAGCGGCGTGTGATGTTAGACGGTATTGATGATGATGCTACTGCGTCGGTCAGTCTGGAGCAGTCGACTCTTTGCAATGGTAAGTTTTGAAAAGAACTTTTCGCAGCAGTAAGTTGTTCCGACTTACTTAAATGTGATTTCCCATCAGGGACATTTATGCCATATCTACAGGATATGTCATAAATGCCAGATACATGTGGGTCCCACCTTTGGAACCCACACCTATCTCTAAAACTATCTCTAAATCCTGTTCTACCTCTGTGTTCCGGCTGATTTCCGACCATGATGAAGAAAAGAGCTCTATGAGCTACGCTGTTTCCATAACTCCCATAGTTGTGAATGGCAGTTACGGAAGCAGCGTAGCATGCGAGTTACACTGTTTCCATAACTACCATACAGTTCAATGGGACTTATAGAAACCGCGTAGCTCAGCGAGCTATGCAGTTTCCTTTTTCATGGTCGGAATTCACCTGCATATCCTGTGTATTTGTCATAAATGTCTCTAATGGGAAAACCCCTTGAAGTCATTCATGTGTTCTGATGTGCCCATGGTGTTTGTATTACTACCCTCACTAATCTTTCTTGTTTATATATTAGGAAGAGAGTTGTATCAAGGACTTTGTGTTCTCCTCTAAAACAGGTCCTGTCACATTTGTAGCAGCTTGTAGCACAAAAACAGTGGTCAGAGTGAGGTCGGTGCGTGCTGTGACGGGAGTGGACCAGTCCAGTCACCTGACTTGAGTCACCTGACCTCACATCACTGACGTGAGGTCAGGTGACCAGACTGGTTCACTCTCAGGCCGGCATGCACCGACTTCACTCAGACCGCCGACAAATCCAAGTAGTGAATAAAGCGTCAGTCTGAATGAGGTCAGGCCAGACCAAATGATCTCGTGGGCCTTATACAGCCCATGGGCTGGAGGTTCCCCACCCCTGTTCTATGCAAACCTTCCCTTTAAATTTTGAATATTATTGGCCAAGCCAACATTCTGTGTAAATTTACACATGTCTACTATTGGAAGATATAAACATGCAAGTGATTGGTCAAAATGACATGGTTTTTAGTTGTTCCATGTTCTTTAAGCATAAAATGTGGGGAAAATTATACAGAATACCTTTTTATGTTACAAAATACCTTAACCCCTTAGTGTCTAAGCCTGTTTTGGCCTTGTGGACACAGCCGATTTTTGCAAATCTGACGTGTTACTTTATGTGGTAATAACTCCACAATGCTTTTGCCTATCCAAGCGATTTTGAGATTGTTTTCTCGTGACACATTGGACTTTATGTTACTGGCAAAATTTGCTCGATACATTAAGTATTTAATTGTGAAAAACACCAAAATTTAGCGAAATTTTTCTAAATTTATATGTATCTGCTTGTAAGACAGATAGTAATACCACACAAAATTGCTGCTAATTAACATCACCCATATGTCTACTTTAGATTGGCATTGTTTTTAGAACATCCTTTTATTTTTCTCGTGACATGTTGTACTTTATGATACTGAAAAAATTTTGTCGTTAAATTCAATATTTATTTGTAAAAAAACACCAAAATTTAGAGAAAATTTGCAAAAATCTGCATTTTTCTAAATTGTAATGTATCTGCTTGTAAAACAGATAGCAATACCACACAAAATAGTTACGAGTTAACATTTCCTATATGTCTACTTTATGTTTGCATCGTTTTTTGAACGTCCTTTTATTTTTCTCGGACGTTACAAGGCTTAGAACTTTAGCTAGAATTTCTCGCATTTTCAAGAAAATTTCAAAAGGCTATTTTTTCAGGAACCAGTTCAGTTCTGAAGTGGCTTTGAGGGCCTTATATATTAGAAAGTCCCCATAAATCACCCCATTTTAAAAACTGCACACCTCAAAGTATTCAAAATAGCATTCCGAAAGTGTTTTAACCCCTTAGGCATTTCACAGAAAATAAAGCAAAGTAGAGGTGACATTTACAAATTTATATATTTTTTTTTATGAAGTTCATTTGTAATACATTTTTTCTGTAACACAGAAGGTTTTACGAGAGAAACGCAAATCAATATTTATTGCCCAGATTCTGCAATTTTTAGAAATATCCCACATGTGGCTCTAGTGTGATAATGGACTGAAACACCGGTCTCAGACGCAAAGGAGCACCTAGTGGATTTTGGTCCTCTATTTTATTAGAATATATTTTAGGCACCATGTCAGGTTTGAAGAGGTCTTGTGGTGCCAAAACCGTGGAAACCCCCCAAATGTGACCCCATTCTGGAAACTACACCCCTCAAGGAATTTTTCAGGAGGTATAGTGAGCATTTTTAGCCCACAGTTTTTTTGCTAAATTTATTGGAACTGGTCTGTGAAAATGAAAATCTACTTTTTTTCTGAAAAAACATACAATGTTTTAGTTTTTACAAGGAATAAAGGAGAAAAAGCACCCCAACATTTGTAAAGCAATTTCTCCCGATTACGGCAATACCCCATATGTGGTAATAAACTGCTGTTTGGACCCACGGCACGCCTCAGAAGGGAACGAGGGCCATTTGGATTTTGGAGTGCAGATTTTGCTGGAATGGTTTTCGGTGCCATGTCATGTTTACAAAGCCCTGGAGGGACCATAACAGTGGAAACTCCCCAAAAGTGACCCCATTTTGGAAATTACACCCCTCAAGGATTTTTTCTAGGGGTATAGTTAGCATTTTGACCCTACACGGTTTTTGCTGAATTTATGAGAATTATGCCGTGAAATTGAAAATCTAAATTTTTTTCTAACAAAATGTAGTTTTAGCTCAGATTTTTTCATTTTTACAATAGATAAAGGAGAAAAAACAACACAATATTTGTAAAGCAAACTCTTCTGAGCACAGCAATACCCCATATGTGGTAATAAACTGCTGTTTGGACACATGGCGGAAGTTAGAGAGGACGGAGCGCCATTTGACTTTTGGAGCTCAAGTTTTGCTGGAATGGTTTGCGGCCCCATGTCCCATTTGCAAAGCCACTGAGGGGCCAAAATAGTGCAAACGCGGCAAAAGTGACCCCATTTGGGAAACTATACCCCTCGTGGAATTTTCTAGCGGTATAGTGAGCATTTTAACCCCACAGTTTTTTTTGCTGAATTATGCAGTGAAAATTAAAATCTACACTCTTTCCACTAAATTGTTGCATTTTTTTTCATTTTCACAAGGAATAAAGGAGAAAAAGCGCCCCAACAATTGTAAACCAATTTCTCCCGAGAAAGGTAATACCACACATGTGGTCATAAACTGCTGCTTGGATACACCACAGGGCTCAGAATGCTACTTGGCATGTAGATTTTGCTTGATTGTTTTTTAGGCGTGCTACTTGGCATGTAGATTTTGCTTGATTGTTTTTTAGGCGTCATGTCGCATTTGCAGAGCCCCTGAGGTACCCGTACAGTAGAAACCCCTGAGAAGTGACTCCATTTTGGAAACTATACCCCTCAGGGTAATCATCTAGGGGTGTACTGAGCATTTTGATCCCACAGGTGTTTCATAGATTGTATTAGAATGAGGCAGTATGAAAATGAAAAAAATGTTAATTTTTCACAAAAATATGTAGTTTTGCACCCAATTTTTTTCCCACAAGGAGTAATAGGAGAAAAAATAACACATAATTTATTACCCAATTTCTCCAGAGTACGGCAATACCACATGTGTGGCCCCAAACTGCTGTTTGAGCACATGGCAGAGCTCAAAATGGAAGGAGTGCCATGTGGCTTTTAGAGCACAGATTTTGCTGGACTGGTGTATGGGCGCCATGTCGCATTTGCAGAGCTCCCTTAGGTACCAGAGTAGAGTGTAAAACCCTGAGAAGTGACCACATTTTGTAAACTACACCCCTCAAGGCATTTATCATTTGCCTGGATGTATAACAGGGCTTAGGAGTGAAAGGCGCATGTGAGGCCTATTTTGGTGATTTTCGCAACATTAGCCCACAATGGCAGGGCTCTGGAGTCAAATAGTAAAACAAACCCCTAAGTAGTGACCCCCATTTTGGAAACTGCACCCCTGAAGGCATTTTATTAACGGGTGTAGTGAGCATTTTGACCACACAGGTTTTTTTTTTTCTATAATAAATGAATGCTCAGTTGATGGTGCAAAGTGAAAATTGCACATTTCCACAGGTATATGCCATTTTAGTGCACAATATTTTGTGCCCAGTTCATGCCACTGAAGACAAATACCTCAAACTGTTAAGCGGGTTCTCCCGGGTATGGCGATGCCATATATGTGGACGTAAACTGCCCGTTGGGCACACTGCAGGTCTCAGAGTGGTGGGAGCGCCATTTGGCTTTTGGAGCGCAGATTTTGCTTAGTGGTAGTTTTGTTTGGGGTTTTGCTGGTATTTCAGTTTATGATGTGGGGGCATATGTAAGCTGTGCGGAGTACATCAGGGGCATAATAAAAGGGTATAATAATGGGGTAAATAAATAATAATTCATAGATATGTGGCCGGTGTCGCACTGATAAATGGCACCTGATCTTATCTGCTTTTGGACACTCTGCACATTTTGCATCGCCATATTCTGAGAGCCAGAACTTTTTTTTTTTTCTCCACCGGAGCTGGGTGAGGGCTTATTTGTTGCGGGACAATCTGTAGATTTCATTGGTACCATTTTGGGGTACATGCGATTTTTTTGATCACTTTGTATTTCATTTTTTTGGGCAAGCAAGGTGACCAAAAACCTGCAATTCTGATGTTTTTTATAATTTTTTTTACGGCGTTCGCCATGCGATATGAATGACAATTTTACTTTATTCTGCAGGTCGGTACGATTACAGCGATACCATATGTATATAGTTTCTCTTATGCTTTGCAGCATCTGCACGATAAAATCACTTTTGTTTCAAATAATTTATTTTTTGTGTCACCATATTCTGAGAGCCAGAACTTTTTTTTTTTTCTCCACCGGAGCTGGGTGAGGGCTTATTTGTTGCGGGACAATCTGTAGATTTCATTGGTACCATTTTGGGGTACATGCGATTTTTTTGATCACTTTGTATTTCATTTTTTTGGGCAAGCAAGGTGACCAAAAACCTGCAATTCTGATGTTTTTTATAATTTTTTTTACGGCGTTCGCCATGCGATATGAATGACAATTTTACTTTATTCTGCAGGTCGGTACGATTACGGCGATACCAGATGTATATAGTTTCTCTTATGCTTTGCAGTGTCTGCACAATAAAATCACTTTTGTTTCAAATTTATTTTTTGTCACCATATTCTGAGAGCCATAACTTTTTTATTTTTCCGTCAAAAAAGCTGCGGGAGGGCTTGTTTTTTGCGGGACGGGCTGCAGTTTTTAATGGTATCATTTTGGGGTACATGCAACTTTTAGATCCCTTTTTTTATTATGTTTTGCGAAAGGTAGTGACTAACAAACAGCGATTTTGTAATAGTTTTTTCTTAATTTTTTTTACGGTGTTCACCGTACGGGTAAAATGGCGTGATATTTTTATAGTTTGGGTCGTTACGGATGCGGGGATACCACATATGTGTACTTTTTTTTATGTTTTTTTGTTTTTCCTATAATAAAAGACTTATTATAGGAAAAAAGTTAGTGTTTTTTTAAACTTATTTTTTTCATGAAACTTATTTTTTTAAACTTTTTTACAACATTTTTATTAACTTGTTTTACCTTTTTTTTTGTGTCCCACTAGGGAACTTGAAGGCATGAAGCCCTGATCGCTATTCTAATACACTGCACTACCTACATAGTGCAGTGTATTAGAGCTGTCAGCTATTCACTGACAGCAGGCATATTAGGCTTCCGTACTAGGAAGTAATTGTTAGGCTACGGTTGCCATAGCAACCATCTGAACACCCGCGGGTGCCGATGGTTGTCATTAGCAACCATAGCGTGCGATGTAAGGGGTTAATCGGCCGGATCGGAGCCTAGCTCCGGTCCTGGCCGTTAGAGCACGATGTCAGCTGTGACAAACAGCTGACACCTGCGCCCGTGGCAACCGACAGGCTACCAGACACTTCGATGGATCGATCACGTTGATCGATGCATCGAAGGAGTTAAGCGGCCGGATCGGACCTAGCTCCGGTCCTGGCCGTTGCAGAGGGGTGCCGGACATCTGATTACTGGCTGAGCCAGCGCCATCACATACACCACGTCATGGAGCTGTGATTGGTCAGTCTGCTTTGACTGACCAATCACAGCGATCGCCGGCAGGAGACCGCTGTGAATGGTCCCCTGCCGTCTTACTGTGCCGGTCAACTGTCATAAACAGTTGACGGCACAGTTCTGTCACCTTGTCCTTTGACGGGGTGACAGTTTTTAGCCAGGGCGCATCGGTACGTCCCTGTGCCTTAAAGCACTTCAATGCAGGACGTACCGGTGCGTCCTGGTGCGTTAAGGGGTTAAAAAGATAAAGTGAAGGAAAAATATTTATTTAAATCTTCCCAGGTGTACTAATGAAGACTTGATGTCTACTATGAAACTAATTTATTTTTAATGAGCAACATTTGCATATGTTTTAAGCAGTAGGTGTAGCACTGATACAATTGTATACCACAATGGAGTGGCAATAGACGCCAAGGCCGGGGTCTCAAACTCGACGGGGTAAATGGGCCACACGTAGAAGAAATTTGAAGTTGGCGGGCTGCATTACTTTCAAATTTGACAAATACTAAATTATTGTAAATCCGTTATTTGAACTACTATAACAATATTACATTACTATAATAATACTACATTACTATAATAATACCGCTAGGTTTAAACTTAACGGAAATTTGCGGGTTTACTCCACGTTCTTATTTTAACAATCCAGTTTTCCAGTTCGTGTCGCTAAATGCAGTCTGGCTGCACAGTTGGCAGCGTTTAGCAAACACAAGAATATGAAGATTGGGCAGTCCCTTTTTAGATAGTGCCACAGTGCCCGCATTAGATCGCGCCACACACCCCTATATAATGCCATAGTGCCACCCCCCATAGATAGCTCAATTGTGGCTTCCTCTAGGAGTGGAATCCCCAGCCAGAGCGTTTCTGACCGCTTAGGCTGGGGATTCCTCTGCTGGAGGAGCCCCTGACATCACTGTTCATAGACAGTAACATCAAGGGATCCTTCTGGACCGAAATGGGATGTAGGGGCAACCCCAGAGCCGGAATCCCAGAGCAGAGCACTATTATAGTGCTCCATAAACTCTGGTGAAGCCCCTGATGTCACTGTCCATATATGGAAAGTGATGTCAGTGGCAACCCCAGAGCCGGAGTCCCGGGCAGAAAGCTACTAGCACTCTGCCTGGGACTCAAGCTCTGCTCCTGACATCACTGTCCATATATGGGCAACCTCAGAGCCGAAGTCCTGGGCAGAGTGCTACCAGCGCTCTGTCTGGGACCATCTCTGCTCCTGAAGTCACTGTCCATATGGATTCTGTGAAAGAAAAATTGTGGCATTGTTTAATGCATGCCATATTACAAAGCGGAATATACAGTATATTACCTCACAGAGGCACAACATGGCTGCACACAGAGTGCAATATGAGTCCGTAGTGAGAAAGAGCGCAACAGAGTGAGAGAAATTTGCTATGGGAAATAGCCACAAGAAATGTGTGCACTTTTGGCAGCATATATTTTGACATGTTGCGCAGTTAAGAATTTGCACTTCAGGTATAATTCTGTGTGCAAAATTTACACAGCATGTGGATGATCCACTTTTGCTACTGTATTCAGCTGCAGATTTTACGTCCGCAAATCCGGATGGAAAACTTTTTGCCTATGTTCACATGTAGTCTAATTGTAATTGCTGCATATCTTCCATCCAAATTTGCAGGTGGAAAATCCTCAGTTATACAGTAGCAGCAAAGTGGTTGAGATCTAACAAATCTCATCCATACGCTGCGAATATTTCCATGCAATTTATGCTGTGGAATGTTTACACATTTGTTGCAGAATTTCCCCAATGAGTTCAATGGGGAAATAAAAAGCCATAACAAATGGCAAATGTTGCATTTTTGGCTGCGAGATCTCTGCATTTCTGCAGAAAAAATCGCAACGAGAAAAACAAAAACCTTTTCCGGTGTAAAATAAAATATTATACTCCTTTTCCCCGGCACTCCCGTAGCGTTTCTGCTCTTCTGACACTGTTGAAACAGCCTCCTGGGATGACGTTTTGTCTCCTATAACTGCTGTAGCCAATTACAGACAGTAGCGTCACATGGTACGATATGTAATCCCAGGAGGCAGTCTCAACAGAGAGCAGCCAATGGGAGCAGAAACACGTCACTATGCCACGGGTGGTGAGTATGGTCTTTTTAATTTTTAATCTCCTCTTCTCATCTTCTCCACAGCAGCAAATACTGCTGAAAATTTGGATCAAATTAAACATGATTTGGTGATGACTTTCTGCCGGAGTTCCCTGCGGAAACTGGGTTGAATTTGCTACAAAGTTTCTGCAGCAAATCTCATTTCAACTTACCCTAAACCCCTTAATGATAATCAACAACTACATTTTTCTGTTTTTGCCTCTCTGTATTTCAGCAGTCATATAACTTTTTTATTTTTCATTAACGTGACTGTATGAGGCTTTTTTTTCAGCACAGTTTGGGGGTGCATTTAAATGACCTGTGTAATTTATACAGTTTGTTTTTGTGCAGGGATAGAGAAAGTGCTATTTACAAATTTTTTCTTTGTTTAGGTATTACATTATTGTTTGTTTTTACACTAAATTACCTGGTAAATTAATTCCACAGGATATTAGTCATGTGGATACATAATATGTATAGGGTTTTTTTATGTACAAAATTCACAAAATGCATTTTATATGAATCACTTTTTAATTTTTTCAGCTGTTTTGTTTTTATTTTTTATTTTTTTATAGAAATTGTTGTTTTTTTAAATCCCATAAAGGTATTACTTTTTGTTTATACTTATACTCATGTATGCTAATACATTATTACCACCTTCGATTTACAGTGAATACAGATTTTACATAGTAAACAATACTTTAAGCTGTTAATTACTTTTTTGCCACCAGAGTGCAGCATTGTTATTCATTTCAACTAAAGCATGTTTGATGAGCTTCTGAGTTTTTTTTGTTTTTTTTTAATGGTCAAAGTTTAAGGTAACGTTTTCAGCAAATATCAACGTTTTCCATTGGACTGTAGATGTAAAATGTATTTCATAAAATCCCACAAGCATATTTTGACAATTCTTTTGGAGTGTTCTCTTCCTTAATCCCTTGGAGACACAGCCTGTTTTGGCCTTGTGGACACAGTCTATATTTTCAAATCTGACGTGTCAGTTTATGTGGTAATAACTTCGGAATGCTTTTACTTATCCAAGCGATTCTGAGATTGTTTTCTCGTGACATATTGGACTTTGTTAGTGAAAAAATGTGATCGATAAATTCAATATTTATTTGTGAAAAACACCAAAATTTAGTGAAAATTTAGAAAAATTAGCATTTTTCTAAATTTGGATGTATCTGCTTGTAAGACAGATAGTAATATCAACACAAAATGGTTACTAGTTAACATTTCTCATATGCCTACTTTTATGTTTTCATCATTTTTTTAAAGTTCTTTTATTTTTCTAGGACGTTACAAGGCTTAGAACTTTAGAAGCAATTTCTCAAGAAAATTTCAAAAGGCTATTTTTCAGGGACCAGTTCAGATCTAAAATGGCTTTGAGGGCCTTCTATATTAGAAAGTCTCCATAAATCACCCCATTTTAAAAACTGCACCCCTCAAAGTATTCAAAACAGCATTAAGAAAGTGTCTTAACCCTTTAGGCGTTTCACAGGAATGAAAGCAAAGTGGAGGTGAAATGTACAAATTTCATTTTTTTTTTGCCGAAATTCATTTGTAATAAATTTTTCCCTCTAACACAGAAGGTTTTACCAGAGAAACACAAATCAATATTTATTGCCCAGATTCTGCAGTTTTTAGAAATATCCCACATGTGGCCCTAGTGTGCTAATAGACTGAAACATTATGTAGTTTTTGCTTATATTTTTTCATTTTCACAAGAGCTAAAGGAGAAAAAGCACCCCAATATTTGTAAAGCAATTTCTCCTGAGCACGGCAATACCCCATATGTGGACATACATTTCTGTTCGTACCCACGGCATGGCTTAGTAGCGAAGGAGCATTATTTGGCTTTTGGAGCTCAAATTTTGATGGAATGGTTTGCGGCGCCATGCCACATTTACAAAGCCCCTGCAGGACCAAATTAGTGGAAACCCACCAAAAGGGACCCCATTTGGGAAACTACACCCCTGAAGGAACTTATTGAAGGGTGTAGTGAGCATTTTGACTCCACTGTTTTGTTTTTTTTGCAGAATTTAGTGTAATTATGCTGTGAAATTAAAAATCTATTTTTTTTTCGGATAAAACGTGGACATTTTCAATTTTTACACGGATTATAGGAGAAAATGCACCCCAACATTTGAAAACCAATTTCTCCCGATTTACGACAATATCCTATATGTGGTAATAAACTGCTTTTTGGACCCACAGCAGGGCTCAGAAGGGAAGTAGCGCCATTTTGCTTTTGAAGCTCAAGTTTTGCTGGAATAGTTTTTGGGTGTTCTGTCTCATTTGCAAAGCCCCTGAAGGACCAAAAGAGTGGAAACTGCCCAAAAGTCACTCTTTTTTTTAAACTAAAGCACTCAAGGCGTTTGAGGGTTATAGTGAGCATTTAGACCCCACAGGTTTTTTGATGAACTTTGTGGAATTAGTCAGTGAAAATGAATTTCAACATTTTTTACACTAAAATTTAGATTTTTTTCATTTCCACAAAAAATGAAATAAAAAGTGATCAAAAAGTTTAATGTACCAAATAGAAACTACAACCCACCTCAAAAAAATAAGCCCTCATACCGCTCAATCGGCTGAAAAATCTAAAAGTTATGTCTCTCAGAATACGGAGACAAAACTCAAATTTTATTTTAAAAATCAGTTTTTTCCTTGTAAAAGTAGTAAAACATAAAAACACCGTAAAAACAAACCCCCCCCTTCCCCCAAATATTGAGTCGTCGCTGTTTTTTTCCTATTCCACCCCACAAATATTTTTTGCCCAGTTCTCCACTACATTTGGTACCATGAATTGAGCCGTGAAAATATACAAATTGCCCCTCAAAAAACAAGCGCTCATGCTTTGGTGGAAAACTAAAAAATGTATGGCTATTGGAAGGTGGGGAGGAAAAAATGAAAGTGAAAATCTGAATAATGGCTGCAGCTGGGATATGGTTAACACTATTTTTAGCATCATTATTTGTTTTTTTTCATAAATTAGTAGTACATCTTTTTACATGAAGCTTTGTTATATATCTTGTATATTAGGGGAACATACATCTTCCTCACCCTCCAGCATCCCTTAGTTCCCATTTCTTTGCCTGCGGGCTCTCTGTAAACATTTAGAAACCTCTTCAGTCAGTAAAAAGTAAGAATTTCGTAACTGAAGACACAGTGAAATACTGACTTCAAACCCATTTTCAAACCTGCATTCTGCATTCTTCGATCGCTTTGTGTAAGCACTGTGCATTACCGTGTAATATTTGACCGCTGCAGTGGCACAGAAGCCAGAACACAGAAAATATATACGGTTAGAGTATGACCTATTGTACAGTTGTTAGGATATACCTAAGGTCCTGTTCACACAGGATTCACACAACCGTGTCGGAATATACGAGAAAAAATGCCTGAAACCACCTCCCATTTACTTCAATGGGAGGCGGAGGCATTTTTTTTCGCTGTTAGCCGCTTGCGGGAAAAAAAAGCAAAATGCTCTTTCTTTCCGCGGTTCCGTCTCTGACCTCCCATTGAAATCCATGGGAGGCAGAGAAAGCGTTATTCGCTGCCTTTTTTGCCCGCCGCAGCCGAAAACCGCGGCAAGAGAGTACAGGCAGGTAAAAAAAAATCTGCCTGCAAAATACTCTGTGTGAACTGGGCCTTTGAATGACCTGTGTATTATTACTACAAAATCTTATCTACTGTCATACAGATATATGCCAATGCCAGTACATTATACTGTAGTTAGAAAAAAAAAAAAAAAATGAAAACTGAAAATTTAAATTATGGAATAAAAAATTGTTATTTTTTATTTTTGAAATAAACTTTATTATATATTAGTCACAAAACATTAAATAGAATATACACATATTTGGTATTGTCACAGCCATAACAACCTGTACAATAAATTAACAGCATCATTTATGATCTGTGTATGCCAAAAAGAAAAAAAAACAGTGGAATTAGGTTTTTTTTCTGCATTTTTGCGAATACAAAAAGTAATATAAATTTAAATCGAATGTATATGTAGCAAAAAATGGCACCTACATGATGTACAACTCGTCCCACAAAAAACAGCCTCATATAGCCATGTCGAATAAAAAATAGTTATAACTGTCGAAATGCAAAGAGAAAAAAAAGAATTGTTCTGGTCCTCATGGCCATAATTGGCCGGTCGTCAAGAGGGATGAAACTCATGTTTGTTAAAAATAATCTTCTATTAGCCTTACAGTTGAATTGGAAGCTTAAGGGCATGTGCCTACAGACATGGTACGCTGTAATCATCTGGCCAGAAGATGGCTCTGCTTTACTTATTTTGTAAGTTGGTTTAACTAAACTGTTGATAGAAAATATTTATTTGTAAATGTTCTTGTAAATAATGCAACATAATTGTTTCTATACTAATTTAGTCATTTCTGCATATAGTATAGCAGGGGAAAAATTGGGTGGAGGTTTCGTCTTATTCAGAATGTTTAGCCCTGGTTATCCTCAACATATTTATTGTGAAGGTTTTCGGAAGAACATGTTTTCGGTCTTTATTGGGACTTTTAAACACATAAACTAATTGTCTTGTGAATGCTAATCTAAATCCTGGTCACATATAAGTGGAACCTAGGGCATAAACCATTTGTTTTGGGTTGGGTGACTGAATACCATTTCTCAATATTAACCTGTTCTGTCAATTACCATAATGAGTGTGTACTTTGGTTTTATTTTAGGTACTGTTTGGAAGAGGTATATAGGATATTTTGTGCTATAAAATTACTAATTTACTGCGCGCTTCTCATTACGTTTATAAATAGCGTATAGGTAAATGGCTATAATAATGTACCCAGCGCAGGCCTACAGTCTAGTAAATACAAATTTCCAACATGGGTATCCTCTCTTTGTGCCACCAAGAAAATGAATTTGTATTTATATTTATTGTATAATCAGCATTTATGGACAAAGGAATATTATTATTGTAATGTCTGTTCTGCAGATCTGCAAGCAAATCATCCTTCGTTTGTCCCAAAGACATTCACACTGTTTAAGGTCCTGGGCCACTGGAGGGCTTGCAAGTTATCTATCCATTTTGCCATCTGCCAAGATAATGGCTTCAGGTTCTTGGCGGTTTGGTAAATTTGCGCCTGACCCATATTCTGTGTTTCTATGCTCTTGTGTTTTATTAAAAAGTTTTTCTCTTAATACTCCAGGTAGAAATCTTAATCTTTTATGGGAATAAAACAAAATGTTCTGCTTTATGATATTCTTGAACTATGCCACATCCATTTTGCTGCAAATGAGCTGCGGCAGGCCAACACTGTATAAATAGATGCCGCCATACATCACACAGCTACCTATAAACTTTTGACTTTTGGAATGTTTAACATATCTTCTGCTATTGCTGTCAAATATCAAAATTATGCAGATCCGACCAGAGTACTTTGTACAGGATCAGGACAAATCATAGTGTACTTTTGTAAACTCAAGCATCATGGTTATTCCTGCTATTATGAATTTTCATCACAGGAACTCATTCATGCCATCCAGTGGCTTGCAGGCAACGTCCAGTGGTCCAGGAGCTCACATCTACACATTGTGCTTCAATACATTACTGAGAAATGTGCAAAGAAGTTTACTTGACATCAGAAGTAGAGTTACTTTAGATGATTCATTGTCTTTTAATCTTGACATTACCTGAAACACTATGCCTTGTTTTTGTTTTCTTGCGGGGGGGGGGGGGGTGGGGGGTGTTGTTTGTTTTTTTTTTACCATAATTATCCTGATAAAGTAATGTAAAAACATATATATAGATAGATAGGTAGATAGATAGATTTTTTTTATCTGAACAGGTCTAGTTTCACACAGCCATAGAGGTAAATAATACATTTCTGGCTACCTGCAGCCACAACTAGAGGGAGCTCAGGCCCTTGCTAAATATGGATTTATCTGTCTAACGGAACAATGCAAATCTATCTTTAGCAAGCCCCCCCCCCCACCACCTCTCTTACAGAGCTTTAACCCCTATAAAGATATTAAAATATTTTAATTATTATCAAATTCATTAGCACAGAATTCTGGACCTATTTAAATTAATTTCAACACAATAAAATAAAATAAAAATTTTAAGTACAATCTGTGCTTAATTACCAGTAATAAATTGTGGAAACAATATGACTGTCATAAGAATCACAAGAATGCATGATCATATTTTGATCATGTTCGACCACAGAAATGATAATGTGTACAAGTGTCTCTTCATCTGAACGTTTGGTATTTTATTACTTACTAATAACAAAGATATACTATATTATATTTGGATACATTGTAATGTATGTATGGTTTAACAGCAATACTTCTTTTTTCTGCTGCCATTTCCACAATAATTTTGTTATCAATTACACATAGACTGAAATGTAGCTGCCAGAAGACCTGCACCTGTTTTAGTTTAACCTATAAAAATCAAATGTGATATCATAATCACACATTTTAAGGTAGCGTTACTGCTAGATTGCGGATTCCATGACAGTTGTCATATTCTATCCTACTGTGTTCATTTCAGTGGGCTGCAAGGATTATTGTCTGCTCTCTGTCTTCTGTATGGGGTTAATGTATCTGTTGTTTGTAAAATGTGATATGTATTTCAGGGCAAACAGGAGTGAAGAGGTTTGCTTCATAACTGCAGCAGGGTCAAGTCATTTCAGTTATCTGCTACTTTGTACAATCTCTAGGTTACGGTTCCTCTCCATTTTGCTCATATTACAATAACTGTGGAATATAAAGAACATGGAACATAATAAACCTCTAGCATGTAATGCCACATACTGTAGTAAACTGGTTTGTTCTGTTTTAACAAGCCTTAAAATAAAGGATTTGCTGACAGAATTTACTGCTCTCTAAACATGCACATTTTTCTTTTAAGGTTTAAGGCCCCATGCACACGACCGTATTTTTCGACAGTAAATACTGACAGTAATTATGGACCTATTCATTTCTTTTGGCCACTGACGCCTTTCAGTATTTTTACTGATGGGTGTCTGTGCTGAAAAAATTATAGAACCTGTCCTATTCTTGTCAGTAATTACGGCAAGGACTCTCCCATAGAAGTCTATGGGAGCTCCGTAAATACGGACGGCTACTGATGTGCATCCGTAAATCGTCCGTGTGTATGGAAACATTGCTAGGCAACATGTTGATGACATAATTTGCAACCTCCCTCTTTTTGTACGGATCCATATATATCGATGTAATACGAACTGTTTACGAAAACCCTTCCGTATATACGGATACCTACGGATCCGTATTTACAGACAGTATTTCGGGATAGATGAAAATACTGACGTGTGAATGTGGCCTAAGATTGTGTGTGTGTGTGTGTGTGTGTGTGTGTGTGTGTGTGTGTGTGTGTGTGTGCGTATGTATATGTATATATATATATATATATATATGCTCCAAGATACGAGACAGCACTCCAGAATTTGTGAAAAAATAGGATCACTTTAATGCGACGTTTCAGCCCTACTCCATGGCGCCTTTCTCAAGCCCCATGGAGTAGGGCTGAAACGTCGCATTAAAGTGATCCTATTTTTTCACAAATTCTGGAGTGCTGTCTCGTATCTTGGAGCATATTGGTATTTGGGACACTGGTCGAGTGTCCGAACGGGAATTTTTTTGCACCCCACACAGAAGGAACGGTGCTGCTTTTTCTTTGTTTTTTTTATATATATATATATATATATATATATATATATATATATATGTGTATACGTGTGTGTGTGTATATATATATATATATATATATATATATATATATATATATATATATATAAATATATATGTGCGTGTATATACACTACCGGTCAAAAGTTTAGGGTCACTTAGAAATTTCCTTA